>NC_140018.1:24176579-25409079 GCF_964263955.1 Coregonus lavaretus
AGGTAGCTGCATTTGCATTTGTTTAAGCTGTTTTCAAGTGAGATTTATTTGGAGACCTCCATGACAATGAGCTAATGAGGTGCGATTTCGCCTGGCATAGAAAATGTGCTCTCTCGTCGGGACACTGTTGTTCAGAGGAGCTAGCCAACAACACAGCTAACACAATCACTTCAAACTGAAGCTGGAAAGACTGCAAACTAGCTGCACTTCGTTTCGTTTGACCTTTTTTCTACTGACATACATTTGTATATATCCATAAAAATGATGCCAGCTGATTCATGACTTCGACTGGCTGAGAAACGCTGCCTGCCTGTCTGTCTGTCTTGTCCAGACTTCCGACACATTTATTACTAAGGAACAGCTGGAGATCGAATTTGAATATTGAAACAATGTTGCAAATGTCAGAGCAACAGACAGCAAGGTTTATACAAATCTCCACTGTTGAAATGAAATGTTAGCCTAAAAGAAATGTGAGATAATGTCTAGATGCTTTTTATAGTGGAAATTGCCTGGCTGGGCTGATGAGACAGTGGATTGCGCAGTCAGATGGAACAGAGTAAATATGCATTTTAAAGTCATAGATTTAACCGGTGGTAACTTGTGGAATAGACACCGGCTGGAATGCGGTTTCAACTAATCAGCATTCAGGATTAGACCCACCCGTTGTATAAATACAAAAAAACACTAGGCTAATAAAATCACATATTTTTATTTTTATTATATAATTAACCTACATCATGTTATTTCAAGTTATCCTTTTGGGGCCCAATATCATGTTGTTAAAAAATATGCCATAATTGGGCATGCCTAAGAGTTGGGCTATTGAAGGCCTCTTGACTAACTTTGATTTTGTTCGGTAGATATTATATACCTATCAAATGTTTTATGTAACATTATCGGCAAATGACTTGATGCCCACTGTGCAAAAATGAGTTTGAGTTGTTGAACGGTAGTGACGAGTGTGTTGATATAACAGTAGGCATAATATTATCGAAATTCCGCTTTTGACAAACACTTCACACTGGGCAAAAATTGGTTGAATCAACATTATTTCCACGTCATTTCAACCCAAAAGTTATATGTGATGACGTTGAATCAACGTGGAAAACTGATTGGATTTGAAAAAAGTCATCAATTTAAGGGAATTTCGTCTTCTTTTAACACAACTTTTGACCTAAACCAAATGACATGGTGACATTTTTGGTTGATATCACATTGAATTCACATTAGTATATAACTCAACCAAATGTAAATCAAAACTAGACGTTGAACTGACGTCTGTGCCCAGTTGTAGTCTATTTCACAGTATGCCTATAACCACCATACTGTATGATTCAGTCCAATATGGTACCTCAAACTGTTGTGATTACCAGCTGAGTTGAACGTTTAGGAGTTGATTTTACTCCTGGCTAGAGTTTGTCTGAGCAGTGACTTAACATCATCCTAAAACCTACTCTGAGCTGTTTTTTTTGTTGTTGTTGTCTTAAAACAAGTTTTAACAGGATTTCTAGGACCTTTTCTGAGACACTTTGTGGATACGGGCCCAGATGTCTGTTTCCAGTCACATTGTCTTTATTTCATCCATAGCACTTTGTGTGGCAGTGCGTTTTGGCTGTGTTCCTCTGGGTTTTTTATGTTGCGGACAGAAAACCACAGATTTATAATGTGACACTTTTAATTAGCTGGTTAGAGTTGAGAAACTGCATATCTCATACATTACTTCCACAAACAATGGCTTAAACATTCTAAAGTATTTGCTGACTGAATTCTATAAAGAAGGTGTTCGGCCACATCACAAAAACACTACAGAGGTCTTAAATAACTCTGTAATTCATCCTGTATGCCTTGTGAGATATTTATATTTTGTTCTTACATATCATTTGTCCCAGCCACTTATGTATCAGCTGGTTTTGGGACTACTGCATCAGTTGAACATTGTTTAACACCACTATCATGAGAAAGCAGGCGATCACACACAGAGGATCTGGGCTTTTTGGTCAGCACATCAAAAGGCACAGTAACTCTCATGAATGGCCAAAGCAATCAGGCCCTGAGGCATCCAAGCTCTTATTATGTGTAATCTTTGGTAATGTTGCAGACAACCTGGTATTAAGAAGGGTGAGGGTAAAGGCCCATTAATGAACATTACAATACTGCCTCGCCAAGTAAAAAGTGGTAATATCAGTTCTACACTAAACATATTCTTGTTATAAGTTGTCTGCTACATTTGAGCTAATTGAATACTTGAGTGTGGTGCTGTGACTCCTCTAAAAATGGGAATGCTTCTGAGAAATCAGACTCAGTCTGCCAACTGCATGGCTGTGAGAGAAGAACACTTACCGTGGCAGTGTCTGAGACTGAGTTTGTTCCTTTCACTGGGGTGATGCCTATCTCTGTCCCACAATGCTTCATGCTCTCTGGTTACATTTACATTTTAGTCATTTAGCAGACGCTCTTATCCAGAGCGACTTACAGGAGCAATTAGGGTTAAGTGCCTTGCTCAAGGGCACATCGACAGATTTTCCACCTAGTCGGCTCGGGGATTAGAACAAGCAACCTTTCGGTTACTGGCACAACGCTCTTAACCACTAAGCTACCTGCCGCCTGAAGATGTGCAGTACACATCTTCAGTCTCTCTTAAGAGTTCAGAATCATGTTTAAAATGGTTGTTTTTTGTTTCCACTGAGTGCAGTCAGCATGAAGCAGAAACAAAGAAATTATCCCTTTAACACTAAGTGCTCTTGGCTGTTGTGTCCATAAAGCTCTCTCCCGATGTTACTAGTTTTCAAAGAGCTTCCTCTAAAGACATACAAGCCATCCATCACTCTGTCAGAAGGGTTTATTTTCACATGTAAGAAAGGACACCCATCTGAAGGGTGTTACATTAGCACAGTTGCTCTGCTCAGACTGCTCAGAATAAAGGGACATTCAACTATTTTGAAGGGAAAGTTTTGAAGACACTGTAAATGGTGCTCCTTGCAATTTCTGATCAAGTTTGGCCTAGACAGATCTGTCTGGTTTCAGATTCATGTGAATGAATAGCTAGCGGATGTAACCCTTCATTGTCATTCATGATGACTCAAATGAACATGCTGGAACGCCAGACTGTAATTGCAGCTATGAAAAACACTGTAAGATGGAGAAATTCTGTCAGATTTGTATTGAGGACTAATAAGAACTGTTCTGAGATCATAAAATAATAAGAACTGTTCTAAGGAGGAGAACACTGAAATACCTGCACAGCACTAACATGTTCACCTTAGCCTGGAGGCTGGCCAAGTATGGCCAAGTATGGATCTTCCATCTCCCATACTTGGTAGGTACATACTGTACTGTAGAACTCTACCACACCACCTGCATTCCTACTGAAAGAGCGCTCTAATCTACCATTAAGTCCAAAAGTTTATTTTCAAGGATGACCTTCAGTGTTTTCCATCTTTAATAGTAATATTTAGACTGGCATCACACTTGCTAGTGCAAAGAGATATTTTATAAATAGTTAAAAGGTAATTTGGAAACAGACCACAGGCATTATGGAACATTTCGTAATTGATGCTGGAAAGACTTTGAAAGCTAAAATACACAGAGAGCTCTTCTTCGTGCAATGACACACAAGCTAAAACAGGTCCTATTTGGATAGTGTTCACTCAGAAACATTATGGAATAACATGCAAATGAAGATTTGAGGAGAACATATGACTTAACTTCACCAAACATCATGAGTTGAGGAATGGTCACAGTGTTTTTACACAAGCTAAAAAAAAAAAGCAGAAAAGAGGAATGAGATCGTTTTTTCAGGTCAGGGGCAGAGAGCCCACTTGACATAATTGTGGCCCTGTATGGCTCCAAGAGAGCCCCGCCTAGCGCACTCTTTCGCCCGGTGCCTCCCACAGACCATAAACAAGTCGTCTCAGGGTCTTGTAAAATGTTATGTCGCAACCATTAAAATAACTTCAACTAGAAGGTGTTATCCTAATTATGTTAAATCTTCCTTGTGGAGGAAAGAAAGAGGCTGAGGCTGAAGAATAAGTAAATCAGGGAAGATAACTCATCCCTCCATCCCACCAACATGTAATTATAGCATAGAACTAGGCTTCCTCCACAGCTGACCACCTGACCACACTCCCATGCAATTATAACTAAGATAACATCAGACCTCTGTGACCTCTCTGAGAGACGAAGTAAATGGTTCACATTCAAAATATGTTATTATCACCTACCTTTTGTCACATCTGCTCCTGCAACGCCCTCTACTGCTCATCCTGTCTCCTTGACTTGCCGCCTCTCCCCCAGTACTCTCTCCCTCTCCCTCTCTCTCTTTCTCTCTCTCTCTCTGTGTGTGTGGTTGTGTGGGCGGAGACAGGTGTGCTGGAGTCAGAGCAGATCCCCAACAGCTGCAACCTGTTCCATAATCAAGACCTCTACAAATAGTCCTGCATCTTCCACACTGCCAGATCGTAATCTCTGCTCAGTCAGTCTACAGTTCTAGCCGTTTGTTACTTTTCAGATCCTGTTCTTCTGTTGTGCCTGTTTTCCTTGCCTGATGCTGTTTTCCTCTCCGCTACAGTTCTGCCCGCTCTGACTCTGGTCCGTCTCCAGTCCAACGTCTCGTCATCCTGTTACTCTGTCCTAGATTCCCCACTCTACTACTCCCTTGGATTCCCCTTCGGACCTGCTCTCCCTGTCTCAACCCCCCTTGCTCCAGCCTCAGCCTCCGCACCTGGTTTCCAGCAGTTTCCCCTGACCTACCTTGGTTACTTCATCCCAGCCTCCTCGTCTGAGTCTGTTCTTGGGTTCCCCTGTTCCACTCCGCGTAACAGTACGATCTGGCCAAAGAGATGAACCCAGCAGACTCTGCTACTCTCCACCAAACCCTTGTCGGCCAAGGCGCCCCGCCCTGCGACTCACAAATTGGTGCATTTGCCCTATAGCCAGTGGGATAACCACTTTACACATTTTTTTTTTTTGGGGGGGGGGGGGGGTAGAAGGATTACTTTATCCTATCCCAGGTATTCCTTAAAGAGGTGGGGTTTCAAATGTCTCCGGAAGGTGGTGAGTGACTCCGCTGTCCTGGCGTCGTGAGGGAGCTTGTTCCACCATTGGGGTGCCAGAGCAGCGAACAGTTTTGACTGGGCTGAGCGGGAACTATGCTTCCGCAGAGGAAGGGGAGCCAGCAGGCAAGAGGTGGATGAACGCAATGCCCTCGTTTGGGTGTAGGGACTGATCAGAGCCCGAAGGTACAGAGGTGCCGGTCCCCTCGCTGCTCCATAGGCAAGCACCATGGTCTTGTAACGGATGCGAGCTTCAACTGGAAGCCAGTGGAGTGTGCGGAGGAGGGGGGTGACGTGAGAGAACTTGGGAAGGTTGAACACCAGACGGGCTGCGGCATTCTGGATGAGTTGTAGGGGTTTAATGGCACAGGCAGGGAGGCCAGCCAACAGCGAGTTGCAGTAATCCAGACGGGAGATGACAAGTGCCTGGATTAGGACCTGTGCCGCTTCCTGTGTAAGGCAGGGTCGTACTCTCCGAATGTTGTAGAGCATGAACCTGCAGGAGCGGGTCACCGCCTTGATGTTAGCGGAGAACGACAGGGTGTTGTCCAGGGTCACGCCAAGGCTCTTCGCACTCTGGGAGGAGGACACAACAGAGTTGTCAACCGTGATGGCGAGATCATGGAACGGGCAGTCCTTCCCCGGGAGGAAGAGCAGCTCCGTCTTGCCAGGGTTCAGCTTGAGGTGGTGATCCGTCATCCATACTGATATGTCTGCCAGACATGCAGAGATGCGATTCGCCACCTGGTTATCAGAAGGGGGAAAGGAGAAGATTAGTTGTGTATCGTCAGCGTAGCAATGATAGGAGAGGCCATGTGAGGATATGACAGAGCCAAGTGACTTGGTGTATAGGGAGAAAAGGAGAGGGCCTAGAACTGAGCCCTGGGGGACACCAGTGGTGAGAGCACGTGGTGCGGAGACAGCTTCTCGCCACGCCACTTGGTAGGAGCGACCGGTCAGGTAGGTCGCAATCCAGGAGTGAGCCGCGCCGGAGATGCCCAGCTCGGAGAGGGTGGAGAGGAGGATCTGATGGTTCACAGTATCAAAGGCAGCAGACAGGTCTAGAAGGACAAGAGCAGAGGAGAGAGAGTTAGCTTTAGCAGTGCGGAGAGCCTCCGTGACACAGAGAAGAGCAGTCTCAGTTGAATGACCAGTCCTGAAACCTGACTGGTTTGGATCAAGAAGGTAATTCTGAGAGAGATAGCAAGAGAGTTGGCTAAAGACGGCACGCTCAATAGTTTTGTAAAGAAAAGAAAGAAGGGATACTGGTCTGTAGTTGTTGACATCAGTGGGATCGAGTGTTGGTTTTTTGAGAAGGGGAGCAACTCTCGCTCTCTTGAAGACGGAAGGGACATGGCCAGCGGTCAAGGATGAGTTGATCAGCGAGGTGAGGTAGGGGAGAAGGTCACCGGAGATGGCTTGAAGGAGCACATCAAGGAGTTTTCACAGAGCCTGCCTGAACTACAGGGCCAACCCTTCGCCCAGAGCTCACAACCAGTTCCAAGTCCTTCTCCTCTGCTCTGGGAGCCATTTGTTCCGACTCCTGAGCGTTACGTTGGCAACCTCGGAGCTTGCAGAGCCTTTTTGGTACAAAGTTCACTATTATTTGAGCAACAGCCCTACTCTTATGCTAGCGAATGGGCCAAGATTTATTTTCTGATTGGCTGCCTCCATGGAGCAGCGCTTTCCTGGGCCACGGCGGTGTGGGAGCGATAGTCCCCCATTTGCTTCTCCTATTCCAGATTCACGGAAAGTCTTCAACCACCCGGTCTGCGGTAAGGATGCCGCTAAACGACTCCTGTCCCTCCGTCAAGGCCCCCATAGTGTTGCTGAGATGGCATGTGAGTTCTGCACCCTCGTCGCTGAGAGTGGCTGGAATGAGGAGGCCCTTCAGGGAGCATTCCGCGAACGCGCTCACTGAGACCCTCAAGGACGAGTTGGTGTCCAGGGATGAGCCTGATGAACTTGATGAATTCGTCTCTCGCTATCCGCATCGACAACCGTCTCTGTGAGCGTCGGAGGGAGAGGGTAGGTAGGGTTGCATGTCCCATAACATCCGCATCAGTGCCTTGTCCTCCTTCTCCGACTGCATCCCATCCCCAGGCTCGTCCAGACCCTGAACCCATACAGCTCGGCCGGGCCCGTCTCTCTCCAGAGGAGAGGCAACGAGGAATCGGCGCTAGGAGCTGCCTATATTGTGGCCAGGTAGGTCACTTTGTCTCCACTTGTTCCCTGTGTCCAGCAAAAGAGGGGGCTCGGCAGTAGTGGGGGATATACTGTTGAGCCAAATCGCCTGTCCATCTTCCCCCAGACTCCTGCTTGAAGGCAACCTTGTGTGGCAGAGCCAGGCTTTTCCTCTGTCTGCTCTCATCGATACGGGTGCCGACAAGAGCTTCCTGGACCGAGGTGTCGTTACCCAGTTGGGCCTGGACACTGTCCCACTCGATTCACCCCTCGATGCCAACGCTCTCAATGGACAGCTTCTCACCCGTGTCTGTGAGAGAACCGTCCCTGTCATCCTGCGCATCTCTGAAAATCCCCAGGAAAAGATCAGTTTCCACATAATCGACTGTCCTTACTCTCCCCTGGTTCCTGGCCATCCATGGTTAAAGCTACACAACCCACAGCTTGACTGGACCGCTGGAAAGGTAACCACTTGGAGTTCATTTTGTCACTCTAATTGTTTACATTCTGCCCTTAGCCCTGCCTCGTCTGTGCCCCAGTTCATTCCAGAACCTCCGGACCTGTCATCAGTTCCTCCCAAGAATCACAATCTAGCTCCTGTGTTCAGCAAGCACCACGCCCTGTCGCTGCCGCCTCATCGGTCGTATGACTGCACCATTGACCTCCAGCCTGGAGCTCCTCTCCCCAGTAGCCGGTTGTTTAACCTCTCTCGTCCCGAGCAAGAGACTATGGAGAGGTACATCCAGGATTCTCTGGCTGCAGGACTTATCAAGCCATCTTCCTCCCCGGTGGGTGCTGGGTTTTTCTTTGTGAAGAAGAAGGATGAGTCACTGAGGCCGTGCATAGACTTCCGCGGGCTGAATAATATCACTAAGTACCCCTTGCCACTCATCAGCTCTGCTTTTGTCCCCCTCCATGGTGCCACGGTATTTACCAAACTCGACCTCCGCAATGCCTACCACCTTGTCCGCATAAGAGAGGGGGACGAGTGGAAGACTGCGTTCAACACACCACTTTGTCACTTTGAGTATTTGGTCATGCCTTTTGGTCTTACTAACGCCCCTGCTGTTTTCCAGAACCTAGTCAATGACTTGCTGAGGGATGTGATTGGACGCTTCGTTTTTGTCTATTTAGATGACATCCTGATTTTTTTCCAAGGACCCTGAGGCTCACCAGCAACATGTTCGCTAAGTTCTTCAACGGCTGTTGGAGAATAAGCTTTTTGTTAAAGCTGAAAAATGTGAGTTCCATGCTGCCACAGTGTCTTTCCTGAGTTATATTATTGCACAGGGACAGTTACGTATGAACCCCGCCAAGGTCATGGCAGTCCCAGGTTGGCCTGCGCCCTCCAACCTGAAGCAGCTACAGCGTTTCCTGGGATTTGCAAATGTTTACAGACATTTCATCCGCAACTACAGCCGTCTGGCAGCACCTCTCACCACTCTCACCTCTACCTCCACTCCGTTCCACTGGACTCCTGAGGCAGAGGCAGCATTCCTGGAACTCAAGCGTCAATTCACCTCCGCTCCGGTCCTTACTCAGCCCGACCCAGAACTCCAGTTCATCGTGGAGGTGGACGCCTCTGACACCGGGGTAGGTGCTGTTCTGTCTCAACGTTCCCCCTCTGATTAGAAGGTCCACCCATGTGCATTCTTTTCCCATAAGCTCTCACCTGCAGAGAGGAATTTTGACATCAGGAACCGGGAACTTCTGGCAGTTAAGCTGGCTCTGGAGGAATGGCGTCACTGGCTGGAGGGCTCTGTAACCCCCTTCACCGTGTGGACTGACCATAAACACCTGTCCTACATCCAGACCGCCAAACGTCTGAACTTCCGGCAAGCCAGGTGGGCCTTGTTCTTCGGAAGATTCAATTTTACACTCACTTATCGCCCCGGTTTGAAGAATACCAAGCCTGATGCCCTCTCTCGCCAGTTCACCACCGACAACACGGGTACCGAGCCAGAAGCCATTTTGCCATCCACCTGCATCGTTTCCGCCGTCACCTGGGAGATCGAGTCCCGTATCCGCCAGGCTCAGCAGAACCAGCCTGACCCGGGTAACGGTCCTAGTAATGCTCTGTTTGTCCCAGATTGTGTTCGCTCTGATGTTCTTCAGTGGGGCCATTCTACCCACCTCACCTGTCACCCTGGTATGAACCGGACCCTCGTCTTCCTGCGTCAGCGCTTTTGGAGGCCCACCATGGAAAGAGATGTCCGGGAGTTTGTCTCAGCCTGTTTGGTTTGTGCCCTGAACAAAACCTCCACTAAACCCACTTCCGGTCTGCTCCGCCCTCTTCCCATACACAGTCGCCCCTGTTCACACACAGCTCTGGACTTCGTCACTGGCCTTCCCCCATCTAACAGTAACTCCATCATCCTCACCATTATTGACAGGTTTTCCAAAATGGCTCACTTCATTCCCCTCTCCAAGCTCCCGTCCTCCAGGGAGACTGCGGACCTGTTAGTATCCCATTTGTTTCATCTGCATGGCATCCCCACTGACATCGTTTCCGACAGAGGACCCCAGTTTACCTCCCAGGTATGGAGATCCTTCTGTCCAGCTCTTGGTATCAATGTCAGTCTTTCTTCTGGATATCACCCCCAGACCAACGGCCAGACCGAATGGGCCAACCAAGAGATGGAGACTGCCCAACTCTGCATGACTTCTGCTAACCTTTCCTCCTGGAGCGCTCAGCTACCCTAGGTTGAATATCCCCACAACACCCTCGCCAACGCCTCGTCAGGTACAGTTGAAGTCGGAAGTTTACATACACCTTAGCCAAATACATTTAAACTCAGTTTTTCACAATTCCTGACATTTAATCCTAGTAAAATTAGGATCACCACTTTATTTTAAGAATGTGAAATGTCAGAATAATAGTAGAGAGAATGATTTATTTTAGCTTTTATTTCTTTCATCACATTCCCAGTGGGTCAGAAGTTTACATACACTCCATTAGTATTTGGTAGCATTGCCTTTAAATTGTTTAACTTGTGTAAAACGTTTCGGGTAGCCTTCCACAAGCTTCCCACAATAAGTTGAGTGAATTTTGGCCCATTCCTCCTGACAGAGCTGGTGTAACTGAGTCAGGTTTGTAGGCCTCCTTGCTCGCACACGCTTTTTCAGTTCTGCCCACAAATATTCTATAGGATTGAGGTCAGGGCTTTGTGATGGCCACTCCAATACCTTGACTTTGTTGTCCTTAAGCCATTTTGCCACAACTTTGGAAGTATGCTTGGGGTCATTGTCCATTTGGAAGACGCATTTGCGACCAAGCTTTAACTTCCTGACTGATGTCTTGAGATGTTGCTTCAATATATCCACATAATTTTCCTTCCTCATGATGCCATCTATTTTGTGAAGGGCACCAGTCTCTCCTGCAGCAAAGCACCCCCACAGCATGATGCTGCCACCCCCATGCTTCACGGTTGGGATGGTGTTCTTCGGCTATCAAGCAACCTCCTTTTTCCTCCAAACATAACGATGGTCATTATGGCCAAACAGTTCTATTATCTCCAAAAAGTACGATCTTTGTCTTCATGTGCAGTTGCAAACCGTAGTCTGGCTTTTTTATGGCGGTTTTGGAGCAGTGGTTTCTTCCATGCTGAGCGGCCTTTCAGGTTATGTCGATATAGGACTTGTTTTACTGTGGATATAGATAATTTTGTACCTGTTTCCTCCAGCAACTTCACAAGGTCCTTTACTGTTGTTCTGGGATTGATTAGTACTTTTCGCACCAAAGTATGTTTATCTCTAGGAGACAGAACGCGTCTCCTTCCTGAGCGGTATGACGGTTGTGTGGTCCCATGGTGTTTATACTTGCGTACTATTGTTTGTACAGCTGAACGTGGTACCTTCAGGCGTTTGGAAATTGCTCCCAAGGATGATCCAAACTTGTGGAGGTCTACAATTTTTTTTCTGAAGTCTTGGCTGATTTCTTTTGATTTTCCCATGATGTCAAGCAAAGAGGCACTGAGTTTGAAGGTAGGCCTTGAAATACATCCACAGGTACATCTCCAATTGACTCAAATGATGTCAATTAGCCTATCAGAAGCTTCTAAAGCCATGACGTCATTTTCTGGAATTTTCCAAGCTGTATAAAGGCACAGTCATCTTAGTGTATGTAAATGTCTGACCCACTGGAATTGTGATACAGTGAATTATAGGTGAAATAATCTGTCTGTAAACAATTGTTGGAAAAATTACTTGTGTCATGCACAAAGTAGATGTCCTAACCGACTTGCCAAAACTATAGTTTGTTAACAAGAAATCTGTGGAGTGGTTGAAAAACGAGTTTTAATGACTCCAACCTAAGTGTATGTAAACTTCCGACTTCAACTGTATGTCACCCTTCAAGTGTGCTCTGGGTTAACAACCCCCCTTGTTCCCCGCCCAAGAGGTTGAGGTTGTGGATCCCTCTGTCCAGGACCATCTGCACCGTTGTCACCGTACCTGGAGGAAGGCCCGGGCTGCCCTTCTTCTTGCCTCTGGCAGGACCCAGTCCCAAGCCAACCGTCGCCGGGCCTCAGCTCCAGTCTACACCCCGGGTCAAAAGGTATGGCTCTCATCAAAGGACCTGCCATTGAAGGTGGCATCGAATAAACTTTCTCCCTGATTCATTGGTCCCTTTGAAATTGACCGTGTCATTAACCCCTCTGCGGTGCGCGTGAAACTCCCAGCCTCTCTCAGGATCCAGTCCCCTGTCTCCTCCTGCAGCAGCTCCTCCACCCCCTTGGCTCATCGATGACCATCCTGCCTATGCCGTCCGGCGGCTCCTGGACGTGCGCCGTCGGGGTCGTGGCTGGCAGTACCTGATGGACTGGGAGGGATGCGGGCCTGAGGAGCGCTGCTTGGTGCCTTCACATTCTGGACCCCTCCCTCTTACGGGATTTCTATACCTCACACCCAGATAAGCCTGGTCGGGTGCCTAGTGGCGCCCGTAGAGGGGGGGTACTGTCACATCTGCTCCTGCAACGCCCTCTACTGCCCATCCTGTGTCTCCTTGACCTGCCGCCACTCCCCCATTACTCTCTGTGTGTGTGGACAGGTGTGCTGGATTCAGAGCAGATCCCCACCAGCTGCAAACTGTTCCATAATCTACTACTCAGTCCTGCCACTTCCACACTGCCAGATCGTAATCTCTGCTCAGTCAGTCTACGGTTCTAGCCGTTTGTTACTATTCAGATCCTGTTGTGCCTGTTTTCCTTGCCTGACGCTGTTTTCCTCTCCGCTACAGTTCTGCCCGCTCTGACTCTGGTCCCTGTCTCCAGTCCCACGTCTCGTCATCCTGCTACTCTGTCCTGGATTCCCCACTCTACTACTCCCTTGGATTCCCCTTCGACCTGCTCACTCTGTCTCAACCCCCCTCGCTCAGCCTCCGCACCTGGTTTCCAGCAGTTTCCCCTGACCTGCACTCTATCTTCCCCCTGTGTTTCAATAAATACCTTGGTTACTTCATCCCAGTCACCTCATCTGAGTCTACTCTTGGGTTCCACTCCGCGTAACACCTTTTGCGCTTACTGAGGATTTGTGTAGAATACGTGAACAGTAAACTAAATAATGCAATGGATTCATCTCAGAAAACATTTGTATATTTCTAAACATGATCTTATCTGCGGAGGTTGGGTGGAACGCCACATTGAAACGTGTAGCCTAAGTTTTTATTCTGAAACTATATTGTCATTATTACTGACGATACCCCTTTAAGACTTTTATTGTGAAGCACTTAATTATTCCCAGAAGGCACCTGCGCCTTTCCAGAGGGAAAGAGAAGAGCTTTGATGTTGATGTGATTCCTACTTGGCTGCGTTCTTGTGATTCTGAGAATTAATACAAGATAAAGTACTTTACCCGTTGTAACCATGAGTTATTTTATTCTAAGACCCACAAGTCCTCCGGAGGAGATTGAATATAATATCCACAATCAAGAAATTAAAGTTATACATGTTATTAAGTTTGGCTCTCTCTGGCTTCATTTTATATCAGGGCATTGTTTGGCCTAAATAAAGCCAGGAAAAAACAAAGTTATTGATGCTGGTTTCAAAGCCTTAACTGAGGAAAGAAAAGGCAGAGACCACATCAGACACAACAAACTATTCCTGCAACTTGTAATTATGTTTGAAATGTGGTAACTAGAAATTGAGATTTCCGATTATTTGCAAAGTCTTTTGAGATATGTCTGCTTCACATGGTTCCACTTTACAAGCTTGAAGAGCAACAAACAAATTGCACCTCATTTGGTTCACTGGGGTATTTTTAACTGCCTTTGGCTAACGTGGCTGCAGGACAATAACGCGCTGAGACAAAAACTGACACTGCAGAAAGCTTGATAGGGTGTACACTATGTCGTTGTTTTACATGAGAAATATAGAGGCATAGTTTATGGAGGGCCTAGCTGAGCATCATAAACATCATGCAGCTAACCACTCTGGGAGAATGGAGACACAACACAGGCAAATGAAGATGTCACCCATGACATAGAGAAAGGAATGATTCGTCTTTGAGATAAGCACAGCTATAGTTTAATCTCTCTGAGAGAACAAGTATAGCTCAAGAGAGTACTGTTAATTGTTTTACTTCATGTGTCCTGCTGCAGCAGCTAAAGTGTTTTTCAACTCCCCATTACATTGTTCTTGTTTTGGCATGGACTTCAGAAGATGTGTAGGATTTCAGAAAGCAAAGCGCCTTGTTCTTTTTATTGCTTAGAAGCGTCCTCCAATAGTGTAGCTTTTATAACGCTGCATAGTGTTGTGTTTGTTCGTTTGCTCCTCACAAGCACAGCCAAGCTGGCGGCCTGAAGAGAAGAACCCATAAAAGGCTGCTAGCCTGGGTACGGACAGCATGGTGTTAGCTCTCCTCTGTAATTGGTCACTTTAATAGGAGGCTACGGTTCAAACAGAGAGATTTGGAGAGCTGCAGAGACCACGCTCACCACCCCCTTCTCTCTCTCTGCTGGGAGCTGAGAGGTGGACAGCACACACACATGCACGCACCTGCATGCATTGACTCACACAAACACACACACACTGGAGAAAGAGACACACTGGAGAACAAGAGGTTCTTGATAAGACTACATTTACCACATTAATTAACAATACATTAGTTGTCACCAAGAAGACAAGTAAAAAGTGTCATCCTTGAAAATATAATTTGTCATACTTCTATGAGAGACTAGCTAGCAGATACTGTGTTATGTAAAACAGGCAGCGTCTCAAGACAAGCCACTGATTCTGTTATGTTTGAGAAACTATACAGCATTCCAAACAGCTACCAGGAGTCAACAAATGAACAACAGAACACAATAGAGCTCAGTGACTGCATTATTAACCAGAGGATATAACTCACAACACTGAGATTACACATTGTTATTTCACTCCCATAAAACTTTATTAGTTTAACACAATAAATGGCCCAGTCATGCTGAAGTTTTTCATGAAAACAAAAGAGGCCTCTGCCGCTCTTTTAAAAGAAACAGCTTGGTAGACACTAAGCAATTCTGAAAGCGAGTGGTGGGAGGAAGAGGGGGGGATGTGGGTAGTGATGGTGAAAGAACTTCATCCCTCTTTAAAACAAACTGTTATAATGGACACTTCATGAGCTGCTCACTGTATTCATGTCTTTTTAAAAGCTCCTTTGTAAACAGGAGAAATGGTCGACTTCACACCGAAAAGTGTCACATCCATTTTTAATTGGAGAAAAGAGTCCTCGTCAGGCAGGTAATTCTAAAAAGTCAAATGCCTGCCGCTCTGTTTTTGAACTAATTCACTCTAATGAACACGTGACTCGCCTGGGAGGGAGCATCAGTCAGACAAGTAGTTCCATCCTTTGGGAAAATATTTCTTAGTAGAAAGAAGACAGAAACTTCAACATAGACCTGTGCTGCATGTAAATAAGTTAAGATGTTTGTTTGTTTATTTGTAATGCTATTCAGGACTGTTGAAGTTGAGCATAGTGAGGTACTACTGTTTGTGGCTATTCATCAATATAATACATGTAGGAATGATTAAGAAAACTCAGAGTAAACTATAGAATGATAGAAAGTTGAAAACTAGGACAAATTCAAACAAACTGAGCTCCATCTCTATAAACATACTATCCCAGTTTGCTTGAATTGGGATTCTTCTTGACAAAGTTGGCTCTGTTGACATTGTGTGGTCACCCCATGCTGCAGCAGCAACAGCTGACTGGTCTGATAGAGAACAGAGGGAAGAAGAGAGTGGGAAGAGAGGGAGAAGAGAGGGTACATCAGCGGGAACAGCTGTTTTTTCCAAAGGGGTCTCAGGGCTAAGCCCTCTCATAACCACGCTTCTTGCTGGATCGGGGCCTTAAACAATTATTACCACAAAGGCCTTTCTGCTGATGGCTTGGGCGCATTGTTCCCATACTGGTGGCGTCCTGTCTAATTTGAAAGGGAATGTATGGTTACAGATGCTGAGTGCTGACCCAGTGCAGTGAAGGAGAAACAGGGCCGGCAGCAGACAGTAGCTGTACGGTCCCCCTGCTTGACCAGTCAGAGGAAAGGAGGTACAGTACCCAAGCCCCCTCCAACTCCCCACCACCCCTATCCATGTTCCTTTGACTGTGACCTTAATTAGGAAAACAACACACATTCAGTAAGACATTATGTGACACATATGGCATTCAGCCCAATTAGTATGTAACGCGGTCACTCACACGTGAAGAAGCATGTCTCTCCCTGTCAACAAACAGGATGCTGAATGGGACACAGCGTGTCAGTCCAAAGTGAGTTCATAGCAAACGTTTAATGGCATGTGAAAATGGAAATAGTTGAAGAAAGAATATTCTGCAAACGTGCTGAACCTTGACCAATAATCATGAGTTTGCTGTTTGCTTGTCTTTTTGGCACAATCCTCTGCAACATTTGAATTTGTTTGCTGAATGGCTGTATTTCAGAATGCTCTCCAGAGCAGACCAGGGATAACTATAGTTTAACTCTGCTTAGTGTAAAGATTTTTTTTGGGGGAGGAACAAATAGTTACTTTGGAAGTGACTACAACTATTTGAATACAGATCCCCAAAAATGACTACTTTTTAAAACTATTTGAATACAGATCTCAGAATGTAACTAATTATTTTAACTATGTGAATGCAGATCTGAGAAAGCAACTACTTAAAAAAAATATTTGAATACCAATCTCAGGAAGTGACTACTTTTCTGAAACTATTGGACTGGCTGCCTTCAACTAATGACAGGGCTGTATCTGGAACTGCATTTTGAAGATAGAAATAGAATGAATAGAGCACACACAATCTCCTATACTATTCCAATCTGACAGCCACATTGGAACTCCACAATACATTTCTATCTGAACATTTTGTAAATTTTCATTCTCCTGAATATCCAATGCGCAGGGGTACATAATCAAGTCAAACCAATTAACCAACACTTAACATTAAACTGTTCTTGTTCCTGTGTAATAAAACTGTAATTACTTTTGGAGCAACATTTTATTAGCATGTTGTTACATAATACTTTGGCAATTTCATTTTAATTGCATAGCAATGAGCTGTGTTTTTTTGTAACTACTATACACAAGAGGAATAGTGATTGTTCCTATACCACTTATGTAATAACTCCATTATTATGCAATTATAAAAACAAATATACAAAGTCCTAGTAACAACAATGTTGCCATTGTAATAATCAAAGTTACTACATATGATATCAACTTTTACTGGTTTACCTTATGTCTCACTCATTATGAAAATATATTTGTTTGTAATTTTGAAGCCACAACAGTGGTCTATTCTAATGTTGAGGTGATTCCATGTCCCTCATGTATTTAATTCTAGACTATAAGCTATATTAAGATTCATATCTAAGAGCCCTCCAAATATTGTGCTTATGATCATATATTTAGACTAATTCAACTAACTGTTGTAGTTTTTGGTTCTTCATTAAATATTTGGCAGCCATCAAATAAAATATTTTTTTTGTTTTCAAGAAAGCATATTCAAATACCATCAAACAGTATTTGGTTTTCTGAGAGGTATTCAAATTACTTTCAAATATAATTTGTTTTTCTGAGACCTGTATTTGAATATCAAAGAAAATAGTTGCCTTTTAGTTGAAACTCTATAAAACTATATTCGACTACCTGGAGAATTTTGAAAAGTTGCTATTTTCAAATAAACTACAAAATACATCTATTTTCTTCCCAGGTCTGATCAGTTCCTGCCTTGAGATAATCATCCGCACCATTAAGAGTTTTGTACGTACTGCCGAGACACTCCATCTGCAGAGCTGAGAGAAAAAAGTCAGCCACCATAAACTAATGAAGTACAAGCCTGTTTATCTTGGCAAGTCTGGGAGAAATAGTTCATTGCTTAGGAGAAAGTGTAATGTCTGCCGAACCGTAACTGTTCAGGCTCCAACACTGTTATTTAAAACACTTTTGGATGATTGTGCAATGTGGTAACTGTGATGCTTTGAGGGGGTTTATGATTACCATGATGTAGATTGTTTTCCAAACACTGTTAGATCATCTATTCCATGATGCATTTCATGGAGGCATGAAAATAGCTCCAATGGTGCCATGTATTGCATAGGATGCTCAAATATGGCATAGATACAATATTATTCAATGAGTCATTCAATTTTGTCATAGTGAATAAATTGCTTTACAATTCAGGTCTTGGAAGCCATGTGTATGTTTATGAGCTGAAGTTATGTGATTATATACATCCAGATTCCACACCCCGGTCTGAAATAACTCTCCATATAATGCATAGAGCTACAGTACTAGACAGTAAACCTGGTCAGTGTCACGCCCTGACTCTGGTGACTCTTATTTGTTGAGTCAGGGTGTGTATTTTCTATGTGGTGTAGGTCTATGTTATAAATCTAGTATGTCTAGATCTATGTTGGCCGGTGTGGTTCCCAATCAGAGGCAGCTGTCGCTCGATGTCTCTGATTGGGGACCATACTTAGGCAGCCTATTGGCACTAGTGGGTTGTGGGATCTTGTTCTGTGTAAGGTTTGTTGTGTTACCTTAGGACGTCACGTGTCGTTAGTTTATTGTTTTGTCGTGTGTTTATTTGTGTAAATAAACATGTTTGCATATCACGCTGCTCCTTGGTCCGTCCCGTCCTTCAACGAACGAGACAGAAGATCCCACCAGACCTGGACCAAGCAGTGTGCCGAGGAGGAGCAGAGAGGATGGACTTGGCAGGAGATAAGAGAGGATCTGGCAAGAAAGATGGAGGCCCTGATCAGGGTGGAGAGGCAACCCCAATACATTTTTTTGGGGGGCACACGGTGTGGACGACGAGGCAGCAGGAGGCCGCGACAGGGCGGATCTGCTGGTTAGGAGAGGAGGCCACCAGATTACGGGGGCTATTGGTTCAGAGGGAGCAGAAGGAAGGTGTAGAGGCACGGCGAGAGGAGCTGGTTAGGCAGCAGAAGGAGCGGGGTGTAATCAAGGAACCCAATCCTGCTCCTAGCACCAAGCAAGTGGTGCGCGTCGCCAGCCCGGCCCGGCCTGTTCCTGCTTCTCGTACCAAGCCAGTGGTGCGCGTCGCCAGCCCGGCCCGGCCTGTTCCTGCTCCTCGCACCAAGCCAGTGGTGCGAGTCGCCAGCCCGGCCCGGCCTGTTCCTGCTCCTCGCACCAAGTCAGTGGTGCGCGTCGCCAGCCCGGCCTGTTCCTGCTCCTCGCACCAAGCCAATGGTGTGCGTCGCCAGCCCGGCCCGGCCTGTTTCTGCTTCTCGTACCAAGCCAGTGGTGCGCGTCGCCAGCCCGGCCCGGCCTGTTCCTGCTCCTCGCACCAAGCCAGTGGTGCGCGTCGCCAGCCCGGCCCGGCCTGTGCCTGCTCCTCGCACCAGACCAGTGGTGCGTTTGTCCAGTCCGGCACGGCCCGTGCCCGTTCCACCGGTGCCTGATCCAGCTCCGGTCAGCTGCGCCACTCCGGAGCCAGAGTAGTCCGCTCCACCGGGGTCCAGTCCAGCTCCGGTCAGCGGCTCCACTCCGGAGCCAGAGCAGTCCGCTCCATCGGTGCCTGATCCAGCTCCGGTCAGCGGCTCCACTCCGGAGCCAGAGCAGTCCGCTCCACCAGTGCCCAGTCCAGCTCCGGTCAGCGGCTCCAGTCCAGACCATGACGTCAGCCCCTCTCCAGGTTCGGGGTCTCCCACACCAGGGTCCAGACAGGGCCTGGCGTGTCGTGGGAGGAAGGAGAGGGGAAGTAGCGCGCCGAGGTCCAGACCAGACCAGGGGCGCAACAGGGAGGCGGAGAGTGAGAGGTCGTCACGCCCCGAGCCGGATCCGCCTCCGGGGCGGAATGCCCACCCGGCCCCTACCCTGTTATGTTTATGTTGTGCGGTCGGAGTCTGCACCTTTGGGGGGGGGGGGGTACTGTCACGCCCTGACTCTGGGGACTCTTATTTGTTGAGTCAGGGTGTGTATTTTCTATGTGGTGTAGGTCTATGTTATAAATCTAGTATGTCTAGATCTATGTTGGCCGGTGTGGTTCCCAATCAGAGGCAGCTGTCGCTCGTTGTCTCTGATTGGGGACCATACTTAGGGAGCCTATTGGCACTAGTGTTTGTCGTTAGTTTATTGGTTTGTCGTGTGTTTATTAGTGTAAATAAACATGTTTGCATATCACGCTGCGCTTTGGTCCGTCCCGTTTATGAACGAACGTGACAGTCAGCGATGTCAGAAGTGTTCTTGTACACAGTTCCCGTGTCTTTTTTTTGTAACCAAGTTTTTATTATTATTTTTATTTTTTGTAAGGGGTTCACATCACAGACAGGCAATAATATTCAAAAAGTACATATATATACAGTGAGGGAAAAAAGTATTTGATCCCCTGCTGATTTTGTACGTTTGCCCACTGACAAAGAAATTATCAGTCTATAATTTTAATGGTAGGTTTATTTGAACAGTGAGAGACAGAATAACAACAAAAAAATCCAGAAAAATGTTTTAAATTGATTTGCATTTTAATGAGGGAAATAAGTATTTGACCCCCTCTTAATCAGAAAGATTTCTGGCTCTCAGGTCTCTTTTATACAGGTAACAAGCTGAGATTAGGAGCACACTCTTAAAGGGAGTGCTCCTAATCTCAGTTTGTTACCTGTATAAAAGACACCTGTCCACAGAAGCAATCAATCAATCAAATTCCAAACTCTCCACCATGGCCAAGACCAAAGAGCTCTCCAAGGATGTCAGGGACAAGATTGTAGACCTACACAAGGCTGGAATGGGCTACAAGACCATCGCCAAGCAGCTTGGTGAGAAGGTGACAACAGTTGGTGCGATTATTCGCAAATGGAAGAAACACAAAATAACTGTCAATCTCCTTTGGCCTGGGGCTCCATGCAAGTTCTCACCTCGTGGAGTTGCAATGATCATGAGAACGGTGAGGAATCAGCCCAGAACTACACAGGAGGATCTTGTCAATGATCTCAAGGCAGCTGGGACCATAGTCACCAAGAAAACAATTGGTAACACACTACGCCGTGAAGGACTGAAATCCTGCAGCGCCCGCAAGGTCCCCCTGCTCAAGAAAGCACATATACATGCCCGTCTGAAGTTTGCCAATGAACATCTGAATGATTCAGAGGAGAACTGGGTGAAAGTGTTGTGGTCAGATGATACCAAAATCGAGCTCTTTGGCATCAACTCAACTCGCCGTGTTTGGAGGAGGAGGAATGCTGCCTATGACCCCAAGAACACCATCCCCACCGTCAAACATGGAGGTGGAAACATTATGCTTTGGGGGTGTTTTTCTGCTAAGGGGACAGGACAACTTCACCGCATCAAAGGGACGATGGACGGGGCCATGTACCGTCAAATCTTGGGTGAGAACCTCCTTCCCTCAGCCAGGGCATTGAAAATGGGTCATGGATGGGTATTCCAGCATGACAATGACCCAAAACACACGGCCAAGGCAACAAAGGAGTGGCTCAAGAAGAAGCACATTAAGATCCTGGAGTGGCCTAGCCAGTCTCCAGACCTTAATCTCATAGAAAATCTGTGGAGAAGATCTGCAAAGAGGAGTGGGACAAAATCCCTCCTGAGATGTGTGCAAACCTGGTGGCCAACTACAAGAAACGTCTGACCTCTGTGATTGCCAACAAGGGTTTTGCCACCAAGTACTAAGTCATGTTTTGCAGAGGGGTCAAATACTTATTTCCCTCATTAAAATGCAAATCAATTTATAACATTTTTGACATGCGTCTTTCTGGATTTTTTTGTTGTTATTCTGTCTCTCACTGTTCAAATAAACCTACCATTAAAATTATAGACTGATCATTTCTTTGTCAGTGGGCAAACGTACAAAATCAGCAGGGGATCAAATACTTTTTTCCCTCACTGTATAAAGTAATGAACAGTAAAAAACAACAACAACAACAACAACAACAAAACATTTTTTCTCCTGTCTGTCCCATCTCCCCTCTCCCTCCCCCTTCTCCGTAGGTGCAACCCATTCCTATTCCCCCCTCCGTCGCTCCCCACCTCTCCCTCTCCCCACCTCCCTCCCCCCCATGGGCTCATGTTGTGGCCATATCTATGCATAAAACAAAACATCATGGGTAACTCATCTTATGTTTGTAAAATTGTTTGTGGGACCAAGGCACAGATGAATAGAATCAGCCTGCATACATCAATATTCAATACAGATATTCAAAATACAATTGATTAATTCAAACATGATTACATTACAATAACTCATAATAAGCTTTCATCCTTTTCGACTGCTCTATTGAATGTATCTAATGTTGTTTCCTTGGCGCTGTTCACATGAGCTATGGGCTCTAGTGAAAGAACATCAAGGAAGTTTTGTAGCCATTGAGTAATGCTGAGCTTATGTGGAGGCTTCCATCTGGTCACTAACATTCGTTTTACCGAAGTCAGTCCAGACAACTATACTAGTTTCTGAGGTACTGTGAGAGTCAGTGAAGAGTCATCGCTCAACAATAATATTGGGGAATGACAGCACAAACTGTGCTCGACACAGACCTGGCAACCTGTGACAAAAAGGTCTTCACACAGGGGCAGTCCCAAATCATGTGCATGTAGGTTCCAATATTTATTTGAGAACACAACAGACAATTTGCAATAGAAGCAAGTTTAAATTGGAAGCGTTTCCATGGAGTCAAATAACATCAGTGAATGAATTTGTAGTGTATTAGTTGATGATTCATATTTTGGAGGACATTGGGATATTGTTCCAGACTCTTTTCCAATCAGTATTTTGTTTGTAGTCTTTAATATCTGTATTCCATACCATAACTATTCGCATTGGTTTACGGAGGGCTTCTAGTAGTTTTTGATATAGATTGGATACAAAACCTCAACTTGTGTTCTGGCTACCTAAAAACTCAACGACTGAATGGAATGGGAGTGGTTGACTCCATGGGACTCCATTATTGCGCATAGCGGTTCTTAACTGCAAATATTTTTATAAATGACGAACCAGGTGAATTATACACATTTTTTAGGTCATGAAAGGATAATAAACCTCCATCATTCATTATGTCCGAAAGTTTATGAATTCCTTGTTCAGACCATTGTTTAAAATAATTGTATGTGGGTTTCCCACCCAAAGGTAGGGAGTTATTTAAAAAAATATGTGTTTGGGTATGCCATTGCACTTCCCAATTACCCAATTTTACGATTTGTTGCCAAGTCTGTATTGAGTGGGCCATGATTGGTCCAAACTGAATACGGCAAAACTTAGGAGATAAGGCAGAGAATAATACATATTTTAATGTAAATGGTGACACTATATTTCCCTCTATTTCCAACCAAGGAAGACTTTTATCTTGATCAAACCATTTCTTAAGTGGGTGGAACACTAGAGAAAAAGCATATAACTTGAAGTTGGGTAAACCTAGACCCCCAAACCTTTGGGTTGCTGGAGTATAGTCATTTTAATTCTGGGACATTTCCCTTTCCATATACAATTAAAGACTGAACTTTGAATGTTTTCCCAGTACCCTAATGGTGAAGCATGCTAACAAAGAAATTGAGTCTAGGCAAGACATTCATTTTGACTATTGAAATTCAACCTGATAAAGTTAATGTTAGATCTGCTGTAATTGCAGTTGTGACTTGTTTGTAGTTCTTCGAAACAATTTTATCTAGAGATGGAAAAATTTCAATTCCCAGGTATTTAAAATGGGTCACAATTGGTATTTTCGATTCTATATTGAAATTGAACATTGCTTTGTTAAGTGGGAGCAGAGATGATTTAGTGAGGTTGATCTTATAACTTGATATACTGCTGTGGTACATTGTCAAGGTACAATAATATGTCATCTGCATATAATGAGATTTAGTGGCCCGTGTCCTTAACTGATATTTGCCTTATACCTTGGGGAAAAAATGTGATAGGGCAAATAGGAGGCTGGACGCTGGACAGCCTTGACGAGTTCCCCGTTTGATGGCGAACTGTGAGGAGCATTGGTTACCCGTCAAGACCATCACAGAGGGGTTACTATACAGTATTTTTAACATAGTCATAAACATTTAGCCAAATCCCATACATTCCATAGTATACTAGAGGTATGACCATTCCAGATGGTCAATTGTTAGGACTGCACAGGGGGCTGGTGTATTAGGTGTAATGTGTATTATATGTAGGAGACATCTCAGATTGTTTGACGCTAATCTATGTTTGACAAAGCCTGTTTGATCAGGATTAACTAGTTTGGGTAAAATGGTTTCAAGACATTCGGCTAGAATCTTGGTGTACAATTTCATGTCACTGTCAATGAGGGAGAGAGGCCTATGACTTGCTGTAAGTGTCCATTGTTGTTTGGGGCTTCCACACAGGATGTCATGTGGGCCTTGTGTATTTGTGTCAACGTGGGAAGCGGAGGGTTCGGAGAGAACAGCAGCGCATCAACAGGAAGAGGAGCAGGGACCAGGGCTCACCCTGATGTGTGGCTGTGACCCCGTACTGTAGCAGCATGTACTGTATGTCCCCATTCCCACTGGTGGAGCTGAGGTCAGGCTCACCAATATGTGGCTTTGACCTCGTACTTTACAGTATATACTAGCAGCATATACTACTATACGTCGTTGTTCGTTCCCACCGGACACTAAAGTAGCTGTTGCTACACAACAAGACCTAGCCATGTTGCATTCGTAGTGAGTGACTCTGTGACTCTATTGCTCAGTCTGCTTGGCTCCTGCCTCTGGCAGTAATGGGTGGCCGTTTAATAAAACCGCAGTCACAGAACTTAAGTGGAATGTTAATAAAGCCACAGTCACACTGAGACAGAGTTGGAGTGCGACTGGAACTGGAAAGGGGGAATGATTTCAGTTTACAGCTTGTCAACACATACTGTATGTAAGAGCCCATTTCACATCGATTATAAAAGTCAGCCAGGCACTGGAAGGGAGACTACTACACGCATCCCTTCAATGCATTAACACTTGACTGTTGGCTGAGAGTGCTGGCCTCTCCCCTGCCTGGACCTGCTTGGCTTCAGTGTGTGACATTCCCGCTGTGACGTCTTTGAGTGTACCAGCGGCCACCTCTAGAGAGATCATAGGGGAAACACATGATTTACATTAAGGTGATGACAACAGTTACTAAGGGGTACGATTGTGAATGGATGCAGCAAGTTGGTAGAACTAATGTATTTCGTTTTTATTTACTACGAGAGACTGTGAGGAATAGAAAAGCAATGACAGCCTGTTGTCGTTGTGTCTGAAAAGAGATGTTCTTATTTTCTTTTGAGATGTTCCCCTCTCCCTAGTGTGTTTTCTTCTTTTCTTTTGAGATGTTCCCCTCTCCCTAGCATGTTTTCTTCTTTTCTTTTGAGATGTTCCCCTCTCCCTAGTGTGTTTTCTTATTTTCTTTTGAGATGTTCCCCTCTCCCTAGCATGTTTTCTTCTTTTCTTTTGAGATGTTCCCCTCTACCTAGCGTGTTTTCTTATTTTATTTTGAGATGTTCCCCTCTCCCTAGCATGTTTTCCTATTTTCTTTTGAGATGTTCCCCTCTCCCTAGCGTGTTTTCTTATTTTCTTTTGAGATGTTCCCCTCTCCCTAGCGTGTTTTCTTATTTTCTTTTGAGATGTTCCCCTCTCCCTAGCATGTTTTCTTCTTTTCTTTTGAGATGTTCCTCTCTACCTAGCGTGTTTTCTTATTTTCTTTTGAGATGTTCCCCTCTCCCTTGTGTGTTTTCTTATTTTCTTTTGAGATGTTCCCCTCTCCCTAGTGTGTTTTCTTATTTTCTTTTGAGATGTTCCCCTCTCCCTAGTGTGTTTTCTCATTTTATTTTGAGATGTTCCCCTCTCCCTAGCATGTTTTCCTATTTTCTTTTGAGATGTTCCCCGCTCCCTAGTGTGTATTCTTATTTTCTTTTGAGATGTTCCCCTCTCCCTAGTGTGTTTTCTTATTTTCTTTTGAGATGTTCCCCTCTCCCTAGTGTGTATTCTTATTTTCTTTTGAGATGTTCCCCTCTCCCTAGCATGTTTTCTTCTTTTCTTTTGAGATGTTCCTCTCTACCTAGCGTGTTTTCTTATTTTCTTTTGAGATGTTCCCCTCTCCCTTGTGTGTTTTCTTATTTTCTTTTGAGATGTTCCCCTCTCCCTAGTGTGTTTTCTTATTTTCTTTTGAGATGTTCCCCTCTCCCTAGTGTGTTTTCTTATTTTATTTTGAGATGTTCCCCTCTCCCTAGCATGTTTTCCTATTTTCTTTTGAGATGTTCCCCGCTCCCTAGTGTGTATTCTTATTTTCTTTTGAGATGTTCCCCTCTCCCTAGTGTGTTTTCTTATTTTCTTTTGAGATGTTCCCCTCTCCCTAGTGTGTATTCTTATTTTCTTTTGAGATGTTCCCCTCTCCCTAGCGTGTTTTCTTATTTTCTTTTGAGATGTTCCCCTCTCCCTAGCGTGTTTTCTTATTCTCTTTTGAGATGTTCCCCTCTCCCTAGCGTGTTTTCTTATTTTATTTTGAGATGTTCCCCTCTCCCTAGTGTGTTTTCTTATTTTCTTTTGAGATGTTCCCCTCTCCCTAGCATGTTTTCTTATTTTCTTTTGAGATGTTCCCCTCTCCCTAGTGTGTTTTCTTATTTTCTTTTGAGATGTTCCCCGCTCCCTAGTGTGTATTCTTATTTTCTTTTGAGATGTTCCCCTCTCCCTAGTGTGTTTTCTTATTTTCTTTTGAGATGCTCCCCTCTCCCTAGCGTGTTTTCTTATTTTATTTTGAGATGTTCCCCTCTCCCTAGCATGTTTTCTTATTTTCTTTTGAGATGTTCCCCTCTCCCTAGCATGTTTTCTTATTTTCTTTTGAGATGTTCCCCTCTCCCTAGCGTGTTTTCTTATTTTATTTTGAGATGTTCCCCTCTCCCTAGCGTGTTTTCTTATTTTCTTTTGAGATGTTCCCCTCTCCCTAGTGTGTTTTCTTATTTTCTTTTGAGATGTTCCCCTCTCCCTAGTTTGTTTTCTTATTTTCTTTTGAGATGTTCCCCGCTCCCTAGTGTGTATTCTTATTTTCTTTTGAGATGTTCCCCTCTCCCTAGTGTGTTTTCTTATTTTCTTTTTAGATGCTCCCCTCTCCCTAGCGTGTTTTCTTATTTTATTTTGAGATGTTCCCCTCTCCCTAGCATGTTTTCTTATTTTCTTTTGAGATGTTCCCCTCTCCCTAGCATGTTTTCTTATTTTCTTTTGAGATGTTCCCCGCTCCCTAGTGTGTATTCTTATTTTCTTTTGAGATGTTCCCCTCTCCCTAGTGTGTTTTCTTATTTTCTTTTGAGATGTTCCCCTCTCCCTAGTGTGTATTCTTATTTTCTTTTGAGATGTTCCCCTCTCCCTAGCGTGTTTTCTTATTTTCTTTTGAGATGTTCCCCTCTCCCTAGTGTGTTTTCTTATTTTCTTTTGAGATGTTCCCCTCTCCCTAGTGTGTTTTCTTATTTTCTTTTGAGATGTTCCCCGCTCCCTAGTGTGTATTCTTATTTTCTTTTGAGATGTTCCCCTCTCCCTAGTGTGTTTTCTTATTTTCTTTTGAGATGTTCCCCTCTCCCTAGTGTGTTTTCTTATTTTCTTTTGAGATGTTCCCCGCTCCCTAGTGTGTATTCTTATTTTCTTTTGAGATGTTCCCCTCTCCCTAGCGTGTTTTCTTATTTTCTTTTGAGATGTTCCCCTCTCCCTAATGTGTATTCTTATTTTCTTATTTTCTGGCCCCATTCAGTGTGGTTTCCATGTGCTTACGTTGCAGAAAGCCAGTCATTAAATATTTTGTGCTGAACTGCCCATTCACCCACACAGTTAAATGTACTTGTTTATAAACTGACTCACCCTAACCAAATGTTGTGCGATCCTACAGTATGACTGCGTTGTTGTTGGCCATACAGAATGTCATATACACTGAGAGTACAAGACAAAAGATTTAAGTGCCTTTGAACTCAATGCACCTCAATATTAGGAAGCTGTTCTTAATGTTTTGTACACTCAGGGTATATTATTATTAGTATTCTTATGCTTTCTTCACCTGATCAGATGACAAAAATGTATAAAAGATTAACGCCTCTGTTACTTGGTAAATGATCTGTGTGACATAAAAGGAAACAGAAACTACTGAGGACATATATATTAGGCCTGTGTTTTTGTTTTCAAGAACTCAACAAGTAATTAGTCATGACTCCCAAACTTTATGGTGAGAAAAGGTTGTGATAAAAAGCACTGGTCGCTTTCATTTAAATCTGGAGCGGCCAAACAAATATTTTTATTACATTTCCACGGCTTGTTAAAAGAAGCCAAAAACAGACATAATGTGTAAAAAGTGCTTCGCTTGGCCTTGATGGCTATAAAACAGTAAACAAACCTTTTTTTTTTCAGAAAAGGCTGTCCTGACCTCTAATTCCTCAATGACAGGGGGTTTCTCCCATGGCCTTCGCCAGGCCCACGGTTATTTTTTTTCCCACAGCCATGTCCCTGGCGGAAGTGGAGCTACTGACAGCTGCTGCATATTGGGGACAGAGCAACGTGCAGGGATTCAGGGAGACACACACACACATGCAGAAGCGCTCACACACACACACCAAAGCTCTGTCTTAGTACTCAAGGCTCTGTGAGGGAGACAGATCTTTCCGATTCCAAACATCCACTTGGAATTTAAACTTGCACCAGAAAGAAGACATTGCTGAAGCGCACAGCCGTTAGGCTGCTGACGGACACTGCACACTCCCCAGAGGCTTTCACAGACACATGTCACATACGTCAGCACTCAGTCACAACCAGAGCTGCAGGGAAATAGACAAATGACTGTCACTTCTGGTGTGTTTACAGGCTGCGGAGCTACCACCTCACTTTTCTGTTTCTTTTCTCGGACAGAGAAAATACGAAATCTGGCAAAAGATTTCATGAGATGATATATTGTATAAGTACATCCACAGTCTGTGTATCAGACAGGAATCCTCTCTGTGCGCTACTGTAACCATTTCAGAGTCCTACGCATCAGCTCTGGACTATGTTGAGCCAGTGGAACCATGAAACATCCCAAATCCCATTATTATTTCGTTTGTTTTAAATAAACATCCTAATGTTGTAACAGTGGTCATATTCCATAGAGGTATCATTGTGAACGGCCTCCCAGGGATGTATGTAATAGCCAGGAATGTTGGGAGAGTTATGACCCAGAGAGAGTAAGGGTGAAAAGTTGCTCTTCCCTCCTGATAATATCTAAAGGAAATGAGTTACTATTAGTGTTTACTTTCAACAGAAATATGACGTTGTCCAATTTAGTAATGGACAAAATGTCTCAGCCCTCATAGAGTTATAGCAATGGGGGTGACATGTATTGTGTTAGATAGTAATGCAATTACCTAAAAGCACAATGTTGTCTCCAGTCCACACCATTATGCATAATAACAAGTCCAATTCTAATACTCAAAGTGTGACATATTGTTTTCACAATCATAAGATTACATTAAGTGAGAAATTTGCCACAAAACACATCGCTGGCTGCCAAAAGTGGTTTTACAGGCCTAGTAAACACATCTTAAGTGATTTTATCTGGTTATGCTACATTGTTAGGTTGGATAATGGGTTGATTTACAGCCCAAATAAGCCATTAGTGAATTTCATCTCATTCTGAGCTGCTTTGGACTGATAGAGACTGATGAAGAGTCATAACACTCAAAGTAAAAGGGTGCAATATCTGTTTATGAAACAGACTGCACTGCTGTAGGATACCTGTTTTCACAGTGATAAAACAGCAGCTGGGCGGATCCCACCCTATCAGGTCGTATCAGGATGACTGAGGTCAGTGTTATCATGTTGATTCACGTTTCTCCCTGTTATTTCATATCCCTGATGCCTGTTGGCCGCATCACCGGGGGGCAGGGATACTGAGGAACAGATCTGCCATTCCCAGTAATATGAAACAATATTATGCAACCACATATTTCTTTTGAACATCATCCATTGTTCTATCATGAGTAGGGACAGGAGTTTGCCTGTCCACGTAACATGTAATCTGAGCACGTAGCCAATATTAAAGGCCCATCCCTGGTCAGCTCATATAGTCAGGAAGAACTCCAGAACATCTATCCCTAATCATGAGAGATCATTTTGTACCTCTTGAAAGTGCCATTCACTTCCTGATGCTATATAGTGACAATTAGTGCCATTGGCTGAACGTGGATGAACGTGTTCTTTTCTGGTTGTTGTTGATCTTTTGTTGTTGTTTATCTGTGAGGTTTTTGGTTTGCTTCATAGCCACGTTTCTCTGCATTCAAATGAGAATACGGCGCCTTAGCATCTGCCCCCCCTCCCCCCTCCACCTCTCTTAATGTCTCCTGGTCTATTATTTGTGGCATTTATATCTTCCGCAGCATAATTATATCTTATCATAGGCGACTTCGCTAAGCCTTATTTATTATTTTAAGCACTAGATTGTCCATATGCTTTAGATTTGCTATTTATATGATTTGGGGACTGGGTTTTGCCTCAGTGATTTGGTAAATACCATACACTTTGCCTTCCTGACTCTCAGACCTTACTTAGAAGGCCAGAGAATAATGATCCTCATCATGACAGTAATAAGTGTTTTGTACTAACATTTCAAATGACTTGTCATGTGCAGGTATTGTGGTAATTGTCGGTTTGAGTCTGAGGAGGGTGATTCACATCAAACTAGTTCTCTGGAGAGTATCACGGCCACCCACAGCTGATTTCACTGTGTTATTACTGACAGCTAGCAGACACAAACACAGACACAGAGCTCAGCTTAAACACACCCTGAAGATGGGAGATGTCAACAAGTGCTCTCAACATCCTTCTGAAAGGCCATTTTCAGTGACTTGCGTTGTGACAATTTACAGGAAAAGGTAGGTGTTATGGGACCTAACTAATTGTCATGTCTATATTGCTTTTTTATGTTTTTAGCTGGGTATTTTCTAACTGAAGTGTTTCTGTTGTGAAAATGTTGCCTGTCTCTTTGGAGTTTGGCTGTATTTTCATTTGCCCACTCACTGTAAGTTATAGTGTGGCTTTGTTTGTTTGCATGACCTTTGACTTGAGGTTTTATGTTCATCAACACAGTATAGCATGTCATTAATCAAATCAAATCAATCTTTATTTATACAGCACATTTCAGACATGGAATGCAATGCAATGTGCTTTACAGGAAAAATATTAATAAAAAACAATGAATATAAAAACAATGAACAAACATAAGATAAAAAACAAAAGAATGACACAAACTGAACAACTAAAAAGCACCCTGAGGAAAAGCAAAGCTAAAATTATGTTTCTTAAGATCTCCTTTAAATATGTCCACAGTTTCAGCCCCCCTCAGTTTCTCTGGCAGGCTATTCTGGAGGCTGGGGGCATAATAACTAAAGACTGCCTCTCCATGCCTCTTGGTCCTAGGCTTTGGGATAGTTAAAAGGCCAGTGCCAGAGGACCTGAGGGACCTACTGGGTACATAACGTAAAAGCATGTCTGACATGTGTTGGGGTGCACAATCATGGATTGATTTAAAAACCAATAGAAGAATCTTAAAATAAATTCTAAAACTCACAGGCAGCCAGTGCAGAGACCTTAAAATCGGTGTAATGTGTGCTCTCCGTCTGGTCTTGGTCAGCACCCGTGTTGCAGCATTCTGTATGTTTTGCAGTTGACCAATGGCTTTCTTGGGAAGACCAGACAGAAGTGCATTACAGTATTCAAAGCCTGCTTGTAATAAAAGCATGGATGATTCTCTGTATCAGCCTGAGAAAGAAACAGCCGCACCTTAGCAATGTGGTAAAAAGCTATTTTGGTCACATTCCTAATGTGTGATTCAAAATTTAGGTCAGAATCTAAAATAACACCTAGGTTTTTTACCTGGTGTTTTATCTTTATTACCCATGAATTAAAATGTGTGGCTAGATTCTCTCTCTGTGCTTTGGCTCCAATAATAAGTACCTCGGTCTTGTCTTGATTTAGCTGGAGGAAGTTGTGAGCCATCCAAATATTTAAATCACTAATACAGTCTAATCATTTATCCGTGGAGCTAAAATCCTCTGATGACACAGAAATGTAAAGTTGTGTATCGTCTGCGTAGTAGTGAAAATCAATGCTGTGCTTTCTGATAACGCTGCCAAGGGGTAACATACAGTGAGGGAAAAAAGTATTTGATCCCCTGCTGATTTTGTACGTTTGCCCACTGACAAATAAATTATCAGTCTATAATTTTAATGGTAGGTTTATTTGAACAGTGAGAGACACACATCTCAGGAAGGATTTTGTCCCACTCCTCTTTGCAGATCTTCTCCCATTCATTAAGGTTTCGAAGCTGATGTTTGGCAACTCGAACCTTCAGCTAACTCCACAGATTTTCTATGGGATTAAGGTCGGGAGACTGGTTAGGCCACTCCAGGACCTTAATGTGCTTCTTCATGAGCCACTCCTTTGTTGCCTTGGCCATGTGTTTTGGGTCATTGTCATGCTGGAATACCCATCCACGACCCATTTTCAATGCCCTGGCTGAGGGAAGGAGGTTCTCACCCAAGATTTGACGGTACATGGCCTCGTCCATCGTCCCTTTGATGCGGTGTAGTTGTCCTGTCCCCTTAGCAGAAAAACACCCCCAAAGTATAATGTTTCCACCTCCATGTTTGACGGTGGGGATGGTGTTCTTGGGGTCATAGGCAGCATTCCTCCTCCTCCAAACACGCCGAGTTGAGTTGATGCCAAAGAGCTTGACGTTGGTCTCATCTGACCACAACACTTTCACCCAGTACTCCTCTGAATCATTTAGATGTTCATTGGCAAACTTCAGACGGGCATGTACAGTGGGGAAAAAAAGTATTTAGTCAGCCACCAATTGTGCAAATTTTCCCACTTAAAAAGATGAGAGAGGCCTGTAATTTTCATCATAGGTACACGTCAACTATGACAGACAAATTGAGAAAACAAAATCCAGAAAATCACATTGTAGGATTTTTAATGAATTTATTTGCAAATTATGGTGGAAAATAAGTATTTGTTCACCTACAAACAAGCAAGATTTCTGGCTCTCACAGACCTGTAACTTCTTCTTTAAGAGGCTCCTCTGTACTCCACTCGTTACCTGTATTAATGGCACCTGTTTGAACTTGTTATCAGTATAAAAGACACCTGTCCACAACCTCAAACAGTCACACTCCAAACTCCACTATGGCCAAGACCAAAGAGCTGTCAAAGGACACCAGAAACAAAATTGTAGACCTGCACCAGGCTGGGAAGACTGAATCTGCAATAGGTAAGCAGCTTGGTTTGAAGAAATCAACTGTGGGAGCAATTATTAGGAAATGGAAGACATACAAGACCACTGATAATCTCCCTCGATCTGGGGCTCCACGCAAGATCTCACCACGTGGGGTCAAAATGATCACAAGAACGGTGAGCAAAAATCCCAGAACCACACGGGGGGACCTAGTGAATTACCTGCAGAAAGCTGGGACCAAAGTAACAAAGCCTACCATCAGTAACACACTACGCCGCCAGGGACTCAAATCCTGCAGTGCAGGACGTGTCCCCCTGCTTAAGCCAGTATATGTCCAGGCACGTCTGAAGTTTGCTAGAGTGCATTTGGATGATCCAGAAGAGGATTGGGAGAATGTCATATGGTCAGATGAAACCAAAATATAACTTTTTATGAAGTAAAAACTCAACTCGTCGTGTTTGGAGGACAAACAATGCTGAGTTGCATCCAAAGAACACCATACCTACTGTGAAGCATGGGGATGGAAACATCATGCTTTGGGGCTGTTTTTCTGCAAAGGGACCAGGACGACTGATCCGTGTAAAGGAAAGAATGAATGGGGCCATGTATCGTGAGATTTTGAGTGGAAACCTCCTTCCATCAGCAAGGGCATTGAAGATGAAACGTGGCTGGGTCTTTCAGCATGACAATGATCCCAAACACACCGCCCGGGCAACGAAGGAGTGGCTTCGTAAGAAGCATTTCAAGGTCCTGGAGTGGCCTAGCCAGTCTCCAGATCTCAACCCCATAGAAAATCTTTGGAGGGAGTTGAAAGTCCGTGTTGCCCAGCAACAGCCCCAAAACATCACTGCTCTAGAGGAGATCTGCATGGAGGAATGGGCCAAAATACCAGCAACAGTGTGTGAAAACCTTGTGAAGACTTACAGAAAACGTTTGACCTGTGTCATTGCCAACAAAGGGTATACAACAAAGTATTGAGAAACTTTTGTTATTGACCAAATACTTATTTTCCACCATAATTTGCAAATAAATTCATAAAAAATCCTACAATGTGATTTTCTGGATTCTTTTTTCTCAATTTGTCTATCATAGTTGACGTGTACCTATGATGAAAATTACAGGCCTCTCTCATCTTTTTAAGTGGGAGAACTTGCACAATTGGTGGCTGACTAAATACTTTTTCCCCACTGTATATGTGCTTTCTTGAGCAGGGGGACCTTGCGGGCGCTGCAGGATTTCAGTCCTTCACGGCATAGTGTGTTACTAATTGTTTTCTTTGTGACTATGGTCCCAGCTGCCTTGAGATCATTGACAAGATCCTCCCGTGTAATTCTGGGCTGATTCCTCACCGTTCCCATGATCATTGCAACTCCACGAGGTGAAATCTTGCATGGAGCCCCAGGCCGAGGGAGATTGACAGTTCTTTTGTGGGGTATGCATGGGTGTCCGTGCTGTGTGCTAGTAGTTTAAACAGACAGCTTGTCAACACCTCTTACAAAAACAAGTAGTGATGAAGTCAATTTCTCCTCCACTTTGAGCCATGAGAGATTGACATGCATATCATTAATGTTAGCTCTCCACATACATTTAAAGGCCAGCCGCACTGCCCTGTTCTGAGCCAGTTACAATTTTCCTAAGTCCCTCTTTGTGGCACCTAACCACTTTGTGGCACCTGAATAGTAGTCCATGTACGACAAAACTAGGGCCTGTAGGACCTGCCTTGTTGACAGTGTTGTCAAGTAGGTAGAGCAGCGCTTTATTATGGACAGACTTCTCCCCATCTTATGTATCAACATGTTTTGACCATGACAGTTTACAATCCAGGGTTACTCCAAGCAATTTCCACATTATTCATTACAATATTTAGTTGAGGTTTAGGGTTTAGTGAAGGATTTGTCCCAAAAACAATGCTTTTAGTTTTTGAAATATTTAGGACTAACGTATTCCTTGCCACCCATTCTGAAACTAACTGCAGCTCTTTGTTAAGTGTTGTAGTCATTTCAGTCACTGTAGTAGCTGACTTGTATAGAGTTGAGTCATCCACATACATATACACTGGCTTTACTCAAAGCCAGTGACATGTCATTAGTAAAGATTGAAAAAAGTAAGGGGCCTAGACAGCTGCCCTGGGGAATTCCTGATTCTACTTGGATTATGTTGGAGAGGCTTCCATTAAAGAACACCCTCTGTGTTCTGTTAGACAGGTAACTCTTTATCCACAATATAGCAGGGGGTGTAAAGCCATAACACATACGTTTTTCCAGCAGCAGACTATGATCGATAATGTCAAAAGCCCCACTGAAGTCTAACAAAACAGCCCCCAAAATATTTTTATCATCAATTTCTCTCAGCCAATCATCAGTCATTTGTGTAAGTGCTGTGCTTGTTGAATTCTCTTCCCTACAAGCGTGCTGAAAGTCTGTTGTCAATTTGTTTACAGTAAAATAGCATTGTATCTGGTCAAACACCATTTTTTCCCAAACTTTACTAAGGGTTGGTAACAGGCTGATTGGTCGGCTATTTGAGCCAGTAAAGGGGGCTTTACTATTCTTGGGTAGCGGAATTACTTTTGCTTCCCTCCAGGCCTGAGGGCACACACTTTCTAGTAGGCTTAGATTGAAGATATGGCAAATTGGAGTGGCAAATCGTCCGTTATTATCCTCAGTAATTTTCCATCCAAGTTGTCAGGGCCCGGTGGCTTGTCATTGTTGATAGACAACAACAATTTTGTCACTTCTTCCACACTCACTTTACGGAATTCAAAATTACAATGCTTGTCTTTCATAATTGTATCAGTTATACTTTGATGTGTAGTGTCAGCATTTGTTGCTGGCATGTCATGTCTAAGTTTGCTAATCTTGCCAATGAAAAAAATAATTAAAGTAGTTAGCAATGTCATATATATGTGTTTTGTGATGAATGAGCCATCTGATTCAATGAATGATGGAGCTGACTTTGCCTTTTCGCCCATAATTTCATTTAAGGTGCTCCAAAGCTTTTTACTATCATTCTCTATGTCCTTTAACTTTGTTTCATAGTGTAGTTTCTTCTTCTTTTTATTCAGTTTAGTTACATGATTTCTCAATTTGCAGTACGTTTGCCAATCGGTTGTACAGCCAGACTTATTTGCAATTCCTTTTGCCTCATCCCTCTCAACCATAAAATTTTTCAATTTCTCATCAATCCACGGGGATTAGTAAATGGGATAAGCAATTGCACAAATGTGTCAAGTGCAGCGTCTGGTTGATCCTCATTACACACCACAGACCAAAAAATATAATTTACATCAACATCATATGAATCACTATAAAGCGTCTTGTATGACCTCTTATATTAGGTCCAGCTTTGGAACTTTGGTTTTCCTAGATATGGCTACTATATAGTGATCACTACATCTGATGGATTTGGATACTGCTTTAAAGCAAATTTCTGCAGCATTATTAAAGATGTGATCAATACATGTTAATGATTTCAATGGTCGGGAAGAGCACTCTCAAATTATTCTGATTAGTAGTGATCAAGTTAGAAAAATTAGCCCGTCTGGCATTTCTAATTGCCTTGTTATATACTGTATGCCAAGTTTCTCTCTCATAATATCATAATGGACCTGCAACGTTGACTTTCTCCACTTCCGCTCTGCTTTTATGCAATTTCTCTTTAATTAATTTGTTTCCTCACTCATCCAAGGGGTTCTCCGTTTGGATGTGGCCTTTTTCAACTTTATCGGAGCTATGGCATCAATGGTTGCCCTTAATTTGCTAATAAAGTTATTAACTAAATCATCACAAGAGGAAGGCAGAATAGGTGGTGGAGTATTGTTCATACGCTCAATAAAATCTGTAGCAACTTCAGAGGTAAGATAGCGTTTCTTAATAATGCGTTCAGTATTACCCTGTGATATGGGCAACAAGGTAGTAAAAAATACACAGTGATGATCAGATAAAGGAACATCAACAATAGAGGATATGTCAATAGAAAGCCCCTTCGTAATAACAAAGTCCATGCTACAGCCAGCTGTTGGTTAATTCATGGCTTTTTCAGACATGGCCTAAAACTATAAGTGTGATCGTTTCAAGCCATCTCAACCCCTAGTGAAAACCAATATGACTTTATGTGAGTACAATTTAGATAACTATTACTCACAAGCAAATGTGTCAGAATACAGGGGGTTAGAGTCACTTTTATATACTGTAAATCTAATCAAAAAAGTAATATTTGTTTAACACTACAAACTCACATCTACTTTAACAAACTGCAGGACAAACAATTGATTAGACCATGATGTTCTACAGTCTGGAGTATCAGTCGCTATCTGAAACAGATGTTGTTTTAGCTAGCTTTTCTTAATTACGATTTTGGACTCGGTTAGATGGAGCATTTGAACTTTGAGCTTTCAAGACTTTGTCAATGAGACATGCAGCACTTGTTGCTGGGGGGGATTGTTTGGCCTTATTTGTTGCATGAGGTCCTCCTCCTTGCCTTGCTTAAAGAACTGTAAACACAGACATGGGTCACTTCCTGTTGTAATTGCCTTCCCAACTCCCTGCGTCAGGCACATCCAATTCCTGATTATTAATAGCTGTGACTGTTGAAAGGCATAATTTACTAAGAACAAATAGGGAACGAACAACACACTGGGCCGATGTTTTCAGCAACGAGATTGTTACTGATATGCTGAGTGGCAGACGCCACAGGGGGTTGTCAAGAGGTGATCGATGTGGGAAGATAAGATCTTGAGATTAGACCTTGTACATATTTAGAGACTCCATGTTCAGCGTAATGGAAAAGGTTATTGTGCTCTTCACAGTCATTTATAACTGTGTGCAGTGCTGTACCGTCTTGCCTGGAGTTGGTATTCCATCAGGCCTTCTCTGTGCTGGGTGGATTCCAATGTCTGGAAAGATAGAGCAGAGATTTACTCTGCTAGGATTTTATTCAAGGGAGCTAAACAAATGATGTGTGTACTCAGCTTCTGGCTGTATATTAACAGTGTAGGATTAACATGGCTCATAAGGAATCACAGAAGCTTAATGTAGACTGGGTAATTTGTGGCTGGCTCCAGACAGTGGACATCACATCTTCCAGCCCAGTGACCGCGTTGATTACTGTGTGGAGGCTTTGTTATTCTTCCCTAGCTCTGCTGCTTATTCCCTGTGTATACAATAAAGTTGGCCTGCATTATGTACAGTAAGTTGGGCTACATTAAGTAATGATCAACTCACACTACGCAGACAATTACTAAGGAAGTATTGAGCCAATAAATGTATTTGTTTTGTGTTTGTTTTGTGCTGTGTGTTTTGTCCTAATATAATGTACTGAAAGATCAGTCACACATGCATGTATGCACGCACATATCAACACTCTTAGAAAAAAGGGTTCCAAAAGGGAAGCTGTCCCCACAGGAGAACCCTTTTTTCTTCAGGTAGAACCCTTTTTGGTTCCATGTAGAACCCTCTGTGGAAAGGGTTCTTCATGGAACCCAAAAGAGTTCTACCTGGAACCAAAAAGGGTTCTTTAAAGGGTTCTCCCATGGGGACAGCTGAAGAACCATTTTAGTTTCTAGATAGCACCTTATTTTCTAAGAGTGTAGAGACACACAGACATAGGAAAGGCATGTCGTCCAGGAGTCTTCCAGGAACATCAGATTATGAAGTTGAGTTCTTCCTCGCCACCCACCCTTGTCCCCTGTTCCCATTTCTTACAGCCAGTCATTTTCCTGAAGGACATCCTGAGGAGGAACAATAGTGGAGAAAAAAGAGGCGCAGCAGTTCCCAAGCTTTTCACGCCATTGTTTATCTCACAATGGTACCACTCAGTTCCCAGCGCAATGACACCTGCACTTCACAGTAAATCCCATCAAACAGTGTGCCACACACTCAATACCACCCACTTGAAGAGAACTTGAAGTGGGGGAAAAATGAGATGAATTGCATGTAAAGTCATGGTTGGGAGAACAGACAAAATATCAAAGTCAGTGTGGCTTACAGCAGGTCCACTGCAAGGCAGAGTGTCTGTATCCCTATGGCAAGCACACTCTCAGAAAAAAATGTTTAGAATTGTACTTAAAGGGGTACAATTGCTTGTCAATGTAGTGATACCCTGTAAGGTACACCCATTGTACCTTTAGTTATAGGTACATAATTGTACCCTTGCAGTTCATACCTTAAAAGAGCCAATAGTGTACCTTAGGGGATGAGATAAAACCTTTCTTACATGCAGTCCACAGGTACAAAAGTGCACCTTTAGAAAATGTACAAATGTGCCTTTTTAGTGTACCGTTTGTTCCTTTTAAGTGGCAAAATTGTACCTCTAAAAAGGTTTTTGGGTGTAGTTTTAACACTGTAAGGTGTAAAGTTGTATTTGCATATTTCCCAGGGTGCCTTTCAAGTGACTTTTAGAGTTAGCAGTACCACCCATGACTGTGTTTGCTAGTGACAGAGACATGGTTGTTGCATTCAGTGGCTTTCAGTCCTGTAGCCTTCACCAAGTGAGAGCCTAAGTGAATATTTCATCACTGAAATTAAACTCTTTGTGACAATAATATACATACAGTTGAAGTCGGAAGTTTACATACACTTAGGTTGGAGTCATTAAAACTCGTTTTTCAACCACTCCACAAATTTCTTGTTAACAAACTAAAGTTTTGGCAAGTCGGTTAGGACATCTACTTTGTGCATGACACAAGGAATTTTTCCAACAATTGTTTACAGACAGATTACTTCACTTATAATTGACTGTATCACAATTCCAGTGGGTCAGAAGTTTACATACACTAAGTTGACTGTGCCTTTAAACAGCTTGGAAAATTCCAGAAAATGATGTCATGGCTTTAGAAGCTTCTGATAGGCTAATTGGCATAATTTGAGTCAATTGGAGGTGTACCTGTGGATGTATTTCAAGGCCTACCTTCAGACTCAGTGCCTCTTTGCTTGACATGATGGGAAAATCAAAGGAAATCAGCCAAGACTCCAGAAAAAAATTTGTAGACCTCCACAAGTCTGGTTCACCCTTGGGAGCAATTTCCTTCCGACTGAAGGTACCACGTTAATCTGTACAAACAATAGTACGCAAGTATAAACACCATGGGACCACGCAGCCGTCATACCGCTCAGGAAGGAGACGCATTCTGTCTCCTAGAGATTAACGTACTTTGGTGCAAAAAGTGCAAATCAATCCCAGAACAACAGCAAAGGACCTTGTGAAGATGCTGGAGGAAACAGGTACAAAAGTATCTATATCCACAGTAAAAGGAGTCCTATATCGACATAACCTGAAAGGCCACTCAGCAAGGAAGAAGCCACTGCTCCAAAACCGCCATAAAAAAGCCAGACTACGGTTTGCAACTGCACATGGGGACAAAGATCGTACTTTTTGGAGAAATGTCCTCTGGTCTGATGAAACAAAAATAGAACTGTTTGGCCATAATGACCATCGTTATGTTTGGAGGAAAAAGGGGAATGAAGCCGAAGAACACCATCCCAACCATGAAGCACGGGGGTGGCAGCATCATGCTGTGGGGGTGCTTTGCTGCAGGAGGGACTGGTGCACTTCACAAAATACATGGCATCATGAGGAAGGAAAATTATGTGGATATATTGAAGCAACATCCCAAGACATCAGTCAGGAAGTTAAAGCTTGGTCGCAAATGGGTCTTCCAAATGGACAATGACCCCAAGCATACTTCCAAAGTTGTGGCAAAATGGCTTAAGGACAACAAAGTAAAGGTATTGGAGTGGCCATCACAAAGCCCTAACCTCAATCCTATAGAACATTTGTGGGCAGAACTGAAAAAAGCGTGTGCGAGCAAGGAGGCCTACAAACCTGACTCAGTTACACCAGCTCTGTCAGGAGGAATGGGCCAAAATTCACCCAACTTATTGTGGGAAGCTTGTGGAAGGCTACCCGAAACGTTTGACCCAAGTTAAACAATTTAAAGGCAATGCTACCAAATACTAATTGAGTGTATGTAAACTTATGACCCACTGGGAATGTGATGAAAGAAATAAAAGCTGAAATAAATAATTATTTCTACTATTATTCTGACATTTCACATTCTTAAAATAAATTGGTGATCCTAACTGACCTAAGATAGGGAATTTGTACTAGGATCAAATGTCAGGAATTGTGAAAAATTGAATTTAAATGTCTTTGGCTAAGGTGTATGTAAACTTCCGACTTCAACTGTATATCATAAGGCCATACTTTAACAGCCTAGTTTTACCCCAACACAATGGTCAGAAACTCCTGGTTTGCAGGCCACATCGGGCAAGTCACATAATACTGGCTTGCAAAGTGATATGTCATTTCTTTTGGAACAAACAATTCTAAAACTCTACCTGCAATAGAGCATGCTGGGAAATATGATAATAATATAATAATACAAAAATCTACCGTTATACTAGATTAACCGCACACGTACCCTAAATGATACGGAACAGTACCATGTGTGTCACAAGCTGATGTGGATGCGGTGTTGGAGTCAGGCGCAGGACACAGAAGCTCAGTCAAAAAAGACTTTACTAGTCCACAAATACAATACAAAATAAACGGGCCTCAAACACTGGAGGCGAGCGATTACGCATACAGTGCGTAAAGACACTATCAACATGAGAACAAATATCTTACATCAAAGGACAGGCGGACAATCACACACAACTGCAAACAAAACTAAAGGAAACTTATAGGTGACCTAATCAATACATAACACGAAACAGGTGCATTAACAAGACAAGACCAAACAAACATCGATTCATCAAGCGGTAGTAGCTAGTACTCCGGGGACGACGAACGCCGAAGCCTGCCCGAGCAAGGAGGAGGAGCAGTCTCGGCGGAATTCGTGACAATGTGAGATTATATGTGTACCTCTAATGTACCCCAGGGAGCAATACTGTACCCTAACTGTACACATTTTTCTGAGCGTGTACTGTAGGTACTTATCATTATGAGTACATCTGGAAATCCCTCAAACAGCGAATAAACACTCAAATAGGATATTGCTTATTGGGTCATTTGATATGGAGACCTTTTCACTCTTTTATTTTCTGAATTGCACAGGGCTTTCTCCCCAAGATATAGAGTAAAAATCCAATCTGTTTACAATAAAATGCAACAAATCGCCCATAATTGTGTCCAGAGCCACATCTATTTGTCAGCACATGTTTGTGAGTAAACAATTGGGACACCTCTGGTAGAAGCTAAACACACACAGGCCTGGAAACTGCTGACTGAGCCGGGGGAAGTGAGGGAGGTATGACCGCACTGCCACTCCCCTGAGCACTGGGATCGCTTTATAAACTATCAGGGAAGTCTGCATGCCTCCTTGACACAGGCACCTAGCGCACTGGAGACCTGGGGGCCATTAGAAGAAGCAAAATATACCCACGGTAATAATGCTGATGGGTAATGGACCAGTGATGTTTATAACATGTACGAATGACTAATGTCTTATTCATCGTTTTCTGTTATAATTATAACTGCTCTTTAGAGATATGGGTATAATGGACATGCTTGTTTATTTTACCCATCTGGTTAAACAAGTTCCAAAAGGTTTATTGATATAAAGATACACCCATGCTGGCCGAGAAGCACATGTATCTCTCAAGCAATGTTGAAAGAATTTATAATATGACAATAAAAACAGAAAGGTGAATACTTGAAGTGACTTGTAAAACACATTTGCGTGATCCAGCTTTGCCCCTGCAGTTCACCATACTGAACAATCTGCACTTGATCTGGACACACAGCATGTGGACCCATATGGAGGAGGGACAGCTGATGAAATATCCAGTTCTCACAGTCAGAGAGAATCAAACATAATATATACAAGCTATTGGGTTTCTGTGTTGATGATACGACATTAAGAGATGTACAGAACCTTATATAAGGTGTTACTGTATATAATGGCATTATTTTCTATAGCTTACATTATGCAACCCTTATATGACATATTTGTAGGTTACCTCTCTAGAAAATGCGTATTTTCACACGCTATCTAAATGGTTTCTATGTACTCTGTAGGCTATTACTTATCTCTGTTATGGCTGCATATGTCCTAAAGAAATCAACATGAGGCCTCTGAGAACAAACTGGCAGGAAGGATATGAAAGTTAATTTGCTTCCTCTGTTGTTAGGCCACGGACAGGGACAAACACAGTGGGCTTCCTTTTATTCCTATTATACCCGGCCCCCAGGTACTGACCATGAGGCACGTTTTTAAATTATTTTAAGACAAAATGTCGTACAGAGGAATTCCCATCGGAATCCACACCTCATTCTGTTGAACTCAGCTGTGTATGATTGTCTTTCAAATCAAATCAAATCAAATTGTATTGGCCACATGCGCCGAATACAACAGGTGCAGACATTACAGTGAAATGCTTACTTACAGCCCTTAACCAACAGTGCATTTATTTTTAATAAAAAAGTAAAATAAAACAATAACAAAAAAGTGTTGAGAAAAAAAGAGCAGAAGTATAATAAAATAACAGTAGGGAGGCTATATATACAGTGAGGGGGAAAAAGTATTTGATCCCCTGCTGAGTTTGTACGTTTGCCCACTGACAAAGACATGATCAGTCTATAATTTTAATGGTAGGTTTATTTGAACAGTGAGAGACAGAATAACAACAAAAAAATTTTTGTTATTCTCCTTTGTTGCCTTGGCCATGTGTTTTGGGTCATTGTCATGCTGGAATACCCATCCACAACCCATTTTCAATGCCCTGGCTGAGGGAAGGAGGTTCTCACCCAAGATTTGACGTTACATGGCCCCGTCCATCGTCCCTTTGATGCGGTGAAGTTGTCCTGTCCCCTTAGCAGAAAAACACCCCCAAAGCATAATGTTTCCACCTCCATGTTTGACGGTGGGGATGGTGTTCTTGGGGTCATAGGCAGCATTCCTCCTCCTCCAAACACGGCGAGTTGAGTTGATGCCAAAGAGCTCGATTTTGGTCTCATCTGACCACTACACTTTCACCCAGTACTCCTCTGAATCATTCAGATGTTCATTGGCAAACTTCAGACGGCCCTGTATATGTGCTTTCTTGAGCAGGGGGACCTTGCGGGCGCTGCAGGATTTCAGTCCTTCACGGCGTAGTGTGTTACCAATTGTTTTCTTGGTGACTATGGTCCCAGCTGCCTTGAGATCATTGACAAGATCCTCCCGTGAGGTTCTGGGCTGATTCTTCACCGTTCTCATGATCATTGCAACTCCACGAGGTGAGATCTTGCATGGAGCCCCAGGCCGAGAGAGATTGACAGTGCTTTTGTGTTTCTTCCATTTGCGAATAATCGCACCAACTGTTGTCACCTTCTCACCAAGCTGCTTGGCGATGGTCTTGTAGCCCATTCCAGCCTTGAGTAGGTCTACAATCTTGTCCCTGATATCCTTGGAGAGCTCTTTGTTCTTGGCCATGGTGGAGAGTTTGGAATCTGATTGATTGATTGCTTCTGTGGACACGTGTCTTTTACACCAGTAACAAGCTGAGATTAGGAGCACTCCCTTTAAGAGTGTGCTCCTAATCTCAGCTCGTTACCTGTATAAAAGACACCTGGGAGCCAGAAATCTTTCTGATTGAGAGGGGGTCAAATACTTATTTCCCTCATTAAAATGCAAATCAATTTATAACATTTTTGACATGCGTTTTTCTGGATTTTTTTGTTGTTATTCTGTCTCTCACTGTTCAAATAAACCTACCATTAAAATTATAGACTGATCATTTCTTTGTCAGTGGGCAAACGTACAAAATCAGCAGGGAATCAAATACTTTTTTCCCTCACTGTATACAGGGGGGTACCGGTGCAGAGTCAATGTGCGGGGGCACCAGCTAGTTGAGGTAGTTGAAGTAATATGTACATGTGGGTAGAGTTAAAGTGACTATGCATAAATAATTAACAGAGTAGCAGCAGCGTAAAAATATGGAGTGGGGGGGCAGTGCAAATAGTCCGGGTAGCCATGATTAGCTGTTCAGGAGTCTTTCTCCTTACTGTGCGAGGGTGGCTCAATTTGCAGCACAATTTTAATATTCTCTTCATGGTGGGGGATGACCATTCTGGCACAAAAGCCAATATGAATCCAAATACACACAGCCTCTCCTGGTTGTGCATGCCATTGAGCACTTCTTACTCCCCTTTCTCTCCCTCAGCATTTATTTCTGATTCAGCGTAAATCAGGTTTAAAGCACAGAGAGAGGATAGGCACAGATGTCAGATCAAACTGACCTTTATCATTTCACCCTGACAATCCACACCCCAGGGAAGGGGAGAAGGGGATCACTATTGTGTTAGGTAGGCTGGGCCTCTGAGAGGTTCACTGCTCGCTGATCGCATCACCTGTCCAGTAGGAGCAGAGAAAACCCTTTACATTGGCTAACCCTCAGGTTTCCATGGCTTCGCCGCTGGAATGCCACCACATAATCTCTGGGCATTCTTTATATTCATGGGAGCTAGAACTAGTGAAGCATTTTGGCATTTTAGGCACTTAAATTGCTACATCAACCTCAACCTAAACCTCAACCTAAAACAGACATCTCGTGAGTTATAAATGATTCACATTCATCACATATTTTGTAATCTTTTCCATTTAAATGGCCTGAGATGATGAACAAACCTTGATACAATACAGCAATCTGACATACATTTTCATGTTCAGGTTTTTAGGGAGCTGTACTTGATGACCTGGATTGTTCACAATCTTTGATGTGAGAGATTAGAAATGGCTCAGCTAACATTTTCATGGGAAATTGAACTGGGGGAAGTGGATACAAAACCTCAATTTGACAGATTTAATCTGCTGCAGCGAGATCAATCTTCCAGTCAGTTTGCGAAAACAGCATGGGGGAACAAGAAACAGTCTTGAGCAGTGGCTCAAGTGAACAAATTGCTATTGAGGATAGTTTTGCTGGGTTTAACCAACGGATGCAGAGTCAGATAAATAGATTTCCCAAATGACTCATAATTGGGAAACTAAAGGGTTTGTGTCAACAACCAGACTGTAAATAAATGCTTGTCTGTTTCCCTTTACATCATAATGTTCAGTCATGCATTTCCCATCTTATCGTCTCAATGCGGTGTTATGGCCAAAGTTACTGCTCCCTTGATGACATGCTTGGAAATGCTACAAGACTCCAAACGTCTTGTGATCACGCTGTCGTTCTCTAAGATAAGGTTGCCCGAACCAGTAGGGCATGATTTCAGGTAACTGCAATTGCGAGACTGTTATTATGCCCCTTTTATCTCTCTCAGTTGCCATGATGATCGATCTGGCCTTTACCATTTACTGTAACAACAGAGCTCTTTCAAAGGCTTTTCCCAAACAGGGGTTCCCTATGGAATCTCCTTTCAGAGCAAAGCTAAACCAGCTAATAAGCTGTTATCAGGAATAAGATGGCGTGATTAACAACAGACCCAGCGCTTTGGTCTCTTGATCATCATTGTGGATAAACGTCTGACCTATTAGAGAAGCCCGAGCGCCATTATTGGAACACCTGGAAAGATCCAGGAAACAAGATGGCGCAATGTTTGGTAACAGGGAATGCATTACACAAGGTAGCTAACGTTAGTTCTGTCAAAGGGTCAGTCAAATCAGATATCCCTGTCCAATAGTTTAACCAAAGGAGATTCAAAAATCAAAAGAAATAGAATGTGATTAACTCCCAGATAACACTATCTTGTCTTTATTAGTTTTGATATGTCATATCAAGTTGTTTAAATTGCACTTGACAATCAGGCCAATGTTAAGTTCAATTTTGGACCGAATTGAAGTCTTGAGATGTGATTAGATTTAGAGGAAGAATCCTTGATCTGTATGATGTGTGAATGAACTCACAATTTGGTTTGATCAGAATTGGATCAGTTGGCCAACTTATTCAATGCCAAAACAACCCTATCACCTCATCTCAGAGGTGTAGTCCAGGGTATACGCTGGTATACGGCGTATACCTACTTATTTTTCAGTCAGCATTGCGTATACCCACTTCTAAATCCCCCCTGATGCGCATCATTCAGTAATATCTGTGAGTCAGATTGCCTATTTTCTTCCTCGGGGATAGTGAAGCCATGACCCACCCTCCTCTGCCTCTAATTGGCTGGTACTCGCTGCTTTCACTGATTAGATTGGTTAACTTTAGGCATGAGGACTGATGAGCCAATCAGAGGCAGAGTAGGGCGGGTCATGCCGAGGAAAATATCGCTAATACCTCAGGTGCCAGTGAAAAAAAAAAAAAAAAAAACTCAGGTGCCGGTGCCACTTGACTACGATAACGGCAGCAGACCAAACAACGGATGAAGAAAGGACACAAGCGGCGGTGTGCCACCCCAGTTGATGGAAGACATCATTCTGAGGTAAGTTTTAAGGTGGTTTCCAAATGAATCATTATTTTAAACTACTGGCAAATTGCCAGTGACTGCACATTTAGAGGAGAAGAGATGTTGCCGCCAATAGTTAGTGCGAGTCGGCTAACGTTATGAAGCTAGCTACGTAGATTGGGATAATGTGGGGAAACCGGGGCATTGTTGGTTTTCAGTAAGTGTTTAATCAACCCAGTTCATAAGAATTTCATACCAGACTGATGAAACTGATTATCTCAATGTTTATGAAGCTTGTTTATTATTGTAAAGGTCTAAATTATAACGTTAGCCAAGTTACTAAGCCCTAAATTATAACATTAGCCAAGTTACTTAGCCCTAACTAACCTATATGATCTAGTTTAATTGCATAGTAGCTAAGCTGGTAGTTGATTTTTAAGTAAGTTAAAACACAAGAATGGGGACAAATAGTTTAAGATTCAGCCTAAAACAATATTGAGGTCTAATCAGGCTGTCTTATTTTGTATAGGGACAGGTAACCATGAAAAGGAAGGGAGATATTGCAGACTTTTTTGTAAAGAGGCACAAATCAGGCCCAGATCAGGCCCAGGCAGACCCCACCCCTAAAACCAGCAGCCCTGGCAGCTCTCAACCGGGAGCTAGCCAGGCAAGTCAGTGTGAGCATAGAGAAGGATCCAGTCTACCACCACCAGGTCAGAACACACAGGCAGTAAATTGCATCTCCAGTTTATTGAAAAGTGAAGCCTCACACTGTAACAAAAGGTGATTTTGACAGATTAAGCCTCATTTTGAATTTCTGTGTGATGTTATTTATTTTATTGCCCTTCTATTTATTTTGTCTGTATCCATGTTTGTTTTTTACAATGCTACTGTTATATAACATTTTGTACATTTTGTGTTAAATTTGTTGTTTTTTTGTTAAATAAACTCTCCCAAGTATTTCACTCACTAATCTCCTGTATGCTTCAGCTTCACTTGCTGAAAATATTTCCACTTGGTTATGCAGATTGTTAATGTAAAGAGGGGGACCCATGTCTTGCTGATGACTATTGTGATCACAGTAGTGTGTGTGTGTGTGTGTGTGTGTGTAAGTGTGTGAGAGAGAGAGAGACAGGGAGATGCATAATTAGTTTTGTTGTTGTCTGTAGACATCAATAATGACTGGCCAGACCTGTGGAGTGCTAAACAAACAGAAGACTTCAAATCCAAGAACCCCTGGTTGGGATCCAAAAACAAAAAATTGGGTAAGTTTAGGTAGATTGCTAGTTTGGGTAACTTCTGAAACAGTGGGCACAGATAACTTTGTGTGTGTGTGTGTGTGTGTGTGTGTGTGTGTGTGTGTGTAAAGGACCATGCACACGTACAGCTGTGGATACAGGAGTAGTTACATTGTTTGTTTATGCTTCGCAGGATGTCTGGTCTGTAGCAGTGTGAACTCCATTGGGATCGACAAGGAGCAAGGTGTATCGCTCTCAAGAGAATGGATGAACTTTGAAATTCAAGTGTCTGGCCAGGGAAGTAGAACAACAAGTTTGTCAATCTTGAGAAATAAGGTGAGGAAACATGCGTTGTCCAAGGCCCACACTCAGGCTGTGAAGGTGGCAGAGCAACAGAAAGAAGCTGCCATTGAGAAGTATTTTGAAAAGAAATTTTGAAGTATTCATACTTCAAAAGAAATTTTGAAGTATTTTATTTAAATAAATGTGCAAAAAATAATCGAAACACCATTTCCTGTTTGCCTCATGATAAATACATTTTACATTCATCCAGGCTGCTCTTGTGACCAGTAGTAACTACAAACTGCTCCTAATCAAGTCATGATCATTTTATAATAGTGTGCAAGTAGAAATTACATATTTTTGGGTAAACTAAATCATAGTCTTACATGTCACTGTTTCTAAAACAGGGCTTTTTTCTGGACTACTTAAAAAAAAAAAAGGTGAATACTGAGAGTATACCCACTTCTCCAGGGACCACTACACCACTGCCTCATCTGACCTGAACATGTTTTGAATGCATACAGTACACAGGCAGTATGGGCATCCTGATTTTATATCACATTGTTTGGATTACAAGACATCATGGGGCCATACTTGAGATCATTCAAAAAAGTTGACGTAGTGGCATGTGATCAAAGGCTACATGTTAGCTGTTCCCATTACATAAGCTTGCGCATTTAGCCCTATTATAACCTCACCAGGTGTCCTTGATTATTTCCTGTAACAAATTCCGTATCAGCCAATTAAAATCAGCGACGTAGTTGGACGTATTCCAACACTTGTTCATGGCAGCATCGTTAACAGACATAAAACAGCACGTTCTGATAATCAAAGAAACTACTGTACATCACATGTATTTGATTGACTGGTGAAATTGCTCTATGGTTGAGTGCTTAGCTCCACATCAGTGGAGGCTCCTCAGAGGAGGAAGGGGAGGACCATCCTCCTCAGTGAATTTCTTACAAATCTAAATAATTGTCACGCCCTGGCTCTAGGGACTCTTTTATGTTGAGCCAGGGTGTGTAGTGTCTATGTTTTGTGTTCTATGTTCACAATCTAGTTTATGTGTTTCTATGTTGGCCGGGGTGGTTCTCAATCAGAGGCAACGTGGATCAGCTGTTGCTTGTTGTCTCTGATTGGGAACCATACTTAGGCAGCCTATTGTGCACTTGTCTTTTGTGGGATCTTGTTCCGTGTTGGTTTGTGTGTATGACCGAGGACTTCACGTTTCGTTTTGTTGTTTTTGTTCGTGTGGTGAATTAAAATAAAAGTATGTACTTGTATCATGCTGCGCCTTGGTCCACTCCTTTCGACGATCGTGACAGAAGATCCCACCAATACTGGACCAAGCAGCGTGTCCAGGAGCACACGCAGGAGGTAACGTTAGTGGATGTCCTCCTCGGTTGGGGGCAGATTACGGAGGAGGAGGCCGTCCGTTACCGGAGGGCGATGAAAGGGGAGACCCAGGCAGGAGAGGAGAAGCGGCGCCAACTGGGTCGTCGTCGGACAGGCGAGAGGCACCCCCAAGACATTTTTTTGGGGGGGCACATGGCATGGACGACGGGGCTGCTGGAGGCAGATAAAGGGCGAGTTTGTGGACATGGAGAGAAGGCCACCAGGTTACGGGGGCCATTGGTCATTAGAGGGAAGGAAAGTGTAGAGGCACGGCGAGAGGTACTGAAGTGTGTTACCAGTCCGGTCCGGCCCGTTCCTGATCCCCGTATAAGGCCAGTGGTGTGTGTTCCCAGTGCGGTCCGGCCAGTTCCTGTCCCTCGCACCAAGCCTGTGATGCACGTCGCCTGTGATGCACGTCGCCAGCCCGGCCCGGCCTGTTCCTGCCCCTCGCACCAAGCCAATGGTGCGCGTCGCCAGCCCGGCCCGGCCTGTTCCTGCCCCTCGCACCAAGCCAATGGTGCGCGTCGCCAGCCCGGCCCGGCCTGTTCCTGCCCCTCGCACCAAGCCAATGGTGCGCGTCGCCAGCCCGGCCCGGCCTGTTCCTGCCCCTCGCACCAAGCCAATGGTGCGCGTCGCCAGCCCGGCCCGGCCTGTTCCTGCCCCTCGCACCAAGCAAATGGTGCGCGTCGCCAGCCCGGCCCGGCCTGTTCCTGCTCCCCGCACCAAGCCTATGGTGCGCGTCGCCAGCCCGGCCCGGCCCGGAGCAGGAGCGGGCCGGACCGGGCTGACGAAGCGCACCACTGACTTGGTGCGGAGAGCAGGAATGGACCGGGCCGGGCTGGCGACGCGCACCACTGACTTGGTGCGGGGAGCAGGAACAGGCCGGGCCGGGCGGGCGACGCGCACCATAGGCTTGGTGCGGGGAGCAGGAACAGGCCGGGCCGGGCTGACGAAGCGCACCACTGACTTGGTGCGGAGAGCAGGAATGGACCGGGCCGGGCTGGCGAAGCGCACCACTGACTTGGTGCGGGGAGCAGGAACAGGCCGGGCCGGGCTGGCGACGCGCACCATAGGCTTGGTGCGGGGAGCAGGAACAGGCCAGACTGGGCTGGCGACGCGCACCACAGGCTCGGTGCGAGGGACAGGAACAGGCCGGACCGTACTGGGGACACACACCACTGGCCCTACGCGGGGATCAGGAACGGGCCGGACCGGACTGGTAACACACCCCAGTACCTCTCGCCGTGCCTCTACACTTTCCTTCCCCTTTGTGACCAGTGGCCCCCGTAACCTGGCGGCCTCCTCTGCCAACCCGCTGGACCGCTCTATCGCGGCCTCCTGCTGCCCCGTCGTCCACGGCGTGAGCCCCCCCCCCTAAAAATGTTCTGGGTGTCTCTCCTCCCCGTGGACCAGGCCTCCCTATCTCTCGCCAGACTCTCACCCCACTGCTCCAAAGTCCAACCTCTCTGCTCTTCACTTGGCTTGGCCCAGTCGAGACTCTTCCTCCACTGCTCCAAAGTCCAACCTCTCTGCTCTTCACTTGGCTTGACCCAGTCGAGGTTGCAACGGAGATCCGCTAGAGATTCCCCTGGTGATGGCTCCTGGACACGCTGCTTGGTTCAGTTTTGGTGGGATCTTCTGTCACGATGGTCGGATACAGAGGACCAAGGCGCAGCGTGGAAAGTGAACATACTTATATTTATTAGAGTAATCACACGAACAAAATAACAAATCGATACGTGACGTCCTTAGTGCAAAACACAAACCTACACAGGAACAAGATCCCACAAACACTGTGGAAAAACAGACTGTTTAAATATGGTTCCCAATCAGAGACAACCAGCAACAGCTGACACTCGTTGCCTCTGATTAAGAACCACTCTGGCCAACATAGAAACACAATAACTAGAACTACACCCTAGAAACACAAAACTAGAACAACACAAAGAACACTCACACCCTGGCTCAACATACAAGCGTCCCCAGAGCCAGGGCGTGACAGCGAGCAAAACCTAGAGACTTCCTTAGTATTTGATTTTGTGCACCAGCTGTTACAAATATACACAGACCGCCACCCCTTGTCTTACCGGAGTCAGCCGTTCTATCCTGCCGATGTAGCGTATAGCCCGCTAGCTGTATGTTATCCATGTCGTCGTTCAGCCACGACTCGGTGAAACATAAGATATTACAGTTTTTTATGTCCCGTTGGTAGGATAACTGTAATCTTAGGTCATCCAATTTGTTATCCAATGATTGAAGATTGGCTAATAGGATTGATGGAAGAGGCAGTTTACTCGCTCGCCGTCGGATCCTTACAAGGCACCCCGATCTACGTCCACGATATCTCCGTCTCTTCCTCACGCGAATGACGGGGATTTGGGCCTTGTCGGGTGTCTGTATGATATCCGTCGCGGCCGCCTCGTTGAAGAAAAAATATTCGTCCAATACGAGGTGAGTAATCACTGTCCTGATATCCAGAAGCTCTTTTTGGTTATAAGAGACGATGGCAGAAACATTATGTACAAAATAAATTACAAATAACGCGGAAAAACACACATAATAGTACAATTGGTTAGAGGGCTGTAAAACGGCAGCCATCTTCTCCGGCGCTGTTTACCGTCTCAAATACTTATTTTCCACCAAAATTTGCAAATAAATTCATAAAAAATCCTACAATGTGATTTTCTGGATTTTTTTTCTCAATTTGTCTGTCATAGTTGACGTGTACCTATGATGAAAATTACAGGCCTCTCTCATCTTTTTAAGTGGGAGAACTTGCACCAAGTATTTGATACACTGACGATTTTGCAGGTTTTCCTACTTACAAAGAATGTAGAGGTCTGTAATTTTTATCATAGGTACACTTCAACTGTGAGAGGCGGAATCTAAAACAAAAATCCAGAAAATCACATTGTATGATTTTTAAGTAATTAATTTGCATTTTATTGCATGACATAAGTATTTGATCACCTACTAACCAGTAAGAATTCCGGCTCTCACAGACCTGTTAGTTTTTCTTTAAGAAGCCCTCCTGTTCTCCACTCATTACCTGTATTAACTGCACCTGTTTGAACTCGTTACCTGTATAAAATCACCTGTTCACACACTCAATCAAACAGACTCCAACCTCTCCACAATGGCCAAGACCAGAGAGCTGTGTAAGGACATCAGGGATAAAATTGTAGACCTGCACAAGGCTGGGATGGGCTACAGGACAATAGGCAAGCAGCTTGGTGAGAAGGCAACAACTGTTGGCGCAATTATTAGAAAATGGAAGAAGTTCAAGATGACGGTCAATCACCCTCGGTCTGGGGCTCCATGCAAGATCTCACCTCGTGGGGCATCAATGATCATGAGGAAGGTGAGGGATCAGCCCAGAACTACATGGCAGGACCTGGTCAATGACCTGAAGAGAGCTGGGACCACAGTCTCAAAGAAAACCATTAGTAACACACTACGCCGTCACGGATTAAAATCCTGCAGCGCACGCAAGGTCCCTCTGCTCAAGCCAGCGCATGTCCAGGCCCGTCTGAAGTTTGCCAATGACCATCTGGATGATCCAGAGGAGGAATGGGAAAAGGTCATGTGGTCTGATGAGACAAAAATAGAGCTTTTTGGTCTAAACTCCACTCGCCGTGTTTGGAGGAAGAAGGATGAGTACAACCCCAAGAACACCATCCCAACCGTGAAGCATGGAGGTGGAAACATCATTCTTTGGGGATGCTTTTCTGCAAAGGGGACAGGACGACTGCACCGTATTGAGGGGAGGATGGATGGGGCCATGTATCGCAAGATCTTGGCCAACAACCTCCTTCCCTCAGTAAGAGCATTGAAGATGGGTCGTGGCTGGGTCTTCCAGCATGACAACGACCCGAAACACACAGCCAGGACAACTAAGGAGTGGCTCCGTAAGAAGCATCTCAAGGTCCTGGAGTGGCCTAGCCAGTCTCCAGACCTGAACCCAATAGAAAATCTTTGGAGGGAGCTGAAAGTCCGTATTGCCTAGCAACAGCCCCAAAACCTGAAGGATCTGGAGAAGGTCTGTATGGAGGAGTGGGCCAAAATCCCTGCTGCAGTGTGTGCAAACCTGGTCAAGACCTACAGGAAACGTATGATCTCTGTAATTGCAAACAAAGGTTTCTGTACCAAATATTAAGTTCTGCTTTTTTGATGTATCAAATACTTATGTCATGCAATAAAATGCAAATCAATTACTTAAAAATGATACAATGAGATTTTCTGGATTTTTTTCTGTCTCTCACAGTTGAAGTGTACCTATGATAAAAATTACAGACCTCTACATGCTTTGTAAGTAGGAAAACCTGCAAAATCGGCAGTGTATCAAATACTTGTTCTCCCCACTGTAGCTTTGTTGATTTGATGATGTTTAAATATTTAAGTTGAAATGGTGCTGGAATAGCAGAGGCAGTGCTCCTGTTATCTTTGTTCTGACTTGCGGTAGCTCCGTGGTTCTAAATCAGTAGTTGTTTAGTAAACTGTTGAAAACATGAACTAACTGTTTGCCTTGTGGACTTCACCGAACAGATGTTGCTCTCCAGTTTTGTGATTAAACAAACGTATGTGTAGTTACCTTATTCTATATCACGGTGGAGTATAAACGAATGTGTTATAGAGCAAACAACACAAATATCACAACATAGGCTGTAATATGTGTTTTTTAATTAGCTTGGCTTCCCCAGTGATTTTACCCATACACCGCTACTGGTAACTGCTCAACTGCTTGCTGATTGTACACTGTACTGCATGATTGTAGCGAGTTTACTAACATGTTAGTTCGAGTAGCTATGTTGATTATGAAGTTAGCTAATATGGTGACAATGACGTAGGCCGTGTGTAGCGGTTAGTGGTTATGATATGAAGGTTTGGCTTGGAAAGGTTTTTTCGCCTGGTCACAGACAGCTGATGTGTTGTGCATTGAAGTCCACAAGCGAAGGGAAAAGATGAGAGGATGAGAGTGCGTAGATGCGAGAAGGAATTATACAACGAGCAAAATGATCATGCTGTTAGTATGTGGTTGCGTTTTATCAGGAATGTATTCATTCCGCCGATTCTGTTGAGAAACGTTAAATGGAAGCAAACAGAACGAAACGGGGATAAACATACCTGAATTTGTTCAATAGAAGCTCTCGTTTGCAACTGTTGGACTAATGATTACACCCTAGATCAGCTAGATGCAGGCAAGAGTGTGCAAGGCAGTATTGAATATCACCTTGATTACTCAAATTTTTCTTTCGACCGGGGCAGCTACGTTGTAAACTTTAATTCATAGGCTAAGTTGTAGCAACCTCATGATGGCTATAGGGGACATTTTAGTATCATGTAGTCGCCTAAACTTATCGATGTGTCACGTTGTATAATGAATACGTAATAGGGGTTTTATTTAACTCCACCCAACACAAGGTACGTCATGAAAAAACAACGGGGATGAAACCCAAACAAAAGAGCGAGGTGTAAACCTCTAAATAATACACGGGACAAGTCCTGTAATAACAAGTGCACAATTCCACGGTATGTAACCCGTAATACAAAGTACTCACGAGGCCAACGGACATGGGACATTTATCGACAAGGACAATGGGGAACAGAGGGCACATATATCCACATACTAATCAGGGGGAATGGGAACCAGGTGTGGGTAATGAGACAAGACAGTCCGGGGTTGGTGGAAATGATCTAGTTCAGTGACTCCTAGAAGGCCGGTGACGTAAACCTCCGGAGCTGGTGAATGGAATGAGCAGCAGTACCGGGGGGATCCGTGACACATTTACATTTACATTTTAGTCATTTAGCAGACGCTCTTATCCAGAGCGACTTACAGTTAGTGAGTGCATACATTTTTCATACGATGTTACATTGAGCTGGGGGAATGGAATATGAATGACAGTAATCCAATATGCTGTAATGGAAATAAGGCCATGCTCATAAAAAAAATGATCGTCCTCCCTGATCTTAGTATTTTTTTACCCTTTTTGAAATGTAGAATTACATATATTGTGTTGGTGTGTTGAAAAAGGGCGTAGCCTACAGCCAACAGCTTGAAAATGAACATTAAGAATTAATTAAATATGGAGCTACCTCTTTCTTCAGCCTTGCAGACAAACACTGCTATGGCCTAATAATCATTTGCATAGGCTATATTACATGGACGTGTACACTTAAATGTAGGCCTACAACATTTTAAAACCATTTTTATAATCATGTTTTATGAGTTATGATTATTTGACTCACGGACGAGCATTACAAAGTGTAATAGAGTAGGATTACAGGTTGCACTCTCGCTATCATCCTACAGATGGCAATATAGCATTTTTTTTTTTTTTTTTTATTTATTTATTTTGTAATTTTACCCCCTTTTCTCCCCAATTTTCGTGATATCCAATTGCGATCCAATTAACATCTTGTCTCATCGCTGCAACTCCCCAACGGGCTTGGGAGAGGCGAAGGTCGAGTCATGCGTCCTCCGAAACATGACCCGCCAAGCGGCGCTTCTTAACACCCGCTTGCTTAACCCAGAAGCCAGCTGCACCAATGTGCCGGAGGAAACAACGTTCAACTGACGACCGAAGTCAGCTTGCAGGTGCCCGGCCCGCCATGAGGAGTCACTAGAGCGCAATGAGCCAAGTAAAGCCCCCCCGGCCAAACCCTCCCCTAACTCGGACGAACCCCGGGCTGTAGAGACGCATCAACACTGCGATGCAGTGACTTAGACCGCTGCGCCACTCGGGAGGCGTATTGCAGTTATTTTAAAGAAGTTTATCGCGAGTCCGGACTCAAATCTACGCTTAACCTAACGTATGTAAAAGATTCCAAATCGACAGTCTTAATGAAGGAAGACACTTGGCTGTATCAGTATCAGATGATTAATTACTTCTAACTCTGATTAGCCATTTCTGTAGGCTACTATAGGAACTGCGATCAAAAATATAGCTATAGCCTACATTCAGATAGTGTCCTCTTTATGTTATGAGGAGCTTCTTGTTGGAGTCCCTCTTGCAGACCAACACATAGGCTACTGGCACTACTACATACATAATAGTCGCTACTATAGCTATTGGCTATATTACATAGACGTATAGGCCTATACTTACAGTGCATTCGGAAAGTATACAGATTCCTTCCCTTTTCCTAATGTTGTTACGTTACAGCCTTATTCTAAGATGGATTAAATAAATAAAAATCCTCATCCACACAATACCCCATAATTACAAAGCGAATAATGGTTTTTGTGTCAAGGCACAGATCTGGGTAAGGGTACCAAAACATTTCTGCAGGATTGATGGTCCTCAAGAACACAGTGGCCTCCATCATTCTTAAATGGAAGAAGTTTGGAACCACCAAGACTCTTCCTAGAGCTGGCCGCCCGGCCAAACTGAGCAATCGGGGGAGAATGGCCTTGGCCAGGGAGGTGACCAAGAACCTGATGGTCACTCTGACAGAGCTCTAGAGTTCGTCTGTGGAGATGGGAGAACCTTCCAGAAGGACAAGCATCTCTGCAGCACTCCACCAATCAGGCCTTTATGGTAGAGTGGCCAGACGGAAGCCACTCCTTAGTAAAAGGCACATTACAGCCCACTTGGAGTTTGCCATCAGAAACAAGATTCTCTGGTCTGATGAAACCAAGATTGAACTCTTTGGCCTGAATGCCAAGCGTCACATCTGGAGGAAACCTGGCACCATCCCTACGCTGAAGCATGGTAGTGGCAGCATCATGCTGTGGGGATGTTTTTCAGCGGCAGGGACTGGGACACTAGTCAGGATTGAGGGAAAGATGAACGAAGCAGTACAGAGAGATCCTTGATGATAACATGCTCCAGAGCTCTCAGGACCTCAGACTGGGGCAAAGGTTCACCTTCCACAGGACAACTACCTTAAGCACACAGCCAAGACAACACATGAGTGGCTTCGGGACACGTCTCTGAATGTCCTTGAGTGGCCCAGCCAGAGCCTGGACTTGAACCCGATTGAATATCTCTGGAGAGACCTGAAAATAGCTGTGCAGCTGTGCATCGACGCTCGCCATCCAACCTGACAGGGCTTGAGAGGATCTGCAGAGAAGACTGGGAGAAACTCCCCAAATAAAGGTGTGCCAAGCTTGTAGCGTCAAACCCAAGACTCGAGGCTGTAATCGCTGCCAAATATGCTCTTTTTTTAATTAAAAATTCTGCGAATCTGTTTTTGGTTTGTCGTTATGGGGTATTGTGTAGGTTGATGAGGGAAAAAAAACAATTTAATCCAATTCAGAATAAGGCTGTAACGTAACAAAATGTCAAGGGGTCTGAATACTTTCCGAATACACTGTACATGCACAACGTTTTATATGCATTATCATAATCATCCACTTTGTCACATATGCGTGGATTAGCAGTGAACAGTGTTTCCTTAACAAAAATGCTTGATGTGAGGGGTTCTCAACCCATGATAAATGAGCACTGTTGTTTCGAGTCAAGCACTTTAACGGTGTGTGATGGTTATGGTACATGACAGCTATTTGACAAGTCCATGAGGCTCTTAGACTATTTTATTTAATAAAATACGATCAATTTAAATGTTGTATAGACCTCCTCTATCTTTTCTCCCAAAAAGAACATGGATGTACAGGTAACTGCCAGAATTAAGGAAACACCAACATAAAGTGTCTTAATAGGGTTCTTGGCCACCATGAGCAAGAACAGCGTCAATGCATCTTAGCATATATTCTACAAGTGTCTAGAACTCTACAAGGGGTGTAACACCATTCTTCCATGAGAAATTTCATCATTTGGTGTTTTGTAGGTGGTGGTAGAAAACGCTGTCTCAGGCGCCGCTCCAGAATCTCCCATAAGTGTTAAATTGGATTGAGATCTGGTGACTGAGACGGCCATGGCATATGGTTTACATCGTTTTCATGCTTATCAAACCATTCAGTGACCACTCGTGCCCGTTTGGATGGGGGCATTTTCATCCTATGGGGGCACAGCCACGGTAGCCAAAATAATGGCCAAAATAATGGCCTGCCCAGCATTTTTATACATGACCTTAAGCATGATGGGATGTTCATTGCTTAATTAACTCAGGAACCACACCTGTGTGGAAGCATCTGCTTTCAATATACTTTGTATCCCTCATTTACACAAGTGTTTCCATTATTTTGGCAGTTACCTGTATGTGAAACAGATAAGCAAATACTTGGGATTTTGTCATATATGTGAAAACGTAACGTTAGTAAGTATCCTAGTCAAGGATGCAATAATCAAGCAATATTGGCACTCTACATTTCAGACAGACCAAGTGAAGCAGAACAGAAGCAAACCTTGAATTTGGTGGTTTAAAAGCGTCCCTCTGGTGGCCAAGTTGACCTATTCTAAGAAATGCCATTGGTTTGAGGAGAAAAAGTTTAAAATCTTTGAAAGGCTGATGCGGAATTTGTTACAGGAAATAATCACGGCCACCTGGTGAGGTTAGCATAGGGCTAAATGTACAAGCTTACTTAATGGGATCAGCTAACATTTAGCCTTTGATCACGTGCAACCACGTCAACTATTTTAATTGGCTGATGCTTAAACTTAACCTTGAACTTAAACTATTTCTTATATTCGCAAGTATGGCCCCCTTGAGATCTAAGCATGCTCTAAGCACCCAGCAACGCAGCAACCAAAATCCCCCTGGCCTGGCTGTTTGTTTAAGTGCATGCCTCACACCTTTCTAATTTCTGTAGGCGTGTTTTGAATTTGTCCAGGGGAATGTGCTGATGAGCCAGGGACACAGAAATAACACCCACATTCCTCCCATCTACTGACGAGGAGGGAATGCAATTAGCACGTATTAGAGAGACTGGAGCGCAGCTGTCAGGACACAGGCTGGTGTATGGTATGGTATACCCACAACCCATCCCGCCACTCTGCTCCGCTCCACTCGGGCCCCCAGAGCAGTGGCTCTGCATGTCTCTGCCCACGTCCCAGCCTATCCTCTGAGAGAAGACTGAATGATTTGGCCCTGGAAGAAAGTGGAGCCAATGCACTGTTTCCTTCCAGACCCTCAGTCTTTAATTAAGTTCTCTCTGGCTGCGTCCACATAACATCTAATGCATATGGGTCAACATGGACTCTACAGTCATCAAAGGCTTGTGTTTTTAGGAGCACCCAACCCCCAAAACCCTCCAAGAAGAAAGTAGGAACACATTGATGTTAAAACACCAGTTGATTAAGTTGAATTGGCATCAATTATACCTTGGTCACTTCTGAAATCTAGACAATATGTTTCATTTGAAAAGTAGTTTGGTGGCATTTTGTTACTTTAATTTGTATCTGTAATTTAATTACATAATTTATGCCAGATTGATATTCTCAACCCATGGTAAACATAAAAAGAAGTCATTTAGCTATAGTTAACCTCATGCAGAGTTTGTGATGTCTTTAATTATGAGCATTTCTCATCTTGAAAGGACTAATTTCATCTTACTTTAACACTGTCAATTACAGCAGGAAGATAGCCAAAAACCAAAGGAAATAGGACCAAAGGAACATTACTTCAACCAATGTCACAGGCCACAAAATAAGTGTATTTGGATGGAAGATGATGGTGTGATGGAATCTGGACCACTGCACCCAACACACTTTAATCCAGGCAACTCACACCAGTACTCAACACCACCAAGCACACAAAACAAGATAAGCTACAGGTTAAACATTAGCAGACCTTTGAAGAAAATAGTTGTATTTTGTAGAAAATATCCACTTTTCAAATACTAGAGGTAGTCGAATAAAGTTTTAACTAAAAGGCAAATATTTTCTTTGATATTCAAAGGTCTGAAAAAATGTGTCCTTAGCACAAGCCGCTAGCTTTTTGAACTTTGGTGTACAGGTGTCTGAAGACTGTTTTGGAACATGCTGGAAAACGCTTATGAACAATAACCTCAGCCTGGAAGTTCAAAGTTGCTCAAAACAGTTCCATATGGGCTTTATCCTTGTTGTGCAAGTTGATGTGTGAAAACATTGGCTCCTATGGTTGAGGATTAATTGTATTTACTGATGCTTGTTGAATGTGAGATGCCAAATTGAGTACCTGAGAGTAAGCTCATTGATGGATCCCTGGAAAATGCTGCAAAACCCACACCTAATATTCTATGCCTTATGATTCATCACTACAAAGAACACAGCTCGGTGAACTGGGTTTCCCTTGTAATGCTTCCATTGTGAATCTGGTCAATTAATAGTTTGTCACATAATTGCATTTGTGTTTATATCAAAATGTGTGTGGATAGTAACTGTGTTTACTCTCTTGTTACGGGTGTTGCCTCCAACAAGGCTTACCATATCATCACCTTGTAGGAGCAGTGGCCTAATCAGATCGGAAACATCTGTATCAAAGCAATGTGCTCCGTGTTGCTAAGGGTAAACATGCATATTTATGAGATGTGTTCATGCTTGAGCTTCTTTAAGGGGAATTCATTATTGGTGAGACGTGTTGAGGAGATGCCAATTTGCCGATGTATTTGTTCACACTGGTTAACAAAGCTGGGAAGACCAACCAGCAGACAGAGAATTCCTCATGTCTCCCATCCTGCCTGGTTACCTTCACTGATACTCTGGAATACAACCCAGGGCCTGGGAATGGGATTCCACTTGGGGATCTTTGGAGTGAATCTTAACTGCCACTTAAGTCAAATATTGACTTACTCATGCATTGATGGCAATGGGAGACTAAGTGAAAACGTAAGTGGAAGTTAGGATTTGACCCTGGTTAAAATACAGTAGTGGCCTTCTTAAAGATAACAGAGAGCATAAAGTGTAAATATTTGGTACTGAGAGAGAGTACATGAAGTAGCTGAATGCTACCAATGTCCATATCTGGGCTCTTGAAAGCATGCTTGGTCAGAACAAGAACAAGACCGTCTTCACCAAAAAGGTACAATATGGAGATCGAGACGAAAGCCATGTTTTAAAAAGAGGCACCAAGTAATTTTTGGAGAAGCCCTACTTCAAACTTGATGGAAGGCAAAAAGGCAGTGTGTTTGGTGTACTTAAGGACCCACTACTTCATATGTTTCTACAGACTCCCTATTTACTTAGTGGAGGAGGTCCAAGCTCTAAGGGTAATGTTCCCCAGTTCCCTCCGAGGTGAGGTTTCAAGAGGCTGAGAGACAGCACAGCCCTCGGATCCTCACGCTCATCGTAACCGCTCACTTTGCAACGTAAACAAACACAACATGCAAGGTCCTGTAAACCGAGTGGCAGCCACCTTGCCAAGGGCCTTGGCCCTGACAAACTATTTAACAAACTTTGGGTTTAAGCTAATTCGTCAGAAGCCTTCAAATGACTGCTAAATGTGTCTTTCCACACAGGAGGGAGAATGTATTATATTTCCAAATCCTGCATGAACCTGATTACAGTAATATTATTTAGTTATAGAAATCTTTCTGTTGAAAATCCTCATCCACACTTGCTAATTGAAAATGTTCTATGTAATCTGATAAAGGGCAATCTGGTCTATGGATTACCTGGCTCTAACCCCCTTGGAATCTCTCTAGTTCACCCTTAAAAATTAAGTGCTAATATTGCATTTCCCATTCCAAAGTGAATTATATTGGAGGATATCATGTGCAACAAGTTGATGGATTGTGTGTGGCAGTAAAGATCATACTGTAGACATAAAGCAGACGGTGGTCTCCAATATCTCTGTATCCATGGAGCGCAGAAAACAAACCTATTTGGCAGCATTATAATTTGAAAAGTTCAACACGTGTGGGATTGCACATACACACACACACACATACACACACACACACACACGCATGTTTACAGCACATACACATAGACCATGCATAAAAGATAAAAACAAATGATGGCTTACATCCTGTCTCTGGTTAACATTCTTGAAACGGGTTAGAGCATAATTTTTTTTCTTCTGTTCTGTTCTGTCCACTATTACCTTTTACTGCTGACTAACACAACTCCCAGATGTGATGACCAGTGTAGGATTAGGGCATAAACCCCAAATAAACTCTTTAAAAAAATACTAAATAAAAGAATATGAGGATATTTGAGGATGTTTTCCTGTTTGACTATGAGCTCTTGTTCAGAATATACAGTAAGCTTAAACAGACAGTAGCCTATCATGCCACCTGACAAGATTCCAGTTTCTAACGGAATTCTTCCTCCCAGACATGGGGTTCAGCCTCGCTGCCTTGACGACGTGTCTAACCCGAAGACAATAGTAAATCTGACACTGCTCTCAAGTTGTTAAAGAAATTACTTAAGCTCCAGGCAGGGGTCACTCAGTCACCTATGAAAAAGTTACATGACGTCGGCCCCAAAAACAAAGGCCCCGAGCAAGATTAACGTGTCACTCTCTCATGCTATGGAGAACGCTGGGAGAGAGAATGTGGAGCTGCTCCTGGTATAGGGCTTCCAACATCACCAGGGATTAGAAGAGCGGACTAATGACCTGAAAGTCCACCTCCAAATGGGTCGTTAGCTAGCTGCCTTCCTCCTAAGACGCCGGCCCGGGCGGGTAGCCAGGGCATCCCCAAACAGACCCCTGAAAGCAGAAACTGTCTCAATTAGGCGACAGCCTCCCGCTGGGAAACTTCCAGGATGTGAATGTGTTCCTCTGCAATGATGATTTATTTCAGATTGGCGTTCTCCACCTTAATGCCAGTAATTAGCACAGTTGAATGTTGAGGGCTTTCCCTTCCTCCTGTACCTTTCTGCTCAATTTGTCAACTGCCCACTTTGTAGAAATAGCAACAGAACTGATATAGAGTTGTTGTAGTTCTTGATACTGTTAGGAGATAAATCCAAGTTAGACTCTCACAGAGATGTTGACAAACACATGCAACCCCTGTACACATGCTCTTTGTTGAAGTAGATGCTGATTTTGTGTTGGCCTGTCTTGCAAGCTGGAAATAAACACATATAAAGTGTACCATTATTTATTCATTTTCCTGGGTGAGTCCCGTCTCCAGTTTCCGACTAACAAACAAGTCAGTATCAGGCGAGCAAACAACATACTGATGTTGCGCTGATGTCAGTGGAAAAGCTAAGGGAGACAGCCAAGACCTTTTGAAATAAAGGGCAGCTCTTCCTCTGTCCCCCAAAAAGAAGCATCACTGCGTGAGCACACCCTAGCACGGACACGGCGGTTTCACCCCACAATGGTTTTATACCGATACATTCGTGCTACTTTTCTATCAAGAGCAGATGGGGAGAGCAAACCAAATATATAAAGAAGAAAACAAAAATCAAAAGAACCCAACCCAATCAATTACTGGAATAGATATATCTGTGTTGCTTTTTCTGCCTTGATTTTTTGGTTTACACAACATCTCGGCCACGGATTTATGTGGTGCTGTAAAGGAAGGGCTTATATTATCTATAATACTGAAAATATGGATTATTCAGTGATTTATGTAGTTCCCTTTTGGCTTTTATGGCTTTCGTGCTGTATAGAGCTTGTAATGTTTGAGATGTTGAATAATGGTTGTTTGTTGTTAAAAGTTTTTGTCCAACTACAGGATTTGAATACCATTTGACAGATTATTTCATCACCTCTGAGATAAACTGCTATTGAAATGTTCTTTTTCGCCATCCTCTAACTCTGGCTGCTAGAACACAATATTGTGATGAGAAAATCATCCCCACTCAGTAAAGCGTTGCATTGTGAATGGTCATCCAATGATTCTTCTGCATGCCATTTTGAATAAATACAATGGACTGCCTTGCCATTCTTGTCCTTATTTTGGCTGTAGTCCCTTAGCTAGACTCAAAGCACACTTCAAATCAAAGATCCAATAGAAAATACAGTAAATGCATCATGAATTCCAACCATATAGACGCACTAGCTGACAATGTCACGAAAACGATGCATGCGCTTCAAAGGGGCATAAGGCCATGTGTTGTTATAGTTCTGGATGGCCAGATAGCTAGCAATAATGACAAGAAACTACCATGTGGTGAATCGTAAGTGGCTCGTTTCAGCTTGTTTGATCTTGTTCTTGAGGTGTATTGACTGATGTCACGTCTATGCTAATATGGCAAAGAAAAATGCTAACTAGCTAGGTAACCAACAACTGAGAGACAAGTGCTCATTGTGCAACTTTATGTTTTCAATAAACAGTGGAGACAAAATATAGTTTACATGTTGTCAACAGTCTAAGCCAACCCCGTCTGTTTTGCCCCATAGTTGTGCACGCGTTGGTTTTGTTGCAAAACAACCAACCTGTCTATTAATAGCACGAGATCAGAGTAGGGTGGTAGCTTGTGGTCGTCTCATGGTATGAAAGAACAACAATGAATAACTTTTTGTTGAGTCATGGGTGAGAAGAGTGAAATGAAATTGGTCAGGGTGGTCCAATCATACCCTTCAAGAATGAGGTTTTGCATTAATGGAAATCAGTGGCGGTCGGTGCCATTTAAGATGAGGGAGGATGTTTTTAAAAAATGTTATGGGCCTTATTACACCATGTTGGGTGACTGTCATTCATATTCCATTCACCCAGCTCAATGTAACAGTGATAGGTTTAGGCTACTGCATGATACTCAACATTTCCCTGCACCCATCATGAGGTTGCTACAACCTAGCCTATGAATAAAAGTTTACAACGTAGGTGCACAGGTCGAGAGAATTTTGAGTAATCAAGGTGACAGACTGTAACATTCAATATCGCCATGCACATTCTTGCCTGCATCTAGCTGATCTAGGGTTTAATCCTTAGTCCAACAGTTGCAAACAAGAGTTTCTATTGGACAAATTCAACTACAGTTGAAGTCGGAAGTTTACATACACCTTAGCCAAATACATTTAAACTCAGTTTTTCACAATTCCTGACATTTAATCATAGTAAAAATTCTCTGTCTTAGGTCAGTTAGGATCACCACTTTATTTTAAGAATGTGAAATGTCAGAATAATAGTAGAGAGAATGATTTATTTCAGCTTTTATTTGTTTCATCATATTTCCAGTGGGTCACACTCAATTAGTATTTGGTAGCATTGCCTTTAAATTGTTTAACTTGGGTCAAACGTTTCAGATAGCCTTCCACAAGCTTCCCACAATAAGTTGGGTGAATTTTGGTCCATTCCTCCTGAGAGAGCTGGTGTAACTGAGTCAGGTTTGTGGGCCTCCTTGCTTGCACACTCTTTTTCAGTTCTGCCCACAAATGTTCTACAGGATTGAGGTCAGGGCTTTGTGATGGCCACTCCAATACCTTGACTTTGTTGTCCTTAAGCCATTTTGCCACAACTTTGGAAGTATGCTTGGGGTCATTGTCCATTTGGAAGACGCATTTGCGACCAAACTTTAACTTCCTGACTGATGTCTTGAGATGTTGCTTCAATATATCCACATCATTTTCCTTCCTCATGATGCCATCTATTTTGTGAAGTGCACCAGTCCCTCCTGCAGCAAAGCACCCCCACAGCATGATGCTGCCACCCCTGTGCTTCACGGTTGGGATGGTGTTCTTCGGCTTGCAAGTGACCCCCTTTTTTCTCCAAACATAACGATGGTTATTATGGGAAACAGTTCTATTTCTTTTCATCAGACCAGAGGATATTTCTCCAAAAAGTACGATCTTTGTCCCCATGTGCAGTTGCAAACCGTAGTCTGGCTTTTTTATGGCGGTTTTGGAGCAGTGGCTTCTTCCTTGCTGAGCGGCCTTTCAGGTTATGTCAATATAGGACTCGTTTTACTGTGGATATAGATACTTTTGTACCTGTTTCCTCCAGCATCTTCACAAGGTCCTTCGCTGTTGTTCTGGGATTGATTTGCACTTTTTGCACCAAAGTATGTTCATCTCTAGGAGACAGAATGCGTCTCCTTCCTGAGCGGTATGATGGCTGCGTGGTCCCATGGTGTTTATACTTGCATACTATTGTTTGTACAGATGAACGTGGTACCTTCAGGTGTTTGGAAATTGCTCCCAAGGATGAACCAGACTTGTGGAGGTCTACACTCTTTTTCTGAGGTCTTGGCTGATTTATTTTAATTTTCCCATGATGTCAAGCAAAGAGGCACTGAGTTTGAAGGTAGGCCTTGAAATACATCCACAGGTACACCTCCAATTGACTCAAATGATGTCAATTAGCCTATCAGAAGCTTCTAAAGCCATGACATCATTTTCTGGAATTTTCCAAGCTGTTTAAAGGCACTGTCAACTTAGTGTATGTAAACCTCTGACCCACTGGAATTGTGATACAGTGAATTATAAGTGAAATAATCTGTCTGTAAACAATTGTTGGAAAAATTACTTGTGTCATGCACAAAGTAGATGTCCTAACCGACTTGCCAAAACTATAGTTTGTTAACAAGAAATTTGTGGAGTGGTTGAAAAACGAGTTTGAATGATTCCAACCTAAGTGTATGTAAACTTTCGACTTCAACTGTATGTTTATCCCTGTTTTTTTTCTGTTTGCTTCCGTTTAAGAAACATTTTTCTTTCACCTTTTCCCTTCGCTTGTGGACTTCAATGCACAACACATCAGCTGTCTGTGACCAGATAAAGAAAAACTTTCCAAGCCAAACCTTCATTACATGAATGCTAACTGCCTCACACAGCCTACATCGTTGTCACCTCTTAGTCAACAAAGCTACTAGAACTAGCACGTTAGTAAAGCCACTACAATCATACAGTACAGTGTACAGTCAGAAAGGAGTTTAGCAGTTACACCGGCGGACCCTGGTGGCAATAAATTAATAAAACCAAAAGCTTACCTTGACTTGGAGTTCCAGTGTTGGATAGCCATAACCAGCTAGCTAACATAGCATCGCTCTCTGTTTGAGCTGGGTGTTTGAGTAGGCTAAACTAGCTAGCTGCATTCAGCTAGCTAAGTGAAAGTGAAAGTAAAAAAACTACCAAATATAGCTAGCTCTCACTCACTCTGGTTCTGTCTCCCTCTTGCTTCTCCTTAATTTAGGAAGAAATGAATTGTTCAAAACTGTTCAACTATCGTCTTTCTCTCTCTTTGAGTCAACTACTTACCACATTTTATGCACTGCAGTGCTAGCTAGCTGTAGCTTATGCTTTCAGTACTAGATTCATTCTCTGATAATTTGATTGGGTGGACAACATGTCAGTTCATGCTGCAAAAGCTTTGATAGGTTGGAGGATGTCCTCCGGAAGTTGTCATAATTACTGTGTAAGTCTTTGGAAAGGGGTGAGAACCAAGAGCCTCCTAGGTTTTGTATTGAAGTCAATGTACCCAGAGGAGGACAGAAGCTAGCTGTCATCCGGCTACACCATTGTGCTACCCTACAGAGTGCTGCTGAGGCTATTGTAGACCTTCATTGCAAAACCGTGTGTTTTAATCAATTATTTGGTGACGTGAATATATTTAATATAGTTTTATCTAAAAAGGATAACTTTTTTATTGTTTCACTATTTCTATTTTTATTAAATTCACTGAGGAGAATGGTCCTCCCCTTTCTCCTCTGAGGAGCCTCCACTGATGGAAATTATAAAAGACTGTAATGGAGCTCAGTTGTATTTTTTTTATATAAATGTTTAATATCCGACACCACAGAAAGTCCAACACTATGACGGAGACTAAATCTGTCGCCTATACACCAAATATAATTAATGAGACAATGAATGCTGTAGTATCTGCATTTTTATTAACTACTGTGCATGTAGTGCATGGCTTGGGTCTGCATTGTAAATTCCACAGGCCTACTTTAATGTATGTTTGAAGTCAATTCTTGACCATAAAAAGCCAAACATTTGTGCTGTAAAATTAAAGAGAAAAAAAGAGGCCAGATGTACAGCAGAAGTTCTCGTGGAGTGGCAGACACAGTGCATTTTAATGAGAAATATTTCAGTGGGATTTCTGCACTAATTACCCAGACTCAGGCTTCCAAATGTCCCCCTACTGTTTTATCTAACATGTCCAAATCCCTCAAGAATTCAGAGTGGGCATCACTCGAACAAACAAATAAATGGACAACAGTCACTGAGGTGTGAAGTAGCCTAATGTTAGGAAGAAAGAAAACTAAGTAAATGAAAAAGAAATGTGTGACAGGTTGTACAACACTCAACAAAACTTTGGGACTAGTAATCTTTTATAGAACCTCCTAAATCACACGTACTGTGTGACACATGCACTTAGAAATGAATGTTCTTTCACCTGTGTTAAAGACATCTATACTAAGCTTAATAACAATAAACTCCAGCCCATTAGAAAATAACATTTTACAAGCTGTAATGTAGGTTATTGTGTGCAATGTATATGAATAGGTCTCTGACACAGTGAAAGCGTCTCTGTCAGAGGTAAGCACATACTGATCCATCATTCATATCCAGTTGTATCTACATTATCGCAAAATCGTTTTAAATGATATTTTCACTCCCAGCTATCATACGTTGCCCTGCAAAGAACCTGGAGAACTGAAATATTTCCCAATCCTTCCAGAATTAGATTTAAGCTGAATTCTAAAGGGAGGTCCAAAATGTAATTGCCTGGTAATATATGCATTATTATTCTGATTCTCCCAAGAGACAATAGGGTATTGCAAACATTACAATAATTCTGTTACACACATATACTGACTAATATTTTGGTGAAAGATTGTCTTCTTGCCATCTATTGAAAGTAATGTTTCAACAATAATAAAGCTCCATAGTGTAGAAAGAACAGCTATGTATGTACACAATACAAAGGATAAAGTCGTTAACATGCATCTGGCAACACCTCATGAGCCTGCAAACGTGCTTAAATGCAGTCAAATAATTTGGCTGACTTATACAATGTAAACGTATCTGAGGTAATGTTCTAAAATGACTATCAGTAAGTAGATTAGTCAGGAAGTGTTTTATTGAGGTACTAGAGATGAATTGGTCTTAAAATAAGAAAGAAAGAAACTTTCCTCATTTGGGCTTACTATCACTTAAATCAGTTTTCTCCAGACAGTCTGGATGTTCAGTTTACAGAAGTCAATTTGTATTCTTGTCAACTGGTATACACACTACATATTGGAAGCATACTATATTCAGAGCAGGGTACTGCAGACTGAAGCATTGCCAGTCGTTCAGGAATTCTCCCACACACAGGCAATAGCAAATGTAAGCAAGTCCTATAAATTACAACTATGCCTATTTAGCCTTAAATTACTGTCGTTGAGAGGCATGGGTGGAGGGGGATTGTATACAGTACAAGACGAACAGTCTTCTTCACCTTTAGTTCACATCACTAGCATAGCAGGAAATCCTCAGTTATAATATCCTTCAACATTTGTCCCTAGTGTGTGACATGAAACACCTCTTGCGAGGGCTCTGCAATTTAGGGTAATGGGAAATGAACAAAATATTATTGCCTGAAGTGCACGTGCACCACATCTATTACCCTAATTTACGGTCAGAAAAAAGCCCACTGACACATTTAGAAACCTGCGGACACTTAAAGTCACTATGGCTTTGTTTTGAAATCAAACTGCCATAAATCTCAGCCAAACATGCACATGGATATAAAGGCAACATCATTTGGAACAGAGATCCTGCTTTGGATGAGGAACAAATTGGCTTCCTTTCACTTTATAGATACAGTAGGTGAGTATGAGTCATAGGTCTCATGTATTGTAAAACAATTTCAAACCAGGACATACTATTGCATTGACCTCAATATAGTAAGAATGACTAATACTACAAGATGAGCCCATACCCTTCCATTAGTTATCCCATAACAGCCATCAAGGCATATTCTGCTTAAGCTTATGCATATGTTAGATTTTCTTCACTTAACAATGCTTTAGGATCTTGCCAACAACCTTAGCACCCTGCATCTTTGCTGGTTATCATGTGAAGCTAAGCAGGTTTGGGCTTGGATGGGAGACCACCTGGGAAGATAAATCTCCTACTAGAAGTGATATTGGAGCTCCAACGTGGAGGGTACTTATCCCTCTGGTCCAAGAGCCCAATAACTCAGGGTGAGGAGACATTGTCCTTTTATTGGTGCAGATCCTCAAATGGGATATTATCCTACAATATCAGCCTCCACTTAGCTGATGACAATGCATTTGGGTAGAAGAAACTGACTGTCTTAAACTAGCTAGGCTGTTCCATGCTCTGTGTATTCATTATAGTAGCAACGTCCATTATTGCGATGAATCCAACTGGGCACACCACTTCATTTCAACGTGGAGAACTGGGTAATATTTGGTTGAGATGTTGATCAATGAGATTTCAATCTTCATTCACCCATTCAAAAAGACAGCCAGAAGTTTGCTAAATTCCCAATGTGTTATCACTATGCTTTCAACCATCTAAAGGCACATCCAAATTACAATGGGAATACAATGCCAGATATTTTGTATTTATACAACAACTTAATGTGTTATCACTGTGCTTCATCTAATAGTACAACCAAATTACCTGGATTGCAGTTGAGATTACATTGAAAGTACATAGTGCAAGTGATCAATGCTGTTCAGGATTCTTCAATTCTAGCAGTTATGAAGATCTCCACAGACCTGCAACCTTTGCATGCTATCTTGAACATGCACACTTTCTTTGATTACACAATAAGACATTTATAGTTACAGTAGACTAACCTCAAAATGTGGCCATGGATGTGTTACTGATTTTAAGGTTGAATAAATATACAGTACTGTTACATTTGTTTGCAAGCCTTAACTTTAGGATATTTACTGTATTACAAAAGTTATTTGGGATTGTGTTTGGTTGACAACCCAAGCAAATATCAACATTTATAGGATATCTAATGCTTGGATAGTTTCATCTGAGCCACTGGCTTAATATTCTTTAACTTTTCTTTTTGGTTTAGTTTGAGACTTGAATCCAACATCTAATTTGTTAACTTGTCGGCAAGTTAATAGGCTATTTATTGTATTGCAAAAGTAGTGCAAAAGTGATATTGAATTGTTTGGTTTTCAACGCAACAAAATATAAACATATGAAGGAGATGGATCTTTTGTGCCACTGACTTAGTCTGACTTTAATTCCAGTTTGTCTACAAATTAATAATTGATATGTTGGATTCACGTCTCCATCGCAACCAATAATCAAAGTTAAAGAATAGGACCAAATCAAATCAAACTTTATTTAAAGGTTTATTTTATTTTATTTAGTCCTATTCTTTAACACATTTTTGTTTGAGATGGAGACATGAATCCAACATATCAGTTATTAATTTGTAGACAAACTGGAATTAAAGCCAGACTAAGTCAGTGTCACAGATGGAAATATCCAAGCAGAAGATACATTTCATTCAAATGTTGATATTTAGTTGTGTTGACAACCAAACACAATTCAATAGCCAGTTTGTCTACAAGTTAACGATTAATATGTTGGATTCACGTCTCCATCTCAACCAAAAATTTAAGTTAAAGACTAGGACTAAATCTAATATAATCAAACATTAAATGCACTAAAATAAAGTTTGATTTGATTTAGTCCTATTCATTAACTTAGATTTTTGGTTGAGATGGAGATGTGAATCCAAAATATTAATGATTAACTTGTAGATTAAATTTGAAATCAACCAACCTATATGTATTGTCTTTTTTGGGGTTGAAATTAAAAAATATCTGTTGATGACTTTGCAAATGCTATATAGGCCTAAATAGTGTCATTGATGATACAGCATATGACTTATAAAGTATGGTTACATTTCCTTTGCTCTGTGAACCTACCCTTTGGAATGACTTAGCAACAGTGAATATAAGAGATCTCTCAATAATCATTCTCACGATAGCACATTGGTAGTAGTCAGTCACAGATATCAAAGCTAAGCAGGGCTGGGCTTGCTTACAACCCTGGCTGGGAGACCAAATGAATAGCTGTAGATAGATCAACTCTCTAGTAGGAGGTGCTGCCCAGCCTACAGTTTTTTTCTGATAGTGGATATAACGTTCAAGATCTGACTTTGTTTCAAAGGTACACGTTCAACATATTTTATACAAGGTTTGTCTATGTTGAAAATTGGTTACAATGATGACATAATCCCATGGTTGAAATTTCACCCCCCAAAAAATATCCTATGTATTTTCAACGTAGATTTCACGTCACAATACGTTGACAACTTATACTGAACTAAAATATAAACGCAACATGCAACAATTTCAACGATTTTACTGAGTTACAGTTCATATAAGGAAATCAGTCACATTCATTAAAAAGCCCTAATCTATGGATTTCACATGACTGGGAATAAAGATATCAAATCAAATCAATGTGCCGAATACAACAGGTCTAGACCTTACAGTGAAATGCTTACTTACCAGCCCTTAACCAACAATGCAGTTTTAAGAAAAATAAGTGTTAAGTAAAAAATAATTAAAGAGCAGTGGTAAAATAAAATAACAGTAAGGAGGCTATATACAGGGGTTACTGGTACAGAGTCAATGTGTGGGGGCACCGGTTAGTCAAGGTAATTGAGATAATATGTACAGTCGTGGTCAAAAGTTTTGAGAATGACACAAATACTAATTTTCACAAAGTCTGCTGCCTCAGTTTTTATGATGGCAATTTGCATATACTCCAGAATGTTATGAAGAGTGATCAGATGAATTGCAATTAATTGCAAAGTCCCTCTTTGCCATGAAAATGAATTTAATCCCAAAACAACATTTCTACTGCATTTCATCCCTGCCACAAAAGGACCAGCTGACATCATGTCAGTGATTCTCTCGTTAACACGGGTGAGAGTGTTGACGAGGACAAGGCTGGAGATCACTCTGTCATGCTGATTGAGTTAGAATAACAGACTGGAAGCTTTAAAAGGAGGGTGGTGCTTGAAATCCTTGTTCTTCCTCTGTTAACCATGTTTACCTGCAAGGAAACACATTCCGTCATCATTGCTTTGCACAAAAAGGGCTTCACAGGCAAGGATATTGCTGCTAGTAAGATTGCACCTAAATCAACCATTTATCGGATCATCAAGAACTTCAAGGAGAGAGGTTCAATTGTTGTGAAGAAGGCTTCAAGGTGCCCAAGAAAGTCCAGCAAGCGCCAGGACCGTCTCTTAAAGTTGATTCAGCTGCGGGATCGGGAGCCACTTCTCTCCAGGATAAACATCAGGGACAGACTGATATTCTGCAAAAGGTACAGGGATTGGACTGCTGAGGACTGGGGTAAAGTCATTTTCTCTGATGAATCCCCTTTCCGATTGTTTGGGGCATCCGGAAAAAAGCTTGTCCGGAGAAGACAAGGTGAGTGTTACCATCAGTCCTGTGTCATGCATCCTGAGACCATTCATGTGTGGGGTTGCTTCTCAGCCAAGGGAGTGGGCTCACTCACAATTTTGATGGAGCACCTTGCCATAAGGCAGAAGTGATAACTAAGTGGCTCGGGCAACAAAACATTGACATTTTGGGTCCATGGCCAGGAAACTCCCCAGACCTTAATCCCATTGAGAACTTGTGGTCAATCCTCAAGAGGCGGGTGGACAAACAAAAACCCACAAATTCTGACAAACTCCAAGCATTGATTATGCATGAATGGGCTGCCATCAGTCAGGATGTGGCCCAGAAGTTAATTGACAGCATGCCAGGGCGGATTGCAGAGGTCTTGAAAAAGAAGGGTCAACACTGCAAATATTGACTCTTTGCATAAACTTAATGTAATTGTCAATAAAAGCCTTTGACACTTATGGAATGCTTGTAATTATACTTCAGTATACCATAGTAACATCTGACAAAAATGTCTAAAAACACTGAAGCAGCAAACTTTGTGATGACCAATACTTGTGTCATTCTCAGAACTTTTGACCACGACTGTACATGTGGGTAGAGTTAAAGTGACTGTGCATTGATAATAAACAGAGTAGCAGCAGCTTAAAAGAGGGGGTGGGGTGGGGGGACCAATGCAAATAGTCCGGGAAGCCATTATTAGCTGTTCAGGAGTCTCATGCCTTGGGGGTAGAAGCTGTTAAGAAGCCTTTTGGACCTAGACTTGGCGCTCCGGTACCGCTTGACATGCGGTTGCAGAGAGAACAGTCTATGACTAGGGTGGCTGGAGTCTTTGACAATTTTTAGGGCCTTCCTCTGACACTGCCTGGTATAGAGGTCCTGCATGGCAGGAAGCTTGGCCCCAGTGATGTACTGGACCGTACGCACTCCCCTATGTAGTGCCTTGCGGTCGGAGGCCGAGCAGTTGCCATACCAGGCAGTGATGCAACCAGTCAGGATTCTCTCGATGGTGCAGCTGTATAACTTTTTGAGGATCTGAGGACCCATGCCAAATCTTTTCAGTCTCCTGAAGGGGAATAGGCTTTGTCGTGCCCTCTTCACGACTGTCTTGGTGTGTTTGGACCATGATAGTTTGTTGGTGATGTGGACACCAAGGAACTTGAAGCTCTCAACCTGTTCCACTACATCTGTATGCATCTGTTGGTTGCAGATACCTTAAGAAAAAGGTAGGGACGTGGATCAGAAAACCAGTCAGTATCTGGTGTGACCACCATTTGCCTCATGCAGCACGACACATCTCCTTCACAGAAAGTTGATTAGGCTGTTGATTGTGGCCTGTGGAATGTTGTCCCACTCCTCTTCAATGGCTGTGCGAAGTTGCTGGATGTTGGCGGGAACTGGAACACACTGTCGTACACGCCGATCCAGAGCATCCCAAACATGCTCAATGGGTAACATGTCCGGTGAATATGCAGGCCATGAAAGAACTGGGACATTTTCAGCTTCCAGGAATTGTGTACAGATCCTTGCGACATGGGGCCGTGCATTATCATGCTGAAACATGAGGTGATGAAGGCGGATAAATGGCATGACAATGGGCCTCAGGATCTCGTCACAGTATGTGCATTGAAATTGCCATTGATAAAATTTGATTGTGTTCATTGTCCGTAGCTTATGCCTGCCCATACCTTAACCCCACCGCCACCATGGGGCACTCTGTTCACAACATTGACATGAGCAAACCGCTCGCCCACACGACGCCATACACATGGTGTGCGGTTGTGAGGCCGGTTGGACTTACTGCCAAATTCTTTAAAAAGACGTTGGAGGAGGCTTATGGTAGAGAAATGAACATTACATTCTCTGGCAACAGCTCTGGTGGACATTCCTGCAGTCAGCATGCCAATTGCACACTCCCTCAAAACTTGAGACATCTGTGGCATTGTGTTGTGTGACATAACTGCACATTTTAGAGTGTCCTTTTATTGTCCCCAGCACAGAAGATTACTGTGTGGGAGAAGACTTACTGTAAGATTAGTATCTTAGCCTTTGATTGTGGAAACTGAGACTATATGTGGAAAACATTTACATAAATGCAATTCTCTCGAAATGTAAAATGTAAAATGTCTGAAGAGGGATTAAAGTGCTGTCTGATTCCCAAACATGATGGTAATAGCGTTAAACAGTTTGCCCGCTAACTAAAATAGGACACTGACTTCATCAAGTCTTGGATAAAAAAAGTAAAAGGGCCAGATATGGACCACATATACAATGTTTTATGGACACGATAATATCAGACAACTTTCTTTGAACTTATTTCAAAGTCCTCAATGACTTAAAAAGCAAGGAAACAATATCAAGGCCAGCATATGCTGCCGTGGTTTCCATTTTTGATGAATACACATGCCGTCCTCAAGCTTTCCATTCTATTGTCACGGAACAACAAATCCCCATGGGATTTTCATCATCGTGGCCGTTACTCAATAAAACAACCTTAAATGTGTGTCATAGAAATACTCACTTCCCCCTTTGAATGTATCTAGGTATTAGATAAAGAGGTATCATTTCAAAGTCAAAGGTCACTCAAAAGTCATAATATATTAATATTATTAAGGTTAGTGAAATCAGGATATTCAAGATTTTACTTATGCCTTCACTAGGGGTGAGTGATTGATTTAAAATTAAGAGTTTTCATTCTTGTTATTCCTTAAAGGAGAGTAGTTATGCTTGAGTTGAGCAACCGAGCTGAACAACAGCACCATGGGATTATGTCTTCAGCTGGGAAAATGTGAAGAGCACACTGAATACTTGGATCTCCATGCTGCCTCCTTTGAGTCCTTCCATCGCTTGTGATAGTGCCAAATCTTGAATAAAAAGCTCATTCTGCTTCTCACAAACAGTGATTGAGTGCTCCGTTCTTACCCGGAGCCCTGTTTAAAGCCCTGAAAATCAAAGTATTCTCCTTTATGAAAAGGCAACACACAAACACTATTTGGAGAAATGTGGCTTTGGTTGTAATGCTTTTATTATTTAGAATTCAGGCTATATGAGCTGGTATATTACTGGTGTGATGTTCAAAAACACATTGCTTCTCTTATCTGAGAAAAGGCTTAGCTTTCCAAAGAAGCTGACACACCCAAGGGGAATATTAAATATTAAGTCTGTACTGGGGGTCAAATTGGGGCGGAAGCCAGAGCAATTAAAGGATGATTTCTCTTCCTGCAGCAATCTCCAGTTAATACATCACAGCTGTGCTGTGACCTTTTGCATTACTTCAATTAATTTGGTTTGTGTCATACTTGTTTTAAAACAAATGAATGATGGTTCATGTTTAATGGAAACCTATTGTATCTGGGTCATTCTACAGAAGTGGTGTAAATTGGGGGTTGGAATTTGTATCCTATTTTCCCCAACCTTTCAGCACACATCTTCCAACATATGTCAGGTCGACATATGCTACTCACTTGTTTGTATTGCATATTTGAAATATTTTCCAGAAATCCTTACCATCCCACTAAATTTGTCATTACCGAAACATAGTGACAAAGTTGCAATAAAGGGAGAACCATGCACACTAGTGATCATTTTGATTAACCTTCTATTACAGATTAATTTTAGAAATTGTATTTGCATACCAAATTAACCAAATAGTAAAAAATTCAAATCACATTTTATTCATCACATGCTTCGTAAACAACAGGTGTACACTAACAGTGAAATGCTTACTTATGGACCCTTCCCAACAGTGCAGAGAGAAAGAAAATAGAGAAATAATAGACAAGTAGTAACACGTAATAATAAAAATAATTATATATGCACAATGAGTAACGATAACTTGGCTATAAACACAGGGTACCAGTACCAAATCGATGTGCAGGGGTATGAGGTAATTGAGCTCTTGACCCCTCCACTACAGCCACGATTGATGTGAATGGGGGTGTGCTCGGCCCTCCATTTCCTGTAGTCCACGATCAGGTCCTTTGTATTGCTGACGTCTCTGACCTCCTCCCTATAGGCTGTCTCATCGTTGTCGTGTCGTCAGAAAACTTAATGATGGTGTTGGAGTCGTGCACAGCCACGCAGTCGTGGGTAAGCAGGCAGTACAGGAAGGGACTAAAGGCGTCAGCATGCTTCAGTTTGGCTGGCGCCTAGACGAACTCGGCTAGGCGAACCGAACGAGTGTGCTCGCATACACCCTTAAAAGACCTTCTTTTGAAAAAGGAGAAAAAAGAGGCAATAGTACTGTTTGTCCAGTTTGAGACGCCATAGCCAGTATACTCTTCCTCAAAATAGTTGAATTAATCTAAGATTTTGCCAAGGGACCTTAAGTCGCAAAATTTTACATTTAACTAAGATGTTTGGTGCAGTATTTCTCAATGAAAAAATTTGAATGAAAACGAGTCGTCTGTCGTTGAATAACAACAAAGACTTTATTGAAGAATCCCTACTGTTGACCAATCAAAGAGAAAGAGATGTAGACTTTGGCTACTGACTGTGGCTTGCCTCCAGAATAATTTAAAAAAAAATAAACAACATTCCTAATTAGATCAGTATCTTTCAATGTAATAATATAACAACTCAAGATGTCCTATTGAAATAATAGTGTAAAATAAAATAATAGCGCTTTATTTTCAAACATGACATTATGAGTCAGGGTTTGGGACAGCCACCTCTCAATAGAAATAGGTATAACAACAATGACTTTGTACTATATTAATTTAACAATATGTTTGTTATTGCCTTAGATTGAATTAGAACATATGGAAACTTATTAAATCGTTTTTTTGGAGGGGTGGGACTGCAATTTGCACCACTTCTGTGGAATCACCCATCTATGGAATGAAAGATTGAATTTGAAAATAATTCTAATGATTTGATAATGTGCGGGTTGTTTGTCTCTAATCGTTTATTGTAACACTGCTGGAGTGTGGCTCCTGGCAGAGAGAGACTTATTGTATTTTGTTTAAACACTCTGAGAAGACCTGACAAATATTGCATAAACATTCAACCTTTTTCTGACCCAACAACCTAAAACATTCTTACAGAGCTTTGTTTCTCAAGGCAAGTTAAGGTTCTATCACAAAAGTATATAATCGCAAATAAGAATCAATAAAGACGTATATCCTGGATAAGTGTGTATATCTTCACAGTGAACAGCTAATGACTGAGCTGATCCTGTAAGAATCACAGGAGACATACAGTATCAGGAGACATAATGCGTCTGAGCCCAGCGTGATTGCCTGCTGTGGGACTCATCCTGTTGTAGTGTCCTCACATGGCCTTGCCCATCAAAAGAAATGAATGGGTTTCAGCATACCCATGCCAACAGCAGTCCTTATATCCCAACCTGTGTGACACATTCAAGACCCGTGCTTCCATGGGGCTGTTTAAGGACAGACAGGGTGCTTCAGTTCTGGTCAAAGCAGAACTACTCATGCCAGCCAGGGCTCTGTGCTGCTAAAGCCTGAATGCTGATGCTGGCCCCCTTTATCCATAACCATTATGTGACCACTTTCCCACCCTTCATCAAACTCTCTCTCTCTCTCCCTCTGTCTCCCTCTCCCCTCCCCACTCTCTCTCTTGCTTTCCCTCTCTGCCAATCTCTCTCCATATTAATCTCTATACATGTATGTATGTCTTAACTCACTAATTCACTCCCTCTACTCTCTCCCTGTCCCTCCTTCTCCCCCTCCCTCTCTCTTTCTCCCCCACTCTCCCCTCCAGAGTCATGGAAGGTTCCTATCCTCCCCAGGGCTGCAGTAGGAGGTAGCTGGGCGACGTACAACACTCCCATCGGCCCTGCCTGCCTGTGCGTAACGTAGCCGGACATGCCATTCAGACTGGCATGCTAATTGAAAACAGCACTGTTCCCGGGTTCCTGGGTTTTCATCCCAGAACACATGCTGTAACACGGTAACAGCTTGAAAATAGCATTGTTAGGTATGCAGTAAAATTGTTCTTTATACCCAATTTAGCATTTTAAAATGTAGAGCCTTGGTGCAGTCCGCTGGTTCACTATATACCAATAAAGTCTAACTCTATGTGGAATGGAGAGAGAATGAATAAAGACTGTATTTGCCAGAATCCCATTTCTTTTAATAGTCTGATTATTTGTTGCCCTTGTTTGAATGCAGCATTGGTCTGCCAACGATCTGCACCTTTTGCCCGTCCAAACTGAAAAGTGACCTACAGTAGGTTCAGGTTCAGAACCCCCCCCGCCCCCCCCACCCCCCACCCCACACCAAAAATAACCATTGGATAGAATGGCAACACACAGTACAGTGGTAATGGTGTCATACCTGTGAGATCATTATTAAACATATTGGAATTTTCTCTGTGCATCACCTCATATAACATAATAGTAATGGAGTCATCATGAGAAGACAAAACACAACACTCATCACATTGTACATGAATTATAAACATTTGAGTACTGACTGATGCCAAGTAGTCACTGAATGGAAGGCCTTACTAGCTTGGCAAGCCTGTTTATGGTCTATTGCACACAGCTTTCATGCCTGTTCAGGAATTTGTTCAATATACTGTAGTAAGTTTGCTCTTACCCCATTTCATAGGGTTGGTTTCCAGGGTTTTCCAAAGTCTTGTGTATTCACAGTACTTCTGCTAATTAAAGGTTTTAGATAAGTGCTCCCTGTTTTAGTAATGATAAAAACAATAAGTAAACACTTTAAAGATTACAAGATAATTGTGCGAATAAAGGCTCTCTGGCAAATGGTTGAAGTTACATTATAGCATATATCATTTTGGAGCCAAGGTCTGGTGCTAGGTAGCAGAGACCATAGACTGCACCAATGCAATGCTGCTAAATACTTACAGACACCTCTTCCCAAGTGCTATAACAAATGACTGTAACTCGTTTCTCAACAAGTGGAAATCCTTCTTCATAGTGATTGTTATGGTGGAATTTCTACATGTGGTTATGCTGCATATTTTCTGCAGGAAGATTATATTCTTTCAGCAATGGAAATATTATTTACCCCAGCGAAGGGCCAAGCCATCAATTTGCATTTTGCCTCTGATCCAAAGACAGCAACGGATGGCATCTATTTATACTGGGATCAGCTCTGTGATGAACTCAAAACACTCAAAAGAAAATATGAAGGAGTTCATCTGATTAATCAAATGTTCCACTGAGCTGGTCCTGAAGTTCGACGTGCTTTGTTGTTCTTTGTTTGCAATTTTCATTGGTTTATGTTGGCAGCATTCTCACCTTCTCGAGGTTGTTGTTTTTTATTTATTTTTCTAACAAAATTATAGCTGCGTTTTCATCACAAACATCTAACACACACATAAAGTCACAAAAGCAGTCAGTGGTAGAACAAAAGGGTGATTCATTCCAGAACCTGTTGTTTTATTACCTTAGCAACCCTCAAACATCCTTACATCCACACCACATTCTCAGATATTACATTGTATATAACTAGGGCATGAACATGCTAGGGCATCAACAATCATAAAATGCAGCGAGCACTCCAAAGCATCTCTTCCTTAGGAAGTTACAGTATCTTCACTGAGTCGCCGACATTCTAGCCAAAGAAAAAAAAGAAACCCACATGTTCTTATCAACTTAGACACACAACAACCAGCCTATCTGCAGTAGTTATGAATCATTGGCAGAATGACAGGGCACATATTCTCTGATAACAAAGTCATGTTATTTTCTCAGAAGTTTGTTGTAACAGCCCTGAGTAGAGGCCAGGAGTGATGCTGCTAACACAGACTGATGAAGGTCAGAACATGAATTATACCCCAGTGGAAAGAGAAGAAAGTACAGTTACTAAATCTTACTGTCAGAATTAGTCTGATAATAAGATATTTATGTGTGTATGACTCACTAGCTTGAGTCATGCACACATAACCTGATCTCTTCCATTCAAGGTGTAGACAGACAGTGTGAGAAAACACACATTACTGTCAAACCCAAGAGCCACTGGTTTACCAACAATCTTCTTTTGTCTGGTTTGAGACCCAGATGTCATGAAATGGGTATTTTATCAATGTAACAGGTATTCAGGATAACTCCCTGCCGACACATAGCCAATACATTATCGTCCATGAGTTTGATCCATATTGCAGAGATATGGGCTGGGCCCTGCGTAGTGCATACTATGATTGTTCACTAGCGCTCACTGACTCACTTTAAATTAAGTATTTATAATGTTATTTTAGTAGCACTTGATTATTGGGAAATTAACATAAGGTTGGTTTAAAAATCTTAAATAGATTTGGTCCTATGTCTGAAAGTTAAATTTAGTTGAGTTCAATTAATAGAAATAGATGAGACTATGAGAGCAAAAACGCTATTTGACGTAAGGACATGACAACATTGCCAATTAAATGTATATTGTTGTGTGAGGTCTCCTTTGGCAATGAATTAAGGATATCATTGTTGTATTGGGTTTCTTAGGAGTCCACTTTAGTCAAAATTACCCATGAATCCAAAAGTCCTGATGCTGTGATTTATTTAGTGATTTGTGGTGTTTCAAATCAGAGTGGTGGTCAGTGGATGGGGATGTAGCAGAAACCCAAACTCTGTTGGTTCATCTCTCAGGGGAGACTACAGTACTCTGCCCTTCATTAATAGACACACAATGTCATCCTACTGTGCTTCAGTGGAAAATATGAATCCCCCCGGCCCCTGTCTCAGATTCAGCAGACCTCACCAGTAGCAGCATACAACACTCAATCTCTCCATTCATTAACCTATCATACTGTCAGACAATGGACACATTATATACTGAACTTATTGACTTCTCTAAGCACAAATCTCACAGGCAAAGATGAAGCCTACTTGATACCATTACTATTAAATAAAACATCTAATGAAAATCTGACTACTTGTGTCCAGAACTAAATCTTTGATTGTAAATGACAGCTTTATACTACTGCATTCCTAACTAGCTAGCTAATTAGTTTGTGTTTAAACTAGCATGATTTCATTGATCTATTGGCTGTTATCTTGAATGGGCCAAGTCAGCTGTGACGCTCACACCAGGCCAAGGGTTTTAGCTAGCAATGGGAATCTTGCTAGGTAATATGTAAAATATATGTATATTTCCCTCCTTCCTCTCTGTGGATGACTTCATCAACCATTTTGAAAAGAAGGTTGACGACATCCAATCCTCGTTTGTTAAGTCAAATGATACTGCTGGTCCTGCTCACACTGCCCTACCCTATGCTTTGACTTCTTTCTCCCCTCTCTCTCCAGATGAAATCTTGCGACTTGTGACGGCCGGCCGCCCAACAACCTGCCCGCTTGACCCTATCCCTTCCTCTCTTCTCCAGACCATTTCCGGAGACCTTCTCCCTTACCTCACCTCGCTCATCAACTCATCCTTGACCGCTGGCTATGTCCCCTCCGTCTTCAAGAGAGCGAGAGTTGCACCCCTTCTCAAAAAACCTACACTCGATCCCTCCGATGTCAACAACTACAGACCAGTATCCCTTCTTTCTTTTCTCTCCAAAACTCTTGAGCGTGCCGTCTTTAGCCAACTCTCTTGCTATCTCTCTCAGAATTACCTTCTTGATCCAAACCAGTCAGGTTTCAAGACTGGTCATTCAACTGAGACTGCTCTTCTCTGTGTCACGGAGGCTCTCCGCACTGCTAAAGCTAACTCCCTCTCCTCTGCTCTTGTCCTTCTATACCTGTCTGCTGCCTTTGATACTGTGAACCATCAGATCCTCCTCTCCACCCTCTCCGAGTTGGGCATCTCCGGCGCGGCTCACTCCTGGATTGCGTCCTACCTGACAGGTCGCTCCTACCAAGTGGCGTGGCGAGAATCTGTCTCCGCACCACGTGCTCTCACCACTGGTGTCCCCCAGGGCTCAGTTCTAGGCCCTCTCCTATTCTCGCTATACACCAAGTCACTTAGCTCTGTCATATCCTCACATGGCCTCTCCTATCATTGCTACGCAGACGACACACAACTAATCTTCTCCTTTCCCCCTTCTGATAACCAGGTGGCGAATCGCATCTCTGCATGTCTGGCAGACATATCAGTGTGGATGACGGATCACCACCTCAAGCTGAACCTCGGCAAGACGGAGCTGCTCTTCCTCCCGGGGAAGGACTGCCCGTTCCATGATCTCGCCATCACGGTTGACAACTCCGTTGTGTCCTCCTCCCAGAGTGCAAAGAGCCTTGGCGTGACCCTGGACAACACCCTGTCGTTCTCCGCTAACATCAAGGCGGTGACCCGATCCTGTAGGTTCATGCTCTACAACATTCGGAGAGTACGACCCTGCCTTACACAGGAAGCAGCACAGGTCCTAATCCAGGCACTTGTCATCTCCCGTCTGGATTACTGCAACTTGCTGTTGGCTGGGCTCCCTGCCTGTGCCATTAAACCCCTACAACTCATCCAGAATGCCGCAGCCCGTCTGGTGTTCAACCTTCTCAAGTTCTCTCACGTCACCCCGCTCCTCCGCACACTCCACTGGCTTCCAGTTGAAGCTCGCATCTACTACAAGACCATGGTGCTTGCCTACGGAGCTGTGAGGGGAACGGCACCTCCGTACCTTCAGGCTCTGATCAGTCCCTACACCCAAACGAGGGCATTGCGTTCATCCACCTCTGGCCTGCTGGCCCCCCTACCTCTGCGGAAGCACAGTTCCCGCTCAGCCCAGTCAAAACTGTTCGCTGCTCTGGCACCCCAATGGTGGAACAAGCTCCCTCACGACGCCAGGACAACGGAGTCACTCACCACCTTCCGGAGACACTTGAAACCCCACCTCTTTAAGGAATACCTGGGATAGGATAAAGTAATCCTTCTACCCCCCCCTTACCCCAACCCCCCCCACCCAAAAAAAATTAACATATTGTAAAGTGGTTATCCCACTGGCTATAAGGAGAATGCACCAATTTGTAAGTCGCTCTGGATAAGAGCATCTGCTAAATGACGTAAATGTAAAAATGTAAATGTACATTACAATGAAGCACATGCTTTAATGTATCCAAAACATCCAAAATCTTAATTTCCACAAAAACACATTTTCGTTGAATGTTGACATTTGCCAACGAGTGACCACGATATCCGACGGGTTCTTTTAGGCCGCCACACATTTATTACAGACTACTAAATTCTATACTTGTTTTTATGAACGCGATTCTAAGATACAGTTGAAGTCGGAAATGTACATACATTCAGGTTGGAGTCATTAAAATTCGTTTTTCAAACACTCCACAAATTTCTTGGTAACAAACTATAGTTTTGGCAAGTCGGTTAGGACATCTACTTTGTGCAAGACACAAGTAATTCTTTCAACAATTGTTTGCAGTTAGATTATTTTACTTATAATTCACTGTATCAAAATTCCAGTGGGTCAGAAGTTTAAAAAAATTGTAGACCTCCACAAGTCTGGTTCATCCTTGGGAGCAATTTCCAAATGCCTGAAGGAAACACGTTCATCTGTACAAACAATAGTACACAAGTATAAACACCATGGGACCACGCAGCCGTCATACCGCTCAGGAAGGAGACGTGTTTTGTCTCCTAGAGATGAACGTACTTTGTTGCGAAAAAGTGCAAATCAATCCCAGAACAACAGCAAAGGACCTTGTGAAGATGCTGGAGGAAACAGGTACAAAAGTATCTATATCCACAGTAAAAGGAGTCCTATATCGACATAACCCGAAAGGCCGCTCAGCAAGGAAGAAGGCACTGCTCCAAAACCGCCATAAAAAAGGCAGACTACGGTTTGCAACTGCACATGGGGACAAAGATCATACTTTTTGGAGAAATGTCCTCTGGTCTGATGAAACAAAAATAGAACTGTTTGGCCATAATGACCATCGTTATGTTTGGAGGAAAAAGGGGGTCACGTGCAAGCCAAAGAACACCATCCCAACAATGAAGCACAGGGGTGGCAGCATCATGCTGTGGGTGTGCTTTGCTGCAGGAGGGACTGGTGCACTTCACAAAATAGATGGCATCATGAGGAAGGAAAATGATGTGGATATATTGAAGCAACATCTCAAGACATCAGTCAGGAAGTTAAAGCTTGGTCGCAAATGGGTCTTCCAAATGGACAATGACCCCAAGCATACTTCCAAAGTTGTGGCAAAATGGCTTAAGGACAACAAAGTCAAGGTATTGGAGTGGCCATCACAAGGCCCTGACCTCAATCCTATAGAACATTTGTGGGCAGAACTGAAAAAGCGTGTGCAAGCAAGGAGGCCTACAAACCTGACTCAGTTACACCAGCTCTGTCGGGAGGAATGGGCCAAAATTCACCCAACTTATTGTGGGAAGCTTGTGGAAGGCTACCCGAAACGTTTGACCCAAGTTAAACAATTTAAAGGCAATGCTACCAAATACTTATTGAGTGTATGTAAACTTCTGACCCACTTGGAATGTGATGAAAGAAATAAAAGCTGAAATAAATCATTCTCTCTATTATTATTCTGACATTTCACATTCTTAAAATAAAGTGGTGATCGTAACTGACCTAAGACAGGAAATTTTTACTAGGATTAAATGTCAGGAATTGAGAAAAACTGAGTTTAAATGTATTTGGCTAAGGTGTATGTAAACTTCCGACTTCAACTGTATGTCCTGGATTTGATTGACTTGGCTTTGAAAGTCTGCTGTCAAGAAAGAAAATGTTATAACACATTTTATACAATTCTACACATTTTGCAATGGGGCAAAGATAATTGTTTTGCAGTTTTACAGCTAATTTTCTGCAATTCTACCCATCTGCCATGGGGTGGAGAGAAATTGTTTCAGTTTTAAACAACATTTTCTGCAATTCTACACATTTTTTGGCATGACTTATGCCATGTTAGTTATATCATAGTAAGAGTGACTATCAAAATCAATTGGGGCCCCCTGGAGGTCAGGGCACCTGGGCACGTGCCCTGCATGCCCGGTCGCTATTCGGCCATGATTACTACAAGTTTAGATAGCTGGCTAGACTAACTTACCAATCAAAAAATATGCCAGTGACTGGCATAACAAGAGAAAAATTGCTGATGCACAACCACATTTTTAACTTGAACCTTGTGTATTCTACTATTCTAACGCTCAACAGTAAGTTGAGACCCCGACTGAGTTCCTAAAAAACAGGTACAAGCGACCACTTATGTCGCTTATGCCTGGAGCCGGCCCTGAGTTCAAGGTTAAAGTAACATGGTGTGATGGGTGATTTGAAGGAATCAGGCGCAGGAGGGTAAATCACAGAATAACAGGATTTATTCTGGAAAACAGAGTTACGCAGTAATGAGTCAAAACAGTCCAGTGCGCAAAACAGGCGCACTGGAACCAACAAGGCACACGGGGAAAATAACCTGGCGATAAAAAATACAAGGAGCTCCACCAAGCTTCACTATCCTCACAATAAACAACCACACACAAAGATAAGGGGGCAGAGGGAACACTTACACAGGTACTGATGAGGGGATATGAACAAGACAAAACCAATGGAATTATGAAATGAGGAACGGCAGTTGCTAGAAGGCCGGTGATGACGAATGCCGAAGCCTGCCCGAACAAGGAGAGGTGGCAGCTTCTGAGGGAGTCGTGACACAGAGGTTTATCGCGCTATTACTCGCTCGATGAGGTGGTAATTTGGTCGCCTGCGTTTTGGAAAACGTGTGCACCAAGTCAAGGTATTCGGGGGGAATGTGCATGGTGGAGGTAGTGTCTGGACTTTCCACCATGGTTGCACCAACGGAAACACCTAGACACCTACCCTGACACTCTCGTGACCACCCCGTGAGAACCCTCTGCAGCCATGAAAAGGTGGGGTTGTGTAGTGCTAACCAGGGAAGACCTAACACAACAGGGAAATCAGGAGACTCAAATATAAAAAGGTGACTTTCTCTCTATGGGTCTCGTGCGTAACCATAGTGACTGTTGTTGTAACATCCCTAACAAACCCGGACCCTAGTGGTCGACTGTCAAGTGCTCTGAAGGGGGGTGGAATGGATAGGGGAACCAATGTAATGCCTAGACCATGTGCAAATGATTTGTCCATAAAGTTTCAAGCTGCGCTTGAATCGACCAGCGCCTTACACTGGGGAACTACTGTGTAATCAGGAAAGTGGATGTGTAGGGTACAGTGCGCAGCAGAGGGCTCTGAACGAGTGTGTGTGTTCGATACCTGGGGTGACGCGAGAGTACCCTGCCTGCCGCCTCCAGACCCAAAAGAACGCAGACAACAGCGTGCAGGAGAATGTCTTCTCGTGCCAATAGAGTGACACTGGCGCTGTCGTCCTCCACTCTCCCGGGTCGCTGCTCCACCCAGCTCCATCAGCTTGTGATCCGGGTTGGGGGGGAGGTGGAACGGGCAGGCCCCTTCCAGGATGTCCTCTAGCAGCCAGCGGGTTGTCCAACCGGATGACCATGTCCACCAGTTGATTGAAGGACAACATGGTGTCCCGGCAGGCTAGCTCCCTTCGGACGTCCTCTCGTAGATGGCACCGGAAGTGGTCGATGAGGGCCCACTCGTTTCCTTCCAGACCCAGCCGCTAGAGTCCGAAACTCCAGGGCAAAGTCCTGCGCGGTCCTCGTCCCTTGCCTCAGGTGGACCAGCCGCTCGCCCACCGCCTCTCTACCTTCGGGCGGGTGATCAAAGACGGCCCAAAAGAGGCGAGCGAACTCCCCATAGTTGTCCAAAGCGGCTCCTCCATCACTCCAGACCACGTTGGCCCACTGCAGGGCTTTCCCTGAGAGGCAGGAGACGAGGGCGGACACCTTCTCCCGCTCCGATGGAGCCGGGCTGTTGTTCGAATAGTACAACTCCAGTTGTAGGAGGAATCCCTGGCAGAGAGCAGCTGTTCCGTCGAAATCCCGTGGTCGGGATATATGGATCCCTCTGGTTGCTGGGGTGTGGGTGGCTGGATCCGGTCCAGGCGTTGGACGACCTGGAGAACCCGATCCAGCCGAACCAGGTGTGTGTAATGAACAAGACAAAACCAATGGAATAATGAAATGAGGAGCGGCAGTGGCTAGAAGGCCGGTGACGACGAACACCGAAGCCTGCCCGAACAAGGAGAGGTGGCAGCTTCGGAGGGAGTCGTGACACATGGCCCAAAGTTTCTATTTAAAACTTGCCTGAATTTAAATTGTGTAGGAAGCAGTGGCTTGAAGTTACTGCACCATTTCAATGTACCAAACACCCAGCGAGGGGGTTAATCAATGTACATGGATGGAGGGGTTCTAGCCTGGGTTTTGAAGTGCCATTCATTCCCAAGTATGTGTCACTGTTCTGGGGCTCATTACAATGCTCTCCACGGAGGGTCGTACCAAAGGCATGCTAACTAAGTACTTCACTTCAGGAAACTGGGCTCGCTCCGGCCCACTCAGCACAGGGAAAGCACTCTGTCAGCCCCCTCTCTGTCTGCCTCTCTCTCGCTTTCATTAGTCCCCTGGGAGAAGGTGCTGGAGGAGGCTAGATTTTGGCAGGATATCCGTGCACACTGCCACTCACTCTCCCTGTCTTGCCTCCTTCTCAGCTGCTTACCTCCCTCGGCTCCCTCGCCACACTGGCCTCTCCCAGCCACAGGGGTCAGGCCAGATGCTGTTGGATGATGTAACCAGGGCCAGGGTGAGTAGCAGGTCCAGGGCCCACTCAGCCAACCAACCAATGCTGACATTTTGCAGTAATAAAACTAATCTGTAATCAGTTTCGTGTGCTCTGAGGCTGCCGCGCCATTGCAATCTCCAAAGAACATCTCCTAATTGCCTGCAGACCTTTGCAAATCTACAGTTCGTACAAAGTCAGTTAGCATAATGTTAGTAGGCAACATGTCTCCTGGCTGGTTTTGACTCCTTCAATTTCAGACAAAAATAAATGTTTTCTACTCCAGTCAGCTCAACTCATTTATGATTTATGACCCAGATTTCATATAAATAGAAATTAATAATTGACCCACATTTTCTAAGAGAATAAGTGTAGAGACCCTTGAGCATTAGTCAATAGTCAGACACAATCTTGTTTTATCCTCCCATGCCAGTGGCTTCTGTTTCACTGTGTCCACATACCATGTGATAACGTTCAAGGACTTGCCATTACCAGTTCCTATTTATTTTGCTGTGTGATGATTGTTTCTGTTTTTCCTTTGCTGGGCAGTTTGGCTTAAGCCATGTCTCCTGGCATTTCTGGTGAATCATGGACACAATGAACACAATGAGGTGTCAGCCCCCGTTTCCGCAGAATGATGAACAGGAAGGGGTGGGATGACGGCCGTTCTACAGGATATGGCCCGTGTACAATCATCTGGAGAGGGCATCTGTTAAATGTTCCATAGACTACTCCGCTTACGTGTGTTTGCCACTGTGCCCAAATTGGACTGAGACCTCGCAATAATAACAAAACAACGGTGGTATTTGGCTGGCATAACAGTAAAACAAATACATTTTTCTTCTCCCTCTCTATGAGAAAAAAAATAACCCACACTACAACTTGGATACCAGACACATAATCTGGAATGTGTGGAAAATAGGTCCTTTCTCTCTTGAAGCAGCATTCAACATCTGGAAGCCATAGGACCACGGAGCGGCCCTTTGCCATGTCGCTCCAACATAACCTCACTGGCTTCGGTCGGTTATCACACTTTTTATTTGTGCCAAAGGTCAGAGAAAGCAGGAGCCAGTCGAGCAGAGCAGACAAACGCGGAAGGAGCCTGTGTCAAGTTTCCATCAGACTACCTTGCTCATGTTTCCCTCCTCCTCTGCTTCTCGGTCAGGAAGTGAGCAGTGAGTGACTGAGGCTGAGACATCCTGAGGAGGATATTGGGTTACTCCTCTTATAGGAGGATGTCATGACGCCGGTCCTCCCTTCCTCTTATTCACACAAACCTACAGACTGTCTCTGGAAAGAGAGAAATAAAGAAAGACAGTGAGAGAGAGAGAGAGAGAGAGAGAGAGAGAGAGAGAGAGAGAGAGAGAGAGAGAGAGAGAGAGGGAGGGAGGTAGAGAGAGAGAGAGAGAGAGAGAGAGAGAGAGAGAGAGAGAGCGAGAGAGAGAGAGAGCGAGAGTGGTTGCATATAGTACATTTTTACATGTCAAATGTCAGTTCAACAGGTTTCTCAAACACGTGTTTGAGCGTGTGTGTACACTCGTATACGTCCATGCTGTGTGTGTGTGTGTGTGTGTGTGTGTGCTTGTCTATGTGTGTCAGCCCACTGAATAAGGCTCCAGAACCTCTGGGCTGACAGGTTTCTGAATCCTCCTCCTTACACAGTTCCCATGGTGAACAGTTCCTGTAGTGGTTCAGCACCAACGCAGGCTGTAAACAATGTATTTTGATAGTGGGTCAACTTTAATGACACTGAGACTGAGAAGGGGAAGTTTGTACGATAGCGTAAACATGCTCTGGGATTACATGCTGAAGCAGTTCTATAATGAGTTTAAGCCTCCCAGGTCATTTTTGCTCACGCGTTCACAGCTTTCTCTATTAAAATCTTACCTTAAAATTGTAATTATTTCATAATACTGACAACGGATCAGCTCCTAGAAAGATATTATCACCTATGGGTGCAAATATTGAGGCGGCTTATTATAATGTTTACCCTATAATAATGCATTAAATCAAGATTTGGCACATAATTTGCGCACATGTTTTAGGTTACACATCATGAAATATATTGTTAGAAATTACAGACAGTAGCATACATGTAGCGAAATAGAACTCAATTGATTGAATATGAAATGTATTTCAATATGATTCAAATAGGCCTATAGCCTACTATAGGCTACTTATATTTTAACGCAGTCATCTTGGTTTTAATTTGGAAAATAATATATACGTTGCTTATTTGTATCAATTGCAAAGACATTGGTAACTTTGTATTTGTAGTCAACTTTGTTCTGAAATGATCAGCGGTCAGAGAAAGGTGGATAAACCATGTGATTCTATGTTAAGTGGAGATTTTCTGTTGATAAAGTTTATTTGAAAGGGCAAAGAAGCATTTAACAACGCACTTAGCTGTTCTACGAGTGGTCTGAGGCAGGTGTTAGATTACGAGCGTTTTCAAGTGCAACGTTAATAACGATGGTTTTGGGAAACATCTCAAAGATTTAATAACCAGTTAAATGTAACTAAATGTAATTGAAAATGTAATCTAGATAATCCGCAAAAGTAATTATTTATCATGAAAGGGCCATAAACAATAACTAGTAATGCTCAAAGAAAGGTTAAAATCTCACCTTTCTGGTACAAATAGTTATACATTCCTGAGGTGTAGTCACTTTTGAGGACACAAGCTCAAGTATACAGTACAAATATGATAAAAATATGAAAATATGAAATATTCTATATGATGTATTTCATATTCAAGAAAACTGTATGAATAAGGCTTGAAATGACTTATATGCTTTGTAAATATAGCATAATGAAATTATAAAACGACTAACTATACATTTCACATTCCTTATAACTGTAAAATACATATGTGTATGTTTAGTGTTAGAGAAAATGTGCATATTTTCTAAAGGTCTCTCTTGATCAAAACATCTGCCGCCATCGCTGTGAACGTCTCACAGAGCTCTAGCTTGGCTTCCTGAACTCGTTAGGAACTCGCCTTTCATAACACATTACTCTTGTCTGTCTATGACAAACAAAAAGTGTATATTTTAAATTAATGGCTGTAGATCGATCTCTGAATCTGTTACTATAATGAAACCACTCTCCCCTGCTGCGCTACGATGTAACGATTGCAGGCATGTGCTTTGTCAGTGGCTGTGATGTAGGGTTCAGCCAGGATTTGGACAGTCGGAAGAGAGAATAAAATGGTAGGAGGGACATCCGAGCTTCAAATGGTTGCAGATTTCACATCCTATGACACACAGGCTCAGAAAAAATACTACTCCATCATTCTTAAATGGAAGAAGTCTGGAAATACCAAGACTCTTCCTAGAGCTGGCCGCCCAGCCAAACTGAGCAATCGGAAGAGAAGGGCCTTGGTCAGGGAGGTGACCAAGAATCCAATGGTCACTTTGACAGAGCTCCAGAGTTCCTCTGTGGAGATGGGAGAACCTTCCAGAATGACAACCATCTCTGCAGCACTCCACCAATCAGTTCTTTATGATAGAGTGGCCAGACGGAAACCACTCCTTAGTAAAAGGCACATGACAGCCCGCTTGGAGTTTGTCAAAAGGCAACTAAAGGACTCTCAGACCATGAGAAACAAGATTATCTGGTCTGATGAAACCAAGATTGAACTCTTTGGTCTGAATACAAAGTGTCACGTCTGGAGGAAACCTGGCACCATCCCTACGGTGAAGCATGGGGGTGGCAGCATCATGCTGTGGGGATGTTTTTCAGCAGCAGGGACTGGGTGACTAGTCAGGATCGAGGGCAAGATGAACGGAGCAAAGTACAGAGAGATCATTGATGGAAACTTGCTCCAGAGCACTCAGGACCTCAGACTGGGGTGAAGGTTCACCTTCCAACAGGACAACAACCCTAAGCACACAGTCAAGACAATGCAGGAGTGGCTTCAGGACAAGTCTCTGAATGTCCTTGAGTGGCCCAGCCAGAGCTTGGACTTGAACCCGATCTAACATCTCTGGAGAGTCCTGAAAATAGCTGTGCAGCGACGCACCCCATCCAACCTGACAGAGCTCCCCAAATACAGGTGTGCCAAGCTTGTAGCGTGATACCCAAGAAGACTCGAGGCTGTAATTGCTGACAAAGGTGCTTCAACAAAGTTGAATACTTTGCAAAAAATTCTAAAAACCTGTTTTTGCTTTGTAATTGTGGGGTAATGTGTGTACATAGATGAGGAAAAAAATCAATTGTAATCAATTTTAGCATAAGGCTGTAACGTAACAAAATGTGGAAAAAGTCAAGCGGCCTTAATACTTTCTGAATGCACTGTATGTGAGTATTTAGTGTAGGACAGAAATAATTACTTCCACAATACACTATTCTGTTGATACTTCTATTATCTGGAAGTACACTAATTCTGTGTTGTTCAAGGTCTTGTCTGAAAAACACTTTCCAACACACTGCTGCCACCAACTGACTCTAGGGCTGTTTGTGCTCAAGCTCTTGCCGGGGAGGACCTATATTAGGCTGGCAAACCTGTGTTCATTAGAACTTGACTGCTGACACACAAATCAAATCTAGGACCATGCTGCAGCCACTGATTCAATAGTAGAGGGATGACTGCAAATGGCCGGCTGCCTGCTATGGCCCAATAATGCTTTGCATCGTCTTGTGCATTACAAATTGAGCCCCTTAGGGTTCAAACAGGGTAAGGCAGATGCAGCCAGGGCCAGCTCTAGCCTTTTGGTGGCCCTAAGTGAGATTTGGTTGGGGTCAGTGCTTAATTTGTAAATTGGGAGGTGGCTGAACAAAAAGTGAGCCCGAGAGGGGGTAGCATGCATTATCATCACTTTTGCGTACTGGCATAGAGCAGTAGAGTAGAGGCGCTTGAAGAAGTTGCACACATGTGCAAAAACATTTTTTGCCTAGGCTCTGGGAAAAATGTGGCCTTTTATAAATGTATTTCAAAGCAATTCTACATCATTTTAGATGACTGGAGACTTTAGCAGAATCTTTTTTAATACCTTACAAATGATCGAAATGACAGGCTACTTTGACACTGATAAACTGAGAATCTGAGATCGATAAAAACAACCTTGTCTTGAATCCATCAATAACCTAGGCCTAGGTGTGTTGAGACACACATATTGTACAATATGAGGAGGACATTTTTGTCCTAAACTGACTCACCCAATGATTGGCCGATGCGCTCATGCCAAAAGCTAATCTCTCTTGTTTTACTTTGTAACACAATGCTGTTCACTCAATAGGCCTATTTGGAAGTTGATAACTTGGTAGCCTACAGACAAATTAGCCTTCTCTTCTCAGCAGGAACCATTTGCTTTCCAACCTGTGTTTCCCCGCGATTGTATTTGAAATATTGCTTAAGGCTTGTTTTGGCTACATGCTGTTCACTGACAGATTTGACGCGCATTCCCGACTGTATGCATGCCTTGTGACTGGGCTACACACAATCCACAGCTTTTATTAGAATTGTTACACTGCAAACAGTGAAAATTATTTTTAATTCCACAAAAGGTACTGGATCCTCGTAAATGGGTTCCGGAACGAAACAGTCCAAAACTGTGAGGTTGGGGTTTTAAAGTGAATTTCCTGCAATTCAAAAAATGGTTAGCTGACATAGCTAATTGAGTGACTGTCAGTGACTGACAAATTGCTGATTCACAACCAAATTTCGAACTTGTACCTTCTATATTCTACTGTTCTAAATCTCAACAGTAAGTTGAGACTCCGACTGAGTTCCAAAAACTATATAATTTTTGTTTGCAGTTTAAAGGTAATTTTTCTGCAGTTATACACATTTTGAAATGGGGTGGAGAGAACATTTTGCAATTTTATAGCACATTTTATACAATTCTACTCATTTTGACATGGGGCAGAGAGAATTTCTTTTCAGTTTTACAGCTTATTTCCTGCAATTTAACCAATTTTGCCATGGGGTGGAGAGAAATTATTTCAGTTTTAAAGCACATTTCTACACATGTTGATGATATTTGAGTGAGCGTGACTAACAAAACCAATGGGGGCCCCCCGGAGGTCAGGGCTCCTGGGCACGTGCCCTTTGTGACCAGTCGGTATTCGGCCATGATTACTACAAGTTTAGATAGCTGGCTAGACTAATTTACCAATCTAAAAATGGTTAGCTGACATGGCTAATTGAGTGACTGTCTATAGCTAGGTTTCCATCCAATTGACGACAGATTTTCATGCGAATATTTTAGAATCCGCATAAAGAAAATATGCACATTTAAGGAAACACTTGAGTAAACAAGGGATACAAAGATTATGTTATGGTGTCGGGTGCATTTTCCTGGCATGGTTTAGGTCTATTTAGCCCTATTTGGTAAAAGACCAAGTCCATCATTACTTTAAGACATGAAGGTCAGTCAATATGGAACATTTGTAGTTCCCACCGTAAAGCATGGAGGAGGAGGTGTTATGGAGTGGGGGTGCTTTGCTGGTGATTGATTTAGAATTCAAGGCACACTTCAAGGCACACACCTCCAGGCTGTGTGAGGGCTATTTAACCAAGAAGGAGAGTGATGGAGTGCTGCATCAGATGACCTGGCCTCCACAATCACCCGACCTCAACCCAATTGAGATTGTTTGGGATGAGTCGGACTGCAGAGTAAAGGAAAAGCAGAATTTATCAAATTACACCGAAACTTCCTGTTTCCATCACGTGGTTAGTCACTGACATAACGAGAGAATAATTGCTGATGCGCAACCAAATTTCGAACTTGCACCTTGTGTATTCTACTATTCTAACTCGCAACAGTAAGTTGAGTTGAGCGGCCTGAGACCCTAAGCTGCCGCTTATGTCGCTTATGCCTGGAGCCGGACCTGGAGGCAGCACAGGAGCTGGCCCTAGATGCAGCACAGCAATGCTGGTCCAGACTCTGGCTTTGGTTTAAAGGATTGTTGGGGATAAACTAATTATGTTGCATGCCTTTTGTACTCTCAAAGGACCTTGATGCATGACAGAAACCTGTTGTGTAGGAGAATAATTTTAGTTATTGGATTTTATGTTGCCACACATACTGTATGTCATTATATTTATTGCAAGGAATCTTTTCCAGCTCTTCGAAACAGAAGGTTGACCTAAAATCCCCAGTTTTAAACATATGATATGGTTATTAGCAGTATCGTTAGCATAGTGGCCTTTTGTAGATGTCATGCTGTAGTGATTTTCATAATATCCGATAAGGCTAGCCATCCTTAACACACCCAGGACCGCACAAATTACTACCTAATTAGGGAGCAGTATGTCCTTAAATTAAATAAAGGTTTTACAGTGCACTCTCGACCTTAGGCTCTCTCATAAGAGCTGCCCTGGACAGCATTGTAACAGATAAGGAAAATTGATAGATACCACAGGAGGCTGCTGAGGGGAGGACGGCTCATAATAATGGCTGGAACAGAGCTAATGGAATGGCATCAAACACATGGAAACCATGTGCTTGATGTATTTGATACCATTCCACTCCAGCCATTACCACTAGCCTGTCCTCCCCAATTAAGGTGCCACCAACCTCCTGTGATAGATACACATCATGACAGAGTGAAATTGAAAAATGACATGCATACTTAACATTATAGTTCAGATAAAATATGATGATGAAATGTTGAATTAATACAGTCTGGTTAAGTCTTAATTAGTTTACCAGGTCATGTTTCTTAACAGACTCTCGCTGGCCGCATAAACAACCATGGGTAGCTCACGGCACACAAACATTGTGCCGGCCGCTCTAGAGATGTGATTGTGGATCTGCAGTACATTACAGTTTCCACGTGGTGTTTAATGTCAGAACAGACAATGCTTTGGAGGTTGTATGGGACTGAATGGGACTGGGACATGCTGCTGATCGCTCAATGGTTTTCAGCAGGGGAAACGATCGCCGTGTGCAGTGAGTTTTCAGACTTGAGTCATTGGGGGAATTGCAGCCTGCTTGATATAGGGCCTAGTAAAATAGAAAAGGAAACCTGCAATAGATCATGCAGGAATGTTGTTTGCACATGTCGTCCACTGCAGGAAAGGGAGGAATGTTGAGACTCAGTTCGTAATGTTGAACATTTTTAAAGGCTTTTCAATCTTTCATGTCCTTTTATTTATTTCTGTTGATGATGAATGTCTCTCCCTCCAAACGCTGCATCAGAGAGCGTGATTGAACCCGAGCGTGCATGGAAGTAATTGGCATAATTCACCCATGATCTGATCATCTTGTCGTGAGAAGCGATCTTGATTTTTCTATTCCACCTGCCTGGGTCTTGTTGAGGATATGGTGGACCATATGAAGAAAAACAGGATACAGAGTTCTCCCAAAAAACTGTCGCTCTGTGGCTGGCTGCTGATGTCACACTGCTCTAACCTGCACTTTCAGAATATCCAAGACTATATTCACCCTCACCACCACAATCAATCAATCTGTCAATCAAACAGTCAGTCAGTCAGTGCTCTCCACAGGGCCCAGAGCGGGACGGAGAGGCCTGTGTGATTAATGCAGCCTGTCAGCCCAGGCATAGACTGGATGATCTGAGAAGATCCAGTGTGTTTTAATGAGTCTCCCAGTCTGTGTACGTTCTCACAGGGACAGATGTTTCATTCATACCAACTGGCATCAGACCAGACAGAAAGCTTAATTGAAGAATAGATCACATAGAGAAAATACATCTGATATGTGTACGTGACATGTATGTATGTGCACTGTATGTACTTTGAATACATAATGATATTTTACTTATTTGTCCCTAAGGTAAATAGGCAGAACATCAACATAGCATTAACCTCTATGTTTCGGAAGGCGCTTGGCATGATCTGTGTGTGTTTGTGTGTGTTCTGCAGACCCTATAGACCGTCTGTCTGACATCTCTCTCCCTGCCTCCGATCGGTGTCAGCTGAACAGAAACTCTCCCCCCAGGGCCCATGGTTAAACCAACTGACTGGCATAATGGCGGCGAGGCACATGTTGCTGGATGTGCCGATCGGACCTGATTTAGCCATCCCATGCAACGTCTCTGTGAACATCTGTGTTTTGGTGTCAGGTAGCAGGGACTGATAGAGAGAGGAGCATGAGTTCACACGTCATCCTAGGATAGAGCAGCCATAGCCCCTGTCTCCACCCTGGCCTGGACAGCACTGCACTGTCAAGACACGTGCAGCTTTAGGAGGTGGAGTAGAGGGCCTGCTAATAAGGTGGATTACACTCACTCCCTCTGAGTTTAGAGCCCTCTACATCGGACGTCATACGCATAAACATTTACATATCTATCCGTACAAAACAAGTCCAGAGAAATAAGCAAAGCAATTGCACTTCACAGAACATTGCTTCTCAGTTGTATTGTAGGCAAATCGATATTTCCTGGTGCTGGTGTGGGGGTGGGTATGCTGTCTGGATGTAGCAACCTGTGGCCAGACGGACTGGCCAATATTTGGGTTACCATGTGTTCACCACTCACACATTCCCCAGTGCTGGGGAAACACACTCACTAGTCACGCCAGACCTCACCTAAGCAAAACATAGTCGTATTATTGTGAAATCCAACATTTTCATGTTTCTTTTGGACATAGTTGGTTTGTTGTGAACTACATCGCTGACAGCATGTGGATGTCTCCAAACGGAGCAGAGAAAAAACAAACCCAAGCTGCGTGAGAGAAAGAGTAAACTTTGAGGGAGGGAGGACGATGCCAGGAGGACCCAGCTCTGTCCATCACATCATTTAAGAGGCTAATATGACAAGCTATTGGAAGTGTTTACAGGAGGCAGGTTCTAGTGAATCAAAAGTTTATGCATACAGGAATCAGCTTTATTGATCTAATGCCGGTATGAACAGTAAAAAGGAGGCCCTCACCTTGCAGTGGGGATAACTTTATCTGTACTTTAATTATTCCACGAGGCTGTGAGTGCTGCTCCCCCCCCCCCCCCCCCCCTTCTCCCAACATCTGCAGAACACATGACAATGCAAAGTATTTCAGCACCTCCAACACCACCACCTCTTTTAAAAGGCGAGAAAAAACACACTCCCAAAATTTGTTCTGGACAGGAAAAATGTCTGAGAGAGAGTGTGCTGTCTCATGTCAAAATGTTCCAAGAATATTTAGCAGTCTGCAGGCCTTGCACAGAGAGTACATCCCTCTTTTCCCTTTCGCCTTACCAGGCGTCCCGTTATGACAAATGATGATGGGAAAGCCACCGTAGATGTGTGACCAATGTGATGTAGGCCTACGTGAGTTCTCATCCTCATCCTGTCTCCTCCAATGAAAGCTGGATCTAAACTTAGCCCAGATATTCATTGCATGAAGGTGAGAGCTGTTTGGCCCCTGGTGTGATGTGCAGCTATGTGGCGTGGATGGGAAGAAGGCCATAGGAATGCACCAGGCTCTATTTCCATTGGGTTACTTCATTAGAGGCTAGTTTGGTGTCCTGAAAAGACTCCTGCAATGTAACAAAAATCCTGTTGCTTTTACGGTAACTTACTGGCAGCCAGTTACCTCTAAGTTACTGTAAAAAAAATTATGTGTAACTGTAAGTCGCTCTGGATAAGAGCGTCTGCTAAATGACTAAAATGTAAATGTAAAATGTAGAATGTTTGTGGAGGATCAATCACCACATGGTTAACTACTCGTGTCATCAATTGGTATACATTTACCACTATACATGGAGGTTTAGTGGATACCTATGACAAAGTGATACACACAGTTGGGTCTGTTTCAGTCATAGATGTTCATCATGATCGTATCACTGTGTGAGCAGGACCAGATTCAAACAACTCAGGGAGAGAGTCTACTCTGGAACAACTAACCCTCCATTTAGGGGATATTACTATATTTCTCACTCGTGGTCACATCCCGGAAAGTGCAATATGATGTAAATAACCCACTCTGACAGGGCTGAGCATCACACACTGTGAGTTATTGAGAAGGCATGAGCTAATGGTGGGGTTAGTAAAACCTCAGCTTGTCTGTCAAAGCATTAGGTTAGATGGAACTGGAGATCAGAAAAGCTTATATTAGCTGGCTCAGAAGCTCATTAGGTGTGCATTCAAAAGCAATGCACAACTCTAGCTTTCTTCATATTATTATTATTATTATTTTATTTCTTCGCCTCGCACTAGAGCTTAGACATTTTAAGCTATTAAGGCACTGTAGGTTATTTATAATGAGGGATACCTGGAGACCTCTCTGAAATTAAAATGGATGGCCCTCCCTTCAGTAAAATATATTTTTAACTGACCCTCCCAGAACACTTGAGAAAAAACAAGTGACCCTCCCCTGTACCCAAAATAACCATTAAAACATAAAGTGGATAGCAGAGAACATGGCTACTGTTTACCCTCACTCCTACGACAGACCAGAGCCTTAGATGCAGTTTCAGAACTGTTCTTCATTTTGTAAGCACTACATGGCAAAATAGCCAAATGGTTATGGATTCACAGACCACCGCGGACAAGGGTAGGGGTGAAAAGATCTCCAATAATAAAAGCCCTGCATGAATCTATCATCTTATTTGCGGTCTGATAAAAAAAAAAGGCCTTTTATAAACGGATTGCATGTAATTCTAAATAATTTTACATGACTGGAGACACAACAGAGCATGACAACAAATGAGCACATGCTGCAGCACCAGAGATGTTCTGATTTCTATACAGGCTATTGTTAAAAAAGAGGATAGTCTAAGTTTGGAACAGTGCTAAAGTTGTCTATAAACTGTAAAAATTGAGTTCAACAGAACCAGTTACAACTGAAGTAACTGATCATCAATGAATTTGAGAAAAAGCCATTCGTTTTTTAACACATTTCATCAGGTATGCCTACAGTATACTTTTTTTTCATTTGGGAAACTATAATTTTCTAATTTAGTCTATTTTTTTCCTTTATATTGTTTTTACAAAATAGATTTGTGTTGACTGTGATTATGGCATGGTAATATAGCAAGCAAGCAAGCAAGTTTATTTATATAGCACAATTCATACATCGAAGCAATTCAATGTGCTTTACAAAGATGTTTATCAAAAATAATGAAAACATCATAATAATAAAAATACAATAAAAAAAACATATAAAGATTAAAAATTAAAAATTAAAAATGGGATAAAAACATAGGAAGCTATAAGGCTAATCAGTGTAGTTAAGTTTAAGTGCTCAGTCGTAGGCACGTGAAAAGAGAAGTGTTTTTAACCTGGATTTAAAAATGGATACGTTTGGGGCACATCTAAGATCTTCTGGTAGTTTATTCCAGTTGTGTACAGCATAAGTGCTAAACGCAGCTTCTCCATGTTTAGTTTGGGCTCTGGGCTCTACTAGCTAACCTGTGTTCATGGATCTAAGAGCCCTGCTCGGTTTATATTCTTCAAACATATCAGACATGTACTCGGGTCCTAAACCATTCAAAGATTTATAAACTAAAAGCACCAATTTGAAATCAATTCTGTAACTGACTGGAAGCCAATGTAAAGATTTAAGAACCAGAGTGATGTGCTCCGTTCTCTTGGTCCTGGTTAACATTCTAGCAGCTGCATTCTGAATGAGCTGCAGCTTTTTTACAGTCTTTTTCGGGAGTCCTGTTAAGAGGCCATTACAGTAGTCAACCCTACTAGAGATAAAAGCATGGATGAGCTTCTCTTGATCTTTTTGGGACACCAATCCTTTGATTCTGGCTATATTTTTTTGATGATAGAATGCTGTTTTGGTGACCGCTTTGATATGACTGTTAAATGTGAGGTCTGAGTCTATCAGAACACTAAGATTCTGCACTTGATCACTGGTTTTAAGGACCCGAGAATCCAGCTCTTTACTAATACTTGTTATTTTATTTTTGTTGCCAAACACAATAATCTCAGATTTATCTTGGTTTAATTGTCTTGGTTCATCCAGGTATTTATGTGCTCTATACAGTGACACAGAGAGTCTATTGAGCTGTTGTCATACGGTTTGAGAGCCATATATATTTGAGTATCATCAGCATAGCTGTGGTAGTTAATGTTGTTGTTCTGTAAAATTTGGCCCAGAGGTAGCATATAGAGATGAAACAGAATCGGTCCGAGAACTGATCCGTGTGGAACTCCGCATGTCATAGCCACCCTATCAGATTCATGATTACCAATGGTGACAAAGTAACTCCGGCCATCTAGATAAGATCTAAACCAATCAAGGACTGTACCGGAGAGTCTTACCCACTTTTCCAGCCTATCTATAAGTGTTCCATGATCGACAGTGTCAAATGCTGATTGAGATCTAATAGAACCAGAACTGTTTATATAAGAGCATCTGCTAGGCCAAATGAACAAACTAGGCATGCACAGCTCACCACCAGTGGCGGCTCCTGAAAAAATTCTCAGGAGGGGCAATTTTTCTGATGATTTAGGTGACCTACACACATTTTAAAAAAGATATGTCCAGCAACAACATGAAGACAGGGGCAGCATATAAGTCAATACCAGAAGCATTTATTGACTGATCTGGGGAGATGGATTCCAGTTTCTGTGACAGATTATAAATAATCTCTGATGCCTTTGTTATATTAGCTTTTGGTTGAATGTACTGTCGTAGTAAATATATAATGTTATAGCTTGGTGTGACTAAAATCTTGTGCATGACCCATTTTGTGTTGGGCGTTTGTTTTCAATCAATGCTGTTCCTATCCTATAACAATGGACAAAAGAGTCCTATCTTGTCAGCCTTGTCAGCAGGTGGCCAAGGACAACACCCACGCCATAGGTCTCTCAGTTCTTCCAGCTCACGAGTTCTTGCTCTGAGGACACACACACACACACACACACACACACACACACACACACACACACACACATCATCACTGATAACACACACACACACACACATCATCACTGTTAAACACACACACACACACACACAAAAATCCCCTCTCTTTAGGCTGAACATTTGAAGACAGAGAACCCGACTCAGAGCCAATGCAACAGTGGAGGGGACCTCGCCCAACTCATCAGGACCAATCAGAAGATCAGAACTACTAGATTCAACCTACATCATTTATTGTATAAAATGTCTGCACACAATGTTTTCGGGGCTCTCTTCTCCCTAAGAGTTTGACGAACGAGTCCGTGCACGCGATTCCAGATATCTTTACCTCTGAATAAACTGCCTTTATTATACCATATCCACCCTGTCCAAAGTCTCTACTTGGTCTCAGTTCTCCAGTAAACTTGTGATTATCAACAGTACACAACGGTAACAAACAATTGGGGGAACTCACGGGGCAGATAGTAAGGTCGCAATGACACAGAAAGCAGTTCAATGTCGGGGTACAGAGTCGCTCTCTTACCAGGATCGCGGTCCGCTCTGACCAGGGTGAAGCCGGCCGGCTCCACTTCTCTGTCCGGGACTCTGTCATCCAGCCAAGTCTCCCAGCTGTATTGGGATTCCGCTGCCAGCAGCGTTTTCATTATTTAGTCCGTTCGTAGCGGGTATGTACACGATCAACAAGATCAGTCCAAAACCAACCACTGGAAATCCGTGGTTGGCAGAATGTTTGTAAACTAAGTCTACAAATTAAAAACATAAAATAACGCCACACTGCAGGTCGCAACAGAGACGCTGCTAGCCGCTATTGTCTTAGTTACGTTCATGGTTACGTCACGTATGACGAAAGCGCGTAAGTGCAAGCCCACAGACACCCATAGAGAATGTATTGAAAGCTTTGAAATTTGAAAAAAATAGATTTTACATGACAGGCTATGAGAGACTTCTGGGCGATTTTCAACTTGACTGAAATCGCCCCAAAAACGGGCGGGGCCATTTGAAGCACGACTTTAGCCTGATTTGACATTTAGTGGCTGGCAGATCAGACGTGAACACTGATAACTACTGTTGCCGTGATATAATTGATTAGAAAAAAAATCCCTTCCTTTTCCCGTTTGGCAGTGCGTCGCCCATATCGCCCTATTGAACAGGCCGTCCCTGCTCACCACTTGATACTCAAACCAAAGACTGGCCAAACTCGTGTTTCTAAAAATGAATTCAAAGGCATTGTAGAATGACTGTATAGCCTAATAAGGCATTTTCAGTTTCATTATTATTTAATTCTAAGTAATACTTATTTAAAATGTATTTTATACAGCCTAAATGCAAAATGTATAGGCATGTTATTGAAGTGCTGTTGTTGTTGTGTTGTTAAAATGCTGAGCGCTCCTGCCAGCTTGTAGCGTGTCACAAATACTTCACAATTAATTTCTTAAATGGCAGGCTGTAGACTTGAAATAACAATAATATAGCCTAAATAATTAACTTTCGTTCCTTGGCTACCTGACTTGCTCCTGACTGATTTTGATTTAGTATGTTGTTTAATAGCCTGTTAAAATGTTGAACGTAAATTGATAGTGACAGAATCACACATTACTTCCCAAGCAGAGTAAATGTTTTGTCTCCTCGGCTATAGAAGGTTGTAGCGCAGCCTCTGAATGTCATAGAGACAAACCAAAGATATCCCATATACATCGTAGTCACTACTATCCCTGTAGCATTTTTCAGTTTGTTTCTAGCATAAAGCATTGCGAACTAAAGCGTTGTTATATATAGCTTTACATAATCATGTCCATAAAAAATGTTTTAGAACACCTACTCATTCCAGGGTTACCAGGGGTTACCAAGAGTGTGCAAAGCTGTCATCAAGGCAAAGGGTGGCTATTTCAAGAATCTCAAATATAAAATATATTTTGATTTGTTTAACACTTTTTTGGTTACTACATGATTCCATATGTGTTATTTCATAGTTGATGTCTTCACTATTATTCTACAATGTAGAAAATAGTAAAAAGAAAGAAAAACCTTGAATGAGTAGGTGTGTCCAAACTTTTGACTGGTATTGTACATTTGCAGAAATTAGCATAAAATAACTCACCAAAAGTAGCTCTTGAACCGTTCAAGCTAGAGACACCTAACCAACTTTCTCATGTTCACGCAATCCTAAATTAAAATTATTTCAAACTTTGATCAACTATAATTATATAAATGTGCAGACATTTGCATAAAATAACCCTCCAACAGTAACTATTGAACCTTTCAAGCTAGAGACACCAAACCAACCTTCTCATGTTCAGGCTATCCTAAATAAAATAAAAATAAAACTTTTATTAACTATAATTATATAAATGTGCACAGACATTTGCATAAAATAACTCACCAGCAGTAACTATTGAACCTTTCAAGCTAGAGACACCAAACCAACTTTCTCATGATCAGGCTATGCTCATTTAAATAAAAAATAAAAAACTTGTATCAATTATAACTATATACACTTGAATAAATTAGCATAAAATAACCCTACAACAGTAACTTTTGAACTGTTCACGCTAGAGACACCTAACCAACTTTCTCATGTTTAGGCTATCCTAAATTAAAATTATTTCAAACTTTTATCAACTATAACTATATAAATGTGCATACATTTGCATAAAATATCTCACCAACAGTAACTATTGAACCGTTCAAGCTAGAGACACCAAACCAACTTGCACATGTGCAGGCTATCCTAACTTCAAATTCTTAAATACTTTAAACAACTATAACTATATATATATTTGCATAAATGTGCATATAATTACTCAACAACAATAACTCTTGAACTTTTCAAGCTAGAGACACCAAACCAACTTTCTCATGTTCAGGCTATCCTGACTTCAAAATTCTTTCAAACTTTAATGAACTATAACTATATAAATGGTGGTCCTCTGTAGCTCAGCTGGTAGAGCACGGCGCCTGTAACGCCAAGGTAGTGGGTTCGATCCCCGGGACCACCCATACACGAAAAATTTATGCACGCATGACTGTAAGTCGCTTTGGATAAAAGCGTCTGCTAAATGGCATATTATTATATTATTATTATTATTATAAATGTGCACTCATTTTCATAAAATAACTCACCAACAGTAACTATTGAACCGTTCAAGCTAGAGACACCAAACCAACTTGCACATGTGCAGGCTATCCTAACTTCAAATTCTTAAATACGTTTAACAACTATAACTATAAAAATGTGCATAAAATAACTCAACAACAGTAACTCATGAACCATTCAAGCTAAAGACACCAAAACAACTTGCTCATGTTCAGGCTATGCTCATTTCAAATTCTTAAAAACTTGTATCAACTATAACTATATACATTTGAATACATTAGCATAAAATAACCCTACAACTGTAACTCTTGAACTGTTCATGCTAGAGACACCAAACCAACTTTCTCATGTTCAGGCTATCCTAACTTCAAATTCTTAAAAACTTTTATTTTATCAACTATAACTATATAAATTAGCATAAAATAGCATAACATAACCCACCAACAGTAACTCTTGAACCTTTCAAGCTGTTCTTCTCTTCCCAACCCCTTTTTAAAGAGACTTAAGGGAAGATAAAAATTCAGGAACTGCTGCTGCTCCACACTGCAGCCTGTGTGTGTGTGTGTGTGTGTGTGTGTGTGTGTGTGTTGTGTGTGTGTGTGTGTGTGTGTGTGTGTGTGTGTGTGTGTGTGTGTGTGTGGACACTGAGGCGGGGACATAAAAGGGACGGTACATGCCTTTAGAGACCAGACCCAGATGATCTTCTGATTAAAGGGGAGGTGTAAAGGAGACAGATGGGCTGCAGGCAAGAGAACAATCGGAAACAGAACCAACTGCAACAGGCAGCAGGCATTCCACCAGTTACTACACAGCACAACACATGAAAGAGCATTGATCTTGAAATATGTGGCAGGCAGAAAACACATTCTCAAAATACAAACGCCAACAAATTCATGCTCTCCCAAACATGTTTTGATCAGAAGTGTGATGCAGAGACATATTGGTATTCAGAGCTAAATGCCTGTGAACAGAGCCACCCTAAGTTGTTAAGGATCCCCTTTGTGGGGTGAGAGAGTTAGGGAGACGTTTATTGAAATGGACGAGAAAGGGAAACAAAGTGTCTGGGTTGACTGTGATGGCCGGGTCTATTCTGCCCCACTGCTGTGGTTCTCAGAGCCCTTTAAACAGCACTACATCTCTCCAGCCTTCTCTTTTCAGCATGCCAACGACTCTCTGCAGCCCCGCTCTCTCTCTACTCTGTCTCTGCCAAGCGTCAAGTCAGTCTGCCAGTCAGCTGCAGGCCAGTGTGCTGAGGGCCTTGCCACGTTAAAGCTGGACCGAACCAGCTACGAAAGGAATGCCTCCCAGTGTTAGACCAATCTGATGATTTATGGTATACACATATGGGCCATGTACTTAGTAGAAGTGAGTGTTTCATAATGATTTGAGTCTATTTGAGTGACAGGGATATGGGTTCAGTGTTGAAATGAGCACTGACTTAAAATCTAATTCCTTCCCTTTCTTTGCTGACTTTATTGACATAGGTTCCCTCGCGGCCTATGAACTATAACATTCACACCTCCTCGAGCGCACTGCCTTGTACTAACACTGGCAGCGCAGACCAAACGCTCATTTTTCCAGTTTCACACTTTCGAAAGACCTCCATTTATCCCCATTTATCTTCCTGACCATGTGAGCCTGCTTAACATTTTTTACCCCACAGACACATACCTCTGGTAGACCATGTGATTAGTCACAAGAGGTAATGGCCAATTTATTCAACATTTAAGAACACTTTTCCGGCTGTTTCTTTTCTCTTTAAAAATGCTTGCCATTCTAAAAATAGTGATGGGAATACAGCACCTCTCACATAAGCTTATTAACCTAAGTGTTACTGATTTGGGCCCTCTCCATCTGGCATTTTCCGGGTCCCCTTAAATCTTATCTTTAAGCCAATCTTTAGGGTCAGTGGTGACACTCCAGATATATGGCCAATATACCACGGCTAAGGGCTGTTGCGCCGTGCCTAAGAACAGCCCTTAGCTGTGGTATTGTAGACAACCCTGATGCTACGGCCGAAGACAGGAATAAGTACAAGAAGTCCCACTATGACCTATGCAGAGTCATCAAACGAGCAAAAGGACAATATAGGAATAAGGTGAATTCCTATTACACAGGCTCCGACGCCCGCCGCATGTGGCAGGGGCTACAGTCCATTACAGATTACAAAGGAAGACCCAGCCGTGATCTCCCCAACGATAACTCTCTACCAGACGAACTCAATGCATTTTATGCATGCTTTGACAACAACAACATTGAACCGGGTTTGAGGGCCGTCACCAACCCAGAGCACTGGGTGATCTCGCTCTCCGAGGCGGACTTGAGAAGGGTCTTTAATCAAGTCAACACCCACAAGGCCGCGGGGCCCCGACGGTATTCCAGGGCGCGTTCTCAGAGCATGCGCAGAACAGCTGGCAGGCATATTCACGGTAATTTTCAACCTCTCCTTGTTCAAGTCTGTAATCCCAACATGTTTTAAGATTACCACAATCATCCCTGTTGCTAAGAACTCTAAGGCTTCATGCCACAATGATTAACGCCTGTAGCACTCACTTCTGTAATCATGAAGTGCTTTGAGAGGGTGGTTATGGCACACATTAACTCCACCATCCCAGCCACCCTAGACCCACTCCAATTTACATACCGCCCCAACAGATCCATCGATGAAGAAATCTCAATTGCTCTCCACACTGCTCTCACCCACCTAGATAAGAGATACCTATGTGAGAATGCTGTTCATTGACTACATCTCAGCATTCAACACCATTATTCACACTCCTGCATTGTCTTGGCTGTGTGCTTAGCTTAGGGTCGTTGTCCTGTTGGAAGGTGAACCTTCGCCCCAGTCTGAGGTCCTGAGTGCTCTGGAGCAGGTTTTCATCAATGATCTCTCTATACTTTGCTCCGTTCATCTTTCCCTCGATCCTGACTAGTCTCCCAATCCCAGCCGCTGAAAAACATCCCCACAGTATGATGCTGCCACCACCATGCTTCACCGTAGGGATGGTGCCAGGTTTTCTCCAGATGTGACGATTGGCATTCAGGCCAAAGAGTTCAATCTTGGTTTCATCAGACCAGAGAATCTTGTTTCTCATGGTCTGAGAGTCTTTAGGTGCATTTTGGAAAACTCCAAGCGGGCTGTCATGTGATTTTACTGAGGAGTGGCTTTCGTCTGGCCACTCTATAATAAAGGCCTGATTGGTGGAGTGCCGCAGAGATGGTTGTCCTTCTGGAAGGTTCTCCCATCTCCACAGAGAACTCTGGAGCTCTGTCAGAGTGACCATCGGGTTCCCTTCTCCCCCAATTGCTCAGTTTGGCCAGGCGGCCAGCTCTAGGAAGAGTCTTGGTGGTTCCAAACTTTTTCCATTTATGAATGATGGAGGCCACTGTGTTCTTGGGGACATTCAATGCTGCAGACATTTTTTGGTACCCTTTCCCAGATCTTTGCCTCGATACAATCCTGTCTCTGAGCTCTACGGACAATTCCTTCGACCTCATGGCTGGTTTTTGCTCTAACATGCACTGTCAACTGTGGGACCTTATATAGACAGGTGTGTGCCTTTCCAAATCATGTCCAATCAATTGAATTGACCACAGGTGGACTCTAATCAAGTTGTAGAAACATCTCAAGGATGATCAATGGAAACAGGATGCACCTGAGCTCAATTTCGAGTCTCATAGCAAAGGGTCTGAATACTTATGTAAATAAGGTATTTATGTTTTACATTTTGTATAAATTTGCTAAAGTTTCAAAAAATCTGTTTTTACTTTGTCATTATCGGGTATTGTGTGTAGATTGATGAGAAAAACATTTTATGTAATCAATTTTAGAATAAGGCTGTAACGTAACAAAACGTGGAAAAAGGGAAGGGTTCTGAATACTTTCCGAATGCACTGCATCCCTGCACATGTAAATATGGTATTGGAACTGACTTTTTAAATATTTCCTATAAATAGTATGCTTACTTACTTACTTTATTGTGTATTTCGTATTTCTTATTCTTATTTCTTATTAGTTTTTTTCTTCTAGTAGTACATTGTTATTGATTATTGCATTGTTGGGTTTTGAATTTCCAAGAAAGGCATTTCACTGTACTTATGCATGTGACATTAAAACTTGAAACTTGTATATTGGCCATATACCACACCACCTCGGGCCTTATTGCTTAATTATATAAAATATATGCAATACATTTTCCACCAACAGGTTTCTGTGCCAATGCACCACACAACCAATAAGCAAAGCATTCCGACTTCAGGCACTTCAACATCATGATTTGCATATTCAACACCACAATCAAATAGATTATGTCAATCTCAACAGAAAATAGGCCTACATCCCTCCCTACCTTGTAGGCCTACCCAGTATGAACTGTCAAAAGTAGACCAAAAACTGATCCAATTTTCAAATCAAAAGGCTTTTGCGTCCTTATTCAAATGACATTTTCACTGCAGTTTACAGCCTAGAGTAGAATTTTGTACTCACTTGAAAACAATAATGCAATTATTTATCGCATTGTGGTGTTGTAGGCTAGTCCAGGTAGGATAACTGTATTGTCCATAAACAAGATCAATAGGGGAGCTTTTTGAGCTGCATATCTTAACTGTTCTTTCATGCGCAATGACGCACCTGACCTCTCTGTTTTTATAGATAATTGGTGGAGCTTTGAATGATTTTATGTGTAGTATGATGCTAGATGATCCTATTGCAGATCTGGACAAACTATCCATGTAACACTATTGTCGCTGAATGGTGGATAGAGGGCAGGATAGACAGTTACACTGGTAGAATATTGACCTGTGGTATAGTTAGCTCGTGGAAAACCGTAGTGCATAAGGCACATGAAAGCAGATGACAAAGTTTGGCTAGGACGGAAGAAATTATATAGTAAAACCTGCAAAAAGGCGAATGTAAACCATGGACAAAACGCACTAGCCTCTCCTGTGCCCAATAAAAAAAACACTCAACCCTCCCCAAAGCAAAAATAATAATTTGACAACCCTCCCATATTTTGCACCATCCCCCCACCCCAGTCAATTTTCGAACTGTCCCTTACAGGTCCCTCTTGCAGAGGAAGCATCCAGATCTTATCTTGTTGGTTATAAATATTGTAATAAATTACATGAATATTGTGCCCATGTGTATTGCAGAAAACTTTAAGAGGAATGTTCATATTTCTATTGTCTCCCTGAGTTTTATGAGGTTCGGTGTTATTGGAAAGATTTTCATAAATAAATATTGCATAACTCCCTTGCAGCTATTTCTAGTGGGGGCAGTTCCTCAAGTGGCACAGAACTGTTACAACTATTTTGAATAAAGTGCGTAAGTGTCACCAACGAAGCATGAGGGCTCCTTTCGGCCTGTACCTGGATAATCTAGCACGCATAAACACACCATACTGGCTTGTAAATCAAGTCCTCTAACGTTTCTGATGACTCCGTGGAGGGTTTGTATGAATCTGAACTCAATTGTTACATGCCATTGCAGAGGCCAAAGAATGTGGCGTTGAGCAAAAAATAGAAAGATAATATTAGCAGCACTAAACCTAGTGCCTGGGCCTAGACTGGGCAATGTAGTGTGGAGATGGGATCTGAGGTACTGGTTTTGCTGATGAACCTCTCATTTTTGATCAGCCTATAACACCCAATGGCATCTCATGATTCTGACAGACGCCGCCAGAAGGGAGTCAGGACTTTGTCTGGGAGATGTTGGACATGGGCAAATAAAATCAGAAGCTTACAGTGTCTTCAGACTGAGGCATTACCTGGTTGATTCTCACAGCTGATCATGGTCAACACACCTCTCTATGGGTTCCTTTGAAGTATGAGCGTAACCTTCCCTGCTGAAAAGCCAATCAGTTAAACACATGAAGACCACCAACCGCATCAGCACCTGAGGCAGTTGGCCTTTTCCCTCCTCTGTGCTGCACATGGAGCAGCCTTTACAGAGGTCAGCGGGTTGACATGCTGCTTCGCCCAGCGAGCGAGCCACATTGAACCACTCAGCCTTTTTATTCCCCACCATGTGAACAAGCCAAAGCCCAAGCCTAAGAGCAGCAGTGCATGGCTATATCTTCCGCTCCACCAGGACCACATGGATTTTATAGCATTTATTGGCTACCTCTGGCATATGGGTTTCGCCAGTGCTGCAGCGCTCTCCAGTTTCTCCAGCGAACGGCTTATCATTGTGCCACATCGCCGCACGCTGTACAAACAGCAGCTGGCAGCCAAACCACAGAGGGCCCTCAGAAATTAAATGCTTATTTGAATAAAAAAGAATGGAAATGTTATGCTTTATAGTTGAAATCATGAGAGTAACAAATCTGCACGGATTCGACACTGCAGCTGTAGAGGGACCAACACAGAGGCCACCCAAGGCCAGTTCACATCACATGACAAGGAAGATTAAGAAAGGATCAATCTTTGAGACTGGTCTCAATGCAAATAACTGCCCAACTTGGGAATGCCTACCAATTCCTTGAGAACATTGTCATTTGAGAGTTGGCTAGAACGTTCTGGCATCCGCTATGTCCTCGAGCAGTTCCAGTAATATTTTTCCAGAAAAGCGGCCTGTCATCCATGTAGTTTCATCTCATAAGATATCACTTGGAATCCATTATCAACACAGTGGTAAATGTACGCCATCTACACACTTGAAATGTACAAACTGTTGATGCAAAGCTGTCTACTGTATATCCATTGGAAAGTACCAGGTAAAAAAGATCTCTCTGTGAATGCCTTTTGACTGCATCATAAAACGCTGTGGGTATAATAAAGTTGATTCCGTGATTAATTATTGAGCTATTCACAGATTTAGAAGAGAACACCCGTGTTCTTTTTATTTGATTATTACCTATTTCAGTAAGTGCCAAAAATGCTGCATTTGTACTTTTCTGGACCTGTCTTTTTCATATAAAGAAAATCAGAAACAGGATGAGTTAGCCGCTGGGTATAGGCTCTGGATACCTGTAATATCCAAAATCATCTAATTAAGGAACTATTGCAGTGTGGGTGGGAGAGAGAGAGAGTGTGTGTGTGTTGTGTGTGTGTGTGTGTGTGTGTGTGTGTGTGTGTGTGTGTGTGTGTGTGTGTGTGTGTGTGTGTGTGTGTGTGTGTGTGTGTGTGTGTGTGTGTGTGTGTGTGTGCGTGCGTGCGTGCTCATGCGTGTGCATGTGTGTGCGTGTGTATGTTTGTGCGTGGCAACCTGACCTCCTTAACCCCACTGAAAAGTAGCACAACTTTCCAGCAGTTTGCATCAGATATTGGGGGAGAGAGAATTGTCAGAATGAGTTGCAGAACTTATTTGGTATATGGTTTAAAAAATAAAAGATGACAAGAAGAACACAGTCAATTGTATGGTGAAAAACATAAGCATTTAGCTCAAATTAAATCAAATCAGAGTTTATTAGTCACATGCACAGGGTCGCAAATGTAATGGTAGGATACAGTGACATTCTTATGCTAAAAGTTCCAACAATAACAAAAATATTGGGCGGGGGGGGGGTGGAAGTCCGGGGGGCAGGAGGGGGCTGGGGGATAGGTAGCTGACTAGTTGTGGCTATTCAGCAGCCTGATGGTCTGGGGGTAGAAGCTATTGGCCAGATTCATTTCAAGGAATAACGCTAACCTTATCAGTTTAACCTCATCAGTTAAAGATACTGAGATAGGGGACAGTGCTCACATTGAAGAATCAAAGTGCTGCTCTGCAAAGGTGCAACTTTCAGGGCTTTGGATGTATCACCTTCCAGGCCTCTTGCTCCAGCCCTCACCTGACTCACGTAGTGTCACAAAGTTCAGTCATGGCTGGAATCATGTCGGAAACTTATATTTTAGAATTTTCCACCCCATTCCATTTAATTCAGAATGTATTATTATTATTATTATTATTATTATTATTATTATTATTTCATTATTCTATGTAAAAATGTGAACCATCTGCTGCAGGAGCCCAGGGGAATAGCAGAGCATGGTGCAGTGCGCTCAGTGTGGATTGATGCCCTGAGACTCCTCCAGCTCAATATAACCCAGGCCTTCATCGACAATACCCCTCTCCCTTGCTAATCATGTGGAGTCCTTTGATTATAAATGCCATGTTTTTCCAGGGCATAGCCTGACTAGGTGCAAGTAGATGCCATGGTCTCTGTGTGGCCTTATACCACCACAATGATGCCCTCAATCAAGAACGATCAACTCTCTTCGAGGTTTGGAGATTCACAGGAAACTAGGCAAGAGACACTTCCTCCTTTCTCTGCTCATTATTTGCATAATCTGTTGATATAGCATATATTCCCATTGAGGAATAATTCAAAGGGGGCATTCAAGGGCACTGATATGCTTCAAAATAGTACAATGAGGTCTAGCATGGCAAATTCCACTACATAAACAATAATGTCATTAATTAGTCATGACTCTCTCACTCTGCCATTGTGGTACGTTGATAAACCATTCCTTGACAGGTACTGCATCTATTCTACAAAAGACACTTCACATTTCCCAAAGCTTCTCATGTAGACCTCAGTTATAATCTCTATTCTGTGGGGATAAACATTCTTTCTGCACTTCTAGAAAAAAAAGGTGCTCTCTATAAATATATATTTTTTTTTTGGGTGTAGATCACTCTTAAAGGGAGTGCTCCTAATCGCAGCTTGTTACCTGTATAAAAGACACCTGTCCACAGAAGCAATCAATCAATCAGATTCCAAACTATCCACCATGGCCAAGACCAAAGAGCTCTCCAAGGATGTCAGGGACAAGATTGTAGACCTACTCAAGGCTGGAATGGGCTCCAAGACCATCGCCAAGCAGCTTGGTGAGAAGGTGACAACAGTTGGTGCGATTATTCGCAAATGGAAGAAACACAAAAGAACTGTCAATCTCCCTCGGCCTGGGGCTCCATGCAAGTTCTCACCTCGTGGAGCTGCAATGATCATGAGAACGGTGAGGAATCAGCCCAGAACTACACGGGAGAATCTTGTCAATGATATCAAGGAAGCTGGGACCATAGTCACCAAGAAAACAATTGATAACACACTACGCCGTGAAGGACTGAAATCCTGCAGCGCCCGCAAGTTCCCCCTGCTCAAGAAAGCACATATACATGCCCGTCTGAAGTTTGCCAATGAACATCTGAATGATTCAGAGGAAGACTGGGTGAATGTGTTGTGGTCAGATGAGACCAAAATGGAGCTCTTTGGCCTCAACTCAACTCGCCGTGTTTGGAGGAGGAGGAATGCTGCCTATGACCCCAAGAACACCATCCCCACCGTCAAACATGGAGGTGGAAACGTTATGCTTTTGGGGTGTTTTTCTTTTAAGGGGACAGGACAACTTCACCGCATCAAAGGGACGATGGACGGGGCCATGTACCGTCAAATCTTGGGTGAGAACCTCCTTCCCTCAGCCAGGGCATTGAAAATGGGTCGTGGATGGGTATTCCAGCATGACAATGACCCAAAACACACGGCCAAGGTAACAAAGGAGTGGCTCAAGAAGAAGCACATTAAGGTCCTGGAGTGGCCTAGCCAGTCTCCAGACCTTAATCCCATAGAAAATCTGTGGAGGGAGCTGAAGGTTCGAGTTGCCAAACGTCAGGCTCGAAACCTTAATGACTTGGAGAAGATCTGCAAAGAGGAGTGGGACAAAATCCCTCCTGAGGTGTGCAAACCTGGTGGCCAACTACAAGAAACATCTGACCTCTGTGATTGCCAACAAGGTTTTTGCCACCAAGTACTAAGTCATGTTTTGCAGAGGGGTCAAATACTTATTTCCCTCATTAAAATGCAAATCAATTTATAACATTATTGACATGCGTTTTTCTGGATTTTTGTTGTTGTTATTCTGTCTCTCACTTTTCAAATAAACCTACCATTAAAATTATAGACTGATCATTTCTTTGTCAGTGGGCAAACGTACAAAATCAGCAGGGGATCAAATACTTTTTTCCCTCACTGTAGGTCGGAGTCATTAAAACTCGTTTTTCAACCACTCCACACATTTCTTGTTAACAAACTATAGTTTTGGCAAGTCGATTAGGACATCTACTTTGTGCATGACAGAAGTAATTTTTCCAACAATTGTTTACAGACAGATTATTTCACTTATAATTCATTGTATCACAATTCCAGTGGGTCAGACGTTTAAATACACTCAGTTGACAGTACCTTTAAACAGTTTGGAAAATTCCAGAAAATGATGTCATGGTTTTAGAAGCTTCTGATAGGCTAATTGACATCATTTGTGTCAATTGGAGGTGTACCTGTGGATGTATTTCAAGAACTACCTTCAAACTCAGTGCCTCTTTGCTTGACATCATGGGAAAATCAGAAGATATCAGCCAAGTCCTCAGAAAAAACGTTATAGACTTCCACAAGTCTGGTTCATCCTTGGGAGCAATTTCCAAATGCCTGGAGGTACCACGTTCATCTGTACAAACAATATTATGCAAGTATAAACACCATGGGACCGCGCAGCCGTCAAACCGCTCAGGAAGAAGATGCGTTCTGTCTCCTAGAGATGAACGTACTTTGGTGCGAAAAGTGCAAATCAATCCCAGAACAACAGCAAAGGACCTTGTGAAGATGCTGGAGGAAACAGGTACAAAAGTATCTATATCCACAGTAAAACAAGTCCTATATCGACATAACCTGAAAGGCCTCTAGGCAAGGAAGAAGCCACTGCTCCAAAACCGCCATTAAAAAGCCAGACTATGGTTTGCAACTGCACATGGGGACAAAGATCGTACTTTTTGGAGAAATGTCCTCTGGTCTGATGAAACAAAAATAGAACTGTTTGGCCATAATGACTATCGTTATGTTTGGAGGAAAAAGGGAGACGCTTGCAAGCCGAAGAACACCATCCCAACCATGAAGCACAGGGGTGGCAGCATCCTGCTGTGGGGGTGCTTTGCTGCAGGAGGGACTGGTGCACTTCACAAAATAGATGGCATCATGAGGAAGGAAAATTATGTGGATATATTGAAGCAACATTTCAAGTCATCAGTGAGGAAGTTAAAGCTTGGTCGCAAATGGGTCTTCCAAATGGACAATGACCCCAAGCATACTTCCAAAGTTGTGGCAAAATGGCTTAAGGACAACAAAGTCAAGGTATTGGAGTGGCCATCACAAAACCCAGACCTCAATCCTATAGAAAATGTGTGTGCAGAACTGAAAAACCGTGTGCGAGCAAGGAGGTCTACAATCATGACTCAGTTACACCAGCTCTGTCAGGAGGAATGGGCCAAAATTCACCCAACTTATTGTGGGAAGCTTGTGGAAGGCTACCCGAAACATTTGACCCAAGTTAAACAATTTAAAGGCAATGCTACCAAATACTAATTGAGTGTATGTCAACTTCTGACCCACTGGGAATTTTATGAAATAAATAATAGCTGAAAGAAATCATTCTCTCTACTATTATTCTGACATTTCACATTCTTAAAATAAAGTGGTGATCGTAACTGACCTAAGTGAATTGTTACTAGGATTAAATGTCAGGAATTGTGAGAAACTGAGTTTAAATATATTTGGCTAAGGTGTATGTAAACTTCCGAATTCAACTCTACATGTAAATACATACATTACACATACATACATACATACATACATACATACATACATACATACATACATACATACATACATACATACATACATACATACATACATATAAATACATATACATACATATAAATACATATCTTTAAAAAATATATATATATTCCTTTATTACTTTTTAACCCTACCTCCCCTCCCCTAATTGGAGTAAACTAGTGAACAACAACTCTTAGGCCTCTACTTCCAGCTTATACATACTATATACATTTTATGGACACGGTCTATTTTACAATAGTTCTGTTTTGTTTGTTTTTACTCCTGTCCTTCCTCTACCCTCAACTTCTCCCATCTATTTCTGATGTCCATCCGGTTTGATTTCTATTTGCCATATCTTTCAAACTGTGCTCTTTCACAAAGGTTCTTAACCTATAACCGATACAAGTTTTACGGACACAGTACGTTTTACATTAGTTATCTTGTTGTTGTTAGTTGTTATTAGTCTTTGAAGAACCCTTTTTGGTTCCAGGTAGAACCCTGTTGATTACAAGTATAACTGTTTTGGGTTCCAGGTAGAACCCTTTCCACAGAAGGTTCTACATGGAACCCAAAATGGTTCTACCTGGAACCAAAAAGGGTTCTTTTTTTTTCTAAGAGTGTGGGACTGCCAAAATAAGCCAAGGTGTTATTGCCAGCTGTTGGGAAAATCAGAGATGCCTGGAAAGACTTCATATAGAGTGTTTTTGTCAGATATCTGTATAAGTAACTGGATATCTTGCACCACAATTTCTCGATAATGACTAAGACATTTCAGAAAACATGGCCTCAATGACTTTTCTCATTGAATACACTTGCCATAGCTTGGTATGGATTATCAGTTGATCTTTAACACAAGGCACCAGTACTGATATAACATTAGAGATCATCTCGCTTTTGATCCTGTTCATCATTATGTTTTTTTTCGCTGGCCATAAATCCATTGAAGCATCTGAATGTCTTTGTGAAGGTTGGCCAGTGGCAGCTCTCCGTTTGATCCTGTGTGATCTGAGACATCCCACATTGTCAGGGTTATGGATCTCAGCATTGTGTGTCACAGGGCAGGTCACGCAAAGACACGCTAATCCTCCATGGTTACAACCTCATCCAAATGTGCTGCGGTGTTGTCTTTCACCAGCAGTGTATTCTCAGTCAGGCAAGTCACAATACGGACCGATACACATAGACAAACAAGGCAAGACACATGAACTCTCTTGGCTGAAGTGGATGGGCTTTGCATCAGTTTAATTCATATCACTTCAATTAACCATAACAGGCTATGTTCAGTTGTATGGCTGTCATGTTAACTCAGACCAGGTGCAGCTGGTGTTATTGTGATGGAAAAATTAAAGAAGGTGATACTCGCAACTTGCAGGCGCTGTTATTCTGTTTGTCAGATGGGGAATAGTTCAAAGAGGAGAGACACAGGGGTGCGCTTCTACCATTTAAATTCAGTTGATTAGATTAGAATCTGGGTGTGTTTTCCTGGCTCTTTTTTTATTAGCAAAGTGCAAATACATTTTAATTCAGGTTGGGAATGATTTTCTGCTTGAATTTGGTTAAAAGGACAGTGAATTAATTGATACTTTAAGAACTTGTTAGCAAGCTCCTGTGTGTACCCTTTTTTCTCTTAGAGATTATTTTGAACTGAAGATACGTGTAACCACGTTAAGTCTTATTTAGTGGATAGTCATTTACTCTGTGTTATTCTGTAATGTATCATGTATTTCATGTACACTGTAATTGTTTGAGTGTTAATTATTTTGTGACTAATATATCCTATTAGTTGAATTGAGTAAATGCATTCCTCATTTTACAGAGTTGTTCTTTGATTGACTATACGTTAATAATTTAGTAGGTCTATTGGTAAATATTATTTACACTACACATAGCTTGGGTTCCACCTTGACATCCCTGGTCTACTTGACTCAATGATTTAATGCTAGAACATTGGTCGCTAGGATGAGCTATTTGCATCTAGTCTCTTAATAATTGCATAACGGTGCAAGATAGACACATGTTCATTATAGTCATACTGAGGAGTGATGCAAGGCTCACTACCTTGACTAGATCCTCCAGAGATGTACAGGGCTTGTTGCATTTATTCACATAATAATGAAGTCAGTCGTGGTCAGTCCCTGGATGGGAGACCAGACGCTGTTGGAAGGACATATTGGCCTGCATTGGGTGCTGTTTTTTAGATGAGATGTTAAAATGGGTGTCCTGACTCTCTGTGGTCATCAAAAATCCCATGGCACTTATAGTAAGAGTAGGGGTGTTAACCCTGGTGCCTTGGCTAAATTCCTAACCTGGCCACATTCTATCATGGCCCCCTGATTCCCAATTGGCATATATCAATCCTCACCTCTCCACCATGAGCGTTCTGGCTCAAAATGGTTGCTGTGCATCACCCAAGTGGGTGCTACACATTGGTGGTGGAAGAGATGTGTTACCCCCTTACTATGTAAAGTGCTTTGAGCACCTACTGTAGGTATATATAGGCGCTATATAAACACATTAAATTATTAATATTATATGTTTGAATGCTTCTCAAACTGTTTTGCTTACATACTGTACATGGCCTTGAACACAGGTGACCTTTGACATCAGATAGCCCAGCCTTTAACCTGTACAGGAGTTCCTGGGAGCTCGTTTGACAACTGATGCATGGACGATACCGTCCTGGATATGTCATTAACCAGGAATCCAAAGACCTGCTGTAGATCTTGTGACTTTGACCCTTGTGTTCAGTTAGGCCTATGGTTCAACAGTTCAATCAAGTTCTAATCTTATTGATCTGCAGTCCACCTTTCTACACGCTATTCTCATGTGGTAAGTCTTGAGTTCACCCCTGTCTTTTAGCTGACAGAGTGTCACAGAGCAGGACCCTTCAGAGCAGGACACTTCAGTATAAACCTATATACTTTCTCAGAGAAGTAAGGGGACCTTCTACAGTATGTGGGAACCCTGAAGAGATGGTAGAGAGGGGACATGGTACCAGCTGGTGCCACACTCTCAAATGATGTATGGTTGAGACGTAACGCAACATCAAAGCAGTGGTTGGAGTTTAAATATTTGTACAGCAGACATCTGAAACTCAATCAAGCCTTCATCATTTCATGCTTGGCATAGATATTGCATCAACGGGAGACGGGATGTGGCACCCCATTTTTCTACACTCTCCCTCTAGTTAATGGGGCTCGACGTTTGATTGTGGAATGATTACACACAGATGGTAATTAAGTGGAAAACAAACGATCTGAGGAAGAGAAAGATGCTGTGATAGTAGTTGTGTTGCATCCACAAATGGAGTGCAGAAATCCCTCTCATCAGATGGACTGAAGCTACCTGCAAACGCTAAGCATAGTAGGGTTATAGCTACTTAACATGGGATTCAAATAGGGATTCTACTTCACATGGGACACCCACGTGTGTTTGTTGTGATCAGTAGCTAAACGGCTGTGTGAATGTCCCCTCTGTAGCCATGATGAATTGAACCATCTGTGCCAATTTACGCCCAGTGTTTAAGAAGGAGGGTCAAAGTGCAGGTTTGAGCTCCATCCCTCTTTATCCCTTGTCCACAGAGGCTTTAGTCCCATCACACACACTGATGGCTTTCTAGCATCCAGCCAAAACAGCCAGTCAAAGCCGCACTGCCCAGCAGCCTCGAGGTACCTTCCTGCATGTTGAGAGAGAGCCTCCAACGGAGAGCCAGAAGAAATAATGCATTTCTTCGGTGGTGAATGCCCATGCTTAGCAACAGCTTTGTCCCCCGACAAAATTATATCACTGAGGAACTTTTCATGAATTAAACATGCGGAACACAAGGTGCTGGAAATGTCCTCACATTATTTACAGATGCTGTGTTATATAACAGTCAACAAAGAGACCCTATAATGAAGTTGAATACCTGCCAGGTCGCCATCGGAAAACAATCCAGTATAGGAGCATGAAGGAAAAGGGTCCCTCTGACATCATTTTGATCAGATGTTTTCCTCTCCTCGTTTTCATACCAGTGTGTGAGTGATTGACCTGTCAATGGAAATAGATGCACCATAGTGTGCTGACCTCACAGTCATTGACTGCTCAATAGCTCTGGTCTGCTCATCACACTGTTTGTCCAACAGCTGGAAAAGTACAAATAACATAGGAAGATCACTGTCACTCCATCTGTGCTAGGTTTTTAAAGGTTCAGGATCTGACCACGATGAGTTTGCACATGCAACACGTGCTATAGCTACACAAGAATAATAGAGATACAAGTGTAAATAAAAATACATTTCCAAGACGCCGTGTCCTGAAAACTGAACAAATGTCTCTCACGTTGCATGAATTCTTTGGTGCCTTTGGTCATCAGTGGTGGCCAACAATATAGTGGGGGGCTCTGGTGCACAAACATTGTCTACTTTAGAGGATGTCGTTTGTATTTATTTGCCAGAGTACAGCAGCTTTGATTTCCATCAGGGGATTTGTTTACTTTTATTGAAGTTGTCTGGAATGCCAATGTTTGAGTCCACAGGAAATTGAAACACAGGTACGCAGAATAATTCAAAGACAGGGACAACGAGTTCAAAGACATTTGGGAATGTGGAATCTTCAGGGAGATTTACTGACATACTGATGGCGATCTAGGTTTTGAACATTTGAAGATGAATTTAATAACATTTGTTTTTGCCAACCATGACCAATGATGATCGTAATCATTCACAATGATGTACTATATTACTGACTATAAACTGAACATGGAAGTTTGTTGTGCCAATGGTGAAGTCAGAGTAAGGATCCATGGATGGTTGCCAAGGTAGTTAGGACAACTTGTCAGATCTAAATGTTAGCTTCTTAAGATCATAAACATCCTCTAACAAAGACTCATTCATGGTGAAAAGGTAAATGTTCAAAGGTCTAACTTAATCAAGATGTACAACGAACATTTATTTTATTTTTATTGAACCTTTATTTTATCAGGGAGTCATATTGAGACCAAGGTCTTTTTTACAGATGAGCCCTGAATTACATAAATTACAGAAAATATACACATCAAAATATAAATACGAAATGTAAGCAGAATGAAAAACATGGCCATAAAAAACAAACACATTCATCAGTAATAAGGTCCTCAATCTGAATTGCCCTAGAGGAACCAGAACATCAAATTTAAGAACAATTTGAAGATTATTCCACAAATAAGGTGCAAGAAAACTAAAAACAGATTTATCTAACTCAGTAGAGAATTTCCAGAGTTAGCCATCCTTGAGACCATGTGTGGTAACTCGTACAGTAAAAATAAAGAAAAACCCTTGAAAAAGTAGGTGTGTCCAAACTTTTGACTGGTAGTGTATGTCTAAAGTTTAGTAATGATGTTAGCTTTTTGTAAAAGGGCTTTATAAATGAAAACATAGCAATGTATCAACCTACATGACATTAAAGAGGGCCAACCAACTTTCTGGTAGAAAATGCAGTGATGAGTACTAAAATTGTCGCCCGAAATAAAGCGCAGTGCGTTATGATAAACTGCATCTAACGGCTTTAATGAAGTACAGCTGCGTTCATATAGATGACGTCACCATAGTCTAGGACCGATAGGAACGTCGACTGAATAATCTGCTTTCTACTATTTAGCGAGAGGACCTATTTCTATAGAAGAAGCCCATTTTTATTCTCAGCTTCTTAACTAACTCATCGATATGCTTTTTAAAAGACAGCTTTTCATCTATCCAGATGGCCAGATATTTGTAAGCACGGACACGATCAATATGGACACCATCCAAAGTACATATGCTTAAATCAACAGACGTATGTTTATGTGCTCTAGAGAACGACACATACTTACAGTGGGGAGAACAAGTATTTGATACACTGCCGATTTTGCAGGTTTTCCTACTTACAAAGCATGTAGAGGTCTGTCATTTTTATCATAGGTACACTTCAACTGTGAGAGACGGAATCTAAAACAAAAATCCAGAAAATCACATTGTATGATTTTTAAGTAATTAATTTGCATTTTATTGCATGACATAAGTATTTGATCACCTACCAACAAGTCAGAATTCCGGCTGTCACAGACCTGTTAGTTTTTCTTTAAGCAGCCCTCCTGTTCTCCACTCATTACCTGTATTAACTGCACCTGTTTGAACTCGTTACCTGTATAAAAGACACCTGTCCACACACTCAATCAAACAGACTCCAACCTCTCCACAATGGCCAAGACCAGAGCACTGTGTAAGGACATCAGGGATAAAATTGTAGACCTGCACAAGGCTGGGAGGGGCTACAGGACAATAGGCAAGCAGCTTGGTGAGAAGGCAACAACTGTTGGCGCAATTATTAGAAAATGGAAGAAGTTCAAGATGACGGTCAATCACCCTCGGTCTGGGGCTCCATGCAAGATCTCACCTCGTGGGGCATCAATGATCATGAGGAATGTGAGGGATCAGCCCAAAACTACACGGCAGGACCTGGTCAATGACCTGAAGAGAGCTGGGACCACAGTCTCAAAGAAAACCATTAGTAACACACTACGCCGTCATGGATTAAAATCCTGCAGCGCACGCAAGGTCCCCCTGCTCAAGCCAGGCCCATCTGAAGTTTGCCAATGACCATCTGGATGATCCAGAGGAGGAATGGGATAAGGTCATGTGGTCTGATGAGACAAAAATTGAGCTTTTTGGTCTAAACACCACTCGCCGTGTTTGGAGGAAGAAGAAGGATGAGTACAACCCCAAGAACACCATCCCAACCGTGAAGCATGGAGGTGGAAAAATCATTCTTTGGGGATGCTTTTCTGCAAAGGGGACAGGACGACTGCACCGTATTGAGGGGAGGATGGAAGGGGCCATGTATCGTGAGATCTTGGCCAACAACCTCCTTCCCTCAGTAAGAGCATTGAAGATGGGTCGTGGCTGGGTCTTCCAGCATGACAACGACCCGAAACACACAGCCAGGGCAACTAAGGAGTGGCTCCGTAAGAAGCATCTCAAGGTCCTGGAGTGGCCTAGCCAGTCTCCAGACCTGAACCCAATAGAAAATCTTTGGAGGGAGCTGAAAGTCCGTATTGCCCAGCAACAGCCCCGAAACCTGAAGGATCTGGAGAAGGTCTGTATGGAGGAGTGGGCCAAAATCCCTGCTGCAGTGTGTGCAAACCTGGTCAAGACCTACAGGAAACGTATGATCTCTGTAATTGCAAACAAAGGTTTCTGTACCAAATATTAAGTTCTGCTTTTCTGATGTATCAAATACTTATGTCATGCAATAAAATGCAAATTAATTACTTAAAAATCATACAATGTGATTTTCTGGATTTTTGTTTTAGATTCCGTCTCTCACAGTTGAAGTGTACCTATGATAAAAATGACAGACCTCTACATGCTTTGTAAGTAGGAAAACCTGCAAAATCGGCAGTGTATCAAATACGTGTTCTCCCCACTGTAGTTTTACCTGCATTCAGTGCTAATTTCAGGTCAATAACGTTTTTCTGTAATACAATGAAGGCAGACTGTAGTTCAGATAGAGCCTGGTCAACCATGGGGGCAATATTATACAGTCCACAACAGCATCATCGGCATACAAGTGCAGGTTAAAAAAATCGTTTATATTGTTAATGTAAACAGTAAAAAGTACAGGACCCAGAATCGACCCCTGCTGGACACCTTTTGTAATATCCAGGAAACCTGATTTAACACCATCAGTAGAAATACCTGTATATTGAGTTCCATCTGTCAAGTCATTTTTAAACCAGTTACATTCAACCTGATCTAGGCCAATTGAGGAAAGCCTCTGAATTAGCAGTGAGTGATCAACAGTATCGAAAGCCTTTGACAGGTCAATGAAGAGGATAGCACAATGTTGCCATTTATCCATTGAGTTAACCACATCATTTATAACTAGGGATGCAGCAGAGACAGTGCTATGACCTGGTCTAAAACCTGACATGTACATTTAGAATACATTTCAAAGATAAGAAAGATCTTAGCTGAGAATTAATCAAACATTCAAATACTTTAGCTGGGCAAGAAAGTTTAGAAATAGGCCAATCATTATTTAGGTCACAAGGGTCACCACCTTTGTGAAAAGGGAGTACATGGGCCGCCTTCCAAACCTTGGGGATAGTACCAGATATAATCGTCAGGTTACAAATATGGGTTAGTGATTCAGCAATCGGGGGGCAGAGAGCTGCAGCAAAAATGGATCAAGCATATGAACTCCAGTGGATTTTTTTTACATCAGTCTTAAGCAAGGCATCTAGCACATCACAGATAGTACATTGCTGAAATGAAAACAAAGATTCACTAGAAGTTGACGGGTTAACCGTTGAGTCAGCTAGAGGCTGGCAGAGGGAAGAGTAGTCGAATGACTGACCAGGGTCAACAACACAACTGTTTCTCTCAAATAAAAAGCCTGCCGAGATAAAATGATGATTAAAAGCATCAATTATCCCATTATTCTCAGTTATGATGCCAGAGTCAGACAGAACTTGCTTATTAAATTACAGTGGAATAGACTATGCTAAATTAAAAGCAACTTAATTTGCTCAAATGTTAGCATGCTCAGTGTATGTGGGTTTATTTAGCGTGCAGACTTTTGAAATTAAATCTATTCAACCCCTCTATGGGTAAAATACCTGTCCTAATGAGTAAAACACGAATGTGCCTATAATTTGAGATCATGGTGAGTCAGAGACTAGAATCCTGAGTCATAGTCACATTTTCATACCTTGGATGACGATAAGTCAATCTTTTACTACTCACTAATCAACTGACTAAGCAATCAATGCTAATCAGCCTCCTCATCATGTGCTGTGAGGTTGTGAAATGAACTGACAACCGGCTCAGTGCCGCTTCCAATCCCAGAGGCTCCACTCTCATTAAGTCTACCCCAGTAAATTACCTAAGTAACATAAAAAAATGTGACCTCTTGTTGACTTGGTTTGTGTTTCTGTGTGGCAAAAACTCTGGGCATGTGTGGTGGGCTTGAATCCCTGTGTAAAAGCGGTGGGGTTCACCCCCCTGACCCGGCGCTCTGTAACCTGTCACTATAAAATTGATAAAAGAAGGACCTCTGCTGGAAACTCTGCATTTACGGCCAACTCTGGTCCTGGTCAGCGGGAACTAACATGATTTATACTGGGAATAGAGGCTTGTCCCAGACAGCTTTTACACTCCTCTGTTCAAAAGTACAGCTAAATACTGTGAAAATAAACATAAAACAGGTGACAGTGCCACTTTTGTTTTTAGGATTTTAGATGTATTCTTTTTTAAATTATGGCATTTGTTTCTTACACAGTAGATTCAAATGTGTGCTTTCATAATCTTTGGAAGGCAAGTCTGTGTTTTTGTTCTGACTTCAGCTTGTCTTCCAGTAACAGCTAACTTCGATTTGAAACCATATGGTATAATGTAATTAAAACCACATTTTGGATGTAAATCAGCACCCATTAACTGATATGAAGGAGCCTCTGTTCTTTGATGAAGATTACGTTGTTTTAATTTTCTATTTTATTTCATAAGCATTTTGTTTAGCTGATGCAATTGTCCAAGGGATGAGACAATGGTCATACACAATGAAAAGACAGGTGCTCAAAGGTTTATTAAAGATATTAAGCTGCTTAGAGTCTATTATTATTATCCCCTGGCCTGACAACATCAAGAAACTCTCATCATAGGCTAACTATATTGAGTTGTTTTTCTTTTAGTCTCTCTTATAACAGTTGTTTTGCTTTTCTCAGCTTGATTATATATATATATATATATATATATATATATATATATATATATATATATATATATATATATACAGTATATATATAATCAGTGTTGTCTGAATATGGGACTTAGCACTGATACAGGTGGTCTTTGATCAATAAGTATATTTCAACCAACAGTACACAATGATGTCATATAAAAAGCGATTTTAAACCCTAGAACAGGGATGGGCAACTTTGATGGGTGTGGGAGCCACCAAAAATCTGAAATCATCATGATGGGCTTCAGTTGTTCTAGGATCTGCGTACCCAATACCCAAATCCATGTCCACACATGCAGTCAGAGCCCCCCCACCCCCTCAAGGACACAGACAGAATGGCCAGAGAACCATAGAATGAGATCAACACAGGTGTGCACCAGCCCTCCACCACTACTTACTGATGATAGACTAACTGCAAATATGTGGATGGACTCTTGAGTTGAGGAGTTGTTGAAATTCTTAATACGATTTGAATTAATCTTGACTATGTGGTGGACTCATGACAAAACTAACTCTGGCATTATCTTTCTCCATCCAAGACAATTTGGGGTTGACAGGGGAAGTATTTTAAGTTCCCTAATAGTTAGTCCTAATGAAAATGGAACAATTGGGGTTGACATGGCTTAACATATCAAGTTTAATTTAATATAATTTGAAGGGATATTATCTAATTTTATCACTAGACACTTACTTTAGTCTTTGAAAAATATGTTTAAATAGATTTTAAGCTCTTAAAATGTACATGTAAATACCACCCATTATGCCACTTCTTGCCCAGTGTTGGTTCTCACACACTCCGGCCTCCTGAATATACATGCTTGTTTGCAAGTATTTACAAGTGTATAAGTGCACAAAAGTTAAAGGGTCTTTGTGCATATCTGCTGGTTAGTATAAAACAAGCAAACCACTTTCTTGCCACACACAAAATTAAACAGGCATGTAGCACTGCATCTGCCCGCAACATGCAATTACTTGTAGTTTTCAGATGCTTATACTTCCTTTTTTACACATTCTCTCTTCCTCTTTGAGAATCCTGGTCAGTGGCATAACCACATGGTGCAGTGGAAGTGTCTTAAATGTGGCCAAAATAACATAGTAAAGGAGTATACATGACATTAAAATTCCATTGGGTTCATTCTGGTTACTATAAACGTACTATAAAGTACCTGACAACGGGGTCAACTGGGTCAACTTAAGTGTTCAAGTGTTGTTTTGACCTCAAAGCAAAATAAACATTGGGTTAAGAGCTTACTTTTTATGCCCAAGACTAATTTTGTTTAACTGTAGCTAGGTTTTCATCCAATTGGCGACAGATTTTCATGAGAATACTCTAGAATCCGCATAAATAACATATGCTAATTTTCCCACCTGTTGTGTGTTTCCACCAAATTGACTTTTTGCGTATACAAAACAGCATATGATGACATAGTGCACACAAAATGTCCTTTTTCGCTTAATTCTTTATGTACCGATAAAAAAATATATATATCTTTCCAAAACTCTACCGATAGTTTTGTCACAAAAACTGCTGCATTAAATAGCAAATGTGCCTACTCTGGTCTTGGCACGTGTGCTCTAGCCAACAGCTTGCAGATAGATACAGTGCTTGTAGGCTGTGCGGGTATAGTCTACATGATGAGATTATTATGGATAAGAGCGAGAATATTTGTGTTTGTCAAACGGCAGTCAAGCATCGATCATCAATGTCACCAGAATAAGACCTTCGATATTTATTGGAAAGGAGCATCAAGATCACAGTGCACTTTCACCACCCTGTGAAGTTCATCATAACTTATTTCATCTGTAGCCTAATAAACTGCATGGTTTCCCGAGTTGTTGTGGGAGGACCACACACCATATCATTGTGTTACTCCAAGTTTACTTCGATATGATGGTTATTATATCAATATATGCGCATAAAGGTGTTTCCACCGCCATTTCTCGCATAATTAACTTTTACCGACACAAAAAGATCCCATCATGTCGAAAGAAACAAATTATCTGTAGGCATTTATACAATTGTACCATCACAGCTGTCAAGATTTTACTTTTTGACTTTACTCGCATAGAAACTGCAGATGGAAACATGGTTTATGTTGTGTTGGGAAATTATAAATCATAACATCATTCAATGAACAGCCCAAACTCCAAAGGTATATGTTCACATACATGATGCAATTGGTTTATCGGATACCCACTATGTTGTATAATATAATGTAATACAACATAGCATCACAATAGAATATTTTTTGTTGTACCAGGTTTCAGTTAGTGTTGGGAAAGACATGATCTCTCCAATCTTGACGGAAGCCATGCTACAGTACCAACTTCAGGCAGATGGAATACAACACATCAAAGGCATTGTTTCAGAGCTCTGTGGGTCTTTGTGGGTCTATTCAATTAGCCTGTAAAATGTTAATATCAGCTGTTCTTCTCAGTCAAGTGATAGAAAATATAACCTTGTGCAAAAAAAATCTGCTGTGGTTTGGCCCATGATGGGAAGTTTCAAAGTTTCAGATGATATGGCTGAAGAGGGAGGGCTGACTAGAATCAAATGAGTTTTGGACAAAAGGAAGAAAAATAAATAGCCTGCGACCATCCTTCCTCATCGCTCCATTCTGGTTCCAAGTGGATCTGAATGCTTGGAGCACTAAAAACCCCAGTGTTCAGAGACAAAACACCAAGCAAGCCACTGAGAGGAAGAACCCTCTCCCTTCCTGTCTGTCCTCTCCACTTTGACTTCAAGCATGGATTCAATGTCATTCACAGTGCCTCTGTCATCCAAAATAAATCCATCAAGGCAGTGAGATCACACACTTCACTGTTTAGCTGTATGTTTTCCATGTCTCAGACTGGCAGATCTACAGTATCTCTTTTTTACATGAGGTAGGATACTGATTCTTTACTTGTTACCCACTCCAGCAGGAAAATGTAACCAAATATTAAATCAAGTTACTTCTAAGTGTCCTATATCCCAGATCCATCCACAGCTATTAACTCTATGTGACATTCTCCATCGCAGTGCTTTGATTTGGTTTAACACCTAGATGTGAATGGAGCCAATTAACAGACCTAAAGTGGGGTAATTACATCAATTCCAAAATGGAACGTTCATGGTGTGGAACAAAACGGTGATTCCTTTAACTAGCTGCCATTAAAGTTCTTGCTTCATTTATTGATACAAGTTTAGCCACAATACCGTGAGCAGGGGACGTGGCTACCACAGCCATAAAACCTCTTAATGAGTTTTAAATAAATTCAACAACTTTATTTGACACAGTTAACCAATTATTATTGATGAATATGGAATATTGGTGAAACAAAAATGTAATAACATATCTATTAAATGCTGATACTAATACACTCATTTATTTAGAGAATTGTTCAAGTTCTATTTGTACAACACCTAATTGTCCAAAGCACAAAGGAAAATGTGTCCATGTTCACATATCCTAACATTCTGCTCAGGCTTCCTAAACCTCTTAATCTCCCTGCATGTGCCCCAAATAAGCTATGGACCTGCATCTATTCAATAAAAGCAAATGTAAGTGAAAAGACAATCTGTGTTTTTTACCACCGATAATTCAATTTCTTGATTTTAAGTCACAATTTCTCTGGAGGGCACTTTGACAGACCAGAGAAAAGGACATTGTCAAGGAATTCTATGTACTTCCACTGCGGCTACCCAATGATTACTGGGCATTTCTCATTTCTCTGGCAGTGTTGGTACAGCCCATCAGGCACATGGTGAATTGTAGCGATTGACTTACAAAGGATAACCTCTCCTATGGTACTGTGAGAGGTGGGGGGGGGGGGGTGGATGTGTACGGAATGCTTAAGTGAATTCACAATGGGGGTACTGGGAAAAGGGCACTGCAAAGCCAGACAAAGAGGTTCCCTGCTTTTTCAAGTGCACCAGGGACTTGGGTGAACTCTGTCTGAGGAGTCACTATAACTTTAACTGTAGAAGATGCAGCACATACATATTCGCAAAATCTGAAGGGATTTGTAAATGTATAATGTCTAGATTTGCTGACACACTCATCTCTCGAAACCACAAGTATTGAAGAATGCCGCCTATCTCCTTTAACAAGTGTTTGCCCCTTATGAGTATGCCAAGGCTAACACATCTCCCCTGGAAGTCCTTGCCTGCCCTTGACAACACACTCCTCCAGTGTGACTGTAGTGTCCTCTATCGTCCCAACATGAGGAGGGTGACTGAGGACACACAAGGTCTACACTACAGTATTAGTAGCAATGCAAAGTTGGACACATTTGTGTCTGACGCACTTAGACATTTGTATCTAAATGAAGTGCTCAGGTCAAGCATGAATTGAATTCAACCACCTGGGAAATGCATGTGGGATGAGACTTTCTGCAAAAGTATATTTACGTCAGTAGGAAAACCCAAGGACAAATTTATGAAAAGCCCAGTGTTGGTGTATCTCTCCAAATACAAAGGGCCGACTGCAAGTAATCTGCTTGGCAGCATGCAGGTTCACGCTCCGGACATACACATCTTTAAACAGGATAGATTGTAACAAGCCATTGCAACCCAGATAATCAATGTCAAAGAACACCATTATTGGTTGGTTACAGCATATATAACAGCAGATTATTAGAAGGTCCTATGGTATCTGTTGATAAAAAGTAAATTCATAGATGTTTGACTGAATGTGTTCATTATACTGCTCAGGTGTAAGACTGCCTGTGCTGAAAGTGGATCTCATGTATATTAAAGAGTATTAGTTTACTGTTCACCTACACCTGTCTAGCAATGCAACATCTAACTTGCCACATTCATTTTCATTTTATTTTAGTCATTTAGCAGACGCTCTTATCCAGAGCGACTTACAGTTAGTGAGTGCATACATTTTTTCATACTGGCCCCCCGTGGGAATCGAACCCACAACCCTGGCGTTGCAAGCGCCATGCTCTACCACCTAAGCTACACATGTGACCGCCTAACACTCCCTATTCACATATAAACAAACAAGTACCTCTTGAATTGGGACAATGGTCCACCCCCACGCAGACAGTGTGGTGAAGAAGGCGCAACAGAGCCTCTTCAAACCTCAGGAGGCTGAAGAAATTTGGCTTGGCACCTAAAACCCTCACAAACTTTTACAGATGCACAATTGAGAGCATCCTGTCGGGCTGTATCACCGCCTGGTACGGCAACTGCACCGCCCGCAACCGCAGGGCTCTCCAGAGGGTGGTGCAGTCTGCCGAACGCATTACCGGGGGCAAACTACCCGCCCTCCAAGACACCTACGGCACCAGGTCACAGGAAGGCCAAAAAGATAATCAAGGACATCAACCACCCGAGCCACTGCCTGTTCACCCCGCTATCATCCAGAAGGCGAAGTCAGTACAGGTGCATCAAAGCTGCGACCGAGAGAATGAAAAACAGCTTCTATCTCAAGGCCATCAGACTGTTAAATAGCCATCACTAGCACATTAGAGGCTGCTGCTGCCTATTGAAATCACTGGCCACTATTCTATTCTATAATATTCTACTGTATCAGTCCATGCCGCTCTGTCATTGCTTGTCCATATATGTATATATTCTTAAATTACATTCCTTACTAGATTTGTGTGCATTGGGTACATGTTGTGAAATTGTTAGATATTACTTGTTAGATATTACTGCACTGTCGGAGCTAGAAGCACAAGCATTTCGCTACACCCGCAATAACATCTGCTAAACACGTGTATGTGACAAATAACATTTGATTTGATTTGATTTGGAAGTTATGTAAGAAGGATGGTAATATTCAGTATCGGTAATTTCCTCACATACTCTGCTTGCAAATCAAGCTTGGAACATTTGTTGCCATGCAGCTATACTAAGGAAGACACTTTGTTCTTTAATTTAAGCAGTCTTTCAGTAGGCTGTTCAATGTGTCCATTGTCTCTCTGTTTGTATAGAAGTGTTGAACTCAAGTTGCCTTATGTGTCATCATAGTTGACAACCTGAACTCAGGGGTAGACTTAACATAGTAAATGTAAATCCAGGACACTCCAATTAGTATAATATGTTATGTTTCATATGGTATGTATAATTTGTGGATGTCCATCATCCATTTCATACGATATGTTACGAATTGCAATTCGCACAATATGTTAAGAATTTGTAAATGTATGATATGTTACAAATTCCAATTTGTTGTGGCTAACGTTAGCTACGTGGCTAGGTGGCTATGTGGCTAATGCTACCGTTAGCTAGGTGGCTAATGTAAGCTAGGCTACGGGTTAAGGTTACGGTTAGGGTTAGGGTTAGGAGTTCGGTTAAAAGGGTCAGGGGAAGGGTTATCTAACATGCTAAGTATTTGCAAAGTAGCTAAAATGTTGTAAGTTGTTGCCATGTTGCTAATTAGCTAAAATGCTAAAGTTGTCCTGGATGAGATTCAAACACACAACCTTTGTGTTGCTAGACATTTGCATTATACGCCCACCCATCCATCCATCCCAACCAATCACCCTACTTTATTTGTATCTTTAAGTAATCTACAACAGGTGTAGACCTTACCGTGAAATGCTTACTTACAAGCACTTGACCAACAATGCAGTTTTAAGAAAGAATATCAAAAACAAATTATAAAAAATCACACAAAAAAATACAATATAAAATAATACGAAATAAAAGTAACAAATAATTAAAGAGCAGCAGTAAAAATAACAATAGCGTGGCTATATACAGGGGGTACCGGTACCGAGTCAATGTGCGGGGGCACCGGTTAGTCGAGGTAATTGAGGTAATATGTACATGTAGGTAGAGTTATTAAAATGACTATGCATAGATAATAAACAGAGAGTAGCAGCAGCTTAATAGAGAGGTGGGGGGGGGGGGGGGGGGGGTGTAGCCATTTGATTAGATGTTCAGGAGTCTTATGGCTTGGGGGTAGAAGCTGTTAAGAAGCCTCTTGGACCTAGACTTGGCGCTCCGGTACCTCTTGCCGTGTGGTAGCAGAGAGAACAGTCTATGACTAGGGTGGCTGGAGTCTTTGACAATTTTTAGGGTCTTACTCTGACACCGCCTGGTATAGAGGTCCTGGATGGCAGGAAGCTTGGCCACAGTGATGTACTGGGCCGTACGCACTACCCTCTGTAGTGCCTTGCGGTCGGAGGCCGAGCAGTTGCCATACCAGGCAGTGATGCAACCAGTCAGGATGTTGGTCGCTGACCTCCTCCCTATAGGCTGTCTCGTCGTTGTTGGTTATCAGGCCTACCACTGTTGTGTCATCGGCAAACTTAACGATGGTGTTGGAGTCGTGCCTGGCCATGCAGTCATGAGTGAACAGGGAGTACAGGAGGGGACTGAGCACGCACCCCTGAGGGGCCCCAGTGTTGAGGATCAGCGTGGCGGATGTGTTGTTACCTGTCCTTACCACCTGGGGGCGGCCCGTCAAGAAGTCCAGGATCTAGTTGCAGAGGGTGGTGTTTAGTCCCAGGGTCCTTAGCTTAGTGATGAGCTTTGAGGGCAGTATGGTGTTGAACGCTGAGCTGTAGTCAATGAATAGCATTCTCACATAGGTGTTCCTTTTGTCCAGGTGTGAAAGGGCAGTGTGGGGCGCAATAGAGATTGCCATCAATTAAACATGTTTAGACACATTAATAAGCAGCTATGGTTAAAATTGTGATATAGTTATTTGCACTTGACAAATTGTAAGCCTATTAAGCTTGGTTGAATAATGGTTTAGAAATGCACTTAAAATGGTCATAAGACAAACTCTCATTCCATCATGTATACCTGCAAGGGTTTCACTGTTGAGGAAAATTCTTACTTTTGGATTGGATGCATTGGTGCAATTATTTATTAAGGCATCATGTCAAGATCAGCCTTCTGCGCAACACACTCGAAATAATGACGACCTCGAACATGCCCACAGGTGTTGACACGGAAGTAATTTAAGAGTGCGAAAAGAATGGGGTCGAGGAGAAGGTCAGTGTGGAAAATCCAGACATTAAATATTGCCGTAAAAGAAACAAAGTGATGTAGGTAAAATACGTCAACACAGGAGAGAGAAAGTACATTTTCCATGCAATTTATTTTGCTTTTTGGATACTTGAATTCTGCAGGACGATTTAGCATAGGTAGTTAGCTAGAGTTTATCCCGTCCTCCTCTGCGTATATTGACTTCAATACAAAACCTAGGACGCTCATCGTTCTCACCCCCTTACACAGTAGTTAGGACAACTTCCAGAAGACTTCCTCCAACCTATCAGTGCTCTTGCAGCATGAACTGACATGTTGTCCACCCAGTCAAAGGATCAGAGAATGAATCTAGTACTGAAAGCATAAGCTAGCTAGCACTGCAGTGCATACAATGTGGTGAGTAGTTGACTAAAGGAGAGAGAAAGAAAATAGTTGAACAGTTTTGAACAAATTAATGTCATCAGAAATTAAGGAGAAGCAAGAGAGAGAGATAGAGATAGAGATATTTTCTTGTATTTTCTTTTTTTGCGAATGCAGCTACAGTGCCTTGCAAAAGTATTCATCCCCCTTGGCGTTTTTCCTATGTTGTTGCATTACAACCTGTAATTGAAATTGATTTTTATTTGGATTTCATATAATGGGCATACACAAAATAGTCCAAATCGGTGAAGTGGAATGCAAAAAATAACTTGTTTCAAAAAATTATAATAAATAAGTAACGGAAAAGTAGTGCGTGCATATGTATTCACCACCTTTGCTATGAAGCCCCTAAATAAGATCTGGTGCAAGCAATTACCTTCAGAAGTCACATAATTAGTTAAATAAAGTCCACCTGTGTGCAATCTATGTGTCACATGATCTGTCACATGATCTCAGTATATACAGTGGGGAAAAAAAGTATTTAGTCAGCCACCAATTGTGCAAGTTCTCCCACTTAAAAAGATGAGAGAGGCCTGTAATTTTCATCATAGGTACACGTCAACTATGACAGAAAAAATGAGGAAAAAAAATCCAGAAAATCACATTGTAGGATTTTTAATGATTTTATTTGCAAATTATGGTGGAAAATAAGTATTTGGTCAATAACAAAAGGTTGGGTTATAAAAAAAATATCTGAAACTTTTAACATCCCACGGAGCACCATTAAATCCATTATTAAAGAAAGAACCTGCCAAGAGAGGGCCGCCCCCCAAAACTCATGGACCAGTTAAGGAAGGCATTAATCAGAGTGGCAACAAAGACACCAAAGATAACCCTGAAGGAGCTGCAAAGCTCCACAGCGGAGATTGGAGTATCTGTCCATAGCACCACTTTAAGCCGTACACTCCACAGAGCTGGGCTTTACGGAAGAGTGGCCAGAAAAAAGCCATTGCTTAAAGAAAAAAATGAGCAAACACGTTTGGTATTCGCCAAGAGGCATGTGGGAGACTCCCCAAACATATGGAAGAAGGTACTCTGGTAAGATGAGACTAAAATCTAGCATTTTGGCCATCAAGGAAAACACTCTATCTGGCGCAAACCCAACACCTCTCATCACCCCGAGAACACCATCCCCACAGTGAAGCATGGTGGTGGCAGCATCATGCTGTGGGGATGTTTTTCATCGGCAGAGACCTGGAAACTGGTCAGAATTGAAGGAATGATGGATGGTGCTAAATACAAGGAAATTCTTAAGGGAAACCTGTTTCAGTCTTCCAGAGATTTGAGAAGGTTCACCTTCCAGCAGGACAATGACCCTAAGCATACTGCTAAAGCAACACTTGAGTGGTTTAAGGGGAAACATTTAAATGTATTGGAATGGCCTAGTCAAAGCCCAGACCTCAATCCAATTGAGAATCTGTGGTATGACTTAAAGTTTGCTGTACACCAGCAGAACCCATCCAACTTGAAGGAGCTGGAGCAGTTTTGCCTTGAAGAATGGGCAAAAATCCCAGTGGCTAGATGTGCCAAGCCGAATAGTTATGCAGCTCAGGTTTTCTGTTTTTTTGTCTTATTTCTTGTCTGTTTAACCCCAAAAAATATTTTGCATCTTCAAAATGGTAGGCATGTTGTGGAAATCAAATGCTACAACCCCCCCAAAAATCCATTTTAATTCCAGGTTGTAAGGCAACAACATATGAAAAATGCGAAGGGGGGGGGGGGGGGTGAATACTTTCGCAAGCCACTGTAATTACAAGCAAGTAAACCTCAAGATACACTTAATTTGAACTAGCTAAACACCTAGTAATAACATTGTACTTATGCAGATGTTAGATGTACTATGTGGCGTACTAGTGTGTTTATTTTCTCACTTGGAAGGTGCTTCCAGAAGCCTTAAAATAAGGGCCAGGTTGTCAGGATGGTAATGTACTATATAAGTACACATGAATTAAAAGTAAGTACCCACCAAGATACACTTTATTTTAAGCAGCTAAATCCTGTGTAACACCTAGTAATTACATTGTACTTATGCAGACATGTACTCTGTGGTGTACTTGTGGGATTATCCTCTCACTTGGATGGCAAGGAGGTTCAGGTTGTCATCATGGGTAACGTACACATTAATATATTTTATTATAATCTGGGATGACACCCATATGGTAGACCCCAGTTAGTGAGGTTGACCTATATCTGATCTGTTGTCGTAAACTTAACCAAGTTAACCCAGATGGTACACATTTTGGGGGGCAAGTGCTAGAAACAACATTAAGTGGAGAATTTGAAGAGTGCGCATTCACTGGTACATGTAGGTAATTAGAGCCTATTGAGCTTCCAACTATTGTAATCTTGGACCCCCAGTGCATCTGTCCACAAGAGATTATAACCTATAAACTAAACATAAATTGGTTGATAAACCAACCTGGTCAGTTTTATACAGTTCCTTCATTTTTGTTCAAAATTTTTTCTGGACAAACTGGAGGACACCCAAGTCAACATGAACATCTTCCAGCTTGACATGGTGAGAGGCATACCAAACATTGACGGGATAGAGTTGTGTATCTGATTTCTGATTTCTGATTTCTGATTTCCAAAGGCGGAAGTTGGGAGAGTTTTTGTTCGGGTGGTTCAGTGAAACAATTTTAGTTTCCGAGCTAGAAGATTTGGTGAGGGAGGCCCTGCTCTCTCCACTCCCAGATGCTTAGCCCATTTCATTCCGATCTCCTCTGCATTTTTGTAGCCATTTGCTACAGCCTGTCAACTATGCCTCTGCCTATCCCTGTTCTCTCCTCTCTGCACAGGCTACACAAACGCACCACACCGCGTGGCTGCTGCCTCTCCAATTTGGTGGTCCCTGCACGCACCACCCACGTGGAGTTCCAGGTCGCAGGCAGCCTCTGGAACTGCCGTTCTGCTGCCAACAAAGCTGACTTCATCCCAGCCTATGCCAACCTCCAGTCCCTCGACTTCCTGGCGCTGACGGAAACATGGATCACCACTGAAAACACCGCTACTCCTACTGCTCTCTCCTCGTCTGACCATGTGTTCTCGCATACCCCGAGAGCATCTGGTCAGAGGGGTGGTGGTACAGGAATCCTCATCTCTCCCAAGTGGACATTCTCAATTTTTCCCCTAACCCATCTGTCTATCTCCTCATTTGAATTCCATGCTGTCACAGTCACTAGCCCATTTAAGCTTAATATCCTTGTCATCTATCGCCCTCCAGGTTCCCTTGGAGAGTTCATCAATGAGCTTGACGCCTTGATAAGTTCCTTCCCTGAGGATGGCTCACCCCTCACAGTTTTGGGGGATTTCAACCTCCCTATGTCCACATTTGACTCATTTCTCTCTGCCTCCTTCTTTCCACTCCTCTCCTCTTTTGACCTCACCCTCTCACCGTCCCCCCCTACTCACAAGGCAGGCAATACGCTTGACCTCATCTTCACTAGATGCTGCTCCTCTACTAATCTCACTGCAACTCCCCTCCAAGTCTCCGACCACTACTTTGTTTCCTTTTCTCTCTCACTCTCCTCCCACACTACTCACTCTGCCCCTACACAGATGGTAATGCGCCGCCGCAACCTTCGCTCTCTCTCTCCCACTACTCTCTCCTCTTCCATCCTATCATCTCTTCCCTCTGCTCAATCCTTCTCCCTCCAATCTCCTGATTCTGCCTCCTCAACCCTCCTCTCCTCCCTTTCTGCATCCTTTGACTCTCTGTGTCCCCTATCCTCACGGCCGGCTCGCTCCTCCCCTCCAGCTCCGTGGCTTGATGACTCATTGCGAGCTCACAGAACAGAGCTCCGGGCAGCGGAGCGGAAATGGAAGAAAACTAAACTCCCTGCCGACCTGGCATCTTTTCACTCCCTCCTCTCTACATTTTCTTCATCTGTTTCTGCTGCTAAGGCCACCTTCTACCACTCTAAATTCCAAGCATCTGCCTCTAACCCTAGGAAGCTCTTTGCCACATTTTCCTCCCTCCTGAATCCTCCCCCCCCCCTCCCCCCCTCCTCTCTCTCTGTGGATGACTTCGTCAACCACTTTGAAAAGAAGGTTGACGACATCCGATCCTTGTTTGTTAAGCCTAATGACACTGCTGGTCCTGCTCACACTGCCCTACCCTATGCTTTGACTTCTTTCTCCCCTCTCTCTCCAGATAAGATCCTGCGACTTGTGACTGCAGGCCGCCCAACAACCTGCCCGCTTGACCCCATCCCCTCCTCCCTTCTCCAGACCATCTCCGGTGACCTTCTCCCCTACCTCACCTCGCTGATCAACTCATCCTTGACCGCTGGCCATGTCCCTTCCGTCTTCAAGAGAGCGAGAGTTGCTCCCCTTCTCAAAAAACCAACACTCGACCCCACTGATGTCAACAACTACAGACCAGTATCCCTTCTTTCTTTTCTTTCCAAAACTATTGAGCGTGCCGTCTTTAGCCAACTCTCTTGCTATCTCTCTCAGAATGACCTTCTTGATCCAAACCAATCAGGTTTCAGGACTGGTCATTCAACTGAGACTGCTCTTCTCTGTGTCACAGAGACTCTCCGCACTGCTAAAGCTAACTCTCTCTCCTCTGCTCTTGTCCTTCTAGATCTGTCTGCTGCCTTTGATACTGTGAACCATCAGATCCTCCTCTCCACCCTCTCCGAAATGGGCATCTCCGGCGCGGCTCACTCCTGGATTGCGTCCTACCTGACCGGTCGCTCCTACCAAGTGGCGTGGCGGGAAGCTGTCTCCGCACCACGTGCTCTCACCACTGGTGTCCCCCAGGGATCGGTTTTGGGCCCTCTCCTTTTCTCCCTATACACCAAGTCACTTGGCTCTGTCATATCCTCACATGGCCTTTCCTATCATTGCTACGCTGACGATACACAACTAATCTTCTCCTTTCCCCCTTCTGATCACCAGGTGGCGAATCGCATCTCTGCATGTCTGGCAGACATATCAGTATGGATGACGGATCACCACCTCAAGCTGAACCCTGGCAAGACGGAGCTGCTCTTCCTCCCCGGGAAGGACTGCCCGTTCCATGATCTCGCCATCACGGTAGACAATTCCGCTGTGTCCTCCTCCCAGAGTGCGAAGAGCCTAGGCGTGACCCTGGACAACACCCTGTCGTTCTCCGCCAACATCAAGGCGGTGACCCGCTCCTGCAGGTTCATGCTCTACAACATTCGGAGAGTGCGACCCTGCCTTACACAGGAAGCGGCGCAGGTCCTGGTCCAGGCACTTGTCATCTCCCGTCTGGACTACTGCAACTCGCTGTTGGCTGGGCTCCCTGCCTGTGCCATTAAACCCCTACAACTCATCCAGAATGCCGCAGCCCGTCTGGTGTTCAACCTTCCCAAGTTCTCTCACGTCACCCCCCTCCTCCGCACACTCCACTGGCTTCCAATTGAAGCTCGCATCCGCTACAAGACCATGGTGCTTGCCTTTGGAGCAGTGAGGGGAACGGCACCCCTGTACCTTCAGGCTCTGATCAGTCCCTACACCCAAACGAGGACATTGCGTTCATCCACCTCTGGCCTGCTGGCTCCCCTTCCTCTGCGGAAGCACAGCTCCCCCTCAGCCCACTCAAAACTGTTCGCTGCTCTGGCACCCCAATGGTGGAACAAGCTCCCTCACGACGCCAGGACAGCGGAGTCACTCACCACCTTCCGGAGACATTTGAAACCCCACCTCTTTAAGGAATACCTGGGATAGGCTAAAGTATTCCTTCTAACCCCCCCCCCCCCCCAAATTGTAAAGTGGTTATCCCACTGGCTATAGGGTGAACGCACCAATTTGTGAGTCGCTCTGGCTAAGAGCGTCTGCTAAATGACGTTAATGTGCCCTTGAGCAAGGCACTTAACCCTAATTGCTCCTGTAAGTCGCTCTGGTTAAGAGCGTCTGCTAAATGACTAAAATGTAAATGTAAATGTATCAAAAACAGCCTAGAGGAGAAAACAGAGCCAGACAGTACATGGTAGACGACACTGCAAGTTGCACGGATATACCACTCAGAGCAGATCTATTATCCAGTTAAATGTCTATTTTAGGGAGGGGGCTGAGGGGGGCCTGTTGGTACAGAGAGAGAGAGAGAGAGACATAGAGAGAGACATAGAGAGAGACAAAGAGAGAGACAGAGAGAGAAGGCCGGACACCATCAAAAAACACGTCATCACTGTGGTTCAGGAGAGATAAAAAGCGAAGAACACTTTCTAATTGGTTCAGGAGAGATAGAAAGTGAAGAACACTTTCTGAACTTCTGCCCCAAATTTAGATTACTTAAAGAGTCCTTCTTCCCCAAATTCACAATGAAAATGTCTACAAATTTGACAGAACAATCAAACAAAGATAAACTTTGCATACTTTTGGGGGAAAGGTCTGTTGTGATAGAGTTGACAGCACAATACATCACAGCTTGCCAAAAGTTAAGGGAGGAAACATAAAAAAACATGCATTATAACTATAGTATATAGACAATATAAATACCAATCATTTTAATTTTTTCAAATTGTATATATTATAATTGTTCATTTTGTGTCATGTTTTATTTGTTATATATACAGTGGGAGAACAAGTATTTGATACACTGCGATTTAGCAGGTTTTCCTACTTACAAAGCATGTAGAGGTCTGTCATTTTTATCATAGTACTCCTGAGTGGCGCAGTGGTCTAAGGCACTGCATCGCAGTGCTAACTGTGCCACTAGAGATCCTGGTTGGAATCCAGGCTCTGTCGCCGCCGGCCGCGACCGGGAGACTCATGGGCGGCGCACAATTGGTCCAGGGTAGGGGAGGGAATGGCCGGCAGGGATGTAGCTCAGTTGATAGAGCATGGCGTTTGCAACGCCAGGGTTGTGGGTTCGATTCCCACGGGGGGCCAGTATAAAAAATAAAAAAAATTCACTAACTGTAAGTCGCTCAGGATAAGAGCGTCTGCTAAATGACTAAAATGTAAATCATAGGTACACTTCAACTGTGAGTGACGGAATCTAAAACAATAATCCAGAAAATCACATTGTATGATTTTTAAGTAATTGATTTGTATTTTATTGCATGACATAAGTATTTGATCACCTACCAACCAGTAAGAATTCCGGCTCTCACAGACCTGTTAGTTTTTCTATAAGAAGCCCTCCTGTTCTCCACTCATGACCTGTATTAACTGCACCTGTTTGAACTCGGTACCTGTATAAAAGACACCTGTCCACACACTCAATCAAACAGACTCCAACCTCTCCACAATGGCCAAGACCAGAGAGCTGTGTAAGGACATCAGGGATAAAATTGTAGACCTGCACAAGGCTGGGATGGGCTACAGGACAATAGGCAAGCAGCTTGGTGAGAAGGCAACAGCTTTTGGCGCAAATATTAGAAAATGGAAGAAGTTCAAGATGACGGTCAATCACCCTCGGTCTGGGGCTCCATGCAAGATCTCACCTCGTGGGGCATCAATGATCATGAGGAAGGTGAGGGATCAGCCCAGAACTACACAGCAGGACCTGGTCAATGACCTGAAGAGAGCTGGGACCACAGTCTCAAAGAAAACCATTAGTAACACAATACGCCGTCATGGATTAAAATCCTGCAGCACACGCAAGGTCCCCCTGCTCAAGCCAGCGCATGTCCAAGCCCGTCTGAAGTTTGCCAATGACTATCTGGATGATCCAGAGGAGGAATGGGAGAAGGTCATGTGGTCTGATGAGACAAAAATATAGCTTTTTGGTCTAAACTCCACTCGCCGTGTTTGGAGGAAGAAGAAGGATGAGAACAACCCCAAGAACACCATCCCAACCGTGAAGCATGGAGTTGGAAACATCATTCTTGGGGATGCTTTTCTGCAAAGGGGACAGGACGACTGCACCGTATTGAGGGGAGGATGGATGGGGCCATGTATCATCTTGGCCAACAACCTCCTTCCCTCAGTAAGAGCATTGAAGATGGGTCGTGGCGGGGTCTTCCAGCATGACAACGACCCGAAATACACAGCCAGGGCAACTAAGGAGTGGCTCCATAAGAAGCATCTCAAGGTCCTGGATTGGCCTAGCCAGTCTCCAGACCTGAACCCAATAGAAAATCTTTGGAGGTAGCTGAAAGTCCGTATTGCCCAGCGACAGCCCCAAAATCTGAAGGATCTGGAGAAGGTCTGTATGGAGGAGTGGGCCAAAGTCCCTGCTGCAGTGTGTGCTAACCTGGTCAAGACCTACAGGAAATGTATGATCTCTGTAATTGCAAACAAAGGTTTCTCTACCAAATATTAAGTTCTGCTTTTCTGATGTATCAAATACTTATGTCATGCAATAAAATGCAAATGAATTACTTAAAAATCATACAATGTGATTTTCTGGATTTTTGTTTTAGATTCCGTCTCTCACAGTTGAAGTGTACCTATGATAAAAATTACAGACCTCTACATGCTTTGTAAGTAGGAAAACCTACAAAATCGGCAATGTATCAAATACTTGTTCTCCCCACTGTATATATATATACAGCCAGTCAAAGGTTTGGCACACCTACTCATTCAAGGGTTTTTCTTTCTTTTTACTATTTTCTACATTGTATAATAATACTGAAGACATCAAAACTATGAAATAACACATATGGAATCATGTAGTAACCAAAAAGGTGTTAAACAAATCAAAATATATTTTAAATTTTAGATTCTTCAAAGTAGCCACCCTTTGCCTTGATGACAGCTTTGCACACTCTTGCCATTCTCTCAACCAGCTTCACCTGGAATGCTTTTCCAACAGTCTTGAAGGAGTTCCCACATATGTTGAGCACTTGTTAGCTGCTTTTCCTTCACTCTGCGGCAGGGGCGGCCTGTTCAATAGGGCGATATGGGCGACGCACTGCCAAACGGGAAAAGGAAGGGATTTTTTTTCTAATCAATTATATCACGGCAACAGTAGTTATCAGTGTTGTAATCTATACGTCTGATCTGCCACAGTGCCACACTGCCACTAAATGTCGAATCAGGCTAAAGTCGTGCTTCAAATGGCTCCCCCCCCTTTTGGGGCGATTTCAGTCAGGTTGAAAATCGCCCAGAAGTCTGTCATAGACTCCCATGTAAAATCTATTTTTTTCAAATTTCAGAGCCTTCAATACAATCTCAATGGGTGTCTGTGGGCTTGCACTTACGCGCTTTCGTCATACGTTACGTAACCATGAACGTAACTGAGAAAAGAGCGGATTGTTTGAAAGAAGTTCCTTTTTGTCGGCGAACAAATGAAGATAAATTGGCAACGAAACAATTAGGACCTCCCAGACCAAATTTAATAATTCAACAGGTTTCTACTAAAGGCGGAAAGTCCTACACCCGAGGATTTTCCAAAAATTGGTACGAACGAAAAAAGACATTGCCACTCACTCAACTGGATGACGAGGGATACAGGCTAGCTGTCCGCCGCCACAACGATGAGGTTAGTGTTGATAATCACAAGTTTACTGGAACTGAGACCAAGTAGAGACTTTGGACAGGGTGGATATGGTATAATAAAGGCAGTTTATTCAGAGGTAAAGATATCTGGAATCGCGTTCACGGACCCGTTCGTCAAACTCTTAGGGAGCTATAAATTAAGCCCCATTACTTACCATATCAGATAAGAGAAATTGCTGCAGCTACATATATTTTACATCCTGGCCCTACATAGTTCACTATTTGCATCACTTACCAAAATATTACATGTGGTCATATATGCTTGGAAAGTGGAGATGCCATAGAACGTCAAAAAAGTAAACATTGCTGGAGACACATTGCCGTTTTGGAGAAGACATCGCGTTTGCTAGCGAAGAGATTTGTTGTGGCAAATGAACTTGGGCTGGGAATTGCCAGGAACCTCACGATTAGATATATGCATCAGCATTGCGAGTCTCATGATTCTATACGTATTGCGATTCGATACTGTGATTTTATTGCGCACCATATGTCTGTTGCAGAGGGATCAGAAAGCCATGAGAACGAGTTTTGATCAGTCATGGAAATAAAAGTGCTGAAAACAAATTGGCTCCCAATGTGAAAAGATTGAGAACAAGCTATGAAGGAACAATAATGGTGTTTTGGTGCAGGTACAGCCAACTAGCGCTAAAATATTGCGATATTGTCAATACAGTATATCGTAAAGTATCACTATGTAACTCGATTTCTTTCACCCCAATCCCTCAAATTAACGGTAAATAACTGAATTGTTTGCCCCACATTTAGCTAAGATGATTAGCTAGCCAGCTAAAATGTTTTATTTAGTTAGCAGTCGCATCTACAATAGTTTACTGTCAATAACATGTCTCCAAAAATGACGTGGTGTCTCCAATTGTGTTGACATTTTACAATTGCAATGCGCATCCATGAGTATCCACTTTCTGTAGCTCAGCTGGTAGAGCATGGTGCTTGTAACGCCAAGGTAGTGGGTTCGATCCCCGGGACCACCCATACACAAAAATGTATGCACGCATGACTGTAAGTCGCTTTGGATAAAAGCGTCTGCTAAATGGCATATTATTATTATTATTATTATTATTATCTGAAGAGAGCCCCGAAACATTGTGTGCAGACATTTTATGCAATAAATGAAGTAGGTTGAATCTAGTAGTTCTGATCTTCTGATTGGTCCTGATGAGTTGGGCGAGGTCCCCTCCAGGCTACTGTCACTGTTGCATTGGCTCTGAGTCGGGTTCTCTGTCTTCAAATGTTCAGCCTAAGAGAGGGGATTTTTGTGTGTGTGTGTGTGTGTGTGTGTGTTTAACAGTGATGATGTGTGTGTGTGTGTGTGTGTGTGTGTGTGTGTGTGTTTAACAGTGATGATGTGTGTGTGTGTGTGTTTGTGTGTGTGTGTGTCCTCAGAGCAAGAACTCGTGAGTTGGAAGAACTGAGAGGCCTATGGCGTGGGTGTTGTCCTTGGCCACCTGCTGACAAGGCTGACAAGATAGGACCCTTTTGTCCATTGTTATTGGATAGGAACAGAACTTATAACCAGCTCCTGACCTAAATAGATCTTAGCACAACATTTTACTCAACATATCATATTCCATATTCACTATAACAAATATATTTACTACGACATTAGCAAGAACCGCCACATCCTCAGCCGGCTAATCCAGTGTGTGAAGTTTTGCGGAGTGTTTGAGTTAGCTTTGCGAGGCAAAGATGAAACTGAGGGCTCCACCAACCCTGGTAAGCCAACACTTTTGAGATCAGTCAATAAATGCTTCTGGTATTGACTTATATGCTGCCCCTGTCTTCATGTTGTTGCTGGACATATCTTTTTTAAAATGTGTGTAGGTCACCTAAATCATCAGAAAAATTGCCCCTCCTGAGAATTTTTTCAGGAGCCGCCACTGCTCTGCGGTTCAACTCATCCCAAACCATCTCAATTGGTTTGAGGTCAGGTGATTGTGGAGGCCAGGTCATCTGATGCAGCACTCCTTCACTCTCCTTCTTGGTCAAATAGCCCTTACACAGCCTGGAGGTGTGTTGGGTCATTGTCCTGTTGAAAAACAAATGAGAGTCCCACTAAGCGCAAACCAGATGGGATGGCGTATTGCTGCGGAAAGCTGTGGTAGCCATGCTGGTTAAGTGTGCCCTGAATTCCAAATAAATCACTGACAGTGCCACCAGAAAACCACCCCCACACCATCACACCTCCTCCTCCATGCTTCACGGTGGGAACCACACATGCAGAGATTATCCGTTCACCTACTCTGCGTCTCACAAAGACACTGCACCAAAAATCTCAAATTTGGACTCATCAGACCAAAGGAGAGATTTCCACCAGTCTAATGTCCATTGCTCATGTTTCTTGGCCCAAGCAAGTCTCTTCTTCTTATTGGTGTCCTTTAGTAGTGGTTTCTTTGCAGCAATTCGACCATGAAGGCCTGATTCACACAGTCTCCTCTGAACAGTTGATGTTGAGATGTGTCTGTTACTTGAACTCTGTGAAGCATTTACTTGGGCTGCAATTTCTAAGGCTGGTAACTCTAATGAACTTATCGAGGCGCACAATTGGCCCAGCGTCGTCCAGGGTAGGGGAGGGAATGGCCGGCAGGGACGTAGCTCAGTTGGTAGAGCATGGCGTTTGCAACGCTAGGGTTGTGGGTTCGATTCCCACGGGGGGCCAGTATGAAAAATTAAAAAATAATGTATGCACTCACTAACTGTAAGTCGCTCTGGATAAGAGCGTCTGCTAAATGACTAAAATGTAAATGCAGAGGTAACTCTGGGACTTCCTTTCCTGTGGCGGTCCTCATGAGAGCCAGTTTCATCATAGCACTTGATGGTTTTTGCGACTACACTTTCAATGTTCCGGTCAGTCAGAAAGCTGGCAAAGGGTGGCTGCTTTGGAGAACATCAAATATAAAATAGATTTTAATTTGTTTAACACTTTTTTGGTTACTACGTGATTTCATATGTATCACGTTTCAGGAGAAGACCCAGATGCAGACATTGTCGAAGTAACAAAAGTTTATTTCAGGGGGTAGGCAAACAACAGGTCAACAGGAGACAAAGGGCTGTGAGACATGGGTTTGATCCTAGAAACATGAAAAGTGGGATGTATACGGAGGGTACAGGTCAACAGAAGACGAACAGCAGAGTGGCCAATGATTTACATTTACATTTTACATTTTAGTCATTTAGCAGACGCTCTTAACCAGAGCGACTTACAGGAGCAATTAGGGTTAAGTGCCTTGCTCAAGGGCACATTAACGTCATTTAGCAGACGCTCTTAGCCAGAGCGACTCACAAATTGGTGCGTTCACCCTATAGCCAGTGGGATAACCACTTTACAATTTGGGGGGGGGGGGGGGGGGTTAGAAGGAATACTTTATCCTATCCCAGGTATTCCTTAAAGAGGTGGGGTTTCAAATGTCTCCGGAAGGTGGTGAGTGACTCCGCTGTCCTGGCGTCGTGAGGAAGCTTGTTCCACCATTGGGGTGCCAGAGCAGCGAACAGTTTTGACTGGGCTGAGCGGGAGCTGTGCTTCCGCAGAGGAAGGGGAGCCAGCAGGCCAGAGGTGGATGAACGCAATGTCCTCGTTTGGGTGTAGGGACTGATCAGAGCCTGAAGGTACAGAGGTGCCGTTCCCCTCACTGCTCCATAGGCAAGCACCATGGTCTTGTAGCGGATGCGAGCTTCAACTGGAAGCCAGTGGAGTGTGCGGAGGAGGGGGGTGACGTGAGAGAACTTGGGAAGGTTGAACACCAGACGGGCTGCGGCATTCTGGATGAGTTGTAGGGGTTTAATGGCACAGGCAGGGAGCCCAGCCAACAGCGAGTTGCAGTAGTCCAGACGGGAGATGACAAGTGCCTGGACCAGGACCTGCGCCGCTTCCTGTGTAAGGCAGGGTCGCACTCTCCGAATGTTGTAGAGCATGAACCTGCAGGAGCGGGTCACCGCCTTGATGTTGGCGGAGAACGACAGGGTGTTGTCCAGGGTCACGCCTAGGCTCTTCGCACTCTGGGAGGAGGACACAGCGGAGTTGTCAACCGTGATGGCGAGATCATGGAACGGGCAGTCCTTCCCCGGGAGGAAGAGCAGCTCCGTCTTGCCAGGGTTCAGCTTGAGGTGGTGATCCGTCATCCATACTGATATGTCTGCCAGACATGCAGAGATGCGATTCGCCACCTGGTTATCAGAAGGGGGAAAGGAGAAGATTAGTTGTGTATCGTCAGCGTAGCAATGATAGGAGAGACCATGTGAGGATATGACAGAGCCAAGTGACTTGGTGTATAGGGAGAAAAGGAGAGGGCCCAGAACCGATCCCTGGGGGACACCAGTGGTGAGAGCACGTGGTGCGGAGACAGCTTCCCGCCACGCCACTTGGTAGGAGCGACCGGTCAGGTAGGACGCAATCCAGGAGTGAGCCGCGCCGGAGATGCCCATCTCGGAGAGGGTGGAGAGGAGGATCTGATGGTTCACAGTATCAAAGGCAGCAGACAGGTCTAGAAGGACAAGAGCAGAGGAGAGAGAGTTAGCTTTAGCAGTGCGGAGTGTCTCCGTGACACAGAGAAGAGCAGTCTCAGTTGAATGACCAGTCCTGAAACCTGATTGGTTTGGATCAAGAAGGTCATTCTGAGAGAGATAGCAAGAGAGTTGGCTAAAGACGGCACGCTCAATAGTTTTGGAAAGAAAAGAAAGAAGGGATACTGGTCTGTAGTTGTTGACATCAGTGGGGTCGAGTGTTGGTTTTTTGAGGAGGGGAGCAACTCTCGCTCTCTTGAAGACGGAAGGGACATGGCCAGCGGTCAAGGATGAGTTGATCAGCGAGGTGAGGTAGGGGAGAAGGTCACCGGAGATGGTCTGGAGAAGGGAGGAGGGGATGGGGTCAAGCGGGCAGGTTGTTGGGCGGCCTGCAGTCACAAGTCGCAGGATTTTATCTGGAGAGAGAGGGGAGAAAGAAGTCAAAGCATAGGGTAGGGCAGTGTGAGCAGGACCAGCAGTGTTATTAGACTTAACAAACGAGGATCGGATGTCGTCAACCTTCTTTTCAAAGTGGTTGACGAAGTCATCCACAGAGAGAGAGGAGGGGGGGGGGGGGGGGAGGAGGATTCAGGAGGGAGGAAAATGTGGCAAAGAGCTTCCTAGGGTTAGAGGCAGATGCTTGGAATTTAGAGTATTCTCCAAGTATGATCTTGGAGATGGGGAAAGGGACGATAAACCGGGGGAAAGTTTGAGGGACTCCACCCGGAGGGGCAGATCTCAGGTGGACAGGCATACCTTCTGCCCGAGACGATACCGGTGAGCCGGGGTCCAGTGGCGGTCCGCTTGTCGTCGATACCTGGAGGTGGTCTTGAGAAGAGCCAACCGGGCTCTCCTCCAGGTACGACGACAGCGGCGGACAAACATCTGGGCCGAGGGTATGCCGATCTCTTCCTCTTGCTCCGGGAAGAGTGGGGGTTGATAACCCAGGGAACACTCAAAGGACCAGTTCGTACTATCACGTTTCATGAGAAGACCCAGATGCAGACAGTGTCAAAGTAACAAAAGTTTATTACAAAAACAGGGGGTAGGCAAACAACAGGTCAAGGGCAGGCAGAGGTCAGTAATCCAGGGCACACCCTCGGTCCAGATGTTTGTCTGCCTGCCCAGGCTCAGGGTCAGGGCAGGCAGAATGGTCAAAAACGGGAAAACTAGAAAACAGGAATTTGAGAAAGACAGGAGTAAGGGGAAAACCGCTGGTAGGCTTGACGAAACAAAACGAACTGGCAACAGACAAACAGAGAACACAGGTATAAATACACTGGGGATAATGGGGAAGATGGGCGACACCTGGAGGGGGGTGGAGACAATCACAAAGACAGGTGAAACAGACAATATGTGTTATTTAATTGTTTTGATGTCTTCACTGTTATTCTACAATGTAGAAAATAGTAAAAACCCTGGAATGAGTAGGTGTGTCCAAACTTTGGACTGGTACTATATATATATATATAATATATTATTTTAAACTGTTTTTATTGTTGTCACTGTTGTGTGTATCACTTTGCTTTGGCAACATTGACCTTGTTGTTCATGCCATTAAATTATATTGAATTTGAATTAGAGAGAGAGACAGAGAGAGAGAGAGAGAGAGAGAGAGAGGGAGAGAGAGAGAGAGAGAGAGAGAGAGAGAGAGAGAGAGAGAGCGAGAGAGGACCTGAGCAGCTGCCAGTGACGTGGTAGTAACGCTTCTGTTCTTCGCAACAGGACTACTGGAGCCAGTCCAATAGTATTATAGCCCTGCACAGACCTCAATAGCTGCCAGAGAAACAAGCATCACAAACTGAACTTGTGCACATCACCACAGGTATGTGTAAATGCTCTATACTGGAACTACGCTTCAGTGCGTTGAAATCACTGTCAGACATGTGCTGTTTATCTCCAAGAGTGAGAGGGAAAGCCATTAAGGTTATGCCCAAACTCTTAGGATGATAGTGGCGTCAAGAAGCATTAGTGGCTCCACATTATTTTGAATACCCTCTAAAGTGCTGAATATGCAGAAGCCCAGCAGGCATCTAGCAGCTGGCACAGTCAAAGTATTTCCTCTGAATCCAATTCTATGTACTGCTCCGTGTATTAAAATGAGATGCACTGTATTACTCCCTATTAACACAATGAGGAACACCTGGAAAAGCACAGCTTGCTGGAAATCTACCTCACATGAACTTACATCTCATGTACAGAAAAAAACTGCTGTCCACCTTTCTAAAACCACTCTTCAAGATATTCAACCATCAGAATAAAAGGTGTGTCCTAATCGCCTTGACTGAGCCAAAGGCCAAATCTCTGTTACCCTCCAGTGACCCATCTCCTCTCCTCATGTTGTAGTTCACTCCTGGGTGAAAATGCCTAATAGGGCTGAGGTCTGTGTCACCGTGGCCTAGTGACACAGCTATAAGTGTTTTCTGAGTCATAAAGTACAAGAAAATGTTAATACCGGTACACATAAACATGTGTGCCAGGTGGTTCTGAAAGTCTGGAGGCTTTATTTATATATTTATTTACTTTTATTACTCTTGGCATGCACGAATACAAGTATCGCACTGGGATAGAGCAGCCGACATGCAGGCCAAATTGCTTGATTTAATTATCGAAAGGTCAATCAGGGAAGAAATGGTGAGAAAGTGCAACAAGTTGAAGATTGACCAGGATTTTCAGACATAGGATTTGGAGCTAACCCCAAGGATGTGGAGGTGTTAGTTATGTAATGAACTATACAGTATATGTCTAGTTAGAACAAAGCCATCTGTGCCCATCCCATTTTTATCCCTGCTCTACTGTTAATGATTGTATGGAGGAATCAGTTGTTTTCTACAAAGGCTTGATATCATTATTATAAAGTGATATCACAGGTATGGTATCATTGTACATAAAATGATGTCACCTCACACAGATGGTGGGAGAGTAGAGAACCTGAATTAACAGGCTATAACCTGAATACAAAAAAGATGCAAACCTGGATTTGTGTCTGTCTTTATTCCTGCAGCAAATAAATAGTGAGAAAGAATAATGTTTGACATAATAAAATAACCACTTTCATTTTTTGTCCTTTATCAAACCACAATAATTAGAAGAGATCACATTTGTGAGTCATACAATATGTGAGACCATCTGTAAACAATTGTGTCCTTAGTGTGCTTAATATGACTGGCTCACAGAGAGCCAGGTGCATGCCAGGGATGATGCCAACAAAGAGAAGGCAGAGCCTGAGATGTATAAATAAATAAAAATATACAGGTAGAACTGCAGCAGTAGTAGTCTATGCATTGTAGCACCATCGGTTCGGCACTGAACTACACAACAGGGTGTCATCCAAGGTCACACAGTGGCAGTGGTGTAAAGTAACTAAGTAAAACTACTTTAAAGCACTACTTAAGTAGTTTTTTGGGGTATCTGTACTTTACTTTACTATTTATATTTTTGACAACTTTTACTTGTACTTCACTACATTCCTGAAGAAAATAATGTACTTTTTACTGCATACATTTCCCCTGACACACAAAATACTAGTTACATTTGGAATGCTTCACAGGATAAGAAAATTGTTTAATTCACACACTTGTCAAGATAACATCCCTGGTCATCCCTACTGCCTCTGATGCGGTGGACACACTAAACACAAATGCTTCATTTGTAAATTATGTCTGAGTGTTGGAGTGTGCCCTTGACTAATTTTAAAAAACAAGAAAATTGTGCTGTTTGGATTGCCTAATTTTACTTTTGATACTTAAGTATATTTTTGCAATTACATTTACTTTCGGTACTTAAGTATATTTAAAACCAAATACTTTTACTTAAGTCATTTTCTATTAAGGTATCTTTACTTTTACTCAAGTATGACAATTGCGTACTTTTTCCACCACTGCACATTGGTTCAATGGTGATGGAGAGGTCTTGGAGCGGACAGGCCTTCCAAGGAAGGAATAGTGACCCTGTCTTGTAGAGACACATACAAACAAATGTCAATAAATGTTTTATAGCTATAAAGCCTTTTCTACAACATCAGCAGCCATCAAATACATAAATACTCCTACATACAATAACATTTTACAGTCATAGGCCTACTAGCTACTTGTGTGTTCACGGACATATTCAACCTCTCCTTGTCCCAGTCTGTGATCCCCACATGCTTCAAGATGTCCACCATTGTCCCTGTACACAAGCAAACTAATGTAACTTACCTAAATGACTATCACCCTGTAGCACTCACTTCTGTCATCATAAAGTGCTTCGAGAGGCTTGTTTAAGGACCACATCAGCTTACCTGACACCCTGGACCCACTCTAATTTGCATACCGCCCCAACAGATCCATGAATTATGCAATCTCTATTGCTCTACACACTGCCCTATCCCACCTAGACAAAAGGAACACCTATGTGAGAATGCTGTTCATCGACTACAGCTCAGCGTTCAACACCATAATCACCTCTAAGCTTGACACTAAGCTCAAGGCCCTGGGTATGAACGCCTCCCTCTGCAACTGGATATGGGACTTATATTTACATTTGACATTTTAGTCATTTAGCAGACGCTCTTATTCAGAGCGACTTACAGTAGTGAGAGCATACATTTTTGTACTTCCTGATAGGCAGACCCCAGGTGGTGAGAGTAGGCAACAACACCTCCGCCACGCTGACCCTCAACACGGGGGCCCCCCAGGGGTGCGGGCTCACCCCCCTCCTGTACTCCCTGTACACCCGTGACTGCATGGCCACTCACAACTCCAACACCGTCATAAAGTTTTCAGACGGCACAAAGGGGGTGGGCCTGATCACCAACGGCGACGAGACAGCCTACAGGGAGGAGGTTAGAGCCCTGGCAGAGTGGTGCTAGGAAAACAGCCTCTCCCTCAACGTCAGCAAAACCAAGGAGCTGATCGTGGAAAACAGGAAACAGGGAGGATCACGCCCCTATTTTCATCGACAGGGTTGCAGTGGAGAGGTTCAAAAGCTTCCTCAGCGTGCACATCACAGATGACCTGACATGGTCCAATCACACCACCAGCGTAACAGCGCCTCTTCAACCTCAAGCGGCTGAAGAAATTTGGAATGGGCCCTCAGATCCTACAGAAGTTCTACAGATTGTACAGCTACACAATCGAGAGAATCTTGACCGGCTGCATCACTGCACTGCCCTCAACAGGAAGGCTGTACAGAGGGTTGTGTGGACGGTCTAATACATCACAGGGTGAGCTCCCTGCCCTCCAGGACATTTACTCCAAGCGGTGTCTGAGGAAGGCCCGAAAGATCGTCAAGGACTCCAGTCACCCGAGCCACGTACTGTTCACTCTGTTACCATCTGGCAAGCGTTATCGGAGCATCAGGTCTCGGACAAACAGGCTCCGAGACAGCTACTACCACCAGGACATCAGTCTTCTGAACAGCTAACCCTAGCTGTCTCCCTCCACAGACCTGCACCTTTCAGAGTAGTTGCACCTCAGAGACTATCTGCACCTTATAGACTACCCACACATCCAACCCTTACACACGAACACACAAACACACAAACACACAAACACACAAACACACACACACACACACACACACAAACACCCATAAACACACACACACACACACAAGCACCCACACACACTCAGAACTCTCTCTCTCTCACACACACACAGTCAGCACTGCTGTTCTATTATATACTGGACTATTTATTCCACTGCGTGACCAAGTCACTACCCACCAGGGACGGCTTGTTCAATAGGGCGATATGGGCGACGCACTGCCAAACGGGAAAAGGAAGGGATTTTTTTTCTAATCAATTATATCACGGCAACAGCAGTTATCAGTGTTCACGTCTGATCTGCCAGCCACTAAATGTCAAATCAGGCTAAAGTCGTGCTTCAAATGGCCCCGCCCGTTTTCTGGGCGATTTCAGTCAGGTTGAAAATCGCCCAGAAGTCTCTCATAGCCTGTCATGTAAAATCTATTTTTTTCACATTTCAAAGCTTTCAATACATTCTCTATGGGTGTCTGTGGGCTTGCACTTACGCGCTTTCGTCATACGTGACGTAACGTTGAACGTAACTAAGACAATGGCGGCTAGCAGCGTCTCTGTTGTGACCTGCAGTGTGGCGTTATTTTATGTTTTTAATTTGTAGACTTAGTTTACAAACATTCTGCAAACATTCTGCTTTGGACTGATCTTCGGTTTTGGACTGATCTTGTTGATCGTGTACATACCCGCTACGAACGGACTAAATAATGAAAACGCTGCTGGCAGCGGAATCCCAATACAGCTGGGAGACTTGGCTGGATGACAGAGTCCCGGACAGAGAGGTGGAGCCGGCCGGCTTCACCCTGGTCAGAGCGGACCGCGATCCTGGTAAGAGAGCGACTCTGTACCCCGACATTGAACTGCTTTCTGTGTCATTGAACCTTACTATTGTTGATAAAACAAGTTTACTGGAGAACGGAGACCAAGTAGAGACTTTTGGACAAGGTGGATAATTGTATAATATAAGGCAGTTTATTCAGAGGTAAAGATATCTGGAATCGCGTGCACGGACCCGTTCGTCAAACTCGTAGGGAGTTTATCAGAAGAGCCCCTAAACATTGTGTGCTGACATTTTATACAATAAAATGAAGTAGGTTGAATCTAGTAGTTCTGATCTTCTGATTGGTCCTGATGAGTTGGGCGAGGTCACCTCCAGGCTAGTGTCACTGTTGCATTGGCTCTGAGTCGGGTTCTCTGTCTTCAGATGTTCAGCCTAAGAGAAGAGGATTTGTGTGTGTGTGTGTGTGTTTGTTATCATTGTGTGTGTGTGTGTGTGTGTGTGTGTGTGTGTGTGTGTGTGTGTGTGTGTGTGTGTGTGTGTGTGTGTGTTTGTTATCAGTGATGATGTGTGTGTGTGTGTGTGTGTGTGTGTTTATCAGTGATGATGTGTGTGTGTGTGTGTGTGTGTGGGTGTGTGTGTGTGTGTCCTCAGGGCAAGAACTCGTGAGTTGGAAGAACTGAGAGACCTATGGCGTGGGTGTTATCCTTAGCCACCTGCTGACAAGGCTGACAAGATAGGACTCTTGTTCATTGTATTGAATACAAAGGCCCAACACAAAATGGGTCATGCACAAGATTTTAGTCAGACCAAGCTATAACATTATATATTTACTACGACAGTACATTCAACCAAAAGCTAATATAACAAAGGCATCAGAGATTATTTATAATCTGTCACAGAAACTGGAATCCATCTCCCCAGATCAGTCAATAAATGCTTCTGGTATTGACTTATATGCTGCCCCTGTCTTCATGTTGTTGCTGGACATATCTTTTTTAAAATGTGTGTAGGTCACCTAAATCATCAGAAAAATTGCCCCTCCTGAGAATTTTTTCAGGAGCCGCCACTGCTACCCACTGTATATTTGTAAATACAGTGTAAATACAGTCTATTATTACTATGTAGTACTATGCATACTACCTCTCTTATTACTTCTATTACTTGTTATTTTTGACTTGACTCTTTTTATTGTTATTATTGATATTGACTAATGTACTGCTATGTTGAGGGAGCTAGCGCATAAGCATTTCACTGCACCTTTTACACCTGCTCTAAACTGTTAATGTGAAGAATACAATTAGATTTGATTTGTGTTACAGCAAAGATTAACATAAAGAAAGGTTGAGACAGGACCATGCCTGTACACAAACTGAAGTAAGCTTTATGCGACATCTTTTTGAGTGCGGACACATTACACCTTTTGTTTGTCTGTACACAAACTGTAGCAATGAGAGCATCCCATTATTTGAAGGAGCAGCTGAGCAGGCAGAGAGAGAGAGAGAGAGAGAGACTGCAAGAACAACAGATGGAGGTTGCGTCCCAAATAAGTGTGCACTTGGATCATAGATTAGCGCTGTCTTAGGCATCTCACAGTACGGACATTGCAATTTATTGCCCTGGCCACATCTGCAGTCCTCATGCCTCCTTGCAGCATGCCTAATGCACGTTCACACAGATGAGCAGGGACCCTGGGCATCTTTTTTTTGGTGTTTTTCAGAGTCAGTAGAAAGGCCTCTTTAGTGTCCTAAGTTTTCATAACTGTGACCTTAATTGCCTACCGTCTGTAAGCTGTTAGTGTCTTAACGACCGTTCCACAGGTGCATGTTTATTAATTGTTTATGGATCATTGATCAAGCATGGGAAACAGTGCTTAAACCCTTTACAAATAAGATCTGTGAAGTTATTTGGATTTTTACGAATTATCTTTGAAAGACGGGGTCCTGAAAAAGGGACATTTCTTTTTTTGCTGAGTTTATATACAGTGGGGAAAAAAAGTATTTAGTCAGCCACCAATTGTGCAAGTTCTCCCACTTAAAAAGATGAGAGAGGCCTGTAATTTTCATCATAGGTACACATCAACTATGACAGACAAATTGAGGAAGAAAATTCCAGAAAATCACATTGTAGGATTTTTTATGAATTTATTTGCAAATTATGGTGGAAAATAAGTATTTGGTCACCTACAAACAAGCAAGATTTCTGGCTCTCACAGACCTGTAACTTCTTCTTTAAGAGGCTCCTCGGTCCTCCACTCGTTACCTGTATTAATGGCACCTGTTTGAACTTGTTATCAGTATAAAAGACACCTGTCCACAACCTCAAACAGTCACACTCCAAACTCCACTATGGCCAAGACCAAAGAGCTGACAAAGGACACCAGAAACAAAATTGTAGACCTGCACCAGGCTGGGAAGACTGAATCTGCAATAGGTAAGCAGCTTGGTTTGAAGAAATCAACTGTGGGAGCAATTATTAGGAAATGGAAGGCATACAAGACCACTGATAATCTCCCTCGATCTGGGGCTCCACGCAAGATCTCACCCCGTGGGGTCAAAATGATCACAAGACCGGTGAGCAAAAATCCCAGAACCACACGGGGGGACCTAGTGAATGACCTGCAGAGAGCTGGGACCAAAGTAACAAAGCCTACCATCAGTAACACACTACGCCGCCAGGGACTTAAATCCTGCAGTGCCAGACGTGTCCCCCTGCTTAAGCCAGTACATGTCCAGGCCCGTGCTAGAGTGCATTTGGATGATCCAGGAGAGGATTGGGAGAATGTCATATGGTCAGATGAAACCAAAATAGAACTTTTTGGTAAAAACTCAACTCGTCGTGTTTGGAGGACAAAGAATGCTGAGTTGCATCCAAAGAACACCATACCTACTGTGAAGCATGGGGGTGGAAACATCATGCTTTGGGGCTGTTTTTCTGCAAAGGGACCAGGACGACTGATCCGTGTAAAGGAAAGAATGAATGGGGCCATGTATCGTGAGATTTTGAGTGAAAACCTCCTTCCATCAGCAAGGGCATTGAAGATGAAACGTGGCTGGGTCTTTCAGTATGACAATGATCCCAAACACACCGCCCGGGCAACGAAGGAGTGGCTTCGTAAGAAGCATTTCAAGGTCCTGGAATGGCCTAGCCAGTCTCCAGATCTCAACCCCATAGAAAATCTTTGGAGGGAGTTGAAAGTCTGTGTTGCCCAGCGACAGCCCCAAAACATCACTGCTCTAGAGGAGATCTGCATGGAGGAATGGGCCAAAATACCAGCAACAGTGTGTGAAAACCTTGTGAAGACTTACAGAAAACGTTTGACCTGTGTCATTGCCAACAAAGGGTATATAACAAAGTATTGAGAAACTTTTGTTATTGACCAAATACTTATTTTCCACCATAATTTGCAAATAAATTCATTAAAAATCCTACAATGTGATTTTCTGGATTTTTTTCCCTCATTTTGTCTGTCATAGTTGACGTGTACCTATGATGAAAATTACAGGCCTCTCTCATCTTTTTAAGTGGGAGAACTTGCACAATTGGTGGCTGACTAAATACTTTTTTTCCCCACTGTATGTATATGTAAAAATTACAGGATGTAACATATAATATGAAATGGTTGACGTAGTACACAATTGGATGACGTAGTACACAAAAAGCGGGGGGCACGTTTTGGCTCATGAGCACCACTTTCAGAATTACTGGATGAACTTATACAAAGGTTCCGGAGCATCACTTTAACCCAGGTTGGTTACAACACTAGTTGGGAGGCCACAACAGGAAGTTTGTTCTTCCATCTGCAAGTAAAAAGACAAGCACAAGCTAGAATTGTTTGTATGATGAAAGGTGTTAGCTAGCTAGTTAGCTAAACAAAAATGTATGTCAAATTAGCAAATGGGACTGTTATGTGGGCAGCTTGTCTCTCCCTTTTCTGTTTCCCTTCTTCCTTGTTTTGTCCCCTCTTTGTCTGTTGTATCTGTATGTGTGTTTGTCCCCATTATGTGGGTGTGTCTGGAGTGGATCGGGGGGCGTGCTCAGGATCTGCCTCTCCTGTGCAGCTGCGGGTTGTTTCCAGTGATTCCTGCCTACGCAGCTGCATCCTATTCTCTCATCAACCTGCACTACTAATTCATGGGCATGGCTCTCCACCGGCGCCAGATCGTTGTTCTTACTAGAGCGGTAACTTGGCTCACCAGTAGAGTTAAATTGTCTTTGTCTTCAGCCTGGCTCTTTACTCTCCTTAACCTGTCATTTGTTTTGTCTTCAGTTCAGACATACCTCCCAACCTGCCTGCCTGCCTTCCTGCCTGCCGGCCTGCCTGCCTGCCTGCCTGCCTGCCTCAGCCTCTCCTTCCTCCGGAGCCGACTAGCCCACTCTGTTCCTTTTATTCAGTTGTTTTTGGACTAAGACAAATTGAACTTTTATTAAAATATTTTTTGTTTCCTCCACTCCCTTAGTCGTGTTTGTTTCTCTGAGTGCTGGGTTGAACCATAGCTTAACAGGGACTAGTTAAGGCTGTTGAAAGTTTGACTGTTCAGCTTAATAGCTAGCTTGCACTAGTTTTACTTTACTGTAATTAAAATCAGAACTAGCTATCACCGGTGAATACCTGTCTGGTAACACTTTACTTGATACCCAGTGTCATGACACGGTCATAACCATGTCATAATATGTCATAACGGCTGACATAACTTTTCATAACATGTCATAATATGGTCATAACACTGTCATGACACATATATAGACCTGTTGTGACATATATTGCATACTTTTATGTCTGGTTATGACACCTCATAACCCACAAAACCTACCAAGGTAGTTATTTTATTGCTGTTCATGACACCTACATAAGAGTGTCAAAACCCACAAAGCCTACCACACAAGGCAAGACATTCCATTACACCTTAGCTTACTTGTCAACAGTATATTTATGTTATATAACATTTTCTGAAATTGACCATATTAAATGATCATTGTTATTGCGCATAAATTGATGTCAGACATGCACCTACCCCAATGCTCTGTTGATGATGACAGGAGTGAATGCAGGAGCAGATTTAAGTAAGTGATTGACCTATCTGGCTAATATAATTATGATGGTCATAAGACCAAGTAAAGTGACACAGGAGGGTCATAATGCTTCTTGACAGTATCATAAAGTGAATTTTTTTAGTCCAAGTAAAGTGACACAGTATGTTTATAATGCTTCATGACAGTGTCATAAAGTGTATTTAAAATATGATGAAAAAAACATGAATTCATTAATACAACAACAACAAAGGACTCAAGAAACAAACTTGCAAATGAAAGGAAACGTCTTGGCAGGGAAAAAACACATTTGAATTAATGTAGGTTTGATGCTCTTATGTAGGTGTCATACCATCCATAATTTTTTTTGGTAAAAGACCAAGTCCATATTATAGGAAGAACAGCTCAAATAAGCAAAGAGAAATTACAGTCCATCACTACTTTAAGACATGAAGGTCAGTCAATACGGAACATTTCAAGAACTTTTAACGTTTCTTCAAGTGCAGTCTCAAAAACCATCAAGCGCTATGATGAAACTGGCTCTCATGAGGAACGCCACAGGAAAGGAAGGCCCAGAGTTACCTCTACTGCAGAGGATAAGGTCATTAGAGTTAACTGCACCTCAGATTGCAGCCCAAATGAATGTTTCACAGAGTTCAAGTAACAGACACATCTCAGAATCAACTGTTCAGAGGAGACTGTGTGAATCAGGCCTTCATGGTCGAATTGCTGCAAAAAAAAACACTACAAAAGGACACCAATAATAAGAAGAGACTTGCTTGGGCCAAGAAACACGAGCAATGGACATTAGACGGGCGGAAATCTGTCCTTTGGTCTGAGTCCAAATTTGAGATTTTTGGTTGCAACCGCCGTGTCTTTGTGAGACGCAGAGTAGGTGAACGAATGATCTCTGCATGTTTAGTTCCTATCGTGAAGCATGGAGGAGGAGGTGTGATGGTGTGGGGGTTGCTTTGCTGGTGACACTGTCGGTGATTGATTTAGAATTCAAAGCACACTTAACCAGCATGGCTACAACAGCATTCTGCAGCGATATGCCATCCCATCTGGTTTGCGCTTAGTGGGACTCTCATTTGTTTTTCAAAAGGACAATGACCCAAAACACACCTCCAGGCTGTGTAAGGGCTATCTGACCAAGAAGGAGAGTGATGGAGTGCTGCATCAGATGACCTGGCCTCCACAATCACATGACCTCAACCCAATTGAGATGGTTTGGGATGAGTTGGACCGCAGAGTTAAGGAAAAGCAGCCAACAAATGCTCAGCATATGTGAACTCCTTCAAGACTGTTGGAAAAGTATTCCTCATGAAGCTGGTTGAGAGAATGCCAAGAGTGTGCAAAGCTGTCATCAAGGCAAAGGGTGGCTATTTTGAAGAATCAAAAATATAAAATATACACTACCGTTCAAAAGTTTGGGGTCACTTAGAAATGTCCTTGTTTTCGAAAGAAAAGCAATTTTTGTCCATTAAAATAACATCAAATTGATCAGAAATACAGTGTAGACCAGGGTTCTTCGATTACGGTCCTGGAGGGCCGAGACACCTCTGTTTTTCATCCTCTCCTTCTAATCAGGGGCTAATTCAGACCTGGGACACCAGGTGAGTGCAATTAACTACCAGGTAGAAATAAAAAACAGAAGTGTTTAGGCCCTCCAGGACCGGAATTGAAGAACCCTGGTGTAGACATTGTTAATGTTGTAAATGGCTATTGTAGCTGGAAACGGCTGATTCTTTATGGAATATCTACATAGGCATACACAGGCCCATTATCAGCAACAATCAGTCCTGTGTTCCAATGGCACGTTGTGTTTGCTAATCCTCACAGGTCCTCAACTGGCAGCTTCATTAAATAGTACCCGCAAAACACCAGTCTCAAAATCAACAGTGAAGAGGCGACTCCGGGATTTTTTAATCTTTTTAAGATATGGCTTTTTCTTTGCAACTCTGCCTAGAAGGTCAGCATCCCGGAGTCGCCTCTTCACTGTTGACTGGTCTTTTGCGGATACTATTTAATGAAGCTGCCAGTTGAGGACCTGTGAGGCTCCTGTTTCTCAAACTAGACACTCTAATGTATTTGTCTTCTTGCTCAGTTGTGCACCGGGGCCTCCCACTCCTCTTTCTATTCTGGTTAGAGCCTGTTTGCGCTGTTCTGTGAAGGGAGTAGTACACAGCGTTGTACGAGATCTTCAGTTTCTTGGCAATTTCTCGCATGGAATAGCCTTCATTTCTCAGAACAAGAATAGACTGACGAGTTTCAGAAGAAAGTTGTTTGTTTCTGGCCATTTTGAGCCTGTAACGAACCCACAATTGCTAATGCTCCAGATACTCAACTAGTCTCAAGAAGGCCAGTTTTATTGCTTCTTTAATCAGCACAACAGTTTTCAGCTGTGCTAACATAATTGCAAAAGGGTTTTCTAACGATCAATTAGCCTTTTAAAATGATAAACTTGGATTAGCAAACACAACGTGCTTTTGGACTGATGGTTGCTGATAATGTGCCTCTGTACGCCTATGAAGATATTCCATTAAAAATCATTGTTTCCAGCTACAATAGCCATTTACAACATTAACAATGTCTACACTGTATTTCTGATCAATTTGATGTTATTTTAATGGACAAAACATGTGCTTTTCTTTCGAAAACAAGGACATTTCTAAGTGACCCCAAACTTTTGAACGGTTGTGTATATTGATTTGGTTAACACTTTTTTGGTTACTACATGATTCCATATGTGTTATTTCATAGTTTTGATGTCTGCACTATTATTCTACAATGTAGAAAAAATTAAGTAAAAAATAAATGTGCTGATTTCAGCACAAATATATTTTTATTTGGTTCTTTTCTGTTCTGTAAAGGCTTCAAGGTTAATCGAATAATGAGAGAGAACAACAACTATAAAACGTGGGCCCAAGTTCTACATCCAATGGAAAATGTCAACTCATTCCAACGTTTTTGTTCCAACTTTGCTGCAAAAAGAGAGGGAGAGTGAGTATGCAGCTTCACAACCACTACCTGAACACCCTGGGCCTGATCCGAAGAATGGGCATGATTAAGGAATGCTTTGGTAAAACTTTAACCTTAACAGTTATTTTGTCCTCCACAGGGTTGCATATGAAGAGTTTATTTCCAAAATGCTAAATCCACCAATTATTCACATATGTGTTTACTGTTCTCAGATTTTTTATTAATAGCTTTTAGATGTGTATGAAGATATATATGTTTTTATTTTGCAAAATGCTCTATATCCATTGTTTAGCTGGAATGGAATGTATGTATTCCTGTATATTTGACTGTGACATGTGGTTGTCTCACCTAGCCATCTTCTTAAGTTGAATGCACTTACTGTAAGTCGCTCTGGATAAGAGCATTTGTACATGACTAAAATGTAAAATGTAAAATGTAAAATAAATGACTAAAATGTCAAATTTAATTATTGTATTTTTTTAATTTAAAGAGTATTGATGTCACAAATGTATCATTTGTAAATGTCTTTATTTAAAATGTAGTTATTTGTTACATTTGACTGTGTAAAACCTAGCAGTACTACTTATTTCTCTGAAAATGAGGCAGGATATATAGCATTTTGCAAAAGAAACATGATTATTTGTCTCTCTGAAATGAAACCATCAAGTTATAGATTTTAAACAAATACATGTCTGTCATTGAACAACCCCATGCCATGATTAGATCTTGAAAAAACTCACCAATCTCTTTCATAATTTCTTTAAACAATAAAAGCTAAATTACCAAAATTTCTGAAAATGGATATACAGTGCATTCAGAAAGTATTCAGACCCCCTGACTTTTTCCACATTTTGTTACGTTACAGCCTTATTTTAAAATGGATTAAATAAATAACATCCTCATCAATCTACACACAATACCCTATAATGACAAAGCAAAAACCCGTTTATATAAATTTTTGCAAATGTAGAAAAAAATGCAATATATGAAATACCTTATTTACATAAGTATTCAGACACTTTGCTATGAGACTCGAAATTGAGCTCAGGTGCATCCTGTTTCCATTGATCATCCTTGAGATGTTTCTACAATTTGATTGGAGTCCACCTGTGGTAAATTCAATTGATTGGACATGATTTGGAAAGGCACACACCTGTCTATATAAGGTCCCACAGTTGACAGTGCATGTCAAAGCAAAAACAAAGCCATGAGGTCGAAGGAATTGTCCGTAGAGCTCCGAGATAGGATTGTGTCGAAGCAAAGATCTGGGGAAGGGTACCAAAAAATGTCTGCAGCTTTGAAGGTCCCCAAGAACACAGTGGCCTCCATCATTCTTAAATGGAAGAAGTTTGGAACCACCAAGACTCTTCCTAGAGCTGGCTGCCCGGCCAAACTGAGCAATCGGGGGAGAAGGGCCTTGGTAAGGGAGGTGACAGTGCTCCAGAGTTCCTCTGGAGATGGGAGAAACTTCCAGAAGGACAACCACCTCTGCAGCACTCCACCAATCAGGCCTTTATGGTAGAGTGGCCAGACGAAAGCCACTCCTCAGTAAATGACACATGACAGCCCACTTGGAGTTTGCCAAAAGGCACCTAAAGGACTCTCGGACCATGAGAAACAAGATTCTCTGGTCTGATGCAACCAAGATTGAACTCTTTGGCCTGAATGCAAGCGTCACGTCTGGAGGAAACCTGGCACCATCCCTACAGTGAAGCATGGTGGTGGCAGCATCATGCTGCTGGGATGTTTTTCAGCGGCAGGGACTGGGAGACTAGTCACAATCGAGGGAAAGATGAACGGAGCAAAGTACAGAGAGATCCTTGATGAAAACCTGCTCCAGAGCGCTCAGGACCTCAGACGGGGGCGAAGGTTCACCTTCCAGCAGGACAATGACCCTAAGCACACAGCCAAGACAACGCAGGAGTGGCTTCTGGACAAGTCTCTGAATGTCCTTGAGTGGCCCAGCCAGAGCCCGGACTTGAACCTGATGGAACATCTCTGGAGAAACCTGAAAATAGCTGTGCAGCGACGCTCCCCATCCAATCTGACAGAGCTTGAGAGGATCTGCAGAGAAGAATGGTAGAAACTCCCCAAATACAGGTGTGCCAAGCTTGTAGCGTCATACCCAAGAAGACTTGAGCCTGTAATCGCTGCCAAAGGTGCTTCAGCAAAGTACTGAGTAAAGGGTCTGAATACTTATGTAAATGTGATATTTCATTGTTACATTAGTAATACATTTGCAAAATTTTCAAAAAACTTGTTTTTGCTTTGACATTATGGGGTATTGTGTATAGACTGATGAGGGGGGAAATAACAATATATTTTAGAATAAGGCTGTAACGTAACAAAATGTGGGAAAGGTCAAGGGGTCTGAATACTTTCCAAATGCACTGTATAGCGTTTTGGAATGAAACTCTTCATATAAACGCAGGCCTGAATAAAAGTCGCTGTAAAAAATATAGATGTAGACCAAGTCATATACAGTAGCCAACTCCTTTTGGAACACTGTAAGCATCCTACATGGATCAGTTCACAGCCAAATCTATATTTTCCTATGGCATTAATACCTTACAAGTCAGATAGGAAGGGTCAGATAAGAAGGGTGTCACTTCTGATTGGCCAGTATGTTAAAGTCTTTCACGACATTCATACACAAAGTCAAACCAAATTAATCTTTCGAATTAGCCCTTTAACAATGCTGCCACCAAGTGAGACATACATCCCCTTCAGACCTAGCCATACATACTGTATTTGCTGTTGCTACACCTACTCTCCAGCATTTGGAAGTTTTTCAACTGTGGCATGGCTATTGTCAAATATAAGAAGAAGCAACTTACATTACAGCAGCACCATCCTGTTTAAATATATTAATGTTCAAGGCTTAAGCAGTATTTTACATCTATCCAGGACAATTGTAAATATGGCACTTAGCTTACTTACCTGTACTATACAATGAAAGGCAGAATGTCACCTGCCTTACTTTAATGTGCTGTGATTTTTGCCTTTCCTATAATCTCTCTGTCTCAGAATCAAAGAATGTTCTAATTAGTGCCATTTGAAAGGACTTCATGACGTCTTTTGATGTAATATTACCGTCTGTCCCAATTAGCTGTGCACTTGTCAACCTCATTTTGTTATGATGTCTGAATGTTAAAAGAGGCATGCACTGTTGGCAACATAGATCTTTCTGCAAAATGTCCCCCTCTCTGTGTAGTATGTTAGCCTACTTAGTGTATGTTGTTAAGCCACAGAGGGAAAAAAACACTTAAATTAAGTGTATGTACAGGTTTGTGTGATTAATACAGTACCATATCATTAAATGTTCTTCTTGTGAAGCATTGGATTCTTACACATTTGCATGAATCCCTCTGAAGAATGAAAAAAAAAATCGAACGAAAAGATACCTAGATCACAATAGTGTACTTTTTATGTCAAATGAGAAATGTCCTCCCTCTATTGGGAATAAATGACATCCTTGCTTATCTGTTTCACAGAGCAGGGAGTTTTGGCCAACCAACCCCACACATTGTTTCTGCTGTACTCTAGCTGCACTAAAGCAGGTAGGTAGTCAACAGTGGCCCTCTCAACCTGTGGAGGGAAATGGTTTTACTTAACCCCTGAACTATCCTTTTATGGCTTTTTCCCCTTTATGGCTTTTTCCACTGAGATGACTATAAAAGTAAATAGTTTTTTTCTCTCAATTTTTTCAGGACATTTTGTCCTGAACATTGCAAATATTCCAGATATTCCAGAAATGTAATGAATGATCCAGATCAATTGAAATGTAATCTTAATTTCACTTCAGTACTTTGATAATTGCTATACTTGTATTTGTGTTAGACCATTATGCAGTAAATAGTTGAATGAAAGCAAACTGTAAGATGAAAACAAACACATAGGAGCAGAAATCTGAGAAATATCTTAAGTAGGAAACTATCCTAAAAATGTTACATGGTACCTGTAGTGAGTAAACTTGAGGGGTGACAAGGTTATGCTAAGGACTATGGTGCCATTATTCGCTTTAGGTTGGAATTTACATGATCTAAGGCTGACACCTAGTGGCAAGACACAGAATGACTCGTCAATCGAATGTAAACAAATCTAGGTAAGTAGGGTTACCTAGCTATGAGCATCCTCCCATGCCAGCTGACTCAAGAGATATCAATATCTGTGTGAAAACATTTTCAGTTGCTTTAAAGCATTTCACAGAAAAAAATGCTAACAAATTTCAGCAACAATTTGCAAATTGCAAATTGAGCCATGCTTCTACGTTACACGTGATAAACATTACGTAAGTCAACGTTCAACCAATCAGCTTCTGCTCTTCAAACAGGAAGTTGTATGCATGTTTACGAGGTTATTTTCTTCTCAGCGAATTGCTTTTTTCATCCCAAAAAGGCATCTTTCCACCTTCAGTTTGCAAAATGAAACAAAACTCCAATGTTCCAGCCTTCCTCACCAAGCTTTGGACTCTTGTGGAGGATTCTGATACAAATGAATTTATTTGTTGGAGTCAGGTAAAGTCAATTGCCCCGCTGAGCGTACCAGCCTGGCAGAGCTAGCTAGCGAGTTAGCGCTAGCGCTGCAGGGTTTGAAACGAACTAGCCATCTAGCTATTTATCATCTGTGGCCTCATATACCCGAGTCATAATATTTCTGCTTAATCCTAGATGCAGGTGTCAGTAGTAGGCTTCAATAAGCATCATTTTGTTTTGCTACTGATGTCAAAGACTAATTTGCTATTGTTGTCCCTGCTGGCTAAAGCTAGCATAGTAGCCTCTCCGCTACAACCATCCCCTCCCCCCAGAAGTTAACGTTATAGATAGCTAACGTTATTTGAGTGATCTGTTTGCAAGTTGGCTAGTGTCCTTATAAGAGCACATCAATAAGCATTCAATCAGAAAATAAAGCAAGAAGTCCATGCACTGTTTAGTTCCTGAAATGTAACACAAATACATTTCCTTTAGTTTAAGTAACGTTGTTGATATAGTAGTCTCCTAACTATAATAATGTTTCGTTTTCTAGGAGGGTAACAGTTTCCTCGTCATGAACGAACAGCGATTTGCCAAGGAGATTCTTCCCAAGTTCTTCAAACACAACAACATGGCCAGCTTTGTCAGACAGCTGAATATGTGTAAGTCAGCTATTCTATAAACATAGCTGCTCAGCTGTTATATTGGAATGCCCCCTGTGCAGCTGTCTAATGGGTGGTCTCTCTGCAGATGGATTTCGCAAAGTGATGCACATCGACACAGGCATAGTGAAGCAAGAGCGTGATGGACCAATTGAATTCCAGCATCCTTATTTTAAACATGGGCAGGATGACTTGCTGGAAAACATCAAAAGAAAAGTAAGACCATCATGGGAAACAAATATATAATGGTAAACACATAAATGACCTATATCAGTAAGTAGTCAAACTGAATAAGGTAGAGGTTTAATGGGCACATTTTTTTCAGGTTTCCAATGCAAGACCAGAGGATACTAAGATCAAACAAGAAGACCTGTCCAATATTTTGGCCAGTGTTCAGAATGTTCACGGAAAACAAGAAAGCATTGATTCCCGACTCAACACACTGAAAAGGTACGCAAACTACCATGCCTTGGCAATTAAATGGTGGTAAGAAAGTAGTAGTGATGTGTTGGTTTGGAGATGGTACTATGCTGATGCTTGAATTTCTGTTTACAGAGATAATGAAGGTCTATGGAGGGAAATATCAGACCTGAGACAGAAGCACTCCCAACAGCAGCAAATCATTAAGAAGGTGCAGTAAAACATTCTTCATCCAGAATTACTTCACATATTCAGTGGAAATGGAATTGGAAACAATTTTCTCACAATAAAACAGCTTAACCATTGAATGCATAATTGGCCTTTAGGCTATAAAAGTTTAATCTAACTTTGCTTGTTGTGGTCTTTATTCATTGCAGTTGATACAATTCATTGTCACATTCGTACAAAAGAACCGGATTATGGGTTTAAAACGCAAACGGTAAGCCTTCATAGTATAGCAATTCTTCCACCGAATGACAATTTCGATTACGAAACATTATTAATACATTTTACTTCTCAATCTCCATTTTGCAGGCCTATTCTACTGAACAACAATGGAAAGAAGCCTAAATACATCCATGAAATCTACGATGAACCTCCTCTGGAGCACAACAAAGTATGTGTAGAGGTCTGAAGGGATTTACCTCCTTATGTAAGGTGTACATGGGGGTGTCCATCCATTCAGACATCACACTAATGATACTAGCAAATACACTAGATAGATATTTTTCTGGACAAGATTGAGGCAGGATCATTGCCCAGAAAAATGGCTTAAATTGTGAGAGTCAATGAAACTTGACATTGTCATGGGGGGAATTTTCCATAATATGAGTTTATAATGTTATTTCAAGAGTCTGTTTTTTCAATGGAAACTATTCTAAAGATGTATATTCTGACTCCTCTCCCAGCCCTCTGTCAGTGGTTTGAAGAACGCTGATCTTATTGATGATGTTGTCATCTGTGACATAACTGACGACGATACAGAGATCACAGAGGGCCCCTCAATATTGGATCAATCGTAAGTCAACATCTACATTTTTGTTTCATGTATATTTCCATCTGTGCCATCATCTATCCTCATGCCTGTTCTCCTCTCCTTTATTCTTAGGGATGTAGAAATAGTTGAGGTCTTCGACAGCAATACTGTGTCACAGACAGACGGCTCTGACAATACAGGACAGAACAACTCTTTGGTATTCGAACCAGAAGAGACCACCATAAGCACATATGATAGCCTTCCAACCAGCAGCGTCTTGCAGCTCAACAAACCATCAGGCTTGAGCCTGGAGGATCCCATGAAGATGATGGACTCAATCCTCAATGAGAGTGGAGCTATTTCTCAGAATATCAACCTCCTCGGCAAGTAAGTAGACTTGACTTGCTTTACCTTCGTGGTCCGTAGTTCCTGAAGAACTCGAAAAGGCTCTCTCACAATATGTCCCATATTACTGGGTAGCATTTTTGCATTACTGAAGATATATAGGCCTATTGAATTATTGTTTCAGCTTGCAGTTAATAAGAAGCATCCATGTTTTAACAGGGTTGAGCTGATGGACTACTTGGACAGCATTGACTGCAGTTTGGAAGACTTTCAGGCTATGTTGTACGGGAAGCAGTTCAGCATTGATCCAGATATTTTAGAGGTATGCTTTTCATTTTTAAATGTAACCGGGAAGTTGATAGGCCCCAGAGGTTTATGTTAATGACATTTCATAGAAAGTGTTGTTTTTATTCAGTTCTATGTTTCCTCTTCAGTCTTTCAGTTCAAATTGCATGATTTCAGCATCTGCACAGTTTAAGTGAGTCCTGTCAAACAGGCAGTACACAAATCTACAGTGAGGCTACTCATATCTGTTTACCTGGTTCCCCCTCTTTACTCAACATCAAGTCTTCCTGTCTGAATTGTCCTTTTTATTTGTGTTACTGAATTCATTTCACTCAATTATGTAATCTTCAGGAGAGTGGTGGTTCCAAAGGAAATGCAGGGCTACTATCCAAAGGAGGCAAGTCTGGCATCTCTGCAGATAAGCAGCTGGTCCAGTACACGTCCTGCCCTCTGCTGGCCTTCCTCGATGGCTGCACCCCTTTGGCCCCAGAGCCAGACAGCAGCACAGCCACAGAGCTGGGAGACAGCCTGCTGCAGCCCAGCACTGAGGTACCCACAGACCTCCTGGAGCCAGATGAGGAGCCTAGACGGAGCTCCCTGATCCGCCTGGAGCCCCTGACTGAGGCAGAGGCCACGCTTTTCTACCTGTGTGAACTCAATCCAGAGGGGGGCACCACTGACTCGACACAGCTGGAGATTTAACAAGGTTAACCAAGGAGCAGAAAAAAGACTCAAATGATTTACGGTATTTATTTCCTTGTATCTTTTGGTACATTTATGTCCACAGGTCAAAAGACATTCCATAATTTAGCTGTTGATATGGTTTCTCCACTATTTCCACTAGCAGTTGTAGGTAAACCCTGATAGAGGCTGCCATTTTGTTGTTTGTTTCACTATGTATTATTGATTTCTGTATCGATAGGTCAAATGTTTCAACGATCACAACCTTTTAATGAAAAAAAACATAAGTGCCTGCATATTTCCTTGTCTTAGAACCACAGTGCTCAGAACTTCAAATACTGTAGTCTGGTGTGTATCATAAGGTGTCATGTTATAAGACTTCTGTGATTTTGCCTATCCTGTGAGATTCACTGTTAAGCTGCACAATGACATTAAAAGAACAACAAAAGCGTCTTGTCATTCTGAATGCTTTATGTAGGTGACGGTATAATGAATAGGGACATGGTTGCCTTGGGTTACAATGTACTTTAATACATGTCGAAAGGCTAAAACTATTCTAGAGGAATGGGAGTTGACATTTTCTGCAATGTACCTTGTCAGTCTGGTAGAAACACTGAATACACATTTCAATTATGCTAAAGCACCTACAAAATAACTTATCCACTGTTTGAACATCAGTAGTTTACCTTTAGAAGATAACTAGTGCAAATCATAAGTAACACAAGGTACATAAAACTGAGGGACTTATTTGACCTATTGCAAGTTGCCCAAAATGGAAAGCTGCAGTTTAGCAATCTGGGAGGATGTTCTGAAAAGGCAAGCACAGCAACATTAAGATTTACATGATGGTAGATTAGCCTATAATATCATGCAAATGGTGCATCACATGTAACTCATTGTCACTGATGGAAATGAACCTAGGATAACAATGTTAGCTAATATCTGAAACCCTGCACTTCACCATTACATATGCATAACTTACAGTGAAGGAAAGGGTAGCATATCAAACATAAAGCAGTCTTTTCCATTTTGTAACAAATTAACTTATTTCTGAATGTCTCTTATCCAGAACCGATTACAGTTGAGAGGAAGAGTCCTTCTCCCTTTAACTGACGTCTCCCCAAGCCCCAGCAACCTTTACAATCCCAACTCTGCAAAAGTAATCCTCATTCTTTAATTTTGCAATAGGATAAAACAGTGGATAAAACACAGTGGATAACACCTATGTACTCAATACTATTGCATGCATGCAGTTGGTTAAAACCAAAAAGGGTGGGTGGGTTATCCACGGAGAATGCACATACAGAGCTCGTTCACCTTACACAATTCACGATCATGAGCAAATGATTGCGCGCCCCCCCCCCCCCCCCCCCCCCCCCCCCCCCCCCCCCCTCACACACAAATTCTTTAGATCCTCAGTCGAAGTCTCGGTTGACCAGGACCAGTGGGGCCGCCAGGGTCCACACATAAAGGGCAATGCAGATCCAGCTGGAGGAGATCTTCACCCACACAGAGGGCCACTTGCTGGTCATTGTCTCATAGCTGGAGTCAGGGCTGGGGAAATCAAAAACAAGAGACCTCTTAAAATGAGTGACCTGTGTATATGTTCACAATATCCAATACTTAGGCTGCAGACTCATTATGGCAATTGCCTAATTATCATGGTATCAGACCAGATCAACCAGGGAGAGTAAGAGATACACACCTGTACCAGTTGGTGAGGGTCATCATGATGTAGAGGGAAGCCAGGAAGAGCATGAAGTGGAAGAAGGAATAGCTGTAGGTGACCCCGTCCTTCTCGTTGTCCACTGCCCGGTTCTCGCCGTCTTCCGCGTCAAAGTTCTCAGGGTGGGGGCCATCCTCGATCAGGGCAGACTCGTCACTGGTCAGAGTCAGTTTGTTCACTTGGGTGTTGGATGAGTTGCGGATGCTAGAGGAGTGAATTGATAACATGTTATTGTCAGGGTCAATGGCAACTGCACAAAGCTGGTAAATGGTAAAATAACATTAGCAGTTCCTTATTATAGAACACTGCAGACAGTTGGAGTTTGACCTGTTTCCTTACCTTGAGTATAGAACACACATCAGGAACAGGACCAGCCCCACAATGCCCTGGGCATCCCACCACTGAACAACCGGATGGTCCTTGCCAGCTGGGGTGGTGCTGTTGAGGCCAATGATACCCAGCAAGCTTGGGTTGCATTTCCTGTCTGTAGATGGCAAAGACCAACACATTCACTCATGTTGTCTTGATGAAGAGCTAGCCACTGATTGGTGTATTGAAAAGGGAGACATTGGATCATTCAAATCCTCACCTGGCTCGTTGGTCATGGCAGACCAGGTGAGATACATTGTGTACAGAGTCACAATGGAAGACTGCAGCAACCCGGACCTTGGCTGGGACTCCTGTTGAGAAAAGGGGTGAGAGAACACAAAGATGTAAATGTCTTAGAACATATTATATAACATGAAGGTCCAGAGATGAAGGGCTACAAAGTGGAGTGTGAGGTGACATGCTGGTCCAATGCACTTCCTTACCTGAATCTGTGGCAGGATGGACATGACTGAGGCTCCCACACACAGCAGCATGTTGACACTGATGAAGGCCTTGTTCTCAGTGCAGCCGTCGGTGTGGGTGTAGTAGACATAGAACATGACCAGGGACACCACGGACAGGATGTAGTTGATGGTTGTAGCAGACAGCAGAGCTGCAGGGGAGGAATGACACTTACTGGTTATTTCTGGAGAATGGGGACAGCGGAGGTTAGAGAAGAGTAGACGCAGAGGACTGCTTTAACTCAACCTGTCACCATTTCCACAAGGTATTCTCAAAGAGAAGCTCATGTTGATTCGCATACCTGCATACCAGCAGCGAGAGTTGCCCTCTTCCATCTTCTCCACCCAGGACTCATTCCAGGAGTGGGCAAAGTCAATCAGCAGGACCAACTGGATCAGGATGAAACAAAAAGCTCCAGCCATTCCTATGTAGAACCAAACTAAGGGAGAGAAGGGCGAAGTGTGAACTACCTTCAAAGAGCTGCAGGCTACGCTAATATTTCCATGCGACAAATATATTTTAATGAAAAGGGGTGTTACCAGTTGTGAAGGCACCCTCTGGAATGAAGAATGCACCGATGGTAATGGCAGTCGCAGCAGCAAACTTGAAGAACCAAAACCTAAAAAGAAAGTATTTGAACTGTCTGACCTTTGTTTTAACTTCTTTATAAACACATACCCTTGCAGTATTATAAGCTTACTGATATCGTCATTACCCATTATTATGATTATAATAATAGACTCGCTGTGCCATTTTTACCCGTTGTGTACTGCAGCTCTAGGATCCTGGCTACTCTTGACCTTGACCATGAGGAGGGAGAAGAGCAGGAAGAACATGGCCATGCCGAAGCAGACGCGGTACACAGCCTTGTAGCCGACCAAGACATCACAGTTCACGTGACCCTCCACACCTGGGATTGATGTACCCATTCCCCCATCACAGAATCCTGGAATCTGCAAGAGCCAAGATGCACAGGTATTTAGTCAGGCGAATAAAAAATTTATAGAATTAGATGTCACTGAGCGCACAAAACATTAGGAACACCTGCTCTTCCCATGACACACTGACCAGGTGAAAGCTATGATCCCTTATTGATGTCACTTGTTAAATCCACTTCAATTAGTGTACATGATGGGGAGGAGACAGGTAAAAGAAGGATTTTTAAGTCTTGAGACATGGATTGTGTGTATGTGTGCCATTCAGAGTGAATGGGCAACACAAGATTTAAGTGCCTTTGAACTGGGTATGGTAGGTGCCAGCAGCATCGGTTTGAGTGTGTCAAGAACTGCAACGCTGCTGAGTTTTTCACACTCAACAGTTTCCCATGTGTATCAAGAATGGTCCACCACCCAAAGGACATCCAGCCAACTTGACAACTGTGGGAAGCATTGGAGTCAACATGGGCCAGCATCCCTGTGGAACGCTTTCAACACCTTGTAGATTCCAAGCCCCGACGAATTGAGGCTGTTCTGAGGGCAAAGGGGGAGGGGTGCAACTCAATATTAGGAAGGTGTATGAAAGAAGAAAAAAAATTGGGGAAAACAATGTATGCACTCACTAACTGTAAGTCGCTCTGGATAAGAGCATCTGCTAAAATGACAAATGTAAAAAAAAAAAAATGTAAAATGTGTTCCTAATGTTTTATACAGTCAGTGTAAATGTTGTATATCAAACACATAACCACAAAGTTTGGTACCTTCTTGAGTTGCTCTTCCATCCCAGGCATTAGCATGATGCATGCGATGCCCACACCCAGGAGGAGGAAGAAGGCATAGGTAAGTCGGGTGACGGTGGAGTTATTCCCGCTGGGGCAGCATCTGCACAGCAGGCAGGGGGCTGTGCCACACAGGCAGGGGATCTACAGGGAAGACAACATTATTAACTAATTAGCTAATAATACAAGCATTGAACTGATGGTGACAGAATTATGTATCTGTGTAGCTACCGCTGAATGGTTTAACAAATAGAATAACGGTACCAAGTCAATAAGGTATTCATTCATTGATAAAAGTTAATCAATCCACCTAGGGTTGACATAACACCAACAATGTTGTTTTTGATAAGTTGCTAACTACTATGGAAACCAAATCCATGCCAGGAATAGAGATCTGACCATGTCTGTTGTCAAACCTAATCAAGTGGATGTGGAAGAGAATGACCAAACAGCTAACGCCCCACTTTTAGCTTAGAACGGTTTCAGGAATAGTATTAGTTAAACTAAATAGGAAAAATACCAGACATATGCCTGTTATTGTCTAACTGAACTTAGTGTATTTTCATGACCCACATTTCGCAATTCACTACTAGGCTAACGTTAAGTGGAGACGTCATAGCTTGCTACTGTAGCTGTTATCTGACATTTGATTCTGCTTTGACCGCGACGGTGTTGAAATATTTCCAAGTACCGATAGCTAACGTTAGTTAGCTAGTTTAGCTATCAATGACAAAGTGGCTATCTAGTTAGCTTTCACGTAGTGCTAGCGTACATTGCTGTGTATCGAAAATGTAAAACGTAGACCGTAGAGAGCAATCGCTAATTTGCATAAAACAAACCCGGGGTCGAACTATCAAAACCCACATTGGTATGACGGTTGTTTGCCAAATAAAATGATAATTTTACAATAATTTGTTAATACATTGTGTTCATGTTTTGGAAAGATCATCCAGGGACAATTTATTTAATTAAAAGGCAATTCGCCAGGTCCTGACAGCTGAACAGGGAGGAACCACCCTGGCTTTCTTGTTGCGCATTGAGGCTGTAGCAGCTGAGCTAGCGAATGTATCTCGGAAGAAATAGTTGATTCGGCCCTTTTTTTTTAAATAACTGGATATGATGTCGAATTTTATTTTAATTAATTAAAGACTTACCCAACTTGCCATGGAGCACAGTCCAAGAACGGCCCCCATGATGTTTTGCTGAAATACGACTTCTCTGTGAAGAAAGATGGATGCTTCTCGTCTGTTTACCAGCTCTTCTTCTTCATCTTTGAGGTTTAACGGCGGTTGGCATCCAATAAATGATGCATTACCGCCACCTACTAGACTGGAGTATAACTCGCTTATACCTTGCTTGAAAACAAACAAATAATCAACAAATACCCTACCATCTAAACCTACACTCACAAAAAACCCACCACCCTACTCCACTATTTACATCTATCTAGTCCTACCTCAGGCCAACAGCCTGAAAGGACGGGACACCACCACTCAACACACTGTAACTCTTCTGATGTCAGGTCTCGTACACCCAAATACCTATCTGCAGCTGCCACCACAACCTCAATTTTCTGTGACTTATATTCCATCTCTGCAGTAAAGTTGATAACTATTGCTATAAGTGCTAAAAATCTAATCTTACTGAAGCATATATCACTTGTTGGCTTATCCCTTTGTACTGGTACAGATCTACTACTCACACCACTCCTCTCAGGATCCCTCCCCCTTGACCCATCTTCCTCTACTTTCTTCACTGCCTCAGCATTCGACAACTTCTGCGCTACTCTAACCCTGGAAACCTCAACCAGCCTCTCTCCTTTGAACCTTTCTGATCCCCAGCCCCATGGGTACCCCTACAATTAACACATACCACTACTTTCTCCAATGCTACACATTCCTTTGTCACATGCCCTTCTTCACACATCTATGAACCTCCCTCCTACACACTGCTGCCACATGCCCATAAGCTTAACACCTGTAACAACGTAATGTATTCGACGCAAAAGCTCGTAAGGGATAACTTTGTCAGGCAAGACTCAACATCAAAACTCAAAAGAACAGACGACTCTGTTTCTCCACTCACGCCACCCTGTCTGCAGCACACCAAACGACAAGCATCACAAGCACCTGGAATCTTTCCCTTCAGTTGGTCAACTTTCACATTTACCGCTACCCCGGTAATCACTCCTTTCAATGGCGCCCTTTTCTTGAGAGCAAAACAATTCACATCTCTTGTCCCTATTCGTTTAATGCGGAGGTCATGACCAGCAGAAACACAAACAATTATCAACAACCTTCACCGATTCCACAGCACCCAACTCTGTTTTCACCCACCCTGAAACCACAAATGGATCAGCCAAAAGGCAAGGGTCCACTTTTTCAAAAAATGTCACTCATACCGTCACGTCTCATCTTTATCCTGACCCTTGGTGCAAGCCTCAGGCTCCAAGAACTTCACTACACCTACCCTCTCTGATACTTCTCCCTCATTCACTTCCATTTCTCCTCCCATCTTCGATCTGGTGTACAGCTCACTCTGCTTACACTTTCTACCATTCTTCTTTAACAAACCATCTCCCTTTATCCCACAATTTTTAACCAATTCAAGCTCACCCTCTTCCTCCCGCTCTCTTTTTCCCTCCATTCTGCCTCTGTATTCCAAGTATACGTCTCCTTAGTATAATACTGCACTTCTCCTGACATCTTGTTGTTGCCCTCTCAAGGGGATGCCATTTTTCTTACCCGCTCATCATCGGTTTACAATCTCACTGACTTTCCCGTTTCTTTTATATGGGAAACACCCCCCCATCTATGACTCAGAAAATTGGAACATTTGTTGCTTTGATTCTGTTTGTTCTAAAAACAATGACCTCATTGTTGTTGAATTAACATTGTAACACATTGAAGGCAACAGTATCCAGGGGTGGAAATATTCCACACATTCCACTCAATTTCACTCCAACAAAGGCAGTAAATAAAATTCTGCTCCCTCTTTGCTGGATGGCTCAACCTGTTCTGTGTCAGTATGTAGTCCTATACTGAACAAAAATATAAACGTAACATGTAAAGTGCTGGTCCCATGTTTCATGAGCTGAAATAAAAGATCCCAGAAATGTTCCATTCAAAAAAAAAAACGTATTTCTCTAAAATGTTGTGCACAAATTTGTTTACATCCCTGTTAGTGAGCATTTCTCCTTTGCCAAGATAATCTATCCACCTGACAGGTGTGGCATATCAAGAAGGTGATTAAACAGTATCATTACACAGGTTTCCACTTGTGCTGGGGACAATAAAAAGCCACTAAAATGTGCAGTTGTGTCACACAACACAATGCCACAGATGGCTGCAGGAATCAGAGCTGTTGCCAGAGAATTTAATATTCATTTCTCTACCATAAGCCGTCTCCAACGGTGTTTTAAAGAATTTGGCAGTACGTCCAACCGGCCTCACAATTGCAGACCACGTGTAACAACGCCAGCCCAGGACCTCCACATCCGGCTTCTTCACCTGCGGGATCGTCTGAGACCAGCCATCCGATAAAACTGAGGAGTATTTCTGTCTGTAATAAAGCCCTTTAGTGGGGAAAAACTCATTCTGATTGGCTGGGCCTGGCTCCCAAGTGTGTGGGCCTATGCCCTCCCAGGCTCACCCATGGCTGTGCCCATGCCCAGTCATGTGAAATCCATAAATTAGGGCCTAATGAATTTTTCAATTGACTGATTTCCTTATATGAACTGTAACTCAGTAAAATTGTTGAAATTGTTGCATGTTCCATTTATATTTTGGTTCAGTATATAGTCAAGTCATTCACTTCTTGAATAGTGGATGCCAAATTTCCTATTCTTGTAGCTACTACAACACGTCCAACCAATAAAAACCCATAATAGCAATGATTTAGGATGAACCTAACTGATTAGAAGGGTTTATAAAGCGTGACACATTCTAAAAGACAGCTTTTCTCTACCCAAAATGCCCAGCTGTGGGAGACAGACAGCTCTGGCGAGGAGTGAGCTCAGACACCTCCTTGTCACAAGGTCATCTCTAGGAAACTTCTATTAATAGACCCTGGGCTGTTTAAGGGGACAAGCAGGGATAATTCTGGAATCATGTTTCTTCCTTATTGGAAAGAAATCTATTTGTCAATCGAGGGGGTGAAATTGACATTTAAATCTCTCCCGTGGATTCCATCACCATCACTTTAATTTGAGAAGAAAAAAGTATCCTAAATGCATTCTCCCCATCTCGTTGAATTGATTTATTTCTTAGCCGTTTTATAAATTGAATAATTAAGTCACAGTGAACATGTAAATGCCCCGAGCACAAAGTTCTGCTCTGAATCATTCACTAATGGCCTCAGCAGTGGGAGACATTAAGATAGGGAAAAAGATAATGTGTGGAAAAGTGGTATGTAAATGAGTCATTCATGGGTTTTGCAGTGAGCAACAGTACAAAGGGCTACTGTTAAAATTCAGTCAGATACTTGGTAGCTTTATCGCCTTCAACATATCAGATTAGGCTAATTTGGATAATGACATTTTCTGGCTATGGAGTATTAGGAAGTCATTCATGAGTACCTTGGGTTTCACATGTAAGTAAGTACATAAGTAGACTTGCCTTGTGGGTTTCACATGTGCATCCGTTTTTCAGCCAGGTACCTTGCCCAGGTGATAATTGAGCCTTTCCTTAATGAATATTAGGCTACCCTGATTTTGCTGTGTATTGAGCAGTCTGAGCTTGCCATTTTATTTGCTTAAGTTAGATTTTGAAGATTAATTTCCTCGCTGATCTAATTATACTCTTAACCTGTTTAGTTTGGATGAAAGCCTGAGATAGGCCTACTCTACGCAGTAAGAAGAGTGCCAGATGGTTTGAAATCACATTTAATTTAAGTCAAAGCAGTGGCTATTCTTTTACAGCAATTACTGCTTGTTCAGACAGTACATAAAACGAATTGCATTAATAGGAATCAGGAAAAGATTAGGGACACAGTAGCCTAATTCTATAAAAGGTCTTCATATATTCTCAGTATATGATATTTGTTTGAATGCAGTGATAAGTGAAATCACATTTGCAGATACGCAGTATGTGTCACGTTGTATAATGATAGACAGGTGCAGGAATACGTACGTTATTTATTTTTTCTTCCCTCTACCTAACATAAGGTAAGTCATGAAAAACGACGGGGACAAAGCCCAAAACAAACACATACACCGGGATGTAACCCAAGCAAAAGAGCGAGGTGTAAACCTCTAAATAATACACAGGACGAGACCCGTAATAACAAGTGCACAATTACACTGTATGTAATACAAAGTACAGTAGCCCGAAAGCCGATACAACAGCGCACAGGTACTCACGCGACCAACGTACATGGGGACAATAATCGACAACGGGGAACCAGGTGTGCGTACTAATCAGGGGGAATGGGAACCAGGTGTGCGTAATGAGACAAGACATTCCGGGGTTGGTGGTAATGATCCAGGTCAGTGACGCCTAGAAGGCCGATGACGTAGACCTCCAGAGCTGGTGAACGGAATGAGCGGCAGTACCGGGGGGATCCGTGACAGTATGCAATTTATTTTGGAGGCAGTTTGTTCTACCCCTCCAAGCTACTTACTATATCCTATCCCTGATGATTTAATACAATAGGAAAGTATGGGGGGAATTAATGCAATTCATAAAAATTTTAAATAAATCTCACCACCAGAAGAGACCCCAACCATTTGAGACTCTTGAAATGGAATTACATCTGATACATATAGTTCACCACACATAACTGTGCTGCTGTGGCTTTGTCCCAGTTTAGTTAGTCTGTGTTTTCTCCAGCTGAAAAGGGGTGTTCCCTGTCCTCCCATGCATACATGTATATTTAATATCACAATTATACCTTGGAAAATTAATTTTCTCTGTGGCTGTCTGTCTGCTCTCGAATTTAATGTTAAATTTAATAATTTCCAGGAAACCTCATTGCTCATTTTATTTCTGGGAACAGAGCAATAATGTGGAGACGTATACATCACCTAGTGTTCAGTGATGCATATGTATTGTACAAATAAATGAACCACTAGACAAGAAAGGAATTCAAGCATTCATTTGGTAGGCTATCTTTATCCATCAGAAATATGCAATGACTGAAATTGCTATATTGACATAGTAGGTCATAGGCCTTTGTTTCCCATTGCATGACAGGTAAATTCAAACTGAAGCAATGCAAATTCCAATACTAAATTATCAGTTCCTTATCAGGGCATATGTCAATCTGAATGTCCATCAAACTGATGATATAGGCTCATAATTACATTAAAATAGACTTCAAAGATACAGTGATAGAGGGCGAAACAAATGTGCTCAAGTTTAGCCCGCACTGGCCTCTGCGCGTTCCGGTGCGAAACATGCCTGCGTGATGTCACCGCGGCGGGGATATAGTTCATCTCACTAGAATAAAGAGAGTAGAGGAAATCACGATGAGGACAGACTATGCACACCGCGTCCTATCCATGGGTTGTCGATGGTGAAAGATATATTTCGGGGGAGCGCATTTAAAATACATTATTGTAACAACCATTTGCTCTACACATTGGGTAAGTAAGTGTCACAATATTTCGTTTTTCGGAAGGCTACCCGTCGTCAGGTTGTTGCCCAATGCCGACAAGTAACCTACAAGCTGCTGAAGCCTAATTTATGCGCAAGTTATATGGTTCTTAATTCAGCTGGTTATTGTTGCCATCGCTTGCGGTAGAAATCTGCAGCCATAGAATTACAGTCATGTAAATACAACACATGACAATGCTTTATATGCAATGTCATACACACTATAGGCTACAATGTGCAGATGTTTGAGCAACCTTTTTGTCAATCGATGGATCCGTTGTAGGCTACATGTATTCCATTGTTATTGAACAATCATGTTGTTTGTCATGCAGAAGAATATCAATGAATATCATGCCACTTGGATTGATTGATAATCAGGGTTATTATTAATTGATCATAAGGTCGTTGTATTTTAATGACAACTCCTCCTCTCATTCCAAATGACATTTGCCTTTGAAGGCTATTCAATACTTGAAACACTGTTCACCTATCTCTAATTCAATTGTCTGTCCCTCTCTGTATATCTAGCTGATTTGATTTAATGCAATAAATGTTTCAATTAGCTTACCTGACTGCAGTGCAATCACAAGGAACAATAATGATTCTATCAATCAATGTTTCCTCATTTATTTTATTGATATTATTCCCACTGATCAAATAAAGCATGGTCACATTCATATGGTTCTCCTCTATTGAATAAGCTGTTTGATGAAGGTGACACTCTGCTAAAACCTTTCCTATGACAACTCAAACCTATGGTTTGAAATAGTGTTTGGCCTTCATGCATCATGCAGTAGGATGTTGTAGTTATGGTGATCTCCAAGCACTAGGTTTATTCCTGATTGCAGCATGTATTCCATTCCAGTGCTCTGACTCCCTAGCTCCTGCTGAGTAGAGGGTAAGCACCATGCTATTCCTTTCACTCCCACCATCAACACATCCACCAGTCAACACCTGCCCTGAGAGACTACATGCCTGGCAGTATAATGAGCCAGCCCGTGGAAATGTGTTGATTATGATATGGAGAGAGAAGAGATTGCAGACACATTCTAATATTAAATCTGTTGACTGCCTGCTCTAGTCTAGTCATTAGAATCCTATGTAACATGTCATTTCCAGACCCTTTTGTACAATCTGTCTGACCTTCTCCACAATAATCATTGTATAAGTTTAGAATGACTGTAGTGTAGGTGTCAGTTTACCATCCAAACAGTGCCACTCAGCTTGGACCAGGCTGTTGTTGTCTACTGACTGCTGTATTTTCTAAAGAGGATACTAAAAGTGGAAGTGAGATGTTGTTAACGCATATCCAGAGTGACAGCTGAAGCTGCAGGCGACACATAGCATTAAACCCACCTCTGCTTCCTCTGGTCAGCACTTTGTCAAATAGACTCAGCGCTCCTTCACCTCGCAACACTATATCATTATTATTACTCTCTGGAAAGGTAAAGAGAAATGTGAAGAACGCTTTTACCCTTATTACCTTAGAGGTGGGGTTTGTCTGTCCCGAGCTGGTAACTGCCTATAGGCTTATATTCTGCTATCTGGAGGTTGTCCGGTGTTAGATATGCAAATATAACTATTCATAATTCATGTGGACTAGTGACCATCATCTGCCTGTCACTCAGGATCTTATGTCACAGTAGGTCATTCCAATATGGTCAGTCGTGACTGTACTTTTAAAGAATGTATTCAGTTAATGAGTTTAGGTGCCTCCCATTTGTATAATCCTGTTAATTGACTGAGTTGATGACAGATAATTAGTAATGGTGTCTGCCTACTAGTATACGTAATTGCGCACATGATGGGAATGAAAAGGGCAGTTTGGTACCACTTATTTCCCTGTGATCAAATTGTGTCGTGTCTACACATCAATAGTTCTTCTCAGGAACGTCTGATAAAACAAATGCAGAGAGAAACTGTGCTTTTTGTTGTATCAAACAAAGAGTGTAAACTGTAACCTGATCAGAGACTCATCAGGAGTTTGATCGAAGACACCTCTACCTGAAAGCCCCAGAGACCAACAGTCTTTTAAAGATGGCGTCTGAAGGGATTAGGGCTTAGTCAGGTAAACACTGACAATAGGTGGCATTTGAATTTGGCCATCTTTAACTACAGTCTGCCTGCTACAGGAAAGCGGTTTTGTAACAGTTGTGGCTCATGCTGTTTGAAGTTTTTTTTCTTCCATGAGTGTCATCAAGGCATCTGTGAATGCCTTTGACAGTTTCTGTGCTGGTATTTCACTAGCAATGCCCCAGGAGGGCTCCTCTTTTCCATCATTCCTCTTTTCTGCATGGCTCCCTCTCAGCTTAGTCAGCCCCACGGTAATTAATAGAGCTCGCCAGCTTGTAGTCCTTAAAAACAGAAATGAGTTACCTCTGGTTCGTTCAGCCATTCCTATGGAGAAAATGAATGGGGAAAGAATAGGGTTGTGGGATAAACGCAGAAAATAAGGTCTGAGGTTGACACAGGCTTAAGAGATCTTATACGTTTTGTTCTATGATTATAATATCAGTCAGTTAACATGAACTTTATGAATTATGAAGCCTTTATGTGCTTTTTTATTACATAAATGCTTAAAAATGCCCAAAAAGTAACTTTAGCTGATGAAGATGATCTCATAGAACAAAATGTATAAGATCTCCTAAGCCTGTGTTTACCAAATACCTTATTTTCTGCGTTTATCAAAAACCTTACCAAAACTCAATTAATTTCCCCATATGCTTTGTCCAACGAACCATGGCAGAGTTAGTGCCTACAAAAAGACGCTATTACTTTTTCTCTATATTGGCTCTTGTGAAACCACCTCAGTTTTAGCACTTAGCCAAGCATGCTATCGCTCCTCTCACTATTGAGTCAATAAAATGATCACAAATCTGGCCATTTGTGGGAGTCTAACATTGTCATTCTGGACTGCTCTGCCAGAGTCAGAACAGCTTGCAGAGACTGCTGCAAACACACATGTCCTTTCTGTGAAATATTGAATATGGGGAAACTATTTTTGGATGTATTGCTAATGCTTTATCCATGCTACTGGGTCACATTTGGTCCTTTTTTGCCCTTTAAACCTCTGGCATATTGGTAATGAAAGGAGCCATTGGTTAGTGGCGGAACAGCAAAGCAATGCAATCCCACATTGTTGTGCTTATGTTGTGTACTGTAGTAGTGTTAAATTCATCCTGTTTTTGGAGTAAATAAAATTTTGGGGGATTAAATCTCCACTTCACTGTTGTTGCCACACTGGATTTCGATCCAAATGTGCTGATTGGCCCATTGACCCACAGTGAACAACGCTATTCCTCCGAGGTTCCTACCGTCTTGCTTTGTCTTTGTCCATCCTTCTCTATCTTAGTCCCTTCAGGTCACCAGCTGCCAGTTTGTCACTGAAAAGAGGACAGTGGAGCTTACTATATGTTGTAGTGCCAGTCTTACATGACACACATGCAGCAACCCAATGAGAGTACTTCGCTCTCACTGGTAGTGTGTGCAATTATGTTACTCTAGTCTACACAGTGCACTGGTGCATACCAGCAAAAGTCATTTTAAGACCACAACACAGGTTGGGTTCCTTGTTCCCAGGGCCACAGATGGCAATTCATACTGCAGACATAGATTTTCTTTAAAACACAAATAAACCACATTGTACATCTGTATAAATTATAACCATACACATTATAATTCACAGAGCACACACAGTGATGGGTGAAGAGCCCCACAGTCACACAGCTCTGAGGCCTAATCCTTGTCTGTATCCAGCCTTGTGTAAAGTCTAGAGACTTTTGGCAATAAAACAACCAGGATTGTGTAATCTTAAATCACTGGATTTGAGCTGAGTCATCACAGAGGCTAAAGATAAACCACAAGCAATCTGGGCTGTACTCGTCGCCCTGCTTTATATCCTGTGTTGCACTCTGTTAATGAAGCTGCAGTTGAACAAGACACTCTGTACAAGGAATAACAAATATGAGACAGACCGCCTAGCTGTTATTGTTTGGCCCCAGCAGACCGCACAACTGCCTGGTAAAGTCTTCAACAAGTCGGTTGTTTATTGTAGACTGCCCTATGTGATTTGATGAAATGGTACTCTCATTTACTTCTAGACAAACCACCTGTATTCCTGTGACACATGATATACTGTATGGGCTGATATAAAGGCAAGGGTTTCATTCACAAAGTTTGTTATCAACCTCTGGGAGGAATTCTCTCGAATGTCAGGAAATGTATTATTTATTCATGCCAATGATAATTGACGTTTTTATTGATTTATTGATTTTTTTTATTTACAAGCGATAGTTCACCCACATTACAAAATTACATATTAGTTTCCTTACCCTGTAAGCAGTCTATGGACAAGGTATGACAGCAATCCATGCTTTGGTTTAGTTTCCCTGGAACTGTTTCCACAAGCTAACGTTTTAGCATTTGTAGCACAAATCCCATTCAAGTCATGGGACTGATATTAGCATTTTCCGCCCATCATGTCCAAAACAGCTATGTGAATTTGTTGAGCTTCACAATCAATTTGAGATACTTTCGAATTATTTGGACATGATGCGCGAAAAATGCTAATATCAGTCCCATGACTTGAATGGGGACAAAAATGCCAAATGTTTTCCAGTATTACTTTAGTGCCTTGTTGAAAACAGGATGTATGTTTTGGAATATTTGTTTATTCTGTACAGGGTTCCTTCTTTTCACTCTGTCAATTAGGCGAGTATTGTGGAGTAACTACAATGTTGTTGATCCATCCGCAGTTTTCTCCTATCACAGCTATTAAACTCTGTAACTGTTTTAAAGTTTTCATTTGCCTCATGGTGAAATCCCTGAGCGGTCTCCTTCCTCTCCGGCAACTGAGTTAGGAAGGACGCCTGTATCTTTGTAGTGACTGGGTGTATTGATAAACCATCCAAAGTGTAATTAATAACTTCACCATGCTCAAAGGGATATTCAATGTCTGCTTTTTTATTTTTACCCATTTACCAATAGGTGCCCTTCTTTGCGAGGCATTGGAAAACCTCCCTGGTCTTTGGTTGAGTCTGTGTTTGAAATTCACTGCTCGACTGAGGGACCTTATAAATTATCTGTATGTGTGGGGTACAGAGATAGTCATAAAAAAAATCATGTTAAACACTATTATTGCACACAGAGTGAGTCCATGCAACTTATTATGCGACTTATTATTTTTACTCCTGACCTTATTTAGGCTTGCCTAAAGGGGTAGAATACGTATTGACTCAAGACATTTCAGCTTTTCATTTTTAATACATTTGTAAAAATGTCTAGAAACATAATTCCACTTTGACATTATGGGGTATTGTGTGTAGGCCAGTGACAAAAATAATTGCAATTTAATCCATTTTACATTCAGGCTGTAACACAACAAAATGTGAAAAAAGGTAAAGGGGTGTGAATACTTTCTGAAGGCACTTTAAGTATTGATTGACTGATTATAAAGGAGGATCTTTGGGCCTATTGAAAATGTATTATTTCACATGAAGCCAAATAGATGAGTCACCATAAATAACTATTTGTAGAGAATGCAAGTGCATGTGTGTACATAAACACAGTACAAAATATGAAAATTTTATTCAAATACGCTTATCATTAATTATGCAATTGTATTCAATCTTCGGTGAGCAGAGAGAGCTGTTTTTATTTGATAGGGTCATTGTCATTTGGGCACTGTGAGGCCATCAGACCTGCCAGAGAGAGGATTTACAGTGTTGGGGAGCATGCCTGTTTTGGCAGGTGTGTGTAATGAATCGGCTTTCAGGTGCATTTCCGCTCCCTGACTCTTGCTCTCCCAGACATTAAACTCCTCATAAATCTTCTCAAGGTGATTTGTGCAGAGGGAGGAAGCCTTTTCAAAGTCACAGGCTGCTTCCTGGGGGAGAGGGCCATGACTTGACAGTGTGTCTCAAAGATGCCCTTGGCAACACGACGGGTCACAGCATCAAGCTTTGAAACCAGCATCTAAGATATGCATTAATTGTGCTTATAAACGGGGTCGTTCGATCCCTGAATGCTGTTTGGCTGAAAGCCGTGGTATATAAGAACATATACCATGGATATGACACAGAATGTATTGTTTACTGTTCTAATTAAGTTGGTAACCAGTTTATAATAGCGATATGGCACCTCGGGGGTTTGTGGTATATGGCCAATATACCACAGCGTTGCATCGTGCCTATCCCACGGTGTTGCGTCGTGCCGTGGTACAGTATATTGGCCATATACCACACCCCCTCTGGCCTTATTGCTTCAATATAGCCTTGATCAGTTTAACACACTGGTGTGGTAGAAATGTTAATTGCCAATGTTTGTTTGGGTATTATACATTTTGTGGGACTATTTTAGGCATCTGGGTGATTTCTTAGATATTATGACTTAGCTAGGTCTTTTACAGAAATATTAAGTGAAAAATTCCTTTTGTTCTACAAATGCTCAACATCTATAAGACCTCAATGTGTTGTATTCTGCAAATTTCCAACTCAGCCACGGGCAGCTGTTTTCCAAAGCTCTGTTGTGGCTTATTTCAAGATCAGGTACTGGCTTTCTTCACTTCAAAGCATGTAAGATATCCAATTGACTATCCAGTTCAAAGGATTTTACTAAAGCTTGGAGGGATTTGATCATATGTGTGTCCCAAATGGCAACCCAATACCTATTACACTACTTTTGACCTATGGGCCCTGGTCAAATGTAGTGCACTATATAGGGGATAGGGTTCAATTTGGGAAACAGCCCATATGAAGCCTATCATGTCTCATGTTTATTTGAGGAGGCAGGTGGCCAGCAGGACAGGCATCCTCCAGGGACGGCCTCTCTCTGTGAGGGGAGAACGACCATGGTCCCGCCTCTCCAGTGGTCAGAAGAAGATGAATCACATTGCCTTTCTGCTCTGCCTCATCTCTACTCGCTGCTGCTGCTCAGGCCGACTCACTTGGCTATAAATAGGGAAAGATTAAAACCTCTCATCCGGCTTACCTGCACAGCATCTTCAACTCGCCTGCTAAGTATGTTTAGGTTTTTTTCTCTCTCCATTGCTTGTAACATGTATTCTTTGAGCACTGGGGGTGTTTATAAAGACTCTTTATGAGCTCATCAGTGGCTTTAGAATGAATCTGTCTGAGCAGATGTGACACTAGCTACGCTAATGTAGGATATTTATGAGAAATGGCAACAAGAATTTGCAGATGGTATGAATGGAAGAGATGCTCAATCAGGCTTATGAATCTCTCGATTGGAAATACACTGGAGGAGCCCTACTCAGTGATTTGAAAAATATAAGCTTTTCAGTGCACTAAAGTCACTTGTCAGTTTGGTGCTCTTACATTTGAGTGACAGAGAATGTGCAGCCCTGGTGGTTGTGTCCTCTAAAGCCCAGGTAGCAGGAGACCTCTTGTCCAAATATAGCCCTAAATGGAAGTGGAGGGCCCTCTTCTCTTCCTGGCTGCTATGGGAGACATTTACTTAATTACCCTCTTTCCATAGCAAAATTACAAATATCAGGAAAATGAGGTTGAAAAAAAGAGAGGAATATTGTGGCCTCCCCCACTGGGATATATTTCTGTGTAGAAGAGGTCCAATGAGGCAAATGGGCAATTGCTGTCAGAAGCCTTTATAGTAACGCTGAAATAACATAATCTCTACACATACTGTACTGTAGCCATGATGCCTGTGATTAATTGAATTGCATGTTTCCGCAATGTAATGTGGTTTCTTATCAGTTACATCAACAAGCATTTGGCTCCTACAACATTCAAAGAGATGACTCATTTTCTCCATTAGCCTAATGGCTGTTACGAGCGTGTTTGTGTTTTATTTCTGATCTGCTGTCCCTTAATCAAATGTTTTCACAGTACTTCTAGGTTATGTTTGGCAGTCATCCCCGTTGCCTAGGTGGGGTCTCTCTGTGTTGGCCGTGTTATCTGACCGCTCGCTTGGTCACATGCTGCCCTTTTGGACAGAGGGTTGCTGGGAAAAGCCTGTGAGCCTGCTGAGAGGGACAGCGGGAGCAACACTGCTACCACTGGGTTGGGTAAAGAGCCCATATGGGCAGGATACAACACTCTTGGATGGCCATTTCTCTTCCTTGTAGAGTATCTGTCATCTGTGGAAAATCATTGTTTTCAATAATACTTCAGTGGACAATGGTGCCAGATCAATGATGTCATGTTATGCTTTGCGCTGCTATATGACCGGGTAACAGCGGGGGTAAACAGTGGGAGTGGAGAGGCAGGCTGTTCCTTATGCTCTGTGAGCAGGACTCTTTTGTTTGTGTGGGGCTACAGTTATGAGAGCCCCTGACCCACCTGAATAATGAACAGCCAACTGTTTATTCACAATGCTGCCATGTGACTTAAGTTTCCCACTGAACACAGCTCATTATCGGATGTCGGGAGCTCTCTCTTCTCTCAGTGGAGTGGAAGGAAGAGGGGGACCCAGGAACAGGGCCATGGTGGAGCCTCAGGCGTTTTCCTCTGCATGCAGTTCATCCACCTATAATATACTGTATATGCCATTTAGCAGATGCTTTTATCCAAAGCAACTTAGTTTGTCGTGTGCATACATTTTAAGTATGGGTGTTCCAGGGAATCAAACCCAATATCCTACTGTTGCAAGCACCATGCTCTACCAACTAAGCTACAGAGGATCACTTATATCCGTCCGTGCAAGCCTCCTGGCAATCGGACATACGGGTACTGTCGGGTAACCTTATCACAACAATGGCCTTTATGACAGCTGGTTGAATGTTGTTTATGGTGGATGATTTGCTTACAAATTGTATTTGTCACCAAGAGAGGAAATACTATAGAAGGCTCTAGAAATAGTTGGTTGAAATAGAAAAGTATGCACTGAAGTTATTTCCGTTCCCTTATGAGCTAATTGACATGTTGACCCTGCACCCTGTTTCTCATCTGAGCTGTTGTAACAGATCCACTTTCACTCACCTATTAATCCTCTTACCACAATTGAAAGCTTATTTCCCTGTAGATTAAGAGGCAGTGGGGGTATTGGAAGTGTGCTATATTCTCCATTTAATATGAGGAGGATCAAGAAACCTTGTGGCTGGCAGGGTGTGCAACACTAGTGATGAGTGGAGGTGGCTGCCCTTATCACACTCAGCCAAGCTGCTTTAGGTCATCACTCCACATTGGTCCAACCAGCACTGTTGGACAGAGGGAGACGGTATACAGTTCAGCCATTAGTTAGTGAGACAATTCAAGACACTAAAATGACAAAGCTTTGACAGGTTGTGAGAGCAGACCACATGACCTAAGAAGCTTCCATTACAAGGAGAGATTTCCATTAAAATTACAGAAAGAGAAGTAGTAGGCTCATCCAGGTATTTTCCACATAGAGTTCTGCAGTGAAACATTCTCAGTAGCAGAGCCTAGTTAAGTGTGTTTACGTCTTTGTGCAGAGTTAGTTTTAGTCTGTGCAGTGTCTCCTGGGAAATGCCATGTGAATGGCGTTGCGTCACAGTGGCTGTGCAGATCTTATCCCCGGTCCGTAGAGCAGCGATGATTCACTGAACTCAAACATGTTTTGCTTATCTTGTTTGTTGGAACGTAAATATAACCCAAAGGACCTGAGGGTTCTATGTCCAATAAGTTTGAAACCTGATCATTATTTCCCCACAGTTTTTTACACGGTGTGTTTCTTTTCATGCTTCATAAAATGTAACGTAGAGTGGTCACACGTCATACATTCTTCATCGTATGCATGAGTGCTTGCTGCATAAATAAGTATCTGTATAGTCCTACTGTCCCTATAACCAATCCTATGTTTTAAAGGGATGGCTCATTAAGTCAATAAGATGGATTGAGTATTTTCAGTCCATTACAACTGATTTCATATATTGATAAGTTAGAACATAGTCAGAGTTTTAGCGTATGCTTGGTTTATTGTAAAGATCAAAGACAGGAAATGAATCACTCATCTCCCAGGGTCCATTCCAAGGTCAGCCATTTAGACATATTTTTGCAATTCATGGGTTTATTTGTTTACTTCACAGGTAGTGTTACCTTGTATATTTAGCTTTGACGTCCCAGAAATGGAAGACGGCTCTACCTCTCTGTTGTTGACTAAAATAATTGCATATGTTTTGGAGATATTCCACATTAATGTTTGCATTTTGGAACTGTTACCTGGGTTTCATGTTTTTGTCAAGATTGTAAATCTTCATCTGATGGAGAGATGACAGTCATCTGGGCTGTGCTCAGTCAGTATATTTTTCCTATATTTGTCCCTTCAATCCCATCCCCAACTAAATTGCACAACAGATAACCTATAATTTCCTAAAAAATTAACATACCTAGAATAGCTGAAATGTTCACTTCCGTTCTCAGAACATTAAAAAAAAGTTCCGGACAGGAAACGTATGGCTTCGTTCCCAGAACCAATCGGAAACCAAAAACGTACATTCCCACAACTTCCAAGGAACCAAATGTGCAGTGGTCTAAGGCACTGCATCACAGTGCTAGCTGTGCCACTAGAGATCCTGGTTGGAATCCAGGCTCTGTCGTAGCCGGCCGCGACCGGGAGACCCATGGGGCGGCGCACAATTGGCCCAGCGTCGTCCAGTGTAGGGGAGGGAATGGCCGGCAGGGATGTAGCTCAGTTGGTAGAGCATGGCGTTTGCAACGCCAGGGTTGTGGGTTCGATTCCCACGGGGGGCCAGTATGAAAAAATAATGTATGCACTCACTAACTGTAAGTTGCTCTGGATAAGAGCGTCTGCTAAAATGACTAAAATGTCATTGAGCATTACCATAAATAGACATGAAAGGAAATGCATTCAGGAATGAGGAGATTTCTCTCCATTAACAACTTCTTGTAGTCATAGGTGTAAAGTATTAGGAGATAAGATGTTGTGCTGCTCCAATACTGTATTAACAGTCTTTGTTTTAGAGGGGTTTGTTATTAGATAATGCCTGTGTTGAAGTAGCCTGGTGAAACCAGTCTGATCGCTGTGTTCATCATTCTATTGCACTTGTGAATCAGAATGGTGAATGCAGCAATCAGGCTGGTTCCACCAGGCTAGTGTTGCTCAAGTGCTGATTTTAAGATATTTGACTTCCTTGCATACTTTCAAGGGAAACATGTTTGCTGATTGGCAAGGCTCTTCTAGTCAGTCTTTAGTGGTCTAACCTGTAGTCAGATTCTATCCTTTCTGATTCTGACAACAATAGGCCTTTACACACCTACACCTTTCAACCCACATTTGCACATGATGCTTTACGACGCCCTCCTTGCTGCAGTGTGTGAGTGAGCTCAACCATACGGAGACAAGCTTGTGTTTCTAACAGCAATGGGCGGTGATGTTCTCAGTCAAACACACACAAGCTGCTGCTTCCCTCCTGCCTTCTGGCACTGGGCTCTCGTTGGCTGCTTGGCACAGGGGCCTGCTGGCAACGCAGCCAGCTCCTTTTATTCCAGTGGAGTTAGATGATTGAACGGCTGCACTGAGGAGAATGCCAACACCAGTTCCTGCTGCTCCCACTCTGCGAGGGCACTGTTGGTTCCACTGCTACCCAGAGCCCTCTGTTGGATGCGACCCAAGTCCAAATACAGCAGTCTCTCTGTAGTCTCAGACAGTTATGGATGCATGTGTTTAGCAGTGGGCCTTTAAACATGCAGGATCACTCCTCAGTGTCTCACTCTCAGCACACACCGGGCCTTTATATGGGCCATGCTGCTTAACCAGCATTCCATCTTCTAAAGCTGGACACAGATAAAGGAGAGGGAGCAATGAGGATTAGAGGACCCATTTTGGAAACGTTGTTCACCTAGTGAATGTTTACATAACACTAGTGGTGGAAAAAGTACCCAATTGTCATACGGAAGTAAAAGTAAAGACACCTTAATAGAAAAGTCACCCAGTAAAATACTTCTTGAGTAAAAGTCTAAAAGTATTTGGTTTTAAATATACGTAAGTGTCAAAAGTAAAAGTATAAATCATTTCAAATTCCTTATATATATTAAGCAAACCAGATGGCACAATTTTCTTGTTCTCTTGATAAGTGTGTGCATTTCACAATTTTCCTGTCCTGCTAAGCATTCAAAATGTAACAATATTTTCTTTAGGAATGTAGTGAAGTAAAATATAAATCGTAAAGTACAGATACCCCCCAGAAACGACTTAAGTAGTAATTTAAAGTATTTGTACTTAAGTACTTTACACCACTGCTTAACACCATTAGTCACTCACCGTTCTAAGTCAAAACAATTACATTTCTAGTCCAAATGGCCCTGCTTGGCCCTGATTCTGACTAACGTCTCCCTGCTTCTTTCTGACCTGTCTCACCGGTGCCGCAGGTGTTAAACTGGAGCCCTATTAAAAATAGCGACAAAGCTAATCCAAGAATAGCCTGTGTTGTCTAAGGGGGTTTTGATTAAATTCTAAATCTTTTGATATCCAGCGGGTGCTTATCATCTACGGCCTTGATCTACACCCACTGGAGGCGATGCACCATCTGTTGAAGGATGGCTAGATGGGGTTTTTAGGCACTATCCGTGTGTGTGTGTGTGTTGTTTTCGTGGAGGTAGGACATATTGCCTTTGGAAATGTATAGGCTCTCTAAATGTATAGGCTGTCTAAATGTTATCTCTGGTGTTAAAAATCAAAGATAGTGAATAGTCCAGGAGAGACTGTAATCCAGTGTCTGAGTAAAAACAAGAGGGAATGGGTTACTCCCTGTTTAACATGCACAGCAGATTATTATTAGACCTAATTACTGTACTCCCGAGTGGCGCAGTGGTCTAAGGCACAGTGGTCTAAGGCGAGTGGCGCAGTGGTCTAAGGCACTGCATTGCAGTGCTAGCTGTGCCACTAGAGATCCTGGTTCGAATCCAGGCTCTGTTGTAGCCGGCCGCGACCGGGAGACCCATGGGTCGGCGAATAATTGGCCCAGCGTCGTCCAGGGTAGGGGAGGGAATGGCCGGCAGGGATGTAGCTCAGTTGATAGAGCATGGTGTTTGCAACGCCAGGGTTGTGGGTTCGAGTATGAAAAAAAAATTATGTAGGCACTCACTAACTGTAAGTCGCTCTGGATAAGAGCGTCTGCTAAATGACTAAAATGTAAAATGTACTTCTGTGAAATGCGCTATCTGCTGGTCAAATTGTACACTGCATTGCATGATATTTAGTCTTACTACGTTAGGTCTCATAATGTAAAACGCAGGGTTGTATATTCAAATGGGAAATGGAGCTGCAGGAAAGGTTGCATAACACATAGTTGAGTATTGATCACAATACTGATCGGATTTATATGTCCCTGTGGTAATACCAATCAATAGCCTTTAGGCCAAGTTAACAAAGGTCCTGGATATTTAGACTAGAGCTAAAGGACCAAATGTCATTAGAGCAGGGTACTGTAATATTGCTCATATTATGGTTCAGTCTGTAGAGCTTTACCATACCGTACAATACTTTACCAGATAGTTGGAGTTAAAAGCATGACACTTTACCAGACAAAGAAATATGGACTGATTTATTCTGATCATTATTATTTTCAAAAATATTAGGCCTATTACTGCTTATTAAGTGTGTGTTGCAGTGTGCCCAATACATTGATTACAGTGGAGGCTGCTGAGGGGAGGATGACTCATAATAATGGCTGGAACGAAGTCAATGGAATGGCATCAAACACGCGGAAATCATGTGTTTGATGTATTTGATACCATTCCACCTATTCCGCTCCAGCCATTACCACGAGCCCATCCTCCCCAATTAAGGTGCCACCAACTTCTTGTGATTGATTACCTATGTAATGGGCACTGTAGATATTCTGTTGTACTGTGATGTGTGACTGAGAGCTTTTGTAATGATTTGTAACTCAGTGTTATCAACCAGTTACAATATGTTTAGACATAAATTACACTGTGGTGTTGTGTTCCTTTCCCTCTAGACTATGCTATGAGGACAGGGCCCAGCGATGACTGATGTGGAGCCTGTTGTCACCGACTTTGCAGCCACGGGGAGGACTGGCCGGAGGAACGCTGTACCTGATATCGTTGAGGCGGGGCCTGCTGACCTGTCAGACAAACTAGCAGAGCTTTCTGTTGTAGGTGGGTAGTGAAATGCACTTTAAATTACATACAGTACTTGATTGCATACTTTCAGCAATATTTACTACAATTTACATAGGCCTACAGTACGTGAATGCATGCTTTCACTCTGTTAATGATTAGAATGAATTGTACAATTGAAGGTATTTTCATCTCAACATTAAGATTACAATTTGTATCTGTTTATTTTAGATGCAGTATTTTGTGAATATTAAAGATAGTACTCTGTCTGTTTTTCGATCACAGAAGTACATGCACTTTTCCATAAATGATACAATCCAAATCTAAACATAAGGGAAAAGCGTGGCAGAGCATCACTTAACAACAGAGAACAAAGCACTCTGTCATTAAAGAAACACTTAGATGGTTGGGTGCTTTTGTTAGGCCCTGCCAGCCTAGTACCCATCACCATTAGCAAGTGTCTGTCTGGACAGCCAGCTTTCCATTAATCAAGCAGGGTTTAGTGGAAAGGGCATCTGGAAGTTAACAGTATGGAAAATGTACCACAGCTTTAACGGTTTCAATGGAAACAAAAGAAGGGAACAGCCATCTTTCTCTTTTAGTAATAGCTCAATGGCTGTGAGGGTCATTCGGAAAGGGCTACCTATCAGTGAGGGGAAGCCAATCCATGCATTGGTTCATAGGGGGGGAAGTCATTGTTAGTTGGAGGCCTTTGTAGATGTATAACTTTATTACTCAGCACTGCTTCCTTTCACTTAGTAGCTGCAGTGCAATGTCGGGGTCAATAGGTCCTCGTGTTATAGAGGGCATGAACCAGATATAACATAGTTGCCTGTAATTTGTAGTATAAATCCCCCAGGCCTTGCCCTATGAGGATCAAAGCAGAGTAGTGTTTGATCGTTAGAATAAAATACCGTAAGTGTCTGGCAAGAAGCAGTCGGTATTGGCCCATTTCCCCAGAAGATTCTCATCTCAATTAAATCTCTATGTGGAGTATTGCACTTTGACAGTGTTCAAATCAGTATTAAAATGCTGGATATGAACAAAGCGGTTGAGTTGTGAGGGTCTATACTATGATTAGTCTCTGTTGATATTCAAGGTGTCAGCCAGCTATATGTTATGTGATGAGGTTGACAATCTCATATTCCTTTTATCTTGTGAATGCAACATATCCTCCATATCTTACAAACCAACACAAAAGAGGGGAGAGTACACAGTTTGGATTATAATTGGAATGCAGACATTTTCAACTACATGGCCCTTGAGGCATTTTCAATTATATGTTTCTGACTGAAATAATGAATGTTGTTCTGTGTGTTTCTCAGATGATGGAGGAGAAGGAGGAGAGGGCTCGTCCTCTGGAAGCCCACCGAAGAGTCCTACAGAGGGTGAGGAGAAGGCAGAGGGGACGTAATTGGGCCTTGGTCTCTGGCTAACTGACTACGAGAGAAGATGGAGAACAAGAGAGAGACTGTCTCTAACATGCCCCGCTTCTCCTCAAACAAACCCCATTGACCAGACAACTGTAATCGTCATGCACCGTGCTATGCAACATCAGGACACCTATGATGAAAACTTAAAGAGCTGCTGGATGATGAAGGGAAGGGAAAGCTCTGTCGCTAAGAATGAAGTGGTTGTTTCTTTGTAGCTTTAAGGGGGTATTCATTCAAGATTACCCATAATTCATTAGATGTACGGTGAATGAGCCGGCATTTATGTCTTGTTCATCTTAGCATATGCAGTGAACTGGTGAAGTGGCTGACAGTTGGGCATGACTCTGAAAAATGTCATTTCATATTTGAGCAAGAGTGACTTGTACATATGCTGCATATGGAGGTGTTCCAATGAAAGCATTTTCTCAGAATGTCAACATGTAGTTACAGGAATGTCTATTTTTGCACAACAAAAGTATAAACATTCCATTTGGTGATGTACAGTGAGGGGAAAAAAGTATTTGATCCCCTGCTGATTTTGTACGTTTGCCCATTGACAAAGAAATGATTAGTCTATAATTTTAATGGTAGGTTTATTTGAACAGTGAGAGACAGATTAACAACAAAAAACTCCAGAAAAACGCATGTAAAAAATGTTATAAATTGATTTGCATTTTATTGAGGGAAGTAAGTATTTGACCCCTCTGCAAAACATTACTTAGTACTTGGTGGCAAAACCCTTGTTGGCAGTCACAGAGGTCAGATGTTTCTTGTAGTTGGCCACCAGGTTTGCACACATCTCAGGAGGGATTTTGTCCCACTCCTCTTTACAGATCTTCTCCAAGTCATTAAGGTTTCGAGGCTGATGTTTGGCAACTCGAACCTCCAGCTCCCTCCACAGATTTTCTATGGGATTAAGGTCTGGAGACTGGCTAGGCCACTCCAGAATCTTAATGTACTTCTTCTTGAGCCACTCCTTTGTTGCCTTGGCCGTGTGTTTTGGATCATTGTCATGCTGGAATACCCATCCACAACGCAATTTCAATGCCCTGGCTGAGGGAAGGAGGTTCTCACCCAAGATTTGACGGTACATGGCCCTGTCCATTGTCCCTTTGATGCGGTAAAGTTGTCCTGTCCCCTTAGCAGAAAAACACCCCCAAAGCAGAATGTTTCCACCTCCATGTTTGACGGTGGGGATGGTGTTCTTGGGGTCATAGGCAGCATTCCTCCTCCTCCAAACACGGCGAGTTGAGTTGATGCCAAAGAGCTCCATTTTGGTCTCATCTGACCACAACACTTTCACCCAGTTCTCCTCTGAATCATTCAGATGTTAATTGGCACACTTCAGACGGGCATGTATATGTGCTTTCTTGAGCAGGGGGACCTTGCGGGCGCTGCAGGATTTCAGTCCTTCACGGCGTAGTGTGTTACCAATTGTTTTCTTGGTGACTATGGTCCCAGCTGCCTTGAGATCATTGACAAGATCCTCCCGTGTAGTTCTGGGCTGATTCCTCACCGTTCTCATGATCATTGCAACTCCACGAGGTGAGATCTTGCATGGAGCCCCAGGCCGAGGGAGATTGGATTGACAGTTATTTTGTGTTTCTTCCATTTGCGAATAATCGCACCAACTGTTGTCACCTTCTCACCAAGCTGCTTGGCGATGGTCTTGTAGCCCATTCCAGCCTTGTATAGGTCTACAATCCTGTCCCTGACATCCTTGGAGAGCTCTTTGGTCTTGGTCATGGTGGAGAGTTTGGAATCTGATTGATTGATTGCTTCTGTGGACAGGTGTCTTTTATACAGGTAACAAACTGAGATTAGGAGCACTGCCTTTAAGTGTGCTCCTAATCTCAGCTCGTTACCTGTATAAAAGACACCTGGGAGCTAGAAATCTTTCTGATTGAGAGGGGGTCAAATACTTATTTCCCTCATTAAAATGCATATCGATTTATAACATTTTTGACATGTGTTTTTCTGGATTTCTTTGTTGTTATTCTGTCTCTCACTGTTCAAATAAAACTACCATTACAATTATAGACTGATCATTTCTTTGTCAGTGGGCAAATGTACAAAATCAGCAGGGGATCAAATACTTTTTTCCCTCACTGTAAGTACAATCTTATAATTGTGGTTTATTAGTGTGCTACAGTGCAACCTCTACCGTGTGTTTTTTACTGTTAAAATATACATTATTAACAACAGAGTTATTAGAAGTAAAAAATACATGTATTTTCGGGCTGTAAATAGAGTTTTACATTATATTTGCCACCCTGTAAAATGCATTTCAATTTCCACTGCAGGTAATAAACATTATGCTCTATGTACGGCATTGTTGTGAATATTTTTCAGAGGCTATAATTAAAAAATATATGTTTGTTTATTGTCTTTGTAAAAGGGAGGCATCTCATTACACAGTAAAATTGATACCAACTTACGTTGTGTAATCATTGGCAGTAAAATGGTGATTACATTGTCTGTCCTACTTTCCCTTAGTCAGCTGAAATAATACAGTATGTCAGCAGAGCTTTTCTTAGCCATGAAACCAGAATATTGTGGTGTGTTTGTCACCATTGAAAAAATAAAGATTTTTTAGATTTATGTGTCTTATACTGTCTTGTACCGTAGTGTCTGGTGACTGATTTGGCCAGAGGAGGGCACCAAACATGTCTTTCACACCGACATTAACGGATTTTACAGAAGCCACTGGCAAATACACAGTACATTCTCTTTTTATAACACCCTTTTTTATTGACATTAAATATATAGCAAATTGTTAACTGAATATAGATATACTGAAACAATAAATGAAGGAGACATCTTTGTTCAAATATGGATTATGCGTGTTACTGTAATAAGAATCTACATGTTCTATATCGTGGAGCTCCGCCCCATAGGGGAGCTCTGCTCCTATTGGTTTACCCCGCTGCCTAGGCAACCAATAGGAGCAGAGCTCCCCTATGGGGCTCTGCTCCACTCATAGAACTGGAGTTACACTCCGGTAACTATCGCTATGAATTAGGCTACCCATGTTAATTTACTCTGTATCAAATTTCACAACGCTTGGAAACAAAGCACTGAACATCTTTAGAGGGCCAAGTAAAACAGATGATTGTCTCCTAATAGTATTCATACATGCACATGCATACATATTCATCACATATTTAATCAGAATAGTCAGAACCTGATGTCATGCTATGGAATAATTACTTTAACCATAGCCTACCCAATAATGCAATAAATAAACTTTCAATTTTTACTTTGCTTCAGATTTAGGATACTGGAAATTAATAGCTTTCTTTGCCTGAAACATATGCCTTAGTTGAATGCACACAGAGTGCATAATGGCTGTCCTCAATGCTGAAAGTCCATGAGACTGTTTGAGTGGATTAATCCACTTGACAAAGGATTATCAAACAAGCTCTGATTCCGGCTGAGTGTTTTCACAGCCCTAGATATGACACATTCCATTTACCGTGCAGAACTTTACTCTAGTAAGTCACAAGACAGATATGCAACTGCAATCAATGCACGATCAGTTGATAAATAATAATTGTATTTTGCAATGGGTACTTCGAGTCAAATCACGCTACGTAAAGTAAAAATCGAAATATAGCTTTAGAAGCGCTCAACACCAATCAGAAGATAGAGAGCATCTCCTGAGCCAATGGGAAGTAAGTATCCGCCCCATATAGGATGAATATTAATAAGCCCCAAACAATAATGTAGGTGTTACTGAAAACGCTCATAAAGACTCACGGCACCATCAGTTTCAACTTTACCTCAGTTCTCTTATTGCACGGTCCTCTAACTCTTCATCATGGTTGATGCCTTCTGTGCCACCTGGAAACTGGTCGACAGTGAAAACTTCGATGAGTACATGAAAGCACTTGGTAAGTTTTTATAACTTTCAAATTATAACCTAATAATACCACATTTTATTCATGACCTATATTTGATCAATTACATGATGTATGGTAGTGCGCATCAGGTCATGTCTTTTGCATGATCACACCTCTCATTTACTTTTTTCTTTAATTTCGCAGGTGTTGGTTTTGCAACAAGGCAGGTCGGAAATGTGACCAAACCAACCGTTATCATCGCAAAAGAGGGGGACAAAGTGGTCGTAAAAACCCAGAGTACTTTCAAGAACACTGAAATATCCTTCAAACTGGGAGAGGAGTTTGATGAAGCAACTGCAGATGACAGAAACTGTAAAGTAAGTGCTACAACGTGGGATTCATGGTCAAAATTGTGGATATACACTACATGGCTCATATTTTTCACTGGGTTTGAGAAGCCTGTTACAGAGCCCAGTCCAAATATATTTGTAAGAGTAATATGATCTGGATTATGTTTTGGATGTTGTACGGAAAGATTGCAAGTATTGTATCTCTTGCTTGATATAAGTTACAATAACATTGTAACTATATGTAACTAGTTGGTGAGAGCAATATTCTGACCTATTTTTCCCATCTGTTTGCAGTCCACTGTGAGTTTGGATGGCGATAAGCTTGCGCACGTTCAGAAGTGGGACGGCAAGGAGACCAAGTTTGTGAGAGAAATCAAGGACGGAAAATTGGTCATGGTAAGAGCCTTACTGAGTTAATTCTGAAATGTGAATTCCTGGATAATATGGATGATGAAACAAGGCAGTGAGGAAGCAAGCCCACTAGTACTAGTACTGGTGGAAAGGGTATTTCTATGTTGAAAGCCTTTATGCTGAAGCATAGTAGTATAGTTGTCAATGTGGAGAGATCTGCAAATTAGTAAAGAAAATGTGCATTGTCCTCATCAGTTCAACATGATGACTGTAGTTTTACATCACATTTTTTAAATGCAAGTTTGCAGGCTTACCTCTAATAGTCCATATTATGCAATTATCATATTATACAAGTATCATATAATACAATTATCATATTATACAATGATCATTTCCGGTCTGACCTGATGAGATGTATTGCTAATAGAAACTGGACTCTTATTTTTATCACCATAAAACGAGCAATATTGTACTTTTAATAATTATGAATAACCATCTGTATGTATGTATGTATGTATGTATGTATATATGTATGTATGTATGTATGTATGTATGTATGTATGTATGTATGTATGTATGTATGTATGTATGTATGTATGTATGTATGTATGTGTGTATGTATGTATATTATTTTACTGCTCTAGGGATATAATTATTGTTTGGATAACCTTATTTACTATTATGTATAGATTTTTACCTTACATTTTGTTCACTCTTTATGCAATGTGCAATGCAGAGAACACCGGAAGAAGAATTATCATTGAATTACCACAGTGAATTATTGTAATGTTTGTTTGTGTCAATTAATCCCAAACGGGATGGGTTGCCAATTGGCGATTTGACACTAAAATAAAATGTAATTCATATTAATTAATTCATTTCATTCATATACTCTATTTCATGTTTGATTTACTAATTTCACAGTTATTTATTTTTTATTTTATCTGATCCACAGACTCTCACATTTGAAGACATTGTGGCGGTGCGTACCTATGAGAAGGCATGAGCTGAGAGTCATCACTAGTTAAATCATTTGAGTCCATTTTACTGGAAGACAGCCAATATGTTTTTTGTTTTTTACTGTATGCTGACCTTTGCACTTCATCCTTCCAACTGTTTTATGACATGGGCTGGAAATCTTTTTTGTAAGAAATTTTTATATACATTTCTTTCATGATAGATCATCCTTTGTAAACCTGTGTGAAACATACTGAAATAAAAAAATTAACTCAAAAAGTATATATTTTTACTCTAATATTTAAATGACTGATACCCATTGATTGTGCAATTTCCTCAAAGTCAACATATTCACTCACTCAATGATTGAGCAAGTCTGTCTGTGAGACTGTCAAGTTATCACTTGTGTAGGCTGAGTTGGTATATATCTCACAGAGAGTGAAATCCTCAAACCACTATCTGTCATTTTGAGGCTTTTGTAGGCTACCTATCTGTAGTCCTACCTCACAATAATAGGCCATATATTAGTTCACACATTTAGTGTTATTAACTGTTATGTAACATGTTAGATGGAGAAAATATATCCTAATCAAACAATTATAATGGTGTTCCAAACTTGCATTGAGATTGAAACAATGTGTAGCCGACATATGTAGGATCTTAATTGGAGCCAGTTTGCTACAACAGGAAAATAGTTCTGCAACAACAGGAAATGTGAATTATTATGTGGATTATAATTAATGAACATTTTTATAGCGGTTGATACATTTTTCGTAAGGAAAAATCAAGTCTGACATTTCAAAGTGGAAACTTCAGAAGCCTTTCTAAACCTCGAATACACTACACGTTTTAAATGTCCTGCATTGCAGTAGTTCTTCTCATAGGTAAGATCTTACGTCTGTGTCTGCCACAATGTATTCATGTTATGACTATTCGATACAATGTATCAGCAGAAATCAAGCTCACATCACTTGGAAGTCCATGTTGTAACAATGTTGCAAAAGGGCCTTTGGCGTGTGTATGCGTGCGCCAAAGTCAAATATTATTTTAGTAGATCAGCGCCGGGCGACCTCTGCTTTCTCTCGACTCTCTTTGAAATGTAAGCTATCTAAAGTGCTCGGGTGACCGCACTGTTTTCACAACCCGGGAGCGGATAAATCAGTCACATGACCACCATACTTCCTGATTGTATCTAAACTTCAACGATGCATTTCCGCTCACATTTTATGAGCTTAATGTGACAGTATGAGCGTCGTGTCCCTTCTGGTTGGGCTGCTGTTCAACGGGTTGCTGATTTACGTGGCGCCTCTTGCACCTGTAAATAGCATTCACCTGCCAAGCATAGGTACGTTGTTTATATGCGTTGATTGCACCCATGAATGATTTTGTAAGCTGATTGTTGAGCTGTCAACCATTTTTGCAAATAAATTGTAAGCGCATGCTGGTATTTGCCATTTATATTCTATTCTATGTTTGTACAGTTTTTCTCAATGGTGTACAGCATTTTAAAAAAACTATATTGTGGATTTTCACAACTCTGTGGCCTTTTGCAAACAGTAAATGCGTTTTCAAAATGTGGTCAAAATTGCAAATACATTAACAAAAGAACATGACTGCCTGCAAAAAGATTAAGGCAATGATAGGCTACTAGTCCAAACAGACAAAACAGAAAGTTAGTCTGTTTAAAAAAAAAAATCCCAGTAGATCAACCCATTTTATTTATGGTCACTAAATCATGATAATCAAAATCGGAAGGACAACTAACCAAATGTGCAGAATTATGGGTAATTACAAAAATTTTAAGCATATCTTACCAAACAATTTCATATTCATCAAATCAAATAGACAGTGTGCAGGATTCATTAATCAGTGTCATCACAATCCAATTCCATGCATTCAATACAAAGGCTGGTTTGCTTATAGTTTTGTAGAAACACAATCCACAATAGAAATAAGGAAATGTTGATACAATGGAGAAACAACTGATTTGAATGTATAGGCCTCAATCCACACACAAGCAAAGTTATGTAATGGAAGGTCGCAATGTTGAAGACAATGACTTAGAAGTAACCCAACTTCATTCTCTAAATCTCTGCCTGTCCACAATATTGTAAAACATCCTAACACAATTAGACAGTCCCCATTGTCTAGATCTATCCATGTATTTTACATGGTGTGACACTGATAGTGTGATTTAGAATTCTGTGTAGTAGTATTTATTGATTACCGGAAACAGTGAACACAATTGCACAGATTTCTCTTCTGATGAAAACAATTTGTTACTATTCTGTGAAGTTTTGCAAAAGGTGGTATACACAGGGGCCAGTTAATTAGGTACACCACCCCATTCACGAAAATGACGAAAAAGTCACGTGGTCGTGGCTTGCTATACGTACAGTGGGGAAAACAAGTATTTGATACACTGCCGATTTTGCAGGTTTTCCTACTTACAAAGCATGTAGAGGTCTGTAATTTTTTATCATAGGTACACTTCAACTGTGAGAGACTGAATCTAAAACAAAAATCCAGAAAATCATATTGTATGATTTTTAAGTAATTAATTTGCATTTTATTGCATGACATAAGTATTTGATCACCTACCAACCAGTAAGAATTCCGGCTCTCACAGACCTGTTAGTTTTTCTTTAAGAAGCCCTCCTGTTCTCCACTCATTACCTGTATTAACTGCACCTGTTTGAACTCGTTACCTGTATAAAAGACACCTGTCCACACACTCAATCAAACAGACTCCAACCTCTCCACAATGGCCAAGACCAGAGAGCTGTGTAAGGACATCAGGGATAAAATTGTAGACCTGCACAAGGCTGGGATGGGCTACAGGACAATAGGCAAGCAGCTTGGTGAGAAGGCAACAACTGTTGGCGCAATTATTAGAAAATGGAAGAAGTTCAAGATGACGGTCAATCACTCTCGGTCTGGGGCTCCATGCAAGTTCTCACCTCGTGGGGCATCAATGATTATGAGGAAGGTGAGGGACCAGCCCAGAACTACACGGCAGGACCTGGTCAATGACCTGAAGAGAGCTGGGACCACAGTCTCAAAGAAAACCATTAGTATCACACTACGCCGTCATGGATTAAAATCCTGCAGCGCACGCAAGGTTCCCCTGCTCAAGCCAGCGCATGTCCAGGCCCATCTGAAGTTTGCCAATGACCATCTGGATGATCCAGAGGAGGAATGGGAGAAGGTCATGTGGTCTGATGAGACAAAAATAGAGCTTTTTGGTCTAAACTCCACTCGCTGTGTTTGGAGGAAGAAGAAGGATGAGTACAACCCCAAGAACACCATCCCAACCGTGAAGCATGGAGGTGGAAACATCATTCTTTGGGGATGCTTTTCTGCAAAGGGGACAGGACGACTGCACCGTATTGAGGGAAGGATGGATGGGGCCATGTATCGCGAGATCTTGGCCAACAACCTCCTTCCCTCAGTAAGAGCAGTGAAGATGGGTCGTGGCTGGGTCTTCCAGCATGACAACGACCCCAAACACACAGCCAGGGCAACTAAAGAGTGGCTCCATAAGAAGCATCTCAAGGTCCTGGAGTGGCCTAGCCAGTCTCCAGACCTGAACCCAATAGAACATCTTTGGAGGGAACTGAAAGTCCGTATTGCCCAGCGACAGCCCCGAAACCTGAAGGATCTGGAGAAGGTCTGTATGGAGGAGTGGGCCAAAATCCCTGCTGCAGTGTGTGCAAACCTGGTCAAGACCTACAGGAAACGTATGATCTCTGTAATTGCAAACAAAGGTTTCTGTACCAAGTATTAAGTTCTGCTTTTCTGATGTATCAAATACTTATGTCATGCAATAAAATGCAAATTAATTACTTTAAAATCATACAATGTGATTTTCTTGAATTACAGACCTCTACATGCTTTGTAAGTAGGAAAACCTGCAAAATCGGCAGTGTATCAAATACTTGTTCTCCCCACTGTATATAGCAGGCAGACAGGCATCGAGGCATTCAGGTACTGTTAGATTGAACATTAGAATGGGCAAAACGAGTGACCTAAGAGACTTTGACCGTGGCATGATCGTCGGTGCCAGGCATGCCGGTTCCAGTATCACAGAAACCGCCGGCCTCCTGGACTTTTCATGTACGACAGGGTGAAACAAGTGGCCCCACAGCCAGAGTTTATGATCTGGACAAGGTTTGTAGCTTTATCTGGTATGAAAAACAAAACGAAACAAGTGCCCCCACAGCCGGAGTTTATGATTTGGACAGGGTTTGTAGCTTTATATGGAATGGAAATCAATATGTGGTGTTAATGTGGATTTGTTTTCCTGTTTCATATACCACAAAATTGGAGAAGTACACTGTGCACCATTTGAGAGGTTAAACAATTAACAAAAACATATTGCTTCCTCCTACCTGTCATTGGATAACTAACAATGATTTTGTCACTGATGGAATTGTTGTAAAATAAGCAACAAATCTGTGATTTACTCAGTGAAGCATGAACAATGTCTGTATAGTGTATCGTCTTGAATCGGCTCTAGGCTGTCTCAACCCGAAATGCAATAAGTAATTTGCACAGCAGCCAAATAGGCCTTAAATCCTTCTGCTGATATGAAAACAGTGCTATAAAGTCATTATGCCAACGTGCAACCAGTGGGGATGACTCAGCATCAGATAGGTGTGCATATGAATAGAGTAAAGAGCAATGCATAGCAAAGGCTACTAAAATGTACTAAATGCTATGCTAAGGCCTGAAAATATGAATCATACATAACACGAAAGGACTTGTACTGCATGTGTATGGTGCTAAGCTAGTTCATTTCACAAATCTTCAGTTAATCGGTTAAGCCTGACATTTTATTGGCATGTATAATGCCTGGTAAGCATAATTAAGATGCTTTGGTGAAAGGCCCTGCCACTGCACCTAGATTCAAATGTGATTACAGGGATTTAGGGGTAATATATGAGCAGATCTTTGTTTTATTTAATTAATTCTGCCCTGGGCTCTCTCTAATAAGTTATTAGAATGAGCTTATTCCTCTCTTTAGAGACAGTCCTCCACATGTCCCATCAGGGGAGCTATCCACGGACGTGGTGATCCAAGTCATCAGCAACATGACTCAAACCATCAGGGAGTTCCTCCTAGACATGCCGTTGTACCCCGCCCTCGGGAACCGCGACTATTGACCACAGGTATTCTATCTATTCCACATGTGGGAGGTGATGGGGTGGAGATGACCTGTGATGGAAACATTTACATTTTAGTCATTTAGCAGACGCTCTTATCCAGAGCGACTTACAGTTAGCGCATACATTATTTAGACATCATGTTAAATGCTGAGAGTGGTAGACACCCTGGGTCAAACCGGAGATTGTATCGGCGTGTCTGAAAGATAGTTTCCTTCATGCATTTTTAGTGTGGGCAGCAGTTGATTGCCCATTTTACCTCTATAAGAATGTTTCTGTTTCATTTTTTTGTATATGTACTGTATTTTCATGATAGTGTTAAATATTATTTTCAGGATCAACTTCCGACCTCTACTAATGATATTTACCAGGCTGCAGCCAAACTGTGGGAGCCTTGGTTGAAGCCAGAAGCCCTTGTAACTCAAAGAGAAGGTAAGCTGCTTGTGGCTAGGACGTGAGAGAACTCATTTTAGGCCTGCTGATCAGGCCTCTTGGTACTTTGCAATTATTTTTTGCATTGTTTTTAATGTCCATAAACATTACATATTGATCACCATTGCAGAACTCACAATAACTTGACCCAGCACACAATAACCTTACCTGGAATTTTTTGTCCTGCGGGTCTCAGTTGGTAGAGCATGACACTTGCAACGCCAGGGTTGTGGGTTCAATTCCCACGGGGAACCAGTACGAATGAAAATGTATGCACTCACTACTCTAAGTCACTCTGGATAAGAGTGTCTGCTAAATGACTAAAATGTAAAAATGTAAGTGTCCATTTTGTGAAGGCGGATTTTACTCTCAGTTGATGCAGCCCAAGCTGCGACTGATAAGCCTGAACACAATCCTATACTACAGTGCCTTGCAAAAGTATTAATCCTCCATGGCGATTTTCCTATTTTGTTGCATTACAACCTGTAATTTAAAATGCTTCACTGGCCTATACACAATACCCCATAATGTCAAAGTGGAATCATGTTTTTTTATTTATGTTTTACAAATTATTTAAAAATGAAAAGCTGAAAATGTCTTGAGTCAGTAAGTATTCAATCCATTTGTTATGGCAAGCCTAAATAAGTTCAGGAGTAAAAATGTTCTTAACAAGTCACGTAATAAGTTGAATGGACTCACTTTGTGTGCAATAATAGTGTTCAATATGATATTTGAATGACTACCTCATCTCTGTACCCCACACATACAATTATCTGCAAGGTCCCTCAGTCGAGCATTGAATTTCAAACACAGATGCATCCACAAAGACCAGGGTGGTTTTCCAATGCATAGAAAGGCACCTCGCAAAGAAAGGCACCTATTGGTAGATGGGTAAAAAAATAAAAAATACATTGAATATCCCTTTGGTCATGGTGAAGTTATTAATGAAACTTTGGATGGTGTATCAATACACCCAGTCACTACAAAGATATAGGCGTCCTTCCTAACTCAGTTGCTGGAGAGGAAGGAAACCGCTCAGGGATTTCACCATGAGGCCAATGGTTACTTTTAAACAGAGTTTAATGGCTGTGATAGGAGAAAACGGATGGATCAACAACATTGTAGTTAGTCCACAATACTCACCTAATTGACAGAGTGAGAAGAAGGATGCCTGTACAGAATACATTTTTTCCTAAACATGCATCCTGTCTGCAACAAGGCTATAAAGTAATACTGCAAAACAATGGCAAAGGAATTAACTTCTGGTCCTGAATACAAAGTCTTATGTTTGGGGCAAATCCAACACAACACATCCCTGAGTACCACTCTCCATATTTTCAAGCATAGTGCTGGCTGCATTATGTTATGGGTATGCTTGTAATCATTAAGGACTGTGGAGTTTTTCAGGATAAAAAAACAGGAATGGAGCTAAGCACAGGCAAAATCCTAGAGGAAAACTTGGTTCAGTCTGCTTTCCACCAGACACTGGGAGATGAATTCACCTTTCAGCAGGACAATAACCTAAAACACAAGGCCAAATCTACACTGGAGTTGCTTACCAAGAAGACAGGGAATGTTCCTTAATGGCCGAGTTACAGTTTTGACTTAAATCTGATTGAAAATCTATGGCAAGACCTGAAAAGGGTTTTCTAGCAATGACCAACAACCAATTTGACAGAGCTTGAAGAATTTTGAAAAGAGTAATGGACAAATGTTGCATAATCCAGGTGTGGAAAGCTCTTAGAGATTTACCCAGAAAGACTCACTGCTGAAGGTGATTCTAACATGTATTGACTCAGGGGGTTGAATACTTATCTAATCAAGATATATTAGTTTTATTTTCATTGAAGTTTTTTACAAATGTTACAATTTTTCTTCCACTTTGACATTTGAGTATTTTGTGTAGATCGTTGACAAAGAATTACAATTAATCAATTTTAATCTCACTTTGTAAAACAACAAAATGTGGAAAAACTCAAGGCATGTGAATACTTTCTGAAGGCACTGTAGCTACATTACTTAGTAGATGGAATATGTCTAGCCAGGTGAGGATGGCTTCTGAATAGTCCTGCATGGATTCTAAGCACCAGAAGACTGCTTATACAGGATATAACATGGAAGACTGACATCTTTTTAAAGCAAGGTTTGACTCCAAACCAGTCCTATGGTGCCTAAGCATGCTGTTTCTCCTGTCATTGCTCATGTTCCAGTGGGTTACTTGCCCTATGCCAGGAATACCACCGTCGTCAGAGAAGTCTACAATGAGAGACTTGTGAAGACCTTTCGCAACTACAGTGACATCATCTCAGGGCATTTCTATGGCCACACTCACAGAGACAGCATAATGGTCTTGCACAATCAGCAAGGTAAGTCACTGGATAGTGTCAAGGCTCTGTTGGATAAGTGACTGTCATCAAGGGGTAACTAGTATTGATTAACTTATAGTATTGATAGCATTAATAGTATTCAATAGATAATATGCTGTAAACTTAATCATACCCTCTTTTGCCAAAGTGCATTTTTGTCTGGTAAGTGACTGGGTCAGGATGAGGTTTGAACATTATTTTTATCTATCATCAAATTAGGAACTCTCCTTCCTACAAACCAACGAGGCATCATATGCCGAGTGACCTTTTGTACCTTTCCAACTATAATGACGCATTTAGAACATGTTCAACTACTCAGACAATCCACATCCACCAATGTGACCCATTAACCTCCTGTGGGTTCAGTGTTATCATGACTGTCAGTGTTGGCTAGAATCCCCACAGCCACAAAAATGCTTGTTTGTATAATTAGCTAGCTTAATGCAATGGAGGAGGAACTAAGGAATTAATGCCTTTAGCCATGTATTTATTTAACCAAATCATCATTTGTTTGCTTTGAAGGGGAGCCAATTAATTCCCTGTTTGTCACACCGGCTGTTACTCCAATCAAAAGTGCAGAAGAGCCGTACTCCAACAACCCAGCCTTCCGCATGTACCACTATAACCCATAGGACTACGGGCAGCTGGTAAGTGGGGAACTCAGTTAACTTGTAAACCACCATTATCCGGGGGTTTGGGACAATCTACTTTCATTTGAACATGTTTGGAAATATCCATTCATTATGTATTATCATCCTCATGTCTAACATTAACCCTCTCAAGGTGATGTAGTTAGGCTGAACTTATTTAATCATTACCATGCAGAGGTTGATTTCAGTTCTGCATTTTCACTTCCCCTCCTATAATTTTCATAAGGTCAACACTGATCTGTCCTTGTATTGGTATATCAAAGTACAGTTTCTTCAGAGCAATCCCAGAGCAATCCCATTCTCGTTCATACAGCATAGAGCTCAGAGTAGCTTACAGGTGATTTCAGCATGCCCCAAAGACGGGAGCTCAAACATGTAAGCGCCACAGTCAACAGTGGGGAGGGCACAGCCTTTGAAAATCACCGTCAGTCTCTTTGTAACTCTACTTCCTGGGGTAATCTGTTAAGAAAAGGCCTTGTGGAAAATAAGAACGAATCAGAACTCTTGACTATACTTTTTCAAATGAGGAGCATTCAGTCTCAACAGCTTAACAAACCCCTAGACCAGGGTTCCCCAGCTGGTGGCCATTTTGGGGGGAGGGAGGAGGGGATTTTCATTGTTGGACATAAAAGACTGTAAAACCCCCAGGAAATCAGCTCCAAATCATTATACATTTTGGAAATCTATTCCCTATTATTACCATGCATAATACAGAGAGAGACACGTGATCGTATACAAATGTAAGCAAGGCTTGAAATTATTATGTTTTAGTAAAATATTATATTGGTTTGGGCTTCTTGCAGTCAATTTGCAGTCTACAAATGATTTGTAATCATGTTCTGGCTTCCCGACCATCCGCTCAAGAAAAAATTGTCCCGCGGCTGAATCTAGTTGATGATCCCTGCCCTAGACCCACAGCAATGCTGTTCCTTCATGATTAATGGTACTGTCATTCATAACACATCTACTTCTAATCAAGGTACTCTCTCAGACCGATTTTTTTTTATATTGCTTTTCATGGTTTTGAAATAGTCTTTCTCTCTCTGAAGGAAATTTGGCAGTACTACTTGAATCTCACCGAAGCCAAAGATCTGACTGGAAAATTGAATACGTAATGACTGAACCGTTTGGATGAAAGGATATTCAGCCACACAGCTTGTTTAAACTTGCCCTGAGTTTAGAGATGCAGCAGAGCGAAGTGGTTCAGAAGTATTTTTGCGATTTTATGGTGAGCTATGATGATACCATTGTGGGTGATGGGGCCTGCAAGCTGACTCAGGTCTGTGAGGTGCAGTCCTTGGACCTATTTCAAATGTATTGAAAATGGACACTAAAACAGGGATTTTATTGTGAGTTTCTGTAATGGAAAAATTCTGGGATTTTATAAATGCTGTAGAGATATTTCATATGTTTTCAATTACAATTTAAGCAACTCCAAGGTCGAAATGTGGACACAATACCAGATGATAATGTTGATAATTATATACAATACCAGTCACCAGTCAACAGTTTGGACACACCTACTCATTCAAGGGTTTTTCTTTATTTTTACTATTTTTACATTGTGGAATAATAGTGAAGACATCAAAACTTTGAAATAACACATATGGAATCATGTAGTAGCCAAAAAAAGTGTAAAACAAATCAAAATATATTTCATATTTGAGATTCTTCAAATAGCAACCCTTTGCCTTGATGACAGCTTTGCACACTCTTGGCATTCTCTCAACCAGCTTCATGAGAGGGTCACCTCGAATGCATTTCAATTAACAGGTGTGCCTTGTTAAAAGTTAATTTGTGGAATTTATTTCCTTCTTAATGCGTTTGAGCCAATCAGTTGTGTTGTGACAAGGTAGGGGGGTATATAGAAGATAGCCCTATTTGGTAAAAGACCAAGTCCATATTGTGGCAAGAACAGCTCAAATAAGCAAAGAGAAACAACAGTCCATCATTACTTTAAGACATGAAGGTCAGTCAATACGGAACATTTCAAGAACTTTGAAAGTTTATTTTAATGCAGTCACAAAAACCATCAAGAGCTATGATGAAACTGGCTCTCATGAGGACCGCCACAGAAATGGAAGACCCAGAGTTACCTCTGCTGCAGAGGATAAGTTCATTAGAGTTACCAGCCTCAGAAATTGCAGCCCAAATAAATGCTTCACAGAGTTCAAGTAACAGACACATCTCAACATCAACTGTTCAGAGGAGACTGTGTGAATCAGGCCTTCATGGTCAAATTGCTGCAAAGAAACCACTACTAAAGGACACCAATAATAAGAAGAGACTTGTTTGGGCCAAGAAACACGAGCAATGGACATTAGACCGGTGGAAACTTTTCCAAATTTGAGATTTTTGGTTCCAACCGCCGTGGCTTTGTGAGACACGGTGTGGGTGAACAGATGATCTCCGCATGTGTATTTCCCACCCTAAAGCATGGAGGAGGAGGTGTTATGGTGTGGGGGTGCTTTGCTGGTGACACTGTCAATGATTGATTTAGAATTCAAGGCACACAACCAGCATGGCTACCACAGCATTCTGCAGTGATACGCCATACCATCTGGTTTGGGCTTAGTGGGACTATCATTTGTTTTTCAACAGGACAATGACCCAACACACTTCCAGGCTGTGTAAGGGCTATTTTACCAAGAAGGAGAGTGATGGAATGCTGCATCAGGTGACCTGGCCTCCACAGTCCCCCGACCTCAACCCAATTGAGATGGTTTGGGATGAGTCGGATCGCAGAGTGAAGGAAAAGCAGCCAACAAGTGCTCAGCACATGTGGGAACTCCTTCAAGACTGTTGGAAAAGCATTCCAGGTGAAGCTGGTTGAGAGAATGCCAAGAGTGTGCAAAGCTGTGGTCAAGGCAAAGGGTGGCTATACCCTATATATATTTTGATTTGTTTAACACTTTTTTGGTTACTACATGATTCCATGTGTGTTATTTCATAGTCTTGATGTCTTCACTATTATTCTACAATGTAGAAAATAGTAAAAATAAAGAAAAACCTTGGAATGAGTAGGTGTGTCCAAACTTTGGACTGGTACTGTAATTGCAAAAGGCCAAATTTTTTTACAAACTTTTTTACCTCTTATTGATTTCTCTGTGACATGTTGAAATCATAGAGAAATAGATAACTAACTACTATGTACACTGTATGGTTATTGCTTTTAAAACGCCTGGCAGTTATTGAATACACTGTAAACTGTGAATTGCTTTGCTTGCAGTATAAAGCAAATATTTTTATTATTATTATTTTTTAGGGGATAGATCAGCTTTAATATTGCAGATCGATTGTAACTTCCATCAATGTAATTGTCTGCGTCACTTCCAATCCCCCATATGTTTGTTTTCTTTTTTTCTCTCGCATATATATATATATATATATATATATATATATATATATATATATATATATATATATATATATATATATATATATATATACACACATACATACATATGCGCATATAAATATATATATATATATAAATATATATACATAAATATCCTTTAAATATATATATATTTCCCTTTATTATATTCCAACCCCACCATCCCTTCCCTAATTTGAGTAAACTAGTGAACAACAATGCTTAGGCCTCTACTTCATGCTTATACATACTATATACATTTTATGGACACAGTCAATAATTATATTTTGTTTGTTTTTACTCCTGAACTTCCTCCGATAATTTTCATGATGTCAATCTGGTACAGTGAGGGAAAAATGTATTTGATCCCCTGCTGATTTTGTACGTTTGCCCACTGACAAATAAATGATCAGTCTATAATTTTATTGGTAGGTTTATTTGAACAGTGAGAGACAGAATAACAACAACAAAATCCAGAAAAACGCATGTCAAAAATGTTATAATTTGATTTGCATTTTAATGAGGGAAATAAGTATTTGACCCCCTCTCAATCAGAAAGAATTCTGGCTCCCAGGTGTCTTTTATACAGGTAACGAGCTGAGATTAGGAGCACACTCTTTAAAGGGAGTGCTCCTAATCTCAGCTTGTTACCTGTATAAAAGACACCTGTCCACAGAAGCAATCAATCAATCAGATTCCAAACTCTCCACCATGGCCAAGACCAAAGAGCTCTCCAAGGATGTCAGGGACAAGATTGTAGACCTACACAAGGCTGGAATGGGCTACAAGACCATCGCCAAGCAGCTTGGTGAGTAGGTGACAACAGTTGGTGCAATTATACGCAAATGGAAGAAACACAAAATAACTGTCAATCTCCCTCGGCCTGGGGCTCCATGCAAGATCTCACCTCGTGGAGTTGCAATGATCATGAGAACGGTGAGGAATCAGCCCAGAACTACACGGGCGGATCTTGTCAATGATCTCAAGGCAGCTGGGACCATAGTCACCAAGAAACAAATGGTAACACACTACGCCGTGAAGGACTGAGATCCTGCAGCGCCCGCAAGGTCCCCCTGCTCAAGAAAGCACATATACAGGCCCGTCTGAAGTTTGCCAATGAACATCTGAATGATTCAGAGGAGAACTGGGTGAAAGTATTGTGGTCAGATGAGACCAAAATGGAGCTCTTTGGCATCAACTCAACTCGCCGTGTTTGGAGGAGGAGGAATGCTGCCTATGACCCCAAGAACACCATCCCCACCGTCAAACATGGAGGTGGAAACATTATGCTTTGGGGGTGTTTTTCTGCTAAGGGGACAGGACAACTTCACCGCATCAAAGGGACGATGGTCGGGGCCATGTACCGTCAAATCTTGGGTGAGTACCTCCTTCCCTCAGCCAGGGCATTGAAAATGGGTCGTGGTTGGGTATTCCAGCATGACAATGACCCAAAACACACGGCCAAGGCAACAAAGGAGTGGCTCAAGAAGAAGCACATTAAGGTCCTGGAGTGGCCTAGCCAGTCTCCAGACCTTAATCCCATAGAAAATCTGTTGAGGGAGCTGAAGGTCAGAGTTGCCAAACGTCAGCCTTGAAACCTTAATGACTTGGAGAAGATCTGCAAAGAGGAGTGGAACAAAATCCCTCCTGAGATGTGTGCAAACCTGGTGGCCAACTTCAAGAAACGTCTGACCTCTGTGATTGCCAACAAGGGTTTTGCCACCAAGTAATAAGTCATGTTTTGCAGAGGGGTCAAATACTTATTTCCCTCATTAAAATGCAAATCAATTTATAACATTTTTGACATGCGTTTTTCTGGATTTTGTTGTTGTTATTCTGTCTCTCACTGTTCAAATAAACCTACCATTTAAAATTATAGACTGATCATGTCTTTGTCAGTGGGCAAACGTACAAAATCAGCAGGGGATCAAATACTTTTTTCCCTCACTGTATGTTTCTATATGCCATATCTTTCTAACTGTGCTCTTTCACAAAAGCTCAAAATATATAACCTATATACTTATTATGGATACAGCATGTCTTACACTAGTTATCTTGTTGTTATTAGTTGTTGTTATTAGTCCCATCATTCAGCTCCATTCAACACCTCCCATCTATCTCTTAACACCATCCATATTGGATTTCTATTTGCCATATATTTTTCAACTGTACTGTGATGTTTTACAAAAGTTCTGAACCTTTCTATTCTAATTGTTTCTACAGATTGTAAATTGAAAATAAACATTTTTGCTAAAAGTATTATTATATTATTGATCAATTGACTATGACTTTTCAGATCACCCAGTAGTGCTATCTGCAGGGTCAGCTCCATGCAAATATTGCAATCCTTCAGCCATTCCTGGACCTGTGTCCAGAAACAAGCTACAAATGGACAGTACCAAAACAAATTATCTAATGATTCTGTCTCTTCACAGCCAAATCTGCAGAGCTGGGAAGATTGTATCCCCCATACAAATAACATTCTATTGGTAGCAAGAATTTTATATAATAATTTAAATTGAAAAATTATAAGTTTTGAATCCGGCGTCGTTTTGCGTATCTGTTCATAAACACTATGCCATGGAATCGGTACGTCAAAAATCTCTTCCCAACTATTTTGCAATCTATATGGGACGGCTGTCAATCCTTTGGTCCTTAAATGAAACTGGTCAACTTTTTTATTTATCACAATTTTCTTTAACCAATTATGTTCTTTAATGCAAGGCCGACAGACAAGTTCCTTACTTTTTCCTCCTTCCACTTTCCTCTTCCATTTTTGCGGTAATGCTGCAATTATTTGGTTGTAATTTTGGGTAGACATTTCCATATGTTTTTGTTAGCTGATAATATAATTTACGAAGATTATACCTTTTAAAAATATTTTCTCAAAAAGAATGTTTTTTTATCAATTAGTATATTTGAGTTTAACCACAATATTTGTTGCAATATTTGTTCTGTCATTTCTGGAGGATTCAATTGAAATTGCAGCTAACTTTCTATGGCTTGTTTTAGAAATAAATAAAATGGAATATTTTTTTCTCATATAATTTAAAAAACAGTTTGCTAGGCGTAGGCAAGACCATAAGCAAATAAGTAAACTGGGATAATACTAAAGAGTTAATCAGGGTGATTTTTCCACAAATTGACAGGTATTTACCTTTCCATGGTAGCAAGATCTTATCTATTTTTGCTAACTTTCTATTAAATCTTTTTGGAGTGAGATCATTTATTTCATTCGGGATATGTATTCCGAGTATATCCACATCACCATCAGACCATTTTATTGGTAAACTACATGGTAATGTAAATTTTTTATTTTTTAGTGATCCAATACGTAATATAGTACATTTATCATAATTTGGTTGTAATCCAGAGTGGTTAGAAAATGTATCTAGATCCTCTATGAAGCTGTGGAGGGATTCAAGTTGTGGATTTAAAAGAAAACATGAATCATCAGCGTACAATGACACCTTTGTTTTTAAGCCCTGGATTTCTAATCCCTTGATATTATTGTTGGATCTGATTTTAATAGCTAACATCTCAATGGCAATAATAAATAGATATGCTGATAGTGGACAACCTTGTTTCACTCCTCTTGACAGTTTAAAACTTTCTGAGAAATAGCCATTATTTACTATTTTACACCTAGGGTTACTATACATGATTTTGACCCAATTTATTGAAAAAAAATTGAAATGCTCCAGGCATTTATATATAAACCCCAGTCGTACTTTCTCAAATGCCTTTTTGAAGTCTGCTATGAATAGTAGGCCTGGTTTCCCAGATTTTTAATAGTGTTCTATTGTTTCCAGTACTTGCCTTATATTATCTCCAATGTATCGTCCATGTAAAAAACCTGTCTGATTAGAATGAATAATGTCCGACAATACCTTTTCAATTCTATGCGCTATACATTTTGCTAGAATTTTTGCATCACAACACTGAAGTGTAAGGGGCCGCCAATTTTTTTAATGGACTGGATCTTTATATTTTCCACTTGTATCCTGTTTCAGTAATAATGAAATCAGACCTTCTTCTTGAGTGTCTGATTATCTACCATTTACATAGGAGTGCTTAAAACATGCTAATAACGGTCCTCTGAGTATATCAAAAAAGGTTTGGTATACCTCGACTGGTATGCCATCCAACCCTGGAGTTTTCCCGGACTTAAAGTCTTTAATTGCATCCAGAAGTTCTTCCTCTGTAATTTCACCTTCACATGAGTCTTTCTGTATGGCTGTTAATTTTACATTATCAATTGAAAAAAAATCTCTACAATTTGCTTCAGTTAGAGGAGATGGAGGCGACTGAAACGAAAACATATGCTTAAAGTACTTTGTTTCCTCCTTCAAAATATAATTTGGTGAATCATGGGTGACTCCGTCATTTGTAACCAGTTTCAATAAATTATTTTTGGTAGCATTCCTATGTTGAAGATTACAAAATAATTTGGTGCATTTTTCCCCATATTCCATCCAGTTTGCTTTATTTTTATAATATATTACACTTGATCTTTCTTGAATAAGTTTCTCAATTTCTTTTTATTCTGAGCCTCTATGTTACAGTTTTTATTGCTATCTATCTGTTCTGTTAGACCTTCTATTTCCTTTGTTAGTGTGGACTCTTTTGACCTAAATTGCTCTTGTTTTCGAGATGAGTACTGAATTGCATGGCCTCTAAAGGCACATTTAAAGGTGTCCCATACAATAAGGGGATTTGCTGTACCTATGTTATGTCGGAAAAAATCAGTTATAAATTCCTCTGTCCTAGTTAAAAACAAGTTATCATCCAATAGGCTTTGATTACATTTCCAATATCCTCGCCCACGTGGAAATTCAGTAAGAGTAATGTATATGCCAATTATATGATGGTCCAACCACATTCTGTCCCCTATCAACACTTTTTAAACTTTTGGTGCCAACGAGAATGACATAAGAAAGAAGTCAAGACGACTAGCTTGATTGAGTCTCCGCCATGTATATCTCACTAGATCAGGATATTTAAGCCTCCATATATCTACTAGTTCTAATGTATCCATGACATTCACGATTTCCATAAGAGCATGAGTGTGATTGTTTGTAGTGTGATTTCCTTTACCGTCCACTGAGCTATTTAAAACGGTATTATAATCTCCCACCATAATAATGGAGTCTTGAATTGCTTGCAAGGTCGATAATTCAATATATATATTTTCAAAGAAGTGTGGATCATCAATATTTGGTCCGTAAAGGTTAATGAGCCATATTTTTTTATGGTCCAATAACATATTTAAAATAATCCATCTAATTAATATCATCACCCCTTTTGAGTTTCTTAGCCCATGGGAGAAGTATATTTCGCCCCCCTCATTCCTATTTCCACACAACTTCATCTAGAATTGTTGAAAGGGTTTCCTGTAAACAATATATATTATATTCCTTCTCTTTGAGCCATGTAAATATTGTTCTTCTTTTGTTATTATCTGCTAAGCCATTACAATTATAACTGCCTATACTTATTTCACCACATACCATAATGAGATACAAGTTTCAGATCTATTTGTCATTATATATGTTTGTAAATTTACCAATAGAAAATACCATAGTGATTGAGTGTCCATATATCTATACCATGGTATTTGCAATGTTACTAAATAACCCTCCAATTGTTCTCCACTAATTCCCCCGCTAAAACCCCTCCCCATCCCAAGTTGGGCCGTCATCCCAGTGATCAGCATACCACCCCTGACCCCCGGATCCCTATGCCCCCGAGGGCCACAAGATCAGATGCTCAATAGTTGATACATCCCATCGCCCAACTCAAGAAACGACCTGATCTACGAATGCATATACAGTTACAGCCATTTGAGAAAGCATGCAAGATTGAGCAAAAGTGAACAACAATGTGAGATTTGATTAATCTATTTAATCTATGTTAAGTCCTAGGTGATGGAGATCAGATCCACCCTCTTCACCTGAGACACAAACACTCTGGTTCCCCGTTGTAACCATTTTCCCAAGCATCTCCGTGCAGTCATACCTTTGATTATTTTGTGCCACTTGGGCCACAATAGTAAGCCCCCTCTCTGATTGTCCGAGTGTGACCCCCTCCCCATGGGTTACTGCAGCCAGTGTTGCCAGCACTGCCACCACCTGGGTGGGGGTACCCCACCGGAATCCCCACCGGCTAGGTACAAGGTCGTCAAGGTTCTCATTAGCAGCTTTGAGAATTTCCTTGTATATTATGCTCCCCCATCGGGGGCTCTGGCTTTGTAGGACTAACCCTGCCAGGCAGGCTCAGAATCTTGAGGGGGCAGTGCTGCTCAAGTAGGTCTCTGACCGCATTTATTTATCTGTGTAGGCTGCATATAGGCAATTTACAGCAGGTCCATAAAACAGATGGGAACTTCTCTTTGGTGTATGGGTCGCTCAGGTGGGTGTCCAGGATATAGGGTTGGAGATCGTTCCATCATGATAGGACAATAAAAAATGTTTGATTAGATGTATACTATATTTAAAAATGTATATCCCTCATCTACACAAAATTGAAAGCTCTCTCTCACAACCCCTGCTCATAGACACCCGTATGAAGCGAATTGACTCCAAGTGGAACTGTTGCACAAAAAGTGAGGTTATTCATGAGAAAAATGCTTTTTATTTTCCTGTTTATTTTCCGAAAAGAAAAGATGGCACAACAATTTACTCAGCATTTGTAAGTTGTTGTGAATTTCTTTTTTCTCTGAGACACCATCAGTTTCTCATGTGCAGAGATCAAACTCTCTGTATCAACGTGGCCCTATTATATTATTATAACTGGCTATACTTATTTCACCACATACCATAATGAGATACAAGTTTCAAATCTATTTGTCATTATATATGTTTGTAAATTTACCAATAGAAAATACCATAGTGATTGAGTGTCCATATATCTATACCATGGTATTTGCAATGTTACTAAATAACCCTCCAATTGTTCTCCACTAATTCCCCCGCTAAAACCCCTCCCCATCCCAAGTTGGGCCGTCATCCCAGTGATCAGCATATAACCCCTGACCCCCGGATCCCTATGCCCCCGAGGGCCACAAGATCAGATGCTCAATAGTTGATACATCCCATCGCCCAACTCAAGAAACGACCTGATCTACGAATGCATATACAGTTACAGCCATTTGAGAAAGCATGCAAGATTGAGCAAAAGTGAACAACAATGTGAGATTTGATTAATCTATTTAATCTATGTTAAGTCCTAGGTGATGGAGATCAGATCCACCCTCTTCACCTGAGACACAAACACTCTGGTTCCCCGTTGTAACCATTTTCCCAAGCATCTCCGTGCAGTCATACCTTTGATTATTTTGTGCCACTTGGGCCACAATAGTAAGCCCCCTCTCTGATTGTCCGAGTGTGACCCCCTCCCCATGGGTTACTGCAGCCAGTGTTGCCAGCACTGCCACCACCTGGGTGGGGGTACCCCACCGGAATCCCCACCGGCTAGGTACAAGGTCGTCAAGGTTCTCATTAGCAGCTTTGAGAATTTCCTTGTATATTATGCTCCCCCATCGGGGGCTCTGGCTTTGTAGGACTAACCCTGCCAGGCAGGCTCAGAATCTTGAGGGGGCAGTGCTGGTTAAGTAGGTCTTTGACCGCATTTATTTATCTGTGTAGGCTGCATATAGGCAATTTACATCAGGTCCATAAAACAGATGGGAACTTCTCTTTGGTGTATGGGTCGCTCAGGTGGGTGTCCAGGATATAGGGTTGGAGATCGTTCCATCATGATAGGACAATACATTTTTTTTGATTAGATGTATACTATATTTAAAAATGTATATCCCTCATCTACACAAAATTGAAAGCTCTCTCTCACAACCCCTGCTCATAGACACCCGTATGAAGCGAATTGACTCCAAGTGGAACTGTTGCACAAAAAGTGAGGTTATTCATGAGAAAAATGCTTTTTATTTTCCTGTTTATTTTCCGAAAAGAAAAGATGGCACAACAATTTACTCAGCATTTGTAAGTTGTTGTGAATTTCTTTTTTCTCTGAGACACCATCAGTTTCTCATGTGCAGAGATCAAACTCTCTGTATCAACGTGGCCCTAGTTTGGAGATAGTTTTTCCAGCTGTTATGCTACCATTCTCCTCTTCACCTGCTCCCCAGTCCCCTCTGTAGCTATGCTGTGACAGAGGTTAACTCATGACCTCGCTGGAGAAAATGAAAAGCTAGCAAATGCCTCTCTAGACCAAACCACTGCGGGGGGATCAGACAGCCCCCAACCCTATTCGACCCTCTCCTCCTCTCCCTTTGTTCCCCTCTTCTCTCCCCCTCTCTCCACAGTCCAGAAGGACTATCTACCCTTGCCTTTTGGATTTGGGGACGAAATCTTTCCACTCATATGCCCTCAACTGGGTTTAGTCATTAGCATTCAGGGGCTGAGAGAGTCTGGGAGAGTCACAATGCCTGGTGGAAGGGACTGTGGAAATGAGGTTAGCGGTTGACATGGTGATAAAGACGACTCCGGGGTAACTGCAGCAGAACTCTGGCAGGCCTCACTAATGACTCTGTGATGCACTAATAAGCGTGAATCACTGGACTACCAATCAGACGGGCTGGTTCCCCTCAAAGGACCAGCCACTGATGGAGCAAGCGAGAGAGAGATGGGTCAATATTTGCGCTGCCGATGTGACTCTGTTTGAGACTAGAATGGGACTCTTGCTCTTCAGTCTTCACTACCCGCAAGCCTCCCTGGGTTGTCCAGGGTTCAGGCCTTAAACAACAGTATAAATCTAGCAGGAGACTGTGGGGTGGGGTGGGGTGGGGGGGGGGGGGGGTAGAAGGATTACTGTTATACTATTCCAGGTATTCCTTAAAGGGGTAGGGTTTCAAGTGTCTCCGGAAGGTGGTCAGTGAATTCGCTGTCCTGGCGTCGTGGGGGAGCTTGTTCCACCATTGGGGTGCCAGAGCAGCGAATAGCTTTGACTGGGCTGAGCGGGAACTGTGCTTCCGTAGAGGAAGGGGGGCTAGCAGGCCAGAGGTGGATGAACGTAGTGCCCCCGTTTGGGTGTAGGGTCTGATCAGAGCCTGAAGGTAAGGAGGTGCCGTTCCCCTCACAGCTCCGTAGGCAAGCACTATGGTTTTGTGGTAGATGCGAGCTTCAACTGGAAGCCAGTGGAGTGTGCGGAGGAGCAGGGTGACATGAGAGAACTTGGGAAGGTTGAACACCAGACGGGCTGCAGCGTTCTGGATAAGTTGTAGGGGTTTAATGGCACAGGCAGGGAGCCCAGCCAACAGCGAGTTGCAGTAATCCAGACGGTAGATGACAAGTGCCTGGATTAGGACCTGTGCCGCTTTCTGTGTAAGGTAGAGTCATGCTCTGCGAATGTTGTAGAGCATGAACCTGCAGGATCGGGTCACCACTTTGATGTTAGCGGAGAACGACAGGGTGTTGTCCAGGGTCACGCCAAGGTTCTTTGCACTCTGGGAGGAGCACACACTGGAGTTGTCAACCGTGATGGCGAGATCATGGAGGAGGCAGTCCTTCCCCGGGAGGAAGAGCAGCTCCGTCTTGCCGACGTTCAGCTTGAGGTGGTGATCCGACATCCACACTGTTATGTCTGCCTTTCATGCAGAGAAGCGATTCGCCACCTGGTTATCAGAAGGGGGAAAGGAGAAAATTAATTGTGTGTCGTCTGCGTAGCAATGATAGGAGAGACCATGTGAGGATATGACAGAGCCAAGTGACTTGGTGTATAGAGAGAATAGGAGAAGGCCTAGAACTGAGCCCTGGGGGACACCAGTGGTGAGAGCACGTGGTGCAGAGACAGATTCTCGCCACGCCACCTGGTAGGAGTGACAGGTAGGATGCAATCCAAGAGTGAGCAGTGCCGGAGATGCCCAACTCGGAGAGGGTAGAGAGGAGGATCTGATGGTTCACCGTATCAAAGGCAGCAGATAGGTCTAGAAGAATAAGAGCAGAGGAGAGAGAGTTAGCTTTAGCAGTGCGGAGAGCCTCCGTGACACAGAGAAGAGCAGTCTCAGTTGAATGACCAGTCTTGAAACCTGACTGGTTTGGATCAAAAAGGTCATTCTGAGAGAGATAGCAGGAGAGTTGGCTAGAGACGGCACGCTCAAGAGTTTTGGAGAGAAAAGAAAAAAGGGATACTGGTCTGTAGTTGTTGACATCGGATGGATCGAGTGTAGGTTTTTTGAGGAGGGGTGCATCTCTCGCTCTCTTGAAGACGAAAGGGAAATAGCCAGTGGTCAAGGATGAGTTGATGAGCGAGGTGAGGTAAGGGAGAAGGTCTCCGGAAATGGTCTGGAGAAGAGAGGAGGGGATAGGGTCAAGGTTGTTGGGCGGCCGGCCGTCACAAGTCGCAAGATTTCATCTGGAGAGAGAGGGGAGAAAGAAGTCAAAGCATAGGGTAGGGCAGTGTGAGCAGGACCAGCGGTGTCATTTGACTTAATAAATGAGGATCGGATGTAATCAACCTTCTTTTCAAAATGGTTGACGAAGTCATCCACAGAGAGGAAGGAGGGAGGAGGAGGAGGATTCAGCAGGGAGGAGAAGGTGGCAAAGAGATTCCTAGGGTTAGAGGCAGAGGCTTGAAATTTTGAGTGGTAGAAAGTGGCTTTAGCAGCAGAAACAGAGGAAGAAAATGTAGAGAGGAGGGAGTGAAAAGATGACAGGTACGCAGGGAGTCTAGTTTTCCTCCATTTCCGCTCGGCTGCCCGGAGCCCTGTTCTGTGAGCTCGCAATGAGTCGTCAAGCCACGGAGCAGGAGGGGAGGACCGAGCCGGCCGGGAGGATAGGGGACATAGAGAGTCAAAAGATGCAGAATGGGAGGAGAGGAGGGTTGAGGAGGCAGAATCAGGAGATCGGAGGGAGAAGGATTTAGCAGAGGGAAGAGATGATAGGATGGAAGAACAAACTCCCTAGTCCTTGCTGATGGCAAGCATACCGATAACATGATGCAGCCACCATCATGCGTGAAAATATGAAGATTGGTACTCATTGATGTATTGGATTTGCCCAAACATAACACTTTGTATTCAGGACAAAAGGTTAATTGCTTTTCCAATTTTTTTTGCAGTATTACTTTAGTGCCTTGTTGCAAACAGGATGCATGTTTTAGAATATTTGTATTATGTACAGGCTTCCTTCTTTTCACTCGGTCATTTAGGTTAGTATTGTGGAGTTACTACAATACTGTTGATCCATCCTCAGTTTTCTCCTATCACAGCCATTCAACTCTGTAACTGTTTTAAAGTCACCATTGGGCTCATGGTGAAATCCTTGAGCGGTTTCCTTCCTCTCCAGCAACTGATTTAGGAAGGACGCCTGTATCTTTGTAGTGACTGGGTATATTGATACACCATCCAAAGTGTAATGAATAACTTCACCATTCTCCATGATATTCAATGTCTGCTTTTTATTTTTACCCATCTACCAATTGGTTCTCTTCTTTGCGAGGCATTGGAAAACCTCCCTGGTCTTTGTGGTTGAATCTGTGTCTGTGCTCGACTGAGGGACCTTACAGATAATTGTATGTGTGGGGTACAGAGATGAGGTAGTCATTCAGAAATCATGTTGAACATTATTATTGTACACAGAGTGAGTCTATAAGTTATTATGCAACTTGTTAAGCACCTTTTACTCCGGAACTTATTTAGGCTTGCCATAGTAAAGGGGTTGAATACTTATTGACTCAAGACATTGCAGCTTTTCATTTTTTGTATTAATTTGTAAAAATAAATATAAGAAAATTAACATAATTCCACTTTGACATTATGGGGTATTGTGTGTAGGCCAGTGACAAAAAAATCTCAATTTAGTCCTTTTTCAATTCAGGCTGTAACCCAACAAAATGTGGAAAAGGTCAAGTGGTGTGAATGATTTCTGAAGACACTGTAGACACTGAAAAATACTTTGGGTAGGGTGGAACTGAGGTGAGCGAGGGATGTGGCTAAGCCCATGAAAGACACTTTAACTATCAACAGTATTCTAGGCATCGTATGAGAAGCAAGGCATGTTATTTCAGAAGCCTCCAAGCCTCTACATTTCAAACCAATAATCCACACAGACAATAGTGACAGAAGGCAAAGCTCTTAAGCCTTAGTGGACTTAATGCCATTATATGCCCCCTCTGCCCTTTGTATCGCCTTACAGAGTGAACTAGGAGGATACTAGGAACTCAACAGCCTGCCTTGCTTATGTAATGGAGAGTGTTGCTATATATATTTGTGATGTAACATAAACAATCTATGATTTAAGATGTAAAAACTCAGAACACAAGCTCTACATGTCAATCTTTCTCTGTCTGAATAGGATTGTGTTGCATTCCTTTTATCTGTACCGAACTGTAGCCAATTAAGAGGGTAATACGGCACGGTTAATGCTGTCACGTAGGCTTAGGCCCTGTAAAGTGCTCTATGCTTCCTGAAAACCTTAAGAGCTGTAGTTATGAGGTCAATGCGAGGGACCCCAGTAGGTCAAGTCTACGCTAATTACCAGCCCTCATTATGGTCAAGCAGACTGTCATCAGTCGCCGCTCCTCACATCGCTTTTGTTTCTGCTGGCTGGGTTGATGCCGCAAAACATTTAATCTGTGGATTACTGTCAAGATTTTGCAACTGGGCAGGCCCCTGGGGAACTGGAATCTGTGGAATATGACTGTCAATTTCAAGGGAGGGCGGCAGAGCAGTGAACACACACACAGCACAGCAAAAGTAGAGATTACACTGTCTTACTTTGATCAGGGAGTAACTGTTATTACTTTAGAGGCTTGTATTCAACATGGAGAGCAATGACACAATGTTAGTTAATAAGGGAGTAATACCCAGTCTAAGTATCGCTTAGAGCATCTGTTCAGTTATTGAGGAGTCCCTATGGATTATCCAAGGCTTTGTTTAAAATGTTTTTAACATCCAAACATCCTCTTTTATGTCTTTTAGATGACTTCACACAGTCTTTCCATCTATGTCCCTGGTGTTATATGTTAGAGGCAGCTGTGCATTGTTTTGTTGTCCCGTTTTATCTTGGCTGTGTCTCTAAGACACTGCAGGGTTGCGTTGCGGAGGAGAAGAGGCGTAGTAGCCAGTAATGAACGTGTTCAGGCATTAAAAATGGTCCTTTAGCTCAGTTGGTAGAGAATAGCGCATGTAACGCTAGGGTAGTGTGTTTGATTCCCGGGACCACACCTATGTAAAATGTATGCAAGCATGACTAAGTTGCTTTAGATAAAAGCGTCTGCTAAATGGCATATTAATTATTGATTATTATATATACAGTCGTGGTCAAATGTTTTGAGAATGACACAAGTATTGGTCTTCACAAAGTTTGCTGCTTCAGTGTTTTTAGATATTTTTGTCAGATGTTACTATGGTATACTGAAGTATAATTACAAGCATTCCATAAGTGTCAAAGTCTTTTATTGACAATTACATGACGTTTATGCAAAGAGTCAATATTTGCAGTGTTGACCCTTCTTTTTCAAGACCTCTGCAATCCGCCCTGGCATGCTGTCAATTAACTTCTGGGCCACATCCTGACTGATGGCAGCCCATTCTTGCATAATCAATGCTTTGAGTTTGTCAAAATGTGTGGGGTTTTGTTTGTCCAGCCGCCTCTTGAGGATTGACCACAAGTTCTCAATGGGATTAAGGTCTGGGGAGTTTCCTGGCCATGGACCCAAAATTTCAATATTTTGTTCCCTGAGCCACTTAGTTATCACTTTTGCCTTACGGCAAGGTGCTCCATCATGCTGGAAAAGGCATTGGTCGTCACCAAACTGTTCTTGGATGGTTGGGAGAAGTTGCTCTCGGAGGATGTGTTGGTACCATTCTTTATTCAGCTGTGTTCTCAGGCAAAATTGTGAGTGAGCCCATTCCCTTGGCTGAGAAGCAACCCCACACATGAATGGTCTCAGGATGCTTTACTGTTGGCATGACACAGGACTGATGGTAGCGCTCACATTGTCTTCTCCGGACAAGGTGTTTTCTGGATGTCCCAAACAATCGGAAAGGGGATTCATCAGAGAAAATGACTTTACCCCAGTCCTCAGCAGTCCAATTCCTGTACCTTTTGCAGAATATCAGTCTGTCCCTGATGTTTTTCCTGGAGAGAAGTGGCTTCTTTGCTGCCATTCTTGACACCAGGCCATCCTCCAAAAGTCTTTGCCTCACTGTGCGTGCAGATGCACTCACACCTGCCTGCTGCCATTCCTGAGCAAGCTCTGCACTGGTGGTTCCCCGATCCCGCAGCTCAATCAAATTTAGGAGACGGTCCTGGCGCTAGCTGGACTTTCTTGGGCGCCCTGACGCCTTCTTCACAACAATTGAACCTCTCTCCTTGAAGTTCATGATGATCCGATAAATGGTTGATTTAGGTGCAATCTTAATAGCAGCAATATCCTTGCCTGTGAAGCCCTTTTTGTGCAAAGCAATGATGATGGCATGTGTTACCTTGCAGGTAACCATGGTTAACAGAGGAAGAACAATGATTTCAAGCACCACCCTCCTTTTAAAGCTTCCAGTCTGTTATTCTAACTCAATCAGCATGACAGAGTGATCTCCAGCCTTGTCCTCGTCAACACTCTCACCTGTGTTAACAAAAGAATCACTGACATGATGGCAGCTGATCCTTTTGTGGCAGGGCTGAAATGCAGTGGAAATGTTTTTGGGGGATTAAGTTCATTTTCATGGTAAAGAGGGACTTTGCAATTAATTGCAATTAATCTGATCACTCTTCATGACGTTCTGGACTATATGCAAATTGCCATAATTGAAACTGAGGCAGCAGACTTTGTGAAAATTAGTATTTGTGTCATTCTCAAAACTTTTGACCACGACTGTACATGTGTATATATATACAGTGGGGAGAACAAGTATTTGATACACTGCCAATTTTGCAGGTTTTCCTACTTACAAAGCATGTAGAGGTCTGTAATTTTTATCATAGGTACACTTCAACTGTGAGAGACGGAATCTAAAACAAAAATCCTGAAAAACACATTGTATGATTTTTAAGTAATTAATTTGCATTTTATTGCATGACATAAGTATTTGATCACCTACCAACCAGTAAGAATTCCGGCTCTCACCGACCTGTTAGTTTTTCTTTAAGAAGCGCTCCTGTTCTCCACTCATTACCTGTATTAACTGCACCTGTTTGAACTCATTACCTGTATAAAAGACACCTGTCCACACACTCAATCAAACAGACTCCAACCTCTCCACAATGGCCAAGACCAGAGAGCTGTGTAAGGACATCAGGGATAAAATTTAGACCTGCACAAGGCTGGGATGGAATACAGGACAATAGGCAAGCAGCTTGGTGAGAAGGCAACAACTGTTGGCGCAATTATTAGCAAATGGAAGAAGTTCAAGATGACGGTCAATCACCCTCGGTCTGGGGCTCCATGCAAGATCTCACCTCGTGGGGCATCAATGATCATGAGGAAGGTGAGGGATCAGCCCAGAACTACACGGCAGGACCTGGTCAATGACCTGAAGAGAGCTGGGACCACAGTCTCAAAGAAAACCATTAGTATCACACTACGCCGTCATGGATTAAAATCCTGCAGCGCACGCAAGGTTCCCCTGCTCAAGCCAGCGCATGTCCAGGCCCGTCTGAAGTTTGCCAATGACCATCTGGATGATCCAGAGGAGGAATGGGAGAAGGTCATGTGGTCTGATGAGACAAAATAGAGCTTTTTGGTCTAAACTCCACTCGCCGTGTTTGGAGGAAGAAGAAGGATGAGTACAACCCCAAGAACACCATCCCAACCGTGAAGCATGGAGGTGGAAACATCATTCTTTGGGGATGCTTTTCTGCAAAGGGGACAGGATGACTGCACCGTATTGAGGGGAGGATGGATGGGGCCATGTATCGCGAGATCTTGGCCAACAACCTCCTTCCCTCAGTAAGAGCATTGAAGATGGGTCGTGGCTGGGTCTTCCAGCATGACAATGACCCGAAACACACAGCCAGGGCAACTAAGGAGTGGCTCCGTAAGAAGCATCTCAAGGTCCTGGAGTGGCCTTGCCAGTCTCCAGACCTGAACCCAATAGAACATATTTGGAGGGAGCTGAAAGTCCGTATTGCCCAGCGACAGCCCCGAAACCTGAAGGATCTGGAGAAGGTCTGTATGGAGGAGTGGGCCAAAATCCCTGCTGCAGTGTGTGCAAACCTGGTCAAGACCTACAGGAAACATATGATCTCTGTAATTGCAAACAAAGGTTTCTGTACCAAATATTAAGTTCTGCTTTTCTGATGTATCAAATACTTATGTCATGCAATAAAATGCAAATTAATTACTTAAAAATCATACAATGTGATTTTCTGGATTTTTGTTTTAGATTCCGTCTCTCACAGTTGAAGTGTACCTATGATAAAAATTACAGACCTCTACATGCTTTGTAAGTAGGAAAACCTGCGAAATCGGCAGTGTATCAAATACTTGTTCTCCCCACTGTATACAGTCCCAGTCAAAAGTTTGGACACACCTACTCATTCAAGAGTTTTTCTTTCTTTTTACTATTTTCTACATACATTGTAGAATAATAGTGAAGACATCAAAACTATGAAATAACACATATGGAATCATGTAGTAACCAAAAAAGTGTTAAACAATATATTTTAGATTCTTCAAAGTAGCCACCCTTTGCCTTGATGACAGCTTTGCACACTCTTGGCATTCTCTCAACCAGCTTCATGAGGAATGCTTTTCCAACAGTCTTGGAAAAGTTCCCACATATGCTGAGCACTTGTTGGCTGCTTTTCCTTCACTCTGCGGTCCAACTCATGCCAAACCATCTCAATTGGGTTGAGGACGGGTGATTGTGGAGGCCAGGTCATCTGATGCAGCACTCCATCACTATATTTGGTCAAATAGCCCTTACACAGCCTGGAGGTGTGTTTTGGGTCATTGTCCTGTTGAAAAACTAATGATAGTCCCACTAAGCGCAAACCATTCGCTGCAGAATGCTGTGGTAGCCATGCTGGTTAAGTGTGCCTTAAATTCTAAATCAATCAGAGACAGTGTCACAGGCAAAGCACCCCCACACCATCACACCTCCTCCTCCATGCTTCACGGTGGGAACCACACGTGGAGATAATCCGTTCACCTACTCTGCGTCTCACAAAGACACGGCGGTTGGAACCAAAAATCTCAAATTTGATATCCACCTGTCTAATGTCCATTGCTCGTGTTTCTTGGCCCAAGCAAGCCTCTTCTTCTTATTGGTGTCCTTTAGTAGTGGTTTCTTTGCAGCAATTCGACCATGAAGGCCTGATTCACGCAGTCTCCTCTGAACAGTTGATGTTGAGATGTGTCTGTTACTTGAACTCTGTGACGCATTTATTTGGCCTGCAATCTGAGCTGCAGTTAACTCTAATGAACTTATCCTCTGCAGCAGAGGTAACTCTGGGTCTTCCTTTCCTGTTGCAGTCCTCATGAGAGCCAGTTTCATCATAGCTCCTGATGGTTTTGCGACTGCATTTGAAGAAACTTTCAAAGTTCTTGAAATGTTCCGTATTGACTAACCTTCATGTCTTAAAGTAATGATGGACAGTCGTTTCTCTTTGCTTATTTGAGCTGTTCTTGCCATAATATGGACTTGGTCTTTTACCAAATAGGGCTATCTTCTATATACCACCCCTACCTTGTCACAACACAACTGATTGGCTCAAACGCATTAAGAAGGAAAGAAATACCACAAATTAACTTTTAACAAGGCACACCTGTTAATTGAAATGCATTCTAGGTGACTATCTCATAAAACTGGTTGAGAGAATGCCAAGAGTGTGCAAAGTTGTTATCAAGGTAAAGGGTGGCTACTTGAATAATCTCAAATATAAAATATATTTTGATTTGTTTAACACTTTTTTTGGTTACTACATGATTCCATATGTGTTATTTCATAGTTTTGATGTCTTCACTATTATTCTACAATGTAGAAAATAGTAACAATATAGAAAAACCCTTGAATGAGTAGGTGTGTCCAAAATTTTGACTGGTACTGTATATAAAAGTGTCTAGTAACAGTTGTGGTGCATGGTTGTAGTGTGCATGATAATTATGTGGAGGTGGCGTGTGAACGAGTCTCATACCCCAGGTCAATATTTCACACCCTTAGTCTAATGAAGAGACAATCCGTCAGCCATCTTGGTGAAGAGTAGTGCTTATCAGTGATACCTGTCCTCACTTACCCTCCTCTCTGTCACTTGATTTCAATTTCAGAATATCTGACATCGGGGCCTTACCTGCTTTTTAAATGGACTTACTTTGGATGCAGCAACTAAAACCTAAAATGATGCCATTTACAGCACAAAATAGCCTAAATACCAGTGGGTCTATTCCTGCAACAAGTAATTTGTGCTTGTAGACAATGAATGATGTCTCAAATCAATGTTGCAAGTTGTAACATTGTTGGAGGATGTCAGTGTACGTTGCAGACTCAGCTAAAATACAGCCACTTCCATTTAACTGTACAGTAGACCTATAGGCTCCCATTATAGCTAGTATAGCTGAGGGCTGGGCAAGACCTATCCGAACCCTTGAACCCTATGAGTCATGAGAAGTATTTTATTATATAGAGTAGATGACCCGGAGAGATACTTTTCATAGTCACACCTCTCAATTGTGGGTCATCTTTAGGTTCTCCTTCATCAATGCAAGGCCTTGGTGCTGAATTTTTGTCAACAAGGACAGGAGTGGTCTAGTCTGTGACTTCTAGTAACCTCTCTCCCTCTAGCCCTGTAATCCTCCAGGAGGAAATGCCCTTGGTCTGTAAATATTGCTTACTGTAACTTCTGCTGAATGGCCAGTTCACTCTGTCTCACTCCCAGCTTTGTGTTTTTTCCCCCAAAATGTAATTGAGACTAGTATTGTTGGTTTACAACAAGGCTCAACCCTGTTTAAGTGTTGTTGAGCTCCATTCTGGGTTTTTTCCTTTAACAAGTATGGACTTTGATTAATCCCTTTGTAACTTAACTCACAGAAAGGTTAAACAAAGTGACACATGGGCATATAGTCATTTTTTACATTACAAGAGATTAGACATTTAAATTAAAATGTTCATCGTTGTAAATTCACAGGAATGGCAAGTGTTTTACATTGTTTATATGTGGTGAAATGCAAGATAGCCATTGCTACTTCATCAAGCATTTAGTAAATCAAAAGTAAATCAAAAATCCTGGAGAAGTTTAATATAACTCTTGGCATGGCCAAATTCCCTTGTGGACAAACACATTGTTCTATTCATGGAGTGAACCTCATGTGGTGCTTTCCCACGGGGGTCCAGTATGAAAATATATGCACTCACTAACTGTAAGTCGCTCTGGATAAGAGCGTCTGCTAAATGACTAAAATGTAAATGTAAAAATGTGCTAGCTCTCACACACTACTCCTTCTCATACAGAATATAAAGAGAGTGAGTGGCACAGATTTTCAAAGCCAAACTTAGCACAGACAGCCATTGAGGAAGGCATGGTGATTGTGCAATTCAGTCTGTTTCCCCAATATGGGGGTAAGAGAGGGTTTCTTGAATGGGGAAGGGGGGGTTCCTTTCGTCTCATGCTTCAGTGGCAATTTGTCAGCCAGCATGAATGGCCACCTTTATGAACCCACATGAAGTCGGGGTTCAGATCTGATTGTACCCTGTCCTTTGTGGGCCGAGCATAGCCTGATCCCCCTCAGCCAATGGGCATCCAGCTAGGGCATTACCTCACAGTCAGATGATGTCTATGGCAAGCACACAAAAAACTCCCTCTTTTCCACTTTCAGAGGAAGAAAGGCACTCTGGGAAAAGAATAGAACTCCCATCGGGCCTTCCATGAGAACTTCTCTCTAGGAATAAACAACGGAGTGTAGAGAGAACAAAAGATCAATTTCTGCAGGGACGTATTTTACAAGGTGGCTTGTAGAAGTGAATGAGGGAGTGTTTAGAAGTGGGCCAAACATACATGGAAAATCACCATTATGGTCACTACTGCCAATTAAAATGTACCCCACTGTGCTGGGGCTGGAGATTCCCATGTTACACTAGGGTTAAGGTATTGTCTGCAGACACAAAGCTCTGATTGTGGAAGTGGGAACTGTACATACTGTATGCGTGCAAGAGACAGTGGTCTGCAGAAATATACAAAAGGAAACTAATGTAAATTAAGTTGTCATTTGGAAAGAATACAACTGACAGTATTTTTGCATGACAGAGAGTGTGAATAAAACTAAGAGGTGTGAATAGTTATTGAACCAATTTGTGGATTGTTATTGCTTCAATGAATTTAGACAAAAGTGAAGAACTGATACGATGTGATCATGACACTTACAATTTTCCACAAACATTTTGTGAGACTATGGACAGTAGCTGCATAGTTTTCAGCCTGACATCATCTGTGAACAAGATGATTGATATTAATTAATAATGACCTACAAACCATAGTAGAAATTACCAAATTCATGATGAATGTACATTGTCTTCTTGTGATTTGCATCCGTCTGGCATCCTATGTTTCCTTTCATAACAGACTAACATCTTAGGATCACGTTCCACCTACCCCCGCCCTGTGGCTTCATCTAAATATGTGAACAGAAGGACATTTTTCATTGATTGAAGGACAGTCAATAATGATTTTCTAAAGACAGGCCTAAGCCAATTGTGTGTCTTTGCTGCAGGTTTTCTTCCTTGGGGTTTATTCTTGGTTTGTGCTGGGCCTCAGTAGGCAGAGACTAGTTCAGGGTCAATGGGTTTGCCCAGGATGGAACAGGTTGGCCAAGGTCTTTGATCATGGTGGAGCCTGGGGGTTGTGACCTCTTTTATTCCACATGATGATAACTGTACTGACCCATGATACTATGAATGCGTCCCAAATGGTACCCTATTTCCTAATATGTGCACTACTTTTAACCAGGGCACACAGTTCACTAGGTAGGGAATGGGGTGCCATTTGGAAACACACATAGCCCAACAGATGACCCCGCCTGCAGCTTAGTGCACTGTCGGGGCACGGCGCTGGTTAATTTCTAAAGGCAGGTTTGCTCATTGCATTTAGGCCCTGCTAACTGACTTTTGAACTCTTGATGTTCACCTTTGTTACATGCATTAACCAGGCTAGTTTGATATGGATATGAACCATTGCTCTGTGAAACACTGTACAAATAATACTTGAAAATAATTCTGATAACCTCAATATTATCAGGTTGACTTTGAATTCCTGAGATATTTTTTTACCCCACCCTTACTTTACACTGTTGCATGCATGATACAGTATATTGCCATCTTCACTGCAATGGTGTGATGTGCTAGATCTTGAATATGGGATTGTGCTGTGTAACCCAAACGAGGACATTGCGTTCATCCACCTCTGGCCTGCTGGCTCCCCTTCCTCTGCGGAAGCACAGCTCCCCCTCAGCCCAGTCAAAACTGTTCGCTGCTCTGGCACCCCAATGGTGGAACAAGCTCCCTCACGACGCCAGGACAGCGGAGTCACTCACCACCTTCCGGAGACATTTGAAACCCCACCTCTTTAAGGAATACCTGGGATAGGCTAAAGTATTCCTTCTAACCCCCCCCCCCCCCCCCCCCAAATTGTAAAGTGGTTATCCCACTGGCTATAGGGTGAACGCACCAATTTGTGAGTCGCTCTGGCTAAGAGCGTCTGCTAAATGACGTTAATGTGCCCTTGAGCAAGGCACTTAACCCTAATTGCTCCTGTAAGTCGCTCTGGTTAAGAGCGTCTGCTAAATGACTAAAATGTAAATGTAAATGTATTGCAGATGAGGTGATGTGTGAAGGTTACCAGGATATACTTTAACACAATCAGACCTGACCCATGCATTCTGCTCATGTGGAAAATGGATGTCTGCTGACACCTCAGTTTTGACCCAGACAATCAATATGATGTGACTATGACCTTATAGTCATTTGACCAATGCATTGCCTGCACAGATTACTGATACAGGCTAACAAAACTAGGATTTGTGTAGTTTGCTACGATCAACCCACAGGCTAGGTTTAGTTTTAAACTGGCTATTAAAACCCCCATTATGATCGTCTTCGGTGTTATCATATTATCATTCAAACTATGCAAACTTTCCAAATCTTCTGACCGAAAACGCAAGAGGCTATGCTACTATCGCAAATGTTGGTAGACTGTAAGATTAACTGCTACAACAGTGCCACCATCTGGCATTGTATGTTCATTACATCCTTTTGAAGAAAATCCTGCCAAAATGTTGCACTCGTTGTGGAGTGCATGGGTAATCTGTTTATATGGTGGTGGTGTGCTTTTTACTTAATTAGATAGTTTGCCATTGGAAACTTGTGATGTGACCAGACTGACATTTTAAATAAATCATAAGAATAACAATAACAATAAACATGTCAGGATGGTATGCGTATAGCTTAATGGAATTGAATGTCATTCCTCATATCATACCCAATGCCGATGTTCCCTTGAGCAAGAAATGTAACCCCCTAATATGCTCATTGGGCGCTGTATATCCCTCTGCTCAAGCCTCTCCAACCTAGTGTGTGTGTGTGTGTGTGTCGGAGTGGTTGGGGAAAAAAGCAGAAGACAAATTTCCATCTCATATGGACTAAATAAGTATATCTTATATTATCTTCTCAGATAAATGAAGTGCTCTGTTGTACACTCTTAGAGTTAATGTGACAAATGAGGTCATATCTTAAAATAACTTTAATTGAAAGAGCACCTTCCTAACAATAGTATAAGTGATTCTGAGATAAATGTAACTAAAAAAATACAATCATAATGTTCCACAGAGATAACCATGGTGTACAAACAGTTTTGTAGGCCTATATGTTATAACATAATCAGTGAACATTACATTATTGGTCTCCTGGACCTGAGCCCTGTTATGACAACATCCCTCAATCCCCGGACTATTAATTGAACCTGTCGCCACTAATAACACCATGAAGGCTGCGTTTGACCAGATGTAAAATAGTGAGATTGGTTCAATCCTAATCCACGGACCGGCTCGCCATATAGCGTGTAATTTATCATGAGTTATACAGCAGTTCAAGCATATTGTTCCATCTGAACATTAGTGCACACACAACGACCATATTAGCGACGCCCCTGGGCAAGCCTCAGATAAACCAACAACACTAGTCCATTAAGTGCCATCTGAATCACTGTCTGTCTGGACGAGCGAGCACATCCGCCCTGGCAGTACTGATGCTACTTAGCACTGGGAGCCAGCCATGTTGAACCCACTCACCCATTTCTCTGAACTTGCTGGAACGGGGAACTGGAAGGCTAAGGGAAAAAAAATGTTTTAATGAAAATAATTCATGACAATTATCGAGAATCTTTAAACGGTAATTCTGGTAATTTGCTCAATTTTCAGTTGTAGGCATAATAGGTACATGCTCCCATAACTTGTTCAGAGAGTTTTCCCTCCACCATCTGGCTATTGAGATAAGCTCCTGGGCATTGCCTTGATGGGCGCTCACCCGGTCTAATATTGAAGCAGCACCAGACCAGTGGTTTTCACACAAACACGCTTGTGGACCAGCCAAGGTCAGAGGCTGAATCCCCGGGCTTATGAGTAATTTATGTAATTCATTAGTTTGACTGTAGAAAAATCACAACTCCAACTGAGAGGACTGTCTTTGCATTCAGATTTGCAATTGAATCACGCCACCATTTGATATTCGATGCGAATAGGCATACACTATTTATTTGTTTAAATCGTTTACTTTACAAAATAGGCTAGTATGCATCTCATGGCATCTTGCCATGCACGGGTGGATTTGCTTCACTCACACTTACATTTAAGTATGGAGAGTTCACAGCATGCCAAAAAGTGTCCATTGTCAAAATCTGACTGAGTGTTCAGGCCTAGTGGTCCTGTGCTGTTCAGTAAGTAGCCTGTTTCGTCTCACTACTGTATATTTGAGATGTAAACATCTAAAATAATGTATGGGTTATCTTACATCGCCCTCATTTATACCAGTGAAACCAGTCGTTTCCAAATACCCGGCAGCGTTAGAGCAGAGTCAACAAGGCGCTGTCCAGTCACATGGTGCTGAAACCGCCACGAGCAGTAGTGGAGTGACTAGACGCGTGAGTTCGGTCACTGTGGTGACTAATTTAATGACATCTTTGCGATCACACTCTGTAATATGTGTCTACTTCCCCATTAAGAACTTTTTAAATATCCATGTTTTAACTGAGAACATCTACAAAAAAATGTGGGAGATGGGTGGTAATTTTCATCAAGCATAGCCTAATGTCATTCTGAATGCCAAGCACCAATACAAATACTGCAAGCTGAGTTTAACGCCATCTTAGGCTACACATTTTCTAATCAAGCAATCAACCATCGAAATATCAAATGGCATTTTCACAGAGCGTGAGAGAGCTCCTCAAAATGATAGCTGCGCCTTCGCAACAAAGGTAATTTCCTATGCAGGTTCGTCCATTCATTTGATTTCCTCCACACTCCTCAGAACAGAATGTAATTATCCACTGCCCATTTCTACCTCCCGCGGGAGTCTGTTTTTCCTCCCTTTCACCGTGCTCAGCTGTCAGTCAGTCCCCTGCTCCCTCTGGCCCCTCGCACTACATGACATTATGATCCACGTGCTGCCCTTTATCTCCCGCCACTTACTCAACAGTGGCGCCTCAAGCTCCGGAGCGACTGAGTGATGGTCCCGCATACCCGATTGCTAACTAACACTGTGATTCACTAAACGAAATAACCAATTAATAAACCTCACACAAACTTTGCAGAATGAGTGACTGAATCCGAAGAAAATACACAAGGTACAATGCGTAATTGGTTCCACTTTGAGAGAATTGGAGGACATTTGTTCAAACAACATGCAGGACCTATGATTATTCTCCAGATTGGCAATTAGAATAGCCTACAGGCCTACACACGGAGCCTACTGGAAATAACGTTGAACCAACGTGGAATAGACGTTGAATTGACGTCTGTGCCCAGTGGGAGGTTTACGCATCATTATAAGGGCTCAAATCAGCAGACATGATGCGTCTTCCTCATCAGTGTGCACCCTTGATTTTCGCTCTCAGAACTTGGCAGGAATGTGGGCAACCGTGTAGCACAGCTTGTGATCAAATTTATTTGTCCAGGGGGAGAGAGCAACAAACGCAACAAACGCTGGACCGGACAGGTTGGTATATTCAGTTGAGCGGGCATTGGCCCCGCCCTAAGTGTGCCTCCGTAGACCACCACAAGACAATTAATTGCCTTACTGAAACAAAGCCCATGTCGGGATGTTTCTGCAATCAATTAAATAGGTCTATCAAACCAATTGTGTCGTCTATTTGTAGCAACATTGTATGCATTTTGATGCAAAGTGTAACAATAATGAAACAACGGGGAAAACTGATTGGATTTGCAAAAAGCCATAAATGTAAGGGAATTTCGTCTTTTTTTTCATCCAACTTTTAACCTAAATCCAATGACAGGGTGACCTTTTTGGTTGATTTCACGTTGAATTCGCGTTAGATGAGGGGTAGTGTAAAGATAAATAAAATTAACCAAGAAATCATAAGGCCACTTATTTTTCCGTTCTAATTGTAGGCCAGAGCCGTATGACAATTTATAGCCTACTGCAGAATTGGTCCTTCAATGCGATGCTAAATGACATCAACAAGATGGGACTGAATAGGTTGGCGGTCGTTTCAAAAAATAGAATTCATAAGCTACAGCACCAGAATAGCCTAAAATAAAATGAATAATGCACGCCCTACAAAATGATGAGAGACAAATTGAGACGAGGATAGAGGAGAAATCATTATCAATTCGGATGTAAAATCAGAGTGAGGAGACCATGTGTGGTCTGGTAGCAGCCAGTGAGCAGGTGTTTTGGTGCGATGAATAGAGAGAGGAGAGCGGGTGATTCTCCCCCCTCCACCATGTGATGACGGTCAGACTGACTGTATCACCGGAGCGATGGTTTTTAGTCACTTTCAACAGCAACAAATCGACGACAGCAGCACTTGACGTAAAGCCTCCACCACAGAACCGGAGCAGCACGGATCAGAACAACGGGACTTGAAGTTGGTCCCACATTCAAATAATTTTGGTACCAAACACACAGAATGGAAATAGACAGCAGGCTGGATGGAGTGAGGATGTCGACGGAATATATCGCCTTGATTCTTTGACTGTAATTTCTAGCAATCGGTGATAGCATCTCTCTGATTTTGAATTGAAATGCTTTCGGTAAGGATAGTTATGACAATAGTTGCTGCAGGCTGCCGCATTGCCTGACCGCTTGGATAGTGTAATGTTTTTATGGTAATTGTAATATTAGTTTTTTGGGTGGGGATGGACGATAATGGCTGTCTTACAATTGTGTTTAAAAGGCTTTCAACATAGCTAGCAATTGGTAGCGGAACATATTTAGACCCATTGGGGAAGTCAGCAACAGCCAGTATTATGATTGAATTGAGAGCTATAAATGTCGACATATGAAAATAAACTTGGAAACAGAAGTCAAATGTAAGGTACAGGTGGAAACCTAATGGCGCTGTCCAAAAAGTGAATACAGCCAATGTTGCTTGCACCTTCTATCATACTCAGGGAAGCAGGACGATATCTGAAGTCAGGCTTTGATTTTAGGGTCCTGATTGAGAAGGTGCAATAGGCCTGTACGTGACGCATTCATTGTTCGCGATTTTGGCTGTATCTACGGTAACATTTTAGCTACCATTCAACATTGGCCGTGGACGTTGAAGCAAGAACGATGACTCACTTACAAGCCGGCTTGTCCCCAGAAACACTGGAGAAAGCCAAGGTGGAGTTAAAGGAGAACCCCGACACTGTACATCAGGACATTCAGGAGGTGAGGGACATGATTATCACGCGCCCAGACATTGGCTTTCTTAGGACAGACGATGCTTTCATCCTGCGCTTTCTCAGAGCGCGGAAATTTAACCATTTCGAGGCGTTCCGTCTCTTGGCCCAGTATTTTGAGTATCGTCAGCAAAATCTGGATATGTTCAAAAACCTCAAAGCAACCGACCCGGGCATCAAGCAAGCTCTCAAAGACGGATTTCCGGGGGTGTTGACCAACTTGGACAGATATGGCAGGAAAATACTCATTCTCTTCGCCGCTAACTGGGACCAGAGCAGGTAATGTCCGTCTGATATTAGGGAGCTGTCGATTCAGAACTACTCTAACACCACTTGACAGTTTGCTTGCTTGCTCTATTTACTTTTCACAAATCTGTGTTATTGGTTTTGTTAGAGCCTAGTCTTATGAACATAACCGAAACAATTGAACTATTAACCCAAAGGCAATCCATGTCAGTATCATGGATGTAGGCAATGAGAAAAGTTTAGGCTGCACAGGCCAGTAGAAATTCTATCATCACCCCACTAGTGAATGAGGAATGTAAGGACTGAATCAGATACAGTCAAATATAGTTTCACCACATTACTTAATTGCAGAGATTTGACTTTAGGGGCCCACTTATGTGATCTCCATAGTCACAATGACAATTACATGAGTAATTTAAAACAGCCTTTTCAGACCTCACCCAATAGCAGGATGTGATGAACAAACAAAATGCCACCAGGAGTGGCCATTAACTTCACCAATAACAGCACTCACACAAGTCAAATTGTCTCTCCAATCTGATTCTCTGTGTTACTCTCCTGAATGAAAATGGTAAGAGTCACTTCCAGTATATAATGCCAAACAAGGGTATACTGGTTACATTTCATTTGAACTGGGATTACAGTACTAAGATGACATGGTACATTTGTTATTTAATAATAATTACACAATAATCACTTATTACTACTTTGTAGAACCAATTGCCCCTCTTATGTTTGTAATCTAGGCTACATAGAATAGTCTCCTAATGCTTTTCTCACATCTATAGGTATACATTTGTGGATATACTGCGAGCTATTCTGTTGTCGCTGGAGTCCATGATAGAAGATCCAGAGTTACAGGTGAATGGATTTGTCCTGATCATCGACTGGAGCAACTTCACATTTAAGCAAGCCTCCAAACTAACACCGAGTATGCTGAGACTGGCCATAGAAGGTCTACAGGTAATAGTCTCAACATTTTTCTAACCCTTCTCTTTTGTGGGCTCAACATCACTCAGATGAAGTTCTTAGCTACTTTTGACACTTGACTCCATTTACTGAGATTACCCAGATTACTCCTAATTTAGATGGGTTTGCCACATTTAATCATTTTAGTCAAGCCTACAACAGGGATCTTGTCCTTTTGGGATTTTGAATACACCAGGCACTTGTAAGTGCTGCATTTTTGAAGTGCAGATCTCCATTGTTCTTATGGTAGCTTATAGAAGTATAGCTCTACTGCTTCTAGTTTATATGCGTTGAACATTAGAGACAGGCTCTATTTCAACCAATGGCAACTGCTCGGCATCCGACCGTAAGGAGCTACAGAGGGTAGTTCGTAATGCCCAATACATCACTGGCCAAGCTTCCTGCCATCCAGGACCTATATACTAGGTGGTGTCAGAGGAAGGCCCAAAAAATTGTCAAAGACTCCAGTCACCCAAGCCATAGACTGTTCTCTCTGCTTCCGCACGGCAAGCGGTACCGGAGCACCAAGTCTAGGTCCAAAAGGCTCCTTAACAGCTTCTACCCCCAAGCCATAAGACTGCTGAACAATTAATCAAATGGCCACCCGGACTATTTACATAATCAAATGGCCCCCCCGTCCCCCCCCCCCCCCTGCTGCTACTCGCTGTTTATTATCTATGCATAGTCACTTTACCCCTACCTACATGTACAAATGACCTCGACTAACCTGTACCCCCGCACATTGACTCTGTACCGGTACCCCCTATAGCCTCGTTATTGTTATGTAATCTTATTGTGTAACTCTATTTCTTGAACTGCATTGTTGGTTAAGGGCTTGTAAGTAAGCATTTCTTGGTAAGGTCTTCACCTGTTGTATTCGGCGCATGTGACAAATAACATTTGATTTGATTTAATTTACCACACATGGTCCTGCACACCTACTGGAATAGGTGGACACGTCTCTGAATATTCACGAGAAACTCTTTCTGATCAACTATCTTATCATTCTCTTGGTTATGTGACAAACTGTTCAAATGTAAAAGCACTTTCACTCAATAATCACTTTCCTGTACTCTCAGAAACTACTTTACAATCAAAGACTTGCATAAGAAATAACTAATGATATTTACATTTTGATTACTGGCAGTGTAGGCCTATGATTGCAATCTTCAGCAGGTGATGCAGAGAATCAAATTTGAACAACATTCCTTTGACCCTGTTCAATCATTTCTAATGGAAGAGAAAAATACAAGGTCTCTGGCCAAGTGCATGCTTTGGTAGCTGGCCAACTAAAATATAAATATGATGTGGAGCCTAAGCCTATAACCTAATAACAATGCATACAGACATTTTTCTGAACGACCTTGCGAATGTCAGACAATTCCTCTTGTAACCCATTATTCAAATTCCAGTGTATGAAAAGTTTAGATAGGCTTGTTCTATAGCCGTGTAGCCTTGTATAATGTACCATGTAGAGCATAGACAGTTATCACCAGAGAGGTTTGTTGACTGAATATCAATGGAGGACCATGATGAGGCCGTTGCACATTCCATTGCTTCTCCAGACACAGATTAGACTGTGAATAATTGATCTATTTGATCTGCTATTAGTATCTCAGTCTCCCAATGTGCCACTACCAAATCATGCGGGAACCCACTGTTGTCGTCCGTTGAATGGAAAAGAAAAGAAAACACACAGAAACATTGTATAACTAATGGAATCAGCCACATTTTTCTCCCTGTCTGAGTCAGAGACTGAAAAACCCTGACTGAATCTGTTTCCATTTGAGCAAGTTTATACTGTATCTACTGTAAAAAAATATATGTTAATCAGCTCAACAATAGTATGTACTTCATAAGGTATATAGGATATTATTACATGGTATGGTATACCACTATTGATTTTCCACCTCAGACACAATATGTGTTGTCCAGTGCTGGACCCCTCTCCTTATAATGCTAAAATTAGAGAGAAAAGTTTCTCCTCTGTAATCAATAGTGGTGACCTATCTGTGAGCCCACTTGACACTGAGCACTGAGAGTATCTCAGGGTGTTGCGGCCCCCTGGTGGGTTTTGTAATGACATTGAGGGGGTTTGTGTGTACGCCTCATGAGTCACTATGCCTGTCATTAAGGGCCTGAGCTGCTAAAGAAATCACACACAAAAACTCACACAAAAGCACTTCCAAGACCTCAACATTAGGTTTTCATCCTCAGCTGAGGTTAACACTCGTTGTCTCTATGGTTATTGATTTAGGAAAATACCAAGACATGTCAAGATGTTCTTTTTTCGTATTATGTTGTGAAGGACATGTAATAGCTGATGATCCATCTTACATGTCATTTGTACCAGGTGCAGCTTACTGTTCGCTGCCCACCAGTGTGAGTGTGTGTGTGTGTCTATGTGTGTGTACTTGCGTGCGTGTGTGCGTACGTGTGTGATCTTCAGGATCTTGGTTCAGGTTGTTTATAATTTCCTGCCAGTACATTTGTTATTGCACATGGGTGGTGCGTTCAGAATACTATGAAGAATTTCAACACTACTGACAACAATGAAAACCGTTTAACACTACCACTGGCAACAATGAAAACACTCTGATTTACAGAGACTGTGGAAGATTCTGAAGCTTAACAGAAAAATGGAAATTCACAGAAAATCTCAAGATAGCCCATAAGGATATTTCAAAACACATCTCCAACTGTGTGATAATTTAGTTCCTTATTCCAAAACTGACAGTCACATCTATTGTTTTTGGAATGGCTAATACACAGAGCACAAACTCTGCTAGATATTTCATTGTGTATTTGCAAAAGAAGAGAAAGAAATTAATACTTGTTTACAGCGCAGATATTCTTGGCAAATCAATACCAAGAAAAACAAATGCTTGGACTGAGTAGAACACACCATGCTGGCCGTGGTTTCCCCAAGCTATACTTTGTTATCTTAGAGCCTCTGTTGTTTCCTCTTGCTCCCTCTGTCTCTGTCTTACCGATGCCTTTTGTCCCTCTCAGTCTAGAGAAATAACCCGTGTTCAGCAGCCAATCACAACAGACCAGTCCTCCCCATCCCACCCCACACTGAGTTTCCGTGGCAACCTGTCCATCCGCCATGCTATGTACTCTCCAGATGAGCTGTGCTGCTAGATGAGAGCCATTCTCCCTCAGTGTGGGTGATGATGTGTACATTGTTTCTGTGGGTTTTAGACAGAGTGGGGGATAAATCTATTTTTCAACCTGTTTACGTTAAAGGTCCAATGCAGCTGTTTTTATCTCAATATCAAATCATTTCTGGGTAACAATTAAGTAACTTACTGTGATTTATTTAAATTAAAATGGTCAAAAAGAAAAAAAAAAAGCTTCTTAGCAAACAGCAATTTCTCAAGCAATAATTTTGCTAGGACTGTCTGGGAGTGAGGAGGGGAAAATTAAAAACTAGATGTTATTGGCAGAGAGGTTTGGAGCTCTCTTTCTTATTGGTCTATGAATTAATTTACCACCTGGCGATGTCACCGGTCAGGCCAAAACTCGATCCCACCAAAACAGGCTGAAATTTCAGGCATTCTTTTTAAACAGCTCTTACGCTATAAAAAAATAAATAAAAATTCACAATTTCACAGTATTATTCTAACTGCATAGTGTGCAAATATATATAAAACACAGGGAAATAACGTGTTTGACTGCACTGGGCCTTTAACATAATTCTGCAGATGTAGGGCTGTAGTCAATCCCTCTGTCGATTTGGCCTGTTTCTCCATAATTATGTAACATGGTGCAATGGTGCTAATTCACATCTTAAAAGGTGACAGCTTAAAATCCATTTAGCCAGCCTCAATCCATCAGTTTTAATTATAGATGAGGGCAACACATTTTTCAAAAGCTCTTGTGCAACAAGATTTAATGTGGCCAAATTCTCATTACTTCTAATAATGATAGTAGGACATTGTCAGTGAAATAATTGGAACCGCAAGAGGTTCATGCTTGGAGCTATCTTCAGAGCTCATTTTTTTAGCACTCTATAAAGTATTCATACTGCACTGACATTTTTTTCTAATGTGTAAAAAGAAGAATTTCACATTTGTTTTTTCTGCGTATGGCAAATAGACTTATTTCAGTAGCAGCAGTCAAGGCTGTTTTGTGCATTGAGGCCAGTCAATGTACAGTGGGGAGAACAACATTTACATTTACGTCATTTAGCAGACGCTCTTATCCAGAGCGACTTACAGTTAGTGAATACATATTTTTTTATACTGGCCCCCCGTGGGAATCGAACCCACAACCCTGGCGTTGCAAACGCCATGCTCTATCAACTGAGCTACATCCCTGCCGGCCATTCCCTCCCCTACCCTGGACAACGCTGGGCCAATTGTGCGCCGCCCATGAGTCTCCCGGTCGCGGCCGGCTGCGACAGAGCCTGGATTCGAACCAGGATCTCTAGTGGCACAGTTAGCACTGCGATGCAGTGCCTTAGACCACTGCGCCACTCAGGAGACTCACGAGACTATCAAACAAGTATTTGATACACTGCCGATTTTGCAGGTTTTCCTACTTACAAAGCATGTAGAGGTCTGTAATTTTTTATCATAGGTACACTTCAACTGTGAGAGACGGAATCTAAAACAAAAATCCAGAAAATCACATTGTATGATTTTTAAGTAATTAATTTGCATTTTATTGCATGACATAAGTATTTGATACATCAGAAAAGCAGAACTTAATATTTGGTACAGAAACCTTTGTTTGCAATTACAGAGATCATATGTTTCCTGTAGGTCTTGACCAGGTTTGCACACACTGCAGCAGGGATTTTGGCCCACTCCTCCATACAGACCTTCTCCAGATCCTTCAGGTTTCGGGGCTGTCGCTGGGCAATACGGACTTTCAGCTCCCTCCAAAGATGTTCTATTGGGTTCAGGTCTGGAGACTGGCTAGGCCACTCCAGGACCTTGAGATGCTTCTTACGGAGCCACTCCTTAGTTGCCCTGGCTGTGTGTTTCGGGTCGTTGTCATGCTGGAAGACCCAGCCACGACCCATCTTCAGGTTGTTGGCCAAGATCTCGCGATACATGGCCCCATCCATCCTCCCCTCAATACGGTGCAGTCGTCCTGTCCCCTTTGCAGAAAAGCATCCCCAAAGAATGATGTTTTCACCTCCATGCTTCACGGTTGGGATGGTGTTCTTGGGGTTGTACTCATCCTTCTTCTTCCTCCAAACACGGCGAGTGGAGTTTAGACCAAAAAGCTCTATTTTTGTCTCATCAGACCACATGACCTTCTCCCATTCCTCCTCTGGATCATCCAGATGGTCATTGGCAAACTTCAGACGGGCCTGGACATGCGCTGGCTTGAGCAGGGGGACCTTGCGTGCGCTGCAGGATTTTAATCCATGACGGCGTAGTGTGTTACTAATGGTTTTCTTTGAGACTGTGGTCCCAGCTCTCTTCAGGTCATTGACCAGGTCCTGCCGTGTAGTTCTGGGCTGATCCCTCACCTTTCTCATGATCATTGATGCCCCACGAGGTGAGATCTTGCATGGAGCCCCAGACCGAGGGTGATTGACCGTCATCTTGAACTTCTTCCATTTTCTAATAATTGCGCCAACAGTTGTTGCCTTCTCACCAAGCTGCTTGCCTATTGTCCTGTAGCCCATCCCAGCCTTGTGCAGGTCTACAATTTTATCCCTGATGTCCTTACACAGCTCTCTGGTCTTGGCCATTGTGGAGAGGTTGGAGTCTGTTTGATTGAGTGTGTGGACAGGTGTCTTTTATACAGGTAACGAGTTCAAACAGGTGCAGTTAATAGAGGTAATGAGTGGAGAACAGGAGGGCTTCTTAAAGAAAAACTAACAGGTCTGTGAGAGCCGGAATTCTTACTGGTTGGTAGGTGATCAAATACTTATGTCATGCAATAAAATGCAAATTAATTACATAAAAATCATACAATGTGATTTTCTGGATTTTTGTTTTAGATTCCTTCTCTCACAGTTGAAGTGTACCTATGATAAAAAATTACAGACCTCTACATGCTTTGTAAGTAGGAAAACCTGCAAAATCGGCAGTGTATCAAATACTTGTTCTCCCCACTGTATATTATATGCTGTTCTGTCTGAGGCTTGGAATAAGGAAAGTACTTTGTGAAGATATGTAGTATAAATATGTTTTATGGCTTTATGCTTGAGAATGAAAGCACTAGATAATTAGATGGAATATTTTGACCGCCAGGTTTATTAGATTTGTTTTTGCTTTGATTTAACTTGGGCTTTGCCTGATCTTGGTATGCCCTTGAGACTTGTTCGATTGATTAAAAGCTGTTATCTCTGTCTGTGTCTTTTCCCTTTTGTTATCTAACATCCAAATCCCTCGGACTGCATATATATTAGCTGTCCAGTCAGTCTCTCATCTATCAATGCTCTTCTACATACTGGAGCTACTGTACACATCATGTGTATGTAGTACTGCAGGGAGAACAACCTTTTCCTAGACAAATGCTTCTTAGAATCCACTGAGAAAAAGAAAGAAGACATGTTTTTTTGTATTGGTCAGTATCCTTAGCCAACTCAGTGTTGCTGTATTATTTGGATGGAGACTATAGAGGTTTGATTCATCCATAGGCAGTGATGTCATTACAGATCCATAAAATACCCACTGAGCTTTGAAGGGGTTAAACAAAGTGTCTGTCCTTTTCTACTAAATTGGTGAAAAGGCCAGCAGAAGAACACTGACCGGATCCTAATGCCATTCTATGAATAACTCATTGAGCTCGGATGTACTGTATCCCATCGATTGCATGTTTTATTAAGCCCTCCATCTGGTTGTCTGACTGTGAATCTCCCATCTGGATGTTCAGCTCCACTGCCTCTTATCCCACAGCCCTGTCCAGGAGACTCTCGGCTGGCTGAGGAAACAGCAGCAGACATACCTGGGACCGAGGGGCAGAGGAAAACGAATTGTTAGTCTGCTTGCCTCAGATTCCAATTCCGCCTGGCACTCTGGAGTTTTGTTGTCGTTTTTCCTGCAGCAGAACTGTGCTGGTCTGGTCTGCAACAGGATTGGACTAGCCAATGAGTGGAGCTTCATCCCTCACTCGCACTGCTAAGTAAAGCAGGCCGGATCTGGCTGGTGCAGATAAAGTGTCTCCTGTTATTGACATGACCTATCGTTTGTGACTGTGTCTCTTCTCTCTCTCCTTTCTCCTCTCTTTATTACCATGGCTAAATGTGTTAATTCCAGGGTGTATCTCTTGAAAGAAAGCAGAGAATTTGCAATGGTTTTGTCATTTAAAATGTTCACTTAACTTCAATCAAAAGCCTTCCCCAAGGATAATGCTGCTGCTCACTGTAATCTGCTTTTAAACTAGTGCACACGAAGAGGTCTGATTCCAGTAAAGCGTTATAACAAAGTAGCATCTTCACTTCAGGCTACATTTCCTTTTTAAAAAGGGCTCTGCTAAATTGATGTTTTCTTTTTTCATTTTCACCGCAGGATGAGTTCACTCATCCTTTATCAATGACTCCTGACAGGAGCAGAGCAGAATTTAGAGAGCTCGTCAAGCCAGGAAAAGATGGGCTCATCAGCTTCTAAAAAAAGAACAGGAGGACATGAGAGCCGCATGCCAGAATTTTCAAGATCGACAGTAGTGGAAGATCAAATAGGATTGACATATTATAGGCTATAGTCTTTTAGTATACACCGTCGCATCTTTTGGGTGTGCATATACCCTTTTGTCATGTTTACAAATCCGTTGCCAAATTCATTCAAGACAATGAAGCCCAAGATCAAATGAGAGTCACTGTTGCAATCGGTTAATCAGCATGTTTTGGTCTACAAATAACATGTCATCAGTGTATAGCATCGACTCCTTGTAGTACAACACAGTTTGTAAACTCCTCATTCTGGGATTTTGCCAGTACGTGTTGGTCAGTGTTCACTGATGGGTTTGACAGCTTGGCTTTATAGGCTTCTATTGCCATAAATGCCTCTTTGCAATGCAAGGGAATGCCGCATCAGCAATCAATGCCTGGTTAGATGGACTGCCCTTGAACCTCTGCTCTAGTCTCTTGCTTTTGTTGCTTGGGAAATCTGCAATGTAACATCATGTACATTTAGATATCCAACAAAGGGACATCAGGAGGCTAAGCTGTGACATCACAGCCACCAAGAGATCAAAGTAATGACATGTCTATTAACTAATATGTCCAAACATAAGCTAATAAGCTAATAAACCAATTGGAAATTATCTTGTGATAAAAGAGCTTTGGAGCCCTGCAAAATGGCCCATATACGCCAAAGTCCATCTGTTCATGTTCCACGCTGCTGGCCTCAGATGATGTTTGCATGTCATCTGTCTTTTTAGCTGATCAGTTTCAAGTTTGAACCCATAAGAGTCTAAGGGGGGTTCTACTAAGCTTTATGGAATTGTTTTAAGAAGGTCATACCAAGGATCATTTAGTGATTTGATTTGGAATTTTAAGACACTTTTAAGTATAAAAACATATATATGTGCACAGGCATTCTATCGGTCAGCCCTATCACCAGTAAGAGGTTGAGTTAGGACCCAGCATGCCAACCCAGCAGAAGTGTTGTTCTTTAGTGATATTAGATTATTCTTGTGGTTTAATCAATTGAAGGTTCATCACAGAAATGGAGACAGATACAGTGGGGAAAAAAAGTATTTAGTCAGCCACCAACTGTGCAAGTTCTCCCACTTAAAAAGATGAGAGAGGCCTGTAATTTTCATCATAGGTACACGTCAACTATGACAGACAAATTGAGGAAAAAAAATCCAGAAAATCACATTGTAGGATTTGTAATGAATTTATTTGCAAATTATGGTGGAAAATAAGTATTTGGTCACCTACAAACAAGCAAGATTTCTGGCTCTCACAGACCTGTAACTTCTTCTTTAAGAGGCTCCTCTGTCCTCCACTCGTTACCTGTATTAATGGCACCTGTTTGAACTTGTTATCAGTATAAAAGACACCTGTCCACAACCTCAAACAGTCACACTCCAAACTCCACTATGGCCAAGACCAAAGAGCTGTCAAAGGACATCAGAAACAAAATTGTAGACCTGCACCAGGCTGGGAAGACTGAATCTGCAATAGGTAAGCAGCTTGGTTTGAAGAAATCAACTGTGGGAGCAAATATTAGGAAATGGAAGACATACAAGACCACTGATAATCTCCCTCGATCTGGGGCTCCACGCAAGATCTCACCCCGTGGGTCAAAATGATCACAAGAACGGTGAGCAAAAATCCCAGAACCACGGGGGGACCTAGTGAATGACCGGCAGAGAGCTGGGACCAAAGTACAAAGCCTACCATCAGTAACACACTACGCCGCCAGGGACTCAAATCCTGCAGTGCCAGACGTGTCCCCCTGCTTAAGCCAGTACATGTCCAGGCCCGTCTGAAGTTTGCTAGAGTGCATTTGGATGATCCAGAAGAGGATTGGGAGAATGTCATATGGTCAGATGAAACCAAAATATAACTTTTTGGTAAAAACTCAACTCGTCGTGTTTGGAGGACAAAGAATGCTGAGTTGCATCCAAAGAACACCATACCTACTGTGAAGCATGGGGGTGGAAACATCATGCTTTGGGGCTGTTTTTCTGCAAAGGGACCAGGACGACTGATCCGTGTAAAGGAAAGAATGAATGGGGCCATGTATCGTGAGATTTTGAGTGAAAACCTCCTTCCATCAGCAAGGGCATTGAAGATGAAACGCGGCTGGGTCTTTCAGCATGACAATGATCCCAAACACACCGCCCGGGCAACGGAGTGGCTTCGTAAGAAGCATTTCAAGGTCCTGGAGTGGCCTAGCCAGTCTCCAGATCTCAACCCCATAGAAAATCTTTGGAGGGAGTTGAAAGTCCGTGTTGCCCAGCGACAGCCCCAAAACATCACTGCTGCATGGAGGAATGGGCCAAAATACCAGCAACAGTGTGTGAAAACCTTGTGAAGACTTAAAGAAAACGTTTGACCTGTGTCATTGCCAACAAAGGGTATATAACAAAGTATTGAGAAACTTTTGTGATTGACCAAATACTTATTTTCCACCTTAATTTGCAAATAAATTCATTAAAAATCCTACAATGTGATTTTCTGGATTTCTTTTTCTCATTTTGTCTGTCATAGTTGACGTGTACCTATGATGAAAATTACGGCCTCTCTCATCTTTTTAAGTGGGAGAACTTGCACAATTGGTGGCTGACTAAATACTTTTTTCCCCCACTGTATTATTGACTCACTGGTAGATCTGGGGTACCAAGGCCCTCTGTTGGAGGATGGCGCACTGGAGGCTGCAGTGAGCGGGGGAGCAGCAGCACCAGAGTTCACCAAGGTGTGTGCCTGGATCGTCTCAGAGCTCAAGCTCTACTGTCAGCTGGAGGAGAATGTCCATGCCACCAACTGTCCCAGTGAGACAGAGGGGTTCCAGCTGGAGATGAGTGGTCTTCTGTCTGAGCTGGCCTGTCCTTACAATGTTCTTACCACAGGAGATGTCACCCAGAGGCTCCTCAACAAGACAAACTGCCTATTGCTCATCACCTTTCTGATCTCGGAGCTGAAGGCCTCCAGGATGATCCTGGTCAACAAGCCTCAGAAGGCAGCCCAGGAAGCAGGGGGCAGTGTTGTCTTTATGGAGCTGAAGGGGATCTGTGTGTCCCTGGGCATGTCCAAACCCCCAGCCAACATCACCATGTTCCAGTTCTTCAGTGCGAGAAGAAGCTGAAAGAAGCTCTAGCCAAAGTGCCATCAACTCATGTTGGGGGTCTTCTGATGAAGAAGGCACTTGGACCAGTTCACTTTGAAAAAATCGAAGCCATCAATCAAGCACTTGTGAATGAGTATGAAGTCCGAAGGAAGATGTTGAAACGTCTTGACGTGACAGTTCAGTCCTTTGGTTGGTCTGACAAAGCTAAGAAACATGCTGAAAAGCTGGCCAATGTATACCCGCCTCTGCGTTCAACCCTCGCCACAAAGAGCAAAGTCTCGGTGGCTCACCTCTTTGCTGCATGAGAGGACCTCTCCAAGATTATGCGCACAAGGAGTGGCAGGATGAGGGAGAGGACTGCTTGTGCCATTAACAAGGTTCTGATGGGACGCGTGCCAGACAGAGGTGGGCGACCCACTGAGATTGAGGCGTGCCCACCAGAGATGCCCACCTGGCAGAAGAGGCAAGACGGTCCTCAGGGAGGGAGGTGGACACTATGGCGGGGGTGGACGAGGAGGCGTCAGGGGGGGCTACGACCAGCACTCTCAGGGGGGCCGAGGGGGTTACGAGCGAGGAGGAGGGGGTTATGAAAGGGGCGGGAGGGGGCGGCAGAGGGGGCAAGGTGCAGGGAGGCTGGTCGGACGGAGGAGGAGGTGGAGGTGGTGGTGGTGGGGGTGGTGGTTACCAGGGTCATTACCAGGAAGGAGGTGGCCATCAAGGGGGTGGGGGGAGAGGAAGTCACGGGGGTGGACAATTTCAAGGGGGCTTTCAGGGCCCTGGTTACCCTGCAGTAGGGCATCAAGGGGGAGGAGGAGGGGGCGGAGGAGGAGGTGGTTACCAACACGACAACCAAAATCAAGAAGGCGGTTGCCACCAGGACAGGGGTGGCCGAGGGGGTCGCGGGGGTAGAGGAAGAGGTGATGGTAGGGGAAGAGGTCAGGGAGAAGGTTGGCGAGGGGGTCAGAATTTGAACCAAGGAGGACAGTTTGAACAGTTTTTCCAGCAGGCTGGCCAGCAGTACAATCAAGCAGGCTTTAGCCAGAGGAGCAAAAACTACACTAGTTGAAAAGAAAGTGCAGGCCACTGAAGCAGAGATCATGCAAGTCATGAAGTGAAAACTCCTTATTTTCTAAATGTGAATATGAATATAAAGCATGGTTATTATAATTTCTTCCCTAAACCGAATAAGAATGTGAAGAGTGACCATGTCTCCAACTGAAGAGAAAGTCCAGGTCATGCATAGCCTAGTCCCCTGTAGCTCAGTTGGTAGAGCATGGTGCTTGCAACGCCAGGGTTGTGGGTTTGTTTCCCACGGGGGGCCAGTGTGAAAATGTATGCACTCACTAACTGTAAGTCGCTCTGGATAAGAGCGTCTGCTAAATGGCTAAAATGTAATAATTACATTATTTGATGAATAATTATTTTTGACCTTACTGCTATTAGCCCATACAAATGCATGGAATAACAGATTCACTACATGGAACAAAAAAAGTTTGTTCTGAAGTGTCTGTCCTATATCTGAGAGATATACGAAAGATCAAGAAGCATTATTTTAATTTTATTTTTTACATGTATTTAACCCCTTATTTTTGGCACTAAACAGTCTCCATATATACAGTACCAGTCAAAAGTTTGGACACACCTACTCATTCTAGGGTTTTTCTTGATTTTTTCTTATTTTCTACATTGTAGAATAACAGTGAAGACATCAAAACTATGAAATAACACATATGGAATCATGTAGTAACCAAAAAAGTGTTAAACAAAATATATTTTATATTTGAGATTCTTCGAAGTAGCCACCCTTTGCCTTGATGACAGCTTTGCACACTCTTGGCATTCAGATATCTCTAGCCACTTCCGTAGATGCGGAAATCGACCTTAGGTGGTTAATGTCACTTGAAACTGATCAGCTAAAAAAAGCAGATGACATCCAAACATCTGAGGCCAACAGCACGGAACATGAACAGATGATCACAGTTAAGCTTCATGCTCTCACAATCATGGAGGTTGTCCTCCCCAAATGAAACCGCAGCAGAAGTATCTTGTAGCTAGAATAAATAAATGAGGGCAGCGGTGATTTCTATTCTTTCCCCTTTCCTCCTTCCCTCAACATCACACTAGGGGTACAGATCAATCCACTTCCACCACCAACAACCAGAGGAGGAAGACAGAGCCTCCATCATGTATTCTGTTTTGTGTTTCATGTATAATGCAGATGGCGCCTTCATCCTAGTCAAAGCTGTCGGATGGATCACAAAGCGGGAGGGACAATATTAGGCAGGCTGATGCTGCTCTCAGAGACATACTCCAGGCTGTGGCAACCTGGGAGATTTGGCCGGGCGAGGTGACTCGGACCTCTTGCCCTCTTCCTGTCCACTGTCAGCTGTCTCTGTTCCTTGGTGTCAGATCTTTTATCTCAGCCTGCGAGTGCCTCCGCTGGTGCCAGACGCTGGACCGCCCGGTGTCCTTGCAGCCAGGCCAAGGGACGCTAACCCAGCTGTCCAGCATCACCGTGGCGACAGAGGCTTAAAGCTCAGTTCTGTCATCTTCACCATCAAAGTACATGACTCTTTTCTCTCTCAGACACATGCTAGCCCCACTGAGGGTGATGACGAGTATCCTGAACAAACGATGGACTCTTAACACCCTGATCCCTGTGATCACAGTACCTGTATGTAAAAGGATTAAGGTGGAAGGATCCTTCTGTTCGGCTTCAAGGCCTACATGTGCACATGAAGCCATTACTGTCCTGTTTTAAAAACGAACAGCTATCTGGTTATCTGCAAACTATCAGAAAATCAATATGCATAGCCAAGAGGCAAGGTCTATCTCCCATGGCAAGAACACCCTCTGGCACTTCAACTTGTTGTCTGAAAGTGTGATAGAAATAATTAGTATCCCGGTTTTCCATCTGTATTGTGATATGAGTTGATTGCCATACTTAGTCAGTAGAAGTATACGTTCCGCTCAGTAGAAAGGTACAGCATGGCTTGCGTTAATGAAGAACTCCCAGCTTGGGCTCTCTAAACTGGGAGGGAAAAACTCCATAATGACAGTCATGTCTGTGATCTGAAATGTCGGGCCTGATTAATATGGATGAGAAACAGACAGATTTAAGAGGGAAAGCTACAGCAAGCTAGCGACACCATCATTAACTACCTTCATTAGCTCATTTAAATGATACAGGTAGCCATTACACCAGTCTTAAACCTCAGTAAAGTCTTCAGAACAGATGGGAACCACACTTACATATGAAACAGAGACATTACCAACTTGTTAAATGTGGCCAGAGTTTACCCCAGGCTGTGTCACTAGATTACATGGAGTACTCTGGGTGTTCCTCCTGCGTCCGCCTCACAGACAATCCCCTAAATCATCAGATTACTCATTTACATAAACATTTCCCCAGGGATCCAGTTCTGGTGCTCGCCAGCCAACCCTGTTATGTCAGGATATAATCTCAGTATACTCCCTGTGTCCAAATTATGACACAGAGATTAGAACATTGTGAGAATAGTGTCCAAACTATGAGAACTGCCCTAGCTGCCAGTCTCCAACCTGCATGGCAATGTAACATGGCCCAGAAGGCAACAGCACTGAACAATTCAATGTTAATTCAATATACAGTAGCTATTAAGATAAATGGACTGGGTGATTTTCGATGAGCAACATTAACATAAACCCAATATGCAAACCCATCAAGATAAATCTGTAACATTGGAAAAGGGAATGGAAAATCACTTAATGATGTTCAATTTACATTCTACATAACAATGTTTAAATCCACTCTCATTAAAACATACTCTCCTCTGACATACTGTAATTTGAATAGAATAATATTAACACAGCAAAAGAGGATTAAGTTAGTAACCATACCATCAGGCAGAATAGTGAGTGTATTTGTGTTCTTTGTTGCCCACAGGACAGCTTCCCTGCCAGGTTCGGAGGAATCCATTTTGTGAACCAGCCGTGGTACATCCACGCCCTGTACACCGTCATACGGCCCTTTCTGAAGGACAAGACGAGAAAACGGGTAGGAGTAGAGTATGTTGTTGAGGGAACATAATGAAAAACCTTTTTGACAAAGACCATCGGGTCAACTGTATTGCTGTATAACCAATGAATGTCAGTTCATTGTGTTCAACATCATTTATCGTAGCCTTCTGAATAGCTGTAGTCATATAAACAGTGTTCAGGTCAGGACATAAGCTTTTCACAATGGCAAACCTATCCTCTCTAACATACTGTAGACTTTAGCATGCTGTTAGACTGTATACTGTATGCTCATTATCTATCTGTGTCAATGTTGTTGTGTTGTTTTGTCCATCCATCTGCAGATCTTCATGCATGGGAACAACCTGAACAGCCTTCACCAGCTCATGCACCCTGAGATCCTGCCCTCTGAGCTGGGGGGGATGATGCCCCCCTACGACATGGGAACCTGGGCCCGCACCCTCCTGGACCACGCCTATGACGAGGAGACCGAGTACTGCCCCGAGTCCTACAGCCTGTCTGTCAAAGACCTGGAGAAAGACCTGTCTCCCAAAACCATGAAGAGGTCCGTCTAGACTCTGGACAGTCATGTTATTCACGTGTGTCAATGTGATAGACTGTGTGTTGTGTCTTCATACGAGACAAAAGTAGAGGTGTCTGACATGTTAGTCTGTCAGATATATCATAGCTGATGTATTTTCTTCCAGGTACAGTGGGAAAAAAAAGTATTTAGTCAGCCACCAATTGTGCAAGTTCTCCCACTTAAAAAGATGAGAGAGGCCTGTAATTTCCATCATAGGTACACGTCAACTATGACAGACAAAATGAGGAAAAACAATCCAGAAAATCACATTGTAGGGTTTTTTATGAATTTATTTGCAAATTATGGTGGAAAATAAGTATTTGGTCAATAACAAAAGTTTCTCAATACTTTGTTATATACCCTTTGTTGGCAATGACACAGGTCAAACGTTTTCTGTAAGTCTTCACAATGTTTTCACACACTGTTGCTGGTATTTTGGTCCATTCCTCCATGCAGATCTCCTCTAGAGCAGTGATGTTTTGGGGCTGTCGCTGGGCAACACAGACTTTCAACTCCCTCCAAAGATTTTCTATGGGGTTGAGATCTGGAGACTGGCTAGGCCACTCCAGGACCTTGAAATGCTTCTTACGAAGCCACTCCTTCGTTGCCCTTGCGGTGTGTTTGGGATCATTGTCATGCTGAAAGACCCAGACACGTTTCATCTTCAATGCCCTTGCTGATGGAAGGAGGTTTTCACTCAAAATCTCATGATACATGGCCCCATTCATTCTTTCCTTTACACGGATCAGTCGTCCTGGTCCCTTTGCAGAAAAACAGCCCCAAAGCATGATGTTTACACCCCCATACTTCACAGTAGGTATGGTGTTCTTTGGATGCAACTCAGCATTCTTTGTCCTCCAAACACGACGAGTTGAGTTTTTACCAAAAAGTTATATTTTGGTTTCATCTGACCATATGACATTCTCCCAATCCTCTTCTGGGTCATCCAAATGCACTCTAGCAAACTTCAGACGGGCCTGGACATGTACTGGCTTAAGCAGGGGGACACGTCTGGCACTGCAGGAATTGAGTCCCTGGCGGCGTAGTGTGTTACTGATGGTAGGCTTTGTTACTTTGGTCCCAGCTCTCTGCAGGTCATTCACTAGGTCCCCTCGTGTGGTTCTGGGATTTTTGCTCACCGTTCTTGTGATCATTTTGACCCCACGGGGTGAGATCTTGCGTGGAGCCCCAGATCGAGGGAGATTATCAGTGGTCTTGTATGTCTTCCATTTCCTAATAATTGCTCCCACAGTTGATTTCTTCAAACCAAGCTGCTTACCTATTGCAGATTCAGTCTTCCAAGCCTGGTGCAGGTCTACAATTGTGTTTATGGTGTCCTTTGACAGCTCTTTGGTCTTGGCCATAGTGGAGTTTGGAGTGTGACTGTTTGAGGTTGTGGACAGGTGTCTTTTATACTGATAACAAGTTCAAACAGGTGCCATTAATACAGGTAACGAGTGGAGGACAGAGGAGCCTCTTAAAGAAGAAGTTACAGGTCTGTGAGAGCCATAAATCTTGCTTGTTTGTAGGTGACCAAATACTTATTTTCCACCATAATTTGCAAATAAATTCATTAAAAATCCTACAATGAGATTTTCTGCAATTTTTTTCCTCAATTTGTCTGTCATAGTTGACGTGTACCTATGATGAAAATTACAGGCCTCTCTCATCTTTTTAAGTGGGAGAACTTGCACAATTGGTGGCTGACTAAATACTTTTTTTCCCCACTGTATATCATAAAGTATATGGCTCATGTAATAACCACAGAAATAGGGCAGATATGGGACATAACTAGGGATTCCTATACCTATAAGATACATGGAAAACACATGATTGATTTTCTACAGTAGGAGTAATCCTTCAATAAATTGCACAACACTGTAGTACAGAGCACAGAGATCTATATTCTGGTTTGTGTGTTGTGTACTAAAGGCCTCTCACCGACATTATTCAGGGGGGTAGCTCTTAGAGATAAGCATAGGAAATGGTATACTTTGATATTATAATATGTATTCACTATTCAAAATGCAAAACTTATTCAGAGAAATTGTTCTCAGTGTTTCATTCAGGTGAGTGGTTTAGTTTCTGAAATCCTCCATGGCAGATAGATGTATGTTTTATAGAAATAATAAATGAGGCATGATGACTGACTAGTTTGCTTTAGTGACAGTCCCTTGTCTCGGTGAGTTTCTTTAGGGCTGTCTCTCTCGACTTACTGGGTCATGAAATGGAGTGAGCTCTGACTTTTTCAGAGTGCACTAGCTACCTTCTGGAGCATGAACAGAAGTGATGGAGTTTTACCTTTGGCAATAAGCTCAGTTCCACTCCTGCTGCCACACACAACCCTGTACTGAACCTGGACAGACATATGACATTGTCATGAAGGCCTTCTTGCCTTGAGAATATTAGCCTCTTCAATGTCCTTTTGTCCTTTTCTTTAGTGAGCCATCTAAATTTCTCGTGTGTGTGTGTGTGTGAAATACATGCACTTCCCCCAAGCATAGCACAGTATCCTTAGTAAAAATAAAAAAATAAGTGGTTTAGCAGATTTGAATCAGTGAAATTTACTATGAATGACATTTCTGCTTACCAAGACAATAGACTGACGCAGCAGTCAAAGCAGTGAGAGATAAGGTACTGTATGGGATTTTCATTGATTCATCAAGGAAATAAAAGCATTTAATAATGTCTTTATTCCTATTGTTACCTAAGCCCTCTGTTACCCTGCACTGCCCTGTATCTGTGACAGAAGCATTTGATTGGTGTATTATAGCATCATGGTCAGGGGCCTGCTATATGGTGAATTTAGTGCTGTAAATCACCAGCAGCCATATGATCTGAAGTGACTTATTTAGTCAGGGCTGTTAGCTCTCCACTTTACACTGCGATGTATACGCTCCACAAAGGTCAAGCCAACATTGCCTCTTCCATTACTTGATTAAAAAATAACAAAATCGGCTATGAGTCACTGTTGGAGAACCATATGCTCTGAATGATGAGCCGCTGTATCATGGCCACCCCATAATGACACAGCCATACTGAACTGTATGACTGTGATGCGTGTGTGTGTGAGTGGTGGACTGGCTCCCAGGCTGATCTGTTTTACTTCCCTGTTCACTGCTGCAGTAATTACATAGATCCCCGCTAGCAGCAGTAGCTTTATGAACTTCCAAATGTTAAGCTCACTGAGGCTGACAGGGTCCTACTATTTTAGTTTTACTATTCCAAAAGCAATTTGAGCCCCTGTGTAAATACTGTACAATCATCTATTTTATTTTGTTTGTTGGTGTTTTTTTGTTGCCACAGGTGAATGAAGCTCTGGTTGTTTTCTTAGTTATCATCATTAGTCGTATGAATGTTTTTCTGTCACAGCAGTCACAGGAGACCAACCTGTTCCAGACTTCTGCATGATGAATGATCACTCCTGTTCCCCAAAGCAGCTTAGGCTTCTGTTGGAGAAATACATCAGAAATAGGTCAGAGCAGTGTCTGAGGGTGACATTTTGTGATCGAATGACCTTTTCGGGCTCATGTACTATACAAGACAACACAATTTATATTTCTAGGAGATCATTTTTAATGTTTTGTTTGCTTTTGCGCGTGCGTGTGTGTGTGTGCACGTGTGTATGTTTGTGTGTTTTGGTGTATTGCACGTGACCCAAGGCCTCCTAAAACAATTCATGCTGGGGGATTTTGTGATGCATTTATGAAACCAATCGTCTATGACCTTGTATGATTCCTATGTGTGCTCCCTGCTCTGCAGGATTCAAGGGTGCTCTGGTGCTCGCACCTTTGCATCCCACACCTTTGTACTAGAGTAGGCGAGAAGTCCTCAGTGATACTGCTTCAATGAGCACAGGCCCCTCTGATGCCAGTCATCTTTTATTCATATCCACAGGTCCCAGTCGGTGGTGGAGCCCGGAGTGCTTAAACGGCCAGAAAAAGTGAAGAGCGAGGAGGAGAACATGCAGCCGCTGCTCTCGCTGGACTAAAGTACGGCTCGACAACACAAGCAGACCAAGAAACATCGCCCTCAGACAGAAAGACAGACAGAGGGGAGAGAATTCCCATGCTCCCTCAAACAAAAAAAGAACACAGAGAAATAACGATGCGAGGAAGAGGGAAGAGATTGGAGCACGAGGAGAACCTCTTCCAGCATCATAAAGATGGGAAAAGCCGGCATTTTGAGAGATATTTCTAAAAACGAAAAGGGAAGAAGAGATACTAGCAGAGTTCCATATGTTATTGTCAAGTGCCAATTCAAAACTGTAAATACACTTCTGATCTAAACACTAGGAGGATGGGGGAGTCAATGTGACAGGAACACATGTAAAGACTGCTGTTAATATTCTGTATGTGCTTCTCGTGAAATATTATGTGAAAAAAGTGGTACTGTAGGAGGCTGATGGGAAATCACGCTTAAAGGGGATTGGAAGCTGGGGGCTTTTGGGACAGTATTTAACATTTCCAAAACTGCAAGTGCAGCTCAGGATTTGTTCTAAAAATGATGAGGTTCTCTTCAAACGCAAAGCAGAAAGTGTCTGACTGTGTGCACAGCAAGGCTTGTGGCTCTTTGATCATGGGGAATTCAAACAGGCGTTCAGGTTTCTCTATCTAAAAGCAAACTCCCCTTTACAGTACAAGGCTCAATGAATGATGTACTTTTGTCAGTGGCCACATTTTTTATTTCATCTGAATCTTACCATTGGAATGCTTTCATCTATGATACCCCTCTTTTGGTTGAACAGTGTCTTCAAACTGGCAAACCACAAAATGTTTCTACAATTATGAAACATTTGTCAAGGTTAGATATTTGATATTACATTTGCTACACATTAAGAAGTAAGTACAGTACCATGAAAACATTCTGCAACAGCAAGGTCACATGACAAATATCTCATATTTTGAAATGATTTAGTATTAGGTATTGGTTCAGCTCAGAAGTGGTAACAATGTTGTCTCTGTGTCATGTGATTCCAAAAATGTGTTCCTATTTAAGGATTATCTTGAAACTATCTGTTTCAATAGGAGAGACGCTGTCCACAACAGCACACACCTACTTGAAAACCAATTTAGATACAGTATTTAAAATATATATATATATAACTTTCTCGTATCTTATTTTATGATGGTGGAAGTTAAGATACAGTATTATGTATACTTATATATATATATATATATATATATATATGATAACATGCTTTTTTGATGGCTGCAGGGGTACAGTCAGTGTATGCCACTGTGTTATCTTCGGTTGCTAGCTCCTTTGTTTCTCCCTGCGTGGCGGTGAAGCTTGAGGCAGTGTTCAGCTCTGGAGCCTCTGAGCCCTGACACAGTGCTGCCTTCCTGTTATGTCACTATGGACTCACTCTGGAGTGGCTGCCTGGCTGCCCAGAACTAGGCCGGCCAGCCAGTCAGTCAGTCAGCCAGTCAGTCAGTCAGTCAGTCCTAATACCTAGTGATCACCGTACCATAAACTGTCCAGGAAATGTCATCTCCAGCTCGATGACTGAAGGACTCATGCTTTCAGCTGCTGCAGACCCAGGAACCTCTTTGGTTTCTTTGGTGACCAGAGGGCGCCATAACAGCTTGTCAGTGTTACCCAGTCTGTCTGTAGTAGCCGTTAGGTAGCGATGTGTGAGAGACGTTACAATAACCCGATAGCTGAACAATGGTGTTGTTATCTGAAGCCTCATTGATCAGATGTTGCTGTCTGTGTGTTTCACCCTGGTTTAAAGTATTTCATATTTTTGTGTGATGTTAATCAGTATTTTAAGGCATCCATGACTCGTTTGTCCTGTGCACTATTCAGATCATGCTTCCTTACAGAATGATGATGCAACAACAGCAGCAGCCTTTTGCGAATTGAATATGCTTGAGAGAATTGAATATGCTTTTGAGAATTAAATATGTTTAGCATTTGTAATATTCTTCCAATTGTTTTCATGTATCCAGACTTATTTTTATTTTTATTTTTTGCCATTTCAACCAAAGCCACCCTTTGAAAAAATAATGTTTTTATTGTATAATGCTTTACTTCATCCATGGCTTGAAGGTACAGTAACGACTTATTATGACAATTAATAATTGTTCATGGAATGAATGCATATTATTGCTTTGAGTTAATCCTTTGGTTTCATGTTTCCATGTCAATTTGATTGTATATACATATAGGAACAGATGAGAGAGAAACTCAAATTAGAGGTTTTGTCATATCACAGATTATTCAAAGCGGACGTGTTGGGAAGTGTGTTTTAATGTTTAAATGTCCTTAAAGACAACTTGCTGAATTACATTATGTAAATGAATCAAACATGAGCAACCAATAAATATGGACACACAGGTTGGTATCACTCTGCTCTCTTATTTACCTGTTTTGCACTCCTGTATACTGCATACTATGTTTAAGTGTAATGAATATCCTAAAATGGAGGCCATACTCCTGACGCACACCAATTTCAGCTAAGCAGTAAGGCATGAGAGTGTGAGCTAAACAGTGTCAAGACCAAGGTTATGCTAAAGGTAAAACTGACCTTGTATTTACAGGCACTTTTGTTAGACGAACCTCTGCTGTTGAAGTATGAGTTGAAGACCACTGAACTGAATACATTATGATTACAGCAGGTGATTGAGAGACCTTCAAAGCGTTCAGTAAGCAGGTCGCATTGAAATGAGAGCGCCTTCAGTAAACACGTGTATTGGCAAATTTGCCGATGAATACATGAAAAACTCTGAAAGATATCAAAAGCTGTGTGATCATGGTAATTGGTCGGGTGGAAAATGACCTCAGAATACCTCTAGGCCGCGTTTCAGAAAAATATAAGCAGCTGGTGTCTGTGTAGAGAGCTAATATGAGGAATTGTCGCAGCAGAAGGATTTTTCCATCCTTGCCTATACTGAGCCACCCTGGGTTTACTGCAGTGTGTGTGGAGAAGAGGACACACCACAATCCCCCACTGAACACACATAGCAGCAAACCCACCAGCTTTTTGAATTATTCATTGAGAAAGCCATCGTTATTTCCTCCCACATGACCATCACGGTGCAGTCTGTTTGGCTAGTTGGCTCACCCAGTCAGAGGAGGCCCATACTGACTAAGACAACAGACGTGGTGTGATTTATGATTTCACATGGGATTCTCCACCTTGACTGAGTCTACTGATCTTCCCCATTGACTTCAATGTAATAGTGTAGCACTCTTTGTTCTATAGCTCTGTTGAGAGCGCGAGGAGCCAGAGGTGGAACCAGCAGCTTCCATATTGCCTTACTTTGCCCTGGTCCACTCCCAGACAGCCTTTTATGGAGATTGGAGCTCTGATCCTGGCCTGAGGTGGACTCTGGGAGCTGCCTGCCTTCCGACTGCGTGTTTAGGCTGTTGATGCTGGAGGGAGTTGTGTTGTGGAGGATACTGTGGCCAAAAAGGCAGAGATGAATCACACCTCTTTACCTCAGGTCTCTTACTCACATCACATGCATGAGACTCACCCACTCTGACTATGTGGCAAGGAGCAATATTCTCTCTAATGTCTCTGTCTGCACAGTGGTTATATCAGGAATTCAAACAACCCCCACAGCATAATTGATTTCACTCTGTTTTCACCCAAAACTCCACGGTAGCTTCAAACCTAAGACAACAAGCGGTTGGTTTTTGGAACGTCCGTTGTATTATTCATTGCAAGAGGTGGCATTACCGAGCATTGTACTAATTTAGTGCTCTGGCTGACCCAGATCTCATGGCTCATCAGCTGATGAAGAGGCCTAGCTAGCTGGCTTGTGTGGCTCTCTCTCTTTGTGGTAGACTGCTACTGTAGCTCAGGGATCATAGGGTCCTCAGGACCAACACCTCTCCTCTGCTGTAGAGCCATGGAGAATCAATCAATCAATCAATTTTATTTTATATAGCCCTTCGTACATCAGCTAATATCTCGAAGTGCTGTACAGAAACCCAGCCTAAAACCCCAAACAGCTAGTAATGCAGGTGTAGAAGCACGGTGGCTAGGAAAAACTCCCTAGAAAGGCCAAAACCTAGGAAGAAACCTAGAGAGGAACCAGGCTATGAGGGGTGGCCAGTCCTCTTCTGGCTGTGCCGGGTGGAGATTATAACAGAACCATGCTAAGATGTTCAAAAATGTTCATAAGTGACAAGCATGGTCAAATAATAATCAGGAATAAATCTCAGTTGGCTTTTCATAGCCGATCATTAAGAGTTGAAAACAGCAGGTCTGGGACAGGTAGGGGTTCCATAACCGCAGGCAGAACAGTTGAAACTGGAATAGCAGCAAGGCCAGGCGGACTGGGGACAGCAAGGAGTCACCACGGCCGGTAGTCCCGACGTATGGTCCTAGGGCTCAGGTCTCTCAGTTGGCTTTTCATAGCCGATCATTAAGAGTTGAAAACAGCAGGTCTGGGACAGGTAGGGGTTTCGTAACCGCAGGCAGAACAGTTGAAACTGGAATAGCAGCAAGGCCAGGCGGACTGGGGACAGCAAGGTGTCAGCATGCCCGGTAGTCCTGACGTATGGTCCTAGGGCTCAGGTTCTCAGAGAGAAAGAGAGAACGAGAGAATTAGAGAGAGCATACTTAAATTCACACAGGACACTGGATAAGACAGGAGAAGTACTCCAGGTATAACCAACTAACCCCAGCCCCCCGACACATAAACTACTGCAGCATAAATACTGGAGGCTGAGACAGGAGCGGTCCGGAGACACTGTGGCCCCATCCGAAGAAACCCCCGGACAGGGCCAAACAGGAAGGATATAACCCCACCCACTCTGCCAAAGCACAGCCCCCGCACCACTAGAGGGATATCCTCAACCACCAACTTACAATCCTGAGACAAGGCCGAGTATAGCCCACAGAGGTCTCCACCACAGCACAAACCAAGGGGGGGCGCCAACCCAGACAGGAAGATCACGTCAGTAACTCAACCCACTCAAGTGACGCACCCCTCCCAGGGACGGCATGAAAGAGCACCAGCAAGCCAGTGACTCAGCCCCTGTAACAGGGTTAGAGGCAGAGAACCCCAGTGGAGAGAGGGGAACCGGCCTGGCAGAGACAGCAAGGGCTGTTCGTTGCTCCAGAGCCTTTCCGTTCACCTTCACACTCCTGGGCCAGACTACACTCAATCATAAGACCTACTGAAGAGATAAGTCTTCAGTAAAGACTTAAAGGTTGAGACCGAGTCTGCGTCTCTCACATGGGTAGGCAAACTGTTCCATAAAAATGGAGATCTATAGGAGAAAGCCCTGCCTCCCGCTGTTTGCTTAGAAATTCTAGGGACAATTAGGAGGCCTGCGTCTTGTGACCGTAGCGTACGTATTGGTATGTACGGCAGGACCAACTCGGAAAGATAGGTAGGAGCAAGCCCATGTAACGCTTTATAGGTTAACAGTAAAACCTTGAAATCAGCCCTTGCCTTAACAGGAAGCCAGTGTAGGGAAGCTAGCACTGGAGTAATATGATCAAATTTCTTGGTTCTAGTCAGGATTCTAGCAGCCGTATTTAGCACTAACTGAAGTTTATTTAGTGCTTTATCCGGGTAGCCGGAAAGTAGAGCATTGCAGTAGTCTAACCTAGAAGTAACAAATGCATGGATTAATTTTTCTGCATCATTTTTGGACAGAAAATTTCTGATTTTTGCAATGTTACGTAGATGGAAAAAAGCTGTCCTTGAAACAGTCTTGATATGTTCGTCAAAAGAGAGATCAGGGTCAAGAGTAACGCCGAGGTCCTTCACAGTTTTATTTGAGACGACTTTACAACCATCAAGATGAATTGTCAGATTTAACAGAAGATCTCTTTGTTTCTTGGGACCTAGAACAAGCATCTCTGTTTTGTCCGAGTTTAAAAGTAGAAAGTTTTCAGCCATCCACTTCCTTATGTCTGAAACACAGGCTTCTAGCGAGGGCAATTTTGGGGCTTCACCATGTTTCATTGAAATGTACAGCTGTGTGTCATCCGCATAGCAGTGAAAGTTAACATTATGTTTTTGAATAACATCCCCAAGAGGTAAAATATATAGTGAAAACAATAGTGGTCCTAAAACGGAACCTTGAGGAACACCGAAATGTACAGTTGATTTGTCGGAGGACAGACCATTCACAGAGACAAACTGATATCTTTCCGACAGGTAAGATCTAAACCAGGCCAGAACTTGTCCGTGTAGACCAATTTGGGTTTCCAGTCTCTCCAAAAGAATGTGGTGATCGATGGTGTCAAAGGCAGCACTAAGGTCTAGTAGCACGAGGACAGATGCAGAGCCTCGGTCTGACGCCATTAAAAGGTCATTTACCACCTTCACAAGTGCAGTCTCAGTGCTATGATGGGGTCTAAAACCAGACTGAAGCATTTCGTATACATTGTTTGTCTTCAGAAAGGCAGTGAGTTGCTGCGCAACAGCTTTTTCTAAAATTTTTGAGAGGAATGGAAGATTCGATATAGGCCGATAGTTTTTTATATTTTCCGGGTCAAGGTTTGGCTTTTTCAAGAGAGGCTTTATCACTGCCACTTTTAGTGAGTTTGGTACACATCCGGTGGATAGAGAGCTGTTTATTATGTTCAACATAGGAGGGCCAAGCACAGGAAGCAGCTCCTTCAGCAGTTTAGTAGGAATAGGATCCAGTATGCAGCTTGAAGGTTTAGAGGCCATGATTATTTTCATCATTGTGTCAAGAGATATAGTACTAAAACACTTAAGTGTCTCTCCCGATCCCAGGCCCTCGCAGAGCTGTGCAGATCCAGGACAGCTAAGCCCTGGAGGAATACGCAGATTCAAAGAGGAGTCCGTAATTTGCTTTCTAATGGTCATGATCTTTTCCTCAAAGAAGTTCATGAATTTATTACTGCTGAAGTGAAAGCCATCCTCTCTTGGGGAATGCTGCTTTTTAGTTAGCTTTGCAACAGTATCAAAAAGAAATTTTGGATTGTTCTTATTTTCCTCGATTAAGTTGGAAAAGTAGGATGATCGAGCAGCAGTGAGGGCTCTTCGGTACTGCACGGTACTGTCTTTCCAAGCTAGTCGGAAGACTTCCAGTTTGGTGTGGCGCCATTTCCGTTCCAATTTCCTGGAAGCTTGCTTCAAAGCTCGGGTATTTTCTGTATACCAGGGAGCTAGTTTCTTATGACAAATGTTTTTCGTTTTTAGGGGTGCAACTGCATCTAGGGTATTGCGCAAGGTTAAATTGAGTTCCTCAGTTAAGTGGTTAACTGATTTTTGTCCTCTGACGTCCTTGGGTAGGCAGAAGGAGTCTGGAAGGGCATCAAGGAATTTTTGTGTTGTCTGAGAATTTATAGCACGACTTTTGATGCTCCTTGGTTGGGGTCTGAGCAGATTATTTGTTGCGATTGCAAACGTATTAAAATGGTGGTCCGATAGTCCAGGATTTTGTGGAAAAACATTAAGATCTACAACATTTATTCCATGGGACAAAACTAGGTCCAGAGTATGACTGTGGCAGTGAGTAGGTCCAGAGACATGTTGGACAAAACCCACTGAGTCGATGATGGCTCCGAAAGACTTTTGGAGTGGGTCTGTGGACTTCTCCATGTGAATATTAAAATCACCAAAAATTAGAATATGATCTGCTATGACTACAAGGTCTGATAGGAATTCAGGAAACTCAGAGAGGAATGCTGTATATGGCCCAGGAGGCCTGTAAACAGTAGCTATAAAAAGTGATTGAGTAGGCTGCATAGATTTCATGACTAGAAGCTCAAAAGACGAAAACGCCATTTTTTTTTTTGTAAATTGAAATTTGCTATCGTAAATGTTAGCAACACCTCCGCCTTTGCGGGATGCACGGGGAATATGGTCACTAGTGTAACCAGGAGGTGAGGCCTCATTTAACACAGCAAATTCATCAGGCTTAAGCCATGTTTCAGTCAGGCCAATCACATCAAGATTATGATCAGTGATTAGTTCATTGACTATGACTGCCTTTGAAGTGAGGGATCTAACATTAAGTAACCCTATTTTGAGATGTGAGGTATCACGATCTCTTTCAATAATGGCAGGAATGGAGGAGGTCTTTATCCTAATAAGATTGCTAGGGCGAACACCGTCATGTTTAGTTTTGCCCAACCTAGGTCGAGGCACAGACACAGTCTCAATGGGTATGGCTGAGCTGACTACACTGACTGTGCTATTGGCAGACTCCACTAAGCTGGCAGGTTGGCTAACAGCCTGCTGCCTGGCCTGCACCCTATTTCACTGTGGGGCTAGAGGAGTTAGAGCCCTATCTATGTTGGTAGATAAGATGAGAGCACCCCTCCAGCTAGGATGGAGTCCGTCACTCCTTAGCAGGTCAGGCTTGGTCCTGTTTGTGGGTGAGTCCCAGAAAGAGGGCCAATTATCTACAAATTCTATCTTTTGGGAGGGGCAGAAAACAGTTTTCAACCAGCGATTGAGTGCTGAGACTCTGCTGTAGAGCTCGTCACTCCCCCTAACTGGGAGGGGGCCAGAGACAATTACTCGATGCCGACACATCTTTCTAGCTGATTTACACGCTGAAGCTATGTTGCACTTGGTGACCTCTGACTGTTTCATCCTAACATCGTTGGTGCCGACGTGGATAACAATATCTCTATACTCTCTACACTCGCCAGTTTTAGCTTTAGCCAGCACCATCTTTAGATTAGCCTTAACGTCGGTAGCCCTGCCCCCTGGTAAACAGTGTATGATCGCTGGGTGATTCGTTTTAAGTCTAATACTGCGGGTAATGGAGTCGCCAATGACTAGGGTTTTCAATTTGTCAGAGCTAATGGTGGGAGCCTTCGGCGTCTCAGACCCCGTAACGGGAGGAGTAGAGACAAGAGAAGACTCAGACTCAGACTCCGACTCGCTACATAATGGGGAAAACCGGTTGAAAGTTTCTGTCGGCTGAATGAGCGACACCGGTTGAGCATTCCAACGGTATTTCCCTCCAGAAGCCATGAGAAAGTTGTCCGGCTGCGGGGACTGTGCGGGGGGATTTATACTAACGTTACTATCTGTACTTACTGGTGGCACAGACGCTGTTTCTTCCTTTCCTACACTGAAATTACCCTTGCCTAACGATTGCGTCTGAAGCTGGGCTTGTAGCACAGCTATTCTCGCCGTAAGGCGATCGTTCTCCTGTATATTATGAGTACAGCGACTGCAATTAGAAGACATCATGTTAATGTTACTACTTAGCTTCGGCTGTTGAAGATGTTGACGAACCATGTCCAGATAAAGCGTCCGGAGTGAAAAAGTTGAATGAGGGAAAAAAGTTGCGATGGAAAAAAGGAAAATAAAGTAAAGTTGGCAGCAAAAACGCACAGGAAAATGACTCTTCTGTCTCGGGATAAAACGTCCGGGGTGAAAAAGTTTAACGAAAAAAGATGAGTGAGGACAAAACTAAAAAGTTGGTAAATTTGTTGAACACAGAGATTGATTAAACGTTTATTAAAAGTAAAACGTGAATAGTTTGGCAGGTAGCCAAGTAGCAACAAACAGCACAGCAGCACGGAGACAATGCGGAGACATTATTCCTTTAAATAGTGTACTGCTTTTAGGGGACAGAAAATGTGGGTTCAAGTAGCACGGTTTTAGCAGGAAACCAATGTAAGAGAGGAATTTACTCGCTGGATTCTATTTTTGTTCCCTGGCCTTTTTCTGAGCAGATTTGATTCCATTAGTTTTATGAATAGCTCAGGCGTGGGCTGTGACTCCTCTTGTTGGGCCAGTTTGGGAGGAGCCTTGAGAGAAAATGGAAAGGACGGACCCACAAATCAAATTATACAGTACCACTAAAGTCCTTTGGCATACAGTAGCCTCCACTCATACAGTATCTGTGGAACTGACTCAATGTTATGAAAGCACTTATCTGCACTGCATGATATTTAGGCAAACACACCTCAAGTACTCTGTCGTGTTTTTATTTCCCCTCTCAGGCCTGGGAATCGAGTATACACTGTGTCCTGGGAGTCTTAAAGGTTGCCTGTGTGGTAAAGTGTCATAAAAACAACACAGCAGCAATTGATGGAGGCACTCTGCAGCAGCACATACGGTTGCCTGCCTCATAACTGGGGTAAAAAAAAGCTATAAAAATGTCAGGTATGATTATCCCTCTGTTGCAGAAACAGTATTATCGCTGCTGTTTTATCCCCACCGATATTAGTCCCTGTTTATAAGGACTGCTGTTACACAGGGAAATATGGACATAAGAGGATTGGACCTAATCAACAGTCTTTATAGTCACTGTTATGCCTCAGGATCAGATAACTTTGTTGCTGGGTGGCATGACAATGCGCTGTCCAGAATACAATAGTTTAAGGACAGATTACAGTGTGTAGTGAAGATTTGTGTCATTACAATATGAAAAGAAGATTGTTGCATTAAGGAGATAGTTCGTGATTATGGCAATGAAGCCCTTAATATATATCCCCAGAGTCAGATGAACTTGTGGATACCATTGTTATGTATCTGCGTCCTATCCCTTTAACACAAAAATGAATCTTCCATGACTAGAAGATATTAAAGACATCTATACCTATAATTTGAAGTAAGCACATACCAAAATAAAACACACAGACATTTAAAATGTTTACATGTTTACTCAATTTGTAACGCTAACATTGGACTGCCATGTGTAGTCCACAGCCACATTTTGCTTAACGTATACTAAAATATTAACAAGGTTGACAAAAAATAAGTCAAGAGAACATTGTTCTGAAAACAAAACAAAGAAATCAAAAAATAAGAATTCATATAAATACTGTAACACTTTATAAATGCTGTATTATCAGTTGGTTTATGCACCATTTACAACATACTTTCAATAGATATTTTGGGGGATTTCAAATACTTTCAATAAATCATGTGTTATTGTTGTTGTTTAAATAAGGGTTTGCACTTTGTTAAAACTGTTCAAAACTACAACTACAACATAAGAACAGTATCATTAAACATATCAGTGACACCCTGTTGTGATCAATTGCAGGACAGAGCTACAGCAGAGAAGGGAAAACGTTTAGAAATAGTCTCATAATCTAGCAATAGAGCATTGACAAGGTAACCCAGGGTAAATAGCTATAAAAAAGGAATAGCACAAAAAAATATATATATATATTTTGTATTTTTGGCAAGAAAATGAATCTCAAACGCAATTAGTATTTGGGAACATATCTAATATTGTTGCTGTTACATAAGTTGGAGCATTTGTTTTCCTCTGTGCATGTCAGGAAATCAACAGAGCGTACACATCTCATAGCAACGCGATCTATATCCATCCATTACATGCAGCTCAACTGATGTCTGACAGGTCTGTTTATACCTAATATTTAAAGTCCTACAATAGTGCTACAAGTCCTACAGTACTCACCAAAGTGTTGCTGGGAACAAGGGACAATAACTGCAAAATGTGTTGTGTTTATTCAAATAACAGTCATGCATAATACAGGAAATTAACAAAACTGAATAATCTAAAAGAACAAAACAACCCAAAACATATTTCAATTCTGAATAATGTTTTTGAAACGACATTGTTACAGCTCACATAATCGGCACATACTCAGTGCTTATTAATCATGTATATCTGAGGTCTGTACTCAAGACATTCCACAAGTGAATAAATTAACTGAAATGTGCCAGTGGCACTGGTGTAAATCAAGTAAACTTAAGGTATTAAAACCTCATACGGTATAGTTGTCTTAGTCATTGTTTTGTTATACTTAGTGACTGGGAAAGGTATGATGGTATGACCTTTCTATTCTATAAAAGAATAGAAAGGTAAGACATAGTTATATATTTATGAAAAAATATAATTCCCTGCTGTTGTTGTTGATGTTTATCGTAGATGAGTGTATCTCATGGTGGGGGGACTCTGCCCCCAGCCATCAGTCAGATCCACAGAAAACAACACACAGAAGACAGCAGCATTTCCTCTGGTGGAACAGGAAATGGAGCTCTGGAACTTCAAAGTCAAGTTTATTTTACTCTCTGGCCTACTTCTCAATACTTTGTCGAGCTGTTGTTGCTGACTGTGAATGCATGTCTCCTTGGAAAACGTACAATTTACTGTACCACTGCAAAATGTATGGATAGATAGTAAACAGATACCATACAACAGGCTGAGACAGCTACAGTCAAAACAAAGTAATTGCTCAGCCTTCACTTTCAGGCTTTCATGGTATGGGCTCTCAAGTCACCATGTATTGCCTGTACTTATCGTCCCTTCTGTTGTAGCAAGGACATCTAAGCTCAGATCCAATAGTTTCTTTCACATGGTCTTGAAACATGGACTCCTGACATCAAGTCTCGAGTTGAGTAAGAAAACAATGGAAATGCTGGGCTCAGCTCAGCAACACCATTATCAGGAAAAGGCACTCCTACTTGAAAATACAGTGCCCTCTGTAATTATTGGGACAGTGAAGTATTTGCAAGTAGTTAATTATCTGGTCAACATATTCATAGCACGCAATGACTACATCAAGCTTGTAACTCTACAAATGTGTTTGTTTTGGTTGTGTTTCAGATTAATCTGTGCCCAATAGAAATGAAAGGTAAATAATGTATTGTGTCATTTTGGAGTCACTTTTACTGTAAATAGGAATAGAATATGTTTCTAAACACTTCTACATTAATGTGGATGCTGCCATGATTACGGATAATCCTGAATGAATTGTGAATAATGATGAGTGAGAAAGTTACAGATGCACAAAAATGATAACCTCCCCTGTTAATGTAATGGTGAGAGGTTAGCATGTCTTGGGGGTTTGATATTTTTGTGTCTGTAACTTTCTCACTCATAATTTCACGATTATAAAAAATGATCCGTAATTCTGGTACCATCTACATTAATCTAGATGTGTTTAGAATCATATTCTATTCCTGTTTACAATAAAAGTGACTCCAAAATGACACAATACATTATTTAACATTCATTTCTATTGGGCACAAAATAATCTGAAACACAGCCAAAACAAACAGCAAATGCATCCAACAAATTTGTAGTGACAAGCTTGATGTAGTCATTGTGTGCAAATACTGAAATGTTTACTACTTTAATACACATATAAGTGAATTTGACCCAATACTTTTGCTCACTTAAAATGGGGGGACTATGTACAAAAGTGCTTTAATTTCTAAACGGTTCACCAGATATGGACGAAAATACCCTCAAATTTAAGCTCACAGTCAGCACTTTAACCTGTTTGATTTACAGAGCCAAAATAAGAAAAAATGCTTCACTGTCCCAATAATTACAGAGGGCACTGTATTTAGCAGTTGCTGCGCATGGCAGCAAGCACCATGATAGGAACATGACAGCGATGATGAAGTCACCCACACATATATATCACAGGATAACATCAATAACACCATCTCACGAGAATCCTTGTTGTAAAAAAACGTGTGGACAGTCATTGACTTGACCTTCTCTAGTGTTGCATTCTCATTACACACGCTCCTCAGAGGAAGACAGCGAGAGCAAGAGAGAGTCAGAGAGAGAGAGAGAGAGAGAGAGAGAGAGAGAGAGAGGAGAGAGAGAGAGAGAGAGAGAGAGAGAGAGAGAGAGAGAGAGAGAGAGAGAGAGAGAGACAGAGAGAGAGAGAGAGAGAGAGAGAGAGAGAGAGAGAGAGAGAGAGAGAGAGAGAGAGAGAGAGAGAGAGAGAGAGAGAGATGAGAGAGAGAGAGAGAGAGATGAGAGAGAGAGAGAGAGAGAGAGATGAGAGAGGTTATTCTGGTTAACAATGGGAGCTCCCATGAGTAATTCTACCATACTCAATTTCCCACAATCCTTTACCGACATGCCAAGCAGCAAAATACAAGCTGATGCAGTTATTTACATGGAAGTCTCATTAAACACACAATACATAAAACAACATCACAGTGTAAGTAATGAGTGATAAGGCAATGTTCATGTGTGTATGCAGATGTATACAGTAGGTGTTAGCATGCCTGTGAACCATATCTTATAACTTCTGACAATGAGTGGACACGTTTACTGTAGGTGAAAACTCCTTGTCATCTTTGTTAGGGGGACTACATTTGTAAAATAACGTTTTTATTAACTAATTATATTTTGTCTGAATCTAAAATATCTATTATATCTATACAAATATCTATCCTCTTTCATGATCAAACTGTGATGCACGAAGCCGCACAATTAAAAATAAATATTCTGAATATCTTCCCCACTGGGCACAGCTCAATGTCTAGTTTTGATATACATTTGGTTTAATTGTCAACTAACGTGAATTCAAATCAAATCAAATCAAATGTTATTTGTCACATGCTCCGAATACAACAGGTGTAGACCTTACAGTGAAATGCTTACTTACAAGCCCTTAACCAACAATGCAGTTTTAAGAAAGAATACCAAAAAAAATACAATATAAAATAATAAGAAAGAAAAGTAACAAATAATTAAAGAGCAGCAGTAAAAATAACAATAGCGAGGCTATATACAGGGGGTACCGGTACCGAGTCAATGTGCGGGGGCACCGGTTAGTTGAGGTAATTTAGGTAAAATCTATTAATTGAGGTGAAATCAACGACAAAATGTCACCATGTTATTAGACTTAGGTTACAAGTTGGGTGAAAAAAAGACTAAATGCCCTTACGTTGATTACTTAATCCAATCAGTTTTCCACGTTGATTCAACATCATCACATTGATTTTTGGGGTTGAAATTTTGTGGAAACAACATTGATTCAACCTGTTTTTGCCCAGTGGTTCATTGTTTATTTGCTGTATCTTTTGTACTCTGGATTTGATGCGCAACCTTTACAATAGTGTCTCAAAATATGGCTTAGGATTTCCTGACACAGATAAGGCACAGAGAGCAATAAAGGCGGGGTATGACACTCATCAACAGAAACCTACAGACATGGACATGTTCGGCCAAAGTGAGTAACATTGTTCATTTGTTATTGTATAGCATTTTCTGTGAGTTTCCTTAATAAAATAGAATCAAAACATGAAATTAAACTCCTAACTCCATTTATATCCGAGTGCCATAGAAGTATGGCCCAAAAATATATGTACAAGACAAATATTGCAATCATTAACTTGATATAACAAAAATAATGATGTGAAGTAACCATTCAACAAATGTAAACTGCAAGATGTAATATTAAGATGTACATTATATACAGTACATTGAACTTCAGGTAAATTACTAATTATATGCATGTGTACATTGCATTTGGTTGAAATGTACAGAAATGATCAATTCCATTTGCTGCTGAAGGTGATTTAACGATAACTTACACTCCTTTCATAATAAATAAATATGCAGAAAAACATAGATCGCAAAGTACTCAACACTGAGCGCTACACTCTTAGAAAAAAAGGTGTAATCTATAACCTAAAAGGGTTATTCGGCTGTCCCCATAGGAGAACCCTTTGAAGAACACTTGTTGGTTCCAGGTAGATCCCTTTTGGTTCCAAATATAACCATTTTGGGTTCCATGTAGAACCCTTTCCACAGAGGGTTCTACATGGAACCCAAAATGGTTCTACCTGGAACCAAAAAGTGTTTTACCTGGAACAAAAAGGGTTCTCCTAAGGGGACAGCCAAAGATCCCTTTTGGAACCCTTTTTCTAAGAGTGTAGAAAAAGCAGCAAAGCCACAGCTAAAGGAAACTCACGGGAGCTCGACCGGTCATAGAAAAATAAATAATACTGTACTCTCCATCCATCCTTCCCCTTTAGTTCCTGATTGTCCTCCGTTTTCAATGAGAAGACAGTGGCCCAGCAGTAAATACAAGCAGCGCCACCTGCTGGTTAAGGTTGAGGTGCAGACTGAGATGAGGGAGCAGCATTGGGGTGAGGAGCTAGTCTACTGTCCCGCTGCTCTGGCTTTCTGCATCATCATGGACCGCATGGCTGGGCTCATCGACATTGGGGTCATACCAGGGGTGGAAGGTAGCAAAGGGTAGTGGGCACTCTTTCCACCCATAAAAACACACTGCAATACTTTTTGGCCTGTAAAATACAATGAGGAAAAATAAGGAATAAATTAAGGATTTGTTATTTTTGCATGTGTTTGTATGACAGTAAGAAAAAGCATGATGATGTGGCCGGTGACACTTTGCTTCTTGAAAGTCCAATATCTTGAAAACTGCTGACATGCAAAATATTTTGGGACGGTATCAACAGTGGTCCTCTGAAGCTCAATTTGTAGAGCATGGCGCTTGTAACGCCAGGGTAGTGGGTTCGATCCCCGGGACCACCCATATGTAAAAATGTACGCACACATGACTGTAAGTCGCTTTGGATAAAAGCGTCTGCTAAATGGCATATTATTATTATCTCTAATGAAACAAATCCTAAAAGACAGTTTTTGAGTAGAGTTTCCCTGTAAGATGGACAGAACTTTATCCATCAGTCATCTTACCCGACGTCTTCTTCTTCTTGTCCGTGGCACTCTCCTCAGTCTGAGAATCTTCTGACGAGGGATAAGAACACAGAGAATCAGAGATAGAACATGTATGAGAGAGAGAGGACAAAGACTATCTCAAGGTACCCAATTGATATATTCTCCTTGTATAAATACACAATGTGATGGCTCTCTCTTCCCCCTACTGTAGATTTCATCTATCCATTACAGAGGATATGAAGGGAATTTCAAAGCAGACCCTTTCAATCCCAATGGGACTTATTCAGCCATGTGGAGACTACAGGGATGCAGGGAATGTGTGCTGCTGTGCTGACATGAGAGAGGTTCACACTCCTGGGGAATTCTGATCCGAAAGTCTATAGTAATCCACTGGGGAAAATGGACTGTGAATTTCAATGACACAGATGACCTTAACAAATACTGCGATGGATGAAGGAAGGAAGGATAATCACTTCCCCATTAGAAAGAGATGTTTTAAACATTTTTAATCGAATCAAATATGACAGAGGGTTTTTGTTTGGTCCTTAGGGAGAAAAACAGAGAATATACAGCATAAATCCAAACTGCAATACCACCTGACCTGTTGCTAAATAAGGTAAATGTGGCTAAATGCTGGAACTTTGGATACTCAACTAATAAGATGAAAGCATTATCATAGCAATTACCTCAGGAAGGAGAGCAGTTACCAACAGTATTAGAATATATCCCATACGGAAAAGTAATATATGGCCATATATGGCCTTATACAGTGAGGGAAAAAAGTATTTGATCCCCTGCTGATTTTGTACGTTTGCCCACTGACAAAGAAATGATCAGTCTATAATTTTAATGGTAGGTTTATTTGAACAGTGAGAGACAGAATAACAACAACAAAATCCAGAAAAACGCATGTCAAAAATGTTATACATTGATTTGCATTTTAATAAGGGAAATAAGTATTTGACCCCCTTTTCAATCAGAAAGATTTCTGGCTCCCAAGTGTCTTTTATACAGGTAACGAGCTGAGATTAGGAGCACACTCTTAAAGGGAGTGCTCCTAATCTCAGTTTGTTACCTGTATAAAAGACACCTGTCCACAGAAGCAATCAATCAATCAGATTCCAAACTCTCCACCATGGCCATGACCAAAGAGCTCTCCAAGGATGTCAGGGACAAGATTGTAGACCTACACAAGGCTGGAATGGGCTACAAGACCATCGCCAAGCAGCTTGGTGAGAAGGTGACAACAGTTGGTGCGATTATTTGCAAATGGAAGAAACACAAAATAACTGTCAATCTCCCTCGGCCTGGGGCTCCATGCAAGATCTCACCTCGTGGAGTTGCAATGATCATGAGAACTGTGAGGAATCAGCCCAGAACTACACGGGAGGATCTTGTCAATGATCTCAAGGCAGCTGGGACCATAGTCACCAAGAAAACAATTGGTAACACACTACGCCGTGAAGGACTGAAATCCTGCAGCGCCCGCAAGGTCCCCCTGCTCAAGAAAGCACATATACAGGCCCGTCTGAAGTTTGCCAATGAACATCTGAATGATTCAGAGGAGAACTGGGTGAAAGTGTTGTGGTCAGATGAGACCAAAATGGAACTCTTTGGCATCAACTCAACTCGCCGTGTTTGGAGGAGGAGGAATGCTGCCTATGACCCCAAGAACACCATCCCCACGTCAAACATGGAGGTGGAAACATTATGCTTTGGGGGTGTTTTTCTGCTAAGGGGACAGGACAACTTCACCGCATCAAAGGGACGATGGACGGGGCCATGTACCGTCAAATCTTGGGTGAGAACCTACTTCCCTCAGCCAGGGCATTGAAAATGGGTCGTGGATGGGTATTCCAGCATGACAATGACCCAAAACACACGGCCAAGGCAACAAAGGAGTGGCTCAAGAAGAAGCACATTAAGGTCCTGGAGTAGCCTAGCCAGTCTCCAGACCTTAATCCCATAGAAAATCTGTGGAGGGAGCTGAAGGTTCGAGTTGCCAAACGTCAGCCTCGAAACCTTAATGACTTGGAGAAGATCTGCAATGAGGAGTGGGACAAAATCCCTCCTGAGATGTGTGCAAACCTGGTGGCCAACTACAAGAAACGTCTGACCTCTGTGATTGCCAACAAGGGTTTTGCCACCAAATACTAAGTCATGTTTTGCAGAGGGGTCAAATACTTATTTCCATCATTAAAATGCAAATCAATTTATAACATTTTTGACATGCGTTTTTCTGGATTTTTTTGTTGTTATTCTGTCTCTCACTGTTCAAATAAACCTACCATTAGAATTATAGACTGATCATTTCTTTGGCAGTGGGCAAACGTACAAAATCAGCAGGGGATCAAATACTTTTTTCCCTCACTGTATATCAAAGAATGTTTCACATTATTTTAAAATATATGATCATATATTTAAAACCAATATATAAATGTGACATACATTTTAAAATATATGATCATATATTTTAATAACATATATAAATCTCACTTTGAAATGTATTCCAGAAACATTTTAGTTTTTTACATGCCATATATTTAAAAACTTCCTCATGATCATTGATGCCCCACAAGGTGAGATCTTGCATGGAGCCCCAGACCGAGGGTGATTGACCGTCATCTTGAACTTCTTCCATTTTCTAATAATTGCGCCAACAGTTGTTGCTTTCTCACCAAGCTGCTTGCCTATTGTCCTGTAGCCCCTCCCAGCCTTGTGCAGGTCTACAATTTTATCCCTGATGTCCTTACACAGCTCTCTGGTCTTGGCCATTGTGTAGAGGTTGGAGTCTGTTTGATTGAGTGTGTGGACAGGTGTCTTTTATTCAGGTAACGAGTTCAAACAGGTGCAGTTAATACAGGTAATGAGTGGAGAACAGGAGGGATTCTTAAAGAAAAACTAACAGGTCTGTGAGAGCCGGAATTCTTACTGGTTGGTAGGTGATCAAATACTTATGTCATGCAATAAAATGCAAATTAATTACTTAAACATCATACAATGTGATTTTCTGAATTTTTGTTTTAGATTCCGTCTCTCACAGTTGAAGTGTACCTATAATAAAAATTACAGACCTCTACATGCTTTGTAAGTAGGAAAACCTGCAAAATTGGCAGTGTATCAAATACTTGTTCTCCCCACTGTATGTGGTCACAGACAGAAGGGCTAACCCAGACATGTCACAGAGGCTATAAAGCTGAAGCATTAGAATGTTTTCTCACCACCAAATATGGTAGTGAGAGGACGTCCAGTCGCGGGTAGTGGGAGAGGATGGAACTGGGTGAAACTGGGCCGACATTCTGGGCCCCCCCTGCCGACCCCTCACGCCCCCCCTAGTGGGTGCGTCCCACAGTTTGGGAACCACTGTTTTATAGCATCTGACTGAATTATTCATGTTTTGCAGATGGAAATTCACCCAGGCTTGAACGTTACAGTCCAAAGAACGTCTGGAGGACAGCCATGCAACCAGGCGAATAGTTCCACTGCGATGGCAAGAGCGCTGTTGTGTGCTTTAGATGTTGACATGTTGCTGAAAAGCAACCTGAGAGGTATGTACAGAGATTGTATAGACCGTAGAATTAGAATTACTAGAAGGGGCATAGGCCCTTAGATCATGGCTAGGAGGTGCTCTGCCTTTGGGTGTGAGGGAGGAGCTTTCTCAGGCTCAATAGAATTTTGTCTCCAAGTCTGAAGAAGATCCAATCACATTGGCTAATTCTTTTGGGATCTCCATCTCAGAATGCACATATACCGATAACAGGCATTGTGTCGGAGATACATTGCCTGTGAAAAGAGGCTACTTGCTGTTCACCCAAACCAACATTGTTTCAGTTAGGAATGTCCGTTCTACTCATTCTAATTCCATGCGACAATGGCTGTGGTACAGTATGTCTATGTATGTATTATTTGTAGCGTTGTACAGGTAAGCCAGAGTCATTATCTTCAGAACTAATTCAAATTTTAATATCTGGCTGTGTCATTATGACTTTGGAGAATGATTTATGACACATTGAACTTATTTCATTTGAACAATTCTAGGTGGCAAAGCTAAAAGGGGAGAAGAGTGGGAGAAAAAGTTAAAAAGGGACTGCAATAACTGGTGAGTAGGTTTTTGTTCATCGATTTCAAATGAGAATGATATATTTAAAAAAGATTATGACTTATGACTCATGGCATGTTAACTTCAATAATCTCCAAACTGCACACAGAGATATAAATGGTATTCATGAGTTAATCTCAGGGTAAGTAGAAAAACGACCTAAATCTCAAAATCTCTCAGTATCCCTTTAAAAATGTATACCCCGTGACAGGGTTGGGGTCAATTTCGATTTAATATAGTGAAGACGTTGAAGGGATAGTTCACTTTTTTACACCTTATAGTCAGATGCCCCAAAAAATTTTTTTTAATGTTTGTGGCCAAATCCCCTCAAGTTAATAGTGACTATTTAAACAACTCAGAACCACCATGGATTACAGTTTCTCCTGGCCCATAGACTACTTTCAGGGTAAGGAACCTTCTGACTGGCTATAAGGTGTAAAAAAGGGAACTATCCCTTAATTGAATTTACAAGTCAAACATTGTTAATGGGGCATTAATGTTCAAGGATTTCTTATTAAACTGAATCTTTTCACATACAGTGGGGGAAAAAAGTATTTAGTCAGCCACCAATTGTGCAAGTTCTCCCACTTAAAAAGATGAGAGAGGCCTGTAATTTTCATCATAGGTACACGTCAACTATGACAGACAAATTGAGATAAAAATTTTCCAGAAAATCACATTGTAGGATTTTTTATGAATTTATTTGCAAATTATGGTGGAAAATAAGTATTTGGTCACCTACAAACAAGCAAGATTTCTGGCTCTCACAGACCTGTAACTTCTTCTTTAAGAGGCTCCTCTGTCCTCCACTCGTTACCTGTATTAATGGCACCTGTTTGAACTTGTTATCAGTATAAAAGACACCTGTCCACAACCTCAAACAGTCACACTCCAAACTCCACTATGGCCAAGACCAAAGAGCTGTCAAAGGACACCAAAAACAGAATTGTAGACCTGCACCAGGCTGGGAAGACTGAATCTGCAATAGGTAAGCAGCTTGGTTTGAAGAAATCATCTGTGGGAGCAATTATTAGGAAATGGAAGACATACAAGACCACTGATAATCTCCCTCGATCTGGGGCTCCACGCAAGATCTCACCCCGTGGGGTCAAAATGATCACAAGAACGGTGAGCAAAAATCCCAGAACCACACGGGGGGACCTAGTGAATGACCTGCAGAGAGCTGGGACCAAAGTAACAAAGCCTACCATCAGTAACACACTACGCCGCCAGGGACTCAAATCCTGCAGTGCCAGACGTGTCCCCCTGTTTAAGCCAGTACATGTCCAGGCCCGTCTGAAGTTTGCTAGAGTGCATTTGGATGATCCAGAAGAGGATTGGGAGAATGTCATATGGTCAGATGAAACCAAAATATAACTTTTTGGTAAAAACTCAACTCGTCGTGTTTGGAGGACAAAGAATGCTGAGTTGCATCCAAAGAACACCATACCTACTGTGAAGCATGGGGGTGGAAACATCATGCTTTGGGGCTGTTTTTATGTAAAGGGACCAGGACGACTGATCCGTGTAAAGGAAAGAATGAATGGGGCCATGTATCGTGAGATTTTGAGTGAAAACCTCCTTCCATCAGCAAGGGCATTGAAGATGAAACGCGGCTGGGTCTTTCAGCATGACAATGATCCCAAACACACCGCCCGGGCAACGAAGGAGTGGCTTCGTAAGAAGCATTTCAAGGTCCTGGAGTGGCCTAGCCAGTCTCCAGATCTCAACCCCATAGAAAATCTTTGGAGGTAGTTGAAAGTCCGTGTTGCCCAGCGACAGCCCCAAAACATCACTGCTCTAGAGGAGATCTGCATGGAGGAATGGTGTCAGAGTGTGCTGATGTGGATGCGGTGGTGGAGTCAAGCGCAGGACACAGAGGATAAGTCAAGACGACTTTACTAACACTTGAAATAGTACACAAAATAAACGGCCTCAAAACACTGGAGGCGAACAAATACGCGGAGTGCGTAAAACAACACGAAGAGTCAAAATACGCGGAGTGCGTAAAACAACACGAAGAGTCAAAATACGCGGAGTGCGTAAAACAACAACATAGAGCCAAGGCACCGAACCTATCCATACACGACAGGTGGAACAATAACACACAAGATACAAACATAACATAGGGGAACTTATAGGTGACATAATCAATACAGAATACGAAACAGGTGCACTAACTAGACATGACAAAACAAACATCGAAAACATCAAACGGTAGTAGCTAGTTGTCACGATCGTCGGATATAGAGGACCAAGGCGCAGCGTGGAAGGTGAACATACTTATTTATTAAATGATACACGAACAAAACAACAAATCGATACGTGACGTCCACAGGTGCAAACCACAAACCAACACGGAACAAGATCCCACAAACACTGTGGGAAAACCACCTCACTAAATATGGTTCCCAATCAGAGACAACCAGCAACAGCTGATACTCGTTGCCTCTGATTGAGAACCACTCTGGCCAACATAGATATACAAAAACTAGACTAGACACAACGAGCACAAAACATAAACTCTACACACCCTGGCTCAACTTAAAAGAGTCCCTAGAGCCAGGGCGTGACACTAGTACTCCGGGGACGACGAACGCCGAAGCCTGCCCGAGCAAGGAGGAGGAGCAGCCTCGGCGGCATCCGTGACAAATGGGCCTAAAATACCAGCAACAGTGTGTGAAAACCTTGTGAAGACTTACAGAAAACGTTTGACCTGTGTCATTGCCAACAAAGGGTATATAACAAAGTGTTGAGAAACTTTTGTTATTGACCAAATACTTATTTTCCACCATAATTTGCTAATAAATTCATAAAAAATCCTACAATGTGATTTCCTGGATTTTTTTTTCTCATTTTGTCTGTCATAGTTGACGTGTACCTATGATGAAAATTACAGGCCTCTCTCATCTTTTTAAGTGGGAGAACCTGCACAATTGGTGGCTGACTAAATACTTTTTTTCCCCACTGTACATTTTTTATTTATGACCCCAAACCCAACCCCTAACTGTTGCTCTCTTTCCTCTTCATCATCTATTTGTTGCTTTCCCCCCACAGATGCTGTTATGAAGCGCTTCCCGGGTGCAACAAACGGCTTAAAGTGATTTGAGAAGAGATGAGAGAAAAAATTTAATGTACAGGATTAAATTACGTTTGTGTTTTGTGTCGTTTGTTCTAATGTTTTATTACCATGACTACAAGTATCACTGAAATAATGCTCCCGTAACATACATGTTAACAGATATTGTTAACATGTATCGTGATATATAAGGGACATTAATGTAATAAACATTTGAATACTATGTGTCACACATATATATAAAGATAAGGTAACATATTTTATGACATATAAGGGACATATACTACCGGTCAAAAGTTTTAGAACACCTACTCATTCAAGGGTTTATCTTTAATTTCACTATTTTCTATATTGTACAATAATAGTGAAGACATCGAAACTATGAAATATCACCTATGGAATCATGTAATAACCAAAAAAGTGTTAAGAAATTCAAAATATATTGCATATTTGAGATTCTTCAAATAGCCACCCTTTGCCTTAATGACAGCATTGCACACTCTTGGCATTCTCTCAACCAGCTTCATGAGGTAGTCACCTGGAATGCATTTTAATTAACAGGTGTGCCTTCTTAAAAGTTAATTTGTGGACTTTCTCTCCTTCTTAATGCGTTTGAGCCAATCAGTTTTGTTGTGACAAGGTAGGAGGAGGGTTATACAGAAGATAGCCCTATTTGGTAAAATACCAAGTCCATATTATGGCAAGAACAGTTCAAATAAGCAAAGAGAAACGACAGTCCATCATTACTTTAAGACATGAAGGTCAGTCAATACGGAACATTTCAAGAACTTTGAAAGTGCAGTCACAAAAACCATCAAGCGCTATGATGAAACTGGCTCTCATGAGGACCACCACAGGAATGGAAGACCCATAGTTACCTTTGCTGCAGAGGATAAGTTCATTAGAGTTACAGTACCAGCCTCAGAAATTGCAGCCCAAATAAATGCTTCACAGAGTTCAAGTCTCAGAAACATCTCAACATCAACTGTTCAGAGGGGATTGTGTGAATCAGGCCTTCATGGTTGAATTGCTGCAAAGAAACCACTACTAAAGGACACCAATAAGAAGAAGAGACCTGCTTGGGCCAAGAAACACGAGCAATGGACATTAGACCGTTGGATATTTGTCCTTTGGTCTGGAGTCCAAATTGGAGATTTTTGGTTCCAACCGCTGTGTGTTTGTGAGACGCGGTGTGGGTGAACGGATTATCTCCGCATGTGTAGTTCCCACCATAAAGCATGGAGGAGGAGGTGTTATGGTGTGGGGGTGCTTTGCTGGTGACACTATTTGTGATTTATTCAGAATTCAAGGCACACTTAACCAGCATAGCTACCACAGCATTCTGCAGCGATACGCCATCCCATCTGGTTTGGGCTTAGTGGGACTATCATTTTGTTTTTCAACAGGACAATGACCCAACACACCTCCAGGCTGTGTAAGGGCTATTTTACCAAGAAGGAGAGTGATGGAGTGCTGTATCAGATGACCTGCCTCCACCCAATTGAGATGGTTTGGGATGAGTCGGATTGCAGAGTGAAGGAAAAGCAGCCAATATGTGGGAACTCCTTCCAGACTGTTGGAAAAGCATTCCAGGTGAAGCTGGTTGAGAGAATGCCAAGAGTGTGCAAAGCTGTCATCAACGCAAAGGGTGGCTATTTGAAGAATCTCAAATATAAAATATATTTTGATTTGTTTAACACTTTTTTGGTTACTACATGATTCCAAAGGTGTTATTTCATAGTTTTGATGTCTTCACTATTATTCTACTATGTAGAAAATAGTAAAAAATAAGTAGGTGTGTCCAAACTTTTGACTGGTACTGTATTTGTACTTATATGTGTGGATACATATATAAGCATATATGGGCATATATGTTTCCACCATATACAGTATGCCCATATAAAACATATAAGAAATATACATGGTACGTATATTGTACTCTGTTTACCATACCGTAAGTGTAGAGAGTGGGAAGGTCATGGCAGTGAACACAAGCATGACTACAACCCTTATTAAAAGAAAGTAACTACTGCTCGATCAGGTCTTAAAATATATGTAAATCAGTCCGTTTTTCTATAATATTATACATACAGTACATTACATGTAGTATTGCTTGAGGTTCAGTGTGCGCTGTGTGGCAAATCACACAGGATGTGAGGAGAAAGTGACTGGGAAGATGGGTAAGGAAGGGGTGGGACTAGAATATCAAGAATCCACTGGTTCACTCAATAGAACACCCCCCTAATGTATTTAATGCATTTGGCTTTAACTTTAATCAATCCATTAAGTGTTATTATTATTTATCACTAGGCATAATCATCTCAATAACTAAATGCTGGTCCGTGAACAGTGTTTAATACCACATCATCTACACTATTCATTTACTCCCAATAAATCACCACAGAGCAATTAACAGTAGAGAGAGAATCATATTCTCTTTGAGTTGACCAGTGGAGTGGAAGATATAGCTACTACCTTAGTCCTGAGTACAAGCTAAAGAAGATTCTGCCCCAATCTTTAGAAATGGTAAACATATGATCATTTAAATGTGAAATTGCAAGGGAAACTGTTGCTACAGTAGCTAATTAATTAAAATCATATTGGATATGCTCAAGATTACATCAATTGTAAAATGATGCATAAATATGAAGTCATAAAAATGTCACAATATATTATTCCCACTTCCAGACTACTGTAGCAGTAAATGTTTTTACGCATTACATTTGGATTTTACTACTCTGGGACCACACGCTGAGATAATCCTAAATAGTAGATGCAGCAGACTTCAAAGAATCATTGGGTTAGACAGAGCACCACCATGCTACATCATTATCTCTAATTTGAATCAAGCACAGGCACAGGGCATTGGTATTTACTCACTTGCTTCACCAGGGTTCTTGGCTTCTTTCTCTGAAATCATAGGGGAAAAAATCATCAAGCATAAATAATCAAAAGATACAGTGAGGGAAAAAAGTATTTGATCCCCTGCTGATTTTGTACGTTTGCCCACTGACAAAGACATGATCAGTCTATAATTTTAATGGTAGGTTTATTTGAACAGTGAGAGACAGAATAACAACAACAAAATCCAGAAAAACGCATGTCAAAAATGTTATAAATGTATTTGCATTTTAATGAGGGAAATAAGTATTTGACCCCTCTGCAAAACATGACTTAGTACTTGGTAGCAAAACCCTTGTTGGCAATCACAGAGGTCAGACGTTTCTTGTAGTTGGCCACCAGGTTTGCACACATCTCAGGAGGGATTTTGTCCCACTCCTCTTTGCAGATCTTCTCCAAGTCATTAAGGTTTCGAGCCTGATGTTTGGCAACTCGAACCTTCAGCTCCCTCCACAGATTTTCTATGGGATTAAGGTCTGGAGACTGGCTAAGCTACTCCAGGACCTTAATGTGCTTCTTCTTGAGCCACTCCTTTGTTGCCTTGGCCGTGTGTTTTGGGTCATTGTCATGCTGGAATACCCATCCACGACCCATTTTCAATGCCCTGGCTGAGGGAAGGAGGTTCTCACCCAAGATTTGACGGTACATGGCCCCGTCCATCGTCCCTTTAAAGCGGGGAAGTTGTCCTGTCCCCTTAGCAGGAAAACACCCCCAAAGCATAATGTTTCCACCTCCATGTTTGACGGTGGGGATGGTGTTCTTGGGGTCATAGGCAGCATTCCTCCTCCTCCAAACACGGCGAGTTGAGGCCAAAGAGTTCCATTTTGGTCTCATCTGACCACAACACTTTCACCCAGTTCTCCTCTGAATCATTCAGATGTTCATTGGCAAACTTCAGACGGGCCTGTATATGTGCTTTTTTGAGCAGGGGGACCTTGCCGGCGCTGCAGGTTTTCAGTCCTTCACGGCGTAATGTGTTACCAATTGTTTTCTTGGTGACTATGGTCCCAGCTGCCTTGAGATCATTGACAAGATCCTCCCGTGTAGTTCTGGGCTAATTCCTCACCATTCTCATGATCATTGCAACTCCACGAGGTGAGATCTTGCATGGAGCCCCAGGCCGAGGGAGGTTGACAGTTATTTTGTGTTTCTTCCATTTGCAAATAATCGCACCAACTGTTGTCACCTTCTCACCAAGCTGCTTGGCGATGGTCTTGTAGCCCATTCCAGCCTTGTGTAGGTCTACAATCTTGTCCCTGACATCCTTGGAGAGCTCTTTGGTCTTGGCCATGGTGGAGAGTTTGGAATCTGATTGATTGATTGCTTCTGTGGACAGGTGTCTTTTATACAGGTAACAAGCTGAGATTAGGAGCACTCCCTTTAAGAGTGTGCTCCTAATCTCAGCTCGTTACCTGTATAAAAGACACCTGGGAGCCAGAAATCTTTCTGATTGAGAGGGGGTCAAATACTTATTTCCCTCATTAAAATGCAAATCAATTTATAACATTTTTGACATGCGTTTTTCTGGATTTTTTTGTTGTTATTCTGTCTCTCACTGTTCAAATAAACCTACCATTAAAATTATAGACTGATCATTTCTTTGTCAGTGGGCAAACGTACAAAATCAGCAGGGGATCAAATACTTTTTTCCCTCACTGTATCAATAATGTATCAACCGTTTGAGGAAAGGTATCATTTGATACCTTGAGCCAACATACCTTGAGCCTCTTTCACAGCTTTCTTCTCAGTCTTCTCAGTCTTCTCAGTCTTCTCAGCCTTCTCAGCCTTCTCAGCCTTCTCAGGCTTTTCAGCCTTCTCAGCCTTCTCAGCCTTCTCAGGCTTCTCAGCCTTCTCAGGCTTCTCAGTCTTCTCAGCCTTCTCAGGCTTCTCAGTCTTCTCAGCCTTCTCAGCCTTCTCAGCCTTCTCAGCCTTTTCAGTCTTCTCAGCCTTCTCAGCTTTATCTGTGAGAAGATAAAAATGCAATTTCACCTGCTCTTCAAACTCTGCTTATAATGTCAAACGTTTTATCTTCAAACTGTAACACAAAGTGACATGGCTGTAATTGCAGTTTTGCCATGCATAAATGTCCTCTCTAATCAAGTGACGAGCAACTGGTTTCATTTTTCATGTGTTGTGAATTTGTTCCGGAAAATGTATATAATGATTGATGTGAAAGAGAATCATGGCAACGCTTATTCAAAACTGATCTGCGCTGTCGAGTACACAAAGTCATTCTGCCGGGCCTTTGTCTAAAGGTATGCCATTTGACAGATCCAATTTCTTCTTGTCAACTAGTGTTTTGTGTTTAATAAGCATGAGAAAGATAACTGATGCTGGCATGTAATCAACCTATCACTATCAAACTATACCATTATGCGTGATATGCTATTCAATAATAATGTGCCACTTTACAAAACACTATAATAGAGAAAAATAGGGCATCCAGCGATTAGAATATGACATTTACAAGGCTGATCCATGGACAAGGAGCTCCTCAACAAAACAGTGAATCAATATTTAGCATGACAGATGTATTCAAAACCTTGAAACCACTCCTTTGTGGCTACTCCAGTTTTAGGCAAGATAAAGAATGCATTAAGTCCTATATGGATTCATGTGTTAAACAAACAAAAGAAAGGAACTGACCCGCTTATCAAAACAAAGAAGATTTATTGCTTAGGGATTGAATATGGTTTTGATTCAGTTTTCTGTTTACTTACGTGGTTTAGTGGGCTGGGCTGTCTTCACAGAGTGTGTGGCTTTAGCTTTGGCTGAAATAAAATATTAACCATAAGTACATTTACAATAATAATAAATTTACAAGTGTTTAGTGTATGCCGGGATCAGATAAAGCTTTTGCACCATCTCCATTATTCAGCAACAATGCATTATTCAACTTGAATTATGTAAACAGCTTTTCAATTAGTTGTAATTTGAACAAATCATTCACAAACAGCATTTAACACGTTTAATGACAACTATAAGTCAATCTGTGCATAACATCTTTTGTTAACATGTCTCGTCTATAAAACTTGGAGAATTAACTACGCATGCAGTAAACAATGCTAGTCTTTTTCGTATTTATGTCAAGGAGGGACTGAAATGGCACGGATAAAACTCAATGCTGCATCACAATCTATTGATTGATCACTCTAATTGGCCTGGGGTCATTAATTAAATTGAGCCATTTGCCTCAGGTTTATTGATTAAATGTCTTGGCAGTCGCACTTTGATATAGGCTGCATTTCACATGGTCAATACCAGATTTCCACTTTTCCTCAGCCCAGTTCATTACTGGAATCTAGTGTTGTTGGCCTGTGCAATAAAACGCTGCAGCCCATCCCAAATATCCCATAGCTAGAGGATGAGGCATAGTCAAACAAGGACTGTAATATCTGATCACTCTATTGGAAGATAAAAGGAGATGCTGTTTGTAGCTGTGTAAACAGATATACCACGTAAACATTGCTATGGTAGCTAGGTTTGATAACATCAAACATATAATTTTTTTTAATTCAATAGCAGCGTACGTTTACACTGAAAATGTTTGACCATCATATTTTTGGGAGTGGCTCACCGCTGCTAAATGAATATAGGGGAAACACTGGAGCTGTGCATTACCAACAGTGTTAGAGTATATGGTAAAGCATGTACAGTTGAAGTCGGAAGTTTACATACACTTAGGTTGGAGTCATTAAAACTCGTTTTTCAACCACTCCACAAATGTCTTGTTAACAAACGGTTAGGACATCTACTTTGTGCATGCACAAGTAATTCTTCCAACAATTGTTTACAGACAGATTATTTCACTTATAATTCACTGTATCACAATTCCAGTGGGTCAGAAGTTTACATACACGAAGTTGACTGTGCCTTTAAACAGCTTGGAAAATTCCATAAAATGATTTACATAATTTGAGTCAATTGGAGGTGTACCTGTGGATGTATTTCAAGGCCTATCTTCAAGCTCAGTGCCTCTTTGCTTGACATCATGGGAAAATCAAAAGAAATCAGCCAAGACCTCAGAAAAAAAATTGTAGACCTCCACAAGTCTGGTTCATACTTGGGAGCAATTTCCAAATGCCTGAAGGTACCACGTTCATCTGTACAAACAATAGTACGCAAGTATAAACACCATGGGACCACGTATCCGTCATACCGCTCAGGAAGGAGACGCGTTCTGTCTCCTAGAGATTAACGTACTTTGGTGCGAAAAGTGCAAATCAATCCCAGAACAACAGCAAAGGACCTTGGGAAGATGCTGGAGGAAATAGGTACAAAAGTATCTATATCCACAGTAAAACGTGTCCTATATCGAAATAATCTGAAAGGCCGCTCAGCAAGGAAGAAGCCACTGCTCCAAAACCACCATAAAAAAGCCAGACTACGGTTTACAACTGCACATGAGGACAAAGATCGTACTTTTTGGAGAAATGCCCTCTGGTCGGATGAAACAAAAATAGAACTGTTTGGCCATAATGACCATCGTTATGTTTCGTTATGACATCAGTCAGGAAGTTAAAGCTTGGTCGCAAATGGGTCTTCCAAATGGACAATAACCCCAAGCATACTTCCAAAGTTGTGGCAAAATGGCTTAAGGACAACAAAGTCAAGATTTGGAGTGGCCATCACAAAGCCCTGACCTCAATCCTATAGAAAATGTCTGGGCAGAACTGAAAAAGCGTATGCGATGAAGGAGGCCTACAAACCTGACTCAGTTACACCAGCTCTGTCAGGAGGAATGGGCCAAAATTCACCCAACTTATTGTGGGAAGCTTGTGGAAGGCTACTCGAAACGTTTGACCCAAGTTAAACAATTTAAAGACAATGCTACCAAATCCTAATTGAGTGTATGTAAACTTCTGACCCACTGGGAATGTGATGAATGAAATAAAAGCTGAAATAAATCATTCTCTCTACTATTATTCTGACATTTCACATTCTTAAAATAAAGTGGTGATCCTAACTGACCTAAGACAGGCAATTCTTACTAGGATTATGTCACACCCTGGCTCTGGGGACTCTATATGTTGAGCCAGGGTGTGTAAGTTCTATGTGTTTTTGTTCTATGGTGTATTCTATGGGTGCTATTTCTATGTTGGCCAGAGTGGCTCCCAATCAGAGGCAACGTGTGTCAGCTGTTGCTGGTTGTCTCTGATTGGGAGCCATATTTAAACTGTCTGTTTTCCCTTTGTGTTTGTGGGATCTTGTTCCGTTTTGGTTTGTTGCCGTGTCGGTTGTGTTATACCGAGGACGTCACTTTTGCGTTTTGTTGTTTTGTTCGTGCATTCATTAAATAAATAAATATGTTTGCAACTAACGCTGCGCATTGGTCTACTCCATATAACGATCGTGACAGAAGATCCCACCATACCAGGACCAAGCAGCGTGTCCAGGAGCAGGCAGCCTGGACGTGGGAGCAGATCTTGGACGGGCAGGGGTCCTGGACCTGGGAGGAAATCCAGGCCGGGATGGATCGCCGGCCATGGAAGGAGACGGTAGAGGCGCGACGGAGAGAGGAGCAACGGCGTAATCAGTGTCGTCGTCGGACGGACGAGAGGCAACCCCAAAATAATTTTAGGGGGGGGGCACAGGGAATGGACGACGGGGCTGACGGAGGCAGACAAGGGGCGAATTCAGAAGGCCACCAGGTTACGGGAGCCATTGGTGAGAAGAGGGAAGGAAGATGTAGAGGCGCGGAGAGAGGTACTGAGGTGTATTGCCAGTCCGGTCCGGCCCGTTCCTGATCCCCGTTTAAGGCCAGTGGTGTGTGTTCCCAGTACGGTCCGGCCTGTTCCTGCCCCTCGCACCAAGTGTACGGTGCGCGTCGCCAGCCCGGCCCGGCCTGTTCCTGCCCCTCGCACCAAGTGTACGGTGCGCGTCGCCAGCCCGGCCCGGCCTGTTCCTGCTACTCGCACCAAGTGTACGGTGCGCGTCGCCAGCCCGGCCCGGCCTGTTCCTGCCACTCGCACCAAGCCTACGGTGCGCGTCGCCAGCCCGGCCCGGCCTGTTCCTGCTTCTCGCACCAAGCCTACGGTGCGCGTCTCCAGCCCGGCCCAGCCTGTTCCTGTCACTCGCACCAAGCCAGGGGTGCGAGTCGTCAGCCTGGTAAGGCCCGTTCCTGCGCCACGCACCAAGCCAGGGGTGCGCATCGTCAGCCCGGTCCGGCCCGTTGCTGCTCCACGCACCAAGCCAGGGGTGCGCATCGTCAGCCCGGTCCGGCCCGTAGCTGCTCCACGCACCAAGCCAGGGGTGCGCATCGTCAGCCCGGTCCGGCCTGTTCCTGCTCCACGCACCAAGCCAGGGGTGTGCGTCGTCAGTCCGGCACAACCCGTGCCTAGGTCACCGGTGCCTGGTCAGGTACCGGTCAGCTGCTCCACACCGGAGCTGAAGCTATCCGCTCCTACGATGTCCAGTTCAGCTCCAGCCAGCGGGGCCAGACCGGACCAGGGGCGCTACGGGGGGATTATTAGAGGGTGGTGGTCTAGCCCGGAGCCGGAACCGCCTCCGAGGAGGAATGCCCACCCAGCCCTCCCCTGGTTTGTTGATGTTTAGGCGCGGTCGCAGTCCGCGCCTTTGGGGGGGGGTACTGTCACACCCTGGCTCTGGGGACTCTATATGTTGAGCCAGGGTGTGTAAGTTCTATGTGTTTTTGTTCTATGGTGTACTCTATGGGTGCTATTTCTATGTTGGCCAGAGTGGCTCCCAATCAGAGGCAACAAGTGTCAGCTGTTGCTGGTTGTCTCTGATTGGGAGTCATATTTAAACAGTCTGTTTTCCCTTTGTGTTTGTGGGATCTTGTTCCGTTTTGGTTTGTTGCCGTGTCGGTTGTGTTATACCGAGGACGTCACGTTTTCGTTTTGTTGTTTTGTTCGTGCATTCATTAAATAAATAAATATGTTTGCAACTAACGCTGCGCATTGGTCTACTCCTTATAACGATCGTGACATATTAAAATGTCAGGAATTGTGAAAAACTGAGTTTAAATGTATTTGGCTACGTAAACTTCCGACTTCAACTGTATATTGTACTGTATGTTTGTTTACCATACCCTCAGTGTAGAGAGTGGGAAGGTCATGGCAGTGAACACAAGCATGACTACAACCCTTAATTAAAATAAAGTAAATGCTGCTCGATTAGGTCTTAAAAGATATGTAAATCAGTCAGTTTTGCTTTAATATTATACATACATTACATGTGGGCTCCCGAGTGGCGCAGCGGTCTAAGGCACTGCATCTCAGTGCTTGAGGTGTCACTACAAACCCCCTGGTTCGATTCCAGGCTGTATCACAACCGGCCGTGATTGGGAGTCCCATAGGGCAGCGCACAATTGGCCCAGCGTTGTCCGGGTTTGGCCGGTGTAGGCCGTCATTGTAAATAAGAATTTGTTCTTAACTGACTTGCCTAGTTAAATAAAGGTAAAAAAATAAATAATGAATTTACAAAAATAATGTAGATAGCCATCATATTGAGAATAATGATTAAGTATTGCTTTATGTTCAGTGTGCACTTTGAGGCAAATCACAAGGACACGAGAAGAGAGTGACTGGGAAGATGGGTAAGGAAGGGATGGGACTAGAATGTCAAGAATCCACAGGTTCACTCAATAGAACATCCCCTAATGGAATGAAGTGTTGTTGGCCTGTGCAATAAAACGCTGCAGCCCATCCCAAATATCCCATAGCTAGAGGATGAGGCATAGTCAAACAAGGACTGTAATATCTCTATTGAAAGATAAAAGAAGAGTCTGTTTGTAGCTGTGTAAACAGATACATAATACTGCGTAGACGTTGCTATGGTAGCTAGCTTTTATAACATCTAATCCGTTTTTTATTCAATAGCAGAATCTGTTCAAACTAGATCAATGTATTCGTATACTTTTATATGAACAGAACTTATCATCTGATGCCTTCACATCCTTCACCATGTCTTCTTCTTATGCAAGGATGAAACATGTACAGTACCAGTCAAAAGTTTGGACACACTACAATAACACCAACATGTGACCCTTTACAAAATAAGTTTCAGCATGAAGCTCTATAAAACAATGCAAAGGGACTTTTTAAATTCATCTTTGGGTGGTGTAAACGTAAAACGTACTGAAGTGGGTTTTTTAAGGTTAAAGGCAAACTCTTGAGAATCTCACAAAGCTACCAGGTTCTTTCTTTGGAATTAGACAAGGGAGTTAAACCGTTGAAATCAGTTCTTCAAACTAATGAAAATAGATTCATCAGTCATGCAAAAGGATATGTAATACCCAGATAACACCCTATTTCACCCTAATGTAGGCCTATCATCAATGTAGTCAATGCACAGCAAAGCCATATATCATTAACCACGTTTGTTTTGTTTTCACAAATGTCCCAGTTTTTGTGTTTGATTTTAGGGTTCAAGTCCTTGAAGGGAATTACTGTACATCAGGAGTGTTGTTTTTCCAAACCCATTACCCAGGTCAGTAAATCAGCACTTTGCTCTACCATGCAAACTAACCGCAGGCGATTTACAGGGAGGTAATTCAGAGAGGGATCCCATGGTAATGGTCTAGATACAGGGAGGAAATGAGACGTTAGGTTGGGAGGAGCAGAACATATGCTGATGGTAGACTAAGAAGAACTGCCAGGTAAACATTTTAACCCTACACTTAACTACTCAGGAGAGTGTGGAGACAGTCAGGATGCCTGTATGACAGACTCAATCCTACATACCTGACCCGATCGCTCCATGCTCCGCAGAACACGTATTCAGTTATTTAGTATGCTGGATTGCAGAGGTTGTTTATACTTGTTTAGCGAATACAATAATTGGGTGAGTAAATAAACCCATCCATGTTGTGGGCCTCGGTGAGGGGTTGCTATAGTAACGTGATGGAGGGTTGTGTATGTGATGACGGTTTTCACCAACAGAGGAAATGGAACAGCACAATCTTATTAACATCCAGAGATAGCTGGAAGAAATACTGGATGTATTAGAGATGAAGCAGCATCATTCTGAAGGATTTTGCAAGTGAGATATTATATATTGTGTGCAACACCAAGCTCCCACTCTGCTAATAGGCGCCATCATTTAGGGTTTCATAACCATTAGGTGCTAAAGTACATCATGGGAGAGAGCTGTTAAATTGCTCTAGGTCTAGGTCACAAACGCACCCCCGTTTCAACTGTTTTAAAGGGATACTTCAGGATTTTGGCAACTTCCCCTGAGTCAGATGAATTAGTGGATACCATTTTTATGTCCAGTATGAAGGAAGTTTGCGAGCCAATGCTAACTAGCGTCAGCGCAATGACTGGAAGTCTATGGGTATCTGCTAGCAACTACCTCTAACTTCCCTTTAAGTGTTAACCTGTTTGTTTCCAAAAAAACTCAGAAGTCCACTGAAAACATAGTCAACTCATTCTTACCTTTTTTCTCTGCCGCTTTTGGTTTCTCTTTTGCTGATGGGAAGAGGTTTTAATTAATGTACCATTCGGTAAAAATGCAAAAGGAAAACAGTGAAAGATGTAATACTCCGTTTCTGCTCTGCACACTAATGGGACTGATGCACTTTACTGTACCTGGTTCAGGTGCTTTCGTTAGCTTCTCCTTCATTGCAGGAGCTAAAAGTGTGAGAACAGTTAGACAGCCTGATTCCAATGATCATTGTATCTAACTGAAAATAATATATACACTGCTCAAAAAAATAAAGGGAACACTTAAACAACACATCCTAGATCTGAATGAATGAAATAATCTTATTAAATACTTTTGTCTTTACATAGTTGAATGTGCTGACAACAAAATCACACAAAAATTATCAATGGAAATCAAATTTATCAACCCATGGAGGTCTGGATTTGGAGTCACCCTCAAAATTAAAGTGGAAAACCACACTACAGGCTGATCCAACTTTGATGTAATGTCCTTAAAACAAGTCAAAATGAGGCTCAGTAGTGTGTGTGGCCTCCACGTGCCTGTATGACCTCCCTACAACGCCTGGGCATGCTCCTGATGAGGTGGCGGATGGTCTCCTGAGGGATCTCCTCCCAGACCTGGACTAAAGCATCCGCCAACTCCTGGACAGTCTGTGGTGCAACGTGGCGTTGGTGGATGGAGCGAGACATGATGTCCCAGATGTGCTCAATTGGATTCAGGTCTGGGGAACGGGCGGGCCAGTCCATAGCATCAATGCCTTCCTCTTGCAGGAACTGCTGACACACTCCAGCCACATGAGGTCTAGCATTGTCTTGCATTAGAAGGAACCCAGGGCCAGCCGCACCAGCATATGGTCTCACAAGGGGTCTGAGGATCTCATCTCGGTACCTAATGGCAGTCAGGCTACCTCTGGCGAGCACATGGAGGGCTGTGCGGCCCCCCAAAGAAATGCCACCCCACACCATGACTGACCCACCGCCAAACCGGTCATGCTGGAGGATGTTGCAGGCAGCAGAACGTTCTCCACGGCGTCTCCAGACTCTGTCACGTCTGTCACATGTGCTCAGTGTGAACCTGCTTTAATCTGTGAAGAGCACAGGGCGCCAGTGGCGAATTTGCCAATCTTGGTGTTCTCTGGCAAATGCCAAACGTCCTGCAAGGTGTTGGGCTGTAAGCACAACCCCCACCTGTGGACGTCAGGCCCTCATACCACCCTCATGGAGTCTGTTTCTGACCGTTTGAGCAGACACATGCACATTTGTGGCCTGCTGGAGGTCATTTTGCAGGGCTCTGGCAGTGCTCCTCCTGCTCCTCCTTGCACAAAGGCAGAGGTAGCGGTCCTGCTGCTGGGTTGTTGCCCTCCTACGGCCTCCTCCACGTCTCCTGATGTACTGGCCTGTCTCCTGGTAGCGCCTCCATGCTCTGGACACTATGCTGACAGACACAGCAAACCTTCTTGTCACAGCTCGCATTGATGTGCCATCCTGGATGAGCTGCACTACCTGAGCCACTTGTGTGGGTTGTAGACTCCGTCTCATGCTACCACTAGAGTGAAAGCACCGCCAGCATTCAAAAGTGACCAAAACATCAGCCAGGAAGCATAGGAACTGAGAAGTGGTCTGTGGTCACCACCTGCAGAACCACTTCTTTATTGGGGGTGTCTTGCTAATTGCCTATAATTTCCACCTGTTGTCTATTCCATTTGCACAACAGCATGTGAAATTTATTGTCAATCAGTGTTGCTTCCTAAGTGGACAGTTTGATTTCACAGAAGTGTGATTGACTTGGAGTTACATTATGTTGTTTAAGTGTTCCCTTTATTTTTTTGAGCAGTGTATTTAGTTTGAAGAACATTTCAATTGCTGTGTGGTTACCTTTTTTTGTAGGGATGGGTCTTATAGCGACAACTCTTGCAGTGGCTTTTACCATTGGCACCTCTACATTTGTGTGGTTACCTTTTCTCATAGTGGGGACTCGTGGAGTGACTTTCTCTTTAGGGAGCTCGGGTTCTAAAACAACTAGTGCAGAGATTCTATTATTTATTACATTACATACTCATAAAATAAAAAGTTAATAAGGCTCTTGATCGACAAAGTTAATTAAGCCAAGCAGGATATAGGGAGCATAATACCATTCTTTACATGCAACCATTTGGCTTTTGCAGCAGAGGGTTCTGAGAGAAACAAGAAATGTTTAACATTTGTGAAATACAGTATTACCTTTCTTGGTAGTGGGTGTGGTTGTCTTGCTAGTGGTTGTCTTGACTTTATCTTTGGAGATTGCGGGCTCTAAAACCATTATATATCCACAGTTAGAACATATGTTAATTTGTCGACTAGAATAACTTTATCTAAGTTGTTGTTAACTTTCTTTTTAGGAGTTATTTTGTCATTTTCCCTTTCCACAGGATCTGAGACAAAGAAAATAAAAAATATGCTCATCATTCAAAATACAGTAGTCATACAGCTCAATGTTGCTCTGAGAATCCTATAGCAACTACATATATTTGTTATCTTTCTTGGCAGCAGTTGTTTTAGCTTTATATTTGGAAACAACAACGTCTGAAACTATGAACACAGACCAATACATTCTATTCACCCACTGAACAACTCTAAAAGGAAAACATATATATAAAATGTCTGTGTATACATATTACAACATGCAATAAAGTACCTTTCTTTGTTGTGGAAGGTTTTGTCTTTTCTTCGGAGAAAACAGCTTCTGTAATGAAAATATCATGGTTTATATTTTCAAATAAAAGTCAAGTACGCAGTTTGTTAATAATAATGTACTACCAAAATCTGTACCTTTCTTTACAACAGCTGGTTTGACCGTCTCTTTGGACACCACAAGTACTAGAATACAAGGAAAGAAAAATTAACTATGTAACTTTATTTAAATACAGAAAGCAATGATCCCGTTCAATTGTACAAATTGTTACCTTGTTTCTTAACTTTTTCTTTAGGAGGCTCTGGCTCTGGAAATTATTTTATGATTGACAAAATATCAATAGAAAATCTTATCGATGTGTGTCTGCTATGGTGTAATACTTATAAGCAGCTATCTTACCTTTACCTGAAGTAACTTCTAACTGAAACCCTTACCATTGACTGCATTTAAATAACATGTAATGAACATACACTACCAGTCAAAGGTTTGGACACACCTACTCATTCAAATATGTTTCTTTATTTTTACTATCTTTTACATTGTAGAATAATAGTGAAGACATCAACATTATGAAATAACACATATGGAATCATGTAGTAACCAAAAAAGTGTTAAACAAATCAAAATATTATTATTCAAATAGCCACCCTTTGCCTTGATGACAGCTTTGCACACTCTTGGCATTCTCTCAATCAGCTTCATGAGGTAGTCACCTGGAATGCATTTCAATTAACAGGTGTGCCTTCTTAAAAGTGAATTTGTGGAATTTCTTTCCTTCTTAATGTGTTTGAGCCAATCAGTTGTGTTGTGACAAGGTAGTGGGGTATACAGAAGATAGCCCTATTTGGTAAAAGACCAAGTCCATATTATGGCAAGAACAGCTCAAATAAGCAACGAGAAACTACAGTCCATCATTACTTTAAGACATGACGGTCAGCCAATACAGAACATTTCAAGAACTTTGAAAGTTTCTTCAAGTGCAGTCACAAAAACCATTAAGCTCTATGATGAAACTGGCTCTCATGAGGACCGCCACAAGAATGGAAGACCCATAGTTACCTCTGCTGCAGAGGATACTGTCACGACTTCCGCCGAGGCTGCCTCCCCTCCTTATTCGGGCAGGTTTCGGCGTTCGTCGTCACCGGCTTACTAGCTACTGCCGCTCCCATTCTCATCACTCCACTTGTCTTGTCTTGTCAATCACACACACCTGGTGCTCATCCCCTAATTAGTCTGTGTATAAGTGTTCCCTCTGCCCCCTTGTCTTTGTGAGTGATTGTTCTATGTGGGAGGAGAGTAGCTCGGTTGAGATACTCTCTCATTTATTTAGCCAGGGTTGATTTTCCCCTGTGTCATTAGATTTATTGTATTTTCTGAGACTGTGTTTGTTCAGGGAGGATTGTTTCCCCTGTACCTGTTTCGATTGCCATTGTAGGTGCATTGTATGCCTCAAAGGAATACATCTGCATCCTGTTATTTTACTCCTGCGCCTGACTCCGTCCATCATTCACCACAGATAAGTTTATTAGAGTTACCAGCCTCAGATATTGCAGCCCAAATAAATGCTTCACAGAGTTCAAGTAACAGACACATCTCAACATCAACTGTTCAGAGGGCACTGTGTGAATCCGGCCTTCATGGTCAAATTTCTGCAAAGAAACCACTAGTAAAGTACACCAATAATGAGAAGAGACCTGTTTGGGCCAAGAAACACGAGCAATGGACATTAGACTGGTGGAAATGTGTCCTTTGGTCTGGAGTCCAAATTTGAGGTTTTTGGTTCCAACCGCCATGTCTTTGTGAGACGCGGTGTGGGTGAACGGATGATCTCTGCATGTGTAGTTCCCACCGTAAAGCATGGAGGAGGAGGTGTTATGGTGTGGGGTGCTTTGCTGGTGACACTGTATGTGATTTATTTAGAATTCAAGGCACACTTAACCAGCATGGCTACCACAGCATTCTGCAGCGATACGCCATCCCATCTGGTTTGGGCTTAGTGGGACTATCATTTGTATAGGACAATGACCCAACACACCTCCAGGCTGTCTAAGGGCTATTTTACCAAGGAGAGTGATGGAGTGCTGCATCAGATTACCTGGCCTCCACAATCCCCCGACCTCAACCCAATTGAGATGGTTTGGGATGAGTCGGACGGCAGAGTGAAGGAAAAGCAGCCAACAAGTTCTCAGCATATGTGGGAACTCCTTCAAGACTGTTGGAAAAGCATTCCAGGTGAAGCTAGTTGAGAGAATGCCAAGAGTGTGCAAAGCTGTCATTAAGGCAAAGGGTGGCTACTTTGAAGAATCTCAAATATAAAATATATTTTGATTTGTTTAACCCTTTGTTGGTTACTACATGATTCCATAGGTGTTATTTCATAGTTTTGATGTCTTCACTATTATTCTACAATGTAGAAAATAGTAAAAAATTAAGAAAAACCCTTGAATGAGTAGGTGTGTCCAATCTTTTGACTGGTACTGTTTACAGTTTTCAGTTAGTGTGAAGGATGATTTGGTATGTAGAGAGTCTCTTACCCTCCTTTGGGGCATCTGACTTGGTCTTTTCCTTTGGAACTGACAAGAACAAGTTATATAAGTGTATCCCTTTGAATCAATGCAATATAATCATACCCTTCTTTGTGGAGGCAGCCTTTTCTTTGGGAGCCTGTGGTTCTTCAATGGCAAAAACAGCCTGTTAATATTATCCTTTCAAGCACAGTATCAAGGGTCAATGAATCAAAATAGGGCATTGAATATAAGCATTTTAATTTACATGGAGATAATAGAAGTATTGTGTCTATCTGTGACCTAGTTCCAATATCACCTACTAAGTTAGAGCTTAAGTTCTGAGAGAATAATTACCTTGAGTCGATGGAGCTGGTGCAGGTCCAGGTGCAGGTGCTGGTGAAGGTGCAGATGCTGGTGCATGTGCTGGTGCAGGTGCTGGTGCAGGTACAGGTGCTGGTTCAGCCGGTTGAACTGGAGCTGTTGGTTGAGCCGGTTGAGCTGGTGCTGGTTGAGTTGGAGGAGCTTGATAAGCTGGAGGAGCTTGATAAGCTTGATAAACTGGAGGAGCTTGATAAGCTTGATAAGCTGGAGGAGCTTGATAAAATGGCTGAGTTGGATGAGCTGTTGGAATGGGCAGTGGAGATGCTGAAAAAAGTTGTAAATTCAAACGGACCCAGATGTCAAATCTCATCATGTATAATGTAACTCTAGATAAAATCAAACAGATTAGCTAATTAAAATGGTATGTGACGACAAGGAGAAAAGTAGCTGAGGTGTGGAGCAAGGGACTAAACAAGGGGTGTTACATAATGTTAAACAGCAAGAAGACAGATCAATTAGACTTCCATGTACAATGCCTTTTCATTGCATACTTGGTAACCATGTGCTTAAATGGCACTGAAGTTATAAAATATGGTGCACGAAAAGTAATTAATGTGACAGAATGTAATTTAAAATAATATAGGGCATATTGATTTTGAAAATGTATATTTCTACATTCTTTTGGGGTGTAATCACAAGACCTTTGAGGTGAGAAGCACCAGGAAACACCAAGAGACTGCTGGGAAAAGCCACTGTAACTTGAGGAGCTGACAGACAATAAACCAATAAAGGAACATGGGACAGAACAATTTAAAGATGTAGATCTTCAGTATTTTCAAAATGGTTATTGTTAACACTACTTGAACGTTCACCCAGAGATAATCATTAGAAACGTATACAAGGACATAAGGATGTAACGTAAAGACATACAGTAAACAGAGGCTGTGAAGCAGATAACTCTCAGCCTAGTAACTAGGGCCCGGAGGTTTTCCTGGTCTAGTCACATGGTCAGGAGAAACTCCTGGCCCTAATAACAACATGCAGACACATTTAAATATTGTTAATATTAGCATTAAATACCTGATTGGCAAGAATTAAAATAATACCAAATACCTGTCATAGTTGTAGGTGGAAATGGTTTGTCTGTGAATATATGATGCACTGAAAGATAAATGGAATCAACACCTTTTCAGTCAAGTTTGAGAAGGATATATTGTCCTGGACATATACAGGACTGTATTATACTGCAATAGAAGAGTGACATACAATATACAGAACAACAAATACCGCTGATATTATACAGTATATTCAGGAGGTGCTTTAGAGCGTTAGTGTATACTTACAATACCAGCCAGGAGATGATGATGGCCAGTAGACTGGTGTGGGTTGACAGGCAGGAACTGCAACATACAACATTGCACATTCATACAGAACCTACATATGCTTTGATATGTTTAATGTATTCAAGAACCTGTTGCTTGAAAGAGTGCTTAAATGTACATGATAAAAATACAACATGCTCAAAGGGTGGTCTGATTCGTATCTACTGTATGTTCTCTCTCATTCTTGAGTGTTCTCTTATACTGCTGCAATGTGTCCTAAGATGAGACAGTGCAATCTAAATGTTTATCTCTACAAATGTACCTGGTGCAGGTGCAGGCACCCCAGCATCTACATGTTGAGACTCTGCAATGTGATAAAAAGAGGTGTTGGACAAACATAACACAGAATGACTCTTAAAACCACGGTATGATTAATGCATGACTGAGTTACCTTTCTTTGTGGCCTTCTTTTTCTTTTTAAGTCTGACTTCTAAGGAAGGAAAAGGAAACGGTACGGTACAAAGGGGTTACATCTGATAGGTGACTTTGAAGTATTTTCCCACCTCAGCCGCTCTAAAGACCTTCATCTTCCAACTAGGAGAACTGATGAATGGTGGTCGGCACTGAGAAAGAATACCTTTTAATCATTGAATACACTTTTTGCATCCATCTAGCTATACAGAAGTGTGTACTGTTCTGCAGTGTACTACCAAAGGACATTGAAGAAGACTTGAATATATATCGTTTCATATACAAGGCTAGGTCATTCATCTTTGGCTAGTACTGTATTTCAGAATGTCTTACCTCTTTTCCTGATCGCCGCTTCTAATTCCAATTTCCTTGCAGTCTCTGGTTCAATGTTACAGAGAGATTCAGCCACACATGCAAAGTAATCTTAGAATGTTTAAACGTATTCATTGTTTTGTTTTGTTTTTTATCAAACAACTTGCAATCAGCTTTTCACCGTTATTCATTTTAAATGCAACAATATAGTAGGCTATTGCATAAGGTTACTGTACTTGCCATTCATCTTATAGAAATGTTTAATCTGCTATTTCAGAGATGTAAAATGAGCTGCAAATGAAGATGATTCCTACCTCTCCTTTTTGGCTTCTCAACTGGCTTGCACATGCCACGCTCTTTATGATAGAAAAGGGAAAAAATCACATAACGTCAGACCCCTTGACTTTTTCCACATTTTGTTACGTTACAGCCTTATTCTAAAATGGATTAAATAAAATAAAATCCTCATCAATCTACACACAATACCCCATAATGACAAAGCGGAAACAGGTTTTTATAAGCTTTTGCAAATGTATTACAAATAAAAAACCAAAATACCTTCTTTACATAAGTATTCAGACCCTTTGCTATGAGACTTGAGACTTGATACAACTTGATTGGAGTCCACCTGTGGTAAATTCAATTGATTGGATATGATTTGGAAAGGCACACACCTGTCTACATAAGGTCCCACAGTTGACAGTGCATATCAGAGCAAAAACCAAGCCATAAGGTCGAAGGAACTGTCCGTAGAGCTCCGAGACAGGATTGTGTCAAGGCACAGATCTAGGGAAGGGTACCAAAAAATTGTCTGCAGCATTGAAGGTCCCCAAGAACACAGTGGCCTACATCATTATTGAATGGAAGAAGTTTGGCACCACCAAGACCCTTCCTAGAGCTGGCCGCCCGGCCAAACTGAGCAATCGGGGAAGAAGGGCCTTGGTCAGGGAGGTGACCAAGAACCCGATGGTCACTCTGACAGAGCTCTAGAGTTCCTCTGTGGAGATGGGAGAACCTTCCAGAAGGACAACCATCTCTGCAGCACTCCACCAATCAGGCCTTTATGGTAGAGTGGCCAGACGGAATCCACTCCTCAGTAAAAGGCACATGACAGCCCACTTGGAGTTTGGCAAAAGGAATCTATAGACTCTAAGACCATGAGCAACAAGATTCTCTGGTCTGATGAAACCAAGATTGAACACTTTGGCCTGAATGCCAAGCGTCACGTCTGGAGGAAACCTGACACCATCCCTATGGTGAAGCATGGTGGTGGCAGAATCATGCTGTGGGGATGTTTTTCAGCGGCAGGGACAGGGAGACTAGTCAAGATCGAGGCAAAGATGAACAGAGCTAAGTACAGAGAGATCCTTGATTAAAACCTGCTCCAGAGCTCTCAGGACCTCAGACTGGGGCAAAGGTTCACCTTCCAACAGGACAACGACCCTAAGCACACAGCCAAGACAACGCAGGAGTGGCTTCGGGAGAAGTCTCTGAATGTCCTTGAGTGGTACAGCCAGAGCCCGGACTTAAACCTGATCGAACATCTCTGGAGAGACCTGAAAATAGCTGTGCAGCAACGCTCCCCATCCAACCTGACAGAGCTTGAGAGGTTCTGCAGAGAAGAATGGGAGAATCTCCCCAAATACAGGTGTGCCAAGCTTGTAGCGTCATACCCAAGAAAACAGGAGGCTGTAATCGCTGCCATAGGTGCTTCAACAAAGTACTGAGTAAAGGGTCAGAATACTTATGTAAATGTAATTTTTCTGTTTTTAATTTTGTATAAATTAGCAACAATTTCTGTTTTTGCTTTGTCATTATGGGGTATTGTGTGTAGATTGATGAGGGGGGAAAAAACAATTTAATCAATTTTAGGATAAGGCTGTAACCTAACAAAATGTGGAAAAAGTCAAGGGGTCTGAATACTTTCCGAAGGCACTGTATGTCATTGACGTTCTTCTCATAAATCAAGCAACTATTACTTTCAGCATGTTTCTGCATTACTTAATATTCTGTATGATCAACATTCAAATACACAGTAAATGTACAGAAAATACATAGTTGTCACACAGTACCTCTCTTAGTTCTCACTACTGGTTCCATTTTAGGGGGCTCTGCCTCTGAAAATGAACACAGAATACATGACATATGGGAACATTGAATCCACATTCTTGCTTAACGCTGTAGTTGCATGCCAAAGCTGGACAGCAAGCTTTTCAAGAACACGTTCAGGGATGTATAGCTGTTTTATAATAAAACCATATTATATAAAAATGTATGTAAATGTAAAATGTGTGAACATTTAAATAGCTTAGATCATCATTGGCATTATTATATTGAACAGCTAACTACTTCTGTCAAATGTAGCAAAGACGTGAAGCGGATAAACCATCAAGAATCTACAATTCAATCGTCGTTTCATCTTTAACTTTGAAAAGATACCTGATCAAACTGGAAGAGAATTAAAGACCCTCCACCAGTATAAAAATAAACAGATTTGCAATAAGATTGAATTGGTTCATCCGTCCCCTCTAGTCTCTATGCTACTTTCAAAGCTACTTTCAAAGCAACATGACATCTCAGCTTCACAACACATACTCTTCCTGTCAGGAGTGGCCTTTTTAACTGTGGATGAGAATTGGTACAGTCAAACAAGTCACAAAGTTCAGTTTGAAAAATGATATTATTAAGATATTTTAAATTAGCCTCAGACTCAGCTAATATATATAATATGAATGTGTTCATTTTGATTACCTTTAACCTTTTCTCTTACGGCATTCTCTGAAAAAGGTTGTTTCAGACAAGCGATAGGACACTTGAGATCCTACAAAGTCAACAACTCAGAGTGCATACTTTATCATGCAATGCTCATATCATGTGCACATCTAGCATAGTGCTATCAAACAAAAAACACATTGACACATTGTATAGATATAGATGTACACATACTGTACGTATCACCAATGTAGATGTGCCTCTTTTCAAACAGCAGGGGCCAGCATTGTGCCTATTGGAGCAAGCTTCAATACTGCCATGCTCTCTGAGGTCTCAACATACTTCCAGTTACAAACATGTTATCATACAAAAACACACTTCATCGGAACACTTCAACTGAACACTTTCAAAAAAATTGCAACTAAGAGTTTTATGTTTATAAAATAGTTGTTTCTATAAACAAATAACAGGCAAAAATGTGAGATCAGCATCACTGGTGCATATCATGTCCAGTATACATGGATGTATCACAGTTTACAGTACTTTCCATAGGGCACAGTAAAAAAAATAAACAAAAAACGTTGTGTTGTTACATTCAGCGGATAGGTGCAGTGAAATGTGTTGTTTTACAGGTTCAGCCATAGTAGTACGGCACCCTGGAGCAAATTAGGGTTAAGTGCCTTGCTCACCTTGTTGGCTCAGGTATTCAAGCGATCTTTTGGTTACTGGTCCAACGCTCTCACCACTAGACTACCTGCCACCCTACACATTGTTATACATTGAGAGTGCTGTTCTGGGCCTGCTAAGTGCTTTGCATTCCTGTTCCTCTACTTCTATATAAACTCTTACTTCAACAGCAACCAACACCCTCCATAGGCAGCAAGAAGAGATACACTACTGTGCTGCCATTCCTAACCACATGAAGGATAAAGTGATAAAGTAACATACCTTCCCTGGCTAATTCCCTCTTGACATGTTCAGCTATGTGACACAGATATACCAGCAATTAGTTAAATGCACCCTAATGCATGGCTTATCTAAACATGTCCACTAGATGGAGACTTTGAGAAGCAAAACCAAGGAAACACCAACCATAATGCAATTTTAAGTCACTGAGGATTGTCATTAATGAACTTTTAATATATGTTTGGTAGAAACATAGCACATATGGGTCAAGTTGTAACACTGGACCTTGCATTACTTGAGAGTTAGTATGTCAACAACACCATTTAAGCCACAAATGGAACTTACAACACTAATATTGTCAAACCAAAGTTAGAAGTGTTGCCAATAGACTCGTAAGTCAGAAACAGAAACAGGTGTTAAGTCTACTTCAAATAAGGTCCTCTCAAAGTCAGAGGATACTTGTTGCCATTTGTAAAGCTTCTCTCTACAGCCTGTTCTACATTTAAGACTAATTCAAAACTAAAGCAAAGCAGAAAGAATCACTCCAATATTTGTCATATACAAATACATCTGGCCCATAGGGGAACACAGCCCTTACTATCAGAAATAAGGTCAGCCGAAGGTATGGAATAGATATGAAGGGGTTAGTAATGAACAGCGCTCACTTCTCCACAACCATGCATGATATTGATCTATTATCGGTCTATCGATACCTTTTTCCTCCGTTAGCTCACTTTCGGCCTCTTTGGGTTTGGATGAATGCATACAAGGGCACACTACTGTAAAATAGAATGCATAGCTTTAAGACTACATAGAGCGGAATAGATCGTTGAAATGTGCATTTCTCTATTTATAATTGTTTATTTTTCACTGATATTCAGATCATTACAGACCAGGCTGCACTGATATACCTTGTTCAGCAGGAGGAGCAGCTTGCTGGACCTTTAGTTCTGAAAAATAAATAGATTTACAGATCAATACCAATAAATATATAAACAGCAAAATGGTCTGGTATACTAAACCCTCTTCGAAATAATAAAGTCAATGTAAATGTGAGATGGAGCTATTTTTCTTTGATGTCATACAGATATCCCCTCATAAAAGACCTGTAGTGATATGCTCCAAGAACAGGGGAAAAGAAAAGGTAGGTGTATCACAGACAATGAATATAATTAATTATTCAACCAAGAAGGAGATTATTTTGCTCGGAAAATCAATATTCATCCAAAAAAGTGATTTTCAGAACTAACAATAAGCATGCTTCCTTCTGTAAAAGTCAGAGCTCCTGTAGCATTTACATTATGCATAAATCAAAAGGATGACTGGATGCAAATATGACAGCTTTATTAGAAATCTGGATTGCTTGAATTTGTCAGAATTAATGTGACACATTTTGATTAAACGGCAACCTTTCACTGGAGAGATGGGATCTTCACAACAACCCTATCTGGCTGAATCTAGCAGCCCATGACAAAGCTGCAAATAACAGAGAAAAGAATGGTGGTTGCCATAGCGTTTGAGGCCATATGCTTCAGTGGGGAAATACAATTTAAGGATACCACAATACTTCCAATTTGTGTAAATCAAAATATCATGCTACAGAAACCAAATCTGGAGCTGCTTCTCAGATGCTTTCGGGGACATTTAGACGGATCTCATTTGAAATTTTAGCCCAAAATGATACTATTGAACCCTGTGGTCAAATACATGATCAGCAGGAATGCCATATTTCAAAATATGGAGGTTTGATTGTTTCAATCTTATCCTCTGTGATCTATACTTTTGTAGTTTGAACAGGCATGCTAGAGAAGAAACTGCATATGTCCTCATCATCAGCATGTAAATGATTTATGGCTGTAGGGCTGTAGGACAAAACAGGACAAATTAAACTGCAAAATCATAATGTCACGATCAGCTCCCTTTCTGGATCCTCTCTGGAGTATATCACTGATTCATTACCCTATATATGTATGTATATTTTTACAGTTTATTTTTATATTTACTAGTTTCTATCATATTAAAATATATGTTATTACTCATACTGTAGTCTGAACAGTGTCCTTCTTTCTCAACCTGATACAAACACAACATCTACAGTGTACAATAGATGCTCAGTTGATGGAAACCTTTTCCCATTCCAGCTTGAGTAGAACCTTTTGCAAGACATGACAAAAAGAAACAGTTGTCAACTAATCTTGTTCCAAAGCGTAAGGTCAAACCGCTTCAAGAGACAGAAGAAAAATCTGTCTAAAGTTCCACAGACAATAATACTTTTTGGTAAGGTGGCAAGGTGTCCTCGGATTCTGAAGAGAATGAATAACTCCTACAATACACTGTAAGGGGGCAGCTGCACTTAGTGTAGAATAGTATTGTGTAGCCTACAGGAGTGATTGATATACTAAATGATCTAAATGTATGGAATGCATGTAAGCTAACTTTATGCAAGCCAACACTACAGCTGACAAAGTCAACAAGTGCATAAACAGAACAGCATTCAATAAATACAGCTTTACAAAGCCCATGTCTGCCATATGAGAATGGACAGTAAATCCATACCAGTTTTATGATGTCATGTTTCTAAGACAGTAGCAGGAGCAAAGAGGAGTTCTTCTTCTCAGGCTAGCCTACAGGCATTCCTGTAAGGAAGTTCACTGTGTGGATTCAGAACCTAGACTCCCATCTACTACATTTAGGAGGGAATAGGGCAGGTGTTCCCAACCTTTTTCTGCTCCCCAAATTGATGTAAAAAAAATATGTTATCGCTGTGTGTTTATATTTACTCAATTCTAGTCTACCCCAGGCTGCCTCAACACATAATACTGACATCCAGGTGTATTTTACAGTGTAAAATACAGTTAGTTGAGTTGGTTGGACATACCTATGTTCTTAATTTGTTTAATAAGATAAAACATTTTCTCAAGGGACCCCATTTCAATATCAAGGAACCCCACATAGGGTCCCGATCCCAAGTTTGGGAACCACTAAAATAGGGTATGGGCAATTCCACGATAACAGAATGATGCTGATACTTAGATTTTTCACTGTGTCAAACAAAAACCAATGATTGCACAGACCATACAACTCTACTGAACAGTTTACAAAAACATATTTACTTGAAGAACAGTGTAGACACAATGTTTGATAACAGAAGAACGGTTTGTGCTGTTTGTGCCGTCATTATTTTACAAAACTTTTCATCCGCACTGTTCTTCAAGTAAATGTGTTTTTGTACAATTTTCAGTGGATGTTGTGCATAGAGTTGTATGGTTTTGTTTAACTTTGCAATCATTGGTTTTTGTTTGGCATACATTTTAAAGTGAAACATCTAAGTCTCAGCATCATTCTGTTATCGTGGAATTGCTCGTATTGCTGTGGAATGGCCTTGTGTTTGTGACTCACTGACAATAACAAATACTGTGGTGGTATGGATGACTTTCTATGGCTTATAAATTATTCAGATGTTTAGCTGAATGCAAAGGTAGTCATGTTAACACAGTCTGCTAGCAAGCTCTGTTGAAAACTAAAAATATCTTTATGAAATGTCAGAATTCGACGTCCTTACGTGTCCTACTTGACGAGATCATTCAAAATAGCTCTAGGAAGCAATACCATTGACCTAAAATCTAATGAGAGTCATGGCATTATATCATAATCTAATAGCAACCAACAAATGTTTGCATCAAAGGCCCTGCATCCCTCTCATACTATAGACAATCCTGTCCTGCCTCTCCATAGGGACTCTGGCTGTGCAGAGTGTACATTCTCCCAATAAGGACTATCGGAGAGTGATGATGATGGTCTTTGATGCAAAAACGTGTTCATTGCTATTAGATGATGATATAATGACATGACTTTCATTCTTTTTTAGGTCCATGGTATTGCTTACTAGAGGTATTTTGAATGATCTAGTCAAGAGGTCTGGCTCCTGTACAATCCTATGAATTTGTCTCCAGCCTATAAGGTGTTTAGATTTATACCTCAGAGCCCACTAAAGCCCTTAGCTTTGTGGGAGCTGCACTGTCATTTCCAGTTGCACTCCCGTATGCTACCCGAGGTAATCTGGGTATCTTTTTTACTCTTAAAACCCAGAGGAATCTATACATTTAAACTCCAGTCACATCACATTTCCCTACTATTGCAGATCAGATCATTCACAGCGTGTCTCCAAATGTAAACAGAAATGGGAATGGCAATCCCCAAACATTGAGGATGGAATTATATCTTGGCTGTATGATGAGTGTCCTGAATGTCAAAACAGAATAAAACAAATATGTTCGAGCAGTTCTGGATGGTTCAGCTGTTCCGTTTAAATGTGACCATGGCCATTCTGTATAGGGTCCGATATCACTGGAGGGAAGAACATGTGCCAAGCCTCTTAGTGTAAACATGGCACATCAAGCAGCAAAAACATTCCTTTGATCACAACTGAACCATATAAAAATATTTATCGTTCTCACTGCTACCAGGGCAGATAATATGGAATTTCAAGCTGAGGTACCTCAATGGAATGCATAACTTCTATATCATTCTGATAAATGTTTGATTGAAGTATTTGTAAGGGGAAAAATGTTTGGTCATATTTTAATTTGCTTATTTGAATGTTGTTGACCATTTTGCAAGTCTAGCAAAGTAAACATACAGAGAAAGTAAACATTGTTTCCATGCACCTTTTTCCATAAGATGATTCAGCAATAGAGATGGAATGGTGAACTAAAGCTGTAAGGGTAAATTAAAAAATAAATCTAAGCCAGACCACTGTTATTGATCAGGTCTCTGAGGTAGTTAGTGGCACAGCCCGGGACACAGTCTTCTGTGCAGACATGCCAACCACCAGACATAGACTTCATATTGATAGAAAATAACAGATGGGAGAATGAGTAATGTAGAAGATGGAGAGAGATCAAAGAATTGGCCTAAAGCCTTTCTCTCCTCTCCCACCCTCCTGCTCCTCCTACTCTACTCCCTCGTTCCTTATCCTTACCTCACCAACATCTATTCAAACACTCCGATTGTACACTTTGTCAACTCTGTTCAATATCTGTATAGCAATTAATTGAACACATGACATAGAAAAATCGCTATGGAACATGACACTTTTCTCTTCTTTTACCTATTTCTTATCTCTTCTCAGCCTGTGTCTAGCATCAACCCCCTCTTTTTATTTACCTTCTGCTGCACTTTCTACCTCCTCCTCGGATTCAGGTAATACCTCCTTGGACTCTGGTGCTACCTCCTCCTCCTCCTCTGGTTCAGTGATGGGTTCTACCTCCTCCTCCTCCTCTGGTTCAGTGATGGGTTCTACTTCCTCCTCCTCTGGTTCAGGCTCTGGTGCTACCTCCTCCTCCTCCTCCTCTGGTTCAGGCTCTGGTGCTACCTCCTCCTCCTCCTCTGGTTCAGTGATGGGTTCTACCTCCTCCCTGGGTTTGGGCTCTGCTGTCCCTTCCTCCACTACCTTCTCTTCCAGAGCTTCCTCTATTGTCAGCTCTGGTTCAGCAGATGGTTCCTCAGTCTCCTCCTTCTCCTCCTCCTCTGGTGCTTCTGGAAGGATGATCTCTGAGAATATATTCACAGCTGGAGCTGAATAGCTTTGCCAGGTTTCAATGCATCAATGCAGAACCAAACTTAATGTTAGGGGATATTATCCAGCTTTTGTAAGGGTTACGTTGACTTTCAATGGAATAATTTGCTACTAACATCAGTAGGTTACACAACATTTGGTACACATTTTGACCTCCACAAGTGAGAAAAGCATGAAATTATGGTTAGCTTTCATCTGTGATCTCCTCTGTCTTTTCCTCCTCTACTTCACTCTCTTTAGCCTCTTCAGAAGGTGGGGTTACTTTTTCTTCAATGGGTGGTGTTACTGTAATGCATGCAATTAGTCATATTAGAAAATCGAATAGGTTGGCAGCATATAATGAAAGCGTATTTATGAAAGCATATTGATATAGATTGGATGAATGGCTTCTTTTGGCAATAAATATCACGAGAGCTTCAATATAAATAGACTAACCTGTGAGCACTGGTACATTGCATGATTACGTTTAAGTGTAGCCAATAGTATTTGACTCTGTAAAGTATTTAGATAACAAATTTGAGGTTCAACTTTTTACAAAGAGGGAAGAAACGAAGTATCTTTACTCAAGCCAGCATCATTAGTAATCTACTACTAATATAGTACTACAGACTATTACACTATTACACTATTACTAACTATTAAACTATTACTAACTATTACTAAACTATTACTGTGGTCCTCAAGTAGCTCAATTGGTAGAGCATGGCGCTTGTAACGCCAAGATAGTGGGTTCGATCCCCGGGACCACCCATACGTAAAAATATATGCACACATGACTGTAAGTCGCTTTGGATAAGTGTCTGCTAAATGGCATATTATTATATTATTATTATTATTATTATTATTAAACTATTACTAACTATTACACTATTACTAACTATTACACTATTACTAACTATTACACTATCACTAACTATTAAACTGCTACAACCTATTAAAGCTAGACTATGGGGACATATTAGTGAAATCTGTAATTATGAAATACAAATATGATATAAGATACTGAATTATAAATGCATTTCAATATCATTTCAAAAATCAAGAGTAAAATACTATTGTTTCTACAACACTTACTACACACACCGCCAACTTCAACTGCTGTAGGAAAAAAATGGACTGTAGCCAACTCGGTGTGAGAAATCACAAGTCCTTGACCTACCTCCCGGAGGATGTAACTAGCTACAGTAACTTGATGAGTGGCAAGTTCACACATGAAAGCTGACTCTGGTACCCCCTGCCTTACAGTGGTACTGGGCTGGCAACCCTACAGAGCAACAGCAGCTGCTATCCTCTGATCTACACAGCATGAATACAGGGATTTCTATAAGAACCCCTACAACAGGCATGGCCACACCCCAACCTCCTCGCCTGATGTCATCAATATTGGGTTGTCTGGGTGGGTTCATTGCCAAACCTAACCAGTGTATTATCTTGAAATAAGACCAACAAAGACTTTTCCCCATTTATCTAAACTAGAACATAAAAAAATGTGTGTCATGAACAGTGCTGGAAAAAGTACCCTTTGTCATACTTGAGTAAAAGTAAAGATACCTTAATAGAACATGACTCAAGTAAAAGTGAAAGTCACCCAGTAAAATACTACTTGAGTAAAAGTCTAAAAGTATTTGGTTTTTAAATATACTTAAGTATCTAAAGTAAATGTAATTGCAAAAATATTTTTAAGTATCAAAAGTACAAATATGACTAATTTCAAATTCCTTATATTAAGCAAACCAGGCGCCACTATTTTCTTTTTTTTTTTCTTTTTTACGGATAGCCAGGGTTACACTCCAACACTCAGGCATAATTTACAAATGAAGCATTTGTGTTTGTTTAGTGAGTCCGCCAGATCAGAGGCAGTAGGAATGACCAGGAATGTTCTCTTGATAAGTGCGTGAATTAGACTATTTTCCTGTCCTGCTAAGCATTGAAAATGTAACGAGTACTTTTGGGTCTTAGGGAAAATGTAAGGAGTAAAAAGTACATTATTTTCTTCAGGAATGTAGTGAAGGAAAAGTAGTCAAAAAAAAAAATAGTAAAGTAAAGTACAGATATGCCAAAAAACTACTTAAGTAGTACTTTAAAGTATTTTTACTTAAGTACTTTACACCACTGGTCAACGAAACAATAATGTCTTATAATTTTTCCTGTTTTGTTGTGGTGGCTAATCAGCCCGATATTGGGTAAATACAATCTACACAGGCCCTGCTACAGAGGGAGAAAGAATCCCATTACCCAGGCAACCACCATGTTCTTTGTACTGGACTGTCATTGAAAAGTTACATTTCATTGTGTATTTTGTTTTTACTGTATCTACCTGGGCCACTCTGGTTGACAATAACAACATGATTATACACATTAATTGTACTCTTGTATCACTGTATTTATACAGTATGTCTTCCATCCTTCCATCATGGTGCTTCCTTACATACTTTATATTATCTGTGTCAAATATCATAATTTATGCCATTAAGAATATCATGGGCAGTCTTTAGGTAACAATTAATGCTGAATATATCAATATTATTTAAGGCCTTGTTACCAGGAACAATATGTATTAAGTTATTGGACTAACACCATGATAAATTACCAACCATCACTCACAGATAAAAAATGTTATTTTTGCGATGCTGTATAATGTGACAGTAACTCTAAGAAAGGTTTGTTTTAAGACAGATTGCTCTATTAAGGATCAGTAAAAAGTATGTAATATTCAGACCAATTTGATCTCTTATCTATATTGTATATCAGATTTGAGTGCAGTATTAATCATGAATGGTAATATCAATAATGTACCCTGTGAAACAGACAGTTGGTTTTAATTCTGACCAGTTAGTTGATAACAACGTATTAATGATATTATCTTTCTCATTTACTACACAGGTATAGGGGTTATGCATGATGATGAAACATCAGCGTAATGAAAGTTACTGGTCAATACCTGTCAAAAGAAGGTCATCGATGTAATCATCATCATCTTCATCCTTGGATAGATCATCTTCCTCAGGTGCTGAACTATCAAATGCTTCTGTTGTGATTTCATCATCATCATCATCGTCATCATCTTTGCCGATCTCTTCAGCTGAACCCTTCACCTCATCATCATCATCATCATCATCTGCTCTGTCATCAGAAATGTCTGCGACATCACTAACAATCTCTCCTGAATCCTCGACTGTTTTGTCATCGTCATCATCATCAGTGTCCTCTAAATCTGTAGAGTCATCAGTTGTATCCTCAGCTAATGTGTCTGAGATGTCAATATCCTCACTATCAGCAAAATCGACTTTGATATCATCATCGTCATCATCGTCATCTTCTAGGTCAATGGGTTTAGTATCATCATCTGTTTGGTCAACATCTATGCTATGATCTTCCTCATCATCATCATCATCGTCGTCATCTGCAGTAGAAACAGGAGCATCATCTGTGGCTTCATCACTGGCATCATCATCAGCAGCAGGAGCAGCTTCAGCAGTTTCATCCTCTTCATTATCACCATCATCATCATCATCATCAGTGGAAGCAGTAGCATCACTAGCATCCTCATCCGTAATTGCTTCAGTTTCAGCTTCAGCTATGGTGTCATCCTCCTCTCCATCATCTCCAGCAGAAGCTTCTGTCTCTGTGTCATCAACATCAATCAGAATGGGGCCCTCATCCTCATTAATCTCAGCAATGACCTCTGCAGCAGCTTCATCTTCCTCCTCCTCCTCCTCCTCCTCCTCCTCCTCCTCATCGTCAGCCTCAGCAGCAGCTGCCTCTCGAGCAGCCTCTTCCTCCTCATCATCAGCCTCCTCATCATCAGCCTCTGGAGCAGCCTCTTCCTCCTCCTCCTCATCTTCTTCAGCCGCTGCAGCAGACTCCTCTTCATCTGCCTCACCATCATCATCATCATCCTCATCTACCTCTGCCTCAGCTGCTGCTTCTTCTTCCTCTTCCTCATCCTCATCCTCCCCTTCTTCATCTTCTTCCTCATCCTCATCCTCATCTTCTTCCTCATCTTCATTCACAACTTCCATATCCTCATCCTCTCCATCCTCTTCCTCCTCCTCATCTTCCTCTTCATCATCTTCTTCTTCTTCTTCCTCCTCCTCCTCTACTTCAGCAACTGGTTCCTTTTCCTTCGCAAACATCCCTGCAACTACAGAATTAACCGTGTAAAAGTGACATTCAGTGCAGTGGGCCGTAACCAAAAAGATAACAATAATGCCCATAATGCATTGTTTTCAAGACAACACAACCCATTGCAACACAATTAACACAATATCTTTATTGTCTACTCATAATGCTTCCAACTGACAAGCTGCTCTCTGCTCACCAGAATCATATACACCTAGTATTGTGTTTACAGTACATTAATATCTCAGTGTATATGTGCTGTGCTACCATTATCATTATTCCATATCATAAATATGTCCAATATAATGCTTTCTCTACATTGCAGCATATGGTGTAAACATAATGACCGTGTTCCATGCAGGACACCTCAAAGACTGACTCCATACAAAATTACAAATGCATACAGTGGGGGGAAAAAGTATTTAGTCAGCCACCAATTGTGCAAGTTCTCCCACTTAAAAAGATGAGAGAGGCCTGTAATTTTCATCATAGGTACACGTCAACTATGACAGACAAAATGAGAAAAGAATTCCAGAAAATCACATTGTAGGATTTTTTATGAATTTATTTGCAAATTATGGTGGAAAATAAGTATTTGGTCACCTACAAACAAGCAAGATTTCTGGCTCTCACAGACCTGTAACTTCTTCTTTAAGAGGCTCCTCTGTCCTCCACTCGTTACCTGTATTAATGGCACCTGTTTGAACTTGTTATCAGTATAAAAGACTGTCCACAACCTCAAACAGTCACACTCCAAACTCCACTATGGCCAAGACCAAAGAGCTGTCAAAGGACACCAGAAACAAAATTGTAGACCTGCACCAGGCTGGGAATCTGCAATAGGTAAGCAGCTTGGTTTGAAGAAATCAACTGTGGGAGCAATTATTAGGAAATGGAAGACATACAAGACCACTGATAATCTCCCTCGATCTGGGATCTCACCCCGTGGGGTCAAAATGATCACAAGAACGGTGAGCAAAAATCCCAGAACCACACGGGGGGACCTAGTGAATGACCTGCAGAGAGCTGGGACCAAAGTAACAAAGCCTACCATCAGTAACACACTACGCCACCAGGGACTCAAATCCTGCAGTGCCAGACGTGTCCCCCTGCTTAAGCCAGTACATGTCCAGGCCCGTCTGAAGTTTGCTAGAGTGCATTTGGATGATCCAGAAGAGGATTGGGAGAATGTCATATGGTCAGATGAAACCAAAATATAACTTTTTGGTAAAAACTCAACTCGTCGTGTTTGGAGGACAAAGAATGCTGAGTTGCATCCAAAGAACACCATACCTACTGTGAAGCATGGGGGTGGAAACATCATGCTTTGGGGCTGTTTTTCTGCAAAGGGACCAGGACGACTGATCCGTGTAAAGGAAAGAATGAATGGGGCCATGTATCGTGAGATTTTGAGTGAAAACCTCCTTCCATCAGCAAGGGCATTGAAGATGAAACGTGGCTGGGTCTTTCAGCATGACAATGATCCCAAACACACCGCCCAGGCAACGAAGGAGTGGCTTCGTAAGAAACATTTCAAGGTCCTGGAGTGGCCTAGCCAGTCTCCAGATCTCAACCCCATAGAAAATCTTTGGAGGGAGTTGAAAGTCCGTGTTGCCCAGCGACAGCCCCAAAACATCACTGCTCTAGAGGAGATCTGCATGGAGGAATGGGCCAAAATACCAGCAACAGTGTGTGAAAACCTTGTGAAGACTTACAGAAAACGTTTGACCTGTGTCATTGCCAACAAAGGGTATATAACAAAGTATTGAGAAACTTTTGTTATTGACCAAATACTTTTTTTTCACCATAATTTGCAAATAAATTCATTAAAAATCCTACAATGTGATTTTCTGGAAAAAAAATTCTCATTTTGTCTGTCATAGTTGACGTGTACCTATGATGAAAATTACAGGCCTCTCTCATCTTTTTAAGTGGGAGAACTTGCACAATTGGTGGCTGACTAAATACTTTTTTCCCCACTGTATATAGTTATACTCACACATGTTGACTTGTTGGAGGAAAATTATAGGTTAGAAATTGTCAATACACAAAGAGTAATCACTCTCAAATTCATAGACAGAGCTATGAATGCAATGACTGTCCATCTATGATATCCAAATTATAGTTGTAACCCTTAAGGGGGGGGGGGGGGGGGTTCTACTAAGCTACATGGAATTGTTTTAAGAAGGTCATCCCTAGGATCATTTTGCTATTAGTCCATAAAAACACACTGAATAACAGATTCACTACATGGAACAACAGATAGTCCCAAAATAATATCAAAAGGAAGGTTGTTCTGAAGTGTCTGTCCTATATCTGAGAGATATAAGAAAGATCAGGAAACATTTGTAAAAAAAAAAATTGTACATATATTTAACCCCTTAGTTTTGCACTAAACAGATATCGCTAGCTTTAACTGATGGATTGTTATGGGGATAAAAACAAATGCTAATTAGATTTCCGCAGGGGCTCGAACATCAACCTTAGGGGGTTTTAACCATGTTGTGAGGCTATATAGTGTTTGTTTACATTTATAGTGTTTGTTTACACTTTCTTTGTTTACAAACATTGGAGTAAAACAAGCTTATATTTTAGGTTATGATGAGCGTTCCTTTGCAAGAATCAGTTGACGTCCCCAGAACAAGCTGGGAACTACACAAAAAACTCCTGGGAACCATGATAGAAAGTTCTAAGAGAATCCTATAAATGTCCTTGAGAACATCCACGGAAAAACTGGGTACTAGAAGAAAACATCCTGGGAACCATGACAGAACATTCTAAGAGCGTCATATAAACGTACTTGGGGACATCCCCGGAACAAACCAGGTACTACACAAAAACATCCAGGGGACCATGACAAAATGTTCTAAGAACGTCCTATAAACATCATTGGGGACGTCCCCGGAACAAACCGCAAACTAGACAAAACCTCCTCAGGACCATGGCACAACATCCCGAGAACATCCTAAAATCGTCCTTGGGGATGTGCCAGGAACAAACCGGGAACAAGATAAAACCTCCACAGGACCATGACACAACGTCGTGGCGACTTCAGGCGACCATTTCATGATGTTCCGGGAATTCCTAAAGACTCATTATTGTTTGCAGGGCAGTATACACATGGGGGAAACACATGTTTACAAGATGCAATATTGGTGAATTTATGCTCATACAAATTAGCTGTGTTCTTAATTAATAGTGTTTGTACCATAGTACTACCAAATAATAAGATATGTTGAGATAAACTGTAGTGGTCTATTTAACAGCTGCAATCGACTACGGCAGTTGAAATGTGTATTCACTGAATTTTATTGTACTATTATATTTTTTCCCACTACAACATCAACATCCAGAAGGCATGTAATGACCATGTATTATACTGATCATTAATTAAGGCTACTGGACAAGTTGTCTATAGTAGCTTCTGGAAGTATAATTACGGTGTCTGGGAACAAATTGAGCAAGCAATCACGCACAGGTACAGGCTAGTAATATCACATTATATAGCAATTATTGACAGGATAACACCCATTTGCCAACAGCGCAAATTACCACTTACAGACAACATGCAGCAAAATGCCTCACTCCCATCAAAAATATGTATCAATCATCATAACATGCCTAATGTTATTTCCTGACAAATTAGTTTTCAATATTAACATCATATTAAGAACAGGAGGGCACAAACCTTGTTTTCTGGACGGTATGAATGCAGCTATGAGGTAGGAAGGAAGGTGATTTCAGCAGCAAGAGGTTAGAACACAAAAAGTAATTAAAACACGATCCACGTTCCTTGACAAGTACACAATGTGTGACTATGGATACGAATTAAAGTACTGTAAGTAGCCAAGCTAATACGATGGTTATGTGGAGGAAAAGTAAGCATTTTAGCAAAGCTACAAAACAACAAAACCATTTGTTAGCACAATAGCATGATTAGAGTGATAACCATTTAGTGTGCTTACCAGTTTGTGTATTTGTTACATTGTCATTCTAGTTGAACTACATTAGATCTAATGTAGTTTAGATATAGTAAACATCTATGTTTACCCATAAACATGGAAAGCATGGCCATGGTACCTTCAGCCTCAGCATGTTCCTCTTCAACGAACCATCGTACAGTATATCTTTTGGGACGGTTTTACAGTTAAGTACCAAGGTGAACATCCACAAAATGGTCTCACACTCCAAAAAATCAACCCCCATTAAAATTTTTGTCATTTAGCAGACGCTCTTATCCAGAGCGACTTACAGTTAGTGAATACATAATTTTTTATACAGCCCCCCCGTGGGAATCGAACCCACAACCCTGGCGTTGCAAACGCCATGCTCTATCAACTGAGCTACATCCCTGCCGGCCATTCCCTCCCCTACCCTGGACCAATTGTGCACCGCACATGAGTCTCCCGGTCGCGACCGGCTGCGACAGAGCCTGGATTCGAACCAGGATCTCTAGTGGCACAGTTAGCACTGCGATGCAGTGCCTTAGACCACTGCGCCACTCAGGAGTATACCTCAGCCTGTATAATATTTTCAAGTCCTAAAACCTGGAACAGCTAACCTACATTAATCAATGTTGAAATGTTCAAATTTGATTAGGTCATAAAAAACTAAAACAAGCAGAATTCAAGTCAAGGTTTTATTTTGCTTATGTGTTCTGTCGATGATGTGAGGGCTTCTGAAGAGTGTGAAGGAAATTGCATAGTCTAGATAAGCGGTGGAAAAATAAGCGGTGGAGTGGTTTCAAAATGCCATCTAGAGGGATAGAGAGCAGTGTGTTAAGAAAGATTTAGGCCTACATTATCAGGTCATTCTGTTAGGGTCTCTGGCATGCTAGAATGCGCTAGACACCTTAACCTACAAATGTCGGATCTTAATATGAGCCAGTTTGCTACAGCAGGAAAATAATCCTGCAGCAACCGGAAATGTGAATTATAATTCGTGGACATTTTTGTAGGGGTTGACACATTTTTCTTAAGGGAAATGGAAATTACAAACTTCAGAAGCCTTTTTAAACCACAAATACACTACACATTTTAAATGTCCTGCATTGCAGTAAAGTTCTCCTGCAACAGGGTGATCAAATTAAGATCCTACATCTGTACAGCAGATTACAAATGGTGTAGGTCTTGTAGGTCTGACTCCATGCAGTGACCCTGCATTTCAGCAGCAGGTTTGGAGTGACTAAGTGTGCAGCACGTCTAAGCTCTTGCTGAAAGATACAAGGCTTTCACTTCTAAAGCGTCATTAGTGGCCGGATAAGTGAATTTTGTTATCTCAGGTCATGTGGATGCCTGCTAAACTCTAAAGCCAAGCCCACGTCCTCACAATAACCTGTAGCTGTGTATCAGTCATTTAAGGAAACAGGATGTAGAGTAGCAAGCAGAAGAGCTAGCATTCACATTGACTGACAATAGCGCTATAGCCAGGAAGCATTTCTCGACAAAGAGGTGTTTTCCTTTCCCTAACAGCTGTGGCATAAAGAGCATGAAGGAGACAGCTTTTCTAATACATTGATGAATAAGTAAACAGCTAAATTAATAGATGCATGAATACAAACCTTTTTTCTTAACCGGATGTAGCTCACCTAAATAGCAGATGGGCAAAAAATATGTCAGCTTAAGAAAGGAACCAACAAAATAGATCTAGTGAAACATTGATGAAGGCAGAATAAATTATGAATGTGGATCAGAACGGGAGAAAGGTTCTTCTTCAGCTGCAGGCAGCTTATTCTCAACTCTTAAAAATCACTAAGGAGTATAAGTCAACTCAATGAAAGGCAGCACAACAACAGCAACAACAGCTAGTAGGCTACATTTGTTTACTATGCATCTCAGAGCAAAGGTGGATTTAGTGAAATGATTGGACGAGTCAGCCATTCTTCAAAGAAGATTTGAAAATACACCAATCTCGTTTGTGCTAAACCGGTACTAGATATGAATAGCAGATATTCACATTAAGGTTACATTTTTTCTCTCAGAAGTTAAGTGAGAGAGGGAAATGTTCATTCTCCAGGGTGTGTTTGATGTTTGGGGATGTGTTTGAGATATAGCTCATTTCAAAGTACATTAGCCTGAGGGATAAAGTTACCAGGTTGTATAAATAAATTAAAGCAACAAATAATATTTTTAAGCTTATCCTGAGGCCAGGGAAGAAATTGATTTAAGCATTTGTTATTTAGTGCTATGATTCTCTGTTAGGAAGGTGGCATTGCTTTGGTGTCATATCCTGCAAACTATAGTGTGCCCTATGAGTGGTTAGAGTGGGCAGGCTACAGTGTCCCTGTTTTAGAGTAGCTACTCTAAAATGAGACAGAAATAGTGTCTGCCCTTTGAGTCGTAACTCACAGACAGCTGTCAAACCGCCAGGCAGGTCAGCATCTATCTGCATTTAGTCCACTGAGCTATGCATAGCCATTGTGGGCCAGCCATTCCCTCTTGCTTTCTATCTTTCTCTATCATCTCCCATTGTCTTACAGCTCCACCCCTCCACCGACTCACTCTCTCCATCATTTAACAGGGAGCAGAGGTTACTGTTACTGTTACGTGTGTGTGCGAAATGACTGAGGCAAGGAGGGATGCAGTGGGGTCAGTTAATATACGCATAAACTTTAGTCTGTCTGACAAATACCTTTGGATGATAAGGTAGGTATTTGGAGGAATGTCCATACTATCATACTGAGTGTATACAATACAGTATATGAATGTTGTATTGTTAACTAAAATGTGCATAATATGCTTGTTTCATAATACATGTTTTTACCCAATACCTACTGTGCCTTTTACATTTTAATTCACTCTATAGAGCTAGGCAGAAAGTCACTTCTCTAAGGCCATAGGTACTGTTGATCCCCAGATGGCATAATACTATCATCTGAAATACCGTCCTTATGGAAGTTACCTAACAACAGTGTGTGTATCCTGATAATGAAAGGCACATGGTATGTTTTATAAAAAGGACACTAATAAATCAGCAGCTGCCTGGATGTGAACTATAAAGTTAATCCATCTGTATATGTTTGAATTGATTCACCCCAGCTCTAATGTCATGTGTGTGTTCATATTAAAACTACATTGGTTTCTTCATTGGGACTGAAATCAGTGCTCCTCCTCTGCATTCCCTTTACTGCACAACAAAACTATCAGCCAAATGTAAGGGAAATTGATTTGCTTACATTAATATTCTGTACGGTAATTCAATTATGGCTGCTGTAGGCCTACTGTATGTGTGGTGCTGCTGCTAAATTGACTTAATACATTTGCTTTGCCAAATCACACTGATGTGCGTTCACTTCTCTGCCTCAAATCATTACTGTTCAGCAGGAAGTTTGTAACTGAACTGTAGTACAGTAGTTGTTCTCCACACTGTGGTATGCTTAGAGCTCCTCTTATAAAAGGTGGTAAATCGCTAGGTCATCATTGAAAAGGAATACTTGATATCAAGTTACCTTCCTGTTTCAATTAGGCTGGTAAAAATGGATTTAATACCCAGCTGAATCTCAGGCTAAACTAAGGAATTGAGATTAGCTATCAGATATTCTTTAGCTAACATTGTGCTGATGTTGTTGTGAAAGACATAACATGAACTGCTGAGTATAATGTTGATAAGGATGGTGTGGAGCAAGCTTGGAGATGAGATCTGCACATGAGAGTGAGCATGGTGAGCACAGTGGGTGGTGAAAAGACAAAAGCAAGGGATTGATGAGCGAGAGAGGTGATTTGTGCTTTCTTTAGTTGACTTTATTTTCTTTTTTAGAACAGTCACACACAAATGTGGTACAGGAGTTATCGGTATCACGCTGCAGGTCGAGAGCCTTGTTCTTCCGCTTCAAAATTCTTCTGTGTGAAAGGCTGGAAAACAGTGTCCCGTTCTTTAGTTTGGAGTTCGGAATGTGAATGAATGGCACCTCCTAGTTTTCTATTATTAGCCTGTACAGATGGACTTGGTGCATGTAATATGAGACATGATAAACAGTGTCAGGTTGTTATGTATGGACCACCTTTCATCACACTGTGGTATATACAGTAGTGTATAGAGTGTTTATTAGACCACAAGCTAGCCTTGGAAAGAATCTGCGCTATGGTTCACAGGTTCTCAATCTGCCAGACTTATCCTGCATCACACCTTAAACCATATAGATTTAGGGGCTGAATTATTACAGCAGAGCCATTAACTGTGAATATATGTGAACCTATATAGGTGAAATGGGGGAGATAAATGGTATAAATCAAACAGCTTGAAGTTGAATGAGGCAAGACCTGCCAGGTGACTCGTCAAACCACAGGGGGTTAGCCCATTTTGTCTTTTCGAAATACCATGGTGTGTTGTTTATTTTGTTACTGTTGTTGCTGTTGTTTCATCTATTATTAGGGTAGCTCAAGGGACATCTTGTGAAATATACCTTCAATTTCCTCCTCCTCGGGTGCTACCAGGCTGGAGACAAAGGTCAGAAGCAGTTTGCCCCAGTCAGTGGACTCCTCCACCGCCTCGTTCACCACTTTCATGGGGTCCGAGCTGATATGCTGAATGCTTCCTGAGAGTGTGGTGAACAGGCTGTGTGAGCCAAGACCCCGCATAATATAGCCAGCATGCATTTACACACACCCTTTCTCTAAACACTCTAAAGACTGAACTAAAAGACTTAAGGAACACTTAATTAATTACCACTGCATTATATTATACACAATAGAAACATTAATTTGACAATATGCTGTCCTTAATCTTTCAAATGCAATCAAACTGCACACCGTTCAAATGTTCTGCACTTAGAGAACAATATGAGAACAAGCAAATCACACCAACGGAATTTATACCCAGAAACAAATTCAGCAATATAGACTATAGATATGAAGATGAATGTGTACATGACTATTAACAATAGCTTGGAACTAATCAACTATAACCAATGTGATGTAGCATAAAATATCCTCTGTCCATCCATGGTCCAATGGGTAACTTCAAATGTCTGCTGGAGTATATACTGTGTAGACTACCACCTGTTTGTTCGTCTGCTGTGCAGTGCAGGCAAACCGCATGAGACAGACATTTCCATTTCGTCATAGGCAGAGACACACAGAAGGCAATAGGCATCCATGACAGGTTAACATGCTACATACTACAGGACATGTCAGACACCGCTGCCAGAGTAGTGTACCCCAGAACTGTGTTAGTGACAACGCTCAGCAGAATATGACTGACTAGTCTTTAGAGATTGCTCTTTAGACTCTTCAGTGCTCTTTAGTGATCAATTATCAAAGCAGTATTACTGATATTCAGAAGGGAGTGATTCTTAGTTATTTAATCTATAGAAGTGTTGAATTAGACTGAGTGGGTTAAGGAAACACGGTTGATATAGCCAAATCCAACAAAGGACATTTTGGTTCCTTAATTGAAAATATTCACGTGGGAATTAATTTTCTGTGCAATTCTGAACAAATAGATGTTTCTGCTAAAGACAATATCTAAAGGCTTATATCAAAGGTATCCAAAGGTATTTATCATAACATGAGTTAATGGACAAATTACTTGCTATATTAGTCGTTTATAATCAATTGTATTATCTTTATTTTTGTAAAAAAAATTTACTCCTTTAAAGTTAGTTGCTACAGTATGTCAACGCAAACTCACTAAGGGCCTCAGAGGCCTCTAATCAGCACGACAAAGTTAAAAGCGTAGCATGATGGCTTGCCTCTAGACCTCCCTGCATCCTTAATTGCTTTCCTGACAGCGGGAGGTGGGGAGACCCCTGTTAGGAGGAGAGGTACGTAAGCAGTGGCACGGGGACAGGGACAGTGAACAGTCTCCATCACATGCACTTTAGCAATCTGGGGAGAAGAACAGACTCCAGAGTGATGCATTCTGGGAGGAGGAAACGGACAGTCTTACCACAAGAAACAATGGCACAGAGACACAATTACTCACGATTCACAACCACAGTATGGTGACAGAAGAACTCGACGTCATCACATAGACGTTCATCACAATGGAAACAAAGATCGGCATGGCCGTGGTGTAGAGAACACATCAACATACAAACAGTAAACATTTATAATGCAGTAGGAGTGAGAAAAGGGACAGAACAGCAACATGCTGTGCTGTAACTATAACAAACACAGTATGTCTTTCACTCTTTATTGAATCTGCTATAACAACAGTTCTTCCTCTGTGCTTGACATATTTTTATTTGAAATGTATTCTCATTGATTTGATTCATTTGTTCCAATAAAGAATGTGCAATAACACACTGCTGTGTTTTGCATGATTTGAAGCAGCAAATCAAAATTCATGACATTGAGTAACAATGTGAAATTGACTCCAACTAGGAATACTAATGAAATACTGATTAATTCAGTGACATTTGTTTGATTGGCACTTCAACCTACGTCATGAAGCAGATAAAATACATGCCTCAATGCTTGTGCATTTGAACCCCACACATTGTCGTCTATCTACACTGATTCCTGGCATGGTGACTGCAACTAAATACATAGAAATAAATGACATATTAACCTGAAAGAAGTGGTAAAGATGGCAAGGGAATCAACCATCCAAACTAAGTCCCTCATTATGGGAAGGATCTGTAGATCGTTCCAAAACACTTTGGAGGCTTTAGTTTAGAGAAACCAGTGAAGTGTGGGTGGCTTAATAACTAGCATCATGTCACTTGGCAACACATTCACAGGGACAATCATTCCTGTATTCAGGAGGTCTCTGACACAACGTCCGTCAGGCTCCAGTTTGCAGGTCTCCCTCTTTAGCAGGAAGTTGAAGGAGCTAATCAAAGCGCTGTTTTCCCTCCATCTCTCCCACTCTCCTCCCTCTCTCTCTCCCTCTCCCCCCTCTCTCTCTCACTCTCCTCCCTCTCGCTCTCCCTCTCCTCTCCTGCCTCTCTTTCTCTACCTCTCCCCCTACCCCCTCTCTCTAACGGGAAGCAATGGAGGCATGGCAGTAGAATTGGTTCAACTCCAATTGGATGGCTCCCAGGCTATGCAGTGCACATCAAGGGGAATTCCATTTCCTCACAGCCAACACTGCCCATCATTCCAAAATGTTGGTTTAGTATTTAATTTGCACAGTGTCGCCCTTTATTGAAATGTCATGGTGGGAAAAATGGCATCTTATTAAAAGTGCAATTTTTAATACCCATTTGCTGTCCAACTAAATGGTTGTGTAATGGGCAGGTTTGTTATTTCTAATTTTCCAATTTCTCAGGGCACACAGCCTTTTGTTTCACACATCTATTAGTTTGTGACCTTGTTGAAATCATTTAGCATTTTCTCTGTTACTGTATCTCTTTATGTGTCCAAAATATAAAGTATTTCATGGGTATGGGGATGAAAGGGGGAGGAAATAAGACATCTGTTTTGGATCTTTTGTACATGCTGTCACTAACCACTGTCTTCAAAAATACAAAAAATTGTATAATACAAATTCCAAAACTCAATGTTGGATATCCACTTGGGTCCAGTACTATAAATATTTGGTATGAAATGATGAGTGACAGGTACTCCTAGCTATTCCCGTAAATTCCACTGTCTCTGGCAGTCTCCTTTCTGACAGCGAGGGGTTCAAATGAACAGAGAGGGGCAGTCTAAGAGAGGGCATCCAGCAAAACACAGCCATCCCGCATAGAGAGAGATGGAGTGATACTGCACAGTATCCTACAGGGGACCTAGTGCTATATATAGCTACCCGATTCTTAAAAGCAAAGATTTGCTTTCGGTATTACTGTATGGTCTTACAAATCAATTCCCAACCCTTTACATTGGAACAGATTGATTCCTGATAGATAATTGATATATTTTTAAGATACAGGTTGGTTACATACATTTACTGTGGTGCAGATAACACATTGTCCTCAAAGACTGTGGCTTCAAAGGCCATTTCCTTATATAAGATTTATATCATACGGGTATTTAGATTTACATTATACTGTACGTGTTTGTTCTTTTTGGTCCTCTAGTAATTGACTAACATGTACACATCTCCTCTTTTTCCTGTCAAGGGTTTATCCATGGTGCCATGGTTTTGTGGGGTGATTATCACCCTCCCATTCCACGTGTGTTGTCCTGGTGCCATACAGTATCCCCTGGGATATTCTTAGCTAACCATAACCCCCCTTTTCCTAATCTAATTTAGGGATGTTTGACCCCAGTCCCTTTGCTTTCAATTAATATGTCTACTTTTTAATACATTGGTTTAGGGTATAGTTTAGCTACAGTCTGACTTCTACACCTAATAAAGACTCTTGTATTGTTATGACACGGCTGAGAGGCTGTGATAGAAATGGCCACAGCGTCAATTCCTTCCCATGATTTCATGTGGAATGGTTCAGGAGGTCAGGAGGTCATTCCTCCGTAGATGACTTTCGGTATTGGCCACATTCAATGCTCAGTAGTATGCATTGTAGAGGAAATCTATATCTCTTCTTGCAGGCTTATCTGCAACATAGAATATTCAATTATATATATTAAACCACGTCAGATTGGTGTATCCTTCTCAAAAGCAGCACTCAATCAAAGAGAAAGGCATTCTGCATGGAGTTATTATTCAATACCACACAGTTAATAACACCAACACAAGCTGATATGCTCTCAACGTGCCATTATTGATGTTAGCATCAAGGCAATTGTGTATAAATTGAGACGGGACGGGAAAGGCAACTAAAGTTATCATAGGCCAGATGCATGGGAGCGATTGGCACACAATTAATTGGGATAATGTTGCCAAGCTAAATAACACTGTCAAATAAATCAGACTGAAAAGCTAATGTCTGACTACCTGGCAGTAATATAATAGTGATTTCAGGCAGTACTTGACTTGGGCAGGAGCTCACCTGAACTGAGTACTGGCACCTCAAATGTTCTTCTGCTTGAGTTCCTGCACCTCTTATAGAATATTAGCTCCAAAATATAGAGGAGTTCCTGCAACTAAATATAAATGGTACCAGCACCCAAAATGAGTACCTGCATCTATTTCAGTCCAAGTCAAGCACTGATTTCAGGTGAATGTAATGGTTATTTTTCCTGTAATCGTGGTGACCTATTTTGCTCTATTATGTAAGCGCACAAAAAAACATGCAACACTCAAATTGTTGCATTGTTGAGCTTCAGCGATTGAAGCCATTCTTTACAGCTTTCTATTGAATAGCACCTTCAATAAGGGACTTGGGCTTTCCAGAACAGCTTTACCGGGCACAAACCATTCTAGTACGTACTGTGATATAGCCTCGATACATTCTAAAGCTGTATGGTTATGTAATAATTGGTAAAATGATATAGGCTGCTGCAGATAATCCTACAGTCAACTTAAAATAGTACATTTAGCTACAGCACATTTATCACAAATGAGCACTTCATACACTAAACACATTTCACTGGAAATCAAGTAATGACTGAAAATACACATGGACACACACATGGACACACACACACACAAAGACATTTCTTGTAATGAATGTTACTTGGATGTTAGACACTACAGCGTTGCACACTACGGTGTTATTATGGTACGTTTTGTTAAACTACAAACAAACAGAAAGGTAAATAGTAGCTAGTTAAATGACAGAACAAGTGACTACTAAATGGGCTGTATACCTTTTAAATCATAAAGCAGCAATACGTTAGTTCTGTGAATGATTTATCATGAAAGCTATAGTCCTAAACTATTCATATAGGGAGATTATGGTTGACTTTATGAATATATGTACCATTATGGCTGGCATCAGAGTTGCCATCAGAATGGAGACACTGTATCTATGTATTAACATGAGTTTCAATAGGCAAAATAGCCCACTTCAATTTTGATAATCAAATAGTGTGAAAAAGGTATACAGACTCTCTTAGTACCAGATGTAACCTGTGCAACCTTGAATGATCTAGAGGCAACACTTGATGGACCATGTGTACATGAATCCATTATTGCGTAGCATCAAGCCAACACAACACTGACTGAAGTGTGTGACAATTGCTCCCTATCAGCAATTAAAGCATGCAGGTTGTTAGTAGCAGAGCGGAAGCAAACACACAGATGGGTATGAGCACTACACTGCAGGCAGAGAGTCTTTACCAGGTGGCAAACAGGGGTCGTCACAGTATAATGTATGATCTTTTTATTGGATGGCAACAGGATGACACATGGGGATGGACAGGGTGAAAAGAGGAGGAGGAAACTAGATTAGAAATGAGAGAGTGAACGTAGCTACGGAACTCTAGTGAATAACTAAAGGGAGTGAGGTTCATGTGATTTCTGTGAAGAATGACTTGGGGTAGGTAGACTAGACTCCAGGCCCCCAGAGTATCAGCCTTCAATTACTATTGTGACTTGTGAGTTAATCAGATCTACAGTACGTGACAATGGTGCCCACTTTTGAAGTTTGCTTCAAAAATGTATGTGCAAGGTCTTCAATGGAAGACCTTTTACATGAAATGAAATGTAAATGTGAATGGCTTTTGACATGAAAATATGAAAATGGATAAAGAATCCATGTACACAATGACAATTTATCTCACATACTGATCCTCATCAGCAAACACCAAACTCTCAAACACTGAAAATTGTCATTGTACAACTTTATTTTTAAACCACAAAATCACACTGAAAACAACTTTAAAGAATACAGTACATTATACATTCACTCTACAGAGCATTTCACCATTATGTCTGCAACAGTTGTAATGAACTATATCAATCATAATTCTATGATACAATAACATCCCTACTGACTGATGTGATGCATCTCAAAACTAATCTATCAGTAAATCTATTTGGCTATTTGACTATAAGCTGTTTGACTGGGACAGAGGCATGGCTAATTCTGCCAAACCCTCTCTCAGCAACTGCTGCTGATAGGGCCCAGACCCAGTAAACTGCAATGCTACGCCCTATCTGTCTTTGTCACTGTCAGTACTATCAGTAACCAGCCAATGAGCTCCTGGCTACCCTGAGAGCCCACACATCGTTGGATAAAGTAGTGCCAGCCTGGAAACAACAAGCTACTGGGCCTTATCACGTTCACTGAGCTCGCTGCATTCCTTTATCGTCTGTTTTAGCCATTATCCTTGAACTTGTTTCACCCAGGCTAAAGGTTAAGGCTAAATTATTGAACAAACCTTAGAAGAGGGGCTATTTACACTACATGACCAAAAGTATGTGGACACCTGATAATCGAACATCTCATTCTAAAATTATGGGCATTAATATGGAGTTGGTCCCCCCCCCCCCACTTTGCTGCTATAACAGCCTCCACTCTTCTGGGAAAGCTTTGCACTAGATGTTGGAACATTGCTGCAGGGATTTGCTTCCATTCAGCCACAAGAGCATTAGTGAGATTGGGCACTGATGTTGGGCGATTAGGCCTGGCTCGCAAACCATTTCTGTATGGACCTCGCTTTGTGCACGGGGACATTGTCATGCTGAAACAGGAAAGGGCCTTCCCCAAACTGTTGCCACAAAGTTGGAAGCACAGAATCGTCTAGAATGTCATTTTATGCAGTAGGGTTAAGATTTCCCTTCACTGGAACTAAGGGGCATAGACCGAACCATGAAAAACAGCCCCAAACCATTATTCCTCCTCCACCAAACATTACAGTTGGCACTATGCATTGGGGCAGGTAGCATCCTCCTGGCATCCGCCAAACCCAGATTCATCCGTCGGACTGCCAGATGGTGAAGCGTGATTCATCACTCCAGAGAACGCATTTCCACTGCTCCAGTGTCCAATGGCGGCGAACTTTACAGCACTCCAGCCGACGCTTGGCATTGCACATGGTGATTTTATGCTTGTGTGCGGCTGCTTGTCCATGGAAACCCATTTCATGAAGCTCCCGACAAACAGTTCTTGTGCTGACGTTGCTTACAGAGGCCGTTTGGAACTCGGTAGTGAGTTTTGCTACGCGCTTCAGCAATCGGCGATCCCGTTCTGTGAGCTTGTGTGGCCTACCACTTCGCGGCTGAGCCATTGTTGCTCCTAGATGTTTCCACTTCACAATAACAGCACTGACAGTTGACCGGAGCAGCTCTAGCAGGGTCGAAATTTGATGAACTGACTTGTTGGAAAGGTGGCATCCTATGACCGTGCCACATTGAACGTCACTGAGCTCTTCAGTAAGGCCATTCATTTACATTTACATTTTAGTCAATTAGCAGATGCTCTTATCCAGAGCGACCATTCTACTGCCAATGTTTGTCTATGGAGATTGCATGGCTGTGTTCTCGATTTTATACACCTGTCAGCAACGTGTGTGGCTGAAATAGCCAAATCCACTCATTTGAAGGGGTGTCCACATACTTTTGTATATATAGTGTGTAATGGTTTCAATCTATATCCAAATCATTAAAAACCAGAGTCTAAACGACCAAGATTACTCAATGCATGTTGCATCACATAAACTACTGCCCCTTTTCATCCTAATGAGTCCAAACAATGGAAAAGGAATCCTAGATCTAACCTACAGAGGCCTGTGATGCATAAGGTAGAATCTCAGAGCAAAAACAAAAGCCTAACACAGCTAAGTAACATCCCAATGCATGGTGGTATGAACAGTATAGGAGGAAAGGAAAGGTTCAGGACCTACCTGTGAGGCCCTTGTAGTCCATCAGGTCAAACATGATGATGGCCACACAAGACCAGGTGACGACCAGGGCTAGGACCAGGATCCAGGCCATAGGGGAACTGAAGGTGGTGTACAGGTCGTCAGTCACGGTCCTCTTGGTCACCCTGGCTGTGGGGTGTCCTGCCTCCCCGTTTTTGCTCTCAATGACCATGGTTGTGGTGAAGGATTGCGCTGGAAGAAAGGACAAAATATAGGTTGTTGGCCTGATGCTGAACCAACCATAAAGGCCCAGAAGGGTTGGTTTATGAATAGACTGCACGGAGACAAGTCTTTGACAGGTGAATAGCTATACACTGAATGGACTACACTGTTTGGTACACAGTGCCAAAGGAAACCATATCATGTTTTGTGTGGAATGTGTTGTCTCTGTGATGTTTTGACCTAGCCATCAAAGAGCTCTCTCTCTAAATGAATATAAATCTCTGTAGTGTGGCAATTTGATTTGATGTTAAATGGAGAGAGATGGGCTGGTTGTGCTTCCTTACAAACACAGCATATGACCTTTATGTACGGAATTCATTTTACAAGGCTGCTCATCGATTTACCAGAATGTGGCAGACTAGGTCAGAATAAGCCATTGATTCTTGTGAAGGTGCAGTAGTTAGAATGCAGTGTTCAGTCTCTAAAATGTTATCTGCTGCTTTTATACTGTGAAATCAGGTCGGTGCAAATCAGACAGAAGCTCTTGCTGGCGGCATGGGTCTCTGGTGTGTTTTCGTAGTCAGCCCATGACAGAGATAGTATCCGACTGAAATGCTGCTCCAGCCCCCATGATTTGTGTGTGTTCATGTTTATGTATGTCTTGAGTGTGAAAGAGAGACAAAGAAAGAAAGAAAGAAAGAAAGAAAGAAAGAAAGAAAGAAAGAAAGAAAGAAAGAAAGAAAGAAAGAAAGAAAGAAAGAAAGAAAGAAAGAAAGAAAGAAAGAAAGAAAGAAAGAAAGAAAGAAAGAAAGAAAGAAAGAAAGAGAATGGCCCAGTGTGGGCTCAGGCCACCTGTTGAGTCACTTCACCATGTTGTCAGCAATGGGGGATTATGGGTCCCAATGTCCCTCAATCTCTGCAGACAAACACCATATACCATGCTTCTTCTCACTTTGATTCAACAAAATATAATACATACTGTGACTAGTACAGTGTCATAGTGTGGGTGAGTGAGTGTGTATTTATGTATGTGCATTTGAGTGTGTTTGTCAGGGTTACAGTAATCACAAACGGCCGTGATTGGGAGTCCCATAGGGCGGTGCACAATTGGCCCAGCATCGTCCTGGTTTGGCCAGTGTAGGCCGTCATTGTAAATAAGAATTTGTTCTTAACTGACTTGCCTAGTTAAATAAAGGTTAAATAAATAAATAAATAAAATGGTATTTACAGAATGGTATTATCCTGGAATCCAGGAGCAGTGGAGTGGGGATGGTGATGGAATGCACCACGCAAATATGCTGTGCTGTAAAAAAAAAAAAAGTACGCTCCAACACATCTACTTTACCAGTCTCCTGACCCCTTGATGCCTGAAGTTGACGTCCCTGTCTTGGGAACCCTAAGTAGTTCTCCATGACATCTAATCTCATGACAGTAATTGAGAGCCAGTAATATAGTCAGAATGAGTCAGCCAACAAAACACTGATCTGATCTTATCCTCTCCTGGGTGCCCTCGAAATATACTCTGACTCACTTCTAGGTCTATTTTAATTACTGTTGAATATAAGTTTTACACCCTGGCTTATGTTGGTTCAAATCTTTCTTATTGGAACTGACGTGTGAGACTGAAGGAAAACAGAATCATTCAGTTTGATTCCCAAAAGTTTTCTCAGCTGTAACAGTGATGATGGACGTGGATTATGCACTTTAAGTGCAAGATACTTAAAGCCGTGCTGACGTCACAAGTGTTTCAAGGCTGCATAGCAAATAGCCAATTATGCTAAATGATATCCAGTATTTTTAGAAGCTTCCAAATTGTCTGCAGAACTAAAATAACAAATTAAATGACCTATAATAAGGAAGTAAAATGTAAAGACATACTTAGACTTGTGTAGATACTGTACCTTCGACTCCCTCAGTCATGGCAGTTTGAAAATGTAATTTCAGCAACAGAGTTGTGGTAAAAAAAAAACATGTAGCTCCTCCGGGCTAATCCTGTTTGAGTCCTGATCGTCAAGGAGAGGATGAAACCATGCAAAGAGACCCTAAAGGAAACACTGCCACAACCAAAATGTATTACACCTGGTGTCTGGACTGGATGTTTAATCCTCCCTAAAGAAGAACAATTTTAAATATACCAAAGGGTCACAGTGGCAGGGTCTCTGAAGAGGTTCAGTTTATGTCCAGGAAGAGAGCAAAAAGTTGAGGGAAAAAGTTCCAGGGCCGGCCAGTGGAGAGGTCGGGATCCAGCCTAAAAGTTTCCCCTGCCCATGATTGGTGTAGATCAGGAAGCATAGGACGGGACAGGGGCTTCAAGGTAACCTTAACCCAGGCTATTCTGCCCTGCCTGCCTGAGTTATTCTTAGAGCTAGCCGCACCAGCTGCATTCTGCTTTGCCTTTTTAGGCAAGGGGCGTGTCCCCCTGTCATCGAGTAGGGTAGCAGACGGGGCATCAGCCGTATCCATCTGCTGGCCTGAGACTGGGACTGGCAGACAGACACGTCACGTCACTGACAGTGGAGGGAAGTGGCCACAGGCAGGAGCTGTTCATCTGGCCTACAGACCTCCATTAGCCTGGCCTTGGTGCCAGACTGATAGCAGCCAAAGTGGGTGCAGCCAAAGGGCCATGTTTACCTTGTGTTTAACTTTGTGAACATGGAATACAATCTAAAGACCACCACTGCTTCCCAGCATTACCTGTCAAGAGCTGTGCCTATATTCTTATCTGGGTGCCAGCCAGTCTGGTCAGTCACTGCCCACTCACTAGGTACCTGGTCAACAGGCTGACACCTGGCAGCCACCAAGGCATGCCTCAGGCATGGTTATTCCAATTACTCCTAGATTATAATAATAAATAATAATAATATGCCATTTAGCAGACGCTTTTATCCAAAGCGACTTACAGTCATGCGTGCATACATTTTTGTGTATGGGTGGTCCCGGGGATAGAACCCACTACCTTGGCGTTACAAGCGCCGTGCTCTACCAGCTGAGCTACAGAGGACCACAATCTTTACATCTGTAAAACCAAAGCATATCTGATACGATGGCTGGAATATAACCACCTACATTGTATGATTATCAGATTCAGTCATATGACTGTGAATTCAGATATGCATCTGTTGGTCACAGATACACTATATATACAAACGTATGTGGACACCCCTTCAAATTAGTGGATTCGGCTATTTCAGCCACACCCGTTGCTGACAGGTGTATAAAATCGAGCACACCGCCATGCAATCTCCATCGACAAACATTGGCAGTAGAAATGCCTTACTGAAGAGCTCAGTGACTTTCAACGTGGCACTGTCATAGGATGCCACCTTTCCAACAAGTCAGTTCGTCAAATTTCTGGCTATGGATCTAATCATACAGTAGAAATGACTATGTATCACACAACACTCTGCAAATAAGACCAAGGGGCAGTAGGCCTTTGTTTGAAAAGCAAGCTGATTTGATGGAGTTTGCCAGAATATAAACACTTTCAACAATCTGAATGAGAGGGTTATAAAATGTGGGTTGATGCATTTTCTACTTTATGACCATTTTCCCCATCTCTTTCAATGTACAGGCCTTTTTGAAGACTGGGCCCTACTAGTCCTCAGGCTGGAGCTAAACACATGATAAAGATACTGTACCTTTAAAAAAAATAAAAAACCAGTCAGGATCTGGTGTGACCACCATTTGCCTCATGCAGCGCGACACATCTCCTTCTCATAGAGTTGATCAGGCTGTTGATTGTGGCCTGTGGAATGTTGTCCCACTTCTCTTCAATGGCTGTGTGAAGTTGCTGGATATTGGCGGGAACTGGAACACAATGTCATACACGTTGATCCAGAGCATCCCGAACATGCTCAATGGGTGACATGTCTGGTGAGTATGCAGGCCATGGATGAACTGGGACATTTTGAGCTTCCAGGAATTGTGAACAGATCCTTGCGATACGGCGCTGTGAATTATCATGCTGAAATATGAGGTGATGGCGGCGGATGAATGGCATGACAATGGGCCTCAGGACCTCATCACAGTATCTCTGTGCATTCTAAATGCCATCAATAAAATGCAATTGTGTTCGTTGCCCATATCTTATGCCTGCCCATACCATAACCCCACCGCCACCATGGGGCACTCTGTTCACAATGTTGACATCAGCAAACCGCTCGCCCATATGGCACCATACACGTGGTCTGCATCTGTGAGGCAGGTTGGATGTACTGCCAAATTCTCTAAAATGACGTTGGAGGTGGCTTATGGTAGAGAAATTAACATAACTTTTTGTGGCAACAGCTCTGGTAGACATAATCTTGCAGTCAGAATGCCAAATGCATGCGCCCTCAAAACGTGAGACATCAGTGGCATTGTGTTCTCTGACAAAACTGCACATTTTAAAGTGGCCTTTTATTGTCCCCCAGTACAAGTAGCACCTGTGTAATGATCATGCTGTTTAATCAGCTTCATGATATGTCACACATGTCAGGTGGATGGATTATCTTGGCAAAGGAGAAATGCTTACTAACAGGGATGTAAACAAATTTGTGCAAAGATTTGAGAGAAATAAGCTTTTTGTGCGTATGGAAAATATATTTGTATTTTTATTTCAGCTCATGAAACATGGGACCATCACTTTACATGTTGCATTTTTATTTTTATTCAGTGTAGTAACTAACGAATTACATTTAGAAAGTAACCTACCCAGCCCTGAGTATCCTATGAGCTTTATACAAAGAGATGGAAATATGGCTACTTTTGTGATCTTCACGACATTCTATCTTTCGATTGAGATGTGCAGGCATTCAGACGAGACAAATAAAACAGAATGTCGTTATTCCTCTATAACTAGTAACAGTCATTACATTGGCAGCACAGCACAGGCATCTTCCACTTGGATAAATCAGAGGGGGCTGCTGATGAAATCGTGTGCAATCAGAGGAAAAACCCTCACCCTGCAGAGCGATACACCCGTGTGTGTGGCACACGCTGACGTTCACAGTCATTGCCCTTCTTACAGATCTACTACGACACCTTTAGCGCATCATTACAACACAAAACCTCAAAAGTGTTAAAAAAATGTTTGAGAACTATAAATCATGTACTGGCAGTGATAGACACCAACTGTATAGCCTTTTGGTATGACTTCTTGCCTATAGAGATTGCGCAAGTCTATCTAGGTCAATATTTTCACAGCTCAATCAGTCTTAGAGCATAATATACTCTCAATGCGGGCAACTCCATCTCCATTGCTGCCATACATGAGTTTTATAGAAGCTGGAACTTCGAAGAAATTGACGTAAGAAATGGATGATGCAAACATTGTAATCATGGAATGATAGCAGTAAGAAAAAAAATCTAGAAATGAGGCTAATAATACAATGGGCTATGAACTGATCCTGAAATTACTTTACGAGCAGACCCCTCAATGAATGATTTGAGTAACTGTGACGAGGTGTGAATGAAGGAGTCAGGCGCAGGAGGTAAAACACCGAATTCCAGAGTTTATTCCGTTTACATAAATAAAACGCACCCAGCGTCAAAACGAAACTATCACAAGGGAAATATTCCACCTTGGCAATAACAAATGGAAGAGTAGCTCAACCGAGCTACTCGCTCTCACAATGAAACAATCACTCAAAGACCAGGGGAACAGAGGGAACACTTATACACATACTAATTAGGGGAATGAGCACCAGGTGTGTGTGATTGACAAGACATGACAAGTGGAGTGATGAGAATGGGATCGGCAGTAGCTAGTAAGCCGGTGACGACGAAGGCCAAAACCTGCCCGAACAAGGAGGGGAGGCAGCTTCGGCGGAAGTCGTGACAGTACCCCCCCCTTGACGCGCGGCTCCAGCAGTGCGCCGACCCCGGCCTCGGTGACGGCCAGGAGGACGCGGGGCAGGGCGAGTCGGATGGCGACGGTGGAAATCCCTCAACAGGGAAGGATCGAGGATGTCCCTCCTTGGGACCCAGCACCGTTCCTCCAGACCGTACCCCTCCCACTCCATGAGATACTGAAGGCCTCCCACCCGACGCCTCGAATCCAGTATGGAACGGACCGAGTACGCCGGGGCCCCCTTGATGTCCAAAGAGGTGGAGGAACCTCCCGCACCTCAGACTCCTGCAGCGGACCAGCTACCACCGGCCTGAGGAGAGACACATGAAACGAGGGGTTAATACGGTAATCAGGGGGGAGTAACAACCTGTATGTAATCTCGTTCATCCTCCTCAGGACTTTAAACGGCGCCACAAACCGTGGGCTCAGCTTCCGGCAGGTCAGGCAGAGGGGTAGATTCCGGGTCGAGAGCGAGACCCGATACCCCGGTACGAAAACCGGGGCCTCCCTGCGGTGGCGGTCAGCGTTCGCCTTCTGACGACACACAGCGTGCTGGAGGCAAACGTGGGCAGCGTCCCAAGTTTCCTCCGCGTGCCGAAACCAGTCATCCACCGCAGGAGCCTCGGTCTGGCTCTGGTGCCACGGTGCCTGGACCGGTTGGTAAACCAAAACACATTGGAAGGGTGTTAGGTTAGTGGAGGAGTGGCGGAGAGAGTTCTGAGCGCATTCTGCCCATGGCAGGAACGCCGACCACTCCCCCTGCCGGTCCTGACAGTAGGTCCGCAGGAACCTACCCACATCTTGATTCACCCTTTCCACCTGCCCATTACTCTCGGGGTGAAATCCAGAGGTCAGGCTGACCGAGACCCCCAGACGTTCCAGACTCTAGATGTGAACTGGGGCCCTCGGTCGCACACTATATCCTCTGGTACCCAGTAGTGCCGGAAAACATGAGTAAACAGAGCCTCCGCAGTTTGTAGGGCCGTGGGGAGACCAGGCAGAGGAAGGAGGCGGCAGGACTTCGAAAAGCGATCCACAACAACCAGGATAGTGGTATTACCTTGGGAGAGGGGAAGATCAGTAAGAAAATCATTACTAAGGTGAGACCATGGTCGTTGTGGAACTGGTAAAGGTTGTAGCTTACCCACTGGGAGGTGCCTAGGTGCCTTACTCTGGGCGCACACTGAGCAGGAGGAAACATACACCCTCACGTCCTTAGCCAAGGTAGGCCACCAGTACTTCTCGGTCAGGTAGCGCATTGTACGACCGATACCTGGATGACCAGAGGAGGGTGACGTGTGTGCCCAGTAGATCATACGATCACGTATAAGCGCAGGCATGTACCTGAGTGGCGCAGTGGTCTAAGGCACTGCATCGCAGTGCTAACTGTGCCACTAGAGATCCTGGTTCGAATCCAGGCTCTGTCGCAGCCGGCCGCGACCGGGAGACTCATGGGCGGCGCACAATTGGCCCAGCGTCGTCCAGGGTAGGGGAGGGAATGGCCGGCAGGGATGTAGCTCAGTTGATAGAGCATGGCGTTTGCAACGCCAGGGTTGTGGGTTCGATTCCCACGGGGGGCCAGTATAAAAAAAAGATGTATTCACTAACTGTAAGTCGCTCTGGATAAGAGCGTCTGCTAAATGACTAAAATGTAAATGTAAATGTAATGTACTGCAGCCCAGCTGGACACTGCGGTTGAGATGGATCTGTGTGTAATGCCTGCGCTATATCCGCATCCATTGCACATACTACCGGCGCCACAATGCATGAGGCCGGGAGTATGGGGGTGTTGTCTCTGGGCCTCTCCTCTGTGTCATACAGCCGAGACGCGTCTGCCTTCACGTTCTTCGTACCCGGAATGTATGAGAGTGTGAAATCAAACCGGATGAAGAAGAGGGCCCACCTGGCCTGGCAAGGATTCAGCCTACTCGCTGCCCGAATGTACTTCAGGTTACGGTGGTCTGTCCAGACGAGGAAAGGGTGTTTCGCCCCTTCGAGCCAATGCCTTCACACCGTCAAAGCTCGGACAACAGCCAACAACTCCCGATCACCAACACCGTAGTTCTGCTCCGCCGAGCTGAGCTTCTTTGAAAAAGAAGGCACGGGGCGGAGCTTGGGTGGCGTGACCGAGTGTTGGGATAAGACAGCGCCTATCGCTACCTCGGACGCATCCACCTCCACTACGAACGGTAGTGATGAATCGGGGTGAGCCAGTACCGGGGCTGAGGTGAACAGACCCCGCAATCTACTGAAGGCCAAATCAGCCTCAGCAGACCAGCGGAGCCGGGACGGCCCACCCTTCAACAGGGAGGTAATGGGAGCTGCGACCTTGCCAAAGCCCTGAATAAATCTCCGATGGTAGTTGGCAAAGCCAAGGAAGTGCTGCACCTCCTTCACCGTGGTTGGAGTCAGCCAATTACGCATGGCTGAAATGCGATCTCCCTCCATCTCCACACCTGTGGTAGTAATGCGGTATCCGAGGAAGGAGATTGACTGCTGGAAAAACTCACACTTCTCTGCCTTGGCATAAAGATCATTCTCCAGCAGTCGGACCAGTACCTTGCAAACCAGGGACACATGCTTGGCGCGCGTAGTGGAATACACCAGGATGTCATCGATGTAGACCACCACACCGCGACCAAGCATGTCCCAAAACACCTATTTCACAAAGGACTGGAAAACGGATGGAGCATTCATCAAACCGTAGGGCATCACCAGGTATTCATAATGCCCCAAGGTTGTGCTGAATGCTGTTTTCCACTCATCCCCTTCCCGAATACACACCAGGTTGTAGGCACTCCTGAGGTCTAATTTGGTGAAAAAAACGGGCCCCAGGCATTGACTCAATCACTGAAGGAATGAGGGGAAGAGGATAACTAAACCGTACCGTCACCTTATTCAGTGGTCGATAATCAATGCACGGGCGTAAACCGCAATCTTTCTTCTTCACAAAGAAGAAACTTGAGGAAACAGGTGAAGTGGAGGGACGTATATATCCCTGGCGCAGTGACTCGGTGACGTATGTTTCCATAGCCTCCGTTTCAGCCTGCGACAGGGGATACACATAACTCCTGGGAGGTAAAGCGTCTACCCGAAGGTTTATCGCGCAATCCCCCTCCCGAAGATGGTGGTAATTTAGTCGCTTGCGTCTTGGAAAACGCGAGCGCCAGATCATGGTATTCAGGGGGAATGTGCACGGTGGGGGTACCGTCTAGGCGCACCAACGGAAACACCTAGACACCTACCCTGACACTCATGCGACCACCCCCGTAAGAACCCTCTGCGGCCATGAAAATGTGGGGTTCTGAAGGGATAACCATGGAATACCTAAGACTACAGGGTAAGCAGGAGACTCAATAATCAAAAAAGTGATCTGCTCAACATGCGTCCTGTGAAATCATGGTGACTGGTACAGTAACCTCCTTAACCAACCCGGAACCTAATGGTCGACTATCAAGTGCTCTGATGGGGAATGGAATGGATAGGGGAACCAATTAAATGCCTTGACGGCGTGCAAATGCCCTGTCCATAAAGTTCCCAGCTGCGCCTGAATCGACTAGCGCCTTACACTGGGAAACTACCAGGTGATCGGGAAAGGAGATAGATAAGGTACAGTGCACCGCAAAGGGCTCTGAACAAGTTTGGATGTTCGTTACCTGGGGTGATGCGTGAGTACCCTGCCTACCGCCTCCAGACCCAAAGGAACGTTGACTGCAACGTGAGGTGGATTGTCCCTTCGTGCCACCAGAGTGGCACTGTCGCTGTCCTCCTGTGCTCTCTCGACCGGCGGCTCCCCCCAGCTCCATCTGCTCGGGGTCAGAGTCGTCCGGAGTGGGAACGGGCAGACCCCTACCAGGACGTCCTCTGGCTGCTAGCAGATTGTCCAGCCAGTTGGGAGAAAGATAGCATGGAATCACGGCAGGCTAGCTCCCGTCGGGCGTCCTCCCATAGGTGGCACCGGAAATGGTCGATCAGGGCCCAATCGTTCCACCCGGACCCCACTGCCAGCGTCCGAAACTCCAGCGTGTAGTCGGTCCTCGTCCCCTGCCTCAGATGGACCAGTCGTTCGCCCGCCTCTCGACCCTCAGGCGGGTGATCGAAAACGGCCCGAAAGAGGCGAGCAAACTCCCGTAGTCCTCCAACGCAGCACCTCCCTCGTTCCACACCGCGTTGGCCCACTCCAGGGCTCTCCCACAAAGGCAGGAAATGAGGATGGATACCTTCTCCCGCTCCAGTGGCGCTGGCCTAATGCTGGAGAAATACAACTCTAGTTGGAGCAGAAATCCCTTACATCGCGCTGCCGTCCCATCAAACACCGGTGGCCGGGATATCTGGATCCCTCCAGGGGCTGAGGTGTAGGTGGCTGGATTCGGTTGACCAGCTGGTCTCGATAGATCGGGTCCTCTCTTCTCCAGGCGTTGTACTACCTGAAGAACCCGAACCATCGCTTCCCCCAAGCTGGCCAGCATCGAGGAATGCTCCTGGACCCTTGCTACAACTCCAGGCATGTCTTCTTCTGCTGTCTCCATTCAGCGGGTGAGTGATTCTGTGACGAGGTGTGAATGAAGGAGTCAGGCGCAGCAGGTAAAATACCGAAGTCCAGAGTTTATTCAGTTTACATAAATAAAACGCACCCTGCGTCAAAACGAAACTAGCACAAGGGAAATATTCCACCTTGGCAATAAAAAATGGAAGAGTAGCTCAACCGAGCTACTCGCTCTCACAATGAAACAATCACTCAAAGACCAGGGGAACAGAGGGAACACTTATACACATACTAATTAGGGGAATGAGCACCAGGTGTGTGTGATTGACAAGACAAGACATGACAAGTGGAGTGATGAGAATAGGATCGGCAGTAGCTTGTAAGCCGGTGACGACGAACGCCGAAACCTGCCCGAACAAGTAGGGGAGGCAGCCTCGGTGGAAGTCGTGACAGTGACATACCAGGCTAATAATATAGAGCTAAGAACTGAGAATTATATTAACCTGGAACTACTTTACAAGCGAACCCCTCAATGACTGATGAGTGACAGAGACAATAGGCTAGCTGTGTATTTGAGATCAAGCAAATACAAGTAGGGAAAGGCATTGAGATGTGTTCAGATCTGGACGATGCAATAAAGACACTGCATCATTTCAATGTTTTCTGTCAAGATGCACAGAATTTACTCTGAGACGCTATCATTAAAGGACAAAGCAAAGAGCTTGCCATCTTCACATAAATATGTAAAGCACTAAAAGTCCTTCTGTTGATCAGTGTGTTATTACTAACCTGGCATTGTATGAACCCCCAGCAATGAGATACTCATGAGTCCTCAATGGAAAAAAAACTACATCTAATGACAGATAGAAAGAGACGCATTACCTTCGACGGCTGTTTGAACTGTAAACACTGTTTACTTCCACATTCATTGGTTTCTCTGAGTTTGTGTGGATGAAGCATAATGTTAGACACACCTAACTGATCAAGTAAAACGGTATCTACAGCACTGCTGGTAATATAGTCATTAATACTTAATGGCAGCAGGCCTCAAGTGCAGGAACTACTCACGCTAAATGACCATTATAGAGAAAGGGTCAAGACAAGATGATCCAAAAGCAACTGTTAATGTACAACTGACAGCACAATAACATCTAATGATGTTGTTGTGCATTAGCATAGCAGACACATAAGAAATGCTCCAAATGTGTTGGGCCACAGTTTTGCTGTGTCAAACCAAATCATAATTTTGTCCTGTCAGCTTAAAATGGCCATCTGGATTCACGCTGCAAAAGAGTAACAACCGAGCTTAGCGCTACAGGAAAAACATCTGAAAACACAAAGGGCCAACTGAGCTCTCAGACAACACTAAGGCTATGTATCTAATCATACAGTAGAAATGACTGTGTATCACACAACACTCTGCAAATAAGACCAAGGGGCAGTAGGCCTTTGTTTGAAAAGCAAGCTGATTTGATGGAGTTTGCCAGAATATAAACACTTTCAACAATCAGAATGAGAGGGTTATAAAATGTGGGTTGATGCATTTTCTGCTTTATGACCATTTTCCCCATCTCTTTCAATGTACAGCCAGCCAACACTACCAGCAGGCTGTGGTAGCTAAATACAATATCTTTGTGCTAGCTACCCAACGTTTAATCGTTGCTGCGTTATGAAAGGTAAGCTTGGCTTCTTATATGGTGTTGAGTTAAGCTTAAACCATGTATTTAGATTGTAGGTAGGTATTGTAGTTTGGTATTATAGGTAGCTTACTCAGGTAGTTATTGAAGGTTATTGTAGGTAATTATTGTAGGTAAGGACTGTATTCGGCGGACTCCGGCGAAGCACGAGGCTAGCCTACCCACTACTTGGACCAACAAAGCTAGCTAGCTAGCGGGTAGCTACTGGTAACTTTTTGCAACTATGGTTAATTGTTTCCAATGTTATTTCATGCTTAAGAGTACCTGTGATTGAGCCAGCTAGCTGCTACCATTCAGCTGTTTTTCTAACCTCATCCGAGGCATTAACGTTAGGTGGTTGGTAGCTGCTGTACTTAATTACAGCTACTGATAACAGTCTGCTGTAGTTTACAACAATTCTAATTTCTAAAGTGGAAGTTGGGAGAGTTTTACTCGGGTGGTTCAGTGAAACAATTATAGTTTCTGAGGTGGAAGTTGGGAGAGTTATATATATATATTTTTTTTGGTGAGGGAGGCCTGCTCTCTCCTTTCCCTGATGTTTAGTTCATTTCATCCCGATCTCCTCTGCATTATTGTAGCCATCTGCTGCAGCCTGTCAACTATGCCTCTGCCTATCCCTGTTCTCTCCTCTCCGCACAGGCTACACAAACGCCTCACACCGCGTGGCTGCTGCCTCTCTAACCTGGTGGTCCCTGCACGCACCACACACCTGGAGTTCCAGGTCTCAGGCAGCCTCTGGAACTGCCGTTCTGCCGCCAACAAGGCTGACTTCATCCCAGCCTATGCCACCCTCCAGTCCCTCGACTTCCTGGCACTGACGGAAACATGGATTACCACTGAAAACACTGCTACTCCTACTGCTCTCTCCTCGTCTGACCATGTGTTCTCGCATACCCCGAGAGCATCTGGTCAGAGGGGTGGTGGCACAGGAATCCTTATCTCTCCCAAGTGGTCATTCTCAATTTTTCCCCTAACCCATCTGTCTATCTCCTCATTTGAATTCCACGCTGTCACAGTCACTAGCCCATTTAAGCTTAATATCCTTGTCATCTATCGCCCTCCAGGTTCCCTTGGAGAGTTCATCAATGAGCTTGACGCCTTGATAAGTTCCTTTCCTGAGGATGGCTCACCCTTCACAGTCTTGGGGGATTTCAACCTCCCCACGTCTACATTTGACTCATTTCTCTCTGCCTCCTTCTTTCCACTCCTCTCCTCTTTTGACCTCACCCTCTCACCATCCCCCCCCACTCACAAGGCAGGCAATACGCTTGACTTCATCTTTACTAGATGTTGCTCTTCTACTAATCTCACTGCAACTCCCCTCCATGTCTCCGACCACTACTTTGTATCCTTTTCTCTCTCGCTCTCCTCCAACACTACTCACTCTGCCCCTACACAGATGGTAACGCGCCGCCGCAACCTTCGCTCTCTCTCTCCCACTACTCTCTCCTCTTCCATCCTATCATCTCTTCCCTCTGCTCAATCCTTCTCCCTCCAATCTCCTGATTCTGCCTCCTCAACCCTCCTCTCCTCCCTTTCTGCATCCTTTGACTCCCTGTGTCCCCTATCCTCCCGGCCGGCTTGGTCCTCCCCTCCAGCTCTGTGGCTTGATGACTCATTGCGAGCTCACAGAACAGAGCTCCGGGCAGCTGAGCGGAAATGGAAGAAAACTAAACTCCCTGCCGACCTGGCATCTTTTCACTCCCTCCTCTCTACATTTTCTTCATCTGTTTCTGCTGCTAAGGCCACTTTCTACCACTCTAAATTCCAAGCATCTGCCTCTAACCCTAGGAAGCTCTTTGCCACATTCTCCTCACTGCTGAATCCCCCCCCCCCCTCCTCCTCCCTCTCTGTGGATGACTTTGTCAACCACTTTGAAAAGAAGGTTGACGACATCCGATCCTCGTTTATTAAGTCTAATGACACTGCTGGTCTTGCTCACACTGCCCTACCCTATTCTTTGACTTCTTTCTCCCCTCTCTCTCCAGATAAAATCTTGCGACTAGTGACTGCAGGCCGCCCAACAACCTGCCCGCTTGACCCCATCCCCTCCTCTCTTCTCCAGACCATCTCCGGTGACCTTCTCCCCTACCTCACCTCGCTGATCAACTCATCCTTGACCGCTGGCCATGTCCCTTCCGTCTTCAAGAGAGCGAGAGTTGCACCCCTTCTCAAAAAACCAACACTCGATCCCACTGATGTCAACAACTACAGACCAGTATCCCTTCTTTCTTTTCTTTCCAAAACTATTGAGCGTGCCGTCTTTAGCCAACTCTCTTGCTATCTCTCTCAGAATGACCTTCTTGATCCAAACCAGTCAGGTTTCAGGACTGGTCATTCAACTGAGACTGCTCTTCTCTGTGTCACGGAGGCTCTCCGCACTGCTAAAGCTAACTCTCTCTCCTCTGCTCTTGTCCTTCTAGACCTGTCTGCTGCCTTTGATACAGTGAACCATCAGATCCTCCTCTCCACCCTCTCCGAGCTGGGCATCTCCGGCGCGGCTCACTCCTGGATTGCGTCCTACCTGACCGGTCGCTCCTACCAAGTGGCGTGGCGAGAAGCTGTCTCCGCACCACGTGCTCTCACCACTGGTGTCCCCCAGGGCTCAGTTCTAGGCCCTCTCCTTTTCTCCCTATACACCAAGTCACTTGGCTCTGTCATATCCTCACATGGCCTCTCCTATCATTGCTACGCTGACGATACACAACTAATCTTCTCCTTTCCCCCTTCTGATAACCAGGTGGCGAATCGCATCTCTGCATGTCTGGCCGACATATCAGTATGGATGACGGATCACCACCTCAAGCTGAACCCTGGCAAGACGGAGCTGCTCTTCCTCCCGGGGAAGGACTGCCCGTTCCATGATCTCGCCATCACGGTTGACAACTCCGTTGTGTCCTCCTCCCAGAGTGCGAAGAGCCTTGGCGTGACCCTGGACAACACCCTGTCGTTCTCCGCCAACATCAAGGCGGTGACCCGATCCTGCAGGTTCATGCTCTACAACATTCGGAGAGTACGACCCTGCCTTACACAGGAAGCGGCACAGGTCCTAATCCAGGCACTTGTCATCTCCCGTCTGGATTACTGCAACTCGCTGTTGTCTGGGCTCCCTGCCTGTGCCATTAAACCCCTACAACTCATCCAGAATGCCGCAGCCCGTCTGGTGTTCAACCTTCCCAAGTTCTCTCACGTCACCCCCCTCCTCCGCACACTCCACTGGCTTCCAGTTGAAGCTCGCATCCGTTACAAGACCATGGTGCTTGCCTATGGAGCAGTGAGGGGAACGGCACCTCCGTACCTTCAGGCTCTGATCAGTCCCTACACCCAGGCGAGGGCATTGCGTTCATCCACCTCTGGCCTGCTGGCTCCCCTTCCTCTGCGGAAGCATAGTTCCCGCTCAGCCCAGTCAAAGCTGTTCGCTGCTCTGGCACCCCAATGGTGGAACAAGCTCCCTCACGACGCCAGGACAGCGGAGTCACTCACCACCTTCCGGAGACATTTGAAACCCCACCTCTTTAAGGAACACCTGGGATAGGATAAAGTAATCCTTCTACCCCCCCCCCCCCCCCCCCCCCCAAAAAAAAAAAAAAGTATAATTGTAAAGTGGTTATCCCACTGGCTATAGGGTGAATGCACCAATTTGTAGTCGCTCTGGATAAGAGCGTCTGCTAAATGACGTAAATGTGCCCTTGAGCAAGGCACTTAACCCTAATTGCTCCTGTAAGTCGCTCTGGATAAGAGCGTCTGCTAAATGACTAAAATGTAAATGTAAATGTACAGGCCTTTTTGAAGACTGGGCCCTACAAGTCCTCAGGCTGGAGCTAAACATATGATAAAGATACACTATATATACAAAAGTATGTGGACACCCCTTCAAATTAGTAGATTCAGCTATTTCAGCTACACCCATTGCTGACAGGTGTATAGAATCGAGCACACAGCCATGCAATCTCCATAGACAAACATTGGTAGTAGAATGGCCTTACTGAAGAGCTCAATGACTTTCAATGTGGCACCTGACAGGTGTATAAAATAGAATAGCCTTATTGAAGAGCTCAGTGACTTTGAACGTGGCACCGTCATAGGATGCCACCTTTCTAACAAGTCAGTTCGTCAAATTTATGCCCTACTAAAGCTGCCCTGGTCAACTGTAAGTGCTGTTATTGTGAATTATACAACGGGTGGGTCTAATCCTGAATGCTGATTGGTTAAAACCGCATTCCAGCCGGTGTCTATTCCACAAGTTACCGCTGGCTAAGTCTATGACGTTAAAATACCTATTTCCTCTGTTCCATCTAACTGCGCAATCCACTGTCTCATCAGCCCAGCCAGGCAATTTATAAACTTGATCTCCACTATAAAAAGCATCTAGACATTATCTCACATTTCTTTTAGACTAACATTTAGTTTTCAACAGCGGTTTGTATAAACCTTGCTGTCTGTCTCTCCGACATTTACAACATTGTTTCAATATTCAAATTCAATCTCCAGTTGTCCCATAGTAATGAACGAGTCGGGACGAGACAGACAGGCAGCATTTCTCAGCCAGTCAAAATCATGAATCAGCTGGCATCATTTTTATGGATATATATACAAAGAAATATCAATTGAAAAAAGCTCAAACTAAACGAAGTGCAGCTAGTTTGCAGTCTTTCCAGCTTCAGTTTGAAGTGATTGTGTTGTTAGCTGTGTTGTTGGCTAGCTCCTATGAACAACAGTGTCTTGACAAGTGAGCACATCTTCTATGCCTGGCGAAATTGCGCCTCATTTGCTCATTGTTATGGATGTGTCCAAATAAATGTCACTAGAAAACAGCTTAAACAAATGCAAATGCAGCTATTTTGCTGTTATTCTGGCTTTTTGACATGACTGTAGATTAGCCATAGTTGGCAAGGGATAGCAAGGGATAAGAATGTTGCCAGCAAGTATGGCATTGGAACATTTAGAACAAACGACTGGGTTGCGTCCATAGATACAGAACAAAAAGACTGAATGACTGGGTCGCGTCTCTGGCAACGGAACCGATAGAACGAACAACCAGCCGGCTTGCATAGCAACCCAACGATTTGTGTCGGGACTATATCTTGTGGAAGGATGAAATAGTATGAACAAATTCATCAAAATAAAGTTTTTTATGAAAATATGTAAATCATTATTTGAATATGTTGTTCGACTTCGTCTTGGGCCTAACAACACCCATGCCAATATATCCTCTAAACACCGGCTTCGAGGGCATTATCACTTAAGTGGAAACGTCTAGGAGCAACAACGGCTCAGCCGCGAAGTGGTAGGTCACAGAAGATCACAGAACGGGACCGCCGAGTGCTGAAGCGCGTAGCTCGTAAAAATCGTCTGTCCTCGGTTGCAACACTTACTACTGAGTTCCAAACTGCCTCTGGAGCAATGTCAGCACAATAATTGTTCAATGACATTCTAGACGATTCTGTGCTTCTAACTTTGTGGCAACAATTTGGGGAAGGCCCTTTCCTGTTTCAGCATGACAATGCCCCCGTTCACAAAGCGAGGTCCATACCGAAATGGTTTGTCAAGATTGGTGTGGAAGAACTTGACTGGCCTGCACAGAGTCCTGACCTCAACCCCATCGAACACCTTTGGGATGAATTGGAAAGGCGACTGGTCATGTAGTGTATTATGTACACTGCAGGGGCCTTTAAGTCATGCTCAGAATACAAAGTGCACATTCACTTGATGTATGCCAGACAAAATACAGTTTCTAACGGCTACAAGTAGAAAGACTAAGCTCAGATCACATTCAAATGGTTGATTTATTATTTGGTTTGATATATTCTTGTTCTTCAGGTGACGCTTACCCAGAATAATTCATGTGCCTCTTTCTTGTCTAACTCCAATGTTGTTACCTCTTTATGCAGGTCTCGTTCACAGGAGTAATCCATAAAAGCCTGTCCTCGGAGCCAAGGGAATATCAATAGTGACTCAACTGGGATTTCAACCATAGCCCCCTCGGGTGCTGCCTGCTACATCACAGCCAGTCCATCACACTAAAGGCTACAATAAAACAGCAACTCCTAACACAATTCGAGAGTTTGGGATCACAAGGTTCTACCTGCATTTTTGTAAAATTGAGTTATTGACATAGCCTTGTTCTGTTCAATGTGATCTACCTATATAGTACTCTAAATACTCCAATTTGAGTTGTTAAGTTCCAAAGAATACAAGCTCAAAATTGCTGACACCATTCAAAACAATGAGGGTTCGGAACTTTAAAGGCAGAATCATCTTTTTGCAGATAGAAACTTATAGTCCCAAGGTTTCGATTTGCAGATAGAATCTTATAGTCCCAAGCTCTCGATTTGTCAAAAAGACCCCTTTTGAATCTCGGCCCAAAAATCTATAGTTACATGTATTCATGCATAATCACCACTAGCTGGCCGGCATGGTACACCATCTCTCTCACGCTCTCTCTCCTCCTGACCAGTGCTGAGACAGGTGACCAAGGGTTAGGCTAATTTACAGGCAGTGGGCACCCCAAAAGACACCTGATTCCAGCCACATTACATTATAGTTACACTCCAACCAGCTCCACTTGGTAGTAGCCCTATGTGTCCCTGTGTTGAGATGGTACACCATCAATTAAAGACCTCTACATTACTGGTGAGAGTACATTGTTTTCCGGCACCTGCCCCATTTTATGTATTATCAAAACCAGCAGTTCAAAGGAGCCATATAAAGGATGCCAGGATGTAAATGCTGCCGGTTTTCCCCCTCCTTCTTGCCAAGTACCTCAACTCCTCCACAGAGTAGAGTGCAGATTATAGTTTCTTAAATGAACTTCCGACTCCTTCGAGTCGCTATGCGTTGATACTTACCGTGTACCTATGTTTGTCCTCTGTTTGTGCATGCCTTTCTTTGTTTGCTGAAATCTGTACTTTTGAATAAAACATTAATCAAATACAACTTCTGACTGTTTCCTCATTACTGTTGCTCTAAGATAGCATCTCAGCACGAATGCGCATGTGCCAATTGAATCTCAACAAGGAAACAGTCGGTGGTTGTATTTGATTAACGTTTCATTAAAAAGTATGTATTTCAGCAAACAAAGGAGGGCATGCAACAACAGAGAACAAACGTATATACACAGTAAGGATTTAAATGTAAATGTTTTAATTATCGACGCATAGGGACTCAAAGGAGTCAGAAGATAATTAAAAAAACTCTAGTCTTTGCTCAACTCCGTGGAGGAGTTTTTGACATGTATTCGTTTTTTTTTGTCATTTTAGCAGACGCTCTTATCCAGAGCGACTTACAGTTAGTGAGTGCATACATTTTTTGAGGTACTTGGCTACCCACCTTCCATCTCTTTGGCAGATTTCAATGGGGGAGGAAGGCTTCCCTCAGGGCAGGGAGATCCTGCTGCTCAAAACATCCCGTTGCATGAAATACATTCCAGTCGCAAAGTAAACAAGGTTAATCTTCTCGAGATGTGCAGACGTGAAAACTCTGGGCTAATTGCTGAGGGTGTGCAAACACACAATATACTCCAATGCCTTAACAACACCTCCCTGATGTTCTGTCTCAAGAAGATGAGGCTGATGAACATGGAGGAGACACACACCGCACATGAAGAGACGAAGGGGGAATAGGTTTGTTTTCACTCCCAATTACATTCCTCATCCAGTGGGATATGAGAACAGCCTGACCCTACACCTGGTCTGTCAGCTTGGTTACTACTCACATCTCTGTGGTTCTGTTTCTCTATCTCCTCTCATCATCACCAGCTTGTGACGTCATTAATAACACTGATCTCATCTCACACTGCCTTCAATGTTGCTGCTGCTGCTGCTACAGCCTGTGACGAGCAACAACACACAGGCTGGGAATAATAAGGCCATGTTGGGCTGGTTTCTACAGCCACCTCGTTTTGTCTGTGGGCTACTTCCATTGGCCATCAGCCTGCATGTCCCAAGGGTTTATGGCTGCTGAAATCAAACCAAACCCAGCTTTTTTATAACACCTGCTACCATCCAGATTCTCACTGTGTGGGTGATAGTCTGACTGTCAAGTGGTAAAGTAAACACACATTCACACATGCAGAGCCACACACAAACGCATGCATGCAATTTATAAATGCAGTCTATCTGTGTAGGCCTAATTGACAATTTCTGTCAATTACGGGATCCAGGTAGGCCACCATTTAAATGGCACTTCAATTTTAGGCATGAGTGCAGCTAGCCCAATAATGGACCAAAAGAGCCTAACGTTACTCCTTAGAGTCTAAAAGACCTTACACGTTCTGTTGAGAGGTGAATTAGCTTTGGTAATGTTACAGGCTTTGGTTTTTCCATTTATATTTTGAGGTTGGACGTTATCACGTTAGCACGTGGGACGCACCGATTGGTGTCACCTTGTTAGTCAGTATGTGTTACACCGGTGCTGGCTTGTCATCTCGTTAGTCACAAGGTGTTTCACCTGTGCTGATCCAGTTGATATTTAAGAGTGGCTGGCCCAGTGTTTCAGTTGTCTTGAGAGATTTGTAGGGTTAACACCTTTAGTTGGCGCTCGCTATTTGATTTCAAGAAAAACAATCTTCCCTGTTTTTGTTTTGCTCCACTGTTTGGTTTGCTTCCTGTCTTTAAGTTTGATGTGGGTTTTTCTTTTCTTTGCCTCTTTTTGGGCAAATTTAGTGGGCGCTCATGATGGGTGTCTTTTAGGTATGAGTTGTTGTTGCTAGTCAACTTTCAGTGGACACCCCCATGAGTGTCTTCCAGAACCCCTCCTAAAACCCAACCTGTTTAGTTTTGGTTCTCAGTGCAGTAGAAGCAGCTGAGGGGGACCATCTAACACATGGAAACCATATTTGATGTATTTGATACCATTCTACTCATTACACTCCAGCCATTACCAAGAGCCCATTCTCCCAACTTAAGGTGCCACCAACCTCGTGTGTCAGTGACTATTTGTTAGTTTCCCCTTCTGTTTGAGTGACAATTTTTGGTTTTCTTGCTGGGGAACATAACAGGTAGCAAAAACAGCCAAATACTCCATCTAAATGTGAATTGATTCTCAATTGCGGTACGGTTCTAGAAACCTAAAGCCCTCTACTTTCATATCACAACAAAATAATTTCACAAGGCCTCCCGAGTGGCGCAGCGATCTAAGGCACTGCAGTGCTTGAAGCGTCACTACAGATCCGGTTTCGATCCTGGGCTGTGTCGCAGCCGGCCTTGACCGGGAGACCCATGAGGCGACGCACAGTTGGCCCAGTGTCCTCCGGGTTAGGGGAGGGTTTGGCCAGCTGGGATGTCCTTGTCCCATTGCGCTCTAGTGAGTCCTGTGGCGGGCCGGGCGCATGCACGCTGACATGGTCGCCAGTTGTACAGTGTTTCCTCTGACACATTGGTGCGGCTGGCTTCCGGGTTAAGCGAGCAGTGTGTCAAGAAGCAGTGCGGCTTGGCAGGGTCGTGTTTCGAAGGACACATGGCTCTCGACCTTCGCCTCTCCCGAGTCCATACAGGAGTTGCAGCGATGGGACAAGACTGTAACCAATTGGATATCATGAAAAAGGGGTTCAAAAAATAATTATAATTTCACAAATGTACACTGTTAATGTTTTAATTGGTTTTAACACAGTTGCAGCTGACAGTATTTTTTAGGTGACAACACGCTTGTGGCGTCCGTCTTCCGTTTACACACAGGTGTTCGAGAGACACAGATAGCTGATTAGCCTCTGTCTTCTGTCTGTTTTCCGGAAACAAACACTGTAACATAGAAATATGGCCGTGTGAGAACCTTAACCATAACCCTATAAAAGGTGTGTAGTGATTTAAAGTTTTTTTTTTATTCTGTAAATTGTGTAAAGAATTAACTAAAACTCAGGGGAGAGGACCAGACTTGTATGCAATAGTTGCCTTGAACGCAGCTCCCTACTTAAGTGATAATGCCCTCGAAGCCAGTGTTTGGAGGATATATTGACAAACTCCATCTTCGCCTCTGGTCCCACTGGTCCTGTGACCGCCACCGCTGCAGGGCCTCACCTTCTTCTCTGCCAGCGACGACAGCTCAGCCAGCTATATGTGCCTGCTGCTCCTCCAGCTGTGGCTCTGCCCCTGTTCCTCACAGCTGTGACCTCTCAGTTCAGTGAGCCAATTGCCTCAATGTTCCAGTTTTCCCTGCTCGCCGCAGCCCTGGCCTCCGGCTCACCATTCCCTCTCGACGGCCACCCTGGCTCTTCCTCCACACAACACCCTCCACTTCGCATCCATTCTCTTCCTCGCTTCACCAGCAGATCCTACAAAGTCCCACTGCTGAGCCTCATTTTCTACCTACATCCCTTCTCAGCATGTCAGACATCCCTATCCTCAACAAAGATACCTTCACCATCAAACACAGTAAACTGATCAGTTTAGCAGAACCACAAGTCTACCAGTTCTGGCTATCATCTACCCTCAGCCCTTACCAACCACTCACCTACTTCCTACAGCTCAGACAATCTCAACATGCCTTTCCATCCGATCCACTGTTCATCACTAAATCTGGTTTCCTCGCCTCGCCAATGGTTCCATTCCCACCTGAGAAAAATACTATCACTGTATGGCAATCCTGTTGATCAATTTTCCTGACGCTCCTTCCACATCGGCGCTGCAGCCATGGCATCTTGACACAGCATCCCAGACCATACGTACAACTCCTTGCATGCTGGTCCTCTGAAGCCTATCATTTCTACATCCGCTCTGACGTCAACAACATCAGAGCACACAACATTCTCATCTCTCAGAACAAGCACTGTCTTCTAGTCCCTGTCTCTTTTCAGGGACACCATGTACCTCACGCTTCCTAGCTGAGTCTGGTTCCTCTCAGTTTTCTTCCTTCAGGGGAGTTTTTCCTTGCCACAGTCGCTTCTGCTTGCTCTCCTGGGGTCTAAGGTTGGGTCACTCCGTGGGCGTCCATAAGTTAAATTTATTTGCATCAAAGAAAATGTGATAAACAACAATACAGGAGAAAAAAAACAACTGCCCGTGAACGGGAGTCCCATAGGGCGGCGCACAATTGGCCCAGCGTCGTCTGGATTAGGGGAGGGTTTTGCCGTCGCGCACTAGCGACTCCTTGTGGCAGGCCGGGCGCCTGGAGGCTAACTTCGGTCGTCAATTGAATAGTGTTTCTTCCGACACATTGGTGCGGCTGGTTAAGCGGGCGGGTGTTAAGAAGCGCGGTTTGGCGGGTCATGTTTCGGGGGAAGCATAACTCGACCTTCGCCTCTCCCGAGCCCGCTGAACACAACCTAATTATAAATGAATTGATCAGTAAATATGTTTTTATGTGAGAGTTAGGCTATATGGAGGAGATTACTGAGTAGTTTGGTTCATCAGGCTGACCCCCAGTCTTTGCTTTAAGTTATTGAGGGATGATGTTCTGGCATTGTAAAGATAAGAATTCCAGAGTATGGTACCTCTGTATCTGATAGAGAATTGACTATGTGAGGTGTGGCATTGGGGAGGGTGAAGGTTATCACAGTGTGTTGTATAGATGGATTTCAGAATTAACCTGGAAGAATCCATTGAAGGGTTTAGGTCAACTGTCTGGGAGGTATGAGTATTTGTAGATGAAAGTGCATAATTGGCATACGTTAATGTCGTCAATAGACAAGGTATTGAGTTTCTTAAACAAAGGTGCAGATGGAGCCAGGTAATTAGAGGTGGCTAGTCCTGCAAATTTATTTTGTATGATGAGTAATTTGTGTAGGTAGGAGGCATATGTACTGGCCCAGACAATATTACAGTAAATGAGATATGGGTAAATGTAGCTATAGTACATAGTTAGGATGCAAGCCTGATGAACCAAACCACTAATCTTTCTGATGATACCAACAGATTTCATCACTTTGCTGCAGACAAATTCAATGTGATCTTTCCAGGATAACCTTTCCTCAATTAGAACTCTGAGGAATCTTGTTCCATTTCATTCCCACCAATTGAGATTATGGCTATTTTTTTTACAATATTTCTTATTCTTACTAGTGAATACAATAAAGTTGGATATTTGTGACATTTAAAGATAATTTGTTTATCTGGAACCATTCAGAAAATTTGGCCATGCCTGAGTTGGCTTCATTAATTAGTTAATTACGTTTTTTGTGTGATTAAAATCAAATTGGTATCATCAGCAAAGAGAATGGAAAGTATGGTGGAAGACACAGCAACAAGGTCATTGATATAGATTAGGAATAACAAAGGTCCAATTATCGAAACCTGTGGCACGCCACAGGATATCTTGGCCCTGGTAGATGCACAGCCGTTTGCATAAACAAATTGTCTCTATCATAAACATAACTATATAACCAATTATATGTATAATCATGAAAACCGGAATTTAGTTTAGAAATGATGATCAACCGTGTCAAACACTTTGGATAAATCTAACAAAATGCCAAGTACGTACTCATTGTTCAGGGCTGTAAAGATTTTATCCACAAGTTGCAAAAGACGAAAACTACATTTGTGCTCATATAGAATATAGTGGATTTAAATGTTTCAGCTTTTTCTTATACACCAATTTGTCTAGGATTTTAGAAAAACATGGTAGTACAGATATTGGGCGATAATTTGTAAAAGATCTTGGATCCCCAGATTTATAGAGGGGGATAACCTTGTCAATTTTCAAATATTTAGGAACGATACCAGTTTGCATAGATTTGGTGAAGATATATGTTGGAGCCTCAGTAATCGAGGAAGACACTGATTTCCCCAAAGAGGTGTCAATCTCATCATGACCTGCTGCTGATTATCTTTTAAGGTACCAATTACCTCCATCACCTCCATTACATCAGGAGGATCAAACTGAAGCAGAGAAGGGAAATGTCCCTTAATGTAATCCAAGGGATTTCCATCAGTTTTCTCTATTCAATATGTATTTGACAGAGAGGAACCCACAGTTGCAAAAAAGTTATTAAATTTACTTGAAATAACATCAGAATCGCTATAGGTCTTATTTTCAACAATAAATTGAGATGGGATAGTTGTAGATGCCTTCTTATTCAACAGTTGATTGATGATTTTCCAAGTTGACTTTATTATTTAAGGATTCTTGGAATTTGTTAGTAAAATATATATTTGTAAACCAAGGTTTCCAGAACCCTTCTGCTGCTCGCTTATGTGATTTAACTAAGGGAAAATAGTGGTGAAATACAGAATTGAAAGATGTGAGAAAAGTCTGGTAAGCAGACCCCACATCGGCCTGATTATAAAAGATGTCCCATGAAATATCAACATCTTAAAGTGCTCACAATTACTTTTGTTAAATATTCTACATTTTAATGCTACTAATAATTCCCATCTGTTCATTTCCAGCTGCCAAAGAGACATGGAAAATTGGAAAGTGGCCAGAAATGTTAGTATCTAGTATACCTGTATTAGCCACATTATTCAAAGAATTTGTAAAAAATATTATCAATAAGGGTGGCTGATGATCTTGTCACTCTTGTGGGCTTATAGATGAAGGGATACAGATAGCTGGAGTATAAAGTATTCAAAAAGTCAGATGTCAGTGAGTGGTTCTCACTTTTAAATAAGTCTGTTGTAATCACCCAATAGAATTATTATTAATCAAATCCAAGGTTGATTCAAGGATATCAGTGAAACTACCAATGTCAGAATCGGGTGGCCAATAGATGCATCCAATTACCACTTTTTTACCACCAAAAAATGAACAGGAGGGAATTTCTATGAAAAAAAATTTAACATCAATGTTATCAGATATAAGTGCAGGTATATAAACATTTAATGAACAAAAATGGACACTCCTCCTCCCACTCTTGATGTTCTAGAGTGGTGAACAGCATTATAAGGAGACATGTCATAAAGCATGGTTGTCTCTTCAGTCAAACATGTTTCTGAAAGGGCAACGATGGAATATTCATGACTGAGAGAAGACAGATAATGAACAAGGTGGTCATGATTTTTAGGAAGACTGCGAATGTTCAAATGAAAAGTAGAAAAATAAGCTTGTCTTGGAATTAGATAAACTGCTATACAGGTTGTTAAATTGCTTAACATTATTGTAATCACAAGTGATAGACCTTTCTCTGGTAAATATCAGGAAATTTGAATCTGGATCAACACAATCATATTTATCGTTTGCTTCAATAATATCTAATGGGTTAAAGATCATGTTATCAGGGTTGGTATCCTGCCCAACTAAGAGAGATACACAGTCGGAATCATCCAGAGAGTACACTGTACTACCTCAACTATATCGCCAACCATTCAGCACCTGCAGAATAGCTCACTTCCTCTCCAGGGCCCGACTAATTTGGAGTTCTCTTTTTGGGGATTGCCATCACCACAGAAGCCTAAGTACCACTGCCTGACGATGATGTCTACCTAAGATTCCAAGCCAAACTCTACAGAGTCCATCCCCCCGGATCCTTCATCTGCAGCCTTTGGCTTCATCTGGTCCATTCTCATTCCCCAACTGAATCCGTCACACATCCATTCAATTTCCTCCATAACTTTCCTAAAACCATTTCAATGTCTGGTCCTTAAACTCGTGAATTGCTATAGATTTATTGTTACAGGGAAACTGCTAATCTGTTCGTCAGACGGTGGCCAGTTCTAAGAGGAGCGACACAGGGGTGCGGTCCTATCATATCGTTTTGAGATGTGATGATTAGATTAGAGAATGCGTGTGAAGTTTTATACCTTTTATTTTAATGTTTTGGGCCATGCAAAGTGATTGTTAATTAGACGATGGGAGATACTGGGATTTGGCGCTCTTGGAAGAATAAAACTTTGTTAATTGAGTCATTGTAAACCAATCTCCTGGTGTAGCACTCCGTTACACTAGTCTTTTATACGTTTAAATATTTTGTATCTTTTGACATTGAAGACTTCTGGTATGTACCATTTGATAATTGTATTATTGCTAACTAATAAATCTGATTACTTTTAAATTGACACTGACAGTAGTCCCCATATTTCTGAGTAATTTTCCTTGAATTATTATTTGAATGGTCTAATGGTAAATGTTATTCATACTACACAGCAAACAGTGCCTTCGGAAAGTATTCAGAGCCCTTGACTTTTTCCACATTTTGTTACATTACAGCCTTATTCTAAAATGGATTAAATTGTTTTTTTCCCTCATCAATCTACACACAATACCCCATAATGACAAAGCAAAAACACGTTTTTAGAAATGTTTGCACATTTATATTAAAAAAATAAAATAAAATAAATATTACATTTACATAAGTATTCAGACCCTTTACTCAGCACTTTGTTGAAGCAACTTTGGCAACGATTACAGCCTCGAGTTTTCTTGGGTATGACGTTACAAGCTTGCCACACCTGTATTTGGGGAGTTTCTCCCATTCTTCTCTGCAGATCCTCTCAAGCTCTGTCAGGTTGGATGGGGAGAATCGCTGCACAGCTATTTATAGGTCTCTCTAGAGATGTTAGATCGGGTTCAAGTCCGGGCTCTGCCTGGGCCACTCAAGGACATTCAGAGACTTGTCCCGAAGCCACTCCTGCGTTGTCTTGGCTGTGTGCTTAGGGTCGTTGTCCTGCTGGAAGGTGAACATTCACCACAGTCTGAGGTCCTGAGCAGGTTTTCAACATGGATCTCTCTGTACTTTGCTCCATTCATCTTTGCCTCGATCCTGACTAGTCTCCCAGTCCCTGCCGCTGAAAAACATCCCCCACAGCATGATGCTGCCACCACCATGCTTCACTGTAGAGAAGGTGCCAGGTTTACTCCAGACATGACGCTTGGCATTCAGGCCAAAGAGTTCAATCTTGGTTTCATCAAGGGTTCTGAATACTTTCTGAATGCACTGTATTATGGTCAAGTTCATTCTACACTAATTCTCTATCATCCTCAGTCAAAGTGGATTTTCACTAATCTACACATTGACGTAGATTATTATTTTGTGCAAGTTAATTTATACAGTATTATTCAACATGTCCCCCCCCCCTGGGATTTGAACTTGCAACCTCTTGGTTCACTGTTTTCAGAGCGTCCTGCTACGCCTCCCTGTCAGTTATCGGTTCATCTGACTATTCTCATTGATTTGTTTTACTTATTTCATCAATTTAAGGGTTTTCTGTATAGTTGTCTGTTGGTGGGGTAAGTTAACCTGTTTTAATTATACTGTTAACCTGTTTAAATGATCTCGCTATGGTCAGTAAAATAGTTTTTCTTGAGTGTACTTTTAACAGAGCTGAGATTTACTTCAAAGTGCGTTCACCCTATTGCTTACACCTATCAAGTTGTGTCATGTACATAGTAGCCTCTTGTCACACCCTGACTCAGGGGACTCTTATATGTTGAGTCAGGGTGTGTGTATTCTTTGTTTGTATATATTCTATGTTGTATATCTAGCATGTGTGGATCTATGTCGGCCGGTGTGGTTCCCAATCAGAGGCAGCTGTCGCTCGTTGTCTCTGATTGGGGACCATACTTAAGCAGCCTATTGGCACAGTCTAGTTGTGGGATCTTGTTCCGGTTAAGGTATGTTGTGTGTGCTACCTTGGACTTCACGTTTCGTTTCCTTCGCCGTGGTGTTTATTCAGTTAAAATAAACATGTACGCATATCACACTGCGCCTTGGTCTGACCCGTCCTTCAACGAACGTGACAGAAGATCCCACCAAACAAGGACCAAGCAGCGTGCCGAGAAGGAGCAAACGCCTGGTACTCAACAGGAGGTTACGTTAGTAGATGTCCTGCTCGGTTGGGGGAGAATTACGGAGGAGGAGGCCGTCCGTTATCGGAGGGCGATGAAGGAGGATGCCCAGGTAGGAGAGGAGAAATGGCGGCAACAGTGCCGACGACGGAGACCCGAGAGGCAACCCCAAGAAAACATTTTGGAGGGGGCACACGGTGTGGACGACGAGGCAGCAGGAGGCCGTTAAAGGGCGGATCTGCAGGTTAGGAGGCCACCATGTTACGGGGGCTATTGGTTCAGAGGGAGCAGGAGTTATTCGGTCAGAGGGAGGCGCTACAGGAGGCTAAAAGGGAGAAGGAAAGAGTAGAGACACGGCGAGAGGAGCTGGTTAGGCAGCAGAAGGAGCGGGGGTTAATAAAGGAACCCAGTCCTGCTCCTCGCACCAAGGAAGTGGTGCGTGTCGCCAGTCCGGTCCGGCCCGTTCCTGTTCCCCGCACCAAGCCAATGGTGCGTGTTCCCAGTACGGCCCGGCCTGTTCCTGCCCCTCGCACCAAGCCTGTTGTGCGCGTCGCCAGTCCGGCCCGGCCTGTTCCTGCTCCTCGCACCAAGCCAGTGGTGCGCGTCGCCAGTCTGGCCCGGCCTGCTCCTGCTCCTCGCACCAAGCTAGTGGTGCGCGTCGCCAGCCTGGCCCTTCCTGTTCCTCTCACCAAGCCAGTGGTGCGCGTCGCCAGCCCGGCCTGTTCCTGCTCCTCGCACCAAGCCAGTGGTGCGCGTCGCCAGCCCGGCCTGGCCTGTTCCTGCTCCTCGCACCAAGCCAGTGGTGCGAGTCGCCAGCCCGGCCCGGCCTGTTCCTGCTCCTCGCACCAAGCCAGTGGTGCGCGTCTCCAGCCCGGCCCGGCCTGTTCCTGCTCCTCGCACCAAGCCAGTGGTGCGCGTTGCCAGCCCGGCCTGTTCCTGCTAACAGGGTAGGGGCCGGGAGGCGGAGAGTGAGAGGTCGTCACGCCCCGAGCCGGATCCGCCTCCGAGGCGGAATGCCCACCCGGCCCCTACCCTGTTATGTTTATGTAGTGCGGTCGGAGTCCGCACCTTTGGGGGGGGGGGGGGGGGGTACTGTCACGCCCTGACTCAGGGGACTCTTATATGTTGAGTCAGGGTGTGTGTATTCTTTGTTTGTATATATTCTATGTTGTATATCTAGCATGTGTGGATCTATGTTGGCCGGTGTGGTTCCCAATCAGAGGCAGCTGTCGCTCGTTGTCTCTGATTGGGAACCATACTTAAGCAGCCTATTGGCACAGTCTAGTTGTGGGATCTTTTTCCGGTTAAGGTATGTTGTGTGTGCTACCTTGGACTTCACGTTTCGTTTCCTTTGTTGTTTTGTCGTGGTGTTTATTCAGTTAAAATAAACATGTACGCATATCACGCAGCGCCTTAGTCTGACCCGTCCTTCAACGAACGTGACACCTCTGGTCCCATAAGAGACACAAATGAAATTTGTGGTGCTTTTAATAACCATTTTGCCTCACCTATTTGAAAGAATAGTGTCTGAAAATACTTAAAGTTCCACTAGAGAGAGTTGTTTATTCACCTCTAAACAGATAGCAGAGAATGATCCACTTCCAGGTACTCATTCTTTTTTTTCTCATTTGAATCAGCTTTCTGCCCCTCTCATTTTCTCAACCTTTGAATCACATTTTTATTGAACAATTGCTTCCGGTGCTATCCCTAAGATCTGGAAGGCGGCGCATGTCCTCCTCCTTCACAAAGGCGGGGATCCTTCTGACCTAGATAACTATCGCCCAATTTCTAAACTATCTTGCCTTGCAAAAACATTAAAATCACTAACGCTCAGCTATGAACTTTTAAAATCTCAAATTACTGTATATTCTTAATGTGCACCAGTCTGGTTTTAGACCTGGACATAGCACTGTTTAAGCAGCTACGCTTGTCTTAAATTATGTGTTAAATTGCTTAGATCATAGGAATAACTGTACTGCCTTGTTTATAGACCTAGCCAAGGCCTTTGATACTGTCGACCATCCCCTACTCATTCAAAGATTGTCTGAAATGGGTCTCGACCAGGCATCTTGCAAGTGATTTGGGAACTATCCCTCAGACAGAGCACAATGTGTGCTTTCTGATGGTGTCAAGTTACTTGTTATTACTAAATGTGTCCCGCAGGTGTCGATTTTGGGACCTGTCCTCTTTACTATTTATATAAGTAATAATGGTCTATCTGCAAAAACCTGTAACATTAATCTGTATGCAGATTACACTTATGTACATTATTCCCCTACTGCTGACCAGGCTATGTTAGAACTGCAATCAGATTTTGTTGCTTTGCAGAAAGTTGGTACTAAATGTATGTTTTCTAATTCTCATAGACGTATTTCAGATGGTTATACACATTTCTGCATTGGATGGTTCTCTCACTCAGCAGATTCGGGCCTATAAATATCTGGGCTTTTGGATTGACAAAAAAAGTACATTTAAAAAAAACATATGGATGAGCTAGTGAAGAAGCTGATGTTTAAAGTAGGCTTCTTTTATAGAAATAGATCATGCCTCTCTCTAAACAGCAGGAAGCAGGTTGTACAGGCAATGTTCCTGACAGCTCTTGATTATGGTGGCACCATTTATTAGAATGCAGCAGCCACTACTCTAAAACCCTTGGATGCAGTGTACCACAGTGCGCTTCGCTTTATCACAGGAGACAGGTTTAATACTCATCACTGCATCCTTTATCAGAAGGTCGGCTGGAACTTTCTGAATTCCCAAAGATCACTTAATTTCTAATTTTTTTGTTTACAAAGCTCTGTTGCCCAAGCTTCCAACATATCTCACTTCTCTGTTAAAGTATAAATATATGAGGCACTAAACCCGCTCACAGGGTTGGTTATCTCGAGGTCCCTCATGTCTCTACCAACCTAGGTAAATCAGCCTTTAGTTTGAATCATTACTAATGATTATAACGTTACCTCGTGAGCATAGCATCACGTCTCTCCTTTACTATTATTAAGCGTGATGAATGTCATTCGCCTATTAACTTCATCCTATGAGCATGACACACTAAGGCAATTTCACCATGCTTGCTGATTAACCTATGGGCTCACTCATGCAATAATCACTTTCCTTTCTTTCAACCAATAGGCATGAATCTAGGGGAGTATTTATATGTCAACTCAAACCTTGTTTTTCCCTCTCGCTGTTTTGCAGCAACAGTCTCCAACAACTTTCCACCTCCCCACCATTAACTGAAGGACTGTCACTGCCAAGCACTGCTGTCGTGTAGTTCTGTTAACTTTACAGCGAGGACAGGCAGGGGTGAAGGACATGGTGTACTAGCAAGAAGTGCGCTCCATTCTTCGGTTTTGTTTGGAATTAGGCCCCATGTGATGCTAATTAGTGAATATTGTCGTTCTGAGTAGGCCTACTCAAAGGTGTATATATGGTAAAAGGATGTTTATCCTACTCAGGGACGGCTTGTTCAATAGGGCGATATGGGCGACGCACTGCCAAACGGGAAAAGGAAGGGATTTTTTTTCTAATCAATTATAAAAAATTAAAAAAAAAATATATATATATAATTTTTTTAAATAAATTTATAAAAAATTATATCACGGCAACAGCAGTTATCAGTGTTCACGTCTGATCTGCCAGCCACTAAATGTCAAATCAGGCTAAAGTCGTGCTTCAAATGGCCCCGCCCGTTTTTTGGGCGATTTCAGTCAGGTTGAAAATCGCCCAGAAGTCTCTCATAGCCTGTCATGTAAAATCTATTTTTTTCACATTTCAAAGCTTTCAATACATTCTCTATGGGTGTCTGTGTGCATGCACTTACGCGCTTTCGTCATACGTGACATAACGTTGAACGTAACTAAGACAATGGCGGCTATCAGCGTCTATGTTGCGACCTGCAGTGTGGCGTTATTTTATGTTTTTAATTTGTAGACTTAGTTTACAAACATTCTGCAAACATTCTGCTTTGGACTGATCTTCGGTTTTGGACTGATCTTGTTGATCGTGTACATACCCGCTACGAACGGACTAAATAATGAAAACGCTGCTGGCAGAGAGGTGGAGCCGGCCACCTTCACCCTGGTCAGAGCGGACCGCGATCCTGGTAAGAGAGCGACTCTGTACCCCGACATTGAACTGCTTTCTGTGTCATTGAACCTTACTATTGTTGATAAAACAAGTTTACTGGAGAACGGAGAAAAAGTAGAGACTTTTGGACAAGGTGGATAATTGTATAATATAAGGCAGTTTATTCAGAGGTAAAGATATCTGCAATCGCGTTCACGGACCCGTTCGTCAAACTCTTAGGGAGCTATAAATTAAGCCCCATTACTTACCATATCAGATAAGAGAAATTGCTGCAGCTACATATATTTTACATCCTGGCCCTACATAGTTCACTATTTGCATCACTTACCAAAATATTACATGTGGTCATATATGCTTGGAAAGTGGAGATGCCATAGAACGTCAAAAAAGTAAACATTGCTGGAGACACATTGCGTTTGCTAGCGAAGAGATTTGTTGTGGCAAATGAACTTGGGCTGGGAATTGCCAGGAACCTCACGATAAGATATATGCATCAGCATTGCGAGTCTCATGATTCTATACGTATTGCGATTCGATACTGTGATTTTATTGCGCACCATATGTCTGTTGCAGAGGGATCAGAAAGCCATGAGAACGAGTTTTGATCAGTCATGGAAATAAAAGTGCTGAAAACAAATTGGCTCCCAATGTGAAAAGATTGAGAACAAGCTATGAAGGAACAATAATGGTGTTTTGGTGCAGGTACAGCCAACTAGCGCTAAAATATTGCGATATTGTCAATACAGTATATCGTAAAGTATCACTATGTAACTCGATTTCTTTCACCCCAATCCCTCAAATTAACGGTAAATAACTGAATTGTTTGCCCCACATTTAGCTAAGATGATTAGCTAGCCAGCTAAAATGTTTTATTTAGTTAGCAGTCGCATCTACAATAGTTTACTGTCAATAACATGTCTCCAAAAATGACGTGGTGTCTCCAATTGTGTTGACATTTTACAATTGCAATGCGCATCCATGAGTATCCACACAGTAAAAAATGGGGTGTTAATATTTCAGAGTAAAGTTATTTTAACCCAGATAGAGTATTTTCAACATTTTTGAGAGTAAAGTTGCTCTATCAGTGGAGTTAAAAGTGAGTGTAAAAATCTGCAGATACGCAGTGACAATTTCAACTCTACAGCAGTGATGAATACCCGCCACTCTGCTTTGCTGAAGTTTGGCACGTACGTTGGTGGAGGAAGATTGCGAAGGAGTAGCTAGGCCACAGATATTGCTAGGTAAGTTACATCCCCGTTTTTTCAACACCAAACCGGTATTTTTTAACTTTACATAATTTTAGAGTTGTGCTGATGTCAAGGTCATATTTTAAGTTACGAGTTCCATGCGGCGGTCCCCCTTGCAGTGACCTCGTCATCAGCCAGCTAAATTAGCTTGTAAGTTCAGATGGTTGACAGTAATAACTGTTATATGATATACCCATGGAATATGTTTGATATTTTTGTGAATGGCTTGCTGTTTCATATGGCTAAAAATAGGTAACGTTAACTTAGCTAATCAGTTCGTTTGAAGGACACCACCGTTTGGCATGAGCGCAGATTGTGCTTGTCATGCGGTTAGCTAGCTTGCAATCAGTATCGGTAACTGTCTTTCTTTGTGTTGCAATATTTTCACGAATGAAGTTTGTCAGAATGGTAAATACGTAAAATAACGTTCGCTAACAACAAAACATTTATACAGATAGTATTGTTAGCTAACGTTATTGTATAGCTTCCCAGGCTTCCTTACACTAACGTTAACTGTTTTTTATAAAGCTATATATAACGGTAATGTTAGCATGCTTCTGATAGTTAGCCAGCTAATGTTGGTGTTATAAAACGATAACTTAGATCACTGATTTGCATGACGGGTTTGTTTAACATTGCTTAACCATTTTAATGGTTAGCTACTGTTCGAACTAAAATGGCTAATGAGCTAGCTAACTTTGACACATAGCTAGTTATTTGGTAGCTAATGGGACAATGTGCCTCTAAACTTGAACTAGCCTACACCCATTTGCTGCAGAAAATGGCAGCTTAACGTTATATTCAACCAGCACAACTTTGTCTACTTCAGCCTTTGTAATTGCAGTGTAACGTCTAAGTAATGCATAGTGCATTGCGTAGCTAGTACTACTGAGATAAATGGATAGTTAGCTAACGCTTAGTTGAACCAGCACTAAATGATGATTTTGAATATATATTTTCTTTGTTAACAGAGGCAAAATGCTGTTGCGTGTTCAGCTCGGGGAAGAGCAGAAATACGTCAAGCTGTCTGAGCTGACATTCAATGCTTTCTTGAAAGAAGGTAGGTATAATAGGTTAAAGCAATACATATCACCCTAATGACAAAATAATACAGCATTAAGCTATTATCTTATGATATCTATTTAGGTCTATAGTCATTTCTGCTGTGCTTTATATTTTCAGTAACATAAAATCAGGTGCAGATCCTTGTCTTTCATCATTTTGTGAACACATGAGGCAACCTTAAGTATGAACTTGGATTCTTGTGAGAAGGGAATGCATGTTTTTCTTTTTTTTCTTCTTTTTTTAACAGTGTGTCTAAAATTCAACATACCAGAAAGCAGAAAGCCAGACATTAAGGTGTATGACCAGTCTGACACAGAAGTTGACTCAGATGTTTTTGAAGAATTAGTAAAGGAGTCACCTGGAACTTTCAGAATCATGCTGGGCAATGGACTTGGTATTCATTCATTCAATTAGTTTTTTAGTTTAAAGGCCAGAATGAGAACCTTTATTGTCTTAAAAATAACAGTTTATTGTAATATGTTTCTATGTTTTGCACAAATTTCATAATGAACAGATACCTCTCATTCATCATCATGCTCGGGTACATCTGATGACACCATCATTCTGAATTTCACTGTGTGTGACGATGTTGAAGAAGTAGCGGCTGGCGAAGGAAGCCAGCCTAAAAGGCCATGCCACATAAACTATGAGGCAAAAGCAGTAAGTGGTGAACATTGCTGTTAAGTCCAATCTGAATGTTGTTTCATCATGTGACAGCATTACATATTGTTTTACAATTACGGAAAGCACATTTCTTTCCACCTATAGCTGATTGAAAAAATCCTAACATCAAAGCCTGGTGCTGAACGCATTATGCAAGAGTATGGAAAAACCAAATCTCTGACAGATGCCACCAGAAGACAGATGATCAACATACTTGCTGCTGAGATGACAGAAACACATGGGTAAGCATTAAGCATATAGATGGGCTGTAAAGAAACATTGTTATTATTTTCCGGTTATTAATTATGTAAAATGTGTTGTGCAATATCAATTCAGTGTGATGTTAACTTTGAATTCATATGCTAGGACATCCCCCCCCAAAAGTGTCAGAGTGATGTATGCACAGGGGATAGTAGCTTTGTTTCCCTATCTAGAAGACCCATACTCACAACATGGATATGTAAGTAAATGGGTTATTGCAACATTATGCACATATTCACTCTATGAAATGGGAATAGTACTCCTTTATAATTTATTTATAATAATATAGGATCATTACTACGATCCGGAGAGTGGTTCCGGATACCTTGCATGGCGATTGAAGACCATACAAAGAAAAACAGCAGAGGAAAGAGGTGCCTCAGTCAGCAAATCTCCTAAAGGTATGTTTTCTGATCAGTGACATGTAATTATAATGGTGACCTGTGAATTGTACAGAAAGGATTTCTTAACACTGTATTTTGTCTTAAGTTGGTGGGCCAGGCCGTGATCGTCAGCCCTTCACCTATGACAGAGAGCCATCTGATGAGGATGTGGAAGCAGCTATTGCTGTTTTGAGACACTCTGCTGATGAAAACACTGTCCGTGAGAAGATGAAAATGACCTTCATATATCGGCAAGCAATGGTCAACGATGAAGCCAAATCATCAGATGTCTTCTCGGTCTTCCCAAGATTTCTGGACACACCAGGACTGGTATGACAACTTAATTCACTGCATCACCAAAAATATCCAATGAAGAATAAGGTAACACTCATTATTTCTGTCTTTGTGTGTTACATTGCAGATAGAACAAGATTTCAGACTTCTGTTTGGTGAGGCCACAGCCAACAAATTGTTGGAGAAGTGGCCAACCACTTTCAAAGCAAAAGTAATAAAGGAAAGCCATGGACTTGTATCCACCACAGAACTCTTGGATTTGATGCGCAATGCTGAGTCAGCTGCTGAAGTTGAGAATGGTATGAATGAACTGTTTTACTTTTTATGTGGATAATGTAGGTGTGCATTATATGTCCATAATGGTGCAAGTTGTGAATAAGAATGTTATGCTACGGCACAATGTTAACCAGGTTTTTATTTACTTATTTGTAGGCTGGGACAGTGACATGTCTGCCATCTTGCTGCTGCTACATTTGCTACCACCATCTGCACAAGGTAGAAAGAGGCCGGGAAAGATGTCTGCATATCAAGCTGTAGATCAGCTCATCAGATTTCAAAAGGTATGCTTAACAGTTGTTTAAAATATATATTCCATCATCTCAATCTTGTGCACAGTTTGAGGTGATCTTATCTATTGTCAGAGGTTAGTCACCAAAACAATTCTGTTGAATGTGTTTTTTTTGTAGGTTGGAACCAGTGTGCAGCAGCATCTTGACAACATCACCCAAAGCAGTCAGCCCTACCTTCTCGCCCAGGGATCCACACAGAGCAGCATTCACTCCTACTTCATTGTGGTTGACAATGCTCTTCCATGCAAGGCAACAGGTTCAGTAGGAGCTTTTGACGAAGTCTTTAAAGCCCATTACGTATTTGGTACGTCATACAGTTCTTCCTTGAGCAGCTTTTTCACTTTTGTGCAAACAACCATCTATAACATCGACATGGGGGAAACAAAGGAGACTCCTAGAGTTGCTGAGTTGCGAGCAAGAATGGTGCGTTAGTTGAGATAAAACTATGAAGTGTTTTCTTTGCAAAAGTGACCATGGAAGTCCAAACAACCTTGTTAAGCACCTTAAGATAATTCATGGGCTATGTACAGGCAGGACTCTTTTTCTGAAATGTGGTCAAGAAGGATGCTCACGTTCTTTTGGTAGCTTTTCTGGTTTTAGAAAACATCTTAACAAGTGCCACGGAGAAAGTTTAGTAGATTCTATAGAAGATGATCTTTCAGACCCTCAAAGTACCGTCAACACCAGTAATATTTCTCATGTTGAAGTGTCGACTGAATGTTTAGAGGCTGAGTCAGAGTTATCTTCGCCATACATTGTAAATAGTTGTGCAGCTGTTATTTCTGATCTAAAGGCAGCAGGTGTTGGTCAAAGTACAGTAAATACTGTAGTGATTTCCATGGAAGAGATTGTTCAAGATATTCATCAGCATGCTAAAGAAACAGTGATAAAGCATGTATTTAGTAATGAAAGAGAAACAGAAATGTGCAAGAAAGTTGAGGCGTGTTTTGAGGGGTTAGAGAATCCTTTCACAGTTCTAAATTCGGAATACAAGCGATCAAAATTTATGACTGCCAAGTGGGAAATAGTAGAACCAGTTGAATGTGTGATTGGTTCAAGATTTGACACAAGACGAAATAAAAAGACTGGAACATATGATCAGGTAGTAGTTCAAGATAAATTCATGTATATTCCAATTTTATCTACACTGCAGTCAATATTTAAAAGTCAGTATTTTGCAGAAATGTTGCAAAGCTCAGCTACCAGCAACTCTAGACTGAGAGATATTTGTGATGGATCTTTTTTTAAAAGTCACCCCCTGTTCTCAACTGAGAAGCAGACAATACAGGTCCAGATGTTCTATGATGATTTTGAGGTCGCCAACCCATTGGGTTCCAAGCGAGGTATTCATAAATTGGGTGGAGTATATTTTACTTTAAGAAACTTCTCTCCAAAATGGAATTCTTTTTTGGCTAACATACACCTGTGCGCCTTATTTCATACTCAAGATGTTAAACGATATGGTTTTAGTGAAATTTTTGCTCCCATTGTTCGAGACATTAAAGTGTTAGAGAGCGATGGTATTGAGATTCCATTATACAGTGGTTATGTACGTGGCACTGTAGTACAGGTAACAGGTGATAATTTGGGTTTGCATAGTTTGTTTGGTCTGGTGGAGTCTTTCAGTGCAAGGTACTGTTGCAGGTTCTGTTTAGCAGAAAAGGAGGACTTTCAAACAGAATTCTCTGAAGATTCTTCCAAAATAGTTTTACGCACCAAAGATATGCATACTGCTCACTGTCAAGAAATGGCTTGTAATCCATCCCTTCCGTATGTTTTTGGTGTGAAAAGGTCATGCATATTAAATTCATTGAGGTATTTTCACACAACTGAGAACTTCTCAGTTGATGTGATGCATGATGTGTTAGAAGGGGTTGGCCAGTACGAATTGAAGTTATTATTTCTGTATTTGAATGAAAAACATGTTACATCAGGAGAAATACATTCAAGAATACAAAGTTTTGATTATGGTTTCACAGAGAGAAATAACAGGCCTGTGACTGTTAATTTAAGTGAAGGATCTAATGATCTGGGACTGAATGCAATTCAGTCCTGGTGCTTACTTAGGAATGTTCCTCTTATCTTTGGAGATTTGGTAACTTCTACTGACCAACACTGGGGCCTGCTTCTTTTATTATTGCAAATAATTAACATTATATTCTCGCCCATGTTATCTCAAGGTCTATGTGTATATTTAAAACATTTGATTGTTGATCACCATACACTGTTTAAGAAGTTGTATCCTCAGAAAAAACTTTTACCAAAGCACCATTTTCTTATCCACTATCCCCGCTGCATCCAGAAAATAGGGCCTGTACTTCATAGTTGGTGTATGAGGTATGAAGGCAAACATAATTTTTTCAAAAAACAGCTTAAATCGTTTAAAAATATTACCAAAACGCTGGCAAAAAAGCATCAGAATCATATGGCATATAGTTGGCGAAGATCAACAACTTTTAGTCGGTTAGATATTGGTCCAGGAAAAATGGTGGCTTTAAATATGGTAAAAGGAGGTTCTGAAATTGCTTTGGCAATGCAAGTGCCCAGTAGCATTCAGGTTATGAAGGTTAATTGGGCTAAACATAATGGGTATGTTTATCGCCCACACTTGGTTATCTGTGGCGAAGTTGACTCTGAAGTGCCCTTGTTTTATCAGATTGAGTCAGTTCTGATAATGTGTGAAAAACTGTTACTACTCACAGTGCCTTTAGTTACAGTAACTTTTCAAGAACATTTCCATGCATATGAGGTGATCAGATCAAAGCATGATTTAGTTTTTTTTCATGTCGACAACCTGCACTACCCTAGACCTTTTGACATACAAATGTCATATGGAGGAAATGACACAGCTCTCCTTGTTGTGCCATATTGCTTTCTCTGGTGAACATTTTTATGATGTTATACTTCTGTCATAGACAAGGCAATGGGTGTACAATGTAAATTCACGGACATTGAAATTATACTTTTTTTTTTCAATAAATGTGGGTGCTCTCATCTTGTATTATTGTGCTTTGTTTTATTTGATAGTATTGATATTTCTATAATTCAGTAACACTACATCATATGATTTAAATTAAATAAAATAAAAACACTGTAGAGAAATGAAAAGTAAATATCATTACACTTTAAAGTGTCATTTTTTAAAGTAAAATTGTAGTTGACTTAACTCTATACAGTGTAATCATATTACTCTCAACAGTGTGATTAAACTACAGTGTTAAATATTTTGACACATTTCATTGTTATTTTTTACACAATATGGAGTAGAATTAACTCTAAAAGTTTTACACTGACCAAAGAGTACATTTTACACTGATTTTGAGTGGGACCAAATGTTATCTGAAACAGAGTTAAATTCAACTCGATAGGAGTTAAATTAACACTTCTGTTTTTACTGTGCACTTTCTGTAGCTCAGCTGGTAGAGCATGGTGCTTGTAACGCCAAGGTAGTGGGTTCGATCCCCGGGACCACCCATACACAAAAATGTATGCACGCATGACTGTAAGTCGCTTTGGATAAAAGCGTCTGCTAAATGGCATATTATTATTATTATTATTATTATTATCTGAAGAGAGCCCCGAAACATTGTGTGCAGACATTTTATGCAATAAATGAAGTAGGTTCAATCTAGTAGTTCTGATCTTCTGATTGGTCCTGATGAGTTGGGCGAGGTCCCCTCCAGGCTACTGTCACTGTTGCATTGGCTCTGAGTCGGGTTCTCTGTCTTCAAATGTTCAGCCTAAGAGAGGGGATTTTTGTGTGTGTGTGTGTGTGTGTTTAACAGTGATGATGTGTGTGTGTGTGTGTGTTTAACAGTGATGATGTGTGTGTGTGTGTGTTTGTGTGTGTGTGTGTCCTCAGAGCAAGAACTCGTGAGTTGGAAGAACTGAGAGGCCTATGGCGTGGGTGTTGTCCTTGGCCACCTGGTGACAAGGCTGACAAGATAGGACCCTTTTGTCCATTGTTATTGGATAGGAACATAACTTATAACCAGCTCCTGACCTAAATAGATCTTAGCACAACATTTTACTCAACATATCATATTCCATATTCACTATAACAAATATATAAATTACTACGACATTAGCAAGAACCGCCACATCCTCAGCCGGCTAATCCAGTGTGTGAAGTTTTGCGGAGTGTTTGAGTTAGCTTTGCGAGGCAAAGATGAAACTGAGGGCTCCACCAACCCTGGTAAGCCAACACTTTTGAGATCAGTCAATAAATGCTTCTGGTATTGACTTATATGCTGCCCCTGTCTTCATGTTGTTGCTGGACATATCTTTTTTTAAATGTGTGTAGGTCACCTAAATCATCAGAAAAATTGCCCCTCCTGAGAATTTTTTCAGGAGCCGCCACTGAAGTAGGATTCCTACTTATATATTATGGTATTGTGCCCCAGTTTGCGTCGTTTTACGTGTGCAATTAGATGGGTCAATATCACCATAAGGTGCCTTTGAGACTTCCCCATTTCCCCCCCAAAAAGCTGAGATTTTCCATTGAACTTCATATTCATTGTATTAAGTATATGTTATGCTGTTAGAAATGCATATTGGTCAAGCTCCCACACTTTTTATAAATTAACTGCAAGCAGACAATTTACATGCAAACAGCAAAATATGTCCACCCTGTCATGGACAATTTCAAAGCAGAATAAATACATTGTAATTACATAGTGATTATAAAACGTACATTTTCAGAAAACTATTTAGTCACTTTCTCAACAATATATTTTAGTTTATGGGAAAAGTATTTGGATAATAATGAAATTATGGCAAACTATTTGTTTCTCTATAAAATCTGCGAGAGTTGCACTTTCTTTTCTAAATAAAATCTAACAAAAAAGATATCTGGTCAAACTTTCAAACAATACTATTTGGCCCTCATTTGTTTATAAAGGAATCACACAAAAGATTTTGCTAACTTGTGAAAATAATTTGTTTATTTTCATAGAACATGAAAATAACAGGGTGGACAGTGACATGACAGGGTGGACCCTGGGCATGACAGGGTGGACACGTTGTGAAATGTCATTGAATGGCCTCATAAATGCAAGGAACAATGCAAGAAAATGATGTAAAAAATGCCTTTTCCCATGTAGGGGGAAATTACAAGTTGAACAGACTGTTTTTGATCCACTCTACCTGCATGCAGCCACTGAATAAAGATGCCCAAAATGAGACATTAATGTGGCCTTCTAGCGTTAAACTCTGTACATCATTCTGCAAGTGAAAGTCAAACATTCAACTGTAGAACAAGAAGAAAAATGTTTTTTAAGTGGAGAACAGTTGATTTGAAAAAACAGAATATTACAGAAAGATCACTTGGACGCATCTCCAAACAGTCTCTCCCTTTCTGCAGAGACATGGCTCAGTTCTGCAGTTGCTGTTCCACATACTTCCATGCAGACACTTCAATCTGTACAGAGCGCTTGTTCAGAGCCTGTGGTTCTGGTATTAGGCAAAGTACCTGCCAGTCATGGTACCAACAGATGTCGTCCCGAAGACTTGGCCATTTGAACTTGTTTATGCCATGGCGTTGCATACACTTAACTTTCACACTGTGCCCTTCTGCATCCATGATGATACCTGGGTATGCTTCATTGTCATAATTAACGACGCACCACTCTCCAATGTGCTTTACCTCAATCATTTCTGGTCTCCTAGGATTCTCTGGTGTCTTTCCACATGCTGGGGACTTGTCAGATGAAACAGGAACATTAGCTAGAGTGACCTCTTGAAGGTTAAAGCAGGGGCAGTCCAAAACACCTTCCTCCCTTTTACACAGACATGAAATGTCTCTATATTTCATTTGGCCGGGTGTCAGACTGATAGCTTGGTGGATTCTCATAGTGCCTTTTATGGCAGCTATTGCAGGTACCTCAGGCTTTGATTCAATATCCCTCTCTGGGATGAAGAACAGCTCGACAGATGTGTCCAGGCTTTTCAGCTTGTTATACATGCTTTCCCCTTGACGCCGTTGCCTGAAACACAAAATATTTGTAAGGATTTTTTTTAGCAAGTTAGTTATCAATATGTCATTTTATGGGGACATAAACAGTTGATAATTGTCCTTCAAATAAATCTAAACTTTCTAATAAGTCTCATCAGCTAAACTTCCAATGATCTAACCTGGAGGGCCCTGGCTCATGCTGATTTTCAGGAGTTTCAGCAGGGGAGTTGGGTGGTGTCTCTGACTGTAGCAAAGCACTGGCCCTGTTTCTGGCTCTGGCTTGACTTTTTGCCTCTCTCCATTTCTTTCTTTTTGCCCTCTTCTCTCTCTCACTGAGCTCATTGACACCCTTCTTCTTTCCAGTCTCTCTGTCTTTTTTCCATTTGACCCTTTCTTTCTCAAGGTACTTTCTTCTTCTGTCTGGGTCAGCATCACGACGTTCCCGATATCTCCTTGCTATCTCAGCTCCTTTTGATCTCATTCCTTGAAAAAGACGATTCAGAATGTTCCCTTACACACTTTAATTGGCAGTCCCGGTAAACTAGGCTTGCATTATCAAACTAGGTTTGCTGATATCGATATCGCCAAAAAAATTGTCCATATTGTCCATTCTTACTATGTATAGCATGTACTGTTATAAAATGTGTGTAATAGCTGTTGTAATATGTGTAACATTATCAGTATGTGGCCTAAACTATGCACATGTCCTTCCTGTCATGAACCATGTCCACCCTGTCATGGAAGGCTTGCTGACAGGGTGGACAATGACAGGGTGGACATTTTTGGCTAATGTTAGCATTTAATGAGCACATGGTGGACCTTCACTTAGCAACATACTACAGTTAGCAAGCTGACTGTGTACTGTTTTACAAATATATTTCAAAGTTCTGATAGGTTTTTCTATCAATTGATATTTCACTATGACAGAGTGGACATGTTAAGCTTGACAACATCCAACTACACACATAATATGATGAAAATTATGAAACATAAGTGTAAATACTTACTCTGCAACTAGACACTGCTTCAGCCTTCATTGAAGAAAGACAAAATGCTCGTAGTGATGTCACTGAAAACATCAGTGGGGTTTCTTAAAGGGGCAGTTACCCCATAATGACAGGGTGGACAGCAATTTCAGGGACACATGCAAAATGTTCAATATGATTATGAAAATACAATATACATGATCAAAATTACTTGTTTTATCAAATAACTTATTGTGGACAGTAAAACCATGTAAAAAAAATTGGATTTAGTATCATTTAACCACTTATTACACACACTGTAGTTAGCAGAGCAGTGTGTGGGACATGCCAAAATCACGTACATCCAATGAAAAAAATTTAATAAAATGAAGGAAACACTTTTTTAGAGACTTATCATTCTACTGATATGTGTGCAAATGTTTGGCCACTTATAATAAGACCTCAGACTTTCATTATTCTGCTACATTTTCATGATGACTGAGTGAGTCTGATGAGGACACCAAAGGCACCTCATAGTGAAATTGACTCAGATGTGTCCCCTTAGATTGTGGGCTAGTTGGTAGGCTCCAGCAGACGTTTTCTCTCCCTAGAATTGTTAGCTGGGTAGAGGTTTGCTTTATGTTTAATTCCATTAAATTTTTCATTGGATCCATCAGAACTTAGTCAGATCAAGAATATAAAGGGTTCTGAGCTTTGATCAATGCTGGGAATAGCCTAATATTTAGATGTTGACCCATACTTGATTTTCTTTATTGTGTAATATATATATATATATATATATATATATATATATATATATATATATATATATATATATATAAATACCCAGGTCTGGACCTCGCTGTCCTCATGTTGTTAGGGCCATGAACTGTACACTGTTTTAATCGGTTTTACCACAATTGCAGCCAACCGTATTTTTCAGTGACAACACATTTGTGATGTCCATCTTCAGTTTACACACCTGTGTTTGGGGATGCAGATAGATAATTCGCACAGGTAGTAGACTCTGTCTTCCGTTTGTTTTCCGTAAACAAGCGCTGTAGCATGGAAATATGGCCGTGAGTGAACCCTAACCCTATAAAGGTGTAGCAATTTAACCTTTCATTTTTTGGAAATTGTCTCACTGATATGAAAGATGTTCCTTATGTTTCCAAAACGAGCGCGTTAACGATTAGAGCAAGCGTTGGACTCTTAACATAACACCCCCTGCCAGAATATGCACCTAAGGTAGTTCGCATCTATGAGCTCAACTCAAATCAAACCTTGAATGACACACCTGTCTCGATCAATGAGAAGATTTGAAATTGACAAGATGGTGGCGTAAACATTGTTGGATTACTTCATGGAGCAATTGTTTTATTTTACATTTAATAATGGAGCATTTTCTCAATTCAAACAAACCACCTGCAGCGAGCCATGGAAGTTTAGAAGACATACATTGTCGGGAATTAAGGAAGTATTAACAACTAAAGTTTGGTCCAATTTTCTGTTCTACAGCTTTACACTGCCTAAGTAATAACGCCTATCAGCCAGCTGGAACAGAAGTAATGGTCTGACTAGGCAATATTTTTGTAGCTAATTGGACCTAGGTCAGTGATGGAAAAAAACTGGATGTATTATATATGGCTAAACCACAAGGGGACACTGGGCCACCCAAAGCTGCGCTTTCTTATTAAAATATGAATTATTGCGCCACCCCACTGAAGGCATTGTTATTTGATTTTATTGGTTCGTTATGTGAGTGTCTGTAATCAGCCCACAGCATTGCTCCTAATGGAATCACAGATAGACAGAGTATAGCATTATTATCCCACTGTTTGACAAACGCCAAATCCATGCATGAAGCCAATATAGGTCACCCATAAACAGGAGTTATCTTAAGTTGCCCAAAGTTATTATTAACTCTGTAACTCATTTACATTTTGGCTTGATGTGTGTATGAAATTGATAGATGGAAAGAAAATGTGGGCAACCCACTGCCCTATTCTTTGCTCATAAATTGTGGTCCAACCATTCTCTTTCTGTCAGTTATTTATGGTCAAAGATTTTGGTAGTTGTCCATGTTTGTTTTACCATAGTCTAAAGCCGGGTTCCGCAATAGGCAGCCCCCCAAGTTATCTGAGCAAAAAAGGAATAAATAATTTTCAGTCTTGGACATTAAAGACTGTAAAATCACCAGGAAATTAGGTTACATTTACATTTTAGTCTTTTAGCAGACGCTCTTATCCAGAGTCTCTTGAAGGAGCAATTAGGGTTAAGTGCCTTGCTCAAGGGCACATCGGCATATTTTTCACCTAGTCAGCATGGGGGTCGAATCAGCGGCCTTTCAGTTACTGGCCCAACCCTCTTAACCGCTAGTCTACCTGCTGCCCGAAGTGACTTAAATGTAGGAAATCTTTTCCCAAGTATTCCCACGCAAAAATAGAGGCATATGTGATCGTACCCAATGTAATCAATGTTTGAAGTGACTGTTTTTGTCAAATACTATATCTGTTTGGGATTCTTGAGGTCAATTTGAGGTCTACAAATTATATTTATAACTATGTTCCTGCCCCTTGACCATCCGCTCAAGGAAAAATCGGCCCACGGCTGAGTGTAATTGGGGTCCCCTGGCCTAAAGTGTGATGGTAAGCCTTCCCTGGAATATGGGCCCTTATGAAAAATAATAGGCTACTTCCCATAATTAGGTGATTGAAAGTTTTCCTTCCAGTTTTCTCTTTCAATATCATTTTGGGCACTCTATCAAGAGCAGATAGCAGATCTCCCACTCCATTATGATTTGAGAAGGAAGCGTATTGTCAATTATAACGAACCACCAACCGTTTACTGGCACCCAAAACATAGACATAAGGTGTTGTGCAAGTGCTAAGAGATTATGCAAATTAAACTGACACCTTCAGGATTGACAATTAAACCAGCACTGCAAGCATCAGTGATACTCACACAGCATTGGAAAACAATCTGATTGCCAGGCGACTGATTTGCTATGCATAGTTTGCACTAGATACTTATTTGCTCTTTGGATATTGGAAGACACAGCTAACATTGTGCGTACTGTGTTCTATTACAGATGGATACATGAAAAGGAAGCCTTATCGTCCATACAGGAAGAAATAAGATTAAGTAAGTAACATGTTGAGAATAGGTCATACTCTACAACATTAGGATCCCTAGTCCCTACATAGAATTAAGCTACATACCATAAACCTTAAAGATGGTGTGATGTGGTATCCTACATCCTCTGGCCTGTTTTAAATGCACTACGCTAGTTTATATGCATCCCAGATCTACCTCTTCCTGGAAGAGATTAGATGTGGTATGTCAGACATTTTCTCTATTTTTGATACTGAAAATAAGTGATTTTGTTTCAAGCTACATTTAATATAGGCCTATCAGGTCAAGTGAAGCATCTGAAAGAGCCCAAAGTTGAAGGCATGAAAGAGGGAGGAGAGCTTTGCAGCAGCACTTCATGCATTTTAAAATGATCAATATTTATATGTACAGCACTTTCAGATGCCCACTCCTTGTTAATTTCTAATGCTTAAACGGTTTGCACTAGAATACCAAAGCAGAATTAAAATAAGGAAGCAATATCTGATACAAACTGCACTTTAGCCACATATCGGGCTATTAAAAAACATAGGAGGAGATAATTCCACAGACCTCAAATAACTTCAAAGTCATAAACAAAAACAGTGAGATAAACAGTATTTCTCCCCTTGGCAATAGAAAGATTGTAATGCAGTGGATTCAAGGATAATTGAAAACTGATATTTGGTTTCATTTAATGTTTTATTTTTCATTGTATTTTGACTTCAGGGCATTTAAGACATGTATCTCTCTTTTCAAAGGATGACACCGAGGACAAAACATGTATACAGAGGACAAAACACACAAAACACATACCATGAGCCCATATGGACTGGGTACCTTTGTGTGAATCTATTCTCTGTAAGACACTGAAATAATCAAATCAATCATGTGACCAGGTGGAGCCTGATTTCCAGCAACACTGCAGCTTATTGTCTAGTATCCATACATAGACCCTGGCATCATTCTGAGTGACAGCTGGGTCTGTGTCACTCTCCTTGAATCTCAAGTTCACTGAAGGTGAAAACTCAATGTTGAAAGGGAGATAGCTTTATCGCACCTCTAAATTAAGTCAAAGTCAAAAAGTTCAATCAATGCTGTCTGAGCTTAGTGAGGCTTCACAAAGGTGGACAGTCACATGCTTTACTGCCTGTTAATGGAGCCATTAACACTGCTCTGGAGACACGGGACTGCTTCATCAGACTGACCAAACAAGATATGATGATCTGTTACATAGAAAGGGCATTGAGGAAAGTGAGATGCCGCATGTTGATTATAAATGTGGATGTACCAGTTACAGTTGAAGTCGGAAGTTTACATACACCTTAGTCAAATACATTTAAACTCAGTTTTTCACAATTCCTGACATTTAATCCTAGTTGTTACGGATACAGGTATCCTGTGTCTTTTTGTGTTTTTCCTCTCCTTCTGCCCTAATCACAGGTGTCCTGTATGTTCCTGATTGGTGGTCGTTGGGGTGTCTGCTGATTGCTAAGGTGGACCAATCAGTGAACATTCCTCTGCATTGCACCACCTGTTTCTGGTTTTTCAATCACACATCCCATTGTTTAAAAGCCGGTCAGTTGTGTTTGTTGTGAGAGACTATTTCCGTATGTGAGTATGGATACTGTGGTGTCCTGTGTTTTGTTTACTCACTAAGTTGCTGGTTCCTCTGTTTGGTAACTTTGTTAGACTACTTTTCGTATGTGAGTATGGATGCTGTGGTGTCCTGTGTTTTGTGTACTCACTCATTTGCTGGTTATTCTGTTTGGTAACTTTGTGTGTTTCTGGGAAAAGGGGAATTTAAGCAAGTTGCCCTTGGGCGTACATTACCCGTAGGAAGAAATCTGTCTAAAAACACTAGTTAGACCTGAGCGGACCACCCACTGTACTTTTGTATGATTAGCAGTAGCTTAGCGGTTCTTGAGGCAGGCAAGATCAGTTTAGGGGTGTTTTACACTATTGTTTCATTTCTTGGGTCCTGCTCAGCCCTTTTTCCCAAACCTTTACCGTGTGTTCAGCAATAAACCTTTTATGTTTGACGGTAGTTTATGGTTGTCGTGTAGTTTTTGTTCTCACTGTTCCATGTCATCATTCTAATTTGCATGAATTATGTTACGGGTCTCTTCTCCATCCACCCTAGACGTTTAAAGCCACGGGGCTCGTAACACTAGTAAAATGTCCCTGTTTTAGGTCAGTTAGGATCACCACTTTATTTTAAGAATGTGAAATGTCAGAATAATAGTAGAGAGAATTATTTATTTCAGCTTTTATTTCTTTCATCACATTCCCAGTGGGTCAGAAGTTTACATACACTCAATTAGTATTTGGTAGCATTGCCTTTAAATTGTTTAACTTGGGTCAAACGTTTTGGGTAGCCTTTGTCACGTTCGTACATAGACGGGTCAGACCAAGGCGCAGCGTGATATGCATACATGTTTATTTAAACTTAATAAACAACGACAAAACAATAAACGAAACGTGAAGTCCAAGGTAGACACAAACAACATACCTTTCACGGACTGGCGATACACTTCGTAGAACTGGCGCAGGATATGCGGGACCGAGGAGGCGTACTGGAGACCAGGAGCGTTGAGCCGGCACACCCCGTCCTGGCTGGATGCCCATCTTCGCACGGCACGTGCGTGGTGCAAGCACAGGACGTACAGGACTGTGCCGGCGCACTGGCGACACAGTACGTAGCTCCGCATAACACGGAGCCTTCCCAGTCATACGCTTCCTCGCGTGAGTACGGGGAGTTGGCTCTGCTCTAACCCTAGGCTCCGCCAACCACCCCGTGTGCCCCCCCAATTTTTTTTATTGGGGCTGCTTCTCGGGCTTCCTCCTCGACCGGCCTCCTCCATGTTGCCGTTGCTCCTCTCCTGCCTGGGCATCTACCTTAGCCCATGGTCCTTTCCCCGCGAATATCTCTTCCCATGACCACATTTTGCCCACCTGTGACATGGCTATTCGCTCCGCCTGGGCACGCTGCTTGGTCCTCGTTTGGTGCGATCTTCTGTCACGTTCGTTGATGAACGGGTCAGACCAAGGCGCAGCGTGATATGCATACATGTTTATTTGAACCGAATAAACAACGACAAAACAACAAACGAAACGAAACGTGAAGTCCAAGGTAGACACAAACAACATACCTTTCACGGAACAAGATCCCACAACCCACTAGTGCCAAAAGGCTGCCTAAGTATGGTCCCCAATCAGAGACAACGAGCGACATCTGCCTCTGATTGGGAACCACACCGGCCAACATAGATCTAGACGTACTAGACTTATAACATAGATCTACACCACATAGAAAATACAACATAGAAAATCACACCATGACTCAACAAATAAGAGTCCCCAGAGTCAGGGCGTGACAGCCTTCCACAAGCTTCCCATAATAAGTTGGGTGAATTTTGGCCCATTCCTCCTGACAGAACTGGTGTAACTGAGTCAGGTTTGTAGGCCTCCTTGCTCGCACACGCTTTTTCAGTTCTGCCCACAAATGTTCTAAAGGATTGAGGTCAGGGCTTTGTGATGGCCACTCCAATACCTTGACTTTGTTGTCCTTAAGCCATTTTGCCACAACTTTGGAAGTATGCTTGGGGTCATTGTCCATTTGGAAGACCCATTTGCGACCAAGCTTTAACTTCCTGACTGATGTCTTGAGATGTTGCTTCAATATCTCCACATAATTTTCCTTCCTCATAATGCCATCTATTTTGTGAAGTGCACCAGTCCCTCCTGCAGCAAAGCACCCCCACAGCATGATGCTGCCACCACCGTGCTTCACGGTTGGGATGGTGTTCTTCGGCTTGCAAGCATCTCCCTTTTTCCTCCAAACATAACGATGGCCAAACAGTTCTATTTTTGTTTAATCAGACCAGAGGACATTTCTCCAAAAAGTACGATCTTTCTCCCCATGTGCAGTTGCAAACCGTAGTCTGGCTTTCTTATGGCGGTTTTGGAGCAGTGGCTTCTTCCTTGCTGAGCGGCCTTTCAGGTTATGTCGATATAGGACTTGTTTTACTGTGGATATAGATACTTTTGTACCTGTTTCCTCCAGCATCTTCACAAGGTCCTTTGCTGTTGTTCTGGGATTGATTTGCACTTTTCGCACCAAAGTACGTTCATCTCTAGGAGGAAGAACGCGTCTTCTTCTTGAGCGGTATGACGGCTGTGTGGTCCCATGGTGTTTATATTTGTGTACTATTGTTTGATGAACGTGGTACTTTCAGGCGTTTAGAAATAGTTCCCAAGGATGACCAAGACTTGAGGAGGTCTACACATTTTTTTCTGAGGTCTTGGCTGATCTCTTTTGATTTTCCCATGATGGCAAGCAAAGAGGCACTGAGTTTGAAGGTAGGCCTTGAAATACATCCACAGGTACACCTCCAATTGACTCAAATGATGTCAATTAGCCTATCAGAAGCTTCTAAAGCCATGACATCATTTTCAGGAATTTTCCAAGCTGTTTAAAGGCACAGTCAACTTAGTGTATGTCAACTTCTGACCCACTGGAATTGTGATACAGTGAATTATAAGTGAAATAATATGTCTTTAAACAATTGTTGTAAAATTACTTGTGTCATGCACAAAGTAGATGTCCTAACCGACTTGCCAAAACTATAGTTTGTTAACAAGAAAGTTGTGGAGTGGTTGAAAAACGAGTTTTAATGACTCCAACCTAAGTGTATGTAACCTTCCGACTTCAACTGTAGCTAACTTCAGTAAGGAAAAAAAGTGAACTGCACATCATGTAGGCAGTAGGCTTGAAGTTAGACATTGTGGGCTGGTTTTTGAGTTATTGAATATCCAGGAATAGAGTATTCAAAAACTGTATTCAAATCACTATGGGCCCACCAAAAAGACTAGATAAGCCTGACACACTGGACCCACTCCAATTCTCATACCGCCTCAACAGATCTACAGATGACGCAATCTCTATTGCACTCCACACTGCCCTTTCCCACTTGGACAAAAGGAACACCTACGTGAGAATGCTGTTCAATGACTACAGCTTAGCGTTCAACACCATAGTGCCCTCCAAGCTCATCACTAAACTAAGGATCCTGGAAATGAACACCTCAATCTGCAACTGGATCCTGGACTTCATGACGGAACGCCTCCAGGTGGTGAGTGTAGGCAACAACACATTTTCCACGCTGACCCTCAACACGGGTGCCCCTCAGGGGTGTATGCTTAGTCCCCTCCTATACTCCCTATTCACCCACGACTGCGTGGCCGCGCATGACTGCAACACCATCATTATGTTTGCAGACGACACGATGGTGGTAAGCCTGATCTCCGATGACAATGAGACATCCTATAGGGAGGAGATCAGAGACCTGACAGTGTGGTGCCAGGACAACAACCTCTCTCTCAAAATCAGCAAGACAAAGGAGCTGATCGTGGACTACAGGACACGGAGGGTCGAGCACGTCCCCATTCACATCGACGGGGCTGTAGTGGAGCGGGTCGAGAGCTTCAAGTTCCTCAGTGCACACATCACATCACTAAGAATCTATCATGGTCCAAACACACCCACACAGTCGAGAAGAGGGCATGACAACACCACTTCCCCCTCAGGAGGCAAAAAAAATATTTGGCATGAGCCCTCAGATTCTCAAAAAGTTATACAGCTGCACCATTGAGAGCATCTTGACTGGCTGCATCACTGCTTGGTATGGCAACTGCTTGGTATCCGACCACGAGGCTCTACAGAGGGTAGTGCGTGCGGACCAGTATATCACTGGGACCAAACTCCCTGCCATCCAGGACCTCTATACCAGGCGGTGTCATGGGAAGGCCCTAAATATTGTCAGACTCCAGCCACCCATGTCATAAACGGTTCTATCTGCTACTGTACAGTAAGCGGTACCAGTGCACCAAGTCTGGAACAAACAGGGCCCTGAACAGCGTCTACCCCCAAGCCATATACTGCTAAATAGTTAGTTAAATAGTTAACCAAATAGCTCTCTGCATTGACCGTTTTTGCATTATTTTTTTTTGACTCATCACACACACTGCTGCTGCTGTTTACTATCTGTCACTTTGTTCCTAGTTATATGTACATACAGTATCTACCTCAATTACCTCATACCCCTGCACATCAACTCGGTACGGGTACCCCTTGTAATAGCCAAGTTATCGTTACTCATTGTGTAGCTATTATTACTTTTGTTATTACATATTTTACTTTTCTATTATTTCTCTATTTTCTTTCTCTCTGCATTGTTGGGAAGGGCCCGTAAGTAAGCATTTCACTGTTAGTCCACACCTGTTGTTTACGAAGGATGTGATGAATAAATTTGATTTGATAAGCCAATCCAAGCTCAGCTATCTCCATTTTTGTTGGCCGCTTTGTATACCCTACAACACTATTTCTCTTTCCCATCGGGTTGTCTCAAATTGTTTATGACAACCATCCACAGCATTTCATGTCACAGTGTTTCAGTGACCGAGCCAAAGTGTACCAGCAGCAGGCATCTGGCCAAGACAGATAAGTAATAAACACATTCCCATCCTTCTCTATATCTCTGTATGTATCAGTTTCAGGGGTTATTCAAGGACAACAATTCTGAGATTACACTGGACGAGATATGGCAGTCTTCCATTTCTCTCTAAAAATCCTTCCAAGGAGGATGTATGGATGCCACTAGTCATTACCCCCAGGATATCAGACAGTAAATACATGATACTGTCAGTCAAGATTACCAAGATAATTAAGCCATGTCATAAACACAGCTACTGTGTGAGAGAGAGAGAGAGAGAGAGAGAGAGAGAGAGAGAGAGAGAGAGAGAGAGAGAGAGAGAGAGAGAGAGAGAGAGAGAGAGAGAGAGAGAGAGAGAGAGAGAGAGAGAGAGAGAGAGAGAGAGAGAGAGAGAGAGAGAGAGAGAGAGAGAGAGAGAGAGAGAGAGAGAGAGAGAGAGAGAGAGAGAGAGAGAGAGAGAGAGAGAGAGAGCTGTCCTTGCCAATCAAGAGACATGCTGGGGGGAGAGTACACAATATGAGGGAAGAACAGGCCATTTTTCTGTACAATTTACTCCTTTGTTCATGTTATGAAAGGCCATTTTGGATTCTATGTGCTTGCTCAATTGGTTGGAACATGATGGTTGGAACAGCATGTGCATAGCTTTGGATGAAAGTGTCTGCTAAAATAAATTGGCCTATGATTAATGCCTATATTATCACAAATGAAGGCTGACGTGTATGCCTATGCCATTTATTTGGCTTCATCAATAGGCTGACCTTTTAATTTAATTGACTTTTTGTTCTGGATGATTGACTGTCCACCATTGTGGCTCTGAATCCAATCCACCTATGATTTACAGGTGATGATTCAAAATTATAATTAGCTCAATATCACCTCAACTCCCTGCCATTGACTCCCACTGCGAATCGGAGCAGAGGGCTAATTCAGTGTATTCAGTGATGGCCAGGTCGTCAGCTGCGCTCTATATCGCATCTCTCTGGCTCATGTTGAGAAAGGAACCCAACCGCTTCCCTGCGGTGAATAACACTGCGTGCGGTTCATTCATTCTGGATCGTCAGATGGTGGGGCTGGCGACCTTGCAAGTTGCGCCGCGTCTCTCTTTTGTCCCTCTTTTTACTGGACTGTCTGCGCTACCGACCATATCTACAGTATAGGACAGCGATGATATGTGTGTAAGCGAAATTTTTTTCATATCCAACAGGGGACAATCAGCGGTTATGAAATCCAGGCAACTGAGGATGCACAGTACTGATGAGGAGGATAGTAGTAGGACTCTGTTCAGCGCCACCGATTTCAGACAAGAACGGGAATTCTCATATTCGTGGCATGCCTCCTATTGAGAGAGCCTAAAGCAGGGATAGAAAATAACGTCTGCCCGTTTTGGATTCTACATTGTCCCTTTGACTTTCTGTGTGAAAAGTAAAGCGTGCTAGTTAGTTCTGTTGCTCACTGGTACCCGAACAACCCGACCGTGGAGGGAGGAGCGATGAGAAGAACCCCATCGCCGTAAACAACACTGGCTTGCTTTGTTTCTCAGCAAAGGACCCTTTCAGAAATAGGCTGATACTGTTAATTTCTTCAAGTGGCCACTGTGTTCTGGATACTGTTCTGCCTAATGCCCACTGGCACTTTATACTGGATAATGTATGATCGGACATTAATTGTAAACATTTTCCAGAGGCTTTAATTATAGTTTATGGATTATCCATGGACTGATCATTCAGACGTATAATAAATAGAGAATAATGCTTCTAATTAAGAGCTGACCGACTTTCTGAATTTTTAACAGCTGGACATTCAAACTGCTCCAGTATTGAAATAGGATTATCAAATTGTTGAACGAATCATAAGTGTCTTTATCTATTTCTGCTTGGATACCCGTCGACTGTAATCTATAGATAAGTAAATACGGAGGGGAGTTTATGGGTATGTCAACAAGATAAATTTTTGACTGAAAACCATCTGGAATTGTGGAATTGGACCTCCTGAAACATACGCCGCTGTACAGTGCAGTCCTGTCATTGCTACTGCCCGGGCCAACAGCGCAGATATTTGGGGATTTGAGAGTTACAGTGACCCACGTGGAGCGAAGATCCAAAGTGGACAGTACACCATGGGTTGTTGCAGTGGCAGATGCACGCTGGCCTTTATATGTGGCATGCAATTGGTGAGTTCATGATCTTAATGATTTCATGCATAATGGATTTCTCTTAGGGCAAGCTGGTCTCATATACTCGACGTAACATAGTATACGAAAATCCGGACACTCAAATTAGTATGATATGTTACCTATGGTATGGTTACCTAAGACAGAAGGTTACTTAAAGGGATACTTTGGGATTTTGGCAATGACGCCCTTTATATACTTCCCCAGAGTTAGATGAACTAGTGCATACCATTTTTATGTCTCTGTGTCCAGTATGAAGGAAGTTAGAGGAAGTTTAACGAGCTAATGCTAACTTGTGTTACCGCAATGACTGGAAGTCTATGGGTATCACTTTAAGGCAAAAAACGTTGGTCAGGGTGGATGAGTAAGCCTATGACGCGAATGTCTAGCAATCCAAAGGTTGCATTTTAGAATATCATCACAGACAACTTTAGCAATTTAGCTAATTAGCAACTTCTCAACTACTTACTACTTTTTAGCTACTTTGCAACTACTTAGCATGTTAGCTAGCCCTTTTCCGCCGTTGAACCTAACTCCTAACCATAACCTTAACACTAACCTTAACCCTAACCCCTAGCCTAGCTAACGTTAGCCCCTTAGCTAACGTAGCTAACGTTAGCCACAACAAATTGGTATGGTTTTTGAAGAAAATTGTGTACTGGACACATACGTTATGAAGAAAATCGTTTAGTGGACACAAACATTTATCTTTTTTTTGTGTGCCTGACATGAATTTCGAATAAGTAATTTCTGTTTATTTCACGATAATCTGTGATAGTGATCATTTCAACACACTATCTGGCTAGTAACGGGGGCCTCAAGGAGAAAAAACTGTCCAGTGTGGGGTGACTAAAATGTAAATGTAAATGTCTCAAGGAAAAAAATGGGCCGCTGTGTTAGAAATGCCACGGCCATTTCTTGGTCCCAATCCGCCCTGGCAAGAGGCATATACTAGGCTACTTGCCTCTCCAAAAAATACAGCAACACTCTCAATAGTCCACCTCACCTGACATCAGCCACTGAATCTGATCAAATTCTCCAAGTAACATTGGCAAAGCAGAATACATAATCAGTTCCAGTAGCCTACATTTGAGTCGTTGATGACAGCATTATCAGCTGCATCCCATCTAATTCCACATTATTCCTACAGCCTTCTATAATAAAATCTCAACATGACTCAAGACTTTAGACATTTCTAACTGTGACTATAGAGGGGAGCCATTCACAAACAGACCCCAGCCCCGCCATTTCACCATTCTTCCCTGGCATCAACCCACAGTGGTACAGCTGGTAAGGAGCCTCTTGTGCGTGCAGTCAGTGAGCACCGGGAGGAGCAGTGTGAGCGCACCCCTTTGTGTAATTCAGCTCTCCAAATGATCCTATTCCCACTCTCCTCTGAGTTGTGATGATCAAATGATCCGCTTTCCTCTGAATTGTGGATTCGGTTGTACTAGGCAACTGGACATTTTTCCAGATTTAGGATGGATGAGTTGACTTTTAGGATGGCATGCCTGCAGTAGGATACTGTAGTAAAGTGGCCAGCTAGGACCCTCATGCATCTCCCCATAGCAACCTGGACTCAGGGGTAGACGTAACATAGTAAACGAAAAGGACTCTCAAATTAGTATGATATGTTAGGTTTGGTATGAGATGTATTAATATGTGGATGTCCATATTTGATTTCGTATGATAATTATGAATTACAATTCGTACAAAATGTTACGAAAACTACAATACGTATGATATGTTACAAATTCCAATTGAGGTGGTTAACGTTAGCTAGGCTAGGGGTTAAGGTTAGGGTTAAGGTTAGAGCTAGGGCCAGGTGTTCATTATACATTTTTTTATTCATCACATGCTTCGTAAACAACAGGTGTAGACTAACAGTGAAATGCTTACTTACAGGCCTTTCCCAACAATGTAGAGAGAAAGGAAATAGAGAAATAATAGAAAAGTAAAACATGTAATAATAAAATTAATAATAAATACACAATGAGTAACGATAACTTGGCTTTATATACAAGGTACCAGTACCGAGTCGATGTGCAGGGGTATGAGGTAATTGAGGTAGATGTGTACATATAACTAGGATTAAAGTGACAGATAAGGCTCTACAAAGCTAACATATGGAATTGTTTTAAGATGGTCATACCATGGATCATTTAGCTATTTGATTTGAAATTTTAGAACCTCTCTAGGTATATATAAAAACATACTTGATAAAATATAGAATTTTGCCTTTACTTACACAGCCCATAAAAACACATTGAAAACACATTCATAAATGGCAAAACAAACAGACGAAAATAAATAATCATAAGGAACAAGGCTTTGAAGTATCTGTCCTATATCTAGGAGTTCTAAGAAAGCTCAGGAAATAATATTTAACCCCTTTTTTTGTTGGCACAAAACCGGTACCAGGTTACCTTCAGGCAAGTCCCATGACACTTGGGGGTTGTAGAACAAAACTGAGAACACCATCTGTGTTTGTGAGAGTCTCCCCTTTCCATAGTGGGGTCATATTAGTTTGTAGCGCAAACTGTTCGGACGTTTTTTCGTGAGAAGACTGATTTTCAGGATGTCTCCTGGTCTGACAAACAGTGCTGTAGCTCTGCAACTTTCCACTGCAGATGCTGAAGGTCGATGCGGTGGATTGAGACACAGATGCGGTGGATTGAGAAGCAGTCCAAGCAGATATCTCTAGCTTAAACAGACAGATTTTGATGGGGATGTTTTTATTATGTTCATTAGATTGACACACGGGTGCATCAATCGACTCTAGAGTTTTTTAAGTAACCTACTGCCTTCATCTGTGATTGAAATGCACTGTATACAAAATCATGTGGTGGACAATATTTTTTTTGGGTGTGTGTCTGTCACTAATTTCGCATAAGTAATTTGTGTCTATTTCACAATCATTTGTGATAGTGGGTTGGATCATTTTGCATGAAAAACACAAGTTAGACATGCAGACTGAGCTAAGAATGGAACAGTCCACCTGGTGTTTGCCCAAAATGCCAGATGGCCAGTCCACCCCTGGCCTCTTGTTTCACTACTCTTATGAGGTCTCTTCAATGAAATTTTTTTAATTGTTCACTTTCAAACATAGCCCTTTTTTTCATTACTATACTATAGCCTAGTCAGCCAAATGCAGGTTAGATTTCAAGGAACCAGATTATATTTATAGTCAAGGCAAGCTCCTTTGAGCTGCATGGCCAATGTCATTATTTTGGAGATCAGCCCTCATATGAAACTATAGGCCCTATTAGAACAACGTGATGCTTGAGTAGGCTACTATCTCTCATTCCATGTATGTCACAATGTGACCTATAGACTACAATGACTCACTGTCACTTAACTGATAGTAGATGGTGGTGACAATGTCATCACCATCCACCAGCTGGTACCTATGATGAATCACCCTTGCGTGATGGGTCACATGACATTTGCCAAGTCTTGTTCAGCACACCCCTTAAGAATGTGCAGATGGCCATTTTGTGTGTATGTGAGTGTGTGTGTGTGTACATTAGTGATGCATGGGTTGACTCATATCCCGCAGTCCCTGCGGTTATATACGCGGGCGGACATTTTTAGGGTCATGAAGGGTGGGTGGGTTGAATAAAGAGAAAGCAATACCTTAAAAAATCCATAAATGTACAATTCTTGTGCAATTTATTTTAAGCTATCTGGCATTAGTGCGTAAGCCTAAACTTTAGGGCATAACTGTATGCGCGCCAAATAGCCTACACGCCAATTGCCAAATGCTTTTTGGAAGGGCAGAAAAAGTTAATGTCGATCCACTGAGGCAAAAAGGACAATGTCGGAGTTTAATTTAGTAAGAGAAAAGCTGTGAAATGGAGAGTTGAAAATAAAGAGAAAGGAGGGACAGAAAAGTAATGTTTGGGAAAGATTTGGTGAAGTGGTAAAAGAGGATGATAGCAGTGGGCTATGTTATGTGTGATGATTGTGAGCCGCTATACAAATTCGACAGTCACAAGACCGGGACTTCAAATACTGTAAGCCTATGGCATGTCAAGGGAACTGTAGCCTACTGTTCAGATGGGTTAAATGGAAACTGAACTCTGGACACTGACTGTAGGTCTATAACCTCTCACATAGCCTCAATATTAACTCCTGCAGAATTTATGATTTCTTGCAGTAAAATTATACACCAAAATGTAGGCACAATTTTGACTCGGGGACAAGAGTGGAAAATTAGGATTTATTTATTTCAGCATCTTGAGAGAATGTGAATGCGCAGTTAGATATTGTCTGTAGGTGCTGTCTTTATCAGCATCATAAAAGCTGATCGTATTTCAACCACATAAAATGTGCATCCAAGCCGAACTGAAATCTTATCAGAAACATGTTGGGTCGTTTTAATAGCTTTCTATTTCCCTACAACCGGTCATTTGCAATTGATATCATTTGGAAATGATGCACAGAAAATCTTTTCAGTTTTTTCTGTTATTGTATTTTATCCCCGGTCCCTGAAAGAAGCAGAGATGACAGAGAACTTTACCGATGTCAACTAGACTGAAGCATACATTCTATCGATTTATAGCATTATTCTGGTGAGCAAGGATTTATTTAGTCTTCTAGGGCAACATATGACTGAAGAGAAGATGCATGTATCTAATTATAGACAAGTTGACTAACAAATTATAAGCAGAAACATATCTAAATCAGGCAAAAAATACATCCGCCGTCTCTGACTGTAGCCTACAGCCCATTTTCTATATTAGCTGGTTAGGGTCGGGTGTGTGCCTCAGATTTTCATTTTTATCCCATATAGTCGGGTGGTTGTGGATGGGTTATTAGCAATTGCGGTCGGGTGCGGGTGAACAAACAGCTGACCCGAGCAGTAGTGTACATGTCTTATAGCCTGTTAGAGAGACTCAGCCTAGGCGCAGTGGGCGAAACCACCCCCTGAAGTCTGTTAATTACAACTCCCAGTCCTCCTAGCTGGAGACCTAGCTATAGGTCTGCTCTGGTCACATGGTTAGCAGACTGCTACACTTTTACAGAACATGATAAGCCAGTTCCTTTCAAAGAGGGTTTTAGGGTTCTCTTAGCACCAACTATGTTTGGTTGTAGTGAAAATGTCTGCCTATGTGTAACTTTAGGTTTATTCTAACTTTTCGTATGTTCTGATGAATAATGTAGGCGGTAGGCTCCACAGACACTGTGTACCTGTTCTGTACAGTGATTGGTGTTTGAAGTGGGAGATAGTTTGAGGCGGTATCACAGGACAGCTGTGTCTGAGAGCCCACACTGGAGTTGTTCTGATCGCACTGACACCATGGCCAGCCTCACCCACAGATACCCCTGTGATCAATGAGCTCTCATGCACACAGAGCTGGAGATGACCTTTCCCAATCCCCTTGACTGCATCCAGCCAGACACTCATTCTGTCATATGTAGCCTACCTACAGCCCTGGTTGCTCCCCAACACTGCTCCCTCAGTGTTTCAAAGCGCTGCCGTGGTGTGTTAAAGCTGGAGTAGGAATGCATCCTCATCCACTGGGCTGCTTTTAGCAGCAGCTACATTTAGTGTTTCATTAATGCTCTGAAGCAGCAGCTGGAATTTTTAAACACTTGTGGGCATGCTCTCTAATTTCCTCCCAGAAAACGTCTCCTCCAGTTGTTAGGATTATTCAATCATCTGTGTTTTTCCCTTTACCCCGAGCTGTCTGCTTGACCTTGGCTGATGTCAGAACTTGTAAACAGTTTTGCAAACCGTTTAATGTGTATTCATATAGCATAGGAATTATGCACCAAAACAATAGGCTACATAAGTATTGCATGCGCCTTGATTAGACCATTTGACGTAACAATTTATCCTACTGGGTCTTTCAAGCATTACCTCTCACTTAGTAGATTTGTAAACACAACACTCAAACAACCCAGAACTAATGCTCTCATGCTCTCAAAATGAATTCAAAGGGACAATTTGTTACCCAACCATATGATCCATGCTAAATAACCATGACGAAAAGCTTTTAAAAGTGTTAATAAACTCAGTTGCGTTTTTCAATTTGTTTGTGTTTCAAACGGTGTTTCAGAATGAATGTTAATATGGTGCTAATTCACACAAAAGACTGAGCAAGGATTAAGAGGAGATTGTGCTGTTCAAGTGTATCTGACATTTACCAATTTATGAAAAATAAACAATACCAGTTTTTTCTAAACATGACATAATGCAGGGATTATTACCTATTTTTATCCTGCTTTTGATCCTCTTAGATATGATTCAGTTTTCATTCATTACCCCATCATGTGCACATTGAATTGCCATATAGTTTACAGGATATTTCCTCTATCACTAGGCTATTTTTATGACAGCTCAAGTTGGCTTCATAATACATCAGTTATCACTATTAATGTCACATTGCTGGTATGTTCCAATGAAAAAGCTTCACATTAGTATGTTTTCATATGTGATAGTACATGAACACAGGGGTGCAACTTTCACTGGGGACAGGTGACGGGGACATGTCCCCCCCCCCCCCACCACATTCTGAAATTGCATTTTTGTCCCCCCCAGTTTTATAATTGGAATGTGATACAAAACCAGGCAACGGTGTCCTTTAGGACCATGCGGACGCCTCCGAGTGGTCGGGTAGGCTGTTTGGAGTGTTTATCAAACTGGATTAAAAAAATATATATATATATATATATATTATGTCCCCCCCCACTTCTAAAACCAAAGTTGCGCCCCTGCTTTAACATATGACTAGATGTTAAAATGTGAAATATGCTAGCTCCTCATCCTATCCCCTACTGGTGTTGCCAGGTTTCTGTGGTAGCAGAGACAGCAGATCAATAGGGTTCCTCACTGGTGTAAATCAGCCAGGTTCCTCAGCTCTTATTGTACCATTGTTATCTGAGAGTAGAAGCTAAGCACTGCCATGGCTCATCTGAGTCTGTGTCAGGAAAGGAAAGGCATTAACCATTGGAAGTCAAGTCCCTCTGTTAGGCCTGGAACCAACGAACGACAACTCATCCCCCTCGCTTGTGTTGCTTCCGTTGGTCTCATTGTTGTATGTTGTTGAAACAGCAGCGGTGGTGAGGTGGCTGCTGGGAGGAGCAGTACATAGGAAGCAGTCTGTTGACCAGCTAGTTGCAGCTTTGGACCTTTAAAAAGATAATTGTCCCTATGTTCTTTGAGTCCAGCTTTTATATCAGTGAATGTTAACTGTGTGCCCCACCCCTAGAGACGCCTGCAGGCTAAACAAAGACAGCTGGGTAGGCCGTGTTTGTCATGAATCAAACACTATAAATCAGTCAATCAATTCCTATTGAAAGCTGCAAACTGTCCAGAGCACTTATCCTATACTATTCTTACATCTGAAATAGCGGACATGAAAGCTGGGCTATGTTTGTAGTAATAAGATGTCATTTCCTGACTGATGCCGGCTGCGTGCAGCTGGTCTCCGTGTGGTTGCTAGACGTGGGAGGTCTGAAGCTCTGCTCTTGATGGAGCAGTGGCTCTCTGTGGAGGAGATGGTGCACAGGAGACCTGCTCATTTACATACTCTCCAATTACATTAATTCACTGTACGTACTGTAGTAAGTACGCTATATTTCCACACAAAAAATTAGTAGTGAGAAAAAACATGATATCTTTCATGTCAGTGTATCATTACTGCAGTATTTAGGTATTATTGTATTATTATGTTCTAATTAAACTGACACTAAGTCAAAGTCAAAGTAAGGGAGGGAAAGAACCAACAATAGGCTAATTGAGTCCAGACTAAAAAGCCTAGAGGTACATAAACAAGAACAACAACAACAACAACAAAATAAACGTTTAACTGCTACCCATTCTATTTTTTTTCTTGAATTATGTCCCAAGTGGTTATGATTTCAGGGAACAATTACAGTGTTATTGACCAGGTTGAAATTGCATTCCTGAAAGAGCTGTAGTTAGTCATTTATGGGAAGTTTGCTGTAGATCATTGAAGCAGGACAGGTAAACAACTGGGAATATGTATTTAGACTGATATTGTAAACTAATTGATTGGGCAAATAGTAAATGGACATGTATTTATTCACCTGTCAACACATTTACACCTCTGAATAATTTATCTGGAATGGAGTCTGGAGAAATGTATCTACTTATTTTATGTAGGGAACTCATCATTTTGATGCTCTGTAAGGGTATCACTACTCTATTCACAACTCAAAGTCCACTGGATAAGATATGAGAAGTCTCTTATCTCCACATCCTCTGCACTACCAACTTATTAAACATATGCCCTCCTGTAGCTCAGTTGGTAGAGCATGGCGCTTGCAACACCAGGGTTGTGGGTTTGATTCCCATGGGGGGCCAGTATGAAAAATGTATGCACTCATAGGCTACATGTATGCACTCATACACACCCTGACTCAACAAATAAACGTCCCCTGAGTCAGTGCGTGACAGTACCCCCCCCCCCCCCCCCCAAAGGTGCGGACTCCGACCGCGCAACATAAACATAACAGGGTAGGGGCCGGGTGGGCATTCCGCCTCGGAGGCGGATCCGGCTCAGGGCGTGACGACCTCTCACTCTTCGCCTCCCTGTTGCGCCCCTGGTCTGGTCTAGACCTCGGCGCGTTGCTTCCCCTCTCCTTCCTCCCACTATACTCCAAGCCCTGTCTGGACCCTGGTGTGGGAGACCCCGAACCTGGAGAGGGGCTGACGTCTGGGTCTGGACTGGAGCCGCTGACCGGAGCTGGACCGGGCACTGGTGGAGCGGACTGCTCAGGCTCCGGACTGGAGCCGCTGACCGGAGCTGGATTGGGCACCGGTGGAGCGGACTGCTCTGGCTCCGGAGTGGAGCCGCTGACCGGATCTGGACTGGACCCCGGTGGAGCGGACTGCTCTGGCTCCGGAGTGGAGCAGCTGACCGGAGCTGGATCAGGAACCGGTGGAGCGGACTGCTCTGGCTCCGGAGTGGAGCCGCTGACCGGAGCTGGACTGGACCCCGGTGAAGCGGATTGCTCTGGCTCCGGAGTAAAGCAGCTGACCGGTGCCGAACCAGGCACCGGTGGAACAGGCACGGGCCGTGCCGGACTGGACACACGCACCACTGGCTTGGTGCGAGGAGCAGGAACAGGCCGGACCGGGCTGGCGACACGCACCACTGGCTTGGTGCGAGGAGCAGGAACAGGCCGGGCCAGGCTGGCGACGCGCACCACTGGCTTGGTGCGAGGGACAGGAACAGGCTGGACCGGGCTGGCGACGCGCACCACTGGCTTGGTGCGAGGGGCAGGAACAGGCCGGGCCGGGCTGGCGACGCGCACCACTGGCTTGGTGCGAGGGACAGGAACAGGCCGGACCGGGCTGGCGACGCGCACCACTGTCTTGGTGCGAGGGGCAGGAACAGGCCGGGCCGGGCTGGCGACGCGCACCACTGGCTTGGTGCGAGGAGCAGGAACGGGTCGGGCCGTACTGGGAACACGCACCACTGGCTTAGCCTCCTGTAACACCTCCCTCTGACCGAATAACTCCTGCTTCCTCTGAACCAATAGCCCCCGTAACATGGTGGCCTCCTCTCCTAACCTGCAGATTCGCCCTTCCACGGCCTCCTGCTGCCTCGTCAACCACCCCGTGTGCCCCCCCCCCAAAATTTTATTGGGGTTGCCTCTCGGGTTTCCGTCGTCGGCACTCCTCTTCCCATGAGGACTCCTCCGGGAGCCCCCACGAGTTAGGGAACAGAAACTCGTTGTCGTCATCCTCCGACTCCTCAGTATAATACTGTTCCCACTCCTCTTCCCATGGTCGTCGGAACCCAATCTTGAAACCAACCGGGTGCAGTGGTCGGGGCTCTTCTCTCTCACTCCCCGACCACCCCTTTAGCCCCCCCCAAAAAAATTGTATTGGGGCTGCTTCTCTGGCTTTCTCCTCGGCCGACTTCCGTGTTGCCGTTTCTCCTCTCCTGCCTGGGCATCTACCTTCACCCATGGCCCTTTCCCCGCAAATATCTCCTCCCATGACCACCATTTGCCCACCTGTGACATGGCTATTCACTCCTCCTGGGCACACTGCTTGGTCCTCGTTTGGTGGGATCTTCTGTCACGTTCATTCATCGACGGGTCAGACCAAGGCGCAGCGTGATATGCATACATGTTTATTTGAACCGAATAAACAACTACAAAACAACAAACGAAACGTGAAGTCCAAGGTACACAAACAACATACCTCAACACGGAACAAGATCCCACAACCCACTAGTGCCAATAGGCTGCCTAAGTATGGTCCCCAATCAGAGACAACGAGCGACAGCTGCCTCTGATTGGGAACCACACCGGCCAACATAGATCTAGACATACTAGAACTACAACATAGAAATACACAACATAGAAACTACACACCCTGACTCAACATATACGAGTCCCCTGAGTCAGGGCGTGACATAAATGACTAAAATGTCAATGTAAATATGCTGTGCTAATCTAGCACAAGAGTTTTCTGCCACTAGTCAATTTGCCATTTTTGTTAAGAGTATGCCTACTTTCAGTGATATCATTAAAATGTTCATCCTGACAACGTGATCCAAAGCAAACATCAGGAGGTATCATGACAGAGCAGAGAGGAGATGCATCTACAGTACAAAATGGGCCCTAACTCAAACATAACAAGCTTAGTGGAGAGTGTCATTGAATTTAAAAATCAGATTGCGATTCACTCTAGAGATGGGGAAAACGTCTGTAGAATGACTGGCATAAATTCTCAAAATTCCTCACCTCAGGGTCCGTATCTGTCTTCTGCTCTGCAGTCCCAGTCCTGCCAACAGTACACTTATATGATATTATAGGTATTAAGGAATATGGCACTGCAGTGGCTGCACATGAATCATTGCATTGTGTTTCTGCTATGTTTGCCCTGTAATCCATTTTATACATTCAATCCTGTCATGGAGTTTAGCCAAGCAAACTTGTCTTTTGGGATAACACCTGCTACATGTATCCACTGGTACAGTACAGTAGATCGATGCTGTCATGTATTTCTGGCTGTTATTCTCCCTATTGGTACATGCTAGGCTAGCTGGATTTATGCATTTGGCTTCCAACACAGTGAGGCTTTAAATAAGGCCCTGACAACAAAGCTTTGCTGATTCCAATAGTGGAAATAAGCATGTTGTGCAACAGCATTTTGACTAGCAAAAATCTTTCAACAGCTAAAAAGTTGCCATCAACTGGTTTGGAACATGACTTTAGGTTTTCAGCATTGACAGATGGCAGAATAAGCTGGTGGGCCAGATTCTCTCTCAATATTTACTGCCTTTGCTTGCAAAACCCCCTGCATTTATCCAAATGGAGATTTCTGTTTTGCCTGGTTAGATTTTGATTGTTTACCCCATAAGGTGAAAAGCCTATTGTTCCAAGTGAACCAATATGCTTCTTATGAGATCAAAGGATCATTTAGTTATGTAGAAATATATGTGAGTATCTGCGGAGTGGTGCTCATTAGGTTTTATTGTCTTATGAGACTACTAAACTGTATCCTGATGCTATAAATAGTACCACCACAAACTATAATATAATGTAATAACAACCCTTGATTAGATTCTAACACAGGTTATTGCAATGCATTACTTTCTGCCACGCAGTCTTATCAGATCCAGACAGATCTACTCAGCCCCTTTACACTCATATTGCTGAGGGGAACTAATACACTGTAAAAACCCCTCTGCTACTGTCTTCACTACCTATTCTAATTTGATTGACTCATCCATCCCTTCTGCACAAATTATAGATATTATATAATGTTAGAGGAGAGGTGGCTTGTTTCGCAACGTTGGTTTCCAGCCTCTGTGACTGAGGGAATTGTCAGATGGCTGTATATGCAGTCAGAAAGATGAAGGTAAAATATTGTTTGCAGCTTGAGAGATGGCAGGTACGTGTCACAGAAAGCCGCCTGTCAAGTAAGGAAAGTCCTTGATGTGGGGAAGAGCAAAATAAATCATCTTCCTGTATTGCCACTGATATCTTAGATTGAATGACTCTTCAAAATGTTATAAATCACTCCAATCTTAAAGGTAGACTTAATGAAATGACGTTGCCACGAGCAGCACTGCAGATATTGCGATGAGCGAGATGCAACACTTCGCTCCCACACAGTCACACACAGTATCTGCTCATGTGCATGGGTTTCCTTCACAATGTTCGAGCGTGGTATCGGGACCAAAACAGTGGGGGAGTTTAGCCTTGCGCTTCAATGCTCTTAGTCGTTGCAGAAATTGACCCACTATACTGTTTACTTTCTGCACCTATGTCATATTGCTGAGTCTACCTTTTTAACAAGACCAATAAATATGAGTGATGTGAAGGTGTGTGGGGGAAATCTCTTTACTCTAGAACATTTATGCCCATTGCTTTTAACCCCCAGTATTCCATTAACCTCTCATCTTAGCCCTGTCTATCTTTCTGACAGGAGATATGCCTTCAGTACATACAAGGACACCGAGATGAACCCAGTGCTGCTGTCTGTTTGTTCGGGTAATTGTCCATTGAGCTGAAGTATAAAAAATTGACAGTGTATCTTAGCAACAGCAGGTAACAGGTAAGAAATGCAGGAAGCACAATGTGAATTGGACTCCAAACTTCTGACACCTGGACAAGCTGCATTAATAAAACGTCCAGCTTTGTCTGACAACAACAGTGAGAGTTGGGTAATAACTTTTGAATAAACTAAATGCAGTCTACCAACTGAAGTTGGTATTCAGGGTTTTTTCTCTCCTGAAAAGCCACCCTAGTTATAGACTGCTCCCTCTGCTACCGCACGGCAAGCGGTACCGGAGCGCCAAGTCTAGGTCCAAAAGGCTTCTTAACAGCTTCTGCCCCCAAGCCATAAGACTCCTGAACAGCTAATCAAATGGCTACCCGGACTATTTGCATTGACCCCCCAACTCTTTTACGCTGCTGTTACTCTCTGTTTATTATCTATGCATAGTCACTTTAACTCTACCTACATTACCTCAATTACCTCGAATAACCTGTGCCCCCGCACATTGACTCTGTACCGGTACCCCCTGTATAAAGCCTCCCTACTGTTATTTTATTTTACTGCTGCTCTTTAGTTATTTGTTATTTATTTATGTTTTACTTATCAATTTTTTACTTAACACTTATTTTTCTTAAAACTGCATTGTTGGTTAAGGGCTTGTAAGTAAGCATTTCACTGTAAGGTCTACACCTGTTGTATTCGGCGCATGTGACAAATACAATTTGATTTGATTTTATCCATCTCTTTCCGGCCATTTGACTGATGTCAGAACCCTGTGAAAACGCAATGAAAGCCTGTAGCTCAGTAGAGTGGATATGAGGCAGCGAGGCATGTGAGAGGCACTTGTAGAGAGAGGAGGGCAAGGCCTGAGTGGCCACAGGTCTGAAGGCACATCAGAGGCATTCTGCAGGTTAATTATGGAGGGCCTGGTGGGGATAAACAGAGCTAGCCGCTGGATGGGGATGGCTAGGCAAGTGGACAACTGATTAAGGCCAGGCTGAGATAAGTAAACATGGCGAATGGATGGGCACGTCCACGGCACTGAGGGCAGCTCGCTTTAAAGGGGGATTAACCTCAGCGAGGAGCCGTGAATGCAGGGATATAGGGCAGTCGCCATGTCTCTGTGAGGACCCGCCTGCCTGTTTAATTACAGGGCTGCGTTTGATATGTTCACAGTGTAGCGGTGATTGGTTCAGTGATGCGTAAGAACAATGACAACTAACTGTTCAAGAGATGTGGACTCTGTGCCAGGTTGACATGTAAAAAAAAATCTTAGATTTATACATTTATTGTTATTCTGACAGAAATCTGTTATTTTGTGACAAAACGTTAACATAGTTATTAGACTATTATTAAATTTTCACAGCTTGTTGCCCAAACTTTACAATCTAATAATAAACAGCCTGGTCCCCATTAAATATGAATACCAGTACCCATAATGCCTCTGCATAAGCTCTCTATGTTAAATCCCTGGCGTTGGGAGGGAAAAAGTTGTTCTCTCTGACAGCAACAGTAAAACACTGAGTATGCCACTGAGACCAAAACAAAGATGCTTACAGTGAGGGAAAAAAGTATTTGATCCCCTGCTGATTTTGTACGTTTGCCCACTGACAAAGAAATGATAAGTCTATAATTTTAATGGTAGGTTTATTTGAACAGTGAGAGACAGAATAACAACAAAAGAAATCCAGAAAAACGCATGTCAAAAATGTTATAAATTGATTTGCATTTTAATGAGGGAAATAAGTATTTGACCCCCTATCAATCAGAAAGATTTCTGGCTCCCAGGTGTCTTTTATACAGGTAACGAGCTGAGATTAGGAGCACACTCTTAAAGGGAGTGCTCCTAATCTCAGCTTGTTACCTGTATAAAAGACACCTGTCACAGAAGCAATCAATCAATCAGATTCCAAACTCTCCACCATGGCCAAGACCAAAGAGCTCTCCAAGGATGTCAGGGACAAGATTGTAGACCTACACAAGGCTGGAATGGGCTACAAGACCATCGCCAAGCAGCTTGGTGAGAAGGTGACAACAGTTGGTGCGATTATTCGCAAATGGAAGAATCCAAAAGAACTGTCAATCTCCCTCGGCCTGGGGCTCCATGCAAGATCTCACCTCGTGGAGTTGCAATGATCATGAGAACGGTGCGGAATCAGCCCAGAACTACACGGGAGGATCTTGTCAATGATCTCAAGTCAACTGGACCATAGTCACCAAGAAAACAATTGGTAACACACTACGCCGTGAAGGACTGAAATCCTGCAGCGCCCGCAAGGTCCCCCTGCTCAAGAAAGCACATATACAGGGCCGTCTGAAGTTTGCCAATGAACATCTGAATGATTCAGAGGAGAACTGGGTGAAAGTGTTGTGGTCAGATGAGACCAAAATCGAGCTCTTTGGCATCAACTCAACTCGCCATGTTTGGAGGAGGAGGAATGCTGCCTATGACCCCAAGAACAGCATCCCCACCGTCAAACATGGAGGTGGAAACATTATGCTTTGGGGGTGTTTTTCTGCTAAGGGGACAGGACAACTTCACCGCATCAAAGGGACGATGGACGGGCCATGTACTGTCAAATCTTGGGTGAGAACCTCCTTCCTTCAGCCAGGGCATTGAAAAGGGGTCATGGATGGGTATTTCAGCATGACAATGACCCAAAACACACGGCCAAGGCAACAAAGGAGTGGCCCAAGAAGAAGCACATTAAGGTCCTGGAGTGGCCTAGCCAGCCTCCAGACCTTAACCCATAGAAAATCTGTGGAGGGAGCTGAAGGTTCGAGTTGCCAAACGTCAGCCTCGAAACCTTAATGACTTGGAGAAGATCTGCAAAAGAGGAGTGGGACAAAATCCCTCCTGAGATGTGTGCAAACCTGGTGGTCAACTACAAGAAACGTCTGACCTCTGTGATTGCCAACAAGGGTTTTGCCACCAAGTACTAAGTCATGTTTTGCAGAGGGGGTCAAATACTTATTTCCCTCATTAAAATGCAAATCAATTTATAACATTTTTGACATGCGTTTTTCTGGATTTCTTTGTTGTTATTCTGTCTCTCACTGTTCAAATAAACCTACCATTAAAATTATAGACTGATCATGTCTTTGTCAGTGGGCAAACGTACAAAATCAGCAGGGGATCAAATACTTTTTTCCCTCACTGTATATGAAACAAGACATGTTGTGGGAGATGAGGGAGAAGCAAACCATGTACCTGTAACTTTTTGTTGTTGTAGCATTTTCTGTGTGTGTGTGTGCGCGCAAGAGGGAACAGTACTCTGCGTTCTTTGTAGGAGTGAAATCACAAGTATAACTCAAGGCGTTGCTTGCTTGAACTTGTCTTGTGAGAGTTTTCACTTACTACCTAGATATTATAATGATACATGGTGATGACATTCACAAACAACAGCCCCAGACAGCCTGGGGATGTAGACTTGTTATCCTGCTCCTCTCACTAAGATTACAGATCATGCCTGTCTGTCTGTGACACTACCAAGCTAGATTGGTCTTCCTCTGTGTAGCTCTGTGGTTGTTTAAAACTGATGTATGAGATCCAATCTCCAGCTGGAGATGACGAAGCCCAAGGCCCCAAGACTGCCTCTGTGTCTGTACTGTGCCTCAGAACAGAAGCATGGCTCTTTGTGTCATGTGGCCCTCATAACGTCTGCTGTGGAAATTCTGTCAATATGGTGGTGAAGTGGTTGGCTCTGTACTCTAGCCTGCCAATTGTTATGTGTTTTCTAGCGCATCGGCTTCCTTCTACATTGTTTTAGCTGCGCAGCAAGCAGATGATGTACTGTACTGAATGAATTGATTTATTTAGCCTTATTACGTTACACCTGCCCTCTGTTGCTAGTCCCTCTGTAATATGATCCTGTTCTTTTTCCTGCTGTTGAATTGTTTTAACACTGGGACTAAACTACACACCACATACAGTGTACGGTTTCAGCCAGCAACTACACTGAACAAAAATATAAATGCAACATGCAACAATTTCAAAGGTTTTACTGAGCTACAGTTCATAAAAGGAAATCTCTCAATGATTTATAAATTAATTAGGCTATAATATATGGATTTCACATCACTGGGAATACAGATATGCATCTGGTCACAAATACCTTAAAAGAAATGTAGGGGCATGGATCAGAAAACAAGTCAGGATCTGATGTGACCGCCATTTCCCCCATGCAGCGCGACACATCTCCTTCGCATAGAGTTAATCAGGCTGTTGATTGTGGACTGTGGAATGTTGTCCCACTCCTCTTCAATGGCTGTGCGAAATTGCTGGATATTGGCGGGAACTGGAACACGCTGTCGTACACGTCGATCCAGAGCATCCCAAACATGCTTAATCGATGACATGTCTGGTGAGTATGCAGGTCATGGAAGAAATGTGACATTTCCAGCTTCCAGGAATTGCCCACTAAAGTCAGTTACGACGCCGAACTGCAGTCAGGTCAAAACCCTGGTGAGGACGACGGGCACGCAGATGAGCTTCCCTGAGATGTTTTCTGACAGTTTATGCAGAAATTCTTTGGTTGTGCAAACCCACAGCTGTTTCATCAGCTGTTCGGGTGGCTGGTCTCAGACGATCCCGCAGGTGAAGAAGCCGGATGTGGAGGTCCTGGGCTGGTGTGGTTCCACATGTTCTGTGGTTGTGAGGCCGGTTGGACGCACTGCCAAATTCTCTACAACGACATTGGAGGAGGCTTATGGTAGAGAAATGAACATTAAATTCTCTGGCAACAGCTCTGGTGGACATTCCTGCAGTCAGCATGCCAATTGCACACTCCCTCAAAACTTGAGACATTTGTGGCATTGTGTTGTGTGACATAACTGAGAAATAAGCTTTTTGTATGGAACATTTCTGGAATCTTTTATTTCAGCTCTTGAAACATGGGACCAACATTTTACATGTTGCGTTTATATTTTTGTTCAGTATACCTAGGTGTCCAATCCCCATACAATAGTTTTATGAATGATGGAAGTGGCAGTAAAGAGTGGGCCGACTGGGCTCTGTCACACCTTACGCTGATTGTCTATGCGGCGCTGGTAACCCGATCATGGCTTTCATAATGCTCTGTTGATGATGGCGGTTGAAGTACAGATGAGGGTGTAACGCTGCACAGGTGTAACGCTGCACACATGGCCTCCAGGGTGCCGGAGCTGTGGAAGCAATTCCAACGTGTGATCTGTCAATGTGCCGGGGCTCAAATGCAGGGCCAGGGTCTGGGATGGGACCAGTTAATCAGGGTCAGCCGTCATGCCAGCTTGTCTGCCGGTCACCTGGTTCACATCCTGAGATGGCTTCACAGTAGCCCTGAGGTCCTAGTGCTCGTTGAGTCTGGACCCAATGTCTCACATATTGATGAGTAGGCTGTGATATGAAAACCTAGAAAATGCCACTCTGCTTTGACATTACTTTGTAAATGGAAGGTCAGACGTTCCTTTTATAATGTCATGAGCTTACCTGCAAAGTGTCCCCTTCAATTACAAATACTGTTTATGTGCTCTTTCCCAGCATTACAGTATGTGGAGGAATGATGAGATGGTTTCAGTGCTTGGCTGCTTTGAGGGCCTTAATGAAGCCCCGGAATCCTGACCAGCCCTGGAATCATGCCGAGTCTTCCAAAGGAATCTACAGGGTTCCATCAAAGCAGATTTCATTGCCAGGGATTTGGCTATATTTCTGCCCAGAAGTCCATCAAACAGCTGTAGAGTCAGGCCTAGCTGTCGTCGTGATGTGAGGTGATTTTTATGCAGGGGTTATGGGGATTGGGGGATTGGTTACTCCGTGCTCACTGTCACTGATCATATGCTAAATGTGCTTTAGGCCATTGCCAGGAGGCCTCGTTATCGCAGGGGGAAAATGTGATTATATTTTAGAGCACAGGATGGAAATCTTCCTCTGAATATATTAACGGCATTAGATACACTTTTTACCCAAGCAAATGAAATGAATTTGAGCCGAGCAACTGTCTTTGGGTTCCGACAGAGGTAAGAGTTACAAATTGATTGTTATTGTTTCGGAGAGGCAGAAATGCGAGGAACAGTGGTGAAACAATAAATACCGGATGACTAGGGAGTTTATAAAGACACGTACTTTATAATTGTCAGTATTTTGGTCTTGTTCCAACCTCCTTTTATGTTGTTTTATGCTTCCATCAGACTTTTATATTTACTTGAACCAGTAAAAATAAGCAATTTCCACACCAACTCAATGCAGCCCCCTTGGGCCAGAGCCTGTGTTTTCTGTCACATCTCCCTGTTCTGTGTCCTGTGGCCAAAGTGGTCATGTGTTTAGTGTTCCTGTCATGCTCTTACTCAAACCCCCCTCCTGCTGTTGTCCCCTGTGGGCTTTTCCACCATGTGTGGCTGGGAGCCTCGGCTCACTGTGGCTGTACACTGACTGTACAAAACATTAAGAACACCTAGCTAATATTGAGTTGCACCCCCCCTTTTGCCCTCAGAACAGCGTAGATTTGTTGGGTCATGGACTCTACAAGGTGTCGAGAGCATTCCACAGGGATGCTGGCCCATGTTGACTCCAATGCTTCCCACAGTTGTGTCAAGTTGGCTGGATGTCCTTTGGGTGGTGGACAATTCTTCATATACACAGGAAACTATTGAGCGTGAAAAACCCAGCAGCGTTGCAGTTCTTGACACACTCATACCCCGTTCAAAGGCACTTCAATCTTTTGTCTTGCCCATTCACCCTCTGAATGGCACACATACACAATCCATGTCTCAATTGTCTCAAGGCTTACAAATCCTCCCCTTCATCTACACTGATTGAAGTGGATTTAACAGGTGACATCAATAAGGGATCATACAGTAGCTTTCACCTGGATTCACCTGGTCAGTCTGTAATGTTTTGTACACTCAGTGTATATCGGCAACACAAATGCACCTGACAAACACGTTCCAGACTGACTTCAGTCTTTTGTGATGGCAGTTTTTTTGTGGCTGTAAGCATGGCAAGCCCAGTGGTGAAGTCGATCCATAAATATAATTTCCTGAATGCCTCTGAGTTACCATTTGCTGTATGTGTGGTAGGCTGATTGCGCCTGCATCGCATGGCTATCTGGATCACAGTGGTGACCTTAGGAGAGAAGGAGCTGTCTGATGGTCAGGAATTATGGATTTCCTCACGCTTACGACATACAAACACACACTCACGCGCACATGCATAAACACACACACAGGAACACGCATGCATGCTCATACTCTCTCTCTCTCTCTCTTTCTCTCTCTCTCTCTCTCTTTCTCTTTCTCTCTCTTGCTCTCTCTCTCTTGCTCTCTCTCTCTTGCTCTCTCTCTCTTGCTCTCTCTCTTTCTCTCTCTCTCTCTCTCTCTCTCTCTCTCTCTCTCTCTCTCTCTCTCTCTCTCTCTCTCTCTCTCTCTCTCTCTCTCTCTCTCTCTCTCTCTCTCTCTCTCTCTCTCTCTCTCTCTCTCTCTCTCTCTCTCTCTCTCCTTTCTCTATCCATCTCTTCCTCTATCATATTCTCTCCCCAGATCAGAAGCTGGTGCTTGGACACTATGATCAAAGTATTTTGACATCAGATCTGAGGAAAATGTCATGCCAGTCTTATTCATGGTAGCATGCATGTTTCTCAGCTATGTAATTTGTTATATAGTAATCTCGTGACCGGTCCGTGGATGTGTGCACTTTGATGCTGGTATCACACTTGCCCTAGCATCAGTGGTTGACTTCCCACATTTTCAAATGTGATTTTTGTCCTCCCAACACTTGGCCATGTATGTGATTTTATTCATGCGTGTCTGTGTTTGTGATGATAAACAATATCACTTTGTTAATTTATTCTGACAATGTAGTAAGGGCTGCCTGAGCCCTTCTAATCACCCAGAAACCACAGTATTGTCTTTGCTCCCATTAACCCCACCCCACACATACACACACACACACACACATACACACGCAGACACACACAGACACACACACGCACACACCGCACAAACCCAACCACAACCATTGGTATATAATAGAGGATAATTAATTAGTGTGTCTGGGTTGAGGATGGAGGCCAGCAGCAGAGCATTGTGGTGCTTAAGGTGCTGAGCAGGCTAATGAGATATGGGCAGTCTGGATTAAACAGCCATGCTGTTTTAATAGGAAAGGTCAGTGGTATTGGATAGCATTATTGTTCCCTGCGCTACCTCCATGCTAGCTGCTGTCAGTCTACAGGAATAGAGGAATAGAAATCTCAACATGCTAATAGCCTTAGCATTAGGATGGGGTTTAGTAAACCCACCGAACCCTTCGCCCATGCCTCACTGTCAGAGTTATAAAGGGCATCATTGCCCACTGAGAAGTCACGAGGAGCTGATCGATAAGCACACAGTGCATGGAGTTTTTAGAGACACTCTGGCTTATAAGGCACTCAGGATGGATCTGGCTGGGGATAGATGGGGCAGGAGTTCCACATGGATTGGAAAGTGTAATGGAGCCAGCGATCGCTCCTTAAGCTTCATCCGTCCTGTGGGGGCTGAGGGACGGAGATCAGAGCTGTGGCCATGCTGCTGAAAGGCTCAGCTCCTCTCCTCTCCTGTGGTGGGAATGGAATCCCAGGGCAGCTAATAACTTGGCTGGGGATGAGCCCTGTATGTGTGTGAAGACCATGACCCTGTATTCAAAGCTTTCTGGGTCTTTGTTCTCCAGTTATTTACTGGTGTCTCTCATAACTAATTCAGACATCATTCGTGGTATGTTGCCTGTAAAGAAAATCAGGCAATGTTTATATGATCCTCTTTCAAACAATCCATTTTTGCCACTTTCTTGCCGCTATGCCCCTTATATACATCCAGTGTGTAGCCGGCACCGGGGAGGGGTGGGAGCAAGAAACATTTAACGTTGACCCCGTTGTCATGGTAACCTGACCGTGACTGCATTAATCAAGTTCTAAATTCCTCCAACAGAAAACTCTGTCGGTATTCACAACCAAATATAATCTTAGCGACCGTTCAAGCAATAATCAAAACAACATTGTAACCTTATGAGATCCCCAAAAAAGTGTTTTTGTTTAGAAGTAATAACTCTGTAAATCTAGGCTAAATTGAATGGGCGCAGATGGCGAACAGCATTTGTTTCAAATCAACGTTTATTTGTTGTGTACACAGATTAGCTGATGTTAAAGCAGGTGTGTATAGACAGTATTGTTTTCCCCACAGTGGCCGTTGTACTTGTTTATGACTTGAATAGCAACGCATAGTATGCACTGCTATTTTCAGCTCGCCATACTTGTAAATAATTTGTAAATAATTACCATGTATTGTGTTTATTTTCCTGTTATGATTAATACAAAGTTGGCAAAATGTCATCAAAATGTTGTCAGATAATATTTTCTTAACTCTATTTCTTGAACTGAATTGTTGGGTAAGGGCTCATAAGTAAGCATTTCACGGTAAGGTCTACACCTGTTGTATTCGGTGCATGTGACAAATACAGTTTGATTTGATTTGATTTGAGAAATGTTCTGGTAATTATATGAGCTGGCAGGCCAGCTAGATAGATAGCTAACAAGCTAGCAATGAACCAAAACATTGTCTAGAAAGTTGCTTTTAGTTGCCTGGCTTGCTAGATTGAAATATCCTAAATACATTTTTAAACGGATGGGTTTTTGGTGAAAAAAACTGAGCAGGTAATGTTGCTATTTGGATCAGGCTGCTGCCATGTCATGCAGACTGACATTTTTGTGTTTATACAATAATAATAATAACAAGTTTGATGTCAGATAACAGTTTGATGTCAGACAACAATAGAATGTTGAAGATTTCATGTCTGCTAAAGCTGGTAAGATGGAAGGCAATGTTTACACTGAGGCGTATGCGAAAACTTTTACAAAAATACAGAACAGAACACTATGGTCCAGAGACGGAAATAAATGTTCTGCGTCTGTTACTGACTAGACCTTAAAGATATAAAGAAGACGGCATGGTAAAGATGGCAGGTTTTTGTCTAGGTATAAAGGGGATATCCAACGAGAATGGTTTAATTTCCTGCAAAGTGGATTGATATACAGTATTTTATAGATGAATTTCTGAAAAACATCCATTAAAAAGTTTGTCTTTAACCTGCTACATTTTGAAGAAAAGGAACCTCTCACTCACGCACACACGCACGCCCACACACACCCACACACCTTCTGTCTTCTATTACAATCATAGGCTGTGCATTTTTTATGATCTGACAAAACCCCATCCATCTTATTTACTGCCAGCTAATGCAAATGAGAGGTGAATGATAATTAATATGCTGGTTATACAAGACTCATCACATCCTGCTGGAGGAGGATGTTGGAAATGTCATGTATTCTTCAAGTTGTAGCAACTTCTCCTATGACATCTATTGTAAGTGTAGGTGCTTCATAATGCCACGCCATGTCTCCATGCCTCAGAGAGTGCTTCACGATGCTAGCAATTGTAATTCATTTTGTCCCCTGCCATCCTCCCACCCCAGTGCACTTGGGATCAATGCAGGAGTTGCACATCCTTTCAGCAGATACAGCTGTTGCACTCCAGCACAATGGAAATACATCATGTTCTGATGCTTCCCCACCAAAAACAGAGGGATGACATTCTGATGCATATTTATATATTGATATCCCCCCCCCTGAGAACAGTATCACATTGCATGGTAATGTCCTTTGGGACCTGCAACAATAGTTTCCAGTTTAACTATTGGAATGATCGATGCCTCCGTGAGGTCATCGAACTTATCTAGGGTTGTCTCTAATTATGCAGCGTGTCACCTAGCATTACATTATGTTTACGAGACGTAACATAAAATCGCCCCCCTCTGTATTTGTTTCCTATGCTAATCGCTCCATGTTCCTTGGGTGTGCTTCATCATACATATATGCATGTGAGGTGTGTTTTATACATCACTGCATGCTGTATTTCATTAATAAAGATGTATAGATGCAAATAGCCATATGCTACATGTATCTCAGATGGTACTGCACATTGTAGGTATCTATCAAAAGGCTCAGCTAGATTGGGTTTTTTAAAAAGCATGGTCTGTTCAGGTTAACCCACGCTTACAAGTCAACAGGGAGGAGTAATGATACTGTGTAAATTACCTGTGACTTGTATAGGACAATGGTTGAGGTTGAGTTGAAATGTATAACATTACACTTGGACAGAATGCACTATTAACTACTAAAAGTGCTGAATAGGAAAATGCTGGAACAAAACTTCAAGTGATGATGAGAAATGAAATGGTTGTAATTTGACTTGATTTCAGTCTGAATATGCAGGTGATGTATTTACAATGAGACAGTCATTTCTTAGCATTGTATTCAGTGGCAGTGGATCAGACACATTTCATGAAACAATGGCCATTGTGAAGAATGCATAGTGCAAATGACTCAAAAGTTAGAAAAATATATATATTTTATCAGAATGATAAATGACTGTCTCAGGACTGTCATTTGTATTCTGGGTGAGTAAACCTGCAATACCTTTTCATTGTGAAATTTGACTTTTCTTCCTCGTCTATAGCTTTAATTCCCCTATAAATGATATGCTCACGCATAGCCCTTGATCTGTTTTAAGGGACATTACTGCTCGTCAGTACAGGATTCCCCTCAATAACCTGTCCAATTAATCAGAATAGTGTTGCCAATAGGCTGCCTTTGTTATACTGTGGGTATACACAGGACTTCCTAGTATTGACCTTTGTTCTTTTCTAAACCCTTGACCTCTCATTGAGCCAGCCTGTGATTGGAGGAATCCAGTCCAAGGCTATAATCTGCTGGTGAAGCGAATCAGGGGATGTTATTCTTCAGCGTCCTCTCCTCCTGACAAAACTCCATTCACCTTGTGAATTATTAGCAGGCTGTTCAATAATCAATACACGTCCTCCTGGCTAACCAGCCTAAAATCCAGGTTCAGAGGAATTCAGCTGATTTCCCCCAGTCATCCATGACTGGTAATTAAGTTGTAAAATCTAGAGGTATTCATTATTGAGCAGCATAGGCCACGGTGAGAAGCATTTTATAGATTCAGACGGCTGTCATACTGTCAGAAAAAACTGTGGATGTGAGGAAATTATTGTGTAGTTAAAATGCATTATTAAAAGACCACAGAGACCCAACAGGGGCAGAATGCAGGTTGCATTTGAAACATTCTACTGGGGGGTAGCATTTGTCATTTCACAAGCTAGAGAGTGCCTATATTTCTCCTGAGTAGAAAACGCTGCTCATGATAAATGTGACTATTGCAATATGCCTTACGTCTGTGCCTATTTTTCTAGTTAATGGAAAATGTATTTAATATGCAGTGTATATTACTGGTTTATTCAAATAATTTCCAAGGGTTGCTTGAGGTTTGGCATTTCTATATGAGAGTATAATGGTGGTTATAATGTCCCTTTAGTTAGTTGATTGGTTTAAGTATTTTATTTTCATCAGTGCACTTGATATTACATAACTAGTACTGAGATACAGACCCAGAGCATATGTATGAGTGTCCTCATCTGTTAAGCTCTCGATGAAGACATGTTGCTCCCTGTTGAGTCTGGCAGTACATCAGAACATACATCATATCATATATCGAACTTAGCGATGCGTCCAACCCTCTGTGTTAATGATTTCAAAACATATCCATCTCTGATGTCAATCTGTGTGGTACACAGCTAACAAAGAGCAAACATGCTGAACGGTAAACCTTTGTGAACTGTGTAGGCCCAAGACATCAGCTGACTTTCAACCCCACCATTAGAGGTTTGTGGGTAAAAACAATGGGGAATACAAGCCAGGAAAAAAGCCATAAACTACCTGTGTTTTGATAATTGCATTGTTTTCTCTATAACCCGTTAGTTCTTACAACAGTGATATATAAGGCTTAGACAACAAGAAGACAACAGTCACACAGTGGGCAGAATAAATTCAACCACACGTTTGTTTAATCACAAAACCGGAGAGCTTTGCTTTGTTATAGAAAGCAAATTGATATAGAACCACGGAGAGTTACAGCAAGTCAGAAAGCAAATTGATATAGAACCACGAAGAGTTACAGCAAGTCGCAAAGAAAACAGGAGCTGCCTCCGCTATTCTAGCACCATTTCAACTTCAACATTATCAAATCAGCTATGCAACTTAAAGTTACCAAAAAACAATTTAGTCTAATCAACGTAAGCTACATATCATGTGACTGTCCATGGTACTGATTTCTGTGTGTAGGGTGTGTATGTGTGTGTGTGCGTGCGCAAGTAGAAAAAAACGTGTTGACTCACCATACTTGTAGAGGAATGCCATGCCCTCCTCCTCTCTTTTATGTTGCCAAAGCGGTCTATGACGCTGTCATACAGTTTACACGCTTTTTAGTTTTTGTTGTCCTAAACAAGGCTACCTGGCTAAAATACTTGCTTGGCTATGTTCCTTTCATGGGCAACGATGAGCCAGCTAGTTAACGTTAGACTAGGCTACTACATCTAACGTTAGCTAGCTACATATTGAACTTTCCTCCTCTCTGGCTGGCCAGGACCACAATCAGTGGCGACCCGTCATTCAGGGCAGGTCATTTTTTGTTGTTGCCTGTTTGGATGTTATTTTGGCATTAATACGTGTCACATATCAGTTTGCAAACAATGTGGGAAAAAATAATTGAGTTAATAAAGCCGCTTACAAAAATGGTCTCTTTTTTGCTCTCTTGAATAAGGCTGCTCCAAAATGCAGGTGTTTCAGCCTAGCTCAGTGCTTTCTGTGGTGGTTCTGACTTAGTGTACAGGGAGAATACTGTAAGAATTCAGAATTCAGTCGCTGTACATTTCAAAAGTGCTGAACAAATAGTTAAATTGGCTACGTCCGTCCTACCTCGCTCGTGAATATCTTAATTGAAATTACGGATTGCCTCTTATCCGCTCGTCATCCCCTTATGCCATAGTTTGTACATCTCAGTTGTCAGTAGAAACCACATTTGTTTAAACAAGTCAGCCATATCAGCTATGTTTTTTTAAAGACAGCAAATGAGGCTGAATGAACTGTTTCGCTGAAGCCAAATCCAAACTGGCTTCACTTGAAACTTTTTTTGGGGGCACCAGGAGCATTCACAGATGAGCTCACTCAGTTTAGCTCAACGCTGATGTGCTATTTTTTTATACTTTTTTATCAAGGGAGGCCAAACGCTTACTGGCTTCCCTTGCTATTGAATTCAATGCTACGAATGTGGAAACAATGTCATACTATTTTTGTCCAGACAGCATCAGATACATGGCCTACACATACTGAGACAGAGGGGCGCTGTTTCGCTCGCTCGGATGCTCTGGCGAGATACATTCAGCCACTTGCGAATTGAAGGAAAATTATTTAATATATTTACTTTTAGAAATGTATTGTTAAAATGTACATGCCACTGCAACCCTCCATCTATCTGCCCACCCCCATCCTCCATCCTACCACAGTTCAAGCCCGATGGTGCCCAGATAGTTCACTGATCCCACAGCCACCGCCGACAGTAGAGGCTGTCAGGTAAACAAGATGCACTGGAACAGGAAATGAAAGTGTGAGTGGTGACATGTGGCAGGAGATATTGGCTGATAGAGGAAGAGAGGGGAGAGGAGAGAGTGTGTCTTTAAGGGAGGAGATTGAGACAGAAAGGGAGCTGAGGACGTGGAGGTCAAGCATGAGAGAAGGGGGAGAGTGCCGGTGGGGTAAAGAGAGAGCAAGAAAGAATTAGGGAGAGGGTTGGTGAGGGAGAGAAAGAGCGACGGTGAAGTGGCGTTAAGGGAGAGAGAGAAGAGGAAGAACACGGGGTGTGGAGGAGACTGAGAGGCAGGATAAGCCCAGCACAGCTCAGGTATTGACGACACTTGACTGCTGGAGGGTGGCTGGAAATAAGACAAACTGTCCCTCGCTGTCAGGCCTTCAGCCCTGATTGATCTGTTATCTCTTCTTGCAATTTATTTCTCACCAGGTCTGTGATGTGTGTATGTATTCCTCTGTCTCTGTTTGGGTGTGTGGGGTTCTGACTGTCTGTGTTTTGGGGGGGTGGGGGGGGGTCCTTCTTTCCTTAAGCTGCAGTGAGGAGATAGTCGGCAGGCACTACGGTGCATCTCAGTTCCAGATTGATATGTCTGGTCTTCTCTGTAAAAGGGGGGAGTGTTAGCAAAGACCCCGGATCGATCGTTTCGAAAAATATCTGCCATGTCACACAGTCTGACAATGGCTTCCAAACTCCTCTACACGGCCCACAACAGTACTGCAGATAGCTGCCGTTAACAAATAGCAACATCTTCAATAAGATCAGATCCAACAGTGTTTAATAGGCCACCACTCTAATGTTAAGTGCCCCAAACAGGACAGGAGTGTGGAATTAACTGACAACAGCACCAAGTTTGATCGCTGTATTAAAAATTCATACATCAATGAGAGACCCCCCCCCCAAAAAAAACACTAAATGTTAGCTTAGCTCAGCCCAGTCTCCCATTAAAATAATGAAATGGCTTAATTGAATTCCGTATTATTTATTTATTTGATTACAAAGGGAGGGGTGTGTGGGAGGAGGGGAAGTCTGAAGGATTCTGTCTGGCTCTGGAAGACGATGCTGAAGGTTCTCTTTTTGTGCGGGAGCAATATCTTAAGTAGTGTGAGACTTGAAGTAGTAGAGCTCTCTCTCTCTCTGAGATGGATGAAAGTGGCTCATAAATTGCATTAGTGGAAAAGCATATAGAGGGACTGTGCCAGATGTAATTTGAGTTTACAGGGTCACAAACGCTACAGTCGGCTGTGCCTGGATTTATGTATATAAGCATCCTGGGAAAATCCATTCCTTCTCTGAACCAAGTTCCTGGAAGTTTTCTTTATAGTTTTTGAAAGATATCCGTTGGATATCCGTGCAATTATAAAATAATTCAGCTGTTCATTTCTATGAAATTGTTATTGTAAATTACTAGCTTGTCATTACTTTAAAAGGACTTTTGAATTGTAGATAACTAAACAGACAGTCACTTTCTTCCCTTTTTCTCCCTTATCTTCTTAAAAAACTATTATTAGGCATCGGGCTTAGGAAATAGACTGGCTTCGAGGTCACACATCAACTAAAATGAAAAGCAATCAAAAGTTTTTTCCTCTAGAAAGGAGCAGTAGGCTATGACTTTTATTAGCTGTCCTTAGTTTCATCATGGTATTGTCACTGACAAGCAGCGGGAAATAACACAGATAAGGGAGCACACTGACTGAACACCCAATTTCTACATCCATTTCAGAAATTATCATAAAATAGCCGGCAGATCTGTCAGGGTTAGTGGAGCAGATTGAAATACATGGACTCAGTCCCTTTAGGTCAGCTCATAGTGAGTTGGAAGGAAGAACACCAGGTGGATGGCTTTTCTCTTCAAATCATTGATCTCTTTCTCTCTTTTTGCTTGCGAGGAGGCGGTTTTACAATAATAGATAGTTTGCCTCATGGGACCACTCTCTGACCTCTCCTCCATTGGCTCTTATCATTATGGCTTGTTTACATAAAACACAATCATGCACATACGAACTCTCCCCCCTTCCACTGTTCAGATATTGAATTGTCTGAAGACAATTCTCTCACACTGAGAACAGGCGGTAAGCACACATTTTTTTATAACCAAGACGTTTGTGCCCACAAATATAATTTCAGCAAAGAAACCAACAACATCACACGAGTGTCGCGAGACAAAATGGATGACCTTGGAATGAACATTAGCTCTGCAAGACTTCATAAGGCTATGTTCTTCTCTCAGTCCTCTTCTCTTTGGTGGCTAGACTGTCTTTTTGTCCATGTCGCTGTTGTGGAGACAAGTCTCAACACCATTATTAAGAAGACAAGTCTGAGTGCTGGCTTTTAGGCTATAAAAGCCCCAATTAGTTGTGATTACACACAGAGAACATTCAACCAGTTGGAAATCCAAGTATCAACAACAGGAAATTGTTGACATTGAAAGACAATAATTGCATGGAATGTGTGGTAGTTTTAAGGTGATTTAAATTGTGTTCTTAGTTCCGCTTCAAACATAAATGATTAAAACTACTTTTTGACTCTCTCTCATCTACTATGTTCTCATCTCTTTCTGTCTCTCATACACCAACTCCATTACTAGGCTGCCAGGGCCTTTTAGAGGGAAAGATATCTGTGCCACCTTGCTCACCACAAATCAAACACGTGGACTCAAAAAGTTCAAAACCATCCAGTGACCACTTTCCCCCCACCGTCATTTATATTAATGCGCCAGATGTAAATGGCTTATAGTTTCAGGTTGCCCCTCACCCCCTGCCCCTGGAATACATAGCACCCGGGTATCAGCCAATTCATTCTGCTATGTTGCCATGATTTCTAAAAAGGGGGAGATAAGCCAAGAGCAGCCAATTTCCTTCCCAGTATGGGAGAGGTTTATTGATGGAGTGGACTGGGCTAATGTTTTTAGCCTTCTGGGTGTCCATCTGTGAGCATTTTTCCAGTGTCATCACCACTCTGTTTAAGTAGCTCCAATGGCTTCCTCGGGCAGAATGGATACAATACCTGCTATTTATCATGCAGAAATTCAATTTTGGCCCTGCGATTCTCCTCATAAAAGAGTTTCCAATCCATATATCAACCATTTAGTTGTCTGTTTTCATGAGCGGGAAATCATTTGTGTGCATTTTATTTATTTATTGGGAGGGGTTCCGCCAGTGGGTAGGGGTGAAAAATAGCACGAAAACTGATTAACCAGTGAGAAAAAACAGCAAGGGAAAGAAAAGAAACACAGTTAGAGCAGCACAAGAAGCAGTTTGTCTTCTATTATCCCTACAATGGGTGCATTAGTATTCCTTTGTGCCATGTGTACGAGGGAAGAAAGGGCATCTGCTTCATGCTTTACATTTGCTTTAATAATAACCTGTTTATGCTTCATCATTTAAGCCTAAAACCAGACCGCTGTTAACAAACGGCCAATTACAACATATGAGACATTTGCTCAATCACACCATCACTGTTCTCATTCCCCCACTCACACCGCCGCAGCCACATCGGGATTCAACAGCCACACACCGGGTAAAGATCACTAAAAAATAGTCGCCCTATGAGGAAAAGGTATTTGTCATTGCATGTCTCCGGAATTCCCTGGTTTGTGTTTTATTTCAAATGTTTGCCCATCCCTCTTCGGAGGACAAAATTAACTTTGTTTTTAAAGCTTTGTAAATTCTACACACATTTTACATACATGGAACTTTTTTATTGTTTTATTTCGACAGTAGTTACATAGCAAGAATATAGTTATTTGATATACATTACATCTGCATAGATAGTACTTTAAAAAATACAGTATACATTATATACAGTGAGGGAAAAAACGTATTTCATCCCCTGCTGATTTTGTATGTTTGCCCACTGACAAAGACATGATCAGTCTATAATTTTAATGGTAGGTTTATTTGAACAGTGAGAGACAGAATAACAACAAAAAAATCCAGAAAAACGCATTTAAAAAATGTTCTAAATTGATTTGCATTTGAATGAGGGAAATAAGTATTTGACCCCTCTGCAAAACATGACTTAGTACTTGGTGGCAAAACCCTTGTTGGTAATCACAGAGGTTAGACGTTTCTTGTAGTTGGCCACCAGGTTTGCACACATCTCAGGAGGGTTTTGTCTCACTCCTCTTTGCAGATCTTCTCCAAGTCATTAAGGTTTCGAGGCTGACGTTTGGCAACTCGAACCTTCAGCTCCCTCCACAGATTTTCTATGGGATTAAGGCCTGGAGACTGGCTAGGCCACTCCAGGACCTTAATGTGCTTCTTCTTGAGCCACTCCTTTGTTGCCTTGGCCGTGTATTTTGGGTCATTGTCATGCTGGAATACCCATCCACGACCCATTTTCAATGCTCTGGCTGAGGGAAGGAGGTTCTCACCCAAGATTTGACGGTACATGGCCCCATCCATCGTCCCTTTGATGCGGTGAAGTTGTCCTGTCCCCTTAGCAGAAAAACACCCCCAAAGCATAATGTTTCCAAGTCCATGTTTGACGGTGGGGATGGTGTTCTTGGGGTCATAGGCAGCATTCCTCCTCCTCCAAACACGGCGAGTTGAGTTGATGCCAAAGAGCTCGATTTTGGTCTCATCTGACCACAACACTTTCACCCAGTTCTCCTCTGAATCATTCAGATGTTCATTGGCAAACTTCAGACGGCCCTGTATATGTGCTTTCTTGAGCAGGGGGACCTTGCGGGTGCTGCAGGATTTCAGTCCTTCACGGCGTAGTGTGTTACCAATTGTTTTCTTGGTGACTATGGTCTCAGCTGCCTTGAGATCATTGACAAGATCCTCCCGTGTAGTTCTGGGCTGATTCCTCACCGTTCTCATGATCATTGCAACTCCACGAGGTAAGATCTTGCATGGAGCCCTAGGCCAAGGGAGATTGACAGTTATTTTGTGTTTCTTCCATTTGCGAATAATCGCACCAACTGTTGTCACCTTCTCACCAAGCTGCTTGGCGATGGTCTTGTAGCCCATTCCAGCCTTGTGTAGGTCTACAATCTTGTCCCTGACATCCTTGGAGAGCTCTTTGGTCTTGGCCATGGTGGAGAGTTTGGAATCTGATTGATTGATTGCTTCTGTGACAGGTGTCTTTTATACAGGTAACAAACTGAAATTAGGAGCACTCCCTTTAAGAGTGTGCTCCTAATCTCAGCTCGTTACCTTTATAAAAGACACCTGGGAGCCAGAAATCCCTCATTAAAATGCAAATCAATTTATAACATTTTTGACATGCGTTTTTCTGAATTTTTCTGTTGTTATTCTGTCTCTCACTGTTCAAATAAACCTACCATTAAAATTATAGACTGATCATTTCATTGTCAGTGGGCAAACGTACAAAATCAGCAGGGGATCAAATACTTTTTTCCCTCACTGTAGCTGTAGCTTATGCTTTTAGTACTGGATTCATTCTCTGATCCTTTGATTGGATGGACAACATGTCAGTTCATGCTGCAAGAGCTCTGATAGATTGGAGGATGTCCTCCAGAAGTTGTCATAATTACTCCGTAAGTTTATGGAAGGGGGTGAGAACCACGAGCCTCCTAGGTTTTGTATTGAAGTAAATGTACCCAGAGGGGGACGGAAACTAGCTGTCCTCCGGCTACACCATGGTGCTACCCTACAGCGTGCTGTTGAAGCTACTGTAGACCTTCATTGCAAAACAGTGTGTTTTAATTAATTATTTGGTGACGTGAATATATTTAGTATAGTTTTATTCACTGAGGAGGATGGTCCTCCCCTTCCTCCTCTGAGGAGCTTCCACTGATCTCATTAGGTCAGGATTTTAAGCCTCATATATTCACTAGTTCTAATGTGTCCATGATATTCGTAATTTCCCTAAGTGCATGAGGGTGATCATTTATAGTGTGATTTCCTTTACGGTCAATTGGGGTACATGAAACCGTATTATAATCTCCCACTATATTAATAGTCTTTTTTTTTGCTTGTGAGCTCGATAGATTACTATATATATTTTCGAAGAAGTGTGGATCATCATTATTTGGACCGTATAGATTAATGAGCCAAATCTGTTTATGGTCCAATAACATATTTAAAAAGATCCACCTTCCTTGAGGATCTGTTTGGACACTTTGCACATTCGGATCCAAATTGATATTAATTAGTATCATCACCCCTTTTGAGTTTCTTTGCCCATGACAGAAATATATTTCTCCCTCCCAGTACTTTTTCCACACAACCTCATCTATAGTTGTAGAGTTTCCTGTAAGCAATGGATGTTATATTCTTTCTCTTTTAGCCAGATAAAAATTATCGTCTTTTTTTGTGATCTGCTAAGCCATTACAATTGTAACTAGCTATACCTATTTCCATACTTATCATAATGATACACAAGTTTCAGTTATACTTACCATAATATATGTCTGTAAACTTATAATTTGACCGCCATGATGATTAAATGTCCATATAGCTGTACTGTTAAGCATACTAAGCAACTTGTGTAAACCTCCAATTGTCCTCCAATATACCACCTGCTAAATCCTCCCCTCATATCTGGGAGGTCTGTTGTCCTTGAGACCATCAGACCAACTCCCTGACCCATGACGTGCCTTTGCTTCCTAAGCACACCTTTGACCGCAGATTGGGAACATAATGCTAACATCAGACCACATTGATAAAATCTTTGGATCCATTTGCCAGTAAGAAAAGAGAAAAGGGTACATCACAATATTATAGACTCATGTTCATATTAAGATAATCACAGCAAAGGCTATAGGTCTGTCAAGCTAGTCTGTTCAGTTCATTGGATCCGATTGTTCGCAAAAGGAAAGAAAGAAATAGAAAATGAGAAGGATCATTATCGGCTACATAATATCGCAAGAACAGTTCTTAATGTCCCTTACATGCACTTTGCCTATCGGCAGAGAGACATATCTCATGTAGTCCTTGTTATGTTCTCACAAAAGGAAAAAATAAAATGCATTTTAATATCCGCTAATGACTGCGAGCGGATATCCATCTTAAACATCACCCTACCCATGAAGGGAAGTTTTGCTTAACATAAGACAGCAATAAAGCACATAAAACAGTTCTGACTATCTACAGCGAGTAAACATGTACTCCTACCTTTTCTCCACACACACATAATATAAGGTATGTTTATAAGGTACACCCATCTAGTACTGCGTCAGACCCCCTTTTGCCTCCAGAACAGCCTGAATTCTTCGGGGCATTCTACAAGGTGTCAGAAACGTTCCACAGGGATGTTGGTCCATGCTGACGCGATGGCATCATGCAGTTGTTGCAGATTGGTGGGCAGTACATTCATGCTGCGAACTGCCCGTTCCATCTCATCACAAAGATGCTCTATTGGGTTGAGGTCTGGGGACTGCGCAGGCCACACAAGTGAACTGAACTCGCTGTCATGTTCCAGGCAATGTTTTTCCACTGCTTAATTGTCCAGTGTTGGTGATCGCGTGCCCACTAGAGCCACTTCTTCTTGTTTTTAGCTGATAGGAGTGGAACCCGGTGTGGTCATCTGCTGCAATAGCCCATCCGTGACAAGGATCAACGAGTTGTGCATTCCGAGATGTTGTTCTGCACACCACTGTTGTACTGCACCGTTATTTGTCTGTTTGTGGCCCGCCTGTTAGCTTGCACGATTCTTGCCATTCTCCTTCGACCTCTCTCATCAACGAGCTGTTTTCGCCCACAGGACTGCCGCTGACTGGATGTTTTTTGTTTCTCGCACCATTCTCGATAAACCCTAGACGCCGTTGTGGGTGAAAAGCCCAGGAGGCTGGCCGTTTCTGAGATACTGGATCCGGAAAACATAATATACCTCTCGCTTAGAGGAGTGCTTCCATAAGCCAGTTATTGTATTGGCTCTACTGATGAATTTCGGCTATAATCAGTTCAACCCAGTGTTAACCAGCCAACCGCGTTCTAGCTGAGTCTCGGAACAATAATATGAGATTTATGGTGATTTATGGTGTAAATGGTGTTAAAAAGATAATGAAACCAATTGTTATAGGATCGTATAGGCCTACTCCAGTAGAGAACCTACTCCAGTTATTAACCCTCCACCTCTATCAATCCTTTATCCTATCATAGCCCCACATTAGATCAGTCAATATTTTTTTATCCTAAATTCTATTCGTACTTCAGTTTGTTTGGCACTTGTGTTTATAATGAGCAGCACTGTTACCATAGTCTCCCAGCGCTGCTGAGAGGAGTGACCTCCAGGCCCATACTTGTCTAGTTCAGTACACTGTAATATGCTGTGGTTCCCCCGTTCCCCCATGCCGCCCAGCACTGGGTCACACCCACATGTGTTGGGTAGACTCTGGTGCTGGGGGTGCATATGTGACCGAACGGCTCAATTCGGTCTTATGTAGCAAAATTTGAAATGGTGTTTTTTACATTGGATAAAAGTAGAGACTCAGAGCTAGAAAATGGTATATCATACACTACAGTTGAGGAACAATGGGAAAGTAATTCTGCTTTGAAAGTTGATCAACTTGAACCTCACTTTTGAAAAATGGCCCTTGAATGTTTTGGGACACCTACTGGAGAGCTCTTTTTTGTCTACACCCATTCAGCATCGTTCCCACCCTCTTAAGCTTTAGCCCCACCCATCTCTTTAAGGATTCACGTGAGACTGTGTACTAAACAACCAAAGATTTCAAGACTAAAGGCTGGTTTATACTACGGGTGTGTTCGTAAATGTAATCTGGAGTGCCAGAGTGTGCTCTGGGCGTTCGTAAACTCAGAGCTTTGTCAGATTGTCCGTTCGTAGGAGGAGTAGGGTTGATCCGAGCTAACATCAGTCAAGAACCCAAGCTAACTGGCTAACGTTGGCTAGCTACTTCCAGACACAAATGAGAGAACAGCTCACTCTGACCATTTTACTTGCCCTAACGGAGCTGGTAGGCTGTTTTTATGTTATCCAGAGCATTGGTGACTGCAACTGTGCTGCTGGCAACCATTTAATTACACTGTTTTGCCAATATTTACTGACACTGGCCATATTCAGCGGGTGTTGAGCGTTTGTAAATTTGTCAGTTATTCTGCGCTCTGGCACACTCAGACAAGAGTGCTCTGAAATCGGAGTATATAGCCAGAGCGAATTTACCAGCACGTCTATCGACAGTTGTCGCAGTGACACCATGAACATTATATTGAAATGGTTACTTGCATAGTGGAATCTTTTGTTTAGACATGTAACCTCCCGAGTAGCGCAGTTGTCTAAAGCACTGCATCGCAGTGCTAGCTGTGCCACTAGAGATCCTGGTTCGAATCCAGGCTCTGTCATAGCCAGCAGCAACCAGTAGACCCATGGGGCGGTGCACAATTGTCCCAGCGTCGTCCAGGGTAGGGAAGGGAATGGCCAGCAGGGATGTAGCTCAGTTGGTAGAGCATGGCGTTTGCAATGCCAGGGTTGTGGGTTCGATTCCCACGGGGGGCCAGTATGAGCACTCACTAACTGTAAGTCGCTCTGGATAAGAGCGTCTGCTAAATGACTAAAATGTAATGTAGCTAGCTGAACAATAATCCCAACTCATAATGATACTACCCTGCATGAATCTGCAGGTAGCTAACCAACCAGGTTCAATGTTAGCTAGCTAACATTAGGCTATAACTAGCAATGCAAATGGCTCTGAGATACAAAAAATATTACTACACATATCATACATGTAATGTTAGCTAGCTAACAGTACACCTTAACTTGAAATGAAAATACTTTCTGACAAAATTAGAAATGTGTAATATCTGAAAATGTAGCTAGCTAGACTATCTTACCCATATACATGGATGGACGCTTCTCCCTCTCTATCACGGATGCCATGGTTGCCCTTAGTTTGAAGATGTAATCCGGAGACAGGTGTTTTATACAACAGCCTTCTGTATGTTCTCTTTTCAACACCGTCTACATATTTGCAATCAAACACCATCTCCTTAGCTAGCATACTCTAACTCCACTGATTTCAAAACTCGGTCCTCCAGAAAGTGGAGAGCAACACTTATGCAGTTCTACTACATGATATCTTTAAAAAAAACTGGGTTAGAAAGGATTACCTACACATACTGACCAGCACATGTTATAGACAGAAGCGTGATACATGGCAGACCAATCCGAACTCATCTCTCGGCATGTCCAGCCCACTCATTATCTCAGCCAATCATGGCTAGCGGGAAGGTTGCTGTCTTTTTCCGTGGCTAAACCAACTATGCTCGTAATTTAACAATTGTATTCATATTTACAGATGGCATACAAGTTTATTATTAAGGCGCATGAAAGTTCACATGTTCCAGAAGGCATTTCTGCCCAAAAAACCGCATTTAGATATTTAAAAAAGGTTAAGTTCAAATGGCGCTCCTGTGAAGTAGTGACGCGCGACATACACCTAGTTTCCTGAAACGAGTCACATATGTGTTGGGGTAGACTCCAGCTGGTGAGGCCCAGCATGTGGCCTGGTGAAGGTCATTCATTTCAAGTCTGTTTCACGAATGTTTGACAGTAATTAATTGAGCTGGGTTCAATGCTAGTAGCACTGCTTCCCCCATGCAGTCTCCCTAGTGCTAGTTAATATAGATTTCCTCTGCAAAGTCTGACTTTGACAAAGCCACAGATTTGTTTGAATGCCAAGAACGTTTATATTATCTAATAGAGAGTCGTGCCAAAACGAATTGAGCGGTGCAGTTTCTTAGCTGCATTTTCTATGCCTTGTAAAGAATAACAGGGGATATTTCTGATTAATTCTAATGGCATATTTGATTCAAAGGTAATTTCCCTGTCAGATCTGGTGTTTGGATACAATAGAGAGGCAGGGAAGGTGCAGCGGAGCTATTTAACATCCGTATTCTTTGTCAGGCGGTGAAATCCCGAAATGGAAGCGTCAAACCTTTCCCTGTTGCTTGTCTTCTATGGTAATCATAATTTTGTCAAAGTAGAAGTTATACGGTTTGAAGTTGTTTTCTGCGCTGTCAGTCTCACTGCTGATTGGTCTGGCACATTCCCGGCTATCAGTAGTCAGGTGTCTATCTGGATTATACATGTGTGATGTCAGCGCATCACTATTTGCTTTTGCTGCGCAACACAACAGAAGTGGTTTCCACCACTCTTCCACAGACAGCTAGGTGAGCTCACCCCCCTGTTTTCTTCTCCCTGTGGTTCACTGCCTGGCTACAGTCTGTGAATAAGAAAGCGTCAGCACAATGAGGAAGGTCACTCCACACACAGTCATTAAAATCAATGTCACTCAAGGTAAACAAAGGTTCACTGTTTACTTAGTTCGTGCATCTACTTAGGGACCGTTTAATTTATTAATCGCTAAAATAAAATGTGCAGCATTTCCAATGTATTTATAACAGGCCTTTTAATGGTGGCATCCTGCCTGTTGTATTAGATAGTTTATGTGTGGGTCTGCGTGTGCATCTGTGCCTGTTAAGAGCCTATTCCGTTACCCCTCCTGAGACCGTCTGATCAGTGGGAAAACAAACAGGATTTTATTACTGTCTTTCTGTTCTTATTTCGATGCATAATCATCTCCCCGTCTCCAATCTCATTTGGATTCTCATTGCCTCAGAAGTCTGATGTCTGTAGTCAAAGCAGCACTCTGAGTAGAGGCAGATAAGAGGCTACCACATGTGCTTCCCCTTAGAGCAAAGGGAAGGACAGAGGAGAGGAGGATAGAGGAAGGAGTGAGAAACAAAAAAGGTTTGATGCTCCTTCTTCTCACTCCATGGCAGTCAGGTTTATTTTCTTCTCTGCTGTACACTGTTGAGTTGAATGGAAAAAGGAATTTGGCAGAAGCACCATTCATCCTGTAGGGTGTGCTCTCATTATAAACACCTCCTATGATCATGAGTAGAGTGTTTCTCGAGCACATGCTCCGTCATACTCATTTTCCACCTGCTTTGAAAAAGAATAACCATCCAAATTAGTCATGGAGATCAATGTGAGCTCCCTCCATCGTCCCCCTGCCGTACCCCCTCCAGTGACTTAATTAGAAACATGACAGAACTTGCTTTGACTGAACCCCACAACGCCTCACCCACCTGTCATCTCCATTATGGACTACTTTTACACGCACCAGATATTAAGGAAGTAAACAGCGATGAAATTAGGGGAAATGCCAGTTCTTAAGATTATTAGATTATATTTGTGACATTTAAATGCCAGGGTTTTAGGGAAGTGAAAAAAAGGTTTCTCTGAATATTAAACAGTTTGGTTGAAATTAGATGGGGAATGCAGGCAGGGTTTTTTGTAATAGAAGAATGAGGGTACTGTGTGGTGAAGGAACCTTGGTGCCAAACATAAAGCTTTTTAGCTGATTAAAAGGGATGGATGGGGGCTGAGACGTGAGGGACTATGGGCCTGTTCCTGGTGCTTCATTGGCCCTGATACCCACTCAGCCAAGGAAACTGGAACCACAAGTGGTGTGCTGCTGTCGTTATGACATCATTCCAGTGATATCAGAGCCTCGATAAAGTCTCCTCATCCATGATATTATGGGGGTAATGATGATAATGCAGTCCTCCACCTTGATAAACCAAGCCAAGTAACGTTTAAATGGGGACATAGTGATTTGTTTTCTTTTCTGGGTTCTGCTAGGCTAGCTGTAATTAATTCAAATTAAACCAGAGGCTGGACTTTGTGTTCTTATTCTAGAAAGTAGCCTATTACATAACTTAATTTGACAGTTCCGATCTGACTTTCCTTAGTTTCATTACATCATCTGACGCTAATGGAATTATGTATATATTCTCCAGGGGTACTTTACACACTAAGCATCCTTTGAAAAGATCTGAACACTTCTATGTTCATCAGTATGAAGAAGAAAAAAAAATTATGCACTCACTAACTGTAAGTCGCTCTGGATAAGAGCGTCTGCTAAAATGACAAAAAAAAATAAAGCCTTTGGAGAAGTATAATTTCCTAGGTAGGTACTTACAATAGCTACTATTATGACTTGGTGAATGACCATTATATTCAACAGTAAATTGCTCTCATTGCACTGAATGAATGTTGGACACTAGAGTGATACAGTATTTTCCTATCACAGAATAGCCACAAATAGTTTCCAATGAAGTGTAGGTAGATGGAAGAGATCAGTTCAAAACTGAGTCAAAACGATTTGATCTATTTTCACATTGGAGACAAAGTAAAGACTTGAACACTTGAATCAGTAATCATTTCAGTAATTGGGAACACAACAACAACAATAAAACAGAGTCAGAAATGGTTATCCCTGACCTGTGCTAACCGTTACCTCTAGTAAACTTCATACACCACTATCTTCCCTCTTGCCCTGCCGAGAGGCTTGCCTCTATATTTGCCGGGGCTTAATACTGTATCTGATCGATGACGTGGGCAGATAATTGATTGATGGATCAGGCAATCAGCTGTTCTCTGCTGTGGACTGCAGGACGATGCAGTCAATCAATTCTCCTTCCAGTGGACAGATATCATTAAGGCTCAGGAAGTTTCAATAACAGTCCCTGCTGGATCCTCCTGCCTGTTTCACAGCGTAGATAGGATATATATTTGACCTAGGAATGGCCAGTTAACTCTGCTAAAGTCAAGATATAAAGGCTGTTTTATGGGAGCTCGGGGCCAGAGTATTACATTTCCCAGCTCTAAGGCCCAGAAAACCCTTTTTTTTTTTTAAAGGAACCAAATGTAAAGTATTTTGATAATTAGAGATTAATGTAATTTATCTCATCTTTTCTCGTCCCGTCTTAATCCATTGTGCAGCAGAATTTGATCACTGGCTTTTAAAAGGTCACAGAATCATCAGAGAATTGCAGTAAATCCCTTTGGTTGGCTGTGATTGGAGCTAAGCTAACATAATATCGTCTTTTTTATGACGAACGACGTTGGCTGGATAGATATCAGATTGTTGTTGCCCTTTGTGTGTTGCTGTTATCAACATCTGACTAATAATGGCTTAGCTTCTCTCCAGGGGTCCGTGCTCCCAGAGCAAGTGTAACCTTAATGCTCTTTGTAAGACTGTGTTTTGACAAATATTTCAATAAGAGAACCCTATGAGTCAGGTTCAAACACTTACGGAAACTATGCAGAAAAGTTCAATCAGACTTTTCCACCCACAGTCTCAGGAATTTGAAATATATTTTTATGTAACAGCATGAAAAGTGTCAGAAAAAACTGGTCTCTAACACCTTTCAGAGTGACTGCCAGTGCTCTCTGTCATTTTCAGGATCAAAGAGACATATGAGTGGCATAGCTCTCCTGAGTAATGGACAAACACGCTGCATCCAGTTGTGAGCACATCCTGATGCAATTCCATCAGAATGATTTGAAATGGACTTTCCGTCTGTCGTTCTCTTCATCAGTAAAAAAACTACCAGCTTCCTTTTCCAGAGGTGCATGTCATGACTCATATCTTTTATACCTCTCTGTATATGAATGTGTCAGTGGAGAGAGGCAAGCTCTTATGTAAATGTAAATTGTAGCTAGCCACAATGTCAGAGTCACCCACTAACTTTGGCCAGGGCCTCTAATGGTCTTGTTCTCCTTATGGACGTGCTGAGTTTGTCTCTTGGTAATGGCCATAGACAGCCAGGAGGTCTGGAACACTGATGCGTTGCTTGCTTCTCTCTAGGGCCTGTCGTTGCATGGCTGCCTGCATCATCACCACCATGGCTCTCCCTGACTACCTAGCCTTGACGGCTGAGTAGGAGTCGGGAAGGGGATTTTACCCTCCCCCTCGCCCCCCTCCTGTGACTGGAATGAATGGATGGTGCTGGTCCGATCAACACATGTTCCTCTCCGGAGGGGGCCTGGCTGTCACTGGGGATTGTGACAGGTTGACCTCGGTAATACTGGCTCTGTTCAACATGTTTGGGTTGGTGAGGAGAGATTTACATAAGAAGTAGAACAGAACCCAATGAATATTCAAGCCTTTGGCCCCGCTGCACTCATCTCACTGACCCAAAATATATTCAGGCTTAGAAGAATTGCATCTCTTTGTTTGGCTGGAGTGTTGTGTTGAATCATGTTTACGTCGATCATTATAACACACACAGTATGAAGTGACATTGAGCAAAGGTTAATATAGAAATGTGAATATACTTTGTTGTTGCACCAGTCATCCTATAATTAATTATACTATATGTTTAAACTTCTCACACAGAGGCGTCATGCCCATAGGGGACACAATGGCACGTGCCCCCTCAGATTTGTCCTGTTAAAAAAAATGTCAGATGTTAAATTAATTACTAAACTTCACGTTTTATCATAATTATTTGTAAAAAGATCTGTCAGCTGTATTTTATGGAGGGGACACACTGGACCAGGCAAAGAGTACCCCCTATTCTCCCTAGTAAGTGGTTCCTTCCAAGGTGCACCATTGAGCAAAGACATGATAGGCAGGACGCTAGATACTCTAGTGGATGCAGACAGTTTCATCAGTGGAGGAGGAGGGTGTAAAGTGACACACAGCATATGATTTCATTACAGCTGCCGGTGATGGGCAGGACTCCCAGGAGGTATGTTTGTAAATGAATTTGATCAGGCTATGTAGCCTATTGATTCCTTCTTGATGAATAAATAAAACAAAAATGTGTTGTTGTTTCTCTGTAATTCTAGCCACCTAGACATTTTATGAAGTTGGCTGTAGCTAGCCAGCTAGATAGGTTCCCAATCTCCCAACCTTATAACTAGCTACCAAGTCATTTCAGCTATCAATCAAGTTAGAGTAGCTAGCTTGTCTAACTATCTGCTGGCAAGGTTGATAGACTTTAGAAAAGCAAGCACCACCCCCCCCCCCCAACCCCACCCCCCATCTTCACGTACTTTATGCCCCCTCTAAAATAATGGGTGCATGACACCCCTGTTCCCACATAACAACATATACTATATAATGAAGTGAATAACCTTATTCTAAACCATGTATATATTCAAACCGAATAGTGAACCTAAGGTTAGTGTCAGCACCTTGTTTATGAAAGAGAACATTTCAGAGGGGTCTTGGGGCCTGATTATTGATGCTGCTTTAGTTACAAAAACAATGAGAAGAACAACACCAGACAGCATGCATGAGTGCTTCCAGACTGATGGAATTCATTTGAATGCACCTGGCGGGTACAGTGTGACTATATTCCTAGGGTTTGGATCAGCTACATCTAGCTTTTCTCCTCGGAGCCTGTGGAAATGAAGAGCGGAACGAATAGGCTAGGTTGTGTGGGATGACTTTATCAATGAATTTCATATCACCAGCTGTTCAAGTCCACTGCACTCTAATCATCAAATGCATTTTGGGCTTCCAGGGTTTATATAGTCTTGTCTAGTCTCTGCCCCCCATTGATTTGTATGCATTTTTGTGTGTGTCTTTTATGCAATTCACCATATAGTGTATCCTTTTTTTGTATATTACTATATACAATGGCCATGTGTCTCTCAATCACTATGACAGCCATATTCAACACATATGTTTTATTCAAATAAAAAGTAGCAAATATTTTTGGGGCAAACAGCCTCTCAATCTGAACTAGTCTCTGAATCTGTCTTGAGAGTAAGTCATGGCAGACCCAGTATCTCTCACACTGAGAGTTCTAGTAAACAGGTTTCTTGAGCTTGTAATATTTCCCATTAAATTCCTTGAGAGGATTTGGCGTCTTTCAGCCAGTATGCTGCAGGTGGGTGTGATACCAGGACACCATTACAGCCCTACCACAGAGAGTAAAACGGTCAACAAGCAGAAATATCTCCGTATGGCCGCAAAGACCTTTCAGGGGGCAGGTGCTCCAAAATAATATAATATTCATCATTCTTAACTCATGATATATGGTTGACTGGCTAGTGGCTTGTGTGGATATTTTAGTATATGGTGGTTAGCTAGAGTGTAGACTACCTGTGTTGCTGCTGCCCTAACACACATGCAACTCTCGTCTGAAGAAGGGATAGAGTTGGGTCGGAGGGTAGTCGCTCCTCTTTGTCTTTCTGCCTCTCTCTGCTGCGCATATCAGCCAACCAGACTGAATATTGATGATGATGAAAATCAAGTGTTTTCAAGTGCTACTCAAATGTTTTTCTGCTGTGTCAGTACTGTTGATATTTAAACTAGGTAGCTAGCTAGCTACACACTCGACTAGTGACCGCATCTCAGGCCATGCATGTTTGGATAATGAGCATGCACACTCTCCATACAGGGCAGACAGGGACCCGGGCGCTCGCGAGCTCCGTACAGGGCAGACCAACAGGCGCAACCAACGGACGGGGTGGGGGTGGGTGGTGGCTAACTTGACAATGTCACGACAACTTGCGGGCATTGGGTTTAGAACACAGACAAAGACTGTAGACAAAAAACAAAAATTACACCATCACCCAAAAGGGAACTTAGCGAGTGGGAGGGCAAAGGGGCATGTGTTTGGAACAAGTAGACTCCTATCTGTGCACCTGCATGCTCCAAATAGTAATGCAGTCATCAGAGCAGATGTCCTCCGAAAGCTTTTAATGAGTTTGAGGATACCGTATTCCCCAAAATGCTCTCCAGCCAGATAAATAAAATAAAAACTGGCAATTACTACGTATAAAAACCAAGATGACAGTTTAAGGTCATCCAATTTCCATAAAACCCCATTAATATCTTGAGGAATATAACTTTAATGCTATTAAAACCGGATCACATTATTTTGTTTTGCCTTCCAGAGTTCTTCTGATTATTTTGCATTCCGTAGCTGTGTGTAATGTTTTTTCAAGAAGCAGAAATTCATCATGAATCATTTCAACTTCTGTCATAGTAATTGTGGGTCGAATTGGTGACCTTGGCGGCCAGTTCTTGCCTACAATATTTCCCTCCTCCTCTTCCTCAGTGTCTATGGAAGTTATTAGCCACTTGCTGCATAGAGTGTCAAGTCGCACCTTCCAGCCATGTTGGCAACACTGAGGTCTATTCCTGGTCTATTCAGGCCCCACTGACACTTCACCATGGCTCCTTAAAATGCAAATGAATATTGAAATGAATTATCCTCATTAACACTTATCCACATCCTGATGAGTTTTATTCAGACTCTGTCCCCTTCCTCCCGAAGCTATTCTCGCTCATGTCATTAATGCTCTCCCCAATGGTTCTCAAGAAACCTAGTGTGGCAAATGAGTGCTAGTCATCAGTCCTCAGGGGCTCCTCAATGGCTGATATTATTAATAAGGCTCTCTGGCAGGCACAGTTTGGAATTAAATACCCTCACTGTGATTCTCTGGCCCTGCCAGGTCATTAGGGACTCAAGGATCATAGCTCCTCCAATCATTTCTATTTGGTGCCAAAATCATAAAGGGGAAAATACAGTGAATTTATGGCCAGAGAGTACAGTAGAGCACAATAACCTGGCATGGGTTTTAGGGGTCCTATACATATTTCCATCACCTCTAGCAGAGAGAAAAACATCCAGTATGTGTAAGTTTGTATGCAGCTTCTGATACTCAGTATGTTGGTTATAGGCTACAGTTGTTCTTATCACGTATCAGGAGAAGACCTAGATGCAGACAGTGTCGAAGTAACAAAAGTTTATTACAAAAACAGGGGGTAGGCAAACGACAGGTCAAGGGCAGGCAGAGGTCAGTAATCCAGATCAGAGTCCAAAAGGTACAAAACGGCAGTCAGGGTCAGGGCAGGCAGAGGTCAATAATCCAGGGTGGTGTGACAAGGTACAGAACGGCAGGCAGGGTCAGGGCAGGCAGAATAGTCAAAATCGGGAAAACTAGAAAACAGGAACTTGAGCAAGACAGCAGCCAGGGTGTGACAGTTCTTAGTAATGGTTATGTGATATAACTGGTGGACTGGTGGAGGGCCCTTACCCTAGTAGTTGTTGACGTGATATCCATAAGGGTTACAATAGAAAGGTTACAGAGGTGGGAAGAGCAAAGAAAGAGGGCTGTTGTTTCCTCTCATTCCATAGCTAAATGTCTGTTTGATGTCATATGGAGCTGTATGCATAAGTTCAGCCCACTTATGCACGTATCACAGTTCTGTAAACAATACGGTACCGTATCCCCTGTAGGACATTAGCTGCATTTGTTAACTTACTGACAAACAGCGCATTCAGTTTGAGATGGCTGTCATGTGTCGTTTAAATGCTTACTTCAATCAGCGCAGAAAGCAGTTAGTGTTCATGAAACAGACATTACAGACACAGAGATGACAATATGTTGATGTGGCTGATGCATTTAGAATGACTGTTATTTCTTTAATTGATATTATATCATGCAGAATTAATTAAATTACATTTTTGAGTCCATTTTGTTTAACTGCTTATTGGTTCAATCACAACAACATTTTATGTCTCTAATTACATATTCATTTTAATGTTCCAGTGTACACTGAGTGTACAAACATTAGGAACACCTGCTCTTTCCATCACATAACTCAATATTAGGAAGGTGTTCTTAATGTTTTGTACACTCAGTGTACACTGGAACATTAAAATGAATATGTAATTAGAGACATAAAATGTTGTTGTGATTGAACCAATAAGCAGTTAAACAAAATGGACTCAAAAATGTAATTTAATTAATTCTGCATCTTAATGTTTTGTACACTCAGTGTATCTCCACAAGCACTGGTTCATATTCCATTATCCATAGTGGCCAAAGCTGTGTAGGAGACACTTTTGGTACTCAGTTGAACGTGTAGGCTAGTTTCACATCACTGCATTCCTCACTGTCCTTTGTCAATACCCTCTTCCCCATCTCCATGTGGCCTATCATACATCTAAGGGCCTGCATTTGTCACTTTTAAAGCCCCTGTAGGTCTGAGTATTTTATCATTGAAGACTCTACATGTAGCCTACATTCACAGAGGCATCTTTAATAGGAACATACCGTACCTCACTAGAGTACAATGATTGACTCATATAGCTGTAGATTAGAACGCACTCAGTTAATTGACAACATACCCTAATGTGTGTCTTATTTACCCCTTATAAATATGACTATTGGTTGGGAGGAATATTTACACTATATATACAAAAGTATGTGGACACCCCTTCAAATTAGTGGATTCGGCTGTTTCAGCCACACCAGTTGCTGACAGGTGTATAAAATCGAGCACACAGCCATGCAATCTCCATAAACAAACATTGGCAGTAGAATGGCCTTACTGAAGAGCTCAGTGACTTTCAACGTGGCTCCGTCATAGGATGCCACCTTTCCAACAAGTCAGTTCGTCAAATTTCACCCCTGCTAGAGCTGCCCCGGTCAACTGCGAAGTGGTAGGCCACACACGCTCACAAAACGGGACCGCCAAATGCTGAAGCGTGAAGCACGTAAAAATAGTCTGTCCTCGGTTGGAACACGGTTCCAAACTGCCTCTGGAAGCAAGATCAGCACAAGAACTGTTCGTCGGGAGCTTCATGAAATGGGTTTCCATGGCCGAGCAGCCGCACACAAGCCCAAGATCACCATGTGCAATGCCAAGCGTCGGCTGGAGTGGTGTAAAGCTTGCCGCCATTGGACTCTGGAGCAGTGGAAATGCGTTCTCTGGAGTGATGATTCACGCTTCACCATCTGGCAGTCCGACAGACAAATCTGGGTTTGGCGGATGCTAGGAGAACGCTACCTGCCCCAATGCATAGTGCCAACTGTAAAGTTTGGTGGAGGAGTAATAATGGTCTGGGGCTGTTTTACATGGTTCGGGCTAGGCCCCTTAGTTCCAGTGAAGGGAATTCTTAACTCTACAGCACACAATGACATTCTAAACGATTCTGTGCTTCCAACTTTGTGGCAACAGTTTGGGGAAGGTCCTTTCCTGTTTCAGAATGACAATGCCCCCGTGCACAAAGCGAGGTCCATACAGAAATGGTTTGTCGAGATCGGTGTGGAAGAACTTGACTGGCCTGCACAAAGCCCTGACCTCAACCCCATGAATTGGAACGCCGACTGCGAGCCAGGCCTAATCGCCCAACATCAGTGCCCGACCTCGCTAATGCTCTTGTGGCTGAACGGAAGCAAGTCCCCGCAGCAATGTTCCAACATCTAGTGGAAAACCTTCCTAGAAGAGTGGAGGCTGTTATAGCAGCAAAGGGGGGACCAACTCCATATTAATGCCCATGATTTTGGAATGAGATGTTTGACGAGATGGTGTCCACATACTTTTGATCATGTAGTGTACGTTTAAATGTATTTTTGGTCATTTTCATTCTTATTCATCACCACCACTAGCTGGTAAAAACACCAAAGTGATGTGCTTTGAAGAATTATAAATGGCCATGTGCATTTTCACTCACTGCTGCATACCTTTAATGAAGGTATGATTAAACGTAGGCTAATTTAATGATAAAGTAATTTTTAAGCACACATGAACTAAATGGCTGCTCTTCACCACTGACATCTAATTGCCTGAGAGGTAAAAATGAAGGACTGTCAATACGCTCTCTTTGTACAGATGATGCTGTAAGCTTAATGGTCTATGAAGCTTTATCTGTGTCAGTGAGTTGTTTTTCAGGAATATCATTAGTCTGTATCACTGGGATATACAGTACCAGTCAAAAATTTGGACACATTTACTCATTCAAGGGTTTTTCTTTATTTTTACTATTTTTTACATTGTCGAATAATAGTGAGGACATCAAAACTATGAAATAACACATATGGAATCATGTAGTAACCAAAAAAGTGTTGAACAAATCAAAATATAGTTTATATTTGAGATTTTTCAAATAGCCACCCTTTGCCTTGATGACAGCATTGCACATTCTTGGCATTCTCTCAACCAGCTTCACCTGGAATGCTTTTCCAACCGTCTTGAAGGAGGTCCCACATATGCTGAGCACCTGTTGGCTGCTTTTCCTTCACTCTGCCATCCGACTCATCCCAAACCATCTCAATTGGGTTGAGGTCAGGGGATTGTAGAGGCCAGGTCATCTGATGCAGCACTCCATCACTCTCCTTCTTGGTAAAATAGCCCTTACACAGCTTGGAGGTGTGTTGGGTCATTGTCCTGTTGAAAAACAAATGATAGTCCCACTAAGCCCAAACCAGATTGCATGGCGTATCGCTGCAGAATGCTGTGGTAGTCATGCTGGTTAAGTGTGCCTTGAATTCTAAATAAATCACAGACAGTGTCACCAGCAAAGCACCCCCACACCATAACACCTCCTCCTCCATGCGGCGATCATTCGTTCACCCACACCGCGTCTTACAAAGACACGGCGGTTGGAACCAAAAATCTTCAATTTGGACTCCAGACCAAAGGACAAATTTCCACCGGTCTAATGTCCATTGCTCGTGTTTCTTGGCCCAAGCAGGACTCTTCTTATTATTTGTGTCCTTTAGTAGTGATTTCTTTGCAGCAATTTGACCATGAAGGCCTGATTTACACAGAGTCCTCTGAACAGTTGATGTTGAGATGTGTCTGTTACATGAACTCTGAGAAGCATTTATTTGGGCTGTAATGTCTGAGGCTGGTAACTCTAATGAACTTATCCTCTGCAGCAGAGGTAACTCTGGGCCTTCCATTCCTGTGGCGGTCCTCATGAGAGCCAGTTTCATCATAGCGCTTGATGTTTTTTTTTTTTTTTCATCAATCTTCCGTATTGACTGACCTTCATGTCTTAAAGTAATGATGGATAGTAATTTCTCTTTGCTTATTTGAGCTGTTCTTGCCATAATATGGACTTGGTCTTTTACCAAATAGGGCTATCTTCTGTATACCTCCCTACCTTGTCACAACACAACTGATTGGCTCAAACGCATAAAGAAGGAAAGAAATTCCACAAATTCACTTTTAACAAGGCACACCTGTTAATTGAAATGTATTCCAGATTACTACCTCATGAAGCTGGTTGAGAGAATGCCAAGAGTGTGCAATGCTGTCATCAAGGCAAAGGGTGGCTATTTGAAGAATCTCAAATATACAATATATTTTGATTTTTTTAACACTTTTTTGGTTATTACATGATTCTATATGTGTTATTTCATAGTTTTGATGTCTTCACTATTATTGTACCATGTAAAAAAGTGTTTAAAAAAATTAAGAAAAACCCTTGAATGAGTAGGTGTGTCCAAACATTTGACTGGTAGTGTATGTATATTCTGTAGTGGCAGAATGGTTTACCCGTGGACTATATAAAAAGTTGTGGTAATCATCAAAAAATATGATAATGCTTGCACATGTGTCTGAATACAATCACATCTACAGCTGGTTGTGTCCTTGTTTTGATAATGCATTGTTTTTCTGTCTTTTCAGTGGTAGGATCGTCAAAGCCTCTAAATGCCTTTTGTTGCGTACATGAAACTTTAACTTTATACCTACTTCATCATCATCATCACTTTTCATGTACTCGCAAAGGTACAGTTCATAAAACCACAGCAAAAGACGAAACAAAATCATCATGGGCAAATTGATTGATTCTCAGATTTGTTCCTCTCAAATGAAGTCTACCATTCAACTGTGTTAGAATGGTAGATCTTCTCATCAGGTGTAGCAGTGCAGAAGGTGACTACTGCTACAGTACGGTAGAACAAAGGGAGCTGAATTATTATGGGCATATCTCAGGCGCTGAATGCTTGTCATTGTATTCAGAAGAGAGGGAAGGTGTTCCCCAAGGAGCTGTACATGGTACACCTTTATTGTCAGAATGCTTTCATCACACCATATATATCCCTCTACCATCTCTGGGTGTATCATATTTAGTGATTCCACTTCCACCAAAGCTGCATCTTTTATCTCTTCCCTCCCTCCGTGGAAGGAAGCTGTGATAATGCATACATTTTTCATGACTTATGATTTCACAATTATTCCGTCTTCTGACACATGCAAATGATGTTGGTGAATATTTCATAAAACTTTTGCATATATTATCAGTTGTTTTTTCTCTCTTTTTTTTTTCTTTTTTTACATCTATACCTTAATCTGGGAGGGAAAATACATTCTCACCACAATGTCAGCATTTATAAAGTAAGTTGCTATTGTTTGATATTTTATCTAGTAAAATAGAAAATACAATATTTGTTTTTACTCGTTTATATTGGCAAATGGTGTTCTGCTTTATTATTTATCAGATTAGATATAGCGTTAAGATCATCTCATTAATATCTTGTGAAACTGTTTATGCGCAAGTGGTGTAGCCTATCACTGAGAAATCTACATATTCATTTTGATCATACAATTTTCATAAGTGTTTTCTTTCCATCCAAGAGTGTTTTGAGAGGCAGCCCTACCCTCTGCAGATGTGAGTGACTTGTTTCAAACCTTTTTAAATGATCTAGCCTGAATATATTTTGAATACATTTGTTTTTCTCACTTTCACAGTGAATAAATGATGAAACCTTCTCAAGCATGGGATTGGGTTGATATACAGAAGGAAGTCATTTATACAGTAGCCTACTGACTGCAGGGACAGAAATGGACATACACAGAAATGAACCTATACACTGAGTTTACAAAAAATGAAGGACACCTGCTCTTTCCATGACATAGACTGACCAGGTGAATCCAGGTAAAAGCTATGATCTCGTATTGATGTAACTAGTTAAATTCACTACAATCAGTGTAGATGAAGGGGAGGAGACAGGTTAGAGAAGGATTTTCAAGCCTTGAGACAATTGAGACATGGGCAAGACAAAAGATGCAAGTGCCTTTGAACAGGGTATGGTAGTAGATGCCAGGTGCACCAGTTTGTGTTAATAACTGCAACACTTCTGGGTTTCACACTCAATAGTTTCCCGTGTGTATCAAGAATGGTCCACCACCCAATGGACATCCAGCCAACTTGACACAACTGTAGGAAGCATTGGAGTCAGCATGGGCCAGCATCCCTGTGGAACTCTTTCGACACCTTGTAGAGTCCATGCCCTGATGAATTTAGGCTGTTCTGAGGGCTGAATCTCAATATTAAGAAGGTGTTCTTAATGTTTTGTACACTCAGTGTATGCTACAGTACAATTTTCCATTTCAGACTAAGATTATTATTAGAGCCTCTGACTCCTACTGTACATTCCTCAAAAGCTAAATAACCTTATAATCTCTCTGGTTGTTTTTCAATTGCTACATAGCAAAACGCCCAGCGTGCCATCCAGTCGATAAGTATTGACGCTATTTGTTAAACAAATCCATTTCTACCATGTTGAGTTTCTCTCTCCCAGGTTCTAAAGTCTAGTCTAGCTGTCTGTTTTGAGTACCATTAAAACGCCTGAGCATTTGCAGTAGTGACGGAGAATAGTGACGCCCTCATCTGTGATTCTGCATGAGAGGGAGCCCCTAGCCCCGGTTTCACATGACCTCCCCACACTCTGTTGCTAATGTGCTCTGGTCAGAGCTGCTGTGTGTCGTACAGCCTCTCGAGCCTTGTCTTAATGCAGCATGAGGCTGCCTCTCTATTCATGCTGCCACCACTGATTGATTGGCTTTTTTCTCAGTGATTAGAGGCAGCTCATGTCTCCTCCACATAAGGAGAAAAAAGAAAAGCTTTGGCGAAGCTCATGGGATAAACTTCCATTTCAATCAGCAGTTGTAGAGCTGGAGTGTGCACTTCTTTTGCCGTAATCATCCTTGTGTTGTACCTCAGTAATGAGGTTCTCTCCAACTCTCTTCAGGAGTGTAAAATGAAGGTGTTATGCAAAACAGCCTCACCAACAGAATTATCGACTGAATTCTCTATGTGTAGGAGGAGCTGACCTTTCCCGGCAGTAAAAATAAATACATATTATTTTATCATGAGTGAAGAAACGCCATGGTAATATAATGACAGATTTGTGCAGTTTAATGGTTTACTAATTGCATTTTTTAAAGTCGTATTACTGTTGTAGGGCCTACCGATTGCCCTTGCTGATGTTTTTTGTCAAATAAAGGGTTAGAACCTATTGAGACATTCCTTCTCTTGAGATCTGGCATGTTATTTGGATCCCCTCTGTTATTTCCCTGGTGAATAGGGCCATTCTTCTGCCCCGCTCAATAATTGGTTCACCCAAATGTATGTTTATAATTACTCATATGTGGATAATTGCCTGATAAATCTTTCACTCTGTGCACAGCTGCTTGGGAGAGCTGTTTATATTTGTGATGATAAAAGGGGGCTCAGTGGCCACATTAATGACTAGGGAGGCCCTCTGTCTTCAACAATAGCCTGAGGTGTGTCTCTCTGTGTCAGGCAGTAAGCAAAACCCTGCAGCTTCTCTCTCACTGTTGGACAGGGCCTGTGATACTGAGGCAGCTGAGCTCTCTGGGTCTTTTGGAGTTCATCCAATAACACCAGGCTCTCCCAAGGGTATAGTCAGAGAACAGCCTTTATCAGCCAGCTTTGACATTGAGACATTCAAATCAAATCAAATCAAATCAAATTGTATTTGTCACATACGTGTTTAGCAGATGTTACTGCAGGTGTAGTGAAATGCTTGTGCTTCTAGCTCCGACAGTGCAGTAAAATCTAACAAGTAATATCTAACAATTTCACAACATATACCCAATACACACAAATCTAGTAAGGAATGGAATTTAAGAATATATACATATATGGACAAGCAATGACAGAGCGGCATGGACTAAGATACAGTAGAATATTATAGAATACAGTATATACATATGAGATGAGTAATGCAAGATATGTAAACATTATTAAAGTGACAAGTGTTCAATTTCTTAAAGTGGCCAGTGATTTCTATAGGCAGCAGCGGCCTCTAATGTGCTAGTGATGGCTATTTAACAGTCTGATGGCCTTGAGATAGAAGCTGTTTTTCAGTCTCTCGGTCCCAGCTTTGATGCACCTGTACTGACCTCGCCTTCTGGATGATAGTGGGATGAACAGGCAGTGGCTAGGGGGGTTGTCCTTGATGATCTTTTTGGCCTTCCTATGACTTCGGGTGCTGTAGGTGTCCTGGAGGGCGTGTAGTTTGCCCCCGGTATTGCGTTTGGCAGACCGCACCACCCTCTGGAGAGCCCTGCGGTTGCGGGCGGTGCAGTTGCCGTACCAGGCAGTGATACATCCCGACAGGATGCTCTCAATTGTGCATCTCTAAAAGTTTGTGAGGGTTTTAGGTGCCAAGACACATTTCTTTATCCTCCTGAGGTTGAAGAGGCTCTGTTATCAGGTAACTAATGCTAGGGGTTACGATTCACCAATGGCTGTTATTTGTGTTGAGCCTTATGAATGCGGTGTGGAAGCACCGCATTTAATTGCAGGCAATATACCATGCTTCCTTGTTGTTTACACTTCTAATCCAGGCGGCAGGATGCTTTTGTGCTGCCATATGGACTCCCTTCAGGACTCTCTAGGCTCCCTGCTTTAGTAGCGGATATGGTGAGGTGCAGGCAGCTTTTCAGGAGGGCTTCTCATTCTCCAATGCCATGGAAATGCTGAGTGCTGCTAATTAACGTCATTTATTTTCTTTGTGCCTTTTTCTGTTCAGAAGAAACATGTTAACAATGCCTCTGAGAGGAGGACCTGATGTGTGTAATGTTAGACAGGAACGCACTTTGATAAGAGGGCGTTGCAGGGTGTTAGGGGCATGGAGGAGCTAGCGTTGCAGGGTGGTAGGGGTGTGGAGGAGCTAGCGTTGCAGGGTGGTAGGGGCATGGAGGAGCTAGCGTTGCAGGGTGGTAGGGGTGTGGAGGAGCTAGCGTTGCAGGGTGGTAGGGGTGTGGAGGAGCTAGCGTTGCACCCTGACTTTGACTCCCTCTGCTCTGACTGTATTTTGTGTGGTTTTGGATTAGGGAACGAATTTACTGGGGAAACAGATGGAAAAACATGATACATGAAATGACGGTAAAGTAAACATGGAGGCTGGCCAAACAGAAAAAACATAGGTGTCAGGAACCGCTTGGCATACCAAATGATTGACCTAACAGTGGTGGAATACATGCACTTTGTTTGGTTATATTTTCAAAACAAAATGGGTATAATTTATCAGTTCCTATTGGATGAATAACAGTTGTGCCGGCGCTATTACAATAAAGGTCCTGTACATGGAGAGAAATGTAATTCCCTGGGCAATAGTTCTCATAAGCAAAGCATTAAAGAGGGTCATTACGTGTCATACAATGGAACAAGGTAAGCTTAGCTCTATAGTTATAGTTGGCATGCATAGGGAATCACTTCAATAAAATGTAAAAAATGGTAAGCTTAGCCTCTGTATTTCGCAGGCAAGTTCCCTGAAAAATACTATCATTTATTTACAAACTCTTCTGGGTGCAGTGAGTTTGTGAGTCATTGTTTGTGCCTGGAATTACATTAGAATCCTGTCATTTGGACCCAACTGTTCATCATGATGAATGTGTGATCTATGAGCCATACTCATACAGTACCAGATGTATGGTGGTTAGCTAGGCTGCCAGAGACATACAGACAGACAGCATGGGGCAGGAGCAGCGTGAGGGGTTGTCAGCTGGTCTGCTCTGGGCTGGACTGAGCCATGGACAGAATGGATATAACAGAGAGAAACTTGGTGTTTTGACGACATGAAAGTACATTTATGAAGTATTGCCTAGCGGCATGGAGAATGTATCACTGAGCACCCAGAGGAGAAGTTAATTTAGTTGTGGCATCTGTTGTGATAGTCAAAGCTCATCAACAGTCAGTCGAAGGAACACTAGCGAGGTATTCCAATCACGAATATACTGCCTGTGCAAGTGCACAGAGTTCTTTAATACAGGCGGCGGTTCGTTAAACTTAGATCTCGCAAATATTTCAAGGCCATTTCCTATCCGTTCACATGGAATTTACATGGAGGGCAATCCAATTATCCCACAGGCATTTTTTTTACTCCCCCAACTGTAATAAATGGAGTGCGCAGACATAGCTTTATTAGTAAGGACAGTGCCGATAAAATAAGAAGATTGTTAGTTGCAAATAGGAAGTCGAGTTTAAAGCATCCTGTAGTTGGGATTTGGGAACCATTAGCGTCAGTGCTATGATGCGCTATCTGGCTCTGACACTGTTGGGACACACTGTGGTCCTTCTCCTTACCGCAGCCCTTTGAAGTACAAAGGCTGAAAGTCGTATCAACACTGGCGTCATGTCCAATCAGACACTGAGACCCAAACAGTCAGAGGGGTCTAGCCTTGCCAGCTTCAATTTCCCACAGAGGCCAACATTGAGGTGGGTGGGGACGCGACCCTGAGGAACTCTGCCCCTCTCGGGCAATTAGAGACAGCTGTGTGATGGGGAAGAGGAGAGAGAGGAGTCTGGTGTCATGGCCACTTGGTGTAGTGTTCAAGCAGATTTGCCTGTCCTCCCTTCCAGCACAAATGTTGAGATACATCACTCCAACACATCTCTCAGGGTTCTGATACCCTCCAGCAGTTCAGCAATAAAAAGTTAACAAGGCCCCCAACTGTACACAGGCATCTTGTAGCAAACCTCATGAAAAAGTCAGCCAAGCAGTCAGTGTATAAGCACATTGATTTTGTCTGATACTAAAGTTAATTTCTTTCTCCCCATTTTCCTTACAGATCAGCATATTGGAACGACAAATATTTGACTTCCTTGGGTACCAGTGGGCTCCCATCCTCACAAACTTTGTGCACATCATCACAGTCATCTTGGGCCTCTTTGGGACTGTACAGTTCAGACCAAGATACGTGACCGGGGTGAGTTATATCTTCTTTGATTTCCTATGGGGTCATACATTCATATCTTGGGAAAGTGGTTTTATGGAAAGTGGTGTTATGAAGCAATCAATATATCTTACATGTTACCCATTTGATTGCAGTTGTGTATAAACTTATTTTCTCCAAATCTTCCCAGAAACTGGGAGAGCGGACTGACAAAAGATACTATCACATGTTCATATGTATTGATTGCATTTATATTTATAGTGTCTATACTGAACAATAATACTGTATATGGTCTTATGACTGATATGATGTCAAGGCTAAATCTATGACATATGACATATGAGGTCCTCTGTAGCTCAGCTGGTAGTGCACGGCGCTTGTAACGCCAAGGTAGTGGGTTCGATCCCCGGGACCACCCATACACAAAAAAATGTATGCACGCATGACTGTAAGTCGCTTTGGATAAAAGCGTCTGCTAAATGGCATATTATTATTATATGACCTACACAGTACTCCTGAGTGGCGCAGTGGTCTAAGGCACTGCATCGCAGTGCTAACTGTGCCACTAGAGATCCTGGTTCGAATCCAGGCTCTGTCGCCGCCGGCCGCGACCGGGAGACTCATGGGCGGCGCACAATTGGCCCAGCGTCGTCCAGGGTAGGGGAGGGAATGGCCGGCAGGGATGTAGCTCAGTTGATAGAGCATGGCGTTTGCGACGCCAGGGTTGTGGGTTCGATTCCCACGGGGGGCCAGTATAAAAAAAATATATATATGTATTCACTAACTGTAAGTTGCTCTGGATAAGAGCGTCTGCTAAATGACTAAATTGTAATTGTAAAATAAAGAGAGCAGGAATAAATCTTAATTCAAGACTCCCCTACCTGAAATAAGTCCCTCGTCATGACAACCTTTCAATCAAACCATACATGTATATTATGGAGATTTAAAACCTAGGCATTTTGACTTGTCCGGGAGATATCGATGTTATGATGGACTTGGTCATCACATCCGCCATCAGAGAGAGCCCCTGTCATATAGCAGAGATAGAGCAGATTACCTTTACACCCCCTCCTCCTCACCCCTCCTCTGCCCCCTCACCCCCTCCTCACCCCTCCTCCCCTGTAGAAATGGAGCCTCAACCCACTATCAGCCTCAGCTATCATAGTCTATGCCTGTAAAGATAAATGGCTTACTGTCCAATATTACTCTTGCTTATATCCATTTTGGTAATGCTGTCAGAGCAGATGAATTTTTATTCTAATTTAACATGGCTCTTGCCAGTAGCTGGAGAGAGGCCAAATGAGGTTCCACTACACGCACCCATCTTCTGGATCTAATGTCTTGACAACATGTCAGATTTAGAGACGGTAAAACCCTACTCCGTGGCGGCTCTCCCCCTCTCTCAATGGTCTAGTGAATTCAGCCCGGAAACATATATAAAATTGTGCCCTAACACATTCATAACATGCCCCCTTCCGCTCCACCCCCCTGGGTTTTGAGTCCATCACCAGCTCACGTACCAGTTTGGATTATGGCCCTAATTGAAGTCAATGGTTTGGCCTTGCCCTGCTCCAACCAACAGACATGTGGGAGACTCATTATGCCGCCACACATCTACTTCGAGAGACGTGTCAGCCAGACAGCCGCACTCCAGTTGGGAGGAAGCCATGTAGTATAGACCTTCAACCCTCCCCTCAGGCGTTGCAGCTGATTCGCTGTATAAATTGTACGTAGAGCATGTGCCGGCCGACGTTATCTGCTCCTAAAAAATATATTTTTTTAAGTAGAGGGAAAGGTTTGCTGCACCTGTGACAGCTTGCAGTGGTCTCTCCCTGAGGTGAGAGTCAGTCATCCCCAAAACAGTACCAAGGTGTCCCCATGACTACGGGAGAGGATAGACCCCTTCCCCCTACTGAGGCCTGGTCCTATGCTGGTAAAGTGCCCATACTGCTGGGGTTCCCAAACTGTTTTGGGCCCCGCGACCTCATTTTGATATCAAAACATTTTTGTGACCCCACCATGTACAAAAAGTGATAAATGTTTTTTTTTTAAAGTAATCAACGGCCAATATTTACTTTTTTTAAATGGGGCTATTACAGTCTATTACAAATCAGTCTGACAGAACTTTTGACAGTATTTCAATCTGAAGGAAGTATGGTTTGAAGTAACTGAAATGCATCAGAAAGATATTCTCCAGAAGATCATCCGGCAATAATTTTGTATGATTTTCTGTGTAGAAAAGAACATACATTGTTATTTTCCCCCAAGTCTGATTTAGTGCCTGGTCTACTCTGTTCTAATGAGTCCTGCACGGCTTGTGGGCATTGTAGAGAGAAACAGAAGGAACACACATGTTCCCTAAAGTCTTATCTTTCAGTGATGGAGTCATAATATTTTGTAGTTTAAACAGTTCAAAGAATAGAGTCACATTTGGAGGAAGAAAACAGAAACCGCTCTGTTTATTACAACCGCATCTAGCTGTTCTATGAAGCTGAATTTTTATCTTTTTCAAATCAGGCGACCCCACATGGGGCCGCGACCCCTAGTTTGGGAAACACTGCCATACTGTATCCCTTTCTGTAAATGTAAATGTTCCTCTTTAGCTACAGTGCTCTATCCATAATACTGCATATCGCCATACCTCTCTCCATTTCTCCTTGATCCATCAGGTTATACATTCAAAGCATTCATGATGATTATGATGCTTTGTCACTGATTTACAGAAACCTGCATGATATCTACAAAGATTTGATCAGATCTTTCTTACTGTGCTGTCAAACAGTGCAACATACAGTACAGTGGTACAAATAGATAATAAATACCTCTAGTGTCACCAATGACTCCTGTAGCGATATTTGCCCTCGATCATGTGCATTTAACAGATAAGTGGATACATATATTTGGTTGAACTTCCTACATGTAATGCAATTGATTTCCCATTTCCAGTGGCCCAGTATTTTATTCTGGTTCACCTGTCTGCTTTTAAATAAGATCAGATAAGCATCCTTTTATCTGAAGATCTCTCCTCTGCTCTGCCTATCAGACTACACAGTTATTCTTCTCCCAAAGTTTCTCACATTTTAATCTGGGAAAAAAACACGTGTTGTGATAATGATTTCCCATGCTTCAAAATAGCCTGCTTTGAAAAAAGTATATGATATGTCGAGAGATGCACCATGTCTTAGATCAGGGGTCTCAACTTTCTTGTGAGTGCGCTTTCAGACATTTGGACAGTACAGTACCTAAATGTGGACATACTGAACTGTAACATCATGTTTTGTGTTCTTCAGTGCCAATTGGATGTTGAGTTGTTCCATTTTGACACATTTCAAAACGCTTTGATAAGCCTCCATCCCTATCTCTAAGGAGCCTCCAAGCCTCAGCCCTCCCACACACACATACACATACACACACACACACACACACACACACACACACACACACACACACACACACACACACACACACACACACACACACACACACACACACACACACACACACACACACACACACACAGCTTCAATACTGAGAAATACTTAATGTTTGGCTCTGGCATGACTCAGATGTGTGGAGGCAGATTCTGTGTGAAGACATACCCAGTAGATAATTAATTACAAAGAAACACTATGATCCTGGCTGTGGAAACCCAGATACTAAGGATAATCCAAATATGCATTTGTTTTTCTGAGGTGTTATTCTGAGCTTGACACTGCTTGTGGTGTTCTAATACTGTGATACTGTTTGTTCAGTGGTGTGTACATCTTCTCTCCCCCTCCTCTCTCTCTCTCTCTCTCTCTCTCTCTCTCTCTCTCTCTCTCTCTCTCTCTCTCTCTCTCTCTCTCTCTCTCTCTCTCGCTCTCTCTCCCATAGTATGCAGTGTGGCTAGTTCTCTGGGTGACCTGGAACATCTTCATCATCTGTTTCTACCTGGAAGTGGGGGACCTCTCCAAGGTAATGTGACCTGCTGAGAGCTCTACAGAGCTGGAGAGCCTGTTATTATTACCTGCCAGAGAACAGAGGCCATGGATAATATGTCTTTAATGCTCTTCTTCGCATGCCATTTAATCACGGGTTACACATTACTTCGCTGTTTCTGAAAGAGATAGCTGTGAGTCTTTCTGGGTAAGTGTCTTAATAGCTTTCCACACGTGGATTGTGCAACATTTGCCCATTATTCTTTTCAAAATACTTCAAGGTCTAGGATTTTGCCTGTGCTTCGCTCCATTGCGTAAAATTATTTTCATTAAAAACTCCCTTAACTACAACAAGCATACCCATAACATGATGAAGCCACCACCATGCTTGAAAATATGGAGAGTGGTACTTAGTAATGAGTTGCATTGGATTTGCCCCAAATAACACTTTGTATTCAGGACAAAAAGTTAATTGCTTTGCCACATTTTTTTGCAGTATTACTTTAGTGCCTTGTTGCAAAGATCTATCCTCAGTTTTCTCCTATCACAGCCATTAAACTCTGTAACTGTTTTAAAGTCACCATTGGCCTCATGGTGAAATCCCTGAGAGGTTTTGTTCCTCTCCGGCAACTGAGTTAGGAAGGACTATATGTATCTTTGTAGTGACTGGGTGTATTGATACAGCATCCAAAGTGTAAATAATAACAACACCATGCTCAAAGGGATATTCAATGTCTGCTTTTTTTTTACCCATCTACCAATAGGTGCCCTTCTTTGCGAGGCATTGGCAAACCTCCTTGGTGTTTATGGTTGAATCTGTGTTTGAAATTCACTGCACCTTACAGATAATTGTATGTGTGGGTGCAGAGATTAGGTAGTCATTCAAACATCATGTTAAACACTATTATTGCACACAGAGTGAATCCATGCAACTTATTATATTACTTTTTAAGTACATTTTTATTACTGATCTTATTCAGGCTTGCCATAACAAAGGGGTTGAATACTTACTGACTTGAAGACATTTCAGCTTTTCATTTTTGTATACATTATTACAAATTTCGAGAAAAAAAACCTTAAACTTAATTCCACTTTGACATTATGGGGTATTGTGTGTAGGCCAGTGACTAAAAAAATCTCAATTTAATCAATAAAAAAATCAGGCTGTAACACGACAAAATGTGGAGGTGTGAATACTTTCTGAAGGCCTTAAAAATACGGTGTGGTTCGACGAGAACGCTGACATTTTTCCAAGGCAGAGATAACTGGCTGAGACTGACACCTGTAGATGCATCCATTCAGGCTACAAGTGTAGGCATAATGACAATCGGCAAATGTCCTTACACTTTTTGGTTCTTTAACAGATGTTTATTTTTATTCATCAAATGGCGGGTGCATAGAGCACTGTTTGGCTGCTGGCATTACTTTGAAAGTAGGCAAGCGTGCGGGGGTAGCCTACATGAGTCTTTGATTGTTTGACAATCAGATGAAACATCATGACTGGTTGTGTTTATTCCACATTAAAAGGTAATACATTTTAGTTAAGTTAAGACAAATCTTTACTACTAGGCCCAAGAGGTCCTATTAAATTAATAGGTATTCTATATGTAATTATATGATTAGGCCCTTTTAAAAAAATCATATACGAGGTCCCGTACAGGGGAAAAAATTAAATCTACTTTCACCCCTGGTTCAAAGTAATAATACAGTAATACCGCAATATAGATGCAAATGTGTCTTCTCTCTCTCCCTCTATCTCTCTTTCCCTCTCTCTCTCCCTCTCAATATCTTTGGTCTCCCATGCTCAATCTTTCTAATTTCAACTGGGAATGTATTCCATAATCTGTCATATGTTCATGTATGTATGAGAAAATGTGAGAAGATGTAATTAAAATGTCAAAATGTTCAATATTGTACCCAATTAAAAGGCAAACCAGCCGTGTAACTTGATTATGAAATTCATCAAGTGCTTTTATCTATTACATTTTCATTTGGAAACTGAAATGACTAATCCCTTTATGTTGACCACTGACTCTGAGCGCTTCTCATGACCAGATAATATCAGAGCTGTGAACATGAGTCAAGTCCAGATAATATCAGAGCTGTGGACATGAGTCAAGTAGAGCCATTAAGGTTATATTGCTGTAGCTTTTGGTCACAAATGTGGCCACATTACATGCCATTGTTGTATCACCAATGATAAGGATTAGTATAGTGTTATTGGTCAAGCTAATTTACCAGTAAGGTAGTTCTAGTCCAGTATATCCACATAGAAAGGAAAGAGAACGTGTGGGTATTTTGTCACACCATTTGGATTGTGTTTATCTGTGAGGAAGGCTCTTTGAAATGTCTGTACATTTCTTAGTCGATTGTGTTTCCTTGTTGCTCTGTCGTTACTGTTTAATCTTATCTGGGATCTATGGCAACAGATGGAGCTCTCACTTAGTCTCACAGTCTTCACTCTCCACCAGCCTGTGCCAAAATGGCTTCCTTCCTCCTCAATTGCCTTTGGAGGATTTGGCAGTTTCACCTCAGAGATATCTTAGCACTTTTGAAAAGCATCAGGGAATGGCATCTGTTGCATTATAGTTTTATTAGCAGTCAATGTCATTAACAGCTGGAAAATTACATGGGTTTGGGGCTATATACACATTGACAAACTCAGTCCCGGTATATCTGCTTAGTACATTGCCTTTTTCTCAGTGAGTTCTCCCTGCTGCATTTAAGCACTGCTTTTTTATGTCGTCTAACTTGCCTGAAATAAATCTCTTTAGGAGAGAATGTTCATTGGCTTCTTTCACAATTCACCAGCATCATTTCCCACGAGTGGCCTTGTCACTTTTTTCCCAGGGAGAAGAGGCACTGAGGCATCAACTCATCGCTCCTCATCGTTTTGCCTGACTGCTGAAAAGGGCATCTGCGGCTCTGTTGTTCTGAGTGTGATTCCGCTGCATGTTCTGCATGGTGGTTCTGCTCAGGATCTTTAATTAGTAACCGTAAAGTGATAGTGTGTTAGTTAGTGTGATTTATTTGTCTCACGTTGGGGCGGCTCATGATTTATTAATGTAGGTGTAATGTGTTTAACCAGGAGAGAATCCATTGAGACCCGCCAAGGCAGGAAGATCACACACAGAAACAAATTAAGATAAATAAATGGGACGAATCCCTGCGTATTCTTTTCATTAAATGGCGCAATCCTCCTTACAGGTCTCAACTCGCTCAATCACTCCGGCAAGGGGGACGTGTCTAGGACAAAGCCAATAGTCTATCAGGAGAGTGATTGACATTGAAATAGTACATGACTTGAGAGAGAATAAACAACAACAGTATTTTTTGTAGATCGGGTTTGGGCCTGTAGAGAGAACGTGTCACCATGTTTCTTTTACATTAATGTCAAATGTCTGAAACTGGAAACTGTGCACTTTTAAGAGTGCTCCCTTCTGGATTGTGTTTGTGCTTTAGTACGTGAATGGGTTAAAAACGGCAAACTCTTTGGCCTGTTCTCCAATTCCATTGGCATGCCCAGAGATATGCTGGGAATTGAATTTGGAGGCCATTGGCAGAGGACTGTTGGCACAGACAAGAAGTGACAGGGTAGAGCAGGGGAGAGTGGGTAGAGCGGGCATAGAGAGCCATGGAGCTCTAGTCTGAGCCTCAACCTGAGCCCAGGCACAGTAAATAAGACTGTGTCCCAGCCATGGCAGCAGAAAGCCTTCTAGCTTCTAGGCAAATAGTCACAGTCTGGCAGAGAGGAGGAGGAGATAGAGAGAGCTGATGGAATAAGAGCTGCTCACAAACTTCCCCCCCAATCTGGGACAGACTGATACACCTGGCCCACCTGGCCACTTGGCCCAAAAACGGCTAATGTCTCCTGTCAGCCAGGAATCTAATCCAGGCTGGAACAATCTGACATCTGCATAAACAAATAATTCCATTGGAATGGAGCTTTCTGACATCTTAGTATGGGATTCATGGCAAATATTGTGTGCCAACGTTCTCCATATCCACATTGATCATGACCTCTGTATTTTAGCCCAATAGCTAGTGGCCTAAACAATATTGCTGGCTACATTATGCACAGTACTAAGCAATGGTTCAAGGTTAAAATCAAAGCAAAGGTTAAATGGAGAATGTATGATAGCTTTGGCGCAGATGTCTTCTCCTTTTTACTGTTTGTATGAAGTTCCTATTTTGTTATGTCATAATGCTGATATATTTGCAGCCTTATAAAATATTGCTATGGTGGTAAGTGGCATGGCAGAGCCTCAATGAGTAAATCCTTACATTGGCAGGTTATCTGTGCCCTTTTCCTTGGAGCAACTTTAAAAGCATGCAGCTGGCCTTCTTCCTGTCAGCACACTGTTCATAGTCTTCATATACAGTAAAATGCTGGTATTCTGATAAAGTGTCAGGTCTGGGAGGGATAGTGATTTATAGTCAATTTCACTGGAGAGGAGGGACAAGTCTGGCCTGTCAGCACCAGGCCCTCAGAACAAATGAGTTACAGTGCATGTGCTAGCTCAATAAGGCTATTATTTCCCATCACCGCCCATCACAGACACTGAGAGCCGTCTAGTTTAGGAACAGGCTGGCCGGAGGAGCTTGACGGGAGCCGGACACTAGAACTCCTGACGCTACATTAATCATGGACACTCCCATAGAATAGCCTACATCCCTTACTAACTTCATGAACTTCTCATAAAACATAAGGGAACTATGTTGTTATAAAAGCAAGTGAATTTAGAAAATGGTGTTAATAACTACAGGTGAAGTAATGCAGGCCTATCACCAGAACTGTTTGCTTTAATCCTAGATAGGTAATTACTCATGTTGTACCCTTTGGCAGTGCACTGACCCTGAATCACCTAACTTAAAATATACAGTTGTTAAACTGAACCCCCTGGAGTAGTCAGAGCACTCCAATTTCCCTAACGGGCAAACCAGCACACATACCACTCTACTCTGACTTTGTTTAAAGTGGTTACTATGCATTAGGTTTTTATGAGCCATGTTTCTGTCTCATAGACCCTTGATAGAACCCAAGTCTATTTCAAGAGACTAACAGTGAAATGCTTACTTAAGGGCCCTTCCCAACAATGCAGAGAGAACAAAATAGAGAAATAATAGAAAGTAAAAACATGTAATAATAAAAGTCATAATAAATACACATTGAGTAATGATAGCTTGGCTATATACACAGGGTTTAATAGCCTTTTAAGGGTAATATCTATGTATCGGCTTTCCTATTATTTGAATCGATCTGGCCTGGGCTGAATATGTCATTAAAAGTACCTGAAGCCTGCCTCTTATTGAGTTATTTATAGCCTGGGTGCCGTGTTGGACGTCATGGCCCTGTCAGGGTTTAATGTGCTGCTGTTAAGAGTTCACAACTCAGTGTCGGAGTCATTTAACAAACCACTAGAACATGTCTTCTCCTGGGTGATTAAAGGCCAAACCAACGACATGGACATCGCTTGATTGAGTTCAATTGAACTTGATCCACTCCTTGATTTCACTGAGACTCATTGATTCAATTTGGTGAAACATTTTGAAATAAATTTGGACCAATCTATAATGTAGGTACACAAAGGCATAGAAGATGTGAAGATGTCAGAATGTATTGATTGTATTGACCATAACCAGATCAATGCATTAGAAGACAGACTGTGAATTAGCCATAAGGTTAATAGCCAGACTAAATGCAGAGTAAAAGGCAAGGCATGCTCAAGATGCCTCCCTGATGAATGCTGAAGTCTGCAGAGTGCTCTCAGTGTCATTAAAGATGACAATAAAAGTTCCCTCTCCAGTGTGCTGTTCAGATTAGAATGACACTAATGCAGTGCTCCGACCAAGAGGGTGCTTGGAGAGGCTTGTAGATGCTTTGCCACTGACTTGGCTGTATGTAAATGCTTCATTCTCCACCCCGCCTCTGCCACTAGCCAATATACCGTACTGTATATTAATTAGTATTAATAAATAAACCACACAAACATCCCCTAAATCAACGTTCACATTTCAGTCATGCAACAAAAGTTAATACTTGAGCCTGTGTGGCAAAACAAAATTGACATTAAACTGTCATTTTGTCAGTACATTGTTTTGCTATAATCCAGGGGATTTACTTGAGTTCAAATTCCCTTTCAACAAGCAAGAAGTTTCTCCCTTCAATCATTTCTCGGCAGAGGGACAGTGTGTTTGTCCCCCTGCTCTATCTGTGAGGGGATGTGTCATCAGCAATGTCAGTCATCGGAAACAAACAAACAAACAGACAGACAGACAGACTCAAAATGCCACACTCTCTCTTTTGATGCCTATGGTTGTACAGTCAATTCATATTATTCCTAGTCTGTGACTCACTCACATGGATTCATATTACTGTAGGAAATACATGTGACTGTAGATAGGACATATATGATACAGATCCCTGCATGGAATAGAAATAGACTACTGTCAGCTGTCTGCGAGTGTCACCCATATGAAAAGTGATGTGCCAGTGTGTAATGGATGCAGGGGCAATCAGAAACAGAATACTTTTCCCATTCACCTGAGAGAAGGTGCCATCATCTGGGTGAGAGAGGGTAGAGAGATGAATGTGCTGATCAGCGTGGCGTGGTGCCGGCAGGGAAAGGGGTGATTTGTCCAAAGTGGCGTGATTGGCAGGGCTTGACCAGCAGGTCAGGTGGGGAGAAACTAGTCATATCCAACGGCATCACAGCACAGGCAGGGACCAGGAGATTGCCGTCTCAGTAGAGATAATGCAGAGCAGGAACAGGCCTACAGGCTTCACTCCCAGCCAAGAGGGGGCGAATAGCGCCGCAATACATCACTCCACTTACGGGTCTGGGACCTCCGTGGATGGTGGGGGAGCATGTAAATTAGGGTGCTTCTGTTGGGAGAATACTTAGCCTATATGCTAAGAAAACCACAAAGAGTGGTTATCGTTGTTGATATGTTTGCAATGTTTGTTCTAGACTGATGTCTGTAGCGTTAAATATCTACCCAGCCTAAAACAGACTCTTCGTCTTCAACCAGTCATTGAGTGACTGGGTCGAGTATCCAGCGTCAGGGCCAATGACTTGCTAAAAGCAGTGATAAGGCTCTGAGGCAATAGTGCTCTTAAATGTTGCATGCTGGGAGAAAAACAGGTTCATCCCTCAACTGTCTTTTTCATCTCTGGAAGAAAATGATAAAAAGCATACGCAGTAACCTGTCCAATAGTGCCATGAGAATCAAAAAACGATTTGGAATTTGGCATGGTGATATGAGATCAGAACTGCCTAAAGCTATATGAAGTGTCAACAGGCTTTTTCAGCCCCTTGGTACCATAACAGCCTTCAGTAGTTTGCTTAGAAAATGAGTTCTTATGATATCTTATGGACTAAATAAACACGACTGCAGTCCAGAGACACCCAGCGCAACCATCTTTAATTCCTTTGTATTGATATCTGTCTGATGGCGGTGACCTGAACACTGAAGGGACATATAAAACACTCAAATCTAATTAAAAGCACCTGACCTTTTAAGCTCACCAAGACGGTGAAAATAATAAGCTGTGCGATGATGTGTAGTACAAATATAATTGAACACATGCTTTTAGAATTTACAATCAAAGCGCTTGAATTATGTTGACCCTTCCATTTCAAGGTCAACAAGTAGAGGAGAAACAGAAGTACCGAGGGGGATAATTCAGACATAATGAGAGAGAGTTCTGTAGTTAGATGACGGAGTCAGGGACAAAGGTAACCTGCAAGCTCAGACATGATTTAGAACAGACTGTTCATTCTTACTGAATGTCCACACTCTCTCCGTCACAGATGAGCAAAGACAGCCACTAGTAGAAACACTTACTCAAGGTTCACTACAACAGTCAACCTCATCAAACACTGTGAAGCCGATAGTTTGTCACACGTCATTGGTGTCTTATGTTGGTCATTAGCACCAAACTGTACTGGAGATAATAGTGAGAGACTATCTGTAGTATCCATGCTACTGTAGCTAGCATTAGAATCACAAATGGATGGCAATGCCATAGTAACGTTAGCTCGTCACGTGTTGTATTGCACTGTACCTCAGGAGAACAGATTAGAGCGAGTATCCATTCTCTCAAACAGAGGGACTTGATGTATCAAGCAGTATGTGGATCCGAGTAAGGGTATGTCAGAAAAAGAGAGATAGAGGACTGAAGGATATTAGCACCGTGTTGCTGTTGATCAGAAGAGAACAATGGCTTCATTTTTGCTCCAGCATATCTCTCTCTCATTCTTTATTTCTCTCTCATTCTTTCTCTCTCTCTCTCTCTCTCTCTCTCTCTCTCTCTCTCTCTCTCTCGCCCCCCCCCCCCCCCCCCCCCTCTCTCTCAGCACCATTACACAAATAGCAATAAGTTCACTGCCTGTTCTGTTGTAACATCAGGGCTTATTCCAAAGGTCAATCTTTATTGCTAATTGCTCAGAAGAAAATTGCGCTTTTTTCTCACTCACTCACCCAAGACACCATCAAATATTAAAATTACTTTAATCAAAACAAAACCCGGAAAAAATATATTTTTTAAATATATTTTAACGGTTTTGTTTTGATTAAAATAATTTACATTTTTATATATAATATATAATTTTAATATATATACAGTGGGGGAAAAAAGTATTTAGTCAGCCACCAATTGTGCAAGTTCTCCCACTTAAAAAGATGAGAGAGGCCTGTAATTTTCATCATAGGTACACGTCAACTATGACAGACAAATTGAATTTATTTGCAAATTATGGTGGAAAATAAGTATTTGGTCAATAACAAAAGTTTCTCAATACTTTGTTATATACCCTTTGTTGGCAATGACACAGGTCAAATGTTTTCTGTAAGTCTTCACAAGGTTTTCACACACTGTTGCTGGTATTTTGGCCCATTCCTCCATGCAGATCTCCTCTAGAGCAGTGATGTTTTAGGGCTGTCGCTGGGCAACACGGACTTTCAACTCCCTCCAAAGATTTTCTATGGGGTTGAGATCTGGAGACTGGCTAGGCCACTCCAGGACCTTGAAATGCTTCTTACGAAGCCACTCCTTCGTTGCCCGGGCGGTGTTTTTGGGATCATTGTCATGCTGAAAGACCCAGCCACGTTTCATCTTCAATGCCCTTGCTGATGGAAGGAGGTTTTCACTCAAAATCTCACGATACATGGCCCCATTCATTCTTTCCTTTACACGGATCAGTCGTCCTGGTCCCTTTGCAGAAAAACAGCCCCAAAGCATGATGTTTCCACCCCATGCTTCACAGTAGGTATGGTGTTCTTTGGATGCAACTCAGCATTCTTTGTCCTCCAAACACGACGAGTTGAGTTTTTACCAAAAAGTTATATTTTGGCTTCATCTGACCATATGACATTCTCCCAATCCTCTTCTGGATCATCCAAATGCACTCTAGCAAACTTCAGACGGGCCTGGACATGTACTGGCTTAAGCAGGTGGACACGTCTGGCACTGCAGGATTTGAGTCCCTGGCGGCGTAGTGTGTTACTGATGTTAGGCTTTGTTACTTTGGTCCCAGCTCTCTGCAGGTCATTCACTAGGTCCCCCCGTGTGGTTCTGGGATTTTTGCTCACCGTTCTTGTGATCATTTTGACCCCACGGGGTGAGATCTTGCGTGGAGCCCCAGATCGAGGGAGATTATCAGTGGTCTTGTATGTCTTCCATTTCCTAATAATTGCTCCCACAGTTGATTTTTTCAAACCAAGCTGCTTACCTATTGCAGATTCAGTCTTCCCAGCCTGGTGCAGGTCTACAATTTTGTTTCTGGTGTCCTTTGACAGCTCTTTGGTCTTGGCCATAGTGGAGTTTGGAGTGTGACTGTGTGAGGTTGTGGACAGGTGTATTTTATACTGATAACAAGTTCAAACAGGTGCCATTAATACAGGTAACGAGTGGAGGACAGAGGAGCCTCTTAAAGAAGAAGTTACAGGTCTGTGAGAGCCAGAAATCTTGCTTGTTTGTAGGTGACCAAATACTTATTTTCCACCATAATTTGCAAATAAATTCATTAAAAATCCTACAATATAAATTTTCAGGATTTTTTTCTCAATTTGTCTGTCATAGTTGACGTGTACCTATGATGAAAATTACAGGCCTCTCTCATCTTTTTAAGTGGGAGAACTTGCACAATTGGTGGCTGACTAAATACTTTTTTTCCCCACTGTATATATATATTTTCAAAAAAATATATGGGGGATTGGAAATGATGCAGACAATTACATTGATAGAAGCTACAATCTATCTGCAATATTAAAGCTGATCTACTGTACCCCCACCCAAACAAAATATTACAAAAAATAAGTGCTTTGCATTGGTACAGTTCTGATCTTTTTCAGCGTGCCATTCTAAAGGGGTGTACACACGCTTTGGTGATGATATTTAACTTTATTATGTTATAAAATATATTTTACCAAAACAAATAAGATAATTCATGTTCTGAATTGTTCATTGGAGTCTTTCTCTAACATATAATTAACATTATATCACAAAAGTTGGATTTAGTAACCTAATACATCCGATAATAAGCACTGAGCTCTGTTGACATACAGTAGTGGTGCAGGTTTTAGATTTGACATTTTGTTGTCGTCGTTTTCAAAGTTGTTTATACAGGTCGCAAAAAGCTCCGTTGACATTTCACAGACAATTGTTTTTGTGAGAAATCTTCTAAAAAGAACAGGAATTTCAAATGAATATGAAAAGTATATACTAAAATATGGAAATACTACATGTCATGTCTCAAAATCGATATCCATCTTACCTCTATATTGTTTTATGTCTTGCGGATTTGAGAAGAAAGATGACGAGTTCAACGGTAAAGTGAGCCTGTCAGGTAGCCAGTAGCCTTAATTCTTGCACAGAATCCAGCCTAGCTGATGCAATGCAATGTTCCTGATTTTTGACCACTTTTTTTTTCTCTGGCCACCATTGATTTAGTCACCCTATTTCTGCCCATCCTATAGGGATAAAAACTCCAATAAGTTTTGAACGGTTTATGATACATGAGGTTTGGACCATTGGTTTTCTTAGAGGATTACACAATTAACATATTATTTTATTATTTTGGTCAAAATATGCATTTTGTATCAGACACCCTACATTCTATAGCAATAGCGAATATGTAGTTGTTATTCTGTGAGCATGTTTGATCATTTTGCACCACAGCTTCTAAAATGGAATAATACATTAAACTTTAAAAGCTATGATAATGTGTAATGCACAGTATGCATAGCATTTCCTATGGTTCAGCGATATCATAATAATAGATATCATTTCTAAAGCTGCCTTGACTAGGCTGCATGTATCACTGTCCCTGAATGAATGACCTTCACCATAAATACAATTCTCTATCCTCAAGTGGACAGCACATTGTAAAGAGACCCCCTGCGGCTACTGTTCCAGAGAATGATTGTACGGGAACGCACAAACAAACAACAAAAACAAGCGGACACAAAATAAATTAAACCTCTTTCAGCTTTTGATCTCTCTCTCATAAATCTACCGCAGCAAATTCTCTGTCAGACGGTTTGGTTCTAAACACTGGGGGCCTACTGGAGAGAAGTGATGACGAGAGGAACAGAGACCCATTTAAATGTGCCGCTTATGCCTTCTTTAAAGATCATTTCCAGCCTGTGTTCCCGAAGAGGGAAATTGAACACATCAAATGTAACCTTTCGAAAAAGAATTTAGGATATTCTCATTGAAGTGAGAATATGACACTATATCGCCATTCCTTCTCTGTGTGGGGATTGGATTGGAAAAAAAAGACAGCAATTTGAGAGGGATGAACAATGAAAGTCTTAATTTCCTCCTTCCTATTTTACACATCTATGTCTTTTACAGTGTTCTGCCTCTGCCCTCAACTGCAGTGTCCTTCATCAGTCATCTCAATCCCCAGGAGGCGTTGGCCAGCATTCAAATAAATTGGTGTGAAGTCCCCCTCATTCGCTGATCATAAACACAGGGATTGCATCTATGGACAGTGTGGATGAATATTCCCAGTGTAGGGATATGATTTTTCCACACTGTACTAGTCATGACAGTTTCCATACCCATTGTGAGAATCCTAGGGATAATAATCAAGGCAAGATAATAAGCACAGACAGCCCAAATATTTGCATCATGCTTATGTTAATTTGATGTCTGTCTGATGATATTTTCTTATTTGATAGATTCTTACTCTCCGGAAGGTCACTCAGAAGTAGACATTGGTGAGTCTGGCTGGTTCCGTCCACTGATCTGTGTCAGTAGCGTTTCATTGAGACGTTGGTTGGAAATTGTGTTTGTTAGAGATTCTGATACAGCGGAGTCCTGGGGGGTGCTGGAGGTTGGCACTATCTGGTGTAATTTAGATAAGATGTCTTAATCAGTCTGTGGTTATTGGTTATGGACTTACATACAGTATACTCTTAACCATGGCACCATTGTACCACACACATCACAGGAGGTTGGTGGCACCTTAATTGGGGAGGACGGGCTCGTGGTATTGGCTGGAGCAAAATGAGTGCAATGGTATTAAATATATCAAAACACATGGTTTGATGCCATTCCATTCGCGCCGTTCCAGCCATTATTATGAGCCGTCCTCCCCTCAGCAGCCTCAACTAACACACGTATCCTTGTGCATTAGGCTATTATTTAGCTTTCGTCTGTGCTGCAACACAGATTCCAAGATATTGTGTAATTGCATATTTTTTTAGTTAGCTAGCCGAGTCATTCATTCCATGAAATGTAGTCTGAGACATAATAAACCAAGCTGCGTTTTTCAGTTATTATTTTTCCCTGCACCCAGTGTCTCCTTACGAATAATTATTTATTTGTTTTGTGTTGTATAGCGCTGCCTTTTTATCATTGCATGGGCTTTTGTCTCTGTAGATTTCATGAAAGAAGTAATAACACTGAGCTCTCCCCCGGTGCGGCGTGTCTCAGAACTCACTCGGATTCCCTGCTCCTGGCATATGTTTAGAATTAGCTTATAATAGGGAATGCTAAACTGAAATGATTCTGCCTTTATTTTCCCCAGCTGTTGCGGGTGCTTGTGTTGATGAAGGTCAAGGGTGAGTGTTCTTTGGGTTTCCACACACCTGCTGTCATGTCAGGCTTCATCAGAGTACCGTGACACCAGGGGGTCAGAAGCAGGGGCAGGAAGGGGGGGTCATTGAGAGATTGCTTATTTCACGGGTCTATCCAAGGCTTTTGTCTAGGAGAGCCTCTGTGTGAATACTAACTATGTTAGCCAGGGGCTCTCAGGGCTGCCTTTCAGGCCTGTCTAAGGACCATTCTTCTAACTGCCTCCTGGCCCAAAATAGCAGGGATAGTGTGTTTCTGGAGGGGACCTGAGCAGGTAATGTCATGGGGATGACAGCCGTTAAGGATCAGTCATCTGAGTGCCTCCAGCTGAGCCAGGAGATCTCCTGAACCCAGACCTGCTCTCTCCTGTATATCTAATTGCAGCTAGGACAGAAACCAAAGGGTCTCAACCACTTTGATAAGCATGTAGGAACTGACCCAGGGTCAGTGAGGGATCACCTGTCTGTTCCCAGCTACACATAGGGCACAAGGAAGACCATCTCTTCTGTATTATAATGAGGCTTGTAATAATCATACATGGAGGCGGGTATTGTATGTATTTCTGTTGTTAGTCTTCTTGCCTGTTTTCCATAGTTACCCCAGTCTGTGCAAATGAGAGACAGCCAACAATGAAATGGATGTGTCGTTCATTAGCATAACATTGTCATTGTGTGCGCACACAATGTATGGCATTGTGGCTCAGCGGTGGCTCCTCTGCATTAAAACTCAAGGATGGAAAATAATCACACTGTAATTCCCAAACAGAGAGTGGAATATAGCCGGCATTGGAAATGAAGCGTCTAATGATAGAAACAGTAATTCCGGAGCAAGCGGCGTATCATGTGGAAATGATCTGAGGCGACACAGCTCCCTGTTAGGCTTTTCAATACCCGCCATCCATCAAAAACTTCTTACGTTTTAAAAAGAAACACACCCCCTGAGCTGAATTATAAATAGTATTTAACTGCATTTAATGGTTGATCAGGTTCGTGAGGGAAGAGGTCCTTTCTGTGCTGCTATAAAATGTACTGCCAGTCTGAGATAAACACTATCGGTGTGTGGGCTTGGGCTTTTAGCTTCCTAGAAATCAGCTGTACCTTGTAGTTAGTTACTGTAATGGTTCCTAAAGATAGACAGGGACTTCATATTCCTATAATGACAGCTTGGTATGATCGAGCTCCAGTAGCAATGATGTGAAACTTTTTTACTCTCGCCATAAACCCTCTGTCCTTGGAGATTGATTAGTGTTGTTATTTTGATGCTCGGTAATTGGCCGTGTAGGTCTGATTATGGATGAGAATCAGTCTGACATTTGGAGAAGATCAGCTGCTAATGTCTTATTGACACAGTCACTGAGTCACAGACACAGCAGCACAGTAGAGACTGTTGGATTCACCGGGGGCCATTACCCTTGTTTGTTTTCTTAGTTACATCAGTTAGGCCTAAATAGTTGAACAGTCCTCATTGATATTGCAGTGTATTCCAAGAATCTGACCATAAAGTAGCTTGTGCCAGCTGTCCACATCTTTTTAAACAAGAATGGATAAACAATAGAACAGCTTGAAATTCGAGTCAAAAGTAATGAGAATCCCTAATCCCTTTCTTGGAGAACTCACAGTCAGATGATTGTACCTCTTCTTTCTCAGAATACATCCCCATGTCCCTATCCTCCTCGCTCTCTTCATCACTTTAGGAATAAAGCTTGGGTAGGCATCACAGCCCTACTGCAGACTGCCACACAAATAAGAATCGTGAAAAGCCTGTCAGTTGTTGGCCTATACAGCATGTATTTTGTATCCATACTTGGCTGCTGTGCTGTTTGTTTCAAGGCTCTGATGTTGCTGCTGCTGCGGCTGGCTTCACAAACGAACAAAGACACATGAAGACACAACCTGCCGTTAGGATGATAGCTTTGTTCAGTTTCCATGACTCTCTCTGTTTCCCTCTCCCTGTCTATTGTTTTACTACTGTATATTCTACCCTTCCTCTCTCCTCCTCCCTTCACTCATCCATTCCCCTCATTCCGAGGAACAATTAACCTCCTGTGGGGTGTGATGGAACCCTGCTGCCTCCCTCTCACCTCCTCTCCCTTCATCTCGCCTCTCCTCCATCAAGGGAGTGGACAGAGATGAATAAGGGAGGGAGCAGCTATTCCTCCTCCCCGTGCTAGCTGGCTGTGTGAGATCTGCACCTCTCTACCTCCTATGGAGCTCTCCTATGGACTCTTACATAATGGCCATATAGCCCCATATGAGAAATGGGAGAGCTAGATCAGTCATTCATTATCCCATGACTCCCTCCCCCTGACTGAAGTGAAATGTCAACACCACCACCTAAATGATTGATTAGGATTATGTCATCACAATGGTAAAGGACTTGGATATGTCAGTGGTGCGCCTCCCCCGTGTTGGGTGCCGTGTGTTTGCCTTTTGTTTTGCCTCGTAATTGGCGTCTCGCATAGAACAACCAGGTAAACATACATGGCACAGCCCATCTCAGACACAAACACATGATTATGAAGGTTCTGAAAATGAATAAGGCGCTTGGGAGCTCCAGGCTTTCAGGAGACGATGTCATCCTCCTAAATGGAATGTGGCATTAGTTGTGTGTGCTACATGCCTGTTAAAGAGCTCCCTGTCCTCATACATAGTTACAGTGGGGGAAAAAAGTATTTAGTCAGCCACCAATTGTGCAAGTTCTCCCACTTAAAAAGATGAGAGAGGCCTGTAATTTTCATCATAGGTACACGTCAACTATGACAGACAAAATGAGAAAAAAAATATACAGAAAATCACATTGTAGGATTTTTTATGAATTTATTTGCAAATTATGGTGGAAAATAAGTATTTGGTCACCTACAAACAAGCAACATTTCTGGCTCTCACAAACCTGTAACTTCTTCTTTAAGAGGCTCCTCTGTCCTCCACTCGTTACCTGTATTAATGGCACCTGTTTGAACTTGTTATCAGTATAAAAGACACCTGTCCACAACCTCAAACAGTCACACTCCAAACTCCACTATGGCCAAGACCAAAGAGCTGTCAAAGGACACCAGAAACAAAATTGTAGACCTGCACCAGGCTGGGAAGACTGAATCTGCAATAGGTAAGCAGCTTGGTTTGAAGAAATCAACTGTGGGAGCAATGATTAGGAAATGGAAGACATACAAGACCACTGATAATCTCCCTCGATCTGGGGCTCCACGCAAGATCTCACCCCGTGGGGTCAAAATGATCACAAGAACGGTGAGCAAAAATCCCAGAACCACACGGGGGGAACTAGTGAATGACCTGCAGAGAGCTGGGACCAAAGTAACAAAGCCTACCATCAGTAACACACTACGCCGCCAGGGACTCAAATCCTGCAGTGCCAGACGTGTCCCCCTGCTTAAGCCAGTACATGTCCAGGCCCGTCTGAAGTTTGCTAGAGTGCATTTGGATGATCCAGAAGAGGATTGGGAGAATGTCATATGGTCAGATGAAACCAAAATATAACTTTTTGGTAAAAACTCAACTCGTCGTGTTTGGAGGACAAAGAATGCTGAGTTGCATCCAAAGAACACCATACCTACTGTGAAGCATGGGGGTGGAAACATCATGCTTTGGGGCTGTTTTTCTGCAAAGGGACCAGGACGACTGATCCGTGTAAAGGAAAGAATGAATGGGGCCATGTATCGTGAGATTTTGAGTGAAAACCTCCTTCCATCAGCAAGGGCATTGAAGATGAAACGTGGCTGGGTCTTTCAGCATGACAATGATCCCAAACACACCGCCCGGGCAACGAAGGAGTGGCTTCGTAAGAAGCATTTCAAGGTCCTGGAGTGGCCTAGCCAGTCTCCAGATCTCAACCCCATAGAAAATCTTTGGAGGGAGTTGAAAGTCTGTGTTGCCCAGCGACAGCCCCAAAACATCACTGCTCTAGAGGAGATCTGCATGGAGGAATGGGCCAAAATACCAGCAACAGTGTGTGAAAACCTTGTGAAGACTTACAGAAAACGTTTGACCTGTGTCATTGCCAACAAAGGGTATATAACAAAGTATTGAGAAACTTTTGTTATTGACCAAATACTTATTTTCCACCATAATTTGCAAATAAATTCATAAAAAATCCTACAATGTGATTTTCTGGATTTATTTTCTCATTTTGTCTGTCATAGTTGACGTGTACCTATGATGAAAATTACAGGCCTCTCTCATCTTTTTAAGTGGGAGAACTTGCACAATTGGTGGCTGACTAAATACTTTTTTCCCCCACTGTATAACATGTTTCTCCCTGAGCCATTCTCACGATAGCATCCCCATACAGTATATAGAGGGGTCAAACCAGTTGCGAAGGAGATAAATGGTAATCACATGCTCTCATGACACAAGGGGATCTACTGCAAAGAGTTATGTTGCAATGTGTCTGTCACTATTAGTCACTTGACTCACACATGCCCAAGATGCAACCATTCAAATGTCATTGACTCCATTTTCCATGTCTTCCCTGAATGTAAGGGTACAGTATTGAAACTGACAGGTGGAACAGGAAAATGTACCCTACTCTTCTCTTCAGGTGATTATGAATACCAGTGTTCTTCTTCTCTTTGTCTGGAAGGTGTGTACACACACACATTCTGGCACACCTCAGTCTGCTAAGCATGTCCAGGAGTGTTCCAGGTGGTGCTGGAGGATTCACAGGGATTTGGTATTCCAATTAAATGTAAATGACCTTGCTGTGGGGAGGAGCTGCATGCTGCCTCAGATCACTCTCTATCCAAAAAGTGGCCTTTCAGCCAGCCAGCAGCCTTGGTCATAGCACATCCTGTCATTATTTTTTATTTATACGACTGCCTTTGTGTCACTTTAAAGAAAAAAACTCCTTTAAGCATTATGGAATACAGGCGAAGGGGGACACATGGGAAATGAAAGAGACAGCAAAGCGAGACGCTCCATGACTGTCTGATGATGGTACAGGTTTGGGGCTGGGCTCTGCTCGGCTCGGCAGACCCTTAGCTAAACGTGTGCTGCTCAGACACATCCAAAGATCTGGGATTTGTTACCAGATGTTTACCCTCTTATGAAATTCATGAAGCTATTAATTAAACTCACATGCTCTGATAAATATGAATGAATTAGCACTGGCTTAATTTAGATTACAGGGCTCTTGGCGTGTGGATTGGAATTGCTCAATGGATGACATTAGAATTCAGCGCCACCCTTGTAAAACTACTGTTTGAGTAAGATAAATTGATATCACCTCATTACAGCTTACAATAAGAACCCTGTTCATCCACAGAAAACAGGTCATGAGTATCGACAGGTAACTGGCAAAATAAAGGAAACACTAACATAAAGTGTCTCAATAGGGCGTTGGGCCACCACGATCCGCCAGAACAGCTTCAATGCACCTTGGCATAGATTCTACAAGTGTCTGGAACTCTATTGGAGGGATGCGACACCATTCTTCCATGAGAAATTCCATCATTTGGTGTTTTGTTGATGGTGGTGGAAAACACTGTCTCAGACGCCACTCCACAATCTCCTATAAATGTTCAACACACATACATACACGCACACGCACGCACGCACGCACGCGCACGCACACACACACACACACACACACACACACACACACACACTCCCTTTAAATCACCTATGTTCCTTTGAGACCCCTCTTTCAAAGTCACTGAGATCTTTTCTTCTAGCCATGGTAGCCCAAATAATGTGCAACTGGGCATTTTTATACATGACCCTAAGCATGATGGGATGTTAATTGCTTAATTAACTCAGGAAGCACACCTGTGTGGAAGCACCTGCTTTCAATATACTTTGTATCCCTCATTTACTCAAGTGTTTCCTTTATTTTGGCAGTTACTTGCATATTTCTACAACAAACTGAATGGATAAATAACTTGATATTTATACTGAACAAAAATATAAACGCAACATGCAACAATTTCAGTGATTCTACTGTGTTACAGTTCATATTAGGAAATCAGTCAATTGAAATAAATTCATTAGGCCCAAATCTATAGATTTCACATGACTGGGCATGGACGCAGCCATGGGTGGAACTGGGAGGGCATAGGCCCACCCACTGGGGAGCCAGGCCCAGCCAATCAGAATGATTTTTTCCCCACGAAAGAGCTTTATTACAGACAGAAATGCTCCTCAGTTTCATCAGCTGTCCGGGTGGCTGGTTTCAGAAGAAACCAGATGTGGAGGTCCTGGGCTGGCGTGGTTACACGTCGTGAGGCCGGTTGGACATACTGACAAATTCACGTTGGAGGCGGCTTATGGTAGAGAAATGAACATTCAATTCTCTGGCAACAGCTCTAGTGGACATTCCTGCAGTCAGCCAATTGCATGCTCCCTCAAAACTTGAGACATCTGTGGCATTGTGTTGTGTGGCAAAACTGCACATTTTACAGTCGCCTTTTATTGTCCCCAGCACAAGGTGCACCTGTGTAATGATCATGCTGTTTAATAAACTTCTTGATAAGCCACACCTGTCAGGTGGATGGATTATTTTGGCAAAGGAGAAATGCTCACTAACAGGGATGTAAACAAATTTGCACAACATTTGAGCGAAATAAGCTTTTTGTCCATATGGAACATTTATGGGATCTTTTATTTCAGCTTGTGAAACATGGGACCAACACTTTACAGGTTGCGTTTATATTTTTGTTCAGTATATATTACAAAAATTCAACCATACACTTGTTTAATAAGTTCAAAGATTTCATAAAGAGAGTGATCCAATGTTCCCTCAGGCTCAGTTGAAACAATTTCTTCTCTGTTTGAGCTGATGTCCTGAAAGTGGCCGTACATGTCCAATGTGCCTCTGTTCGCTTCATGCAGCAAACAGAATTGTTTGTCATTGTGTTATTTCCAGCCGGTTGGCTTTGTTTGATGAGTCTCCTGTCACTTTTTCAGAGGTGCAAATGGCCCTATCACACTCCCCTGCCTCCCAGTGCAGCAGCTCTGAGCTGCTGGCTGCCAGGCCCAGGCTCCACTGTAGGGGCCTACGTTAGCCCCACCATCACCCCACAATCTGGCAGCCGCTTCCCCTTCCACAATACACTTACCCAGCAGATATCCACTCCCCTCTCTCAAATTTGATCTTGCTCATTAATTTGTGTTCTTGTAGGGAGGGAGTCAGATGGATGGATGGATGGATGGATGGATGGATGGATGGATGGATGGATGAATTTGGGTGTGTGGGGGTTTTGTGCTGTTGGGTGGTCGGGCTGCTGGGGGTGTTCCCATCCTCTTCCCCTAGCAGCCCCTGCACCTGCTCCACAGGAGAGAATTGGTGAAGTAGCTAGACAATACTAGCACCAGGCTTCTCTGGGCCTGGAGCCCTACCCTAGCTACCACACAACTCTGTCCCATTACGTGTAGGTCAGTAGTGTTATTATAGTGATTGTAGACCCATTTCACCACTATTCTCCAAAGGTATTTTCCTCAGTATTGTCATTTTGGGGTAGGTTGGGATGGGCATGAGTTGTGTGTGTAGTGATTGAAGGCAGCAACATTCTGTAGTTCTACTCTCCATTTGCTTCCATTATGCTAGTGGCTAGAGGCTACTATATAAAGATCACATTTCTTATTTTAAGAGCTGGCTAAGAATGACTCTTTTGCATATCTATCTTTACCCTTTTAATGGGGAATGTTCTACATGCCTTCAGAGTAAATTTATTTTCACTCCACCAATCACTGCAACCCAACATTACTTTAAGTAATGTGGCTCCAAACAGCAGTGAGAGGAGCAGATGCCCTGAGAATCATCTCTCCATGAGTTTCATTTCCCACTTAATGAACTGTGGACCAGGGGTGTCTGTACACACACACACACACACACACACACACACACACACACACACACACACACACACACACACACACAAACCAATGCAGATGCACACACATTGCACGCAAACACACACGTACACCCACGCACACACAGACGAACACACTGCACACATGCACACACAATTAATCTCTGCCTCTGTTCCATTCTCTCTGCTCCATTTGAAATGAACACATTCTGCATACATCATTTGGATGGCTTTCAAATGCTGTTGTTTCTGCATGTGTACTTTATGTGTATGGCATGTGTGATGAGAGAAATACTACAGCACAGTGTGTGCCACAAACAGTTTTTTTTTTTTTTTATTAATGAGGGGTTGTTATTTTCTCTCAAGGTGGGGCTGTTTTTGCTTTGTGTGCACACCGGAGATGTGAGGGTTCAAGTCAGGTTCATAGTCATTCATTGATCCATCATCTCTTGGAGAACACCACTCATGAATTGGGCTTGGGTCCAAACAGTGAATAGAAAAGCTTTTACCTCAATTGAATAAGGCAGCTTTTGATTAATGCAGTTTAACAAATAATGATGCCAGACTTGATATTTGTGGTTTTATTTAATTATATATCTCTTGCAAAAGCAGACCCATTATACTGAGAAAATAATTGCCAACATTAGTCAAATTAAGTTTCCGCCAAAGGTGCATAACAAAAATAAATAAATCAATGGTGAGACAGCTCCAGCTGAATGGAAGCCATGGTTGCCAGACTCAAATCCAGTGGTTAATGTCGATAATCTACATAAAAAACAGTTACAACCCACAGCACAGCATCCTATGCTTGCTGATTTAACTCATCATACAGTATTGTATGAATACAATACAGTACAATACGGTATATGGTCAAATGTTGTTATTGGTCTTCAATCATCCAGCTGCTCATTTTCACTTCAGGAACGAATGGTCCACATTCAATTAAAGGTTCCTAGTTGCATTGTATGCTCAATAAGATGATTGGCATTTAAATTGTGTGAATAATGTATTTTATGAATGCTTAAATGAATAAGCAACGGGTAAACACTGAGTGTACAAAACATTAGGAACACCTTCCTAATATTGAGTTGCTCCCCTTTTTGCCCTCAGAACAGCCTCAATTCGTCGGGGCATGGACTCTACAAGGTGTCGAAAGCGTTCCACAGGGATGCTGGCCCATATTGACTCCAATGCTTCCTACAGTTGTGTCAAGTTGGCTGGATGTTCTTTGGGTGGTGGACCATTCTTGATACACACGGGAAACTGTTGAGCGTGAAAAACAAGGCGGCGTTGCAGTACTTGACACACTCAAATCAGTGCACCTGGCACCTACTACCATACCCCGTTTAAAGGCACTTAAGTATTTTGTCTTTTCCATTCACCCTCTGAATGGCACACATACACATTCCATGTCTCAATTGTCTCAAGGCTTGAAAATCCTTCTTTAACCTGTCTCCTCCCCTTCATCTACACTGACTGAAGTGGATTTAACAGGTGTCATCAATAAGGGATCATAGCTTTCACCTGGATTCACCTGGTCAGTCTATGTCATGGAAAGAGCAGATGTTCCTAATGTTGTATACACTCAGTGTATTATTAAATTGTCAGTCCTGGAGCATCTTACAGTGTGTTGTTTGTGTTCATGTATATTGGTTGGGTCTGTCATAGATGAAGGTATAGGCCTAATGGTTAAAGCAATGATAGTATGGTGGTTATATGAGTAAGCAAGATGAGAGTGTCTGAATAATCAAATGAACACAGTTGGCAGCTATTTCTCATTCGCTTGCCCAGTTGAAAGTACAACAAAAAAACAGTGATATCAAAACATATTATTTTATTTCACATTCACACCTACACTAATAAAGCATAATATGCTAAGCATTTCTCCTTATCTTTTATAACAGCATGCAACTTCCCAGTTATGAATTTCCTTTTAGATATGGAAAGAGGTGTCTTGGGGTGCTAAAGGCAGTAGCACTGCTTGGTTGAGAACATAAAAAAAGCATCTGGAGAATTGGTAGATAGATGGAACCTTGAGAATGTCATTATACTATCCAATGGAATGAGTGTGTTTTCAACGATTACATGTCAACTAATATCCCATTACGACAGTGTTGCATAAAATCAACATTCATCTTTTAATTGCTTTTATTTGGCCTAAACTTAATCAAGCTAATGAAGCATGCCCTCTAATCGACACTTGTGATTGTCTTGATGAGATGCCTATCTTCCATCATGATCATTTACATAATTTCCCCATCGCCATCTCCAGCAGCAGAGATATACAGAGTTCTGCCTCAGTCTTCAGTCTATAGGTGGGACATCATCAGTAGTAGAGATCCCATTTACTGATTGTTTGATGCAACTGTGGGCGGAGCCGACACCAGACAGCCAAACACTCTTACACAACAATGGGCCTGTGGCCTGCCATGGCTACAGTCACCTTCCAGACTACACTGAGACTAACTGTCAGGTCGTGTTGTAGGTGTTGTGTAGGAATCAAACGCAGGAAGCAGACTGATATTCCAAAAGGCTGTATTACTGCCTAAACACAGGCAACAGGACAAAATAAGCCTGACAGCAAAATACGCACGAAGGCGAAAGACAATGCGCACACACAGGTGCGACAAAACGAATAAGTGCACAAACAAGTGCAACGTAACGCTCCAGCAAACAGTGGAGAAATAACGCTCAACCGAGCAATACACAAACTGACGGTAACAATCACACACAACACAAGACAAACACAACGAGAAACTTATAGGACACTAATTACTACAAAACAGAAACAGGTGTAGAAACAAACAGACAAAAGCAAACGAACATGAAACATCTATCGGTGGCAGCTAGAATTCCGGAGACGACGAACGCCGAAGCCTGCCCGAACAAGGGAGAGAGGCAGCCTCGGCCGAAACCGTGACACTAACACTGAACTCTATGGATTGTGGAAGCGCTAGTCGCAGAGTGTACTTTCATTTATTTAAAACGGCACAATGTATTTCACTGACCGAAATACCCTCGTCATCCTATCATAATTCCCGGCATTGCTGGAGTCCGTTGTGCCTTTAACCTTTTGTTCTATTTCTGAGCCAGTATTATGAGAAAACAATGCAGTTATAAACAAGGCTAAAATATCCCTGTGTTTGTGGTCCAAATTGAGACCGGTACCTTTGTGTTTATGCTATTTTTGATAAGCTTGGTTTTCGAGAGGATATTTAGTGTCAGCAGCCTTCATCCTTGATACACTTGAAAGTCATTTGCGACATCACAAACGCATCCCTTCTTGCTGTCATAGCTAGTTTGTGTCAATGATACCCACACCTCCTCCAGTGGAGCTGGGAAGCAGGAATCAATAATAAATAGTTGTGTATGTAATGTATGAGATGTTGGGTAGATACGACTGACGATGACAATGTGCACAGTCATATTTGTGCCAGGTGAGATCACCAGTTCTGGTTGAGGCTTGGCTGATATTTTGACCATCTTGATAATGTGTCATCATTGACTCTGATGTGTTTTCATAGTGTGGTAGAAACATTTGACTAAGAAATAATCAACTCAAACAAAATATCTCTATAGACACGGAAGCCTGTGAATTCAAGAATTTAGACTCTTTATTGCATAACAAAAAGCCTGAGTTTTTTCTCCATGGATAAACTGTCTCTCTCTGGCTTAGAGATCTCTTTTATACACACAAATAAACAAACATGCGCACATTCCTAACTTATTTTAGTTCTGCACCGCCCTTCTTTTTCAACATCCAGCTGTCACATAATGTCCACTCCAAAAGGTCATGAATGCTTTTTCTATATGAAGCCTTTTCATTCTATCATTCTATTGGCTGCGTAACGCAGGCCCCCTTCTTAAAACAGAACTAATGCAATGCACACTGTTGAAAGCCTCTGTGAAAGAACACATGCATTCATTTAAAACATAGCATACACTTAATGTCTACATTTCTTATTTAAACATATTTCTTAATTATACAACATCAAACATGTTTATTACATTTTACCTTTGGCATCTCCCTACACGTCATAATGATACATAAAATAATCCTACATATCCCCCCTATGGGACATTCCAATATTGTCCCAAATAATACAAAGATTAATTACCAAATATATGTAAGCATATGCAGTTACTTATTCTTAGCCTTGCCACATTTGGTTTCACTTCACACACACATATTCAACCCAATATATCTTCCTCATTACTTGACCCATCCTGATGAGGACCCAGAGCCCAGTCAGGTATAGGATACAAGTCAGGAAGGTTCTCCTCTAAATTAACCTCCACATTTTCCTGTTGGGCTTTGTAACCATGACAGACCCATCCACCCCCAGGGACAACTCCATACAGACATTCAGGATTCCCAAATGGACAGTCCATTGGTCCTCCTTTAACATTACAAGATTTCCCAAATTTATTAACATACTGTCCTGGAACTCCCTGAACTGGGTGTATTTCTTTGGCTGAAATAGTAACATTTGTCTGTACAGTCATTTGTTTTACTGTGGTTTGAATCAAAAGTGATTTGATCAGAGGTAGTATACAACAAAACACTACTCCCATTACTACAAGTGATATTCCTATCATTATTCCCATCTTTGTAAACATTGCACCCCATTTTCTCAAAGTTAATTCCATCCAGTCCCAAACATGAACATCATACCCAGCATTATCCTTAACCTCTTTTCGTAGTCCCTTGAGTTTAGTCATTGCTTCCGTGAAAGAACCATCCGGGGCAGTATTATTGGGGATAAAAGTACAACATTCATCTCCAAACATAACACAACTCCACCTTGGCACATATCGATACTGGCCGAATGTACATTTATATTATAATAATTCTAGCATTAACTTCCTCATACCAAGAATTACATCAGATCAGTACCCTAATGCATTGTCCCAATTACTATAAATTTAGTAGTGTATAATACCTCCTTAATCAACAAACACTCCCTTCCTCTACCGGCACTCAATCTCCTGGCGTCTTCATTATGTCCTTCATAGTTCTTCATAGTTCATATTCCAATGTCACACCTGAACCACCACACCTCCACCATCATCCTGTTTTGTCCCTGTGCAAACCAGTATACCCAAACTAGGAAGAATGTTGCATTTGCATAGACATCTTTCCTCACATTCTTGAAAGAAAAAGCACAAAAGAGAAAGCATTTGATTGCTTTGATTTGATGTTGGATTCAGGTCAGAGGTGGGTCAGACAGGAACATCTTCAACGCCTTTGTTGTTCCTCTTCAGCCGAGTAGAGGATTTTTGGTTTTTATTGAGGTTTACACCGTTCTGAGCCAATTGATCTCTGCAATGCATTACGACACCATCCGTTGTAACCTCAGGAAAGGACAGATCATAACAGTTCAGTTGAGTTAATTTCCAATCCAAAACATCCCTATTAACATTGTCTACATGACAAATCATTATGTTTCACATTCTCCCTTGAATTCTTCCAAATTATATAACCCAATTGTTTTATTGTAACATTCCTATATTTTTGCTCATAACAATTGCTTACACTTCTCTCTTCTAATAACACTTTCCCCTGGAAATCTAACACCAAATACTACATCAAATTGTTTATCTAAGTATTGGACTGTTTTCCTTATGTCTATGATTCACCTGTCTCTTTCTTTCATTACCCTAAGGTCACACTACCCCATGTGACTTCCCCATACTCTTTGTGCTGGTTTCTCACACACCAATACTATTTAACCCTTGTATTTTAATAGTGATCCCTTCCTGTATTTTTAGTTATGGTTCCTGCCTGTGCAAGAATCTACATTCTACTCCTGCCTATATCCCTTCTATGTCTTGTTCTTCTGCTCTTTATTTTATTATCAGTACTCCATTCCCCTTATTCTCAGGTAACTAGTCTAGTACATATTAATCAATGATAAGGATATCTGGTGCGTCTTGGAGGTCTGGGATCTCTCAATCATCAGTTCCCTCACTCTGGTACAATGGTTAAGATGATACCCAATACTCCCCTCTATCAGTACCATCGTTGGTATAACCTGGACAACGATATGTAGGTCACTTCTGTTGTTAACCTTCCCCCGTCACTAGGGTCTCCGGATCAGCCAAAGTCCCTCTCAATCTATAAACATCGGTCTGTGAAAAGTGTCCTTCTTTCAGCCTTCCCATAGGGAAGCTCAGAGTTACTGCTGCAAAGACACAAGCACAGACACACACAAAAGACAACAATGCTACCCAATGGCTGAGGTTGGAACACTCCTATAGTGGGGAACATGGATCTTAGTATCTGTCTCCACCACTTTTACCATCATTAAGGTAGCCTACAACCCTGGTGCAGGCCCCTCCACATAGGGTCTTTCCAGCTCTTTCTTCTGTAGTCTTTTGCCATCACATAGTCTCCAGGGCACAGAAAATACTCAGATTATCCTACTCAGTTGGGCAGAGTTATCTTCACTCATGAAAATAAAATCTTAAGAACATTGTTATGTTAGGTGAGACACAGTATACTACTCCTGTCCTCTCATCCGTCAAGAGAAGCCTTGAGATTATGAAGCACACCTGCTTCCAGCTTGTTGTCATCCACTTATTTCATAGACAGACCACCTCTACACCATGCCTCCTATTACAAAAACAAAAATGATTTAACCTAACCCATAACACATTATTACTACTGCTCACATCCTTAATACTCCTTGCATACTTCCCCCCTTGGACACATACATCACATCGTGATTCATGTGTACAAAAAACAAAACAAAACAATGTTGCCTATCAAACCTAACATAATAACTAACCTTAAAATGACAACCCTTGAGCATATCTTTACTTAACTGTATTCTATAACACTATTCAAGGAATACTTCTCCTTCAGGACTAACTCTCTCACTTCATCCTTGTCCTGTTTAGACTAATTTATATATAGGATTTTTCCAATTTGTAAACTTCTTCACAATTATCCTTATTTTATCTAACCCCCTAATTCAGCATGCCTCTAGAATTCATAGTGCGGGTGATCAGGTCACACTATGAAGCCAGGACAGATTTCAGAGGTCATTGAAATCATTCAATGAATTGTTTCATCCTATAGTCTACTACTTCTAACAACCATCAAAACCTTTCATAGATGTTGTAATTCCTTAGTACAGCTCTTTTCAAAATAAATCATACATATTTACTTATCCCTCAGTAAATAACCCAAATTACATGTGTATGCCCCTTTAAGATATTTCACTTCCATCCTGTCAAAAAAACCAAATAGAAATAAAAATCCTATACAACTAACTTTTCATACTAAGTAGTTTGTTTGTGGTTATTTGAACACCATACAGTAAAACAATAAACAAACAAAAATGGCCAGGCCTTATTTATTTTTGTAGCTCCCTATGACAACCTAAAAATAAAACTACTTAATTTTACTATCTAGTTCCACCCTAGCCTACAGACTTTTTAAACCTCCCACTAAAGAAATCCCCATGTTCCTGGAAGAGAAAGTATACATGTCGTTAACATATAATCAACAATCCAAAGATAGTAATTACACACAAAACATCATACATATCCCCAGTCCTATCTCATCAACAATCATTAACCCCAGCATCCATTTAAAATTGTTTGATACGTCGCCCTACTTTACCCCTAACCTAATAATATAGGAGACTCCCATCAATCCTTAAAAGAAAACTCCCACTTAGAAGACACTAGATAATAACCCATTTTATTAAATTAACTACACCTTCCACTATTGTCATTTGTTTAATCTAACAAAACCTTATTCAATGACTACCACGTACTCTCCTCTCCATACCCATTATCATTTTAGCAGATGCTCTTTTTCCAAACAACACTCCATTCATGAGCTCATACCTTTCTATACTTATACTAGCCCCCCTTGGGAATCGAACACCCAACCCTGGCGTTGCAAGCACCGTGCTCTACCAACTGAGCTACAGCGGACCACAGATGAGCATATAGTGCCTTTTTCTGATAATGTTATAATTGTAGCCTATTGCATTACTTTAGTTTAAAATATAAGTTTGTTTATTCAACAAATCCAGAACCCACTATAAATTGATGCTATTCCCTCAGCAAAAAAACCAAAGCTCCTTGCATCCCCTAGTTCACGTAATGAAAATACATTATCATTCTAAAATTCACCAAATATTCGCATACATTACTGATGTCACGCAAACCATAGAATAAAGTAATAACAATTAGAATTTTGTCAAATAAATGTTTTCCATCCAGCTATTCAAACTTTCTTTAAATAACTATTTCAGCTCGATACAGTCAAACAAGTATGACTCTCTTTTAACCGGAAACTAATTCATGGCATTAGTAAAGTCTATTCACATCCCAACAATAACTAATAATATATGTATATTCATATATTAAACTACCTTACTTTCATTCCAGTCTACCTAAACAATTCAAATTATGGCCAAATCTCTTATCCAAATTGCCAGTCCGCTATTCAAATGTAACTGTCCTTTCTGATTTAGACTATAGACACTCCTCCTTTCCCGTTGAATAAGTGAGTCCTTCAGTCTGAAAAGACGCAGGCTACTAGATCTTCCAATCTTATCCTGACTGTTCCTTCAATCTAAACACCCCACAACTATAGCTAAACTATACTTAGAAACCCTAGACTCTGTTCAGCGATGCAGAATCTATGCTTTATCGAAATGACAAGTTAATCCTCTGTTATTCCAATGATAATGGTCAGTAATTTTAGTATCTAACACATACCACACTTTATCAGAAAATAGCTTTGAAGGACACAGATCTCACACGCTCAACGTACTCAACTTAGCAGTCAACAAGTCAAACCCCACATTCATTGATTTGGAAACAGATCTAACAACCTAACCAAATGAATTATATATATGCTTCTGAAATAATAGATAGTTTATTATATTGCTTAATTCTACCACATGTCCTATGTACTCTCTCCCATTTCCACGTCTGTCTACGTGTTTGAGCAAGTCAACACCTATAATTTTATCCAATCCCTCGTATTTACCATACCCACATAAAATTCATTATACTCCAATTTATTCATATCTACCAAACCCTTCATGTTTCTAATTATTCTTTATTGCCACAATCTGTTAATCACCATCTAGTCTCAGCAGAACAAACAACAAATTACTCAAATCCTTTCCCTTAGTCATAGAATCCTCCTAGAATCATATAGGCTGGTCACTATTCCCCGATCTTACAAAATTCTATGACAGGCATTGTTGTACGAAACTCCAAGATATCATATACAAGAAAAGCTTATTATTTCAATGTATATATAATTATCAAACACACCTCTATATCTCATCATTCAAACTTCAGAGTGTGACTAATTTACATCATTATACCACTCTTATTCCATATTTATGTTGTTCTTAAACGCCCTTAATTACTTTGTATAACCTACAGGAATATTTTATTCTATCAAAAGGCCCAAATTTGAAGTGTTAACCCTATTCTAGTTATTATTTTACGTAGTCAATTTATCATAATACTGCATTACCTCTAAAGTTTCTAAATATAATGTCAGACACATACCCTAACAGATTTATCAAATTACAATGCATAGACGTCGTATGACCACACCAATAAATGTGACCTGTTCCTCCAACAGGATTTATTCTACCCCTCCTGGTAACGTGAATTTTCTACACTCAGTTGGTCAATGAATATCCACGCACCATTTATTCTTCTCTTTCCTAATGTGAGATTGGGCACACCCTTTGTCCATCAGACAGAAGCTTCAAACAACCTCAAATAGATTTCCTTTCCTTACAGAAAGACTATTTACTTGCAGGATTTCATATTATTCTCACTCACACAGATGAGTAGCCACTTGTGCCCAAATGAATCAGACAGTTGAATGACTCACAGCCACCAAGGTAAACCACTCATGAGCAGATGAGCAGACCTAGTCTTGGTTTACACTTTATCAAAAAGTTTGAGCCCCTGTGATTATTTAACCCGTTCACCTACTCAGGATGACCCAACTTTTTTACCTGTCCCACCCTACCTAATTTTGGCATCACCACACACAGGATGATGACCTGCCCGTTCAGTCCTCTGGAATTTTAGCTTTCCAAAGCGTTTATCCACAGGATTTATATTTATTAGCCCCCTAGGTCTCAAGCTTTCTCAAGACCTAAGTTTGGCATCACCACACACAGGATGATGACCTGCCCGTTCAGTCCTCTGGAATTTTAGCTTTCCAAAGCGTCTATTCACAGGATTTATATTTATTAGCCCCCTAGGTCTTAAGCTTTCTCAAGACCTAAGTTTGGCATCACCACACACAGGATGATGACCTGCCCGTTCAGTCCTCTGGAATTTTAGCTTTCCAAAGCGTTTATCCACAGGATTTATATTTATTAGCCCCCTAGGTCTCAAGCTTTCTCAAGACCTAAGTTTGGCATCACCACACACAGGATGATGACCTGCCCGTTCAGTCCTCTGGAATTTTAGCTTTCCAAAGCGTCTATTCACAGGATTTATATTTATTAGCCCCCTAGGTCTTAAGCTTTCTCAAGACCTAAGTTTGGCATCACCACACACAGGATGATGACCTGCCCGTTCAGTCCTCTGGAATTTTAGCTTTCCAAAGCGTCTATTCACAGGATTTATATTTATTAGCCCCCTAGGTCTCAAGCTTTCTCAAGACCTAAGTTTGGCATCACCACACACAGGATGATGACCTGCCCGTTCAGTCCTCTGGAATTTTAGCTTTCCAAAGCGTCTATCCACAGGATTTATTGGCATCACCACACACAGGATGATGACCTGCCCGTTCAGACCTCTGGAATTTTAGCTTTCCAAAGCGTTTATCCGCAGGATTTATTAGCATCACCACACACAGGATGATGACCTGCCCGTTCAGACCTCTGGAATTTTAGCTTTCCAAAGCGTTTATCCGCAGGATTTATTAGCATCACCACACACAGGATGATGACCTGCCCGTTCAGACCTCTGGAATTTTAGCTTTCCAAAGCGTTTATCCGCAGGATTTATTAGCATCACCACACACAGGATGATGACCTGCCCGTTCAGACCTCTGGAATTTTAGCTTTCCAAAGCGTTTATCCGCAGGATTTATGCCTTCCTAAGCAGCCTATAAACGATATACTTTCGCTACACGTTCATAGCGGTATTCGAAGGACTTAACATGTTATTCCTGATCACTCAACCAGCTGGACAGCCGCCCGTGTCGAAATGACCCGGACAGAGCAATCAGCAAGATGAATCAGCTGAATCAACTGAATCAAATGAATCAAATCAATTGAACAGACGGTTCTGACAAACAACAGCGACATGTATTCTTAAATTCAAAAGCTCCTAGTGTCTAACTTTCTGGTTCTTAAATTTGGAGAGACCTACTTGGTATTTCTTTAGATGTTGCCGAGCCCCGGATCGGACCACACAAACGTTTATACTATATTAGTAAGAACTTGGCTTACCTTTTAAAAGCGGCCGCTTTTGTTTGTATGGTCCGTCCAAGCCGTTTCACAACCGCAGATGTACACCGTCTCTGATCCCTATCAGGTCCCATCTGGGGTGCCAAATATGTGGTAGAAACATTTGACTAAGAAATAATCAACTCAAACAAAATATCTCTATAGACACGGAAGCCTGTGAATTCAAGAATTTAGACTCTTTATTGCATAACAAAAAGCCTGAGTTTTTTCTCCATGGATAAACTGTCTCTCTCTGGCTTAGAGATCTCTTTTATACACACAAATAAACAAACATGCGCACATTCCTAACTTATTTTAGTTCTGCACCGCCCTTCTTTTTCAACATCCAGCTGTCACATAATGTCCACTCCAAAAGGTCATGAATGCTTTTTCTATATGAAGCCTTTTCATTCTATCATTCTATTGGCTGCGTAACGCAGGCCCCCTTCTTAAAACAGAACTAATGCAATGCACACTGTTGAAAGCCTCTGTGAAAGAACACATGCATTCATTTAAAACATAGCATACACTTAATGTCTACATTTCTTATTTAAACATATTTCTTAATTATACAACATCAAACATGTTTATTACATTTTACCTTTGGCATCTCCCTACACGTCATAATGATACATAAAATAATCCTACAATAGCCACCATCACCAGAGCCCTCTTGCAAAATATCTATATTTTATAGTTGTCAATGTAGCATTTAACATAATCAGACCACAAATCATCATGGCTCTTTAGGAGAGCCTTATTAAAATATTGCTTTGATGCAGTTTGTACAATCTACATTTTTTCTGAATCCATTAATATTTACCAAGAGGTTTCTTTTCCTTTAAAAAGCACACCCCAGTGCTGCGTGTCTGAATTAATAAGCTAGCTTTGCTAATGATTAATTTAGCTAAGCTACAAAAAATGTATCTAACAGAAACTGTTAAGGATGAACGGCATTAACTTATGACACACATATCTCCAGACATCACAGAGTTGGGTGATGATGTACGATCAAGGGATGAATCCTAATGAGAGATGGATCAGCCGCCTTATAATGGGTTAAGGTGGAGAGAGAGAGAGAGAGAGAGAGAGAGAGCAAGAGAGAGATGAGTACGAAAAAGTTTTAAAATGTATGCACTCATTAATGTAAGTCGCTCTGGATAAGAGCGTCTGCTAAATGACTAAAATGTAAATGTAACTACAGGGGAACACAGAGGACCTATTGGATGAATAAGCTCATATTCTAGTGAAATGATAATAAAGCTTCATTATGATTTTGACTTGAGCTCTGAATGGCGACAAGCTCATTATGATCGTGTGAGAAAATGTAAATGTGCTCTTTCCATAACCAGGTGAATGCTATGATCCCTTATTGATGTCACCTGTTAAATCCACTTCGATCAGTGGTCACCAACCACCAATTTCTAGTCGATCGCCGAACATTTCTGTAAAAAAAACAATGATAAAGCCATGCGTTCCAATTTTATTTTATTCGTCTCGCGCTGTTGGCGGTAGGTTCAACTGATTCAGCTGCCCTGCGCGCCCTGTGTTCTGATTTAGAACCATTTAATGTGTCTGACGGTACAAATACGCCTTCCCGGTGGGCCCGGAGAGCAAATCAAGTGCACTATAGGTCTACCGCTGGACAATTGGATTGCTCAGATTTGTCTGCAATAACATAGCAGGCGTAAAAATAAAAGCTGCAGCAAAGTTGATACTGTGAGTTTTCAATACTTTTAAAACCATGAGTAGAGAGAGACTGTCAACAACTGAGTTCATGTCCATGTTCTTACTCGGCACTGTCAACAATATATAAGCCATAAAATGCACATTCTTCCTACTTTCACACGCACTACAATCAGCACTGCAGCTGTAATGAATGAGTAGGAAAGTGTATCAATATGTTTGCGGTGTTATTATTAGCGGCTTGGGTCTTTTTTAATATCACGGAATATTTCACTTTCTCTGTTCATAGGAGTAACAACATGAATTTGTGCATGAGGCAGAAATAATGCGGTGCGACGCGAGTTTTCGCCATCAACGGTGTCCCTTTTTGGTCAGTGTCAGTGGAGGAAAGGGAGAGAGGAGGGATGTTGAGAGGCGGACCCTCAGTCTGCTGTTCTCTCCCTCCTCTGAGACTGACCGTCAGATGCAGGCTCCATCAGCCCAGTAAAATACAAATAAAAAGCAAATTATTTAAATGTATGCTCATTCAGCTGTGCCTCACAAGTAAACAACAACTGATCTATTACCGGTATGATCATATAGCCTACCTCAATGAAATATAATTTAAACAAATGGTCCGAACAACGATGATTGGCAGGGCAATTTAAGCAAAGCCAATATGCAGTGATAATGTATTGGGCCTATAGCCTACTGCACAAACCTCATTGCTACAATACTATTTTTTAATAGGTTTATGTTGCATAGGCTTATTTTTTTAAGTCAAGGTTAAAAGATCCCGGCTTGCATTTTGACTCGGAAAGTGATCTTGACTCAGAAAAGGTTGGTGACCCTGGTGTAGCCTCCTGTAGCTCAGTTGGTAGAGCATGGTGCTTGCAACGCCAGGGTTGTGGGTTCAATTCCCACGGGGGGGGGCAGTATGAAAAATGTATGCACTCACTAACTGTAAGTCGCTCTGGATAAGAGCGTCTGCTAAATTACTAAAATGTGTAGCTCAGTTGGTAGAGCATGGCACTTGCAACGCCAGGGTTGTGGGTTCGTTTCCCACGGGGGGGCAGTATGAAAATGTATGCACTCACTAACTGTAAATTGCTCTGGATAAGAGTGTCTGCTAAAATTTAAAATGTGTAGATTAAGGGAGGAGAATAATTTTTAAGCCTTGAGACAAGGATTGTGGATGTGTGCCATTCAGAGGGTGAATGGGAATCCAGCCAACTTGACACAACTGTGGGAAACATTAGAATCAACATGGGCCATCATCCCTGTGGAACTGTTTTGACACCTTGTAGAGTCCATGCCGCGACGAATTGAAGCTGTTCTAAGGACAAAAGGGAGGTGCAACTCAATAGTAGGAAGGTGTTCCTAATGTTTTGTTCACTCAGTGCATGTTTCTCATCTTATCCCTCCACCCACCTAGGCTATCCAAGGCTATCCATAGAGGCCATCATGTGTAACCCAGCATAATGCCTAATTCAAACAAACACCCAACCCAGCATGTTGAACAGAACTGTGCATAACTGGAGTTACTCAGGTGAATTGTTCTGTTCTAGTGGCTCTTCCAGAACAGACTGGAGGTTCAAAGTGGGTCTGTGTGTCCCTGATACACTCCTTCTGTCTGGAGAGCCAGGCCCTAGGCCCCAGGCTGCCATCCATCTGGGTGCCAGCTTGAGCCCAGTGGAGTGTGGCTGCTTACCCCAGCCAAGGTGTCCCGTCACACTCCAGTGAAACCAGGGCCCAGTTGAGTCGGAGGTCTGCCCTCATCTATCTGCCCAAGGCCCTAAATCAGGGAGATGGAATGGGCTTCCTCGTTTCCGCCATGCTCACCTACACAGTAACACCAGTGGAGCGGCAAAGCCTTTATTTAGCGCACCGCCAGATCGTCCCAGGACCAATAAAGGAAGGAGGAACTGCCGTTTGTCACAAATCCACCAGAGTTTAAAGTGATATTCACTTGAGCCAGTTTCCACGTCTAAGTCATTTGCCTGGGGAAGAAATCCACTAAGTTAGGAGCTGAAGGGCTGCTCCTTGAATTTGATGAGGTTTTCTACAACTAAACCAGTAATCCCCCTTCTCTAACGTGGATAGATATAATTTTCTCCCTCTCTCTCTGGATGAAAGCCGCGGCTATCCTCCCCCTTTGGGATTGTTCATTGTTCTACATGGTCCAAGTGGATGGTCTAGTGGTCCAGAGGTCCTGCTATTTGAGCTGGTGCCAGGCAGACGAGGAGCGGGAGACGAGGGCCCACTGACCCCTGACCCTCCCCCTGTTGCCCCTTGACTCTGGTCCTGGCAGCTGCTGACACTGGAACAAGCTCTCTAGAAGAGAGAACCCTTCTGTCTAACACTCCTTCCAGCCGAGCAAACAGTCTCTGACTGTTGCAGAGGAGATAAAAGACACTGTCTCGCTAAAGGACACCAGCCGATAACATTCTCTCAAGTGTGACTGGCCAAGTTGAGGCAGCACAACATCTCATTCTGAACAGAACGGAAGACTCCCATTGTCTCCCAGCGGTGTCCATGTATATTCATAGAGCACTGGTTCGTGGTATGTGAAATGGAAATGTGTCTCAGAAATCAGCGGGTTGTTTATCTCTCTCTGTTGGGTTTTCCTCTCCACACACATCAGAATGCTTTTCTCTGCCGCCAGTGTAGCAACCATCTGCAGGTGCAATTCAAATGGAGCGTGTCTTATTGAACAGCCATACCTCCTCCACCTCTGGCAGCCATTCAGTATGAGGGTCCTGCAGCCAGCCAACAGAAAGGGTGACTGGACCCTGCAGAGAACCAGAGACTAATGTCTAGAGCCTACCAAACAAAAGGTATTCCAGAGTTCATCCTATCTGAATAGTGTTATGACACTGGGGTTCTGGCATTTTCAGTTCAATCTTCTAAAGGTCAGTTATAAGATGGAGAAAAGGCATCTGAAGATGATTGCCATGGGTCCTATTATATTGAAATGGACTCTCATCTGAAGGCAGGTATTCTGTTTTTTGGACTTTATCGTTTTGTGTTGATATACTGTACATGTAAATCTGAAGATAATTTGCTTTGTGACGCAGAATAAGCCAAAAATAATAAGCCCAAATAGTTTTCTTTCTCTCTTGCCGAGGTGTATTTGATTGTCACAGGTATGTATGTCGTGGCTTTTCAGCTGTTAGTCCACAAACACAGCCTGTTGTTGGTTGGACACTCTGTTGTCATCTGCTCTGTTACTTGCAGTTCTCTCTGCAATCAGTGCTTTCAGGCAGGTAGGAGAACACTGCCATTTGGCTTTCAATCACTGTTTGACTTTGTGTATGACCTACGTTATCGCCAATGCAGTGTTATAGCTTGCCGTTTGCACTTTTGGGACTATTCTATTGGTTCTATTGTACCGGGCAATTTAAATTATGCAGCTCAAGTATTTGACATTTAAATTAGTATTTGACCCAGATCTGCTGGTGGTAAACTAAAAGCTATGAGAGTACAGGAGATAGGAAAGGTTTTGCCAGCAGGTCTTGTCATGATGTGGATGTCCTGGGCTCTCTAAACCATGAGGAACTCACTCTGTGCACCTGATTATTATATATGGCAGGAGGCAGCAGGCCCAGACTGAGCCCAGCTACAGCAGTAATGACAGCACCAGGGAAGCATTGCTTAAAGAAATACCCACTGGACTGCCCATTTAACCTGCTGTAGCAAACCCCCCCCCCCCTCTCTCTCCCCCTTTATATCTCCTTCTTTTCTCTCTCTCTCTCTCTCTCTCTCTCTCTCTCTCTCTCTCTCTCTCTCTCTCCCTCCATCTCTCTCTCTCCATCTCTCTCTGCTGGTTGCTTCGGCTGTTTGCTTGATTGCCTTCTGTCAAAAATGATTCTGTTATTTGTCTCTGCGGAGTTTCTCCATTACCTTTAATGATCCATTTGCTCTCCTTTTCCCCTGAATGCCTGAATCACCAGATTCCAAGGAGATGTGACTTTAGACCTCGAAGATGAAAAAAGGATGCTATGGTTTATATGAGGTGTTTTCTGCAGTATTGTGTGCTGTGTCATCATTTGAGTTGACAAGGTATCTGTGAATAATGATTCTACTTTTTTTTCTTCCCCAGTTTTTTAAACATCTGTTTTTGTAGCTGTTAGTACAAATTGTGGATCTGTAGTGTTATTACAACAACTGCATATTGCTCTTGTCTTTTCAGATAGGCACATTTATGTCTCAGAGACCATAACAGTATAGGCCTCTGTCTCTGTTAGCCATATGGGCTGTTAGTGAGAAGTGGTGCGTGCATCATTTGATAGAACTGAACAATCTAATTTGTTGTGCGTGCCTCCTCCATCCTCGGCACAGAAGGTGTTGTCCACACCTCCTATGTGACACACGTGCGCACACATGGCATGGCTCATCTGTGTCTTACTGTGTGTGAAGACGGCAGTCTTTGATGTCATGGAGCGATCCGTCCCCCGCTCGCCACCCCCTCCTCTGGGAGGAGACAGACGCCATGCGTTACCCAGGTTACAGTAGCAGACGAGGAGAATGGGAAACAGACTTTCGACTGAAGAAGGACGGCCAGGTTCTTACACCAATCCACCTTCTGCACACTTATCCCCTCATCACTGTCTCTGTCTCATTCTGCTCTTCTCTCCTTTAATCCATCTCTCTCAATCTCTTCATAACCACTCTCTCTCACTCTTTATTTCTCTGATCTCATTCTCCTCATCCTCTCTCTCTCCCACAGTTCTCTCTCTCTCTCTCTCTCTCCCACAGCTCTCTCTCTCTCTTTCTCCCACAGCTCTCTCTCTCTCTCTTTCTCTCGCTCTCGCTCTCTTTCTCTCTCTCTCTCTCTCTCTGAGTGTAGTTTGTGAGTCACCTCTGTAGAAAGGTATGTAAATTAGAAGTTTTTGTGTAACTCATCCTATTTTCCTGTGAGTGGAAGTGGCTCACTCCATTGCCGTTTGATTAGCTGCTGCCTTTGATCTTCTCTCCTTTGTTTTGATCCTGCGTTGACTCTGCTTAATATGGATATAAAGGGAGGGTTTGTGTCACACATAATGTGGTCCTGTCTCACCCACAAGTCATTCAGAAAGGGCATATGAATCATTGCCAAATACATTTCTTGTTAAAAGTTCTCATTCAACTTTCCTGAATGGGTTACCAGTATATTGATTACAGGTCTTGTATAGCCATGGCCTCTCAAAGAAATCACATTGAGCCGCATTAACCATTACGTTAATTCTCCCTCCAATGTATTTTTCCTCCACATTGAATACAGTCAAGAGTTTAACACACAAGCCGTGTGATGGAAGATCTTATTGTTGTGCTACACTCAGTAAATTGCTTTCATAAACCTCCCTCCCTGTTCAGTGAGGAAATCACATTTTAGTGAAACGATCTGATTCAGACATCGGAGCAGCAATTCCACACCCTATCTGGTCCTCTTATTGGAATATAGTAATTCATTATGTAGACTTTGTGCCTGTGAAAAGAGGTTGTAATTGGATTTTTAGAATAGAGGGACTCTTGTATAGTGTGGGCATCGATTTGATAATTGTTATATGAATACAAGAGGCGTTCAGTTACAACAACATTTTAATACACTATTCCTTTTAGTATAGAATTTTTTGAGTAACAATTGAACATTTTCAACTGCAAATTATTGTAAAGAATGAAGAATAATTTTAACTAATCCTTACATACGCTTTACATAAAGGGTTAAACCATGAGCCATAGATGGGAGCGATTTATCTTCCCACAGTCACTTCCTTGTCACGATCGTTATAAACAGCGGACCAAGGCGCAGCGTGATATGCGTACATCTTTTGAATGTGTACTTAGCAACACGATACAAACAACAAAACGAAACGTGAAGTCCTCGGTCATAAACACACAAACCTACACGGAACAAGATCCCACAAATGACAAGTGCACAACAGGCTGCCTAAGTATGGTTCCCAATCAGAGACAACAAGACACAGCTGCCTCCGATTGGGAACCACCCCGGCCAACACAGAAACACACGATCTAGAAAAGAACACATAGAAAACAAAACATAGACACTACACATATAAACTAACACCCTGGCTCAACATATAAGAGTCCCCAGAGCCAGGGCGTGACATTCCTAAAGCATAGCGACAGGGGTTAGAAAGCCCAGGCTCATTTAACAGGATTTCAGGTGGAAGTTAAAGCAGGCAGGCAAGCTCCAACCCCCCAAACCCCCTGACTGTGCCATCCCTGTCAAAGAGCAAACTACTACATCAAGCTCAACCTGCTCAAAAGGAGCTCTTCTGAGCCTGCAGAGCCAGAATCTGCCTGGGAATATCAATGATTTCCCCACCCTGGGTAACAAATGGAGGGGACACACCACCCCGATGCGTTATGTATAAGAAGTGAATTACCACTCTAATATCCAGGCCGGTGAGCGGATCAATAAGATGCCAGATGGGGCTGATGAACAGCTAGCTAGCGCCTTGGCAGGTCCAGAGGCCTCCTCTACTCTGCTCGGCTATTCCCCCCTGTGCTATTTAATGGTCACGTGGTGTAGCCAGCCATGCTGCTGGAGATAGCTTCATCTGGAAGAAGAAAGAGCTTCTTGTCTTGTCTTTTCTTCCCTCTCTGTTTTCATTCACATTGATGTTGTAGTGAGAAGGCATGTGTCCGTATTGTGCTAAATATTCAAAGACTGTGTTTGCAGTATTCATCGATGTAAACAATCACCCATTTGTTAATGGAAGCCATGTTTTGCCGTTCGGCTTTCACACAAAGGAGGAATTTCACTGCAGAGGATAAATAGGATGGGATAGAGGTCTGGTGATTAGCCTTGGTTTCTTTGGAACAGTATGGCAGTGTCTGCCATTATTTTAATCGCCCCAAATTAATTCACTTCTGTGCTAAATGAGCTAATTTCATGGTCCTGTGAACAGACAAAACTCCTCAACTGGCAGGAATTGTCTGTTGTGCAGCAGCTGGAAATGGAACACAATAGATCCCCTATGACGTGGACGTTGTTTACAAGAGGGCTAATATTAAGCTCTGGCCAGTATGAGCCATGCAGACATTCGAGTGGGTTCATTACGTTTTAGTACTTTTCCCTTTAGTCAGTGCTTTGTTAACTGTGGCTGGTCTGATGTTAGCCTATACTGGACTCCTACAGCCCAGGTCTGAGATTACTCAGTGGCTTCATCTCAGTCACACTTAGCTACTGCTCAGACGCACAGTGCCACCGTCACACTCCACGGCACAATTAGCATAATCCTCAGGAACTCTGGGTGTCAGAAATGAACAACACCCATGGCTGTGGCTGTTACTTACATTCTTATCTCCCTCGGTCTGTGCACGTCCACATCCTCTCTTTATATACGCCAAACCCTCTTTTATTGGGGACAGGACTGCTCTGCATGGAGCCAGAGACTTTTGTATCAGAAGCTTTGTGTTGAGTTTGGACTAAACATCCTCTTAAAGATATCTCTGTTTAGTGGTTGACAGTTAGAGCGGGATTGCATACCGTCTATGCATTACATATTGTACTATACAGTATATGGACTGGTGAGTCATGAGTTGAAAAGTGATCATCATTCTTCTAAACTCCCAGTATCATGTTGAATTAAAATGACAGTAATGTCGCTGAAGTGAAGTTCATAATTACTCATGAGACTCATCTAAAACAAGAAACAGTAGCCTGAACATTCTGGTGCAAAGGTTTTTCAACTTTCGCAGACATTCTCACCGTTGTTGCAACAGATAAAGGTTGTCACACACGACACCTTGGACTGTATAGGACTATAGATAGATAGTTATTGGTCAGTATAGATCAGGGGTGTCAAAAATGTGGCCCGCAAGTATTTTTTTTTTTTTATTTTTTTTTTGTAGGGTGGGGACAAACTCAATATAATTAAAAATGACTAAACCAAATCGAAACTGTGTAGAAATGATAATGGGCCTACATATATACAGCTTCTTGACTGTGTCCAGCTCTCTAATAATCACCAAAATTAAAGCTAGACAGTCAGGGAGTACAGAACTTCAGAAAACGATGGATAGAGAACTATCTTTTGCACATTTTGACATTTTGCACAACAAGGAAATATTTTCAGTGTGGCCCTCCGGACCTCATTGAAGATCCCTGGGTCAAAATATATTTGACAGCCCTGGTATAGTTATTGTTCAGTATAGATGGTTATTGTTCAGTATAGATGGCTATTGTTCAGTATAGACAGTATTGTTCAGTATAGATGGTTATTGTTAGGTATAGATAGCTATTGTTCAATATAGATGGTTATTGTTCAGTATAGATAAGTATTGTTCAGTATAGATGGTTATTGTTCAGTATAGATGGTTATTGTTCAGTATAGATGGTTATTTTTCAGTATAGATGGTTATTGTTCAGTATAAATGGTTATTGTTCAGTATAAATAGTTATTGTTCAGTATAAATGGTTATTGTTCAGTATAGATGGTTATTGCTCAATATAGATGGTTATTGTTCAGTATAGATAGTTATTGTTCAGTATACATTTACATTTACATTTACGTCATTTAGCAGACACTCTTATCCAGAGCGACTTACAAATAGGTGCATTCACCTTATAGCCAGTGGGATAACCACTCTACAATGTTATTATTTTCTTTGGGGGGGGGGGGGGGGGGTTGGAGTAAAGGGGGGGGGTGGGGGTAGAAGGATTACTTTATCCTATCCCAGGTATTCCTTAAAGAGGTGGGGTTTCAAATGTCTCCGGAAGGTGGTGAGTGACTCCGCTGTCCTGGCGTCGTGAGGGAGCTTGTTCCACCATTGGGGTGCCAGAGCAGTGAAAGGTTTTGACTGGGCTGAGCGGGAACTATGCTTCCGCAGAGGTAGGGGAGCCAGCAGGCCAGAGGTGGATGAACGCAGTGCCCTCGTTTGGGTGTAGGGACTGATCAGAGCCTGAAGGTACGGAGGTGCCGTTCCCCTCACAGCTCCGTAGGCAAGCACCATGGTCTTGTAGCAGATGCGAGCTTCAACTGGAAGCCAGTGAAGTGTGCGGAGGAGCGGGGTGACGTGAGAGAACTTGGGAAGGTTGAACACCAGACGGGCTGCGGCATTCTGGATGAGTTGTAGGGGTTTAATGGCACAGGCAGGGAGCCCAGCCAACAGCGAGTTGCAGTAATCCAGACGGGAGATGACAAGTGCCTGGATTAGGACCTGTGCCGCTTCCTGTGTAAGGCAGGGTCGTACTCTCCGAATGTTGTAGAGCATGAACCTACAGGATCGGGTCACCGCCTTGATGTTAGCGGAGAACGACAGGGTGTTGTCCAGGGTCACGCCAAGGCTCTTCGCACTCTGGGAGGAGGACACAACGGAGTTGTCAACCGTGATGGCGAGATCATGGAACGGGCAGTCCTTCCCCGGGAGGAAGAGCAGCTCCGTCTTGCCAAGGTTCAGCTTGAGGTGGTGATCCGTCATCCATACTGATATGTCTGCCAGACATGCAGAGATGCGATTCGCCACCTGGTTATCAGAAGGGGGAAAGGATAAGATTAGTTGTGTGTCGTCAGCGTAGCAATGATAGAAGAGGCCATGTGAGGATATGACAGTGCCAAGTGACTTGGTGTATAGCGAGAATAGGAGAGGGCCTAGAACTGAGCCCTGGGGGACACCAGTGGTGAGAGCACGTGGTGCGGAGACAGCTTCTCGCCACGCCACTTGGTAGGAGCGACCGGTCAGGTAGGACGCAATCCAAGAGTGAGCCGCGCCGGAGATGCCCAACTCGGAGAGGGTGGAGAGGAGGATCTGATGGTTCACAGTATCAAAGGCAGCAGACAGGTCTAGAAGGACAAGAGCAGAGGAGAGAGAGTTAGCTTTAGCAGTGCGGAGAGCCTCCGTGACACAGAGAAGAGCAGTCTCAGTTGATTTTATCTGGAGAGAGAGGGGAGAAAGAAGTCAAAGCATAGGGTAGGGCAGTGTGAGCAGGACCAGCAGTGTCATTTGACTTAACAAACGAGGATTGGATGTCGTCAACCTTCTTTTCAAAATGGTTGACGAAGTCATCCACAGAGAGGGAGGGGGGGGGGGGGGGGGGGGGGGGATTCAGCAGGGAGGAGAATGTGGCAAAGAGCTTCCTAGGGTTAGAGGCGGATGCTTGGAATTTAGAGTGGTAGAAAGTGGCCTTAGCAGCAGAAACAGATGAAGAGAATGTAGAGAGGAGGGAGTGAAAAGATGCCAGGTCCGCAGGGAGTCTAGTTTTCTTCCATTTCCGCTCGGCTGCCCGGAGCCCTGTTCTGTGAGCTCGCAATGAGTCATCAAGCCACGGAGCTGGAGGGGAGGACCGAGCCGGCCGGGAGGATAGGGGACATAGAGAGTCAAAGGATGCAGAAAGGGAGGAGAGGAGGGTTGAGGAGGCAGAATCAGGAGATTGGAGGGAGAAGGATTGAGCAGAGGGAAGAGATGATAGGATGGAAGAGGAGAGAGTAGCGGGAGAGAGAGAGCGAAGGTTGCGACGGCGCATTACCATCTGTGTAGGGGCAGAGTGAGTAGTGTTGGAGGAGAGGGAGAGAGAAAAGGATACAAAGTAGTGGTCGGAGACTTGGAGGGGAGTTGCAGTGAGATTAGTAGAAGAACAGCATCTAGTGAAGATGAGGTCAAGCGTATTGCCTGCCTTGTGAGTAGGGGGGGACGGTGAGAGGGTGAGGTCAAAAGAGGATAGATAGTTATTGTTCAGTATAGAAGGCTATTGTTCAGTATAGACAATATTGTTCAGTGTAGATAGTTATTGTTCAGTATATATGCTTATTGTTCAGTGTAGATGGTTATTGTTCAGTATAGATAGCTATTGTTCAATATAGATGGTTATTGTTCAGTATAGATAGTTATTGTTCAGTATAGATAGTTATTGTTCAGTATAGATAGTTATTGTTCAGTATAGATGCTTATTCTTCAGTATAGATGGTTATTGTTCAGTATAGATAGCTATTGTTCAGTATATATGGGAATTGTTTGGTATAGATATTGTTCAGTATAGGTGGTTTTTGATCAGTATAGATGGTGAGTGCTGACCCCCTCATGTGTTTGTTCTGAAACATCCCTCCACAGGCAATTAGAGACACCGGACTTTAGACAGGGGACCAGCTGCACCTCTGCCTCTTACCAGCCTCTCCCTGCCCCCTCCATGGCCTATGTAGCAGTAATTGCTAGACACCATCTGAAATGCCAAATGAAATAACTTTGATTAGGACCAATGTCCAGCTCAACATCTGTTATGACTGAGACAGCCAGAGGTGGATGATTCTGTTCTAATTAGCCTAGACAAATTCAAATTGAATCAAATCAAATTGTATTGGTCACATGCGCTGAATACAACAGGTGTAGACTTTACAGTGAAATGCTTACTTAAGAGCCCATTCCCAACAGTGCAGAGTTAAAAAGTAAGACAAATATTTGCTAAATAAAAAAGGAAAAAGTAACACAATAAAAAAAATAAGGAGGCTATATACAAAGAGTACCAGTACTGAGTCAATGTGCAGGGGTACGAGGTAGTTGAGGTAATTGAGGTAATACAGTGCCTTGCAAAAGTATTCATCCCCCTTGGCGTTTTTCCTATTTTGTTGCATTACAACCTGTAATTTAAATTGATTTTTATTTGGATTTCATGTAATGGACATACACAAAATAGTCCAAATTGGTGAAGTGAAATGAAAATAATAACTCCCCAAACTAATGGAAGAAGTTACTATGGTCAGATGAGACTAAAATTGAGCATTTTGGCCATCAAGGAAAACACTATGTCTGGCGCAAACCCAACACCTCTCATCACCCCGAGAACACCATCCCCACAGTGAAGCATGGTGGTGGCAGCATCATGCTGTGGGGATGTTTTTCATCGGCGGGGACTGGGAAACTGGTCAGAATTGAAGGAATGATGGATGGTGCTAAATACAGGGAAATTCTTGAGGGAAACCTGTTTCAGTCATCCAGAGATTTGAGACTGGGATGGAAGTTCACCTTCCAGCAGGAAAATGACCTTAAGCATACTGCTAAAGCAACACTCGAGTGATTTAAGGGGAAGCATTTAAATGTATTGGAATGGCCTAGTCAAAGCCCAGACCTCAATCCAATTGAGAATCTGTGGAATGACTTAAAGATTGCTGTACACCAGCGGAACCCATCCAACTTGAAGGAGCAGTTTTGCCTTGAAGAATGGGCAAATATCCCAGTGGCTAGATATGCCAAGCTTATAGAGACATACCCCAAGAGACTTGCAGCTGTAATTGCTGCAAAAGGTGGCTCTACAAATGTCACGCCCTGACCTTTAATGCCTGTTGTTTCTTGTTAGTTTGGTCAGGGTGTGAATGTTGATCGTTTCTAGAATGTGTATTTCTATGTTGACAGGGTGTGGTTCCCAATCAGAGGCAGCTGTCGATCATTGTCTCTGATTGGGGATCATACTTAGGTAGCCATGTTGCCTACCTGTTTTGTGGGATCTTGTTTCTGTGTGTTTGGCTTGTTTGATGTTAGCCTGTAGAACTTCACGTTGCGTTGCTTTTGTTGTTTTGTTCGGTGTTTATTTAATAAACGAACATGTACGCATACCACGCTGCACCTTGGTCCAATCCTGTATTCAACGAACGTGACAGAAGATCCCACCACCAACGGACCAAGCAGTGTGCGCAGGAGGAGCAAACACCCTGGACACAGGTGGGGAAGACGTGGTCTTGGGAGGAGATATTTGCTGGTAAAGGACCCTGGGCTAAGGTAGAAGCCCAGGTAGGAGAGGATCAACGGCGACGCCAACGGTGCCGACCGCTAAGGAAGCCCGAGAGGCAACCCCAATAAAAAATGTTTGGGGGGGGGGGGGCACACGGGGTGGTTGGCTAAGCAGCAGGAGGCTCGGAGCGACCTGCAGATTAGCACTCTAACAGAAGAGACAACCACCTTACGGGGGCTGATCGCGAAGATAGAGCAGGAGAATTCCCTTCAAAAGGAGGCGCTACAGGAGGCCCTTAGGGAGAAGGAGTCAATGGTTGCACGGAGAGAGGAGCTGGCCAGGCAACAAGAGAAGCGGAGAGAGGAATTAACCCTCCAGCAGCAGAGAGCTCAGTCTTTCGAGCAGAGGTTAGCAGAGCCAACTCCCCGCACTCGCTTTGAGGAGCGTGTGACCGTGCAGGCACCAGGCTATGTGCCGGCTATACGCACTGTGCCGCCAGTGCGCCTTCATAGACCGGTAAAGCCAGTGCCTGCTCCTCGCACCAAACCCGTGGTGCGTGTCTCCAGTCCGGCACGGCCCGTGCCTGCTCCTTGCACCAAACCAGTGGTGCGTGTTCCCAGCCCGGTGCGGCCCATGCCTGCTCCTCGCACCAGACCAGTGGTGCGTGTCCCCAGCACGGTCCGGCTGGTGCCAGAGCAGTCCAGCTCCGGTCAACTGCTCTACACCGGTGCCCAGTCCAGCTCTGGTCAGCTGCTCTAGTCCAGAGCCAGAGCAGTCCGGTCCACCAGTGTCCAGTTCAGCTCCGGTCAGCGGCTCCACTCCAGTGCCAGAGCAGTCCGCTCTACCGGTGCCTAGTCCATCCCCGGTCAGCTGCTCCAGTCCAGAGCCAGAGCAGTCCACTCCACCGGGGTCCAGTTCAGCTCCAGTCAGCGGCTCCACTCCAGAACCAGACGTCAGCCCCTCTCCAGGTTCGGGGCCTCCCACACCAGGGTCCAGACAGGGCTTGGTGCATCGTGGGAGGACTGAGAGGGGAAGCATCGCGCCGAGGTCTAGACCGGACCAGGGGTGCAACGGGGAGGCAGTAAGGGAGAGGACGTCATGCCCGGAGCCGGAGCCGCCACCGAGGATAGATGCCCACCCGGACCCCCCCCCCCCCCTGTTTTGCGGCCGGAGTCCGCACCTTTGGGGGGGGTACTGTCACGCCCTGACCTTTAATGCCTGTTGTTTCTTGTTAGTTTGGTCAGGGTGTGAATGTTGATAGTTTCTAGAATGTGTATTTCTATGTTGGCAGGGTGTGGTTCCCAATCAGAGGCAGCTGTCGATCGTTGTCTCTGATTGGGGATCATACTTAGGTAGCCATGTTGCCTACCTGTTTTGTGGGATCTTGTTTCTGTGTGTTTGGCTTGTTTGATGTTAGCCTGTAGAACTTCATGTTACGTTGCTTTTGTTGTTTTGTCCGGTGTTTATTTAATAAACGAACATGTACGCATACCACGCTGCACCTTGGTCCAATCCTGTATTCAACGAACGTGACAACAAAGTATTAACTTTGGGGGGGGGGTGAATAGTTACAGTGCTATGAAAAAGTATTTGTCCCCTTTCTAATTTTCTCTACTTTTGCATTTTTGTGATACTGAATGTTATCAGATCTTCAACCAAAACCTAATATTAGATAAAGGGAACATAAGTGAAAAAATAACACAACAATTACATATTTATTTCATTTTTTCATAAACAAAGTTATGCAACACCCAATTCCCCTGTGTGAAAAAGTAATTGCCCCCTTACACTCAATAACTGGTTGTGCCACCTTTAGCTGCAATGACTCCAACCAAATGCTTCCTGTAGTTGTTGATCAGTCTCTCACGTCGCTGTGGAGGAATTTTGGCCCACTCTTCCATGCAGAACTGCTTTAACTCAGTGACGTGAAGGTTTTCAAGCATGAACTGCTCGTTTCAAGTCCTGCCACAAGATCTCAATTGGGATTAGGTCTGGACTTTGACTAGGCCATTCCAAAACTTCCAATTTGTTGCTTTTTAGCAATTTTCATGTAGACTTGATTGTGTGTTTTGGATCATTGTCTTGCTGCATGACCCAGCTGCGCTTCAGCTTGAGCTCACAGACGGATGGTCTGACATTCTCCTGTAGAATTCTCTGATACAGGGCAGAATTCATGGTTCCTTCTATTAAGGCAAATCGTCCAGGTCCTGAGGCAGCAAAGCATCCCCAAACCATCACACCACCACCACCATGCTTGACCTTTGGTATGATGTTCTTACTGTGGAATGCAGTGTTTGGTTTTCGCCAGGCATTACTGGAACCATGTCGTCCAAAAAGTTATACTTTTGAATAATCTGTCTTGATGATCATCCAGGTGCTTTTTGGCAAACTTGAGTCAACTTTTTGGACGAGATGGGTCCCATTTTTTCAGGCCTCTCCGGAGATGTTCGACAGGGTTCAAGTCCGGGCCACTCAAGGAAATTCAGAGACTTGTCCCGAAGCCACTCCTGCGTTGTCTTGGCTGTGTGCTTAGGGTTGTTGTCCTGTTGGAAAGTGAACTTTCGCCCCAGTCTGAGGTCCTGAGCGTTCTGGAGCAGGTTTTCATCAAGGATCTCTCTGTACTTTGCTCCGTTCATCTTTCCCTCGATCCTGACTAGTCTCCCAGTCCCTGCCTCTGAAACATATCCCCACAACATAATGTTGCCACCACCATGCCTCACCGGAGGGATGGTGCCAGGATTCCTCCAGACGTGATGCTTGGCATTCAGGCCAAAGAGTTCAATCTCCAAGCGGGCTGTCAGGTGCCTTTTATTGAGGAGTGGCTTCCGTCTGGCCACTCTACCATAAAGGCCTGATTGGTGGAGTGCTGCAGAGAGGGTTGTCCTTCTGGAAGGTTCTCCCATCTCCACAGAGGAACTCTGGAGCTCTGTCAGAGTGATCATCAGGTTCTTGGTCACCTCCCTGACCAAGGCCCTTCTCCCCCAATTGCTCAGTTTGGCCGGGCGGCCAGCTCTAGGAAGAGTCTTGGTGGTTCCAAACTTCTTCCTTCTAAGAATTATGGAGTCCACTGTGTTTTTGGGGACCTGCAATGCTGCAGACATTTTTTGGTACCCTTCCAAAGATCTTTGCCTTGTTATAATCCTGTCTCGGAGCTCTACGGACAATTCCTTCGACCTCATGGCTTGGTTTTTGCTCTGACACGCACTGTCAACTGTGGGACCTTATATAGACAGTTGTGTGCCTTTCCAAATCATGTCCAATCAATTGAATTTACCACAGGTGGACTCCAATCAAGTTGTAGAAACATCTCAAGGATGGTCAATGGAAACAGGATGCACCTAAGCTCAATTTAGATTGATGAGGATTTTTATTTATTTAATCCATTTTAGAATAAGGCTGTAACGTAACCAAATGTGGCAAAAGGCAAGGGGTCTGAATACTTTCTGAATGCACTGTATGTGAAGTGTGAAAGTGTGTCAGTACAGGAGGGGACTGAGCACGCACCCCTGAGGGGCCCCCGTGTTGAGGGTCAGTGTTGCAGATGTGTTGTTGCTTACCCTCACCACCTAGGAGCGGAAGTCCAGGATCCAGTTGCAGAGGAAGGTGTTCAGTCCCAGGGTCCTTAGCTTAGTGATGAGCTTGGAGGGCACAATGGTGTTGAATGCTGAGCTGTAGTCAATGAACAGCATTCTCACATAGGTGTTCCTTTTGTCCAGGTGGGAAAGGGTAGTGTGAAGTGCAATACAGATTGTGCCATCTGTGGATCTGTTGGGGCGGTATGTGAATAGGAGTGGGTCCAGGGTTTCTGGGATGATGGTGTTGATGTCAGCCATGACCAGCATTTCATGGCTACTGATGTGAGTGCTACGGGGCGGTAGTCATTTAGACAGGTTACCTTGGCGTTCTTAGGCACAGGGACTATGGCGGTTTGCTTGAAACATGTAGGTATTACAGACTGAGTCAGAGAGAGGTTGAAAATGTCAGTGAAGACACTTACCAGCTGGTCAACGCATCCTCTGAGTACTCGTCCTGGTAATCCATCTGTGAATATTAACCTGTTTAAAGTTCTTACTCACATCGGCTACGGAGAGTGTGATCATACGGTCGTCTGGAACAGCTGGTGCTCTCACGCATGGTTCAGTTTTGCTTGCCTTGAAGCGAGCATAGAAGGCATTTAGCTCGTCTGGTAGGTTCGCATCACTGGGCCTTCCAAAGGGTTTCCCTTTGTAATCCATGATAGTTTGCAAACCCTGCCACATCCGACAAGCGTCAGAGCTGGTGTAGTAGGATCCGATCTTAGTCCTGTATTGAAGCTTTGCCTGTCTGATGGTTCGTCGGGGGGCATGGCGTGATTTCTTATAAGCGTCCGGATTAGTGTCCTGCTCCTCAGTGTGGATGTTGCCTGTAATCCATAGCTTCTGGTTGGGATATGTACGTATGGTCACTGTGGGGACAACGTCGTCGATGCATTATTAATGAAGACAGTGAATGATGTGGTAAACTCCTCAATGCCATCGGATGAATCCCGGAACATATTCCAGTCTGTGCTAGCGAAACATCCACTTCATCGGACCACTACCGTATTGAGCGTGTCACTGGTAATTCCTGTTTGAGTTTTTGCTTGTAAACTGGAATCAATAGGATAGAGTTATGGTCCGATTTGCCAAATGGAGGGCAAGGGTTAGCTTTGTATGCGTCTCTGTGTGGTAGAAAGGAGGTAAAACGGATTTAAGTTTTCCTGCATTAAAATCACCAGCCACTAAATTATATGTCAAGTAATGTAACTGCATGTTAGTGTGGTCTCCTTCATTTTGTGTTATGGGAGGTTATTAAAGGATAACTGGATGCCTTGGATAGTGTTAATAATAATGTAAGATGTTTGACAGTGTGTGTGTAGCTCTGCTGTAAGTGCATCTGTGGACACAGAACACTTTGCTATTCCATCCTCATTAGCCACCAAGCCTCAGTATTCTTAAAGTTCACACTGAACTAATGCATCTTTCCCATGGTGCAATTAATGTTGCATGAAAGCCACTTGAGACTTGCTAAGAGTCTTTGTTTTAAATATAAACTTTCTCTGAATATGTCACATTTTAATCGATAGGAAACACAAGTATTCTATTGCTTAACAAGACAATTATTTCCCAATCTAATTCAGTGTATTCTGTTGGTTCTCCTTGTACCACATACACTTGAACGATCAGCCTAGTCATAGTTATCAGCCATTGGTTCAGCATGTATTTGTCAAAGGAAATTCAGAGAAAATACTGAAAATACCAAAGTCTGACTTCTTCAACTCGTTCGCTGATTATAGGTATTGATCTAAGAGCCAAGTTTTTTTTCCATATTGATCCTTTCCAAATACCTTCAGATTGCTTTCTCTCAATGTCATTCCCCAGTTCTGATTATAATGAGTCACCCCTCGAACATTCCTACAGAAAGCGTACTAAGCGCTGCGTAGCAGGAATTAAATTCAAAGACACACCCGGGATTGTTTAGTGGTATTTTAATAGATTTTTTTTTTCTGTCTCATACTGTACTTCATGCTGACTTCGATAGGCATTCAATTGTAAATCAGCATATTGTGAAAGGAGAGAGGACATTCTTCCTTCCTGTTAGTATTGTCAGAACAGTCTTCCACTTAAGCGCCTCTAGAATTTGGATTGAAGTCTTTAAATATAGAAAAGCTGCTCTCTCGAGCTCTTCCTGTGCGCTGCAGGGAATTTTGCCCCCCTGCTACCATGGAAAGAATGAGAAATGTTCCTAGTCCTTTAGTGTGGAACATCTGGGTCTCTTTCATAGCTGGCTGTTGTGCTTAGCAGTGTGACTGTCCCTCTTTTGTGTTCAAACAACCAAGTCCCCCCAACCAGGGCTAGCGAAGCATGTTTTGTATACCTTGAAAGTACTGTTGCAGGAATGTACTGGTGGTGTCTAAAATATATCTACAGAATAACTCACTCAGATACCACTCTCATAAAAGTGTACCCATCCAATTTTGTAGGCCTTTGTAGTGTCAGTGCTTTTGATGCTCAATCAATGTAATATTTGAAAGGTTGTAGCCTATTTGAATTCATTGAATTCATTCTGGCTTTCTAAGGATTCTCTGGCTGATGAAACAGCAAGACAGTACAAAGCCCTAAAAACAGAACCCACAGGGACGTAGACAGCAAAGTAAAGCCTCCTTTAATACTTTTCTTTGTTCCCTTCAGATTTAAGATAGATACTGCATATGGCTGATTCTCTGGTGACTTAGTTTCTTCTACTTAGTTATCAGGGATGTGTTAGTCTATCCTTTATCAGTCATCAAGTATGGACAACGACAACAAGCCCAGTCATCATCACCTTACTATTTAGGAGGAGTAATAACAACCAGTCAACTCTCAGTGACACCCAACTCTCACACTGTCCTTGTACTGGTTCCAAATTATGCTGAACCACTCTGACAGTCAGTCCGAGGGTAGTGGAAAAGTGTTTGACTGCTAGTAAGGCAGGCAGCCCTGTATTACTGAAGATGGAACAGTGATGAGCTGAGCTGAACGCTCACCACTCATTCTATCCCGCAATTTGACTGGTGATGGATGTTGTTTATCCACACGACTGGCGTTCATTACAGGACTGGCGTCCTCTTCTTCTCTTCACGTCTAGCAGTCTTTATTTACCACTTGTCTGTCTTCATACGAGGAGGCACACCTGTCAAACGGCATGAGGCACCGAGCCGGTCTGCTCTCAGTGCTAGGGGACAGGCAGAGGTGTGCTAGTCCTTCAAGTGTGTTTAGGACGACTGTACATAAGATTGCACATTAGAGCAGGCAATTGTGGTATCACAGGTCAAGTACTCAGCAAGTTACAAGCGTTTTCACATTTCTTTAATGTATTTCATGTATTTGTTAGTCCACAATGTGGATTGTTATGTAATTACAATCTGAAATAGTTGAGCAGTCTGGCACTAGACCTACTGGATAAGGCCTTGAGTGTCTGATTGTATTAGAGAGCCTGTTGCATCAATACCCACTCCTCAATGAGACAAACAAGCAGATAAAAAAGATGCTGTGGGTGTGTTGTTTGGCAAGGCTCCAGCAAAACGTCTCCCCCTGATGTGTATTTCAAGATGAATTAAAAGCAGTTTATCACAACACCCACATCCTGCTGTGGACAAACACTGGCACCATTTCTTGAGGCAGAGGAGTGATAGATCTTGATATGGCCTTTAAACAACAGGCAATAATGCCACTGACACCAATCCCCCAGATGACTCATTCTATTCTGCAGGAGAAAAGAAAAGTGGGAGCTGGTTGACAAGTGTTGGTAGGAAGAAAGTAAATTGGGTGGTGTTACTTGGCTTTGTAAGTGAGACGGAATGTTTGTCTCAATGCCAATAACCAAAGTTTTATGCTAAAATATCCGATACACTGCAGAGCGGGCAATAGGACATCTAGGGCTGGAAGGCACACTTGTCTGATTTAAGCAGTGCTCTTAAATGTGAGTTGAAATGTCAAAATGCAGGTCTTTAGGGAGAGTTTAGCACAGGCTGATAATGTGTGCATCGAATATATTCAGTCATGGGTTCGTAGGTGTGAGAACAGGGTAGAGGTTAGGGAGCTAGATGTACCATTTCTGAGATGGATTTTGTGAATGTTTTATTCCCTCTTCATTTGTTATAGCTTTAGGATGTGTGCATGCACACTTCTCGCTCAGTACCCACTAGAATTATCCTCAGCTTGTATAGTTGGTGATGACTCAAATGACCCAGGGTTTCACGACTACTTTCCTACACCAGCGCTTGGATCGCTAGCACTGGAAATGGCACAGAAAAACCCTAACCCTAACCCTTTCTTCCGTCACGTGATAGTAGAATTAATGGCATACAAAAGCTGAATGCATGTTGGCTCAGTTTTACTCTCTGTGTAGTCTTGTTCTGCTCAGAATTAATAGCCTTCCAAGACGCCGGGAAAATAATTGTGTTGCAACATGTTAAGCGAAGCTTTTAACTTAACTGAAAACATTACCAAAGCAGCACTAGCTCAATGCTTTTTCCACTCTAGAATGATAGATGATTCTTTAAAACAAATTTCATAATAGGCTCATTCATGAAAGTAAAATACACATTGAATTAAATTAGAATCTCAACCTCCTATAGGCAATGCAGCCTTTTTAAAGAGTAGGGAAGTGGTAGCGTAGAGAAGTTACAGAGGTGAGGTTTTTCATCCTTTTAGCCATTGTTCCATGCCAACAAACACATTTTAGCTTGATTAGAATATTGTGGAGCGCTGGGTGTTTGACCTGCGTTGTTAAATCACTGTCAGACTGACTGAGGTGTAATCGTGCTTAAGCTTGAGCACATAATTGCACTGACTCCACTATTGCAGGGGAAAGCATCGGTAGTAGCTGAACACCTACAATAGAAAATCCATTGTAGATATGTGACCGACCAGCTAGATTCAGTCTAATGTAGCAACATTTGAAATGGTGTTTTTTACATTGGATAAAAGTAGAGACTCAGAGCTAGAAAATGGTATATCATACACTACAGTTGAGGAACAATGGGAAAGTAATTCTGCTTTGAAAGTTGATAAACTTGTAACTTGTAAAAATCACTTATCTTCTTTGTCTACACCCATTCAGCATCGTTCACACCCTTTTAAGCTTTAGCCCCACCCATCTCTTTAAGGATTCACATGTGAGGCTATGTACTAAACAACCAAAGATTTCAAGACTAAAGGCTGGTTTATACTACGGGTGTGTTCGTAAATTTAATCTGGAGTGCCAGAGTGTGCTCTGGGCGTTTGTAATATCAGAGCTTGTCAGATTGGCCGTTCGTAAATTCAGAGCGTTTCGCTCTCAGAGCGCACACTGGACGCTCTGGCCGAAAAGTAGGGTTGATCCAAGCGTTCTGACCTAACAACAGCAGTCAAGCACCCAAGCTAACTGGCTAACTTGCTAGCTACTTCCAGACACAAATGAGAGAACAGCTCACTCTGACCATTTTACTCTCCCTAGCAGAGCTGGTTAGGGTGTTTTTATGTTATCCAGAGCATTGGTGACTGCAACTGTGCTGCTGGCAACAATGTAAATACACTTTTTTTTACCAACGTTTACTGACACCAGCCATATTCAACGAGTGTTGAGCGTTTGTAAATTCGTCAGTTATTCTGCGCTCTGGCACACTCAGACGAGAGCACTCTGAAATCGGAGTAGATAGCCAGAGTGAATTTACCAGCTACATCTATCGACAGTTGTCGCAGTGACATCATAAACATTCTATTGAAATAGTTAATTGCATAGTGGAGTCTTTTGTTTAAACAAGTATCTTGCTAGCTAAACTAAGAACCATAATCCCAACTCATAATATTACTACCCTGCATGAATCTGCAGGTAGCTAACCAAACAGGTTGAATGTTAGCTAGCTAGCATTAGGCTATAACTAACAATGCAAATGGCTCTGAGATACGAATAATATTACTACACAGATCATACATGTAACGTTAGCTAGCTAGCCAGCCAGCTAACGTAAGTTAGCTAGCTAACAGTACACTTTAACTTGAAATGAAAACAACTTTCTGACAAAATTAGAAATGTGTAATATCTGAAAATGTAGCTAGCTAGACTCTCTTACCCGCATACATGGATGGACGCTTCTCCCTCTCTGTCATGGATGCCATGGTTGCCCTTAGTTTGAAGATGTAATCCGGAGCCTTCTGTGTTTTATTTTTTCTACTTTTTCTACTTTTTTCGTGTTCATATTTGCAATGAAACGGCAGAATTTTCTCCATCTCCTTAGCTATCCGCCAGAAAGTGTAGAGCAACACTTATGCAGTTCTACTACGTGATATCTTTTTAAAAAGCCACGTTAGAAAGGATTACCTACACATACTGACCAGCTCGTATTATAGACAGAAGCGTGCTTCATGCCAGACCAATCCAAACTCACCTCTTGGCATGTCTAGCCCACTCATTATCTCAGCCAATCATGGCTAGCGGGAAGGTTGCTGTCTTTTTCCATGGCTAAACCAACTAGACTCGTAATTTAACAAATGTATTCGTATTTACAGATGGCATATACGTTTGTTATTAAGGCACATTAAAGTTCACATGTTCCAGAAGGCATTTCTGCCAAAAAACACATTTTGATTAAAAACAAAGTTTATGTCCAAATGGCGCTCCTGTGAAGTAGTGACGCGCGACATACGGCTAGTTTCCTAAAACGAGTCACATACACTCAAAACTTACTAAACTATCTATCATTTCTATAAAAAATAGCTCAATATGAATGTCACCTCAATATTAATGTTGTCCCCTTTCCCCACACCCCTGATCTACAGTACAGTAGTACCAACAGTGAGGGAAAAAAGTATTTGATCCCCTGTTGATTTTGTACGTTTGCCCACTGACAAAGAAATGATCAGTCTATAATTTTAATGGTAGGTTTATTTGAACAGTGAGAGACAGAATAACAACAAAAAAGTCCAGAAAAACACATGTCAAAAATGTTATTAATTGATTTGCATTTTAATGAGGGAAATAAGTATTTGACCCCCTCTCAATCAGAAAGATTTCTGGCTCCCAGGTTTCTTTTATACAGGTAACGAGCTGAGATTAGGAGCACACTCTTAAAGCGAGTGCTCCTAATCTCAGCTTGTTACCTGTATAAAAGACACCTGTCCACGGAAGCAATCAATCAATCAGATTCCAAACTCTCCACCATGGCCAAGACCAAAGAGCTCTCCAAGGATGTCAGGGACAAGATTGTAGACCTACACAAGGCTGGAATGGGCTACAAGACCATCACCAAGCAGCTTGGTGAGAAGGTGACAACAGTTGGTGCGATTATTCGCAAATGGAAGAAACACAAAAGAACTGTCAATCTCCCTCGGCCTGGGGCTCCATGCAAGATCTCACCTTGTGGAGTTGCAATGATCATGAGAACGGTGAGGAATCAGCCCAGAATTTCACGGGAGGATCTTGTCAATGATCTCAAGGCAGCTGGGACCATAGTCACCAAGAAAACAATTGGTAACACACTACGCCGTGAAGGACTGAAATCCTGCAGCGCCCGCAAGGTCCCCCTGCTCAACAAAGCACATATACAGGGCCGTCTGAAGTTTGCCAATGAACACCTGAATGATTCAGAGGAGAACTGGGTGAAAGTGTTGTGGTCAGATGAGACCAAAATCGAGCTCTTTGGCATCAACTCAACTCGCCGTGTTTGGAGGAGGAGGAATGCTGCCTATGACCCCAAGAACACCATCCCCACCGTCAAACATGGAGGTGGAAACATTATGCTTTGGGGGTGTTTTTCTGCTAAGGGGACAGGACAACTTCACCGCATCAAAAGGGACGATGGACGGGGCCATGTACCGTCACATCTTGGGTGAGAACCTCCTTCCCTCAGCCAGGGCATTGAAAATGGGTCGTGGATGGGTATTCCAGCATGACAATGACCCAAAACAAATGGCCAAGGCAACAAAGGAGTGGCTCAAGAAGAAGCACATTAAGGTCCTGGAGTGGCCTAGCCAGTCTCCAGACCTTAATCCCATAGACAATCTGTGGAGGGAGCTGAAGGTTCGAGTTGCCAAATGTCAGCCTCGAAACCTTAATGACTTGGAGAAGATCTGCAAAGAGGAGTGGGACAAAATCCCTCCTGAGATGTGTGCAAACCTGGTGGCCAACTACAAGAAATGTCTGACCTCTGTGATTGCCAACAAGGGTTTTGCCACCAAGTACTAAGTCATGTTTTGCAGAGGGGTCAAATACTTATTTCCCTCATTAAAATGCAAATCAATTTATAACATTTTTGACATGCGTTTTTCTGGATTTTTTTTGTTCTTATTCTGTCTCTCACTGTTGAAATAAACCTACCATTAAAATTATAGACTGATCACGTCTTTGTCAGCGGGCAAACATACAAAATCAGCAGGGGATCAAATACTTTTTTCGCCCCCCCACACCTCTCTCTCTCTCTCTCTTTCTCTCTCTCAACTCAATTCAATTTAAGGGCTTTATTGGCAAGGGAAACATATGTTAACATTGTTAAAGCAAGTGAAGTAGATAGTAAACGAAAGTGAAATAAATAATAAATATTAACAATAACATTACACTCACAAAAGTTCCAAAAGAATAAAGACATTTCAAATGTAATATTATGTATATATACAGTGTTGTAACAATGTGCAAATAGTTAAAGTACAAATGGGGAAATAAACATAAATATGTTTGTTCTTCACTGGTTGCCCTTTTCTTGTGGCAACAGGTCACAAATATTGCTGCTGTGATGGCACACTGTGGTATTTCACCCAGTAGATAAGGGAGTTTATCAAAATTGGGTTTGTTTTCGAATTCTTTGTGGATCTCTGTAATCTGAGGGAAATATGTGTCTCTAATATGGTCTCTCTCTCTCTCCTTTCTGCCAGCAGGACAGTGACTTGATCATGACCTTCAACATCTCTATGCACCGGTCCTGGTGGATGGAGAACGGTCCAGGCTGCAGGGTGACCCCGGTCACCCCCCCTCCATCCTGGGCCCCAGAGGACCACCGCTACATCAGCATCGCAGGCTGTCTGCTGGAGTACCAGTATGTGGAGGTGGCCCACAGCTCCCTGCAGATCCTCCTGGCTGTAAGTATAGTAGGCCTCTCTATATGTTTGTCTCTGCCTGCTACCAGCTACCCTCTCTCTCATCTACAGGTAACTGCTAAAATAAAGGAAACATCAACATAATAAAGTGTCAACGTGATCAAGACAAAGGAGATGATTGTGGACTACAGGAAAAAGAGGACAGAGCACGCCCCCATTCTCATCGACGGGGCTGTAGTGGAGCAGGTTGAGAGCTTCAAGTTCCTTGGTGTCCACATCACCAACAAACTATCATGGTCCAAACACACCAAGACAGTTGTGAAGAGGGCACAACAAAGCCTATTCCCCCTCAGGAGGCTGAAAAGATTTGGCATGGGTCCTCAGATCCTCAAAAGGTTATACAGCTGCACCATCGAGAGCATCCTGACTGGTTGCATCAATGCCTGGTATGGCAACTGCTCGGCCTCCGACCTCAAGGCACTACAGAGGGTAGTGCGTATGGCCCAGTACATCACTTGGGCCAAGCTTCCTGCCACCCAGGACCTCTATATCAGGCGGTGTCAGAGGAAGGTCCTAAAAATTGTCAAAGACTCCAGCCACCCTAGTCATGCACTGTTCTCTCTGCTACCGCACGGCATATGGTACCGGAGCGCCAAGTCTAGGTCCAAAAGGCTTCTTAACAGCTTCTACCCCCAAGCCATAAGACTTCTGAACAGCTAATCACCCCCTCTTTTACGCTGCTGCTACTCTCTGTTTATTATCTATGCATAGTCACTTTAACCTCTTAAGGATCACACCCTTTTTTTTCAATTTTCGCCTAAAATGACATACCCAAATCTAACTGCCTGTAGCTCAGGACCTGAAGCAAGGATATGCATATTCTTGATACCATTTGAAAGGAAACACTTTGATGTTTGTGGAAATGTGAAATTAATGTAGGAGAATATAACACATTAGATCTGGTAAATGATAATACAAACAAAAAAACATATTTTTTTTTGTTCTTTTGTTCCATCATCTTGGAAATGCAAGAGAAAGGCCACAATATAATATTGCAGTTTAGGCACAATTTAGATTTTGGCCACTAGATGGCAGCAGTGTGTGTGCAAAGTTTCAGGTTGATCCAGTGAAGCGTTGCAATACTGGACTATTTTGTATCAAGTCTGCCCAAATGTGCCGAATTGGTCAATTGATACATTTTCAAGTACATAACTATATAGAACATACAAAAATGATATGGAAATACAAAATGTAAGTTTACACACTCCCAGGAATGTCATGCATGATGGATAATTAGCTTATACACTAACTTTCACACATCTAGATGGCTGGGCGGGGTGGATGTGGAGCCAGAGACAGCAGGGGTTCAAACAGTAGAACCGAGTTCCTACATTTGAATATAAAAATGGATTTTATCAAACAAAACTATGCTACAGTTTATCTCTGGGACCCTTAGGATGACAAATCAGAGCAAAATTACTGCATTACTAACGTTCAAAAGTTTTGTTTTTGAAAGAAAATCATTTTTTTTGTCCATTAAAATAACATCAAATTGATCAGAAATACAGTGTAGACATTTTTAATGTTGTAAATGGCTATTGTAGCTGGAAACGGCAGATTTTTAATGGAATATCTACATAGGCGTACAGAGGCCCATTATCAGCAACCATCAGTCCTGTGTTCCAATTGCACGTTGTGTTTGCTAATCCAAGTTTATCATTTTAAAAGGCTAACTGATCATTAGAAAACCCTTTTGCAATTATGTTAGCCCAGCTGAAAACTGTTGTGCTGATTAAAGAAGCAATACAACTGGCCTTCTTGAGACTAGTTGAGTATCTGGAGCATCAGCAATTGTGGGTTCGATTACAGGATCAAAATTGCCAGAAACAAAGAACATTCTTCTGAAACTCGTCAGTCTATTCTTGTTCTGAGAAATGAAGGCTATTCCAGGCGAGAAATTGCCAAGAAACCTAAAGATCTCGAGCCTGCCCGAGCAAGGAGGAGGAGCAGCATCGGCAGAATCCGTGACAGTACCCCCCCCCCCCCCCCCCTTGACGCGCGGCCCCAGCCGTGCGCCGACCCCGGCCTCGGGGACGGCCAGGAGGACGCGGAGCAGGGCGAGTCGGATGACTCCGGTGGAACTCCGTCAAGAGGGAGGGATCTAGGATGTCCCTCCTAGGGACCCAGCACCGTTCCTCCGGACCGTACCCCTCCCACTCCACGAGATACTGCAGACCCCCCATCCGACGTCTCGAATCCACGATGGAACGGACTGAGTACGCCGGAGCCCCTTCGATGTCTAGTGGGGGCGGAGGAGCCTCTCGTATCTCATTCTCCTGGAGTGGACCAGCTACCACCGGCCTGAGGAGAGACACATGGAACGAGGGGTTAATGCGGTAATTTATGGGCAGTTGTAACCTATAACATACCTCGTTCAATCTCCTCAGGACTTTAAATGGCCCCACAAACCGCCGACCCAGCTTCCGGCAGGGCAGGCGAAGGGGCAGGTTTCGAGTCGAGAGCCAGACCCGATCTCCAGGTGCATAAACTGGACCCTCACTGCGGTGGCGATCGGCGCTCGCCTTATGTCTACTGATAGCCCACTGCAGATGGACATGCGCAGCGTTCCATGTCTCCTCCGAGCGCCGAAACCACTCATCTACCGCAGGAGCCTCGATCTGGCTCTGATGCCAGGGTGCCAGGACCGGCTGATACCCCAACACACACTGAAAAGGAGTAAGATTAGTGGAGGAGTGGCGAAGTGAGTTTTGGGCTATCTCTGCCCAGGGGATATACCCCGACCACTCCTCCTGCCGGTCCTGGCAATAGGACCTCAGAAACCTACCCACATCCTGGTTTACTCTCTCCACCTGCCCATTACTCTCAGGGTGAAAACCCGAGGTAAGGCAAATCGAGACCCCCAAACGTTCCATAAACGCCCTCCAGACTCTAGAGGTGAACTGGGGACCCCGATCAGACACTATATCCTCAGGCACCCCGTAGTGCCGGAAGACGTGGGTAAACAAGGCGTTGGCCGTTTGTAGGGCTGTAGGGAGACCTGGCATTGGAATGAGACGGCAGGCCTTAGAAAACCGATCCACAACGACCAAGATCGTGGTATTCCCCTGGGAGGGGGGAAGGTCCATGACAAAGTCCACCGATAGGTGAGACCACGGCCGTTGTGGAACGGGTAGAGGTTGTAACTTCCCTCTGGGCAGGTGTCTAGGCGCCTTACACTGAGCTCCGTGGACGACGAACGTTCGAGGCCTGCCCGAGCAAGGAGGAGGAGCATCCTCGGCAGAATCCGTGACAAAGTCACTGATATCTCTTCTTCTAGCCATGGTAGCCAAAATAATGGGCGACTGAGTGTTTTTATACATGACCCTAAGCATGATGGGATGTTAATTGCTTAATTAACTCAGGAACCTCACCTGTGTGGAAGAACCTGCTTTCAATATACTTAGTATCCCTCATTTACTCAAGTGTTTCCTTTATTTTGTCAGTTACCTGTATGTAGGCCTAGTCTGGCTGCTAGTCTACCCGCTACACTCCCTCTCATCTCAGCAGGGGGATGGGATGGAGCCTCGGCTCTGGGCATGTGGGACTGTTTTTGTTGGAGTTGGAAGACTGTAGACTGACCTTGTTTCACATGAAGAGGCTTTTATATTTGGGCTATGATGATGATACCCTGGTGAACCATGATATATTGCACAGAAATGTTCATATTGTTTTCAGTTTAGTGAGGCTGTCTACCTGTGATATGAGGTAATGGATGAAGAAGTTAATCATGTGCCTGTGCACAGTCATCAATGCTGAGACATGCCAATGGGATGTGAAACACACATTATTTTGTCTACTACTGTAGTGACTAATGGCCTTGCAGCAATATTATAAGGCAGAAAATTGAAAACAACTCTTCATCTTTCTGAAAGTGCAGGCTTAGGCCTGGCGGCAGCTTTTAGTGGCTTGGCAGTGGGCCATCCCAGGGGGAGGTAGGGGAAACGCAATTCCCTTATTGACGATTGGTTTTTCCTCTGTTCTCCTCCAGAGTGTCTGTGTGTGTAGGGAAAACTGTCCCCAGTGTATCTTTCTTTCCCTCTCTCTCTCCCGCCACTTGTAATTATAGTCCCCAGGCTCTCAGTGTGAGCAGGAGATTCCCACAATGCACCAGGATATTTCATAATGACTTAATGTATGGCGTGTAATTAGGGGAATGTTGATGAAACAGAGCAGGGTGTTGTTGCTGTGTCAATGGTCATGTCGAGGTTCCCCATAGAGAGATCCCAGGAGAATACGTTCTCTCCCCCAGTGTGTGAAAGATAACCACCCGATACTTTACCTGCCTGGAGTTAGAACTATTCTTAAACTTTATCAGCACCCAACTGACACTGTGTTATAAGCATCTCAATGTATTTTACTCTGCATATTATAAACTTTTCAGTCATAAACCGAACACTTACATTGTTTTGATTGAAAACAATCGTGAGAAGGTGGATGATCATTGTTCCCTTTAGCGCATCATATGCTCCGTCTACTGTTGGGACTATTGCACTTACAGTACCAGTCAAAGTTTGGACACACCTACTCATTCAAGGGTTTTTCTTTATTTTTACTATTTTCTACATTGTAGAATAATAGTGAAGACATCAAAACTATGAAATAACACATATGGAATCATGTAGTAACTAAAAATGTGTTAAACAAATCATAATAGATTTTAGATTTTAGATTCTTCAAAATAGCCAGCCTTTGCCTTGATGACAGCTTTGCACACTCTTGGCATTCTCTCAACCAGATCATGAGGAATGCTTTTCCAACAGTCTTGAAGGAATTCCCACAAATGCTGAGCACTTGTTGGCTGCTTTTCCTTCACTCTGCGGTCCAACTCATCCCAAACCATCTCAATTGGGTTGAGGTCGGGTGATTGTGGAGGCCAGGTCATATGATGAAATAGCCCTTACACAGCCTGGAGGTGTGTTTTGGGTCATTGTCCTGTTGAAAAACAAATGATAGTCCCACTAAGCGCAAACCAGATGGGATGGCGTATCGCTGCAGAATGCTGTGGTAGCCATGCTGGTTAAGTGTGCCTTGAATTCTAAATGAATCACTGACTGTGTCACCAGCAAAGCACCATCACACCTCCTCCTCCATGCTTCACGGTGGGAACCACAAATGCGGAGATCATCCGTTCACCTACTCTGCGTCTCACAAAGACACGGCGGTTGGAACCAAAAATCTCAAATTTGGATTCATCAGACCAAAGGACAGATTTCCACCGGTCTAATGTCCATTACTCGTGTTTCTTGGCCCAAGCAAGTCTCTTCTTCTTATTGGTGTCATTTAGTAGTGGTTTCTTTGCAGCAATTCGACCATGAAGGCCTGATTTATGCAACAGTTGATGTTGAGATGTGTCTGTTACTTGAACTCTGTGAAGCATTTATTTGGGCTGCAATCTGAGGTGCAGTTAATGCTAATTAACTTCTCCTCTGCAGCAGAGGTAACTCTGGGGCTTCCTTTCCTGTGGCGGTCCTCATGAGAGCCAGTTTCATCATAGTGATTGATGGTTTTTGCGACTGCACTTTAAGAAACTTTCAAAGTTCTTGAAATGTTGAGGATTGACTGACCTTCATGTCTTAAAGTAATGATGGACTGTCGTTTCTCTTTGCTTATTTGAGCTGTTCTTGCCATAATATGGACTTGGTCTTTTACCAAATAGGGCTATCTTCCATATACCACCACTACATTTTACATTTACATTTACGTCATTTAGCAGACGCTCTTATCCAGAGCGACTTATAGTTAGTGCATACATTATTCTTTTTTTTTTTTTTTTTTTCATACTGGCCCCCCATGGGAATCGAACCCACAACCCTGGCGTTGCAAACGCCATGCTCTACCAACAGAGCTACCTCCCTGCTGGCCATTCCCTCCCCTACCCTGGACGACGCTGGGCCAATTGTGCGCCGCCCCATTGGTCTCCCGGTTGCGGCCGGCTACAGCAGAGCCTGGATTCGAACCAGGATCTCTAGTGGCACAGCTAGCACTGCGATGCAGTGCCTTAGACCACTGCGCCACTCGGGACACTACCATGTCACAACACAACTGATTGGCTCAAACGCATTAAGAAGGAAAGAAATTCCACAAATTCACTTTTAACAAGGCACACCTGTTGATTGAAATGCATTCCAGGTGACTACCTCATGAAGCTGGTTGAGAGAATGCCAAGAGTGTGCAAAGTTGTAATCAAGGCAAAGGCTGGCAACTTTGAAGAATCTCACATTTGTTTAATCCTTTTTTGGTTACTACATGATTCCAGATGTGTTATTTCATAGTTTTGATGTCTTCACCATTATTCTACAATGTAGAAAATAGTACAAATAAATAAAAAAACTGGAATGAGTAGGTGTGTCCAAACTTTTGAATGGTACTGTACATCAAACAAGATCTGTGCATTGAGTCTACAGTATATTCCATCACTCGTTCAGCAAGTCTCTCTTGCAGTACAGTAGAATAGATACATAACATAATTCCAAACCCCAGTGAGAAATATGCTTAGAGCCTGTCAGATATTATGTAGAAAATGATTGGAGTTATTGCAAGTTCAATAACGCTTAGTCTTCTAAACACAGTAGCTGTTTCACTATCATGGTGTCAAGAGAATGTTGGGTGCCAGGATCAATATGACAATGATTGAATAAAGTTCTCCCTGAAATATCGAGGGGACTAGACGGGTGTCGGTGTCAGCAAAACCTTTGAGCTGCATGAGCGAGGGTGTTTTACAGGGCTTCTTCATTACTACACAGGCTGCATGGAGCCCAATAATAATACAATGGTTTGATACTTCTTTCTGATATTTAGGCGCCAACTTTAAGTGTTACCGACATCACTTTTGCATAGACTAGAAACAAGTTTCTGTGAGGATAAATGAGAGTCAGTCGCTGCACCTTTTTATTTCAAAGGCTAAAATAAGCTTGGAGCGAGACCAAATCCATTGAAAGTTTTATGTCAAAGTCCAAAGTTATGTCCAAAGTGTGTTCTGTACTGTTATATAAAGTAAAACCTGGACCTGAGAGTGGTTCAGAGCACTAGCTTCTGTAGTGGAGTCATTTGGGAAGTTGTGGGTCGTGCTTTGTTAGTATGACTGATAGCTGTGAGCCAAAGTCTGCAGCCATTCAATCTGCAGACCTGGCTACAGTGTCCAGTATCTACTGGAAATTATGCAAATCATGGAGTTAGAAACAATAGCACAGCATTACACATACCGTTATTCCCATAATAACTGTGCAATGCTGCCATAATGTATTTTTATTGTAAGCTTCCGGCTGCTATTGTCTTTGCGTAGCTTTTTACTAGCTTAGTGGAAAGCATTGGGCTGAATCTAGAATCAATTTGCTAAATTACCTCCGATACTCCATTCAAGCGGAGTACCCTCTGTAAGCGGCTTTGTGTTGCACTGGAAGTCTTAGCGACGGACATCATAATTGGGCTGAGAAACATTCCGAGGCACAGTTGCATCCCAGACACACTTTTCCTATCTCAGACGTTCAACATGGATGGAAGACTGTTTAATTGTGTCTGGCAGCACGAGGAAACAATGTCAATTTTCCCCTGCACCTCTTTAATGGATAATGAATGGCTTTGTTTCCTCACATGAGAATCTCAGGAAAAGAAATGACTGGTTCATTATCTTTCCCCCAAACTGAATGAGTGGCTCTTTGATCTGTTAACTGCACAGACAACCATCCTCTCTCTTCTCCTCCTCTCCTATTCTCTCCTTCCCCCTCTGCCAGACAAGAACACAATTGATCCACAACTTTTGGTTGTCCCTCTTCTTTCATTGAAGTACAGTCATTTGACAGGGTACAAAGTACCCAAGTAATAATTTCTTATCTCATATGTATTAATGAAAATAACCCGGGAGGTTAATCTAATTCAGTAATATCTATAAAATGGGCCACTGTGAAAGAGCCTCCTTGTGTGAACCACAATGATGACAACTCCTTTTTTCTTCTTGCCCGGGTCTCATAAAGAGATAATTATAAGGATTACAGAGGAAGCATTTCCCTGTCATGCACGCATTGCACCCACCAACGTATTTTTTAGACAGCTTCCTCGGCTCCGACAGAAGACGTTCCCTAAGTCTAACTGTTTTTCTGCTGCTCTCTTTTTTAGCATCAGAGCAACAGAGCAGCACCTTCTGTTAATGAGGTTTCTCTCAAAGCAGAGAACTGATGTAGGGGCCTCATCCGTTCATTTACAACCAGCCTAGACATTAGTATGACTGTACGCATCATTACGCCATGAGGAAGCCTCCGTCTCAAAGTAATTAAACAGAGCTGCGTCGTACAGAGAAGCCTGCAGTGAATGGGACTGAGGAAGGATTGGAATCAGTGGAGGATCTTTGTATGTTACTACTCTACTCTACTCTCCTCTCCTCTAGTTCTCCCTGTCTTTGTTGTCTGAGTGAAGCTCTGACGGACTTTATTTTGCTGTCAACATCAGACAGGCAGCCAAGTAGCTACGGTAGATAACTAAGATGTTAATTGGCGCAGTGACCCTTTACCAAAGTAGTGTAATAAAGACAGCCCAAGCAGTTTGCAGTGAGGTCACCGTGACGCTGTCAACATGAGACTGTTGGGGTAGATGGCACTTAGCTGAGGGACCATATGGTATTTTCAGCACTAGGGTTGTGAGATTCGGTGAAACTGTGATGTCTCACGGTTCTTTCGCTACATCCCATCTGCAATTACACTCTGTTCCCACCCCCATAGGATGTCATTATCTATGGAGAATGGGTTAATGTTCTGAGGTAATCGTGGAAAAAGAACCGAGAATCATTTCAGTTAAGACACTCTTGATTGGGTTCCTTGTGGGATATTTCAGCTCGGTAGCACGGTGGTGCACCATGCTGTGGTAGGTAAGGTTGCTCTGGGAGTGTAATCACACAGCACTGAGTGGGAGATGAACCACTGATTATGGTTAACACTATGGGTGATTAATGTCCTCCGTCTCACCTTCAGCACCGTACCATGGCGAGGTCCTGCCGTGTTGCTATGCACCATCGTCTGCTGCATGAACCTATTAGTGTAATGCAGCCCTGGATGAGAAGAGCCACAGCGCACTCTCCCATGGTGGAAAACAAAACTCACACCTACTGTTACTGTACAGAAGCCATCCCAGTTCACCATAAAAATGTACAGTAAAGTAATACTGTATGCTGACATATACAGTGTAGGTCTCTGACCATCCAATCTCTTTTTCACTGGTTTTGCTACTGTGCTGATTTTATGTCTATAAGAATGGCTGCTTGTCAGTTATTATCTGCAGTCAACCTCTGGGAGATGACGAGTGCAGCCAGGAAGACGTTGATATGCTGCCAGGCAGATTTCTCTGTTCTTCCACACTGGGAGAGAGCAGAGGAGAGGAGCACAGTGGTGTCAGGGCCAGGCAGTGCACAGAGCCACAGATCAGAGATCCAGCACACACCACAGGGGTCCAGGGGAGAACCTGGGGGACAAGGGGGAAAGGAGGGATAGAGAGAGGCGGCCATTTCACATGGCTGGATAAGCGGCTAAATGAGCTGTGTCCAGTACACAGTAGCATGGCTGATGCCTCAGAGCCCCGGAGCCAGTTTCTCTAAGAACAGCCAGCCAGTCGACCGGAGGAGAGCCATGAATCAGAAGAGCTTCCACGTTCACTCTAACAAAATTGTTAGATGAGGAATGATGAAGGTATGACTAACTGGTCTATTCAAAGCATGTGCACTGACTGCGTTTGGACAAGGACATGGTTTAATGCGAGAGTAATTGAAGTAACCCTGATATGAACTGTCAGTGCCAGTGCTACTGTATTGCTGCGACTAAAAGTTGCACATTTATATGCAGTAAAGTCACAGCTCTATGGAGTTGTAGAAAGGAGCAAACTTTTCCATTGACGGGTGCCTCCGATGACAGGTGCTATAGGGCTGCAGTATATGTAGCAGGCTGAACTCCTGGCTAGTACCACTTACTGTCAAACCTTAGCTTTCAATTGTGTCCAGGCCCCCATATCCAGAAAGACATTTCATACTCACACATAGACACACACACTGGGAGGAATAATGCTTTCTTACTGGAGACAGCTGTTGGAATCCACAGCCCCTTCCACTCCTCTGTCACATCCTCCAACCTGTACAGACACACAACAGGCGTCCTGAGCCCACGGCCAGAAGACACTTTAATAAATGAGACTATTAACACCGCTATGGTGATGTGCTTATGAGAATATTTTAAATGACACTTGTAATGAATCACACCTTGTTTAATTACATAGTGCCCTCTGACGGTACTATTGCTGTTTTTTTGGTGAGGGATTCCAAGTGGGTCTTTGAATGTGAGTGTAATTGTTTAGAGAAGAGCTTAGGCCTGGGTCCATTAGCTACAAGATTAAAGGGACGCACAGCGTACCCGTACACTTCATATTTTCACCCATCACTCAGGCACGGTGAAAACCCCTTAGTATTTGCCTGGTTAATGGTCAAGCTCTTCATGATATTATTTACCGTTCTCTGAATTTAGCCTGTTGATTAAGTGGGAGAATTAGCATAACCCCCAAGTGTTTAAACAATGCCATCTCTGCTTTGCTGCTGTGATCTATAATGGGAGTAGTCGAAATACCTTGTGTGTTTTATTCTCCATATGATCCCACCAATTCCATTTCCATTTATTTTCCTGTTGTTTGGCATTTCTGTCATGATGGAATGAGAATTGCTCTCTCTCCCTGTCTCGCTGTCTTCAGACATTCATTTCTATTCTGCACCTGAACCTCTGCCTCTCTCACTGCCTTCAATGTTCATTTCAATGGCTATTGTTCAAAGAAGATAACAGAATGGAAAGATGTGTATCTTTAGAGAAATCACTATTGAAGACCCGGCGAATGGGCTCTCTGGGAAATATAAAGCAAACACTAAGCCAATTTGGTCAGAAGTAATTTTAAGAGGATTGGAGGAGGTATCAGTTATGGCGGAGGAATCCGCTCCTCTGATGCACCGGCGAAGGAAAAACACTTTGCTTTTCCTCTTCCTAGTCTTTGTCTGAATCTCGAAGTATACGAATTAAACAAAACGCAAAGGCCACATTGATAGATAAATCCAATTAATTTAGCCAGGATAGGTGCTTCGCTCCAATTTCCGCTTCTTTCGACAATCAGTTTTTCTTCGCCAAAGACTACAACTCTTTCACGCCTGTGCATGTATATAAAGCCATTTTTTAAGCTGTCAGTTCTGTGAATAGTGAATGTCTTAGGATCAGTTTTGACAGTGGCCAAATCAATTGGCCTCATTACGTCTGTCCCTAAAGACACACACAGAGACCATGGCCGCACGGAATTGGAAAATGTATGCACTCACTAACTGTAAGTCTGCTAAATGACTAAAATGTTTTAAAAAATGCGATCTTAGACTAATTGTTGTATTGAAACAGAGTCAAGCTTAGCAAATCATTCAGGAGACACCTGTCAGTCTGTTGTTATCCCAGAGGCTTCAGTATCAACCTCAGGCCCCTTTCCCCATGTCTCTCTCTCTCTCTTTTCTTATTCGTAGTCTGTTTCTCTGTGTCTCTTCGTTCTCCTCTATCTGTGAGAAGGGCTTGTTGTTGTGGCTGAATGAATAACGGTGTGGGCCTGTGCTGAGTGACAGGGGAGCTGATATTGTCAGGATCTCTGAAGTGTCGGAGCATCTCATCTGAAAAGCCAGAGAGAGCGAGATTGGCGATGAGGGAGGGCGAAAGCGGGCGCCTATATTTCAAATGTCAGAAACGACACGGGACGCCGCTTGATGAGACCCTGTGAGCTGCGAATGCAGTGTTTCATTCAGCTGCTTTAATTACGAGAGCCTTTTGCTCCCAACGCCGACGACGCCCATATCACAGAGCTGGAGATGATCAGTCTGCCTCCACACCGCTGAGGTGATTATTAGCAGTGAACAAAGGGGCGAGATAGCACTGCACTGATGCTGCTGGGGCTGGGCTGTCATTTTAATAAATGGTGGCCTCAATCCCACAGACAAAATAACATTTTCTGAAACGCAGAGGTCTATGCTTGAATAGAAACACTAGGCTTAAAGACCTCAACTGCCATACAATTTTCAATCTCAAAGTTTTGTTCTTGGGAAAGCATTGTAGTGACACACTGACACTGTGTTAGTAGCAGTGTACAGCCTCGGTCGCGACACAACATTGTCAGAGTAATAAGAAATAGCTGTCTATCATTGTGACATGTAGGATACACTGTAGTGACGTTCAGCTCAGCCGCGTATGTTTTGACAAGGGGCAGATTATTTGTAAGCTCTCCACTGTCACAATAGGTATATATTGTGTTTGGCTAAAAAGCAAACAGCCTCAGTGTATGAAAAATGTCTATGACAGTGTGTTGACACATGTTCTTAATGTGTTGAATTATGTTGAGATATTCGGCTTAGTCTTAAGTAGGCATTTGACCTTGCCTCTGTCACACACTTCCTATGTTATCCCTCCAGTCCCTAGCTCTCTTCACTCTCCTCCTTCTCCTCCCTCTCTCCTCTCCTCCCACTGTGTTGATCTTTAAATCCCGTTGTCTATCACAGCATTTGTCAGGATAGCACCTTTCACTTCACCCCGTTATGCCTCGTCAGGGAAAGAAAATATATCTGACGTGTTATAAAATAGCCATTACTCACTCCTTGAGGGCTTTGGGAGGTCAAAAAACCAATTATCAGGAAGTCACGCAGGCCGTACACTTATGACCTCCCAATTTTTCACCATGACCCTCATATTTAGGAGGAAAGATGGGACATCTATAAATACAATCTATCAAACTTCACATGGATGCATCACACTTTACAATTAGAAATATACTGATAGTCAGGCGTATATTGAGCATCCCAGACTACCTTGCAAATTATTTGTTTGCATTCCCCTCCTTGCATAGAGGTCAAAACTAGCATCAGCTTTACCATCTTCTTGGCAGACTGATATTAGCTGGCTTGCCATTAATTTGGAGACTTGATGCTTTGAATACAAAACAAGCATCTACTCAAGGCTCTCAGGGCTCAGTACATTACAGAGGCTAGGACCAGGCTTGGTATTCAAACAGTATTTTGGCCAAGATCAATGGGGAGATGTCTGAATGCATTATAGTAAACAAAGAGCAATTATGCTCCTAGCTCAGAGAGTTGGCTTTTACAGCAAGCAATCAATCCCTGGACAATGGATATGGGAGTTAAGGCCACATAATGAATGATTATCAAGTGAAGGAAAGTATCTCTGCAAAGCCAATAAGGTTAGCCAATAAGACCAGAACCAATTAAGCAGAGTTGTCTATGTTGAGATGCTTTGCCAGAGGTAAAGCACATTAGCTAACCCACCTTGGGTCACTTCCATCAATTTAATACTGTAGTCGTGTGTGGGTATGTGTGGAAGCAGCATCAATATAGATAGAAGGATATGGAATGTACCTTTAATGGTCTACCTTAGACCCATACCTGTAACCCTGACCGGTGGCAATGAGAACAAATAGTCCTTTCCTGTGTGGGTAGTGTTACCAAGCAGTGCAAACCCAATAAAGGTCATTCCACCCTAACCTTCTGTCAGTCAACATACATGCAACAACCATGTCACGTAACCAGCCTATTGAACAGAGTTGAAGGGTTCCCGTTTCAATCTTGACTCTTTGTCAACAGGAGTGCACAGCAAACAGAAATATGCGATAATGGAAGCGATTCCTCAATTCAATCCTATCTGGCCATCATGGCATGTTAGCCTGGCTGGTGGGATTTTAAATGTGTCTCCCTCTGAGGTATAAAGGAAATGGGAAACTTTAAAAGGGGAATAATGGTCAAACACTTCACAAGCATCTCTGTGTGTTTGAGGAGAGAAGCGAGTGGGAGGGAACCACCACCCATGTGTTTATTGTGCTGTAACACTACCAAAAAGTGACTCATTCTCCTCTATGGTTAAGTGTCTTCTCAATTGTGAAAGTGGAAAATTGGGTCTGATGTGTGTCGTTGGAGAATCACAGTATTCTCACAGGAAAAGAGGACTTCTGTCTCATTTCTGATCGTTTGGTAACACTGGGACAATGCAACAGCTATCCTGGAGTAAAAGAGCTCTCTCAATACAATGCATTGATTTATCTCTTTGGATTCCCTAGAAATAGCAGGGTAGCCATACAGGGCATATAATATTGTTAAAGATCATCATCAATAATTTATTTAGGGAATGACTTAAAAAATATGACCTATGTGTTTAAACCACCTACTCTTTCAACATTCAGTGATTTTGCTAAATATGCATATTTCATAAGTACATTACCAGGTTTGCTCAAGAGTTTCAGACTAATGTTGAATAATCCTTCATGTATTTTTAACCTAGCGACTTAATATTGATTGCCTGTTGCGTAGACATCTTACTTTCATTTGAATTATGTGCTGTTTTCCAAAGCTTCACATTTGGCTTGTAATTTGTCTGGGGTACAGGGCAAGATCCATTTCCCCCCACATAGAGCTATTTGTATTTACCATCAGGCTTCTTTGAGAATAAACATTTGAATATTTTAGGGCTTCTGGAACATACTCAATGTGACAGAATGATCTGGTTTGGTGGAATCTCTCCTTACTTTGTGTAAGATATCTTCTTACTTGAAATATTTATTGTTTCAATTTCTCAAAACTCTTTCAGGCAAGTTTATTTTGTATTAATCCTGTCATCCTCTTTCTAGCAAACTGCGGCCAATGATTTAAGAAGTAAACTTGTTTGAGGGCATTTATGATTCAGCAAGAAGATTTGTCGAATTTATTGGACAGGTTTGACATTTTTAGCATCCTCATTTGAATTTTGACTTTTTCAATTACAAGCATGTGATTATTGAACCACTCGTTTTGATTACAAAATGTATTTCTAATCACACAAATGAGGAAAGGAGTATGTCTGTGTCCCAAATGGCACCCTATTCCTTACAGTCCACTACTTTTGATCAGGGGCTGGTCAAAAGTAGTGCACTATATATGGAATAGGGTGCCATTGGGACTTACACTCAATCCTCCTCCATTATGTACAATGTTTTACGCTACAGCCTACAGTATACCAATCTTTCATTTGACCACTTTGCCTCCTCTCCTTTTATACAATGATGCCCACCAGCTGAAGACTCAATAGAGAAGTCAATGAGCTTGGCCCTTGGCCATGATTAAGGAAGTAAATGGTTAATTTAGCTACCTAACAAGACCAATGTCAATGTGGAACTCACACAGCACAAGCTCAGGAGGTCTTTGCTGTGGAGCCACTCCTTCTCCTGTAGGGAGTAATTCAGATGAAGAGCTCGGTAGGTCGCCCAAGGAGGGTTAGAATGAAGAGAACTGAATTGCTTTCTGCTCTAAGGTTGGCAGATTATTGAAGACACAGAGGTTTATTTCGATTAGACCCCAAGAATGGTCTCAGCTGAAAGTATGAAAGTTCTATCTACATTACATGGAACTTAATGAATAAAAAATGAACTGTCAAACAATGATACACTGATGTATTAATATATAAAAAGTTACACCAGGAGACATGCACTTGGGAGTTACTCTTATACAGTGGTGTAAAGTGCTTAAGTAAAAATACTTTAAAGTACTAGATAAGTAGTTTTTAGGGGGTATCTGTACTTTACTTTACTATTTCTATTTTTGACAACTTTTACTTTTACTTCACTACATTCCTGAAGAAAATATTGTACTTTATACTCCATACATATTCCCTGACACCCAAAGTGCTCATTACATTTTGAATGCTCAGCAGGACAGAACAATTGTCAAATTCACACACTTATCAAGAGAACATCCCTGGTCGTCCCTATTGCCTCTGATCTGACAGACTCACTAAACACAAATGCTTAGTTTGTAAAGATGACTGAGTGTTGGAGTGTGCCCCTGGCTATCCTTAAATTTAAAAAACAAGAAAATGGTGCCGTAGGTTTGCATAATATAAGGAATTTGAAATGATTTATACTTTTATTTTTGAAATGTAAGTATATTTTAGCAATTAAACCAATTACTTATAGACTTTTACTCAAGTAGTATTTTACTGGGTGACTTTCACTTTTCCTTGAGTAACTTTCTATTAAGGTATCTTTACTTTTACTTTCCACCACTGCTCTTATATTAGAATAACACAGTAGCTTTTAAAAACATTGGCTAATAATACTACATTACTGGGTTCTTACTGCATACTTTGCAGATGAAAGTGTCTTTGATGGTTGTGAATGTGTGAGGGGTGATGCTTTGCCATCATTGAATTATCATGAATCCTGAATACATTTGCTCAGGCCCATTTTCCAAATGTTCTCCAGTCTTTTTTCTTCTCAGTATGGGGTTAAATACTAGGGAAACATTTCAGCAACGCTTTCACTTGTCCTCAACCTGGCTGCGCAGTATTACCCACAGTGTTTGCAGTACCTCATTTAGAGTGATGCATCAGCTTGCCATCCACAGCATCTACCCCCAACCGCTCTGATATGTGGCCAACAGAAAGCTCAATTTTATAGGAACTGCTGAAATGCCGCTTGGCTTTATTGTGATGAGTAATAAAACACACATTGGACCTTTAGCATACTCTGTAAATGTCAAAAAATATATACAATCAGCATTTCCCTGAGCCAGGTCTGGTTTTACAAGAGTCTGTATGCCAGCAGTTGTCCTATTTAAAAGGTTTAATGGAGTCAATGTACTTAGATGTTTACCCTTGATGTGTTGTAGCATGCTTCCATTTCCTGGGGATGCAACCCCAGTAAAAAGCTAAGGTTCCACTGAAATTCTGTTTGCTGGTGAAAGCTGTGAGATGTAGCTGCAAATAACCAGTTGTTGGCATGTTAAGCAGCTCTGCCCAGTCTATAAATGCTAAGGAGCAAAGTCACCCGCAGCAAGCCAAGGAACACAGGAGGATGGAGTCAAGGACATGTGAATTACCTTTTGCACAAAGTGAGCCGCTCACAGTTTGAAATCGGAGTCTACACTGAGACAGAAATAGGTTGACTGATGCCACATCAGCACCTGGAAATGGATTAAACTACAGGGTTGTGCCCACTTTTTATGAGGAAATAGTTTAGCTTGGAAATGTCCTCCACATCAATAATTGTATGAAGGACCTTTGAAGTTGTGTTTTCCCTGCCGATCCCTAACATGCTTGGGTGAATTAAAATAGCTGATTATAATACTGTAGATAGTTAAATGTGAGGTGTTGGAAGGGAGATGCAGGGGGAGGTGAAAACCCTAGATCCAGGATCTCAACACATGCAGTAGCATGCTCACATCTGTAGACTTTGTATAGCAGTGGAGGCTGCTGAGGGGAGGATGGCTCATAATAATGTCTGGAATGGAGTGTAATGGCTGGAATAGAGTGAATGGAATGGTATCAACTACATGAATGTGTTTGATACCATTCCATTCACACCATTCCAGACAGTATTATGAGCCATCCTCCTATCAGCAGCCCCCACTGTTGTATAGATTATCTAGTTTCCAAAATGCAATAGCCGCAGTATGAATTTGATGTCTAACAACCAATATGAAACCCATTTCTGAAAAAAGTCTAATGCTGGAGAATGTTTCTAGTCAGTTGCTCCCTGGCTGAATTGGTGCATTCAGAATGAATGGGACCGTTTTGAAACCACTCTCCTGCTACAGTACATTGCATTGTCATGCCTGTTGAATTTCATAAGTGCTGCACATAGATTGAAAGTGGAGAGTCCTCTGTCTCAGCCTCAATACTCCTTGACCTTTGAGCAGTGATTTCCATGTGATCCATGCATACAACAGTACCCCTCCAACTATAATAAGGCCAGCATGCGATCAGTATCGCACCCGTGCAAAACATGCCACTAACTCATTGTTGTGGCTATCAGCTGCACAACAGAGGAGACTATTCATTTATAAGGCTCCTGATTCAATCAGCCTTTGAACAGTAATGCAATCAGTCATATTCAAAGTCAACTGGACAAAGCTGCCTTTTGAAAGTGATGGTTATGAAGCTGTATAGTAGAGATGTGTGTCTCAGACTCCCACCCAGACAATATAGAATGGCAGTGTTTCTTTGTTTATTCTGAGGAGACGCGGCTTTATAATACTTGCGTTGAGATCAATCATGCTCCCAGACTTATTCTCAATTATTAATGGTTTCCTCAGTAACTCTGCATGTATTATTCAGATGTATAGAATCTAATTTTAACCAACCATCAGGAGTCATCATCACAGTGGTATTTCCTACGGAGTAAAACAGTTTGTGTAAAAATGAGCCTTTATCATAAGAATACCCTTCTCTATTTACAGGAGACAAGTTAGGTTTACGCCCTGTGACACGGTTCAAAACGAGATGCCATTGGGTAATCAGAGGAGCTTTGTGTGTGTGTGTGTGTGTGTGTTGTGTTTATGTCTGATAATCACGCCCATGCGACAAACAGAAAACAGCTCCTTTGTCTCACCTTCTCAGTGCTCCTAATGGGTAAAGTGTGCAGTGTATTGTGTGAGTGGTGGGACCTGGATCGTGTGTGGCATGTGTCCTTCACATCAGGGCGCAGTATTATGCAAATGGAACAGTCTGGAGATGTATTGCATCTGTGTGAGTGTTGGCCTGTGCTCCCAGCCTGCTACAGAGAGGGGGAGGAAGGAGCGCCACATTATTTAGAGTAAATGAGGGTGAGACCTTGAGATATTCCTGGAATTTTAAGTCTGGGGTTGCTCTGATTTACAACTGTGTCTGTTTATCTGGCAGGGCGGGGTAGAAATTAAATAGAAAATAGCTTAATGTGTCTTTATGCATTTAGTTAAATGAACTGATTAAACGATAAACACAGATGATAAAAAATCCATGTTGGCCACTATGATGAATCTGAACGCACACACAGCTGGTTGCATGCCAGCATGGCCCTTAGACTCCAAACAGCGCCTGAATATGAGGACGGCACACCCATTATCCACGTGGGTATCTATAGTACTGTCTTGTGCCTGGCCTCCTGTCTAACTGAATCCTCTGTGACATTGAGAATGTCCATTCCTCTCCACTAACACACTGACCTCAGTCTGACCCCCAGCATCCGTATCGCGCAATCCAATCAGAGACCTCCAATCCCTGGTCTATGAAATTACAGGCCTAAGGAGGAGCGGGGAAAGAGAGTAATATTGTTGTCTTGTTCTGAGTTGTATTAGTGCGTAGAGCAGGGATATCTAGTGTGCTACTTTGGATAAGCCTTCAATTAGATTTCCTATGTTCCTATGTTCGCCTGGCTTTCTATTGTTAAACTTAATCCACTTAATCATTATATTAGGTGACACATTTTAAATACAGTCTTATTAAGAACCGCCAAGCCCACATTATTAGCCCCCGCCTCCGGAGGGAGCCATCTATTTGTCACTATTTGTGAAATGTCTCTTAAACCGTGTTTTTCCAGTGACAAAGCAGGGTTTCTTTTTTCTCTCTTTTTCCGTTGTCGTCTCTCTTCCTCCTCTCTATATGACCCATTTCCTAGAGCAGAGTGATGCATTAGATGCTTTACTAACACCTGTTTCCTCAACACAGAATGTTTTCCACTTGGAGATGCTCTTTTGATCTCTATCTTGTTCCAATTTTGTATCACTGGTGGCTCATATTTTCCCTCCAATACTCTTTTGTAACTCTCTGTTGCTCTTGAGGGCATGGACACAAAAATATATGTTTCCTCCACTGATTGTGCTATTCTAATTAGTCTCTTTCTCACTGTAAAATGTCACAACTCAAAACTGCAGACAAATTAACTTTCCCCATTTCTCTTTTACAGCTTGTTGGGTTCATCTATGCCTGTTATGTGGTGAAGCTCATCTCAGAAGAGGAGGACAGCTGTGAGTATTGCCATTCAGCGACTATTGTAGATCTAGGAGAAATATAGCTCAGTGCTATCTCACCTCATGTACCTCAGTTGCCCCGTTCACGTCATGTCGGAAACTCAGGACCTCAGAGTTAAAATGAACGTAAATTATTTGCGTATTGGTTGATTCTGATAATTTCCAAGTGGGAAACTATTGTATCATCTTTCTACAACGAGTAAGCAAGTCGGAAATGTCAGAGTTTCCGACATGACGTGAACGTGGCAAGTGAAACGCACACCTTTTATTCATAAGCTTTACCTGACCAATCACATAACTCCAATTACTGATGTTTTGTTACTATAGGACTAATGAGCCATATTCCTGGACTCGCTCCATAATATAATAACTCATTATTTTACATCCAGGTAAATATATACAGTATGTCTGGCTCAAGGCTGACATCTCTGTATTCCTGCTTTTACAGAGTAATTTATTTACTCTTCTGGTCGGATCTTTAGATTTAGCCAAGTTTAATACTCCAGCAAACATTTGGATTTAAAAGTCCAATTGCCTTACTCCGAGATGCATTAATTATTCTCTTTGGCCACTGCCTCATTTTTACAAGATTAGAAAGCAAAACATATATTGGGACAGGAATTACTTTTTGTGTTATCGTCATTTATAATTAATATTGATTGTCCCAAGACATGTGCAACTTCTCCTTGTTACCGGTCTTGCTTTGGAAACATAGTATGTGTTGGAAAGAATGCATTTGCAAACTACCCCGGCATGCTAGATCAATACCATTTAGTTTTTAGCAATCTCTCTCGCATTCTCTCCATTTGTGACATTCGTCACCAAGCAACAGACATAAAGAGAAAGAAGGAACGAGAGGGGATAGAGAGCGAGAAAGAGAGAGCGGGGGTCACAAGAGGCGATTGTACGTGATTGCACACTGTACATGCCTTCTCGATTGTGTCAGACATGTTTTCACTATGTTACCTCCAGTTTCATAATTACAGTTATTAGAATTGAATTTGGTGTTGGATGCAGCAAGCCTTTATTAGCAAGCCTTTATTACAGTTTATTTCGATTGCTAACAAGCATAGTTCAATACTGCGGATACATGGGCAAACTCTAAATACAGTTATCACAACAACACTCTATGTGGCAACCTGTGGATCATTTGTCATTGCTTTGACACAAAATGCATTCAATGACAACATCTTTCAAATTACATAAATACTTGTCTCACAAAAACACATTTACCAACAAAACTCTATGTATCTACAGACCATTTTGCAAATGTTAAGATACTAGGGGTGTAACGATCCATCTACTACATCGATGTATCGATTTATATTTCTATGATCCAACTACATCGATCTGTGCTCGGCGAGTTGGCCTTTTGGACAACATATATCAATCTAACATCGTTTTAAAATGTAATAAATCGATTGTATCGATACTAGGAAATAACCCATTGGATTTAAGCACGTCAGACTTTATATGGATGTTTTTTCTTAGCACTTTTAATGATAAAGGCTTTAAACATTACTCGATTCAGTCTGCCTATCCGTGACGTCATCGCCCCGCGCCAGCAGCAGCGCAAAGGCGCAAAGACAACAAAACATAGCATGGCGGACGACAGAGGAGAAGCCGACGAGCGAGAAATTATCAAGCCACCATTGCGGTCCTTACAAGAAACAGGAATCTAGGAAACTTCACCTGCACTGTCCAGTATCCAGGTATTTATTTCAGTCACACTGGTTGAATTTTTGGCTAAAAGGTTACTGAATCGATTTCAAGTCACTGAATCGTTTCGGATCGTATCGTTCTAAATGAACCAATATCGTCCTTGAATCGTATCGACAACCACGAATCGTGATACAAATCGAATCGTTGTTAAAACGAATCGTTACACCCCTATAAGATACCCTTATCAAAACTGTTAAACTCAAGTTCAAAAGCTACTGACAATTGAATTAGATTGCAATTTTTTACATTGCTACAGTAAAAGCAAAATAGAAATTCTACAATAAAAATAATAATAATAATAACTTAATTATTCACAGCTGATTTTCATTCTACATTACGTAACTGAAGACCTACCCAGGTGTTTTCCCTTTTTATGTCATTACCATCTCTACAAAAGGGGACATCTTTGGAATATATTTTACATAAACATGAACCCAGCCAGAGATCGTGTAGTGGCTTACAAACATGGAAGAGTTGCTGGGAGAGGCAGAGGATTATGTATCCGTGGTGGGAGACGACTGAGGGGAAGACCCAGAGTTGTAGTGTCAGATGAGACTAGGGCTACAATCATTGATGATGTTGTCAATCATGGTCTATCAATGAGAGATGCTGGTCTCAGAGTGCAGCTAAATTTGCAATGCTCAACTGTGTCATCTATTATAAGAACCTTCCAGCAAACTAACAGGTAAGATATTCATTCTGCATGGGCATCTAACTGTACTGAATATTACTGTAGAGTAGTAAATGGAGAAAAAGCTCTCCGAACCACTTGTGTGTAATTTTATTTCTGTTTTCTGTCATTGTTGACATGGTCAGTAGCAACAATGCCATAAAACTCAGACAAATTCAAGAGAGAGTGTTGGCAGACAATAATACATTTCAAAATGTTGAAAGTGTAAGCACAATAACCATTGCTAGAGTCTTGACAAAGCATAATATCAGCATGAAGCAGGTGTACACTGTTCCCTTTGAGAGGAACTCTGATCGTGTCAAGGAACTCCGGTACCAATATGTCCAGGTAAGATGTCTATATCCTGTAATACAGTACTGTTTTTACTGTAAACAAAACCCACCAGAGCACTGTACACTCAGCAGTGATTTCAGTTACAGTATACTGTAATGTAAACTACTGTTAGAGAATAACTGTTATGTTGCCCTGTGGATTTACTATATTTTAGAGTGTCATGGAGCTTGAAGCCAGGCCAAGACATGTTCGTCTTTGTGGATGAGGCTGGTTTTAACATGGCCAAAACACGCCGACATGGAAGGAATGTGATTGGGAAAAGAGCAACAGTGAATGTCCCGGGCCAGAGGGGTGCCAACATCACAATGTGTGCCGCAATATCGTCTGAAGGATTGCTTTTACATAAACCACTAATTGGGCCACACAACACAGAGCGCCTCATTTCATTCATGGATGACCTCTATGGAAGGCTTTTGCCAGGTGAAGAAAGATGGCAAGTCAGAAGAAATATGGAAACCTTGGGTGATTGTATGGGACAATGTGGTATTTCACCACTCCCATGCAGTCACAGAGTGGTTTGCAGCCCATCCCAGGATGGTGTCACTTTTCCTCCCCCCTTACTCTCCCTTCCTCAAACCCATAGAATAATTATTTTCCTCATGGAGGTGGAAAGTTTATGACCACCATCCACATGATCAAATGTCACTCTTGGATGCAATGAATGCAGGAGGCCTGGATATCTCTGCAGAAGATTGCCAGGGATGGATCAGGCATGCAAAGAGATTCTTTCCCAGGTGTATTGCGCGAGAGGCCATACGGTGTGAACTTGTGGCCCAATACAGCAGACAGGGTTGACTAGCATTGTTATATATCTGTTTCATTTGGACAATATGCTATGCATATTCATAGTGTGTATACACTTTTTTGTTTGTTTAACAGTACTGGAATCATTTATTTTTGTGTATTTTGGAATTACTCTGCAAAAAGCAAAATACAGTAATTTGCAAAAATACAGTAAATTGTATTGAAGCATATTGCAGCCTTTCTGCTTTATTTCTTTACATATCTTGCAGGACATTCTATACAGTACAGGTTTGCCACGCTTCTTTTGTAAAAATGACTGTTGGTTAATCTAATAAAATATGAAACTAAAGACAAATTGACACATTTTCAATTGGTAGCTGTTTTTAGAGTTTTGTAGGTCATGATGCTATGACTGACAAAGTGTGCATGTCGTGAGAGACTGTTAGCTTTCATTTGGTAGAAAGATTTGCTTTTGAGACATGTAGGATGTGCATTGCCAAGTTGCATGTTGTTTTGATAACTGTATTTAGAGTTTTGCACATGTATCCGCAGTATTGAACAATGCTTGTTAGCAATCGAAAAAAACTGTAAGAGTGCCCGGCTCCCCTAGGTCCTCCCCTAGGTCCTCCCCTAGGTCCTCCCCTAGGTCAGTACACTAACAATACTTTTAGTGTACTGACATTATACCTGACTGCTGGTTAGTGTGGTCACAACCCAACATACAGTACTGCTCACCAGCAATAGGTATTCATATACAAAGTTCCAGTGGTGGTGGAGGAAGGCTTTACCTCTAATAACTGTGTGATCACCTTCAATATGTACAGACAGTACACTGAATATGGGAGCTGTTATGAGAGATATTACTAAGAGATTCATAGTGTGTGCGGTGAGGTTGCTCCCTCAGGCCAGAAAAAGATTGAGTCAAATAAGTGATTCAGCACTTAGTAGCTATTTCCTCTACATTTAGCATGGGAATCTGAGTGTAAAAAATGCTGCACTTTTCCTGGCTCTGCTGGAGCCCCTGTGAGGGAGCCAACACTAGGCAGGCAGGAGTGCTGAACCACGACCCAACCAAACGTGAGTCTCTCATCTACCTGAGATTGCCTATCAGACCATGTCTCTCTCTCTCTAAAGAATATCCCCAGACATAGCTTTCCCATCTTTAGAGCCCAAATGTCACTGCCCAGAATGGGGAGTAACTCAATCTGGCATATTATATAGCCCATCCTGGATAAGTAAAGGATTCCCTCAGGCATTGTTATGATAAAAGTCATTTTGGTCCCAATTACGAGCAGATTATATTTGCCACTCGATAATGGCAGTAAGAAATGTGCCATTCAGGGGAAATCAAGCTTAAATTGGAATTTACCCTTGACAATCTCATTGATGTATTTGATGTATTCCAGAGTTGGAATTTAAAGAACCTGAAAAAAGCCCATGAAGTATAATACTATATTTGCAGTGGGAGCAGGGTGGTGGTGATCATTTCCGTCATCTAGCTGTGCTTAATTTGGCCAAACACAGAGGAATAATATTGTCCAACATATCCTCCAGTGAATGAGAATGATATTGATGGTTTGATCCCTGAGGCATGAGGAAACACTAATCTGGGAGCCATATTGGCCATTACAGCTCTAATTAATATAGTACATGAAGCACCTCAGCGAAGTTAATGAACAGCTAAAACCAATCAACACGCTCACTCCGTAATTACAGCTACTATCAAGGGTAATGTCCCAGGGTCCATTTTAAAGAAAGGATGGTATTTTAAAGTATTTTGCCTCCAAGAGAGGAGAGAGAGAGTAAAGATGAGAGAAAGGGAATCAAGATGCAGCTAGCAGTGTGTTCAAGGTGCTGTAAATACTTTTTTTGCGTTCATAACAAGGAAATTAGGTTGCAGCTTCCTCTATGGGATTTGCAATCAGGTTCAGTGTACCAGGAAGGTGAAATGTCATGTTGATTGGCCCTCGGCGGCATTTCATTTGCTACTGCTTTGTCATAACAACTTGTTGTGTGTACTTAAGACAAAGCAATTTGGAGACATAGACCAAGTCATGCTGACTGCAATTCTCAACAATACTGCCATTAAACCTTCCCCTATAGCTAAAGCCTACTGAATAAAGGCCAATCAATATGTGCCTATATCTTTCGGTGAGGGGGGGACTTTATATCTCTGAATGCTAATAGTGTTTTACTGGAATCTTTCAGGGCTCTTTGTATAGATATAGGCTACTAATAATCCACCTTAGCCATTAGCCATGTTTTAGTGTGTTTCGTCATCAAGTGAGCACCATTTTTCATATTAGCATGGTAAATATAAGTAGCAGCAGGCATTTAACATTATTGCCTCCATCAAAAGGAAAATATAAAAATAGCTTTTCTATTACATAATTGTTCCCTTCAGTCAGTCGGTCACTCAGTGTAACATTCTATGGGGAGTCAATGACCAATCATATTCACCTTAAGAAAACTGAAATTACGCCCAATGGGCCAATGCCGAGCCCGCCCTCAGAAGCCCTGCCTTCCTGGCTATAATACCAGGGCTCGCATTAATTTCCTCTATGCTTCACTCTTCAGCTCTGAAGGAAGAACGTGTCACGCAACTTTTGAAGCACACAAAGACTACGAAATTCAGCTCCGACTTAGGTGTCTGTTAGTAGGGAGAGAGTTCTAGTCCCAATAGATGTTGCGGATTTTGACTCTTGGTATCGGTTTTTGTTTTTGCTAAAAACCCACTACCTTCTGCACTGCTTGTGTAGCCAGTACTTCCTTGCTTTAGTAAGATGGCCAGTGGTAAGAGTAAGTTAAAAAAGACTAACCAGCCGAGTTGGAACCTCCGACCGTGCCCTAGGGCATGTGATTTCACAATGAAAATGAAAGATACTCATGAGTGCTGTCCTGTTTGCCTTGAGTGGAAACACACTCAGGAGGCCTTGGCTCGGACCAGTTCGTGTAACCATTGTCACCGGTTGGGTTCAACTTCCATTGGGCGTCGGGCTGACTTTGTGAGAAAGATTGGGGCTGCTGGCGAAGGGTTTCCGGTGAAGTGACCTCGGGATTGGGGTTGTCTGAGGCCGGGAGAGAGCAGCAGCGGTGGTCGGAGTTGATAGGGCTGTCATCCCAGCCAAGTGAGGCTCATTCCGATTTCTCTGGCAGTGATCGGATTCCGGGGATGATATACTGTACTATCCCTGGCTGGCTCTGGAGGGTTTTCAGAGTGTGAATCTAATTACATAAATCCGGGGCAGCCTTGGCTTTGGGTTCGGCGGGGGAGAGTGAACCATTGGTGGTTAATACGCCTTTGATGGACCTGTGTCGTAGGGCAACAGATCACCTGGGGGTGGATTGGCCATCTTCTCCCCCACAGCAGAGTTCCTCTAGGTTTGGGGGAAGGTATCTACCTCCTCTCCCTGCAGCTGTGAAGTGTCGCATACCCCTGTTTAAGGATTTTGCCGATGAGCTAAAGGCGACCCAAGATTCCTCTCTACCAGGTTATGGTGAGTTCATGAATGTACAGGGTATGGAGGAGGCGGGGCTGATTTGCACACCACCGATGGATGTAAAGCTGGCAAGTTACTGACCTCCAGGGGCTAACAAAGGGGCTAATCCTAGCACGGTGCTTCCAAATAAACAGTGCCGGTTCTCGGCGGATCAGCTGGACAAAGTATACCAGGCCTAGGGTGTGGCAGCCCGGTTGTTGAATGTGGTCACAATGCTGCAGATGTATCATATCGATTTGCTGAAAGAGCTGAATAAGACTGTGGAGGCGGGGAAGACGGTTTCAGAGCTTTTCGTTGAAATGCGCGCTACGGCTGATTTTGGATGTCTGTCCTGCTATACTATCCTGTCTGTGGGGGAAAGTATGGGGGTGACAGTGGTGGCTCAGCACCACCTGTAGTTGACGTTGTCCTGGATTCCTGAGAGGGACATGCAGATGTATTTGGATGAGCCAGTTTCGCAAACAAGATTGTTTGTCTCGACTATGGAGTCCTTACAGGCACGTTTCGAATAGAAACAAAAACAGGACGCAGTTCTACGTGTCCTTTTCCCATGAAAATCCTTCGCAGGGGTGACGGGGTCTTCCTCTCCAAGCATGTCCTGTGGCAACAGTGCTCCCAAGTGGCTCGGTTAATGGGGGCAAGTTACTGGTTGCCAAAGTCCCCGAACCCGGTGTGGGACGGATATCAGAACGGGAGTACCACGAAAGCACATTGTTTCAACCCAAGGTTCCTTGGTGTTCAGGGGTATTGAGAGTGCGATATCATCCAGGTGTGGGCATAATAAACACAGTTCCTTCCCCACAATCAGACACATGGTTGTCAAAAGGATTTGAAAATGAATTATCCCAGTCCTCAGGGTGGCGCTCTGCCCCTTCAGGACATAATGTATGAGAGACTGGCAGCGTGCCCCCTGTCCAGTGGCGGGCATACGCAGTTTCACCATGGGTGATGAGGACAGTGACGAGGGGGTACGGACTGCAGTTTGCTGTGCGTCCTCCTCCTTTTCGTGGCATCATTACGTCAATGGTCCCTGAGGTCCTAGTGCCTGCCTTGAAAGAGGAGATTTCCTCTCTCCTTCAAAACCATCTATTCGGGTGGTCCCCGTGTCAGAAGTACAGAGCGGCTGGTACAGCCGGTACTTCATAGTTCCCAAGAGCGATGGAATGTTGCATCCCATCCTGGACTTGCGTGTTTTAAACATGCACCTCAATGTTTGCAATTTCAAAATGCTCACACTTTGCTGGCTATTGCAGTCGGTGCGTCCCAGCGATTGTTTCACGTCCATAGATCTGAAGGATGCGTATTTTCATGTGTCTATACATCCTCTCCACAGAAAGCTTCTGAGGTTTCATTTTGAGGGTGTGGCCTACTGTATTTCGGGCTCTCCCTATCGCCCCACACCTTTTCTATGGTGGTGGAGGTGGCTTTGGCACCTGTGTGGTGCCAGGGGATCAGAGTATTGGCCTATCTAGATGATTGGCTGGTCGTAGCAGCGTTGAGGGAACAGGTGGAGCTCCACACTGTCATGCTGGTTTCCCATATTCAATCTCTGGGGTTCTTAGTGAATCACAAGAAAAGTTGTTTGACTCTGGCTCAGTGCATTCCGTTTTTGGGTCTTGATCTGGACTCGGTTCTGAATCATGTGTTTTTGTCCCAACAGAGGAGGGACGCATTCTGGCTCGGTCTGGCATGATTTCAGCTGGGACAATCGGTGCCTTTTCGCTTGTGCCTGCGGTTATTGGCTCTGATGGCCTTTATGATAGCTGGGGTGCCTCTGGGACTTCTGTTGATGCGTCTGTTTCAATGTTGTGTGATTGCTACACGCCTGGATGCATCTCGCCACTGCCATCGGTGGCTCAAGGTATCCCTGTCGTGCCTAAGGGCGTTGACTCCTGCAGGGTGATCACAACAGACACATCCTTACTGGGATGGGGAGCGCTGTGTGTGGGGAAAAAAACACTGATTTTATAGGACCCCCCTTATAGTTGTTTATTAACCATTATTTTACCAGGTATATTGACAGAAAACATAGTGCACTACTTTCTCTTGTACACTAAAGACCCGGGGAAGAGTTGCAGGGGAGAGAAGAGAAGAAGGTGCCTATTTGAAAGCTAGAAAAAAATGTGTAGCTCGCAACATTTTATTTTTTTAAAGTAGCTCTCATGCTAGAAAAGGTTGGAGAACCCTGGTCTAAGCCTATGGCACCGACCTTGGACCTGGCTATGGTCCTGGACGCTCTATGTGGGCCTCCGTTTGAACCATTGGAGTCTGTGGACCTGAAGGTCCTTTCCTACAAGACTGCCCTGCTCATGGCCTTGTCGTTGGCCAAGAGTGTTGGGGATCTTGACGCGCTATCAGTACACCCTTCCTGTTTGGAGTTCGCGGCTGGCGACTCCAAAGTGATGTTATGTCCTAATGCAGCTTTTGCTCCCAATGTTATGGCTATATCTAACAGGTCCCTGGCTTTCAAGCTGTTCCCTTTCTCACCTCCTCCATTTGCTTCCAGTGAACAACGGAGGTTGCATGGCCTGTGTGCTTCACACATGTAAAAAATAAATTAGTACAAATCCAAATAACTTCACAGATCTTCATTGTAAAGGGTTTAAACACTGTTTCCAATGCTTGTTCAATTAACCATAAACAATTAATGAACATGCACCTGTGGAACGGTCGTTAAGACACTAACAGCTTACAGATGGTAGGCAATTAAGGTCACAGTTATGAAAACTTAGGACACTAAAGAGGCCTTTCTACTGACTCTGAAAAACACCAAAAGAAAGATGCCCAGGGTCCCTGCTCATCTGTGTGAACGTGCCTTAGGCATACTGCAAGGAGGCATGAGGACTGCAGATTTGGCCAGGGCAATAAATTGCAATGTCCGTACTGTGAGATGCCTAAGACAGCGCTACCGGGAGACAGGATGGACAGCTGATCATCCTCGCAGTGGCAGACCACGTGTAACAACACCTGCACAGGATCGGTACATCCGAACATAACACCTGCGGAACAGGTACAGGATGGCAACAACAACTTCCCGAGTTACACCAGGAACGCACAATCCCTCCATCAGTTCTTAGACTGTCCGCAATAGGCTGAGAGAGGCTGGACTGAGGGCTTGTAGGCCTGTTGTAAGGCAGGTCCTCACCTGACATCACCGGCAACAACGTCGCCTATGGGCACAAACCCACCGTTGCTGGACCAGACAGGACTGGCAAAAAGTGCTCTTCACTGACGAGTCGCAGTTTTGTCTCACCAGGGGTGATGGTCGGATTCGCGTTTATCGTCGAAGGAATGAGCGTTACAAAGAGGCCTGTACTCTGGAGCGGGATCGATTTGGAGGTGGAGGGTCCATCATGGTCTGGGGTGGTGTGTCACAGCATCATCGGACTGAGCTTGTTGTCATTGCAGGTAATCTCAACGCTGTGTGTTACAGGGAAGACATCCTCCTCCCTCATGTGGTACCCTTCCTGCAGGCTCATCCTGACATAACCCTCCAGCATGACAATGCCACCAGCCATATTGGTCGTTCTGAGTGTGATTTCCTGCAAGACAGGAATGTCAGTGTTCTGCCATGGCCAGTGAAGAGCCCGGATCTCAATCCCATTGAGCACATCTGGGACCTGTTGGATCGGAGGGTGAGGGCTAGGGCCATTCACCCCAGAAATGTCCAGGAACTTGCAGGTGCCTTCGTGGAAGAGTGGGGTAACGTCTCACAGCAAGAACTGGCAAATCTGGTGCAGTCCATAAGGAGGAGATGTACTGCAGTACTTAATGCAGCTGGTGGCCACACCAGATACTGACTGTTACTTTTGACCCCCCCTTTGTTCAGGGACACATTATTCAATTTCTGTTAGTCACATGTCTGTGGAACTTGTTCAGTTTATGTCTCAGTTGTTGAATCTGGTTATGTTCATACAAATATTTACACATGTTAAGTTTGCTGAAAATAAATGCAGTTGATAGTGAGAGGACGTTTCTTTTTTTGCTGAGTTTATATGGATGGAACCAAGGATATCTGCGTTTGTGACCAGCTTTTTGTCTGTTTCGATAATCCAGCTCAGGGTAGGGTACTTTCTTGGGTTGTCTCCCTGGCATATGACAGCAAAGGACAAGGGTTGCCTAGGGGTGTGGCAGCTTCTAGGGTATTGTTCAGGGGCATGACGATTGGCGATACCTGTGCTGCAGCACAGTTGGGGTTCTAACCCAGTGTGGCTCATAGTGTTCTTATGGCTGAGTCCAGGAGTGGGTGTTAGGCAGCGTGCAGGTTGCGCATTTATCCGGGTTACCACAGTTCCCTGTGGGTTTGAGCCTTAGGCTGCCTTGGGGTGCGGCAGCGCCTAAAGTGCGCATGATCAGGGTTACCATAGTTTCCTGTGTGTTTGAGCCTTGGGCTGCCGTGGCAGCGTGCGAGTACACAGTTTCCAGGTTACTGCAGGTTTCCTATGGGTTTGAGCCTCAGGCTGCCGTGGTTCATCGACTCTGGTCGATGCTATGCAGCGTGCGTGTGCGCTTTGGACTTGGCCTGTAGTGTCAGCATGTCAGTGTGCATAGCCAAGTTGCAGCAGGTTCTGATTCCCTATATTTGGCTCTGACAGTTCAGGCCTCATGAGGCTCTGACAGTTCAGGCTTCTCGGGTACCTATTAGGGGGGAAATGTGGCTTCTGTAACCAGGGGAGAACTTAGTGATTTGTAGGCCCCAGGGAGATGCCAGTTCTATGGGATTTATAGTAAAGACATGTAATTTAAATGTGAAAATGTATTACCTTTTAATGTGCCATGTACCCAACCAGTCATGGTTTTTTCATCTGATTATCAAAAAGTAGGTTACCTTCGCACGTTTATCCAAAGTAATTCTAGCATTCGAACAGTGCACTGTGCACCCGACAACTTTTCTTCAATTCGCAAGTGGCTGAAACTATCTCACCGGAGAAAGCATCCAAGCAAACGAAAAAACGCACTATGCCATACTCTTGTTGGCCAGACAGCATAAGATACATGGGCTACACATACAGTTCCTTCAGAAACTATTCATACCCCTTGACTTTTTCCAGATTTTATTGTGTTACAGCCAGAATTTAAAATGGATTAAAATGAGATTTTGTGTCACTGGCCTACACACAATACCACATAATGGCAAAGTGCAATTATGTTTTTACATTTTTTTTTACAAGTTAATAAAAAATGAAAAGCTGAAATGTCTTGAGTCAATAAGTATTCAACCCCTGTGCTATGGCAAGCCTAAATAAGTTCAGGAGTACAAATTTGCTTAACAAGTCACATAATAATTTGCATGCTCTGTGTGCTATAATAATGTAATCTCTGTACCCCACACATACAGTACAATTATCTATAAGGTCTCTCAGTCGAGCAGTGAATTTCAAAAACATATTCAACCACAAAGACCAGGGAGGTTTTCCAATGCCTCGCAAAGAAGGGCACCTATTTGTAGATGGTTAAACATTTTAAAAGCAGACATTGAGAATCTCTTTGAGCATGGTGAAGTTATGAATTACACTTTGGATGGTGTATCAATACACCCAGTCACTACAAAGATACAGCCGTCCTTCCTAACTCAGTTCCTTACTCAGAAACAGCTCAGAGATTTCACCATGATGCTAATGGTGACATTAAAACAGTTAGTTTAATGGCTGTGATAGGAAAACTATAGGCGGATCAACAACGTTGTAGTTACTCCACAATACTCACCCAAATGACAGAGTGAAAAGAAGGAACCCTGTACAGAATAAAAATATTCCAAAACATACATCCAGTTTGCAATAAGTCACAAAAGTAAAACTGCTAAAAATGTGGCAAAGAAATTTACTTTATGTCCTGAATACAAAGAGTTAGGCTATGTTCGGGGCAAATCCAACACAATACATCACTGAGTACCACTCTTCATATTTTCAAGCATGGTGGTGGCTGCATCAGGTTATGGGTATGCTTGTCATCAGCAAGGACTAGGGAGTTTTTTATGATACAAATACATGGAATACAGCTAAGCACAGGCAAAATCCTAGCGGAAAACCTGGTTCAGTCTGCTTTCCAACAGACACTGGGAGACAAATTCACCTTTCAGCAGGACAATACTGTAAACACAAGACCAAATATACACTGGAGTTGCTTACCAAGATGACATTGAATGTTCCTGAGTGGCCTAGTTACAGTTTTGACTTAAATCACCTTGAAAATCTATGGCAAGTCTTGAAAATGGCTGTCTAGCAATGATCAACAACCAACTTGACAGAGCTTGACGAATTTTTATATTGCACAATCCAGGTGTGCAAAGCTCTTAGAGACTTACCCAGAAAGACTCACAGCTGTAATCGCTGCCAAAGGTGATTCTAACATGTATTGTCTCAGGGGTGTGAATACTTATGTAAATTAGATATCTCTGTATTTATTTTCAATATATTTGCAACAATGTCTAAATACATGTTTTCACTTTGTCATTATGGGATATTGTGTGAAGATGGTGAGAGAGAAAAAATCTATTTAATCCATTTTTAATTCAGGCTGTGACAGAACAAAATGTTGAATAAGTCAAGGGGCATGAATACTTTCTGAAGGCACTGTACATGTCCTCTGCCTCGATGACGATGGCAGTATTATCAGCAGCACCTGTCTTTTTTACTAAAGAAAACTTAGGCAATATTTCTGTAAAAATTACATCTTCTTTCTTTTTCTTTTCTCTGCCATGCTCTGAAAGCGCCTCATTGCTGCAGCTTAATTTCAATGAAAGTCATGTTTGCAATCATATCGCGTGAAACAATGCACAGGAACTCTGTCAGGGTGGAATAGTCCATTATTATGAACAAGTCCATGGGTGATTAATGACACATGTTTCTACCATTATGAGAAAAACTTGGATAATATTAATATTGATATGAAACATATGTATATGTATGGAAATAAATTATTGGCGGGGGTTGGGGGGTCTCGAAATGGAGCATGGGGGATCTCAAGTGGAGAAATTATATATTTTTGTAAAAGATTACAAGTAAAAATATACAGTGGGGGAAAAAAGTATTTAGTCAGCCACCAATTGTGCAAGTTCTCCCACTTAAAAAGATGAGAGAGGCCTGTAATTTTCATCATAGGTACACGTCAACTATGACAGACAAATTGAGATGAAAAAAAATCCAGAAAATCACATTGTAGGATTTTTAATGAATTTATTTGCAAATTATGGTGGAAAATAAGTATTTGGTCACCTACAAACAAGCAAGATTTCTGGCTCTCACAGACCTGTAACTTCTTCTTTAAGAGGCTCCTCTGTCCTCCACTCATTACCTGTATTAATGGCACCTGTTTGAACTTGTTATCAGTATAAAAGACACCTGTCAACACCTCAAACAGTCACACTCCAAACTCCACTATGGCCAAGACCAAAGAGCTGTCAAAGGACACCAGAAACAAAATTGTAGACCTGCACCAGGCTGGGAAGACTGAATCTGCAATAGGTAAGCAGCTTGGTTTGAAGAAATCAACTGTGGGAGCAATTATTAGGAAATGGAAGACATACAAGACCACTGATAATCTCCCTCGATCTGGGGCTCCACGCAAGATCTCACCCCGTGGGGTCAAAATGATCACAAGAACGGTGAGCAAAAATCCCAGAACCACACGGGGGGACCTAGTGAATGACCTGCAGAGAGATGGGACCAAAGTAACAAAGCCTACCATCAGTAACACACTACGCCGCCAGGGACTCAAATCCTGCAGTGCTAGACGTGTCCCCCTGCTTAAGCCAGTACATGTCCAGGCCCGTCTGAAGTTTGCTAGAGTGCATTTGGATGATCCAGAAGAGGATTGGGAGAATGTCATATGGTCAGATGAAACCAAAATATAACTTTTTGGTAAAAACTCAACTCGTCGTGTTTGGAGGACAAAGAATGCTGAGTTGCATCCAAAGAACACCATACCTACTGTGAAGCATGGGGGTGGAAACATCATGCTTTGGGGCTGTTTTTCTGCAAAGGGACCAGGACGACTGATCCGTGAAAAGGAAAGAATGAATGGGGCCATGTATCGTGAGATTGTGAGTGAAAACCTCCTTCCATCAGCAAGGGCATTGAAGATGAAACGTGGCTGGGTCTTTCAGCATGACAATGATCCCAAACACACCGCCCGGGCAACGAAGGAGTGGCTTCGTAAGAAGCATTTCAAGGTCCTGGAGTGGCCTAGCCAGTCTCCAGATCTCAACCCCATAGAAAATCTTTGGAGGGAGTTGAAAGTCTGTGTTGCCCAGCGACAGCCCCAAAACATCACTGCTCTAGAGGAGATCTGCATGGAGGAATGAGCCAAAATACCAGCAACAGTGTGTGAAAACCTTGTGAAGACTTACAGAAAACATTTGACCTGTGTCATTGCCAACAAAGGGTATATATCAAAGTATTGAGAAACTTTTGTTATTGACCAAATACTTATTTTCCACCATAATTTTCAAATAAATTCATTATAAATCCTACAATGTGATTTTCTGGATTTATTTTCTCATTTTGTCTGTCATAGTTGACGTGTACCTATGATGAAAATTACAGGCCTCTCTCATCTTTTTAAGTGGGAGAACTTGCACAATTGGTGGCTGACTAAATACTTTTTTCCCCCACTGTATATATATTATGCCCAGCTCATGAGGCCTCTTGATGATTTGAAGCCTGAGGTGATTGCCTCTTCTGCCTAGTGGTAAGTCTGTCACTGTCTGTAACCTCTTTTTGGAGCTGGTGTAACCTGTGTGTGCTTGGGCTGCCGTGGGTCTCCTTGTTTGGTACCCTCTGAGCCGGCTTGGGGTGTGATTGTATGTCCCCATAGTATGTTATACCGAGTGATCGACTGAAAGGGAACGTACAGTTATGAATATAACTACTGTTCCCTGAAGGAGGGAACGAGGTATAACATATTTTGGCCCCGCGCCGTCAGGGGATTTGGGCTCGCTGAAAAGCGGTACTGAATTGAGGAAAGCGAGCCCCGGTATTATATCCAGGAAGGCGGGGCTTCTAAGGGCGGGCTCGGCATCCATTGGCCCATTGGGCGTGATTTCAGTTTTCTTCAAGTGAATATGATTGGCCGTTTACTCCCCATAGTATGTTATACCTCATTCCCTCCTTCAGGGAACAGTAGTTATATTCATAACTGTACGTTCCCTTTCAGTCGATCACTCGGTATAACATACTATGGGGACATACAATCACACCCCAAGCCGGCTCAGAGGGTACCAAACAAGGAGACCCACGGCAGCCCAAGCACACACAGGTTACACCAGCTCCAAAAAGAGGTTACAGACAGTGACATTTTCCTGTGTGTTACATATGAGCATTTACTCTGCAGAACAATACTGATACAATACAATACTTAAGTACTAAAGCTACATTTACTGGGATTAAATAAACATAAAAGTTTTTTTCTCCAGAGGATGTAGTGCAAACCTTTATTGTATTCTTAGCCTTTTATTGAAACTTCCTGATTGAGATGTGGCCAGTCTATCTCCAGATCTTAAATTGGGCACGTTCTGTCTTACCTCTGCAGGTCCTCTGATAAGCCTGATCACAGTACAGAGGTTAATGCCTACAATGAAGGCCAACAAAGATTTAGAGCTTTTGGTGAACGTCCCTTAAAATGTACCATTAGAATGATGATAATGCCCAACCTTCCATCTCCTCCCATTAATGGCGCTAGAGAGGGGAGGGGGAGCGCATCAGCAAATTTATTCGGCTTATCTCAGTGTTTCGTTTGTCTTAAGAGACTCAGATGCATAAAGACATCAGATCGTTATCGTGCTTTTGCACCTCCGTCTTTTTGGTTTAGGCCCAGATACCTAGACCTGCTGGCCGGTCTCTGTGGAGGGCTGGGCCCTAATCCTGTCTAGTTTGTTATTCTGTGTGATCTGCTAATCCAACAGGCCATGCTCCCCGAGCATTGCTCCACCGCGGATATCGCCCCTACCCAGCCCTTTGACGGTCCGGACACTGATCATCCACTGCCTGGGATTATCACAAAGACACAAGCACGCACACGCTTATTTAGAGACACAGAACCACACACACACACAGACACACACACACACACACCTTTGTTTGATCTCACAGTAACCAGATGTCCTCTTTTTCTTCTTCTATTTGTCTCCAGTTGATTTTATAGGAGGGTTCGACTCCTACGGTTATCAAGGGCCTCAGAAGACATCCCATTTGCAACTACAACCCATGTACATGTAAGTGCACTGTAGCTACATCTCTTCACACCTCCCATTACAGTACTTCTGAAAGGTTTTCTCCTGACTGTGGCTTAGCCTTGTCTTGTCTGGGTGACATTTCACTATGTTGTCACACTTCAGTCTATAAATTGGGCGAATAGGACTAGCCTGAGGACATTAGAATGTAAGGCAGAGAGGAGTCTCATAGATAAATAATGCTAGTGTCAATACAGCTTAGGAAATAGCTTGGGTCAACACTGAGGTAGGGGCTGTTTGTATCTGGACTCCTGAAAGGTTGAGATTTGCTTGAGAGGAAATGAGGAGAGGAACACAGGATGTTCAGTCTTTGAGAGACTTAAAAGGATTTCCCTACTTGACACTGAATGGATCAGAGATTTTGTTTTATAATCCTGTGTACAGTGCAGGCTGGTCAACATATCATACACTGGAAATAGACCGTAATCCACTCCTACTGTATAAAGAGGTATCCTCGAAAGCTGGTCTCATAGGTATGTTGAACTGTAATGTAGATGTACAATGCACAGGAGGTTGGTGGCACTTTAATTGGGGAGAACGGGCACGTGGTAATGACTGGAGCGGAATTAGTGGAATGGTAACAAATACATCAAACACATGGTTTCCAGGTGTTTGATGCCATTCCATTTACTCTGTTCCGGACATTATTATGAGCCGTTTTCCCCTCAGCAGCTTCCTGTGGAACAATGGGAATATCATTTTCACAATGACAGTGACCAAAAACAAGTGAGGATGATGCTGTTCATAATGCAACACACTATATAATGCACTGATTAGTTATATAGGTATTACACTACTCATATATGTGAACATAAAACATTCATAGCAGCCATAGCATCAGCTGCTCATAGCGGACCTACTACTCCCCCCAAAGTCAACTTTTTTATCACATTTCTCTTGGGGTCACATGAGGCGAATTTTTGGGATATCGGGTCCAAGCTGTGCTCATGTACTTTTGTGCCAGATGAGCCCCACAGTGGCAGGAACAGAACAGCCTGGGTATCCCCTGCCTGCCTCTCTCTGTGGAGCACAGGCCTCAGCTGACTGGCCCAGCTAAGTAACACTGATCGTAGGGGGGGAAAACACTGTGAAGCTGTGCCAAGATTTGGAGCAGGGTGTTGACATGTCTGCTGGTGGGGAGAGAGAGGTGGTGGGAAGAGGTAGGGAGGAAGGGAGGGGGTAACAGCCTCTTGCCCAGCCCGACGCCTGTATTAGGTTATTCAGGTTGACTACAATGGAGTGTCTCCTAAATCCTAACCTGCTGTCTGTCACTCTCAGACAGCAATGTATGGAAAAACAGGGAGGGGAGGTGACAATGAAGTGCACATAGGGTGTGTGGACATATCCATTGTCTAATGTGAATGGAATGTGAATGGAATAAGATGTGTTGTATCTGGTCTATTGTTATAATCAGTATTGTGTCATCGGTTATTAGCTGCTGGTTGTACAAGGTCAGCTGAGTTCAGGTGGGAGTCCTCTGTCATTTAAGGGAGTAGGGTTTAGACTTGCACTCAAGGTTATGCGTCAATCCTTTGCCAACATAACTTCTCAATTGTGTCATGAAAGTTCTGCCTATACTTCTCTATAATAACTGGGCAGATAGGTGGCTAATTCCAGGGCATATCACTTTGCCGTCATCACATCAGACAAGAACCATAATTTTCTAATCATAATTTCCTGTATTGCTCAGGGAAAGTGTGTAACTGTCGGTAGGTCAGCATTTAACACATATGGCAAACTTATGGACATATGGACTTATTTGTAACACAGGAGACTGAAACAAACAAAAATGCCATTAAATCAAATCAAATCAAATCAAATTTTATTGGTCACATGCGCCGAATACAACAGGTGCAGACATTACAGTGAAATGCTTACTTTAGTCACAGTCTGGGTCTGGACTAGGGGCCAGGCATGTGCAAGAGCCATTCTGTGGTTTTATGACACCCAATAGGGAAGACAATATAGATTATAAATCATGGACACCAAGATAATGGTGTGGTAGAGGTGCTACACATCATCTTCACGGCTGGGGCCCATTAACAATAGTTCTTATTGGATGTGACAACTGTGAATTACCAAGTTCTTTAGAGAATAGTGTTAGGTGTAATGATTCATGCTTTTTTTTTTCGTGATGTGTTTGTTTTAGCATGAACATACAATATGAACTTGTATTTGTATTTGTCTGTGGCAATGTGCTTTATTGGCACTGACTCATTTTGCTCTTTCTCTTCACAGGTCAAAGTAACAAGGACAGCTGCCTTATGAACCAATCAAATAGAGAGCTACCGTTCTAACTTATTGTCTCATTTCGTAAATGTCTTAAAATAATACAGTGTCTTACAAACTGTGTGGAGAATGTGAGATTCGACACTTTAACCTCAAAGACTCAGAAAAACACACTGGATTTTCTTTGTCTCTCTGCTCAGTGGTGGAGTCACAGTCTGGGTCTGGACTAGGGGCCAGGCATGTGCAAGAGCGCCCTCCTGTGGCTCTGTTGACCTTACAGGATGCATATCTCTCCTCCATTCTGGTTCTTGCTTTCTTTATGACAGCTGAATGACTGTTATATTGAGGGAACAAATTGAATGGATCCCTCTGGACAGCGTTCAAATGGATCAAGATTCCGGACAAAGGGAAACTGTTGGACTTGTGCCAAGTTCTGAGAGCACTAGCTAAGTGGTGCCTGTGTTCCGACTAACTTGATTAGAAATATTATTTGCTTAAGGAATGTTCATAACTGATCAATATGGCTTTAGTCATCAGAAGTAGTTTTATAGCCCCCTTATAAGGAGTTGATTAGAATAAATGTACATGTGAAACCATGTGTTTACAATACATACACTTTGGCCGTTGGAATTCGATCTGAGTTGGGCAATTGAATGGGACAAAACTTTGATGGGATTGAAAAAGCAATCAGTTGTTGTTTCTTACGATGGATGTATTTGTCTTGAAAGTGCCAAGAACAATAGTTAGAGATGAGTTAGACAAGATATTGGATGCTATCCTGAGATACATATTTTTGGAGCTCGTCTCGGGTACATCAGTTAAAAAGTTAATTCGGGGATAACACAATATTTGTTTGCATGAGGTGTCAAAATCTGTTGCATATTTAATCTCTGAAAGCACTGGACCTTATCCCAGACTAGGTAGAGGTGACAGTTGGCCTTTCTGCAGATGTCTTTTCTCTGTAAGGTTATGTGAATTTTGTGATTTTTTAAGACGGCGTGGAGACAAAATGTAACTTCTTTCAATTCTAGACATTTTTTAACATGTGACAGTGTTTACTCTTTTATAGTTGACTAATAATATATTATAGAGAGCTTGGGACAATAAGGTTCTATCTGCATTTTTATCACAATTGAGTTATTGACATAGCCTTGTTCTGTTCAATGTTCTCTACCTATATAAATACCCCAATTCATGTTGTTAAGTTCCAAAGAATACAATATAAAAATAGCTGACACTATTCAAACCAATGAGGGTTCGGAACTTTAAAGCCAATTATCTCAGAATAATCTTTTTACAGATAGAACCTAATAGTCCCAAGCTCTCGTTATGTTGTGGATAAGTGGGCCTTTCTTTTACTCCTAGCTGTATAAAGTGTCAAGGGAAACCTTGGGAACAATATATTGCTGATAGTGGTGTGGTGTGAGGACTAGAAGGAGGTATGTGGTAGAGTTTGTGCTGTGGCTGAAACATTGTGCTTTTGTCTAGAGGACAGCGTGGGAACCCCCTGAAACAACCAGGACTGCCTCAGTTCTCTCATCATCGTCTTAGCATCATCATACTGTAACTGTTCTCCCAGTGAGCAAAACAGTTTGTATATCTCCCACCATGCATATATCCTTCTGCTCTGTAGACCTTAACTCTATATCATGGGGCCTATCTATGTTTTCTATTTCAATGGTGTGAATCTGTTGGCTCTTTTGTAAATGAATGAGGTAATGTTAACAAGCCTTCCAAGTGACTGAATATTGAAATGGAAGCTTTTTATTCACCCTTCTTTGTGATCTATGATGTAAATTATGTAAATGTCACCTCGAAATGCATAAATGCCTAAAATGCTGTTCTAAACTCAGGCAAGTTTAGCTTGCAACATACACTTAATACTTGTGTCTGAACATTACCAAATGGTAACAGCCAATAGAAAATCTGAAGACACAAAGATTCCAAAGCTAAGCATTATCCTCTTCTTCATAACATTTGTGTCTGGGACAGTATGATATTGATATTCAACTGGGTAAAAGCAATATGGTCTCTAGTATGCTTCCATGCATTATAAGTCCCAGATAAGAGTAAGTTGTGTTTTATCAGTGAGTTGATCTAATGTGAGTGGATAGTGGATTTACTGTAGTGACACTGGTGGTTACCAACATAGTTACTTACTGCTGCAATCGTCCATCACCCCTTCATTTACAGAGATTATTCAAAGTTGTAAATATAACAGAAAATCTCTACCAGGATACGTTTTTGACAAGATGTTGTATAGATCTGAATTAAAAATAAAATAATTTGATTGTATCTGGCTGTACTGTATTCTAAGTTCCTACATTCAAAGGGAGCTGTATATAATACTGTTGCAGGCACTCAATTGCTCATCATAGAGGCTTTCCTGAATACACCATTGGTTGTTTTGCTTGGGTTCAGTGCTCACTATTACTTCTCAATAGCAATTTTCTATTTATGTTACTTTCAAAATGACTGTAAATATAATAAAATCTAACTGTGGAAAAAGCTAATGAATTTTCTCATTTGATTTCCGAGTACTCTCACTTCCTGCAATGCCTGATGTAATCATTGACATCCTACTTTCTAATCTCTCATCTGAACAGCGAGATGTGGTGATACAATAATGGTTTGGAGTGCCTAGCAACAGCCTGAAGGTATCATTCATTACAATTTTCTACAGTATGTGAGGCAAACTGTTGCCAGCCTCAGCCCATCCGTCCTCAACACCGCAGACATAACGGGATGGTGTGAAGCTAACCTGATGCTGCCATCTATAATTTGTTCCTCTATTTTGCTAAATGCTCCACTCTAGTATACAATGTTTCAAAAGACCCATGTACTTGCCCTGTACCAAGTACAATGCTTTGGCAGCAGGCTATTGATTAAAACCTTTGAAGCAAGCACATGCGGCTACCTGTGGATATAAAGATTTTCCTCTCCTATACATATTTCTGCAGGTTTACCTTTCACCTGCCTGAGTTTTCTATGAAATATCCCTTTATGAAAGATAGCAAGGCGTGAAGCTCATTGTTACCTGAGAGCCTGAGACCTATACATTTTTCTATAGCAAACAAAGCTTGCCCTCTGGGAGAACAGGAAATATTCTGCCAGCTCCTCACTGGAAATTGGATCTTTAACCAATGAGGCAATTGGAAACAGAATAATATTTTTATATGATACAGGAGCTGAGCTGTGCTCGTGGGAGAAATCAATCCTTGACACTGTTGCTTTTTTATCTGATCTTTATGTGTGTGTGTGTGTGTGTGTGTGTGTGTGTGTGTGTGTGTGTGTGTGTGTGTGTGTGTGTGTGTGTGTGTAAATATACACCTATTATGGAAAGGGGTCTGTACTTGGAAACCACAGAGGTAATGTGTGGTCCCAACGCACACAGAGCTGGCTGGAAGTTCACTAAACGTTCACTCTCTCGCTCACAAAATGAAATGTCAAAGACTCACCAATATTCACAGCCATCTGTTCAGAAGAAAATGCATAGTATTCTGTTTTAAAACCTCCATCAGCGTAAAACTGCAGACTGGCTCCAAGCTGACCAAAGAGGTGCCATCATGTGACAGATTGTTTTATAAGAGAGTCCTGGGAGGCCTACCAGTGTTAGAAAATGATGAATAGGAATAAAAGCATATGGGCTCCTATGCTAAATAGTACTGAGAACATCAGGGACATCTTAGAGCTCTTTTTCTGATGACACAGGCATTCCTAGCCATTAGTGTCTGTCTCCTCTTTACCTCATTCAAACATTCTGTCTGGGCCTCCTGCCACAGGAACCATATGTAGTTGAGAAGTGTATATGATATAAAGAGGTTGGGAAGCCTCAGACCGAGTAATGACTGATGATGAGCCATATCACTGTACTACTTTTTCTTATGTATCAGCTGCCACTCTCAATGCCAGTTTAAGAGGCATTGCTTTCACCACTGTGGATGATTTCAGAGTCTAAGTCAGCATCTCTGCTATATTTTAAAAGTAAAATATGCTATAAAAAATTAATTTGCAACATTAACAACACGCTTATAAACAGTTGAATACAAAATACACTGTTTAATGTTCACATATTCATGATACTACTTATCAAGAGGTTATCTTGATTAACCTTGTTTTGATATCAATATGGTATTTTTCCTACCAACCTAACATATCCACATGTTTACAGTTGGCTTCTTAAATACAATATTAGCTTTATGTGTGAAAGTTGTTTGTCTTAGATGAATTCCTCCCTCTCTGTACTGTATGTTAATTATGCATATATACAAAGCACCCCAAGGGTCCACTTAGCATTGGAAAAATCTACAAATTTGACCACAGGGTTGATTCTGCATGTATCCATTAGCCCTGGTGGCCTAATATGAAGGCAATTTAGCCCAGAAACCCTTCTGAAGAGAACTGCACAGTCTGCACATATGCTTGTCTTATTATTTTTTAACGTTTTCTATATTGATTTGAAAACCAAATTTCCTCTGTCGCAGTTACATATCCTAAATGCAATTTCCCCTGTTGTGCGATAGACTATACTACCCTCTACTGTTGACTGTTGATGTTGTTAGTGTGACACTGGACCACAAATGCATTGCTGATTATTATTTAATTGGTAAATACATAAATGGAATACATATAGTCCGTTGTGAAATGAAATGTCATCACTTTCCAATTTGGAATTGTTTTATTGAAAGTGTCTAGTAGCCTGACTCTTGAAATTGGCAAATGTAATGGTAGAAGGTATTATAATCTGACCAAATATGGATATTATAATTGGAATACCGTAATTTTCTCCATATATTTCTCAATTTGTGGAATAAAAATGTTGCCCTTTATGATTTCTTGCATCAGGTGCGTCCATAGATTAGGTGCGCCCTTTGTGCTCAATTGCGCGTATATTACAGATCATACAGTGCCAGATTGTTTCTACCTTGGTTGGAGGTAGCCTGTCGCTGGGCAGGCAAGGATCGCCCAGACTGCACTATCAAGTTTTTTTTTTTTTAAACGTCATAGATGAATATGTATCTCACCTTCCTGCTTATTTTTGATTGACAAATGCGCTGCTGTTTGCCACAGCTAAAGAGCCGGCGCGCGCATAGGTTGGATGAAGTCAAACAGCTACCACGTTACGGATTTATTTTCTCCCACACGCAGACCCGGAAGCAGAAATACAGACTTGGGCTTTGTTTTGTTTTGTTAGTATCTGGACTGGAGTTAGAGGGGAAACGGCAGCGTGTGCATGGTCGGGGAGTTATACCTTGGGAATGGAAGATGAACACATTTCTCTCAATGTTTATAAGTGTAGAATGCCTAGTTTTGTCAGCAGTTATGACGAAGAGACAGTCTGTAATCCATCAGAAGTTTTTGATAAAGTTGAGACATCAGGCACAGATTTTATTCAAGATGCCAGGGAAACAAAGATCCGAACACCAGACGGGGTATCGGAGACTCACAAACACAGGGTTGAGAGAACGGGTTGTAAAGAAAATGTTGAAGGATACAGTTTCAGAAAACCGACTGCAGTGGATATTTTGAGGAATTTCGGGACGACGAGATCCCCTACGAATTTCAATAACAATTCAGCAGATGACCAAAAAGATCCAGATGATGCCATGGTAGACATTGTTTTAAATGAACGAATTGATTGTGTGGACCTTGAAAAGTCAAGTGGCAGTGAAACGAAGGGTGGAAAAGAGCAAATCGCAGATCACACAGAGGGATTAACGTCATCCGATTTGGATGAAGTTGATGTAACAGATTCTGACGAAATTTGTGAATGTAGCAGGGCTGACGACGATTTCGTACAGTTGAAGGAACATGTTTACTGTACCGTATACTGTATTGCAAACGATAACTACAGGAAACCGGCTGACAATACCGGAGAACACCAATATAATGGGGCGATAACTCCGTCAACAACAAACGTCGCCACAGAGCCAGCCACGGATTTGCAGCAGCAGAGCGATTTAGAACTAGGCCACCCCTCTGTCCCCGAGCCATACACCCTATCAAACCTGATTGATCCTAGAACTCTGAACAACTTTTACAACGGGGATTACAATGTATCAATTGTCTTGACCTGTCGCATCTGTCTGGACGACAAGCACATAAAGCCTCTACATTGTTGCAAGAAGGCTGTCTGCGAGGAATGCCTGAAGAGATACATCAGTTCACAGGTATAAACCTGGCATCACAGTTCACTGAAGGCTGTCTCCAGCATCACATGTTTTCTATGTCAAGCCTTTTGGATAAAGTGTGTGTGTGTGTGTGTGTGTGTGTGTGTGTGTGCTCAATAGACACAGGGTAAATCCGCACCCCTTTTGATTTGAACGAAACCTCCATACATATTTACCCATTGTAGAAGTGCTAAGAGAAAGTCACTTTTTGGACCTGAATGCCAAAACATTCAAGAGATAAAGGTGCTGAAAGGTGACCCATTGTGCATACCAGACTATACCATGAGACATCCATGTCTTCATCACTGGAAAAGATAAACGTTTGAGATTGATATAATTTAAAGGCTTACAGTGTTGTCAAAATGTTCTGATTTCTGGAGAGAAAAAAAGCTTTTAACATCAATTATCTAAAAACGCATAAACTCCGATTTGTTTTTTTCATATTCGCATATGTTGTAGCTTAGACCCTATTTTACATCATCAAAGGTTTTTGTGTTGTTCCCGCCATCGGTTATACAATATACACAATATATGCTCTTGAGTACAGGGTGGGTGTCATGTTTTAGCTGATAAATGTACTAAAATGGGAATAAAATAGACATTTCAAATGGTACCACAAAGATGGTTGGAGGTCCACACATCAGATAATGTTGACTTAAATGGGAATATCTGTTGTTTTAAATTATACCGTCAATCCTCCATAGGAAACAGTTTGAAATCACACACCATATAGCCCAGGGGCCTTAGAAATGCCTTCATAAGAACTCTAAAGATGTATTTTCTAAAGTTGCCACCCCACCCCAAACCTTGTCGTTGTTGTTTTGTATATTGTATATTTTAACATTTTATTATATTAAGTGTTTTGCTAGTTTAGGATTTTACTATTTGATAATTATATATGATTGGTGTTATGATTGTAAATTGGTTTACAATTCAGTCTATGACTGCGAGAAACCAATAAAACCTACTACTACTACTACCTTAAAAATGAATTTTTATTTAAACCCCTTTTTTTTTCAAGAAATAATAAAGTAGTTTGACAACACTTTGTAAGCTTTTAAATTATATCAATATCATCCGTTTATTTTCCAGTGATAAAGACGGATGTCTCATGGAATGGTGGGGTATGCAAAATGAGGGAACTTTAATAACCTTTATCTCCTGAAAGTTTTGTTTAATACCTCTAAAAGTAGTTGGGGGAGGGTACTAAGCTAACATATGGAATTGTTTTAAGATGGTCATACCATGAATCTATTTAGCTGTTTGATTTGGAATTTTAGGACCCATTTAGGTATCAACAAATTATTTGATAAAATATTGAATTTGGCCTTTACTACTATAGCCCATAGAAATGCATTGAATAGGTGTCCCAAAAAAAATCTGAAGGAATAAGGTTTTGAAGTGTCAGTCCTATATCTATGAGATATAAGAAAGCTCAGGAAGTATTTTAGATTTTTTTTTGGACACCTATTTAACCCCTTATTTTTGTTTGCACAAAACTACCTCCATACTTCCATTGGTTTGTATGGGTTACATTCAGACGAGTCCCGTGACACTTACTAGCTCAAACGGTTCAGACGCTACAGACAGAAGTTGGCACATCAGCGTTACCAACTTCAGACAAGTCCTGTGACACTTGTGGGAGTTGTAGAGCAAAACGTAGACCACCATCGTGTTCGTGGGAGTCTCCCCTTTCAATAGAGTGGTCATAATAGGCCAAACCGTTCGGACGCTTTTCGGGATGTCTCATGGTCTGACAAACACCGCTGTAGCTCGGCCACCTTCCAGATTGGATTGAGACGCAATAAATCTGTATCTGCGAGCTGTCGGCTAGAGCGCAGGTGCCAAGACCAGAGTAGGCACATTTGCTATTTAACGCAACAGTTTTTGTGACTAAACTATTGGTAGAGTTGAAAATGCGATAGAAACACATTAAACTTTACATTTTTATTCGGTATATGAAAACTTAAGGGAAGCATTACATTTTATGTGCACTACGTCATCACGCACTGATTTTTATCTGCAAAAATTCTGTTTGGTGGAAACACACCACTGGTGGGAAAATGCACATATTTTCTTTATGCAGAAATTAGAATATTCCCATGAAAATCTGTCGCCAATTGGATGGAAACGTAGCTAGTGACACAGAAAAAGATAGGGCCTATACATATTCAAACAAGCCTGGCACTTGTAGGCCTACCTGTTGTGATTATTTTAGGTTTTCACAACACACATGTATGTTTACACTCATTGGATTTGCTTTGGGTCTTTGAGACCCTCCCCAGCTCATTGGCATGTCAATAGCGTATCCAGGTGCAGATGTTGTGGTCTGTAGACATTTGGCTGGCTATGTCTTACTGTATACCCAATGGGAGCGTTGGTCCATGTGCTCAGACTAGTTACCATGAGGATGAACACCTGCTGGGGCAGTCTGCTGGGAGAGCACTGGGGTCTAGTATTACACAGAGGTAGACCCAGTCAAATGGTCTGTCTCCTGCTGCAGCCTGGAAGATAGACAAGTCATTGGAATGTAGGCTAGTATAGTGATAAATGAACCGGTTGAACAATTTCCCATCTTAGTATTAGTATTAGGCCTATGTGTCAGTATTTTGGTGGGCTGCTTGGCGAGAAGGGATGGAAGGAATATCCTATTGTGTTGTAACAGTGCTGCCTCAGCCTGCCTGCCTCGGCCATTGTTTTCCTTGTTTAGGGAAGTAATGTGCTTGCTGAACTTACTGGCTCCTCACGTAAGGAACAATCTGCAACAGCGCTGTGCTGTGGAATCCAACAGGATAACTAACTCTGTGCTACTGAGTGTAAAGTGAAGGGATATACTAGTCATTTCCCAGAGCATGCATCAGTGTCCCTGTCTATCCTTGAATAACGTGTGGGATGACTGTGATATGGTATACAAAGTTTCTATGGACGGTTAACACAGATAACCAGTGTGTGGTGTCTGTGGTTGATTTGCATGGATATGGACGCTTTAGAAAAACAAGTGTGACTAAAGAAATTGCGACGTCAGTGAAGGCACTGACTGCCTGCGAAATGGCTTTGTTGGCTGAGTGTTGTGGGTGTGCTGTCTTTCCTCACGGCTGATGGCAGCAGCGGAGGTAGGGGTGGAGACAGAGTTGTGTGTGTGTGTGGCTGTAATTGATAGCCTAAGCCAGGAGTCCCCCCCCAAAAAAATCGCGACCCCACCATGTAAAAAATAAATAAAATAAAGAAAGTGAAGTGATCAACGGCCAATGTTTACTTTTTTAATTGTGGCTATGACAGTCTACAAATCAGTCTGACAGTATTTCAGTCTGAAGACAGTATGGTTTGAAGTGACTGAAATGCATCAGAAAGGTATCGGGAAGTTCGGAAGATCATCCAGCAATAATTTTGTATGATCTTTTGTGTAGAAAAGATCATCATTGATGATGTTAATTTTCCCCAGTCTGTTTTAGTGCCTGCTCACTAGGCAAAAACGTCATTTCAACCCCCAAAATCTTATGGAGGACTAAAAGTGCCACAATTAAATAAATAAATACACCATTAAATAATTACTTAAATGTGTCATTAATTAATTAAAATTAGAATTAAATACATAAATGTGTAATTAAATGTATCATTAATTAATTCAAATACCGATTCATTTTATGTAAAATACATATATAATTATTTCACTATTTACATTTACATTTCATGATCCTGCATTGCAGTGATTCATGAATTACTTAAAACTGTCAAACTGACCCATCAAAGTCAGTGGGCGGGGCTAACGCGAATCTAGTCTGATCCATTGCTTTGGTCTGAAGTAGAGTAGGCCAACCTGGATAGAGACAATGGAGGATCTCCGTGAACTTTCCAGGGAGTTGGTTAGAGACATTTTAAACTTAGCAGAGGATGTAGAAGCAGGACCTGCTGACATTATCCGGAATTGATTTGTCTTGGCTTGATGCAGAGGGTAACCAATCAGGCGTTAGGTTCCGCCTACCAACTTTTGATGGGTCAGTTTGACAGTTTTAAGTAATTCAGGAAGCACTCCAACGCAGGACCATGAAATGTAAATGTAAATAGTGAAATTATTATATATGTATTTTACATAAAATGAATCGGTATTTGAATTAATTAATGACACATTTAATAACACATTTATGTATTTAATTCTAATTTTAATTAATTAATGACACATTTAAGTAATTATTTAATGGTGTATTTATTTATTTAATTGTGGCACTTTTAGTCCTCCATAAAATCTGTGATGACGTTGAATCAATGTGCAAAAACTGATTGGATTTGCAAAAAGTAATTAACATAAGGGCATTTCATATTTTTTTGGTGAAATTTGTTGGATTTGTCAGTTGACAACTTCAACCAAATGTATACAAAAATAACACATATAAACGCAACATGCAACACTTGGGAGCCAGGCACACCCACTGGGGAGCCAGGCCCAGCCAATCAGAATTAGTTTTTCCCCACAAAAGGGCTTTAATACAGACAGAAATACTCCTCAGTTTCATCAGCTATCTGGATGGCTGGTCTCAGACGATCCCGCAGGTGAAGAAGCCAGATGTGGAGGGGCTGGCGTGGTTACACGTGGTCTGTGGTTGTGAGGCCGGTTGGAAGTACTGCCAAATTCTCTAAAACGACGTTTTAAGCCTCGGCTTAGGGTAGAGAAATTAACATTCAATTATCTGGCAACAGCTCTGGTGGACATTCCTGCAGTCAGCATGCCAATTGCACACTCTCAACACTTTTGACGTCTGTGGCATTGTGTTGTGTGACAAAACTGCACATTTTAGAGTGGCCTTTGATTGTCCCCAGCACAAGGTGCACCTGTGTAATGATCATGCTGTTTAATCAGCTTCTTGATATGCCACACCTGTCAGGTGGATGGATTATCTTGGCAAAGGGGAAATGCTCACTAACAGGGATGTAAACAAATTTGTGCACAAAATATGAGAGAAATAAGCTTTTTGTGCATATGTAAAATATTTAGAATACATGAAGCTTGGGACCAACACTTTTTCATGTTGCGTTTATATTTCTGTTCAGTATAAATCAAAACTAGACGTTGAACTGGGTGGTCTTGTCCTCTCTGTTCTAATGGGTCCTGCGTGGCTTATTGGCATTTTAGAGGGAAATAGGAGACACATACGTGTTCCTGAGAGTCTTATCTTTCAGTGATAGGGTCATAATATTTTGTAGCTTAAACCGTTCAAAAGATAGAGCCACATTTGTATGAAGAAAACAGACATCTAGCGGCTACTGGAGGTTACTGGCGTAACCCTGGTTCTATGAACAAAGTGCGATTATTATGATGTATTTTTTCAGAGTTTCAAATCAGGCGACCCCACATGGAGCTGCGACCCCTAGCTTGGGAAACGCTGGCCTAATCACAGAGCTCTGGCCCTGTAGCACCTAATGAAATCACATTGCTCTCCCACGAGAGGCTGTGTGCTGCTGTGTGTTCTCTCTGAAGACAATGTCAGGGATCTTGTTATTGTCATCATGTAGCATCAGATTGCAGACAGTTCCTTGACTCTCAAATCCAATTTAGGTCAGGATTTAGGTCAGGTCAGGATAGGGACTGATACAGCACAAGGTCATTTCCATGTAAAAGGACCCATGTGCGCCAACATATGAAGTTCAAAGGAGCATATCAAATTGGGTGTCAAATTAAAGCTAAGAGTATATTTTTGGGAAATGAAGGCATAGATACATTTTTCAACCATTTTCCATTTAAAAAATGTTGGCATAAGCAAAGGTTTTGATTTCTGGATAAACAGAAGGAAAAGGGGTCTTAGAAAACATCTACCAGAAAAAGTCTTAAAAGGTATCAGAAATACATAAAAACACAATAATGTTGACGTAAAGACCCCTGCCAACTAATATCAACACTTATATTTAGTTTTGGAGAAATTGTTTACCTTCTGTAAGTTTAAGAAATGTTGCCTTGTGCCTTGAATTCCGTTACCAAAAACCCACATATTTAAAGGTGCTACATAGGATTTTTTTGCATTTCTGCATTGTAATTTCAGAAATAGTGGGACGATAGTGTTTCAAAGTATCACTTACGCGCCAGTGTTGTGATTGGCTGGGATATTCGCCTATTGATTTCTCCTGCTGGAGCGGCATCTGTTGTCAAAATGGGAAAGCTGTTTTGACTTTGTGGTTATCTGGTGGAAATCGGGTAAAACGGCCAATGTAGAAATCGCTCTGTCATTTCCTGGTTGCAAATATTATACACTGTTCATTCAATTTCTGTTTATGTGAGAAAGTAAGCACCTAATATTGTAGGGAATCATTGTACAATCTACATTTCTGTGAAATATATTTTCAATAACAAGGCTCAAGCGCGAGTCTCTGCCATGTTACGGGGAAATGGGGGGAGGTGGGAGGGGGGAGATTTTGTTTTTAATGCAGCCTAGTGCTATTGCAATTCACCTAGCTTCCACATACTGTAGGGGAGAAATTCTGAGAAATTCTAGGTGTAGCACCTTTAAGATATTTTCTAATTTCTCTCCCTCATGAGGAGGGAGGATAACGAAGTTCACAGAAGTAACAAGTAATAGTAGACCTACCAATTAGTTATAGTGATTTTGCTGATATCAAATTTGTTTATGAATTATTAAGTGATTAAAACTCGTAATTATATTACCAAATTGTTAACGGAATTACTGCAACTGAATTGGCTACAATGGGAAATCATAATTGTCACAAACTACAGTTGGGTCACCTGCTACTGTTGTCCCTACTCTACTGTGCTCTGCTTTGCTGCACTGTGAAGTCCAAACTTATGAAACATGAGGAGAATAACGTTCATATCCATAATTATGCATTTCTGTGTAGTACAGATCAGGGACCCATGATGTAATTCCGTTACCGGAATTCCGTTACCTGGTGTAAATCCATTTCACTTACTGTAGTTCAATAACCAAAATAGATTTTTTTCAAACTTAAGGTGCTACAGTATGTCATAGCTGACACCCCATTCTTTCTGTAGACATCTTTGACATCTTAAATCGGAGCAGATATTTACAGTGCCTTCAGAAAGTATTCACACCCTTTGACTTATTCCACATTTTGTTGTGTTACAGCCTGAATTTTCAAATGGATTAAATTGAGATGTTGTGTCCTTGGCCTACACACAATACCCTATAATGTCAAAGTAGAATTATGTTTTTAGACATTTTTACTAATTAATTAAAAGTGAAAAGCTGAAATGTCTTTGGTCAATAAGTATTCAATCCCTTTGTTATGGCAAGCCTAAATAAGTTCAGGAGTAAGAATTTCCATAACAGTCACATAAGTTGCATGGACTCAATCTGTGTGCAATAGTAATGTTTAACATGATTTTTGAATGACTACCTCATCTTTGTACCCCACAAATACAATTATCTGTAAGGTCCTTCAGTTGAGCAGTGAACTTCAGACACAGATTCAACCACAAAGACCAGGGAGGTTTTCCAATGCCTCGCAAAGAAGGGCACCTATTGGTAGATGGGTAGAAATACTAGAAAGCAGATATTGAATATCCCTTTGAGCATGGTGAAGTTATTCATTACACTTTGGATGGTGTATCAATACACCCAGTCACTAGAAAGATAAAGGTGTCCTTCCTAACTCAGTTGCCGGAGAGGAAGGGAACTGCTCATGGATTTCACCATGAAGCCAATGGTGACTTTAAAACAGTTACAGAGTTGAATGGCTGTGATAGGAGAAAACTGAGGATGGATCAACAACATTGTAGTTACTCCACAATACTAACCTAAATGACAGAGTGAAAAGAAGGATGCCTGTACAGAATAAAAGTATTCCAAAGCAATCATCCTGTTTGCAATAAGGCTCTCAAGTAAAACTGCAAAAAATGTGGCAAAGAAATTATGTCCTGAATACAAAGTGTAATGTTTGGGGCAAATCCAACACAACACATCACTGAGTACCACTCTTCATATTTTCAGGCATGTTGGTGGCTGCATCATGTTATGGGTATGCTTGTCATCGGCAAGGACTAGGGAGCTTTTTAGGATACAAAGAAATGGAATAGAGCTAGGCACAGGCCAAATCCTAGAGGAAAACCTGGTTCAGTCTACTTTCCAACAGACACTGGGAGACATTCACCTTTCAGCCGGACAATAACCTAAAACACAAGGCCAAATATACGCTGGAGTTGCTTACCAAGACGACATTGAATGTTCCTGAGTTGCTTAGTTACAGTTTTGACTTAAATCGGCTTGAAAATCAATGGCAAGAAAATGGCTGTCTAGTAATGATCAACAACCGACTTGACAGAGCTTGAAGATTAAAAAAATAAATAATGTGCAAATATTGTACAATCCAGGTGTGCAAAGCTCTGAGAGACTTACCCAGAAAGACTCACAGCTGTAATCGCTGCCAAAGGTGATTCTAACATGTATTGAGTCAGGGGTGTGAATACTTATGTAAATGAGTTATTTCTGTATTTCATTTTCAATACATTTGCAAAAATGTATCAAAACATGTTTTCACTTTGTCATTATGGGATATTGTGTGTAGATGGGTGAGAGAAAAAAAAGTAATCCATTTTGAATTCAGGCTGTAATTCAACAAAATGTGGAACAAGTCAAGGGGTATGAATACTTTCTGAAGGCACTGTAACAGAGTTTTTGGAAAACATGGTCACATAACCTTAAGGAGATTTTACAGTAATTCGTTACTAAAGTTTGCATCTGCACAGTTCTTCCACAAAATTAGTTTTTGTCAATTTTTCAGTGAAAAATGTTAAAAGTAGTCCTTGTATATAGAGTTGTATGGTTTGTTAAACATTCAAATCAAATCAAATTGTATTTGTCACATGCGCCGAATACAACAGGAGTAGACCTTACAGTGAAATGCTTAATTACAAGCCCTTAACCAACAATGCAGTTTTAAGAAAAATAAGTGTTAATACCATACTGTGTGTTAATTAAAGAGCAGCAGTAAAATAACAGTAGCGAGGCTATATACAGGGGGTACCGGTACAGAGTCAATGTGCAGGGGCACAGGTTAATTGAGGTAATATGTACAGTACCAGTCAAAAGTTTGGACACACCTACTCATTCCAGTTTTTATTTTTTGTACTATTTTCTACATTGTAGAATAATAGTGAAGACATCAAAACTATGAAATAACACATAAATCATGTATTAACCAAAAAAGGATTAAACAAATTTGAGATTCTTCAAAGTTGCCACCCTTTGCCTTGATAACAGCTTTGCACACTCTTGGCATTCTCTTAACCAGCTTCATGAGGTAGTCACCTGGAATGCATTTCAATTAACAGGTGTGCCTTGTTAAAAGTGAATTTGTGGAATTTCTTTCCTTCTTAATGCATTTGAGCCAATCAGTTGTGTTGTGACAAGGTAGTAATGGTATACAGAAGATAGCCCTATTTGGTAAAATACCAAGTCCATATTATGGCAAGAACAGCTCAAATAAGCAAAGAGAAACGACAGTCCATCATTACTTTAAGACATGAAGGTCAGTCAATCTGGAAAATTTCAAGAACTTTGAAAGTTTCTTCAAGTGCAGTCGCAAAAACCATCAAGAGCTATGATGAAACTGGCTCTCATGAGGACCGCCACAGGAAAGGAAGACCCAGTTACACCTGCTGCCGAGGGTAAGTTCATTAGAGTTACCAGCCTCAGCAATTGCAGCCCAAATAAATGCTTCACAGAGTTCAAGTAACAGACACATCTCAACATCAACTGTTCAGAGGAGACTGTGTGAATCAGGCCTTCATGGTTGAATTGCTGCAAAGAAACCACTACTAAAGGACACCAATAATAAGAAGAGGCTTGCTTGGGCCAAGAAACAAAAGCAATGGACATTAGACAGGTGGAAATCTGTCCTTTGGTCTGGAGTCCAAATTTGAGATTTTTGGTTCCATCCGCCGTGTTTTTGTGAGACGCATAGTAGGTGAACGGATGATCTCCGCATGTGTGGTTCCCACCGTGAAGCATGGAGGAGGAGGTGTGGGGGTGCTTTGCTGGTGAAACTGTCTGTGATTTATTTAGAATTCAAGGCACACTTAAACAGCATGGCTACCACAGCATTCTGCAGCGATACGCCATCCCATCTGGTTTGCGCTTAGTGGGACTATCATTTGTTTTTCAACAGGACTGTTTAAGGGCTATTGTACCAAGAAGGAGAGTGATGGAGTGCTGCATCAGATGACCTGGTCTCCACAATCACCCGACCTCAACCCAATTGAGATGGTTTGGGATGAGTTGGACCGCAGAGTGAATGAAAAGCAGCCAACAAGTGCTCTGCATATGTGGGAAGTCCTTCAAGACTGTTGGAAAAGCATTCCAGGTGAAGCTGGTTGAGAGAATGCCAAGAATGTGCAAAGCTGTCATCAAGGCAAAGGCTGGCTACTTTGAAGAATCTAAAATATATTTTGATTTGTTGAACAGTTTTTTGGTTACTACATGATTCCATATGTGTTATTTCATAGTTTTGAATTAGTAGGTGTGTCCAAACTTTTGACTGGTACTGTACATGTAGGTAGAGTTAAAGTGACTATGCATAGATAATAAACAGAGAGTAGCAGCAGCGTAAAAGGGGGGCTGGTGTGGGGGGGGGAGAACAATGTAAATAGTCCGGGTAGCCATTTGGTTAGCTGTTCAGGAGTCTTATGGCTTGGGGGTAGCAGCTGTTAAGAAGCCTTTTGGACCTAGACTTGGCACTCCGGTACCGCTTGCCGTGCGGTAGCAGAGAGAACAGCCTATTACCAGGGTGGCTGGAGTCTTTGACAATTTTTAGGGCCTTCCTCTGACACCGCCTGGTATAGAGGTCCTGGATGGCAGGAAGCTTGGCCCCAATTATGTACTGTGCCGTACGCACTACCTCTGTAGTGCCTTGTGGTCGGAGGCCGAGCAGTTGCCATACCAGGCAGTGATGCAACCAGTCAGGATGCTCTCGATGGTGCAGCTGTAGAACTTTTTGAGAATCTGAGGATCAAATGGCAGACATTTTAAAGTGAAAAAAACTGAGTCAAAGCATAATTCTGTTACCGTCGAATTCCTCCATGTTCACATGGGCTTCTTTAGGGATGAATAGGCAAATTCAATTGTTTCCAAGCTGTAATGAGCAGGCTGAGGGTTTCAGGGGCAGCAGCACAGTCATCCTGTCCAACCTTAGTTTCTGTGGTTTCCTGCTGCTGCTGCTCATAGTGATGTTATTATGCTGTAATAGCTGTATAATTGAAAATGTGCCCAATTGATTTGGCACTGTATGGACATTGTTGTGTCTAATGGATGTACTTGGGGAATGACAGGGCCTTTTGTTCTACTGTTAGGGTGTGTCTTGGGTTCTTTGGTTTTGGCAGTTTTGAATCTGCTAGTGCTAACCTGTAAAACCTGTCTGTTGAAATGGTTCTCCTGCGTCAAACAAACTGTAATGTCTGTTACAGTACATTAACACATTAAACACAGTGACGTCAACTGCTTGCTTCATAAAGTGGCAGTGTCTGTCATGCCTAATGCATTTCAGTGCATTAAACCCTGATTTAGAGGATTTGCTGTTGGCTCTCTTAGGCTCAAATGCTCTCACACTTGTGCACTGGTTTCTAAGCGTTTCCAGTGACCTGTATACAGTACATTCTACGAGTCAAAGAGTTTCAAGCATTCCTTGCTTTGTGTGAGTTCTATGGATCCTATGAACTCTAAGCACAGTTTAGGCTTAGTTGCTTTCCAAAACTTGTCCAATGATTGGTCAAAGTTTTCTGTCTCAACCGATGTGGGCTTGAAGTACGCACCTACCAGCTCTTGAGTCCTACAGTGTATTTTCTTCTCCCTATTTTTGGAGGAGTTCTGAAGGCTTCTTTGCCTGTAATGATTAAAACTGTCATTGCTTTTAATGTCTGTATTCGTATTCCTGTTAGGGTGATGTCTGGTCTGATGATAAAAGGCTGCATGTCTTCCAGTCTGATATGAATAGGCTGTGTGCTCTGCTCTGAATTCCTGTGATGCTGCCAGACCAGAGGGAAGGAAATACATGACTATCAATCTCCTCACCATGTCTTGGGTGCAAAAAGGCACGGTATTTTAAAAAGCCTAATTTAAATGGCTAATTCTTCAAATAATAGAGCCACACGCATGTCCTTAGTTCATCCTTGCTTTCTGAGCACTGTCACAGTCGAGCCATGTATTGTCAACTTCTGACTCAAGGACATGTTTTTTTCCTTTTGGTTGATTACAACATATCATTACTTCCTGTTTCCTTTGATTAAGGGGCATGTTATTATTGCCTCTCCATCTTTATGCTGTAGAGGAAACTCCTATCAGGCTTAGTCTGTCTAATTGTGTTAAATAAAGATGCCTCAATGAATCTCTATGAGATGAGGCTGATAAGTAGTTGTGTGCCGGTCAGTCTTTGACGATTGCAATGTTCTGACCTTCTGCCAGGATCCAGGAAGGATGTTATCCTGCCCTCTAGATCCGGTGTGATGCCACATGTCTCTATCCTGTCCCTCACACTGGCTCAGAGTCCTTACATATACATTTTGATATCGTCTGAGCTCGGCGTACCACTGGTTTGTCATCCCTGTCAGAGAATATGAAGACTTTCCTCTCAGTACATATCACCGTATTGCAGATGCTACATGACACATTGTTATTCGCTTGGCTTTTTGCATAGTTATATAATAGTATCCCTAACATCCTATTATGACTAACACGGACAGTATAACATTGGTAGGAGACGTGCCTGATTCACCAAAGCTGTGATCAAACCGACACTGAACGTTTGAGTATCTGTAGATTCACGTCAGCATCACAAATCATTTTATGAGCATAGATGAAGTGTAACATACCATAAGGAGGTTTAGAGGGAGCCACCCTAGGTAGGATCCATTGTGTTGCTTCTTGCTGACCATTATCATGGCGTTACCAGCCTTATCTTGTGTCACTCCTCTACCAAAGCTGGTTCCACCGGCTCAGGCTGAACACTATGGACAGATGTGTGTGTGTGTGAGCGAGGGCAAGTGAGAGATAGTGTGTGTATGAGAAAGATACCTCTAGCTCAGGGCACACAGAGGCCCGGGGGGTCGCCTGAGGACAGAAGCATTCTGCCTAATAAAGTTAATCTTCTCCTCTGGTCATTAGTGAAATCAGGGCTAAAATTAGACCTAATAAAGGGATGAAAACGCACTCCCGGAGATCGCTCATTAATATCTGTGAGGCTGTGGTGGACTACAGTTTCTCCTCTGCTCACATGTGTTTGGCTCTTTAGCAGCAGGGCAGTTATGCTAGGTGTATTAACACACAGCACTAGACCACTGATGTTATGCCTTGGTGAAATCCAGGGGCACACTGCTCTTGGAGGGGAAGGGAGATGTTATAGGCCTATATATTTTTCACACCTTGACACTGCTCCAGTGTCCCTGCCGTGTTGGCTGTCAGGGTCACAGGCCTGGTTGATGGGAATAGAGGTGGGCTCCAGGGTCGCCCAGGGTACTCCTTCACACCCTCGTCACACCTTCACAGGTGGCGACTCTCTTACTGACTGTCTCATCTCATCAGCGTCACAGCCTAGCTAGTCCTAAGCCTGTGACCTTGTCTGTGCAGCTTTAGCCGATAGTTGGGACACAACAAAAACTACCCACATATTTACTTCCTTTTATTTACACACACAGTAGTTATTAGTGATGGGGGAAAATATTTCTACAGTCACATTTTGCAATATCATTTTTAGATGATATTATATAAATTTTTGACTCCAAGTATTGATTTGTAAAAATAAATAAAAAAGTGCTACTGTAGGTAGCGTTAGCTAGCGCTAGTCGGTCAAAACTCTGGTATTTTTCTTCCTATAGCTTGTTCTCCATCTTCTTTTTAAATAGTGAGCCAACATGTTTTCAGCACTTTTATTTCCATGACTGATCAAAACTCATTTTCTCATGGCTCTCTCTTGTCCCTCTGCAGCAGATACAGTGGGGAGAACAAGTATTTGATACTCTGCCGATTTTGCAGGTTTTCCTACTTACAAAGCATGTAGAGGTCTGTCATTTTTATCATAGGTACACTTCAACTGTGAGAGACGGAATCCAGAAAATCACATTGTATGATTTTTAAGTAATTCATTTGCATTTTATTGCATGACATAAGTATTTGATCACCTACCAACCAGTAAGAATTCCGGCTCTCACAGACCTGTTAGTTTTTCTTTAAGAAGCCCTCCTGTTCTCCAGTCATTACCTGTATTAACTGCACCTGTTTGAACTCGTTACCTGTATAAAAGACACCTGTCCACACACTCAATCAAACAGACTCCAACTTCTCCACAATGGCCAAGACCAGAGAGCTGTGTAAGGACATCAGGGATACAATTGTAGACCTGCACAAGGCTGGGATGGGCTACATGACAATAGGCAAGCAGCTTGGTGAGAAGGCAACAACTGTTGGCGCAATTATTAGAAAATGGAAGAAGTTCAAGATGACGGTCAATCACCCTCGGTCTGGGGCTCCATGCAAGATCTCACCTCGTGGGGCATCAATGATCATGAGGAAGATGAGGGATCAGCCCAGAACTACACGGCAGGACCTGGTCAATGACCTGAAGAGAGCTGGGACCACAGTCTCAAAGAAAACCATTAGTAACACACTACGCCGTCATGGATTAAAATCCTGCAGCGCACGCAAGGTCCCCCTGCTCAAGCCAGCGCATGTCCAGGCCCGTCTGAAGTTTGCCAATTACCATCTGGATGATCCAGAGGAGGAATGGGAGAAGGTCATGTGGTCTGATGAGACAAAAATAGAGCTTTTTGGTCTAAACTCCACTCGCCGTGTTTGAAGGAAGAAGAAGGATGAGTACAACCCCAAGAACACCATCCCAACCATGAAGCATGGAGGTGGAAACATCATTCTTTGGGGATGCTTTTCTGCAAAGGGGACAGGACGACTGCACTGTATTGAGGGGAGGATGGATGGGGCCATCCAGAGATTATGTCTCTCACAGTTGAAGAGTACCTATGATTAAAATTACAGACCTCTACATGCTTTGTAAGTAGGAAAACCTGCAGAATCGGCAGTGTATCAAATACTTGTTCTCCCCACTGTATATTACATTTACATTTACGTCATTTAGCAGACGCTCTTATCCAGAGCGACTTACAAATTGGTGCATTCACCTTATAGCCAGTGGGATAACCACTTTACACTTTTTTTTTTTTGGGGGGGGGGGTAGAAGGATTACTTTATCCTATCCCAGGTGTTCCTTAAAGAGGTGGGGTTTCAAATGTCTCCGGAAGGTGGTGAGTGACTCCGCTGTCCTGGCGTCGTGAGGGAGCTTGTTCCACCATTGGGGTGCCAGAGCAGCGAACAGTTTTGACTGGGCTGAGCGGGAACTGTGCTTCAGCAGAGGTAGGGGAGCCAGCAGGCCAGAGGTGGATGAACGCAATGCCCTCGTTTGGGTGTAGGGACTGATCAGAGCCTGAAGGTACGGAAGTGCCGTTCCCCTCACAGCTCCGTAGGCAAGCACCATGGTCTTGTAGCAGATGCGAGCTTCAACTGGAAGCCAGTGTAGTGTGCGGAGGAGCGGGGTGACGTGAGAGAACTTATATGGTGAGTAATATGTTTGGGACATCTAATCGCAATACAATCGTAGTATCGAATCACAATACATATTGTATCGGCACCTAAGTATCGTGATAATATCGTATCGTGAGGTCCCTGGTAATTCCCAGCCCCAGTAGATACGTGTATCATGCTGGTGGCCATACAGGGTTAGTTACAATAGGCTAGACATATTATTAGAGGAACCAAGCCTGAAATTAATAAATACAGTTATCAGCTAATACAGGTTATTTTGTCTGGACTGAAGTCAAATGGAGGTCCCCACTCCACAGGAGTTGGCTGATTTCATAGTTCTGGGAAAGAACAGAGTGTATTATTGATATCCCACTGTCTACCCAGATTATCAACTCAGTTGCACTGTGACTGCTCTTTCTAGGAGAGTTTTCGATCAGCTACCTCTAATGTAATAACACGTGAGCTCATTGGGCAACAATGGCTGAACTGCTGCTGCAGTGCACTGAGCAACCCCAGAGCAGAACAGAGTACACAGCCTGGCCCTGAGGAACTGAGCTGAGTGCAGGGCCAGTAACAAGGCCCATAGGCCCAGAGGCCAGACTGCAGGGCATTACCCCAGAGCTGTGCTGCGTCACTCTCTAGTCCAGGGGTAGGTTACAAAATTCAGTTGTGGGCCGTTTTTTGTCGGAACAGATGGTTGGGGGGGGTCGGAACATAATTATAATAATTTGTACACTGCAAATTTACCACAATAAGGCCAAAAAGAGATTGTATTTGAAAATAACAATTTTTTCATAACTTGATTACATGATATTATTATGTCTCTTTTTTATATGTGGGAATACTAGGGAACAGATTTCCTAAATTAAACTAATTTTTAGCTGAATTCCTGGTGATTTTACAGTGTATTTTGACAAACATTTATTTTTATTTTTTTTATGATATTTTTTCAAACTTAAAACTCGTGTCAGTTTTGGCCCGCGGGCCGCCTGTTGCCGACCCCTGCTCTAGTCTCTACTCAGTCTACTGTATGGACATGTACTACAGGCCTAGCCGGCAGGGGATTACTCAGATCAGATCAGCAGTACTGTGGACTAATCCTCTGGGAGGCCTGGGTCTGGCCTGCCCTTCTGTCTGCACCATGCCCTAGGTGGTAGTGGGAGGAGGCTAAGACTCTCACTGAGACCTTGTACTAGGCCCTTCTTCCTCTGTTGTTTTCCACAGTTGTAGTAGTAAGTCGCTACTGTTGTTCATGGAAGCCTTCCAGCTTCACCCAGGAAGTCCCAGTCTGACACCACGTCACGTGAACAATGTGGGTGAAATGAAATCTTATTGATGCCAGAGATCTCTCCCTGCTCTACTCCTGCCTCTGGGAACCAGTAAAGGTCACAGATCCTAAAGAAATTCTCACACACACAGTATTTCTGTTATAAGGGTATTAGGGTAACAATGAATTTTGCCTTATGTCAGTTAGCCTACAGTACCAGCCAGGCCATGTATACTGAGTGTATAAACATTAGGAACACCTGCTCTTTCCATGACATAGACTAACCAGGTGAATCCAGGTGAAAGCTATGATCCCTTATAGATGTCACCTGTTAAATCCACTTCAGTCAGTGTAGATGAAGGGGAGGAGACAGGTTTAAGAAGGATTTTGAAGCCTTGAGACATGGATTGTGTATGTGTGCCATTCAGAGGGTGAATGGGCAAGACAAAAGATTTAAGTGCCTTAGAATGGGGTATGGTAGTAGGTGCCAGGTGCACCGGTTTGAGGGTGTCAAGAACGGCAACGCTGCTGGGTTTTTCACGCTCAACAGTTCCTGTGTGTGTCAAGAATGGTCCACCACCCAAATAACATCCAGCCAACTTGACACAACATGGGCCAGCATCCATGTGGAATGCTTTCGACACATGCCCCAACGATTTGAGGCTGTTCTGAGGGCAAAAGGGGGTGCAACGCAATATTAGTAAGGTGTTCTTAATGTTTTGTACACTCAGTATATGTTCTGTATTGTATGTACACTGTAGTGTTTGCTTTGTTTACCCTTAATCTACATAACACATTATGCAATCCATTAGCTTAATGTATTGACAATATTTGATAACCGGATCTACGGCCAATAGCATTGTGTATGTGTTTGCATGTAACTTATGACCACTGTCCATTCAATAGTTGATCCTAATTTGTCATACAGCATTCTGTAGAGTAGATCATGAACCACGTCTCTCGTCATTGATCCCTGTGTAATGTCTGTCTCCCCCAGGTCAGGGTGGGCAGAGCGGACATCGTGTGCCCCATCACGGAGTGCAGTGGTTACCTGGAGGAAAGCCTGGTGGTGTCCCACCTGGGCATCGAGGAAGTGGCTAAATACAAGTACTTCCTGGAGTTGAGCCGGGTCGACTCCAGCACCAAACCCTGTCCCCAGTGCAGCCAGTTCACCTCGCTGAAAGGACGCACCCCCAGTAGGGCAGAGTACAAATACAAGGTGAGAGAGAGGGCCTATAATGTTCTGAGATCAGATATTAAACAGAAGGACTGAGCCCAAGTAAAAGTACAGGGCCTCTGCTGTTTCTAATATGCACCATGATATTATACAGTAATAATAAGAAAATATCTGAATTATGTATGTCTTTCTGAAGAATGCATATAATCTGACCATGTGGAATGCTTTGGGAAACGCTTAGGTTCCTTAAATCGTCGACAATGTGCATCATTGTGCATCATTAATGATGGAGGCTTTTAGTCCATGCAGACAGGCACATCTATGCACTTATACTGTATGCCGTGCATCTAGCCAATCACATGTCTGTGCCCTCTCTGCAGATCCAGTGCACCAAGTGCCAGTTTGTGTGGTGTTTCAAGTGCCACGCCCCCTGGCATGATGGTCTGAAGTGCCATGAATACAGGAAGGGGGACAAGCTGCTGCGTCACTGGGCCAGTGTCATCGAGCACGGCCAGAGGAACGCCCAGAAGTGCCCCCGCTGCAAAGTGAGTGACAGGGCCAGGAGAGTTTACAAAAATAGCAAACCTTGCTACTTGAGGAAGATTGAGGTCGACAGTTTTGCAGCAAAACAATGATAATGTTAGGCCTCCTCACATGGTCATAAAGGGTGTTCTCTTGACTAGGAAGGTGGTGATTAAAGTGAGCAAACACAGCCAGTCCTGTATCCCAGCAAAACCTGCTAATTGTGTTTAAGGAATCTCAAGAGAGGACCGACAGTTCTCCAGCTCTTTATGTCCACATAAGGTTATTAGAGATGTATTTTTCAGGAGTTCTACAGCCATGTATCCTCAGTGCATGTTCTCTCTCTCAGAGCTTCAGACACAGGGTTAGGAAAGAGAGAGAGAGAGATATTGTTCTTGTCTTCGTCTCTCTAGTCCACTTGTAACAATGGCTGGAAATGAAGCATTCCAGGAAGTCATAAGACCGAGCCCTGGTCAGAAAGTCAATACCAAATTAGATTTAGTGAGCCACGTCAGTTATTTGTTTCATAAACAGTGAGAGGCCTTTTGGAGAGCAACAACAGCAAACACAACACAGCACTGGAGGGATCCATCACTGATGTGTGGGCTGCTAGCTAGCTGTCTGTCCATGGCAGCACTCTCCTCTCAATGTACTGTCAGTCAGCATGAGTCAGGGAGAGGGGTTGAGTGATGCTCAGATATCGGGACAAAATGTTTCATTATTTTACCTTAAAACAAACCAAAACACTTTGTCCACCACACAGCTTGAAGTATAGGCTACAGCCTATGTTTTATATTCTGAAAAGACCTTCGGTGAGCTAACTGATAATCTCGTAATTGCTACATATTCTCAGAGTTATTAATTTGTGCAGAAGTTAGGATCTCACTTTAAACGAACAACAACTTATAAAGGCTTTATAGATGGAGCATTCATGAAGTCATATGCCGCTCACTGATGATGTCACTCTCCCCAGATCCACATCCAGAGGACAGAGGGCTGCGATCACATGAACTGCACCCAGTGCAACACCAACTTCTGCTACCGCTGTGGGGAGAAGTACCGCCACCTGCGATTCTTCGGGGATCACACGTCCAACCTCAGCGTGTTTGGCTGCAAGTACCGCTACCTCCCTGAGAAGCCCCACCTCCGCCGGCTGGTCCGGGGGTCCGTGTGTGGTGAGTCTACCCAGCCTAAGCCCGGGCCCCAGAGGCCCTTAAAGCCTTCATAGAGGGGACACATTGGGTTTCACTAAGTTATTACCTGTTACCTTTTATGGTTATTATTATTAGGTAAGCAAGCAATCAGTAGCCTCTGAAAATATGGCTGTATACAGTGGGGAGAACAAGTATTTGATACACTGCCGATTTTGCAGGTTTTCCTACTTACAAAGCATGTAGAGGTCTGTCATTTTTATCATAGGTACACTTCAACTGTTATTGCATGACATAAGTATTTGATCACCTACCAACCAGTAAGAATTCCGGCTCTCACAGACCTGTTAGTTTTTCTTTAAGAAGCCCTCCTGTTCTCCACTCATTACCTGTATTAACTGCACCTGTTTGAACTCGTTACCTGTATAAAAGACACCTGTCCACACACTCAATCAAACAGACTCCAACCTCTCCACAATGGCCAAGACCAGAGAGCTGTGTAAGGACATCAGGGATAAAATTGTAGACCTGCACAAGGCTGGGATGGGCTACAGGACAATAGGCAAGCAGCTTGGTGGGAAGGCAACAACTGTTGGCGCAATTATTAGAAAATGGAAGAAAGTCAAGATGACAGTCAATCACCCTCGGTCTGGGGCTCCATGCAAGATCTCACCTCGTGGGGCATCAATGATCATGAGGAAGGTGAGGGATCTGCCCAGAACTACACGGCAGGACCTGGTCAATGACCTGAAGAGAGCTGGGACCACAGCCTGAAAGAAAACCATTAGTAACACACTACGCCGTCATGGATTAAAATCCTGCAGCGCACGCAAGGTCCCCCTGCTCAAGCCAGCGCATGTCCAGGCCCGTCTGAAGTTTGCCAATGACCATCTGGATGATCCAGAGGAGGAATGGGAGAAGGTCATGTGGTCTGATGAGACAAAAATAGAGCTTTTTGGTCTAAAGTCCACTCGCCGTGTTTGGAGGAAGAAGAAGGATGAGTACAACCCCAAGAACACCATCCAAACCGTGAAGCATGGAGGTGGAAACATCATTCTTTGGGGATGCTTTTCTGCAAAGGGGACAGGACGACTGCACCATATTGAGGGGAGGATGGAAGGGGCCATGTATCGCGAGATCTTGGCCAACAACCTCCTTCCCTCAGTAAGAGCATTGAAGATGGGTCGTGGCTGGGTCTTCCAGCATGACAACGACCCGAAAACACACAGCCAGGGCAACTAAGGAGTGGCTCCGTAAGAAGCATCTCAAGGTCCTGGAATGGCCTAGCCAGTCTCCAGACCTGAACCCAATAGAAAATCTTTGGAGGGAGCTGAAAGTCCGTATTGCCCAGCGACAGCCCCGAAACCTGAAGGATCTGGAGAAGGTCTGTATGGAGGAGTGGGCCAAAATCCCTGCTGCAGTGTGTGCAAACCTGGTCAAGATCTACAGGAAACGTATGATCTCTGTAATTGCAAACAAAGGTTTCTGTACCAAATATTAAGTTCTGCTTTTCTGATGTATCAAATACTTATGTCATGCAATAAAATGCAAATTAATTACTTAAAAATCATACAATGTGATTTTCTGGATTTTTGTTTTAGATTCCATCTCTCACAGTTGAAGTGTACCTATGATAAAAATTACAGACCTCTACATGCTTTGTAAGTAGGAAAACCTGCAAAATCGGCAGTGTATCAAATACTTGTTCTCCCCACTGTATATAGGCCCTCAAGTGCTGTTAAAAATATGCTCTGATTAGCAATTGTAATTTTTAGGCCTTATGCATGACTGCTGAATGTAGTTATGACACTTCCCGTGACTTTCCTACTTGGTCTCTGTGATCAGACTCAGAGAGATAGATAGGCAGGCAGGCAGGGGTGACGAGGAAACTTCAATTACCATGTGGGTGGCCTTTCATCTTCTTAATCAAATCCCGCTGCTTATGAATAATTCACACAATAATGAAGATGATCAAAACAGCATGGACTAGCTTGATGCTGCTGATATGACTCTTTCATAACCCGTTTTCACAATACGGTTACTGCCTATGCTAAAAGTTTGCATTGTTGTCACGGCTCTGAAGTCAGAACAATAACGGTGTACTGTAGTAGCGACCACAGTGGTTTGCATGACCCTTATCAGCAGAACGTCCTTATCTGAGGTTACGCGTGTCTCTGTGACCCTGCCTGAAGTGTCTGAATAGTGAACAGCTCTCCTGAGAGATGCAGTAGTCCTCTGAGAGGTGTTCTGACTGCAACTCTGTCTGTCGTTCCCCCAGGGCCTCAGGCAGTGTGGCGTGTAGTGGCATGCAGGGCCTCAGCTGTTGCTCCCTGAGTGGGGTTAGCTAAAGTTAGTCAGAGGCCAGCAGGCTGCCAATGGAAACATCTGACACATGGTTGACGGTGGGCTAATGTGGCCCTCAGAGGGGCTCCAACACCCCCCTCTACCTTCTATTAAAGCACTATCACGTCTCCCATTCTATTGTTTTGACAGCCTTGCCTATGTTTCCCCAATATGCAGCCGCCATACTACAAATACATATTTTTGTTTTTTTATTAGGAAGACCCCATCCAAATAGCACACGAAGGTGCTATTCCAAACTGCCCTGTCCTCCCCATGCATTTTCATGTATGTACTTGTCCTGACCCCTTATGAACATTTGTGTTGTCTCTTCTGTCTCCCTCCCATTCCAGTATGTAAAGTGGTGGTGGCCCCTGTTGTCATAGTCCTGGTGATGGCAGTTGGAGCATTATCCCTGGTCATAGGTAAGCACTGCTACATCCTGTTATAATCCTGAAGAAAACATGAAACATTAGATAACCAGTGGTGCTTTAAAGATATAATCTAAAATGTGTTACTTTCTCTTGGGTCAGGTAGGTACATGTAGTGTGACTCGGCTTGTTCAGTGGCTGTGGTGTGCTGGCGAGGGCCACCTTTGTCTTGGTGTAAACAGATAGAAGCGGCTAAGTGTCTGCTTGTTCAGATAGCTCTGCTACACTGGGCGATGGGAGGATGACACACTGATATAAAGCTGTTGACAGTCACTTGTTAATCCCACTCACAAATGTGACCGACCACCTCGATTCGGTCTGATGTTGCAACATTTTAAATGCTGTTTTTACATTGGATAAAAGTAGAGACTCAAAGCTACAAAATGGTATATCATACACTGAAGTTGAGGAACAATGGGAAAGTAATTTACTTTGAAAGTTGATAGACTTGTAACCCCACTTTTGAGAAAATGGCCCTTGAATGTTTTGGTGCTGGAGAACTCTTCCTTGTCTACACCCATTCAGCATCGTTCACACCTCTTAAGCCTTAGCCCCACCCATCTCTTTAAGGATTCACATGTGAGGCCATGTGCTAAACAGAGTGTGTACGGTAGTATAGTAAACAACCAAAGATTTCAAAAACTCCAGGTAGAAATACACTTTATCTAGTCCTTGGCCTATATCCTAGTCTGACTTTGGTGCAAGTCATGTTGTTCTTCACATTACCTACTCTGGTAAACACACACTATATCAAATAAAATCAAAGTTTATTTGTCACATGCACAGGATACAGAAGGTGTAAATGGTACAATGAAATGGTTACTTGCATAGTAGCAATAACAAAAACAGAAAGTGTCCAGATAAAAAATATTGTACACTGAACAAAAATATAAAAGCAACATGTGAAGTGTTGGTCCCATGTTTCATGAGCTGAAATAAACACACAAAAAGCTTATTTCTCTCAATTTTGTGCACAAATTAGTTTACATCCTTGTTAGTGAGCATATCTTCTTTGGCAGGTGTGGCATATCAAGAAGCTGATTAAACAGCTTGATTATTACACAAGGCCACTTCCTTGTGATAGTTGTCACTTCATTTGCATGCATTAACTGTCAGTCATTTCACTGAGCTTAGTGCCTGCTCTATATTAACCCGCCTGTTCTCTCCTGCTCTGCTCTGCTCCGCTCTCTCCTCAGGCCTCGTGGCCTTCCCTATCTACTACATCTGTAAGAAAAGACGGAAGCGCACCCAGGGGACAGGCCGCTGGCTCTGAGCTGAGGACCACGGCAGTGTGGTCAGGACCCTGCTCCAGAGACGGGGCCCAGGGAGGGGACACAGGGTTGGGGAGGGGTACTCCCAACACGCCCCACCAGTTTCCAGCCCCAGCCTGAGAAGAACCATGCTTTATAGTGGGCTCCTCTCTCTACTGCATGTCTACCACAACACTGTCTGTGGCTCCTCCTCCAGCCTGTGGATCTGAAGGCTCACAGAGAACACAGAGCAGTCTACTACTGTTCCGCCCCATTAGTGACCAGGAATGCTGAGGAGAGGTACAGCCTCTGGTATCGAGAGGTCAATCAATTTGTTTTAGAATGGTTTGAGGTTATTTAATTAATGGTTTTTAGTACTGTCGTTTTTTGTTTTTTTTTGGCCTCATATAGCATGGATAGTGAAACGAAAACACATTGGATAGAATGGGAAAGAGTCACTCAAGATGTGTGGGTGAGTCTTATCACCATTCTATAGGTTACGCGTACAGTAGAATGGCTTTTGCGGACCCTGAGAACCTGCATATTTCAGGGATTGTATTGTGGTGCATACATAGATAGTTACAACGCAACAAGCAATTGAGTTCTCATTGTTAATGTCCAATCCCTAACTGTGCCCTGTAAGTGGTGCTTGTGTTTCAGTGAGATTCTGCCTCCATTTCATGCACACACACGTTCAGCCGCTTCCACCCCTGCCAACCCCAGAGTGCTGTGCCCACACACACAAACAAACACACAGGTATTTGCATCGTCAACTAAATGCATTTAAGTATTTTTCATTGTGAAAAACAATGGGGACAGCACTGTTGAAATAACTGCTGTTTGATGCCTAGTAATCATTTATCAATAATCTCATCCCATTTTGCAAAGTAGGGTTTACCCTATCTCTGTTTTGCTAAGTGTTCTATTGTCCTAAATGTAAATGATGCAGACAAATGTGGTCCAATTTAAGGAATGGGAGACATGATGACCTGGATGCAAGTCTGAGTGTTCACAGACAATAACCGAAAAAGTGCTTCAGGTGCTGCAATATATTTATTTGTTTTGAAAATCTACAATACCAGTCAAAAGTTTGGACACACCTACTCATTCAAGGGTTTTTCTTTATTTTTACTATTTTTTACATTGTTGAATAATAGTGAAGACATCAAAACTATGAAATAACACATATGTAATCATTTAGTATGCAAAAAAGTGTTAAACAAATCTAAACATATTTGAGATTCTTCAAATAGCCAACCTTTGCCTTGATGACAGCTTTACACACTCTTGGCATTCTCTCAACCAGCTTAATGAGATAGTCACCTGGAATGCATTTCAATTAACAGGTGTGCCTTGTTAAAAGTTAATTTGTGGAATTTCATTCCTTCTTAATGCGTTTGAGCCAATCAGTTGTGTTGTGACAAGGTAGGGGGTATACAGGAGATAGCCCTATTTGGTAAAAGACCCAAGTCCATATTATGGCAAGAACAGCTCAAATAAGCAAAGAGAAACGACAGTCCATCATTACTTTAAGACATGAAGGTCAGTCAATACGGAACATTTAAAGAACTTTGAAAGTTTCTTCAAGTGCAGTCGCAAAAACCTTCAAGCGCTATGATGAAACTGGCTCTCATGAGGACCGCCACAGGAATGAAAGACCCAGAGTTACCTCTGCTGCAGAGAATAAGTTCATTAGAGTTACCAGCCTCAGAAATTGCAGCCCAAATAAATGCTTCACAGAGTTCAAGTAACAGACACATCTCAACATCAACTGTTCAGAGGAGACTGTGTGAATCAGGCCTTCATGGTAGAAATGTTGCAAAGAAACCACTACTAAAGGACACCAATAATAAGAAGAGACTTTCTTCGGCCAATAAACACGAGCAATGGACATTAGACTGGTGGAAATTTGTCCTTTGGTCTGGAGTACAAATTGGAGATTTTTGGTTCCAACCGCCGTGATTTTGTGAGACGCAGTGTGGGTGAATGGATGATCTCCGCATGTGTATTTCCCACCGTAAAGCATGGAGGAAGAGGTGTTATGATGTGGGAGTGCTTTGCTGGTGACATTGACTGTGATTTATTTAGAATTCAAGGCACACTTAACCAGCATAGCTACCACCGCGTTCTGCAGCGATACGCCATCCCATCTGGTTTGGGCTTAGTGGGACTATCATTTGTTTTTCAACAGGACAATGATCCAACACACCTCCAGGCTGTGTAAGGGCTATTTTACCAAGAAGGAGAATGATGGAGTGATGCATCAGATGACCTGGCCTCCACAATCCCCCGACCTCAACCCAATTGAGATGGTTTGGGATGAGTCGGATGGCAGAGAGAAGGAAAAGCAACCAACAAGTGCTCAGCATATGTGGGAATTCCTTCAAGACTGTTGGAAAAGCATTCCAGGTTAAGCTGGTTGAGAGAATGCCAAGTGTGTGCAAAGCTGTCATCAAGGCAAAGGGTGGCTATTTGAAGAATATCAAATATCAAATATATTTTGATTTGGTTAACACTTTTTTGGTTACTACATGATTCCATATGTGTTATTTCATAGTTTTGATGTCTTCACTATTATTCTACAATGTAGAAAATAGTAAAAATAAAGAAAAACCCTGGAATTAGTAGGTGTGTCCAAACTTTTGACTGGTATTGTACATTGGAGACATTTTCTGCCTCCTTCAATGGTCAATATCAGATGTTTTACATTTTACATTTTAGTCATTTAGCAGACGCTCTTATCCAGAGCGACTTACTGTTAGTGAGTGCATACATTTTCATACTGGCCCCCCGTTGTCTGTGAGAATAGATCTAAAAACATGTTTAAAACATGGATATCTGTGGAGGACGGACAAATGGACAGACAGACCGTAAGAACCATATATGATAGAGAAGTAATGGTTTTGTTATTTAACATGAGGAGCCTATTTAATGAACTCAGTTTCAAACTCACTAGATGGCTTGCATCAATCACTTTCCCATAGTCTTCCATTATTTAAATCTAGTTGAAGTGTCATACATGCTATTTGTATATGAATGTGTCCATGAAGTTCATATTAGTCATGTCAGGGGTTTTTGTTCACATCAAATGTGTGGCTTGTAATCCTGGTGTCTTGATATCATTAATAACTAACTATAGTCCATTCTCCATTTTAATATAAAACACTGATTACAATAGGGAATGTTAATTAAACTTGGTGTATCCTAACACCAAGTCAATTTGTGCACAACATCAATACAGACAAAACGGTCATTGTTTGTAACACAGCTGACAATCAAGTATCTCTTAGACTTTTTTAAGTGGCCTTTGATGTAAGTACCCTTTTGAAAGCCACACAATAGACCTGGAGCTGTGCCAGGGAAATGGTGGATTTTCTGAATCTTAAAAGGATGTAACTTGGCAACATTGAGCCTGTCCAACACCCTCCACCCTATCCCCCCAAATCCCCAACCTTCTCACTGTGGGCACTGTATTTATCAGACATTCAGCTCTGCATTGATTATTATTGTGTTATTAATAACACAGACGATTATTATGATGATGATGATGATGATGGAGATGGATGAATACTCGGTCACTACTTCACTCTAGTTACAGTGTGGACTTCAGTTACCACAATGTCAAAGGTCATTGACAGAATTTGAACTCTATTAGGCTTTTGTAATTATTCTCAGGGAGCATTCTGTTCACATTCTCCACTGCTGTCTTTCCCTGCATGCCTCTTTAGCTCCCACTGTGCTACATGATCAAAACCTGTCACACAAATTGTTTGTTTTTGTTTTTACATGGTTTTAAAGATATGTCTTACCTGACGCCAGGTATGATTTTGACCATTGTTCTCACCAAGTCATCACCTGGATATAATATATTAAGATGCCATTGTTTGATGCCACTTTTAATGTATACATGTTACATTTTAACCTGACATTGGATTGACATCTGGGCAGGTGGATGATCCACCTCTGATGCCTGAACTTGCCCAGGGGCTTATCGGCTGGCTGAAGCCCCTATTAGTGCCATTGTGGCCTGGTTACCATAAAAATATGACTGGTGCCTTTAAAAGATCATTGATATAGGCTTGATCTCTGTGAAATTTTACTTCTGACTTTAAAGATGATCTCATATCTGCTCGAAAAACTTCTGTAGCTTGCACAACTGAAATGGTCAATTTCTCCTGATCTACCCATAGTAAATATCAATTATCAAGTAGTTTAAAGCTACAACAACACTGATAGTCGTTTTTCATGTATTGGTTGGTTTATGAAAATCAAATGCACAGTTTTGTATTCTACTTTTGTTTGTGGTTCTTCTATGCTGCTGCACCACTATCTTCACAGTTCATGTCATTCATGTTTAGCTGTTTGTATCAGATAGAATTGTGGAGTCATTAAACAGTGATGGTTAAAACGCCAAAAACATATGTCCTTTTTTTGTGAACAATTGTTTTTATTGGATCAAGTCAAAGGCAATACAATCAACAAATCAACCTTAGGGGATTGGAAATGATGCAGACAATTACATTGATGGAAGCTACAATCTATCTTAAAGCAATATTAAAGCTGATCTACCCCCGAAAGGAAAAAATGAAGAACAAATAATAATACAAAAATCAACCTTCTTCCTGTACTATTAAGCCAGGTAAACCAATTGATGGCTCAACAAAAAAGACGGTTTTTCACTTACCCACTGTGATGTATAGTTTTTAAAAGAACACTGGTCCTTCCCTCCCTGACCCAACCCCATTCCCTCCATCCACAAGGATGTCCTGTTCAGAAGTTGTTTTTACAGAAACATTATCACCCTTTATTTCCATTAGTGCTTGCACCCTCTGAGAATAGCCTACACCACACCAGCAGGGCCAAGCTGTTTTGTTATCTGTCCTGTCCACTCGGTATCTTCCCTGGGTGGACAGACACAGGAGAAGTCCCAAATTGCACTCTATTCCCTTTATAGTGCGCCCATAGTGCACTACAGTATATAGGCAATAGGGTGGCATTTGGGATGCACCCACAGCTCCCCAACGTCATGTAACCTAACTGGGGCCAGTGCTTACTTAGCAGTACATAGCTCTGGGATCAGCGGACCTTGCTGCTGTGGTGGCCACTGAGAAAGTGAGTCATGACTTCTAGCTGGTTATGGACCCACAGGTCAGGAGGAGTCCTGGGGATGGGGAAGTAGTTACAACAGGGCCTTCAAACAGCCAATCACTGTGGCTGTGGACTCAGATAGGCTCTGAACACTAATAGGCTTGTCTGACCAGAATGCTGTGTGCTCCCAGCTGGTTCCTTCCTTCCAATCGGGATCATCTGATTTATTGTGTGTGATTAGAATGCTGTGAACAGCTGTGTAAATATACAGCGCTCCATATCAAACAAATTCAAGAAGACAGCCCACATTGTCTGTGTCTGCCCTAAAAGGGCCTTAGCAAGAGGCTCAGCAGAGCTGACAAAGCTATGAAATATATAACACATTTAATAAGAATTGCCTGTAGTTAGTGGTTATGCATTAGCAATATTACATACAGTAGTAATATAGGCTTTTGTTGCTGTTCCGCCCGATGCAAGGGCCTCATGCCACAATGATAAACCAATGTGATCTGAATAATTGTTTATCATAATGAAAATTCCATCCAGTCAGTTGAATATCCTGCCTCCTGTTTCACTCTGTAAAGTGGCCTTGATGTCTGTCTGTGGGACTGTTTCCTCATGGTGTGGGGCCGTGCTCCTCTGTCTTTGTACTAGCTGACACAGACATCCTGTTGACAGAGCTAAGACAGGATAAGGCTTGGCAGAGCTGCAGAGAGAGGAGCTCAGCTACTGATTCCTGGTACAACATGAAATAAAGCACACCCATATTAAAACTCCCAGTGAATTACAGAATTTCATATGGTGTTTTAATTAGACATGGAAACATTTCATCTTTAAAATCTGTTTGAAATTACTTTCATGGAAAGATTACAGCTTTAGAATGCAAAGGTCTTTCAAAATCACATCAGAGCTAAAAAGAGCAGCTGCTGCTTTGAGGTAGATGTGTTCAGTGCTGTTTCTAGGCATAAGCGGCATAAGCAGCTTTTTTGTTTGTTTTGGAAGTAAATCGGGGTCTCAACTTAGTAGATACACTATACAGTATATACAAAAGTGTGTGGACACCGCTTCAATTTAGTGGATTCGGCTATTTCAGCCACACCCGTTGCTGACAGGTATATAAAATCGAGCACACAGCCATACAATCTCCATAGACAAACATTGGCAGTAGAATGGCCTTACTGAAGAGCTCAGTGACTTTCAACGTGGCACTGTCATAGGATGCCACTGTCCAACAAATTTCTGCTCTGCTAATTGTAAGTGCTGTTACTGTGAAGTGGAAGTGTCTAGGAGCAACAACGGCTCAGTCACGAAGTGGTAGGCCACACAAGCTCAAAGAACGGGACCACCAAGTGCTGAAGTGCATAGCGCATAAAAATTGACTGTCCTCGGTTGCAACACTCACTACCAAGTTCCAGACTGCCTCTGGAAGCAACGTCAGCACAATAACTGCTTGTCAGGAGCTTCATGAAATAGGTTTCCATGGCCAAGCAGCCATGCGCAATGCCAAACGTTGGCTGGAGTGGCGTAAAGTTCACTGCCATTGGACTCTGGAGCAGTGTAAACACGTTCTCTGGAGTGATGAATCACGCTTCACCATCTGGTAGTCCGAAGGATAAATCTGGGTTTGGCAGATGCCAGGAGAATGCTACCTGCCTGAATGAATAGTGCCAACTGTAAAGTTTGGTGGAGGAGGAATAATGGTCTGGGGATATTTTTCATGGTTTGGACTAGGCCCCTTAGTTCCAGTGAAGGGAAATATTAATGCTACAGCGTCCAATGACATTCTAGACGATTCTATGCTTCCAACTTTGTGACAACAGTTTGGGGAAGGCCCTTTCCTGTTTCAGCATGGCAATGCCCCCGTGCACAAAGTGAGGTCCATATAGAAATGGTTGGTCGAAATCGGTGTGGAAGAACTTGACTGGACTGCACAGAGCCCTGACCTCAACCCCATTGAACAGCTTTGGGATGAATTGGAAAGCCAACTCCGAGCCAGGCCTAATCAGTGTTCGACCTCACTAATGCTCTTTTGGCTGAATGGAAGCAAGTCTCCGCAGCAATGTTCCAACATCTAGTAGAAAGCCTCCCCAGAAGAGTGGAGGCTATTATAGCAGCAAAAGGGGGACCAGCTCCATATTAATGCCCATGATTTTGAAATGAGATGTTCGACGAGCAGATACTTTTGGTCATATAGTGTAGCTAGTAGAATACACAACCTGCAATTTCAAAATTTGGTAGTGCATCAGCAGTTATGTCTGTCACTGACAGTTACTGAATTAGCCCATGTCAGCTAACATTTTATAGATTGCTAGGTAAGTTAGTCTAGCCAGCTATCTAAACCTTATAAATAAAATGTCTACTGATAAATATTTACCTGGCCATAATTGTAAGCAAATACAATACAATACAATATTTTTGGTTATTGAAAATATATTTCACAGCGGTTTAGATGGTACAATGATTCTCAACACTTGCATGTTTTGTCACATAAACTGCAATTAGGCGAACTATTAGAATTTCAGCAACCAGGAAATGGCGGAGTAAGTGTTGAATCTGTTAAATCAAAATGCATGTCTATCATCTCATGTAACAAATTTACTACAAGAGATGTATTTACCCTGCTCTGACAGATGAGGGTGTACATTGGTCAGATATTCTCAAAGCCTAGAATCACAATGTCTCAGCAGGTGGCGTCGTTGCTTTCTGTGATGAAACTACCCAACTGGCCTAAATAAGTAGATACATTATAAACGTAACACTTTCACTCTACCAGAAACATTGGGCAATAATGTATTTAAGTGTACATGAAACTGACAGTATTTTAAGATAACATTTTAGTTTTAAAAATATATATTTAGTTCAACATATTGCATATTTGGCATCATCAGTCATCACAACATTGTTTGAGGATTTGAGCACACCGCCATTGGTGTATGTTGGACGCCCCGCCCATGGAGGCGGTGCCGTAATTCACAGTGAAGGAGCTAGTGTAAACATTGGCATCTGACAGTGCAGCAGTGAGCTGCTGTGTCTACGTACAAAGCGTTGTTTCAGAGAACAATTAATATTTACTTAAAGTAGCCAACTGTATCAGACTGTTTCGAATGGAGACCAGACAACAGGGTGAGTGAGCGTTCAAACTCTCGAAAAATATATAATAATATGTTGCACATTGTGGATTTTTGTTGTTGCATTTATTCAATTGTGTATTTCGCCTATTTGTTACTTACAATTAGCAGAGAGATTAACGAAAACTATTGTTACTGAATTCATAGCCTTAACACAAATATAAATAACCTTATTAAGCAGTTTAGCTTTAATATGGGATGATAGTCTTGATAGGTGAACTTATGCGTCAACTTTTAATAAATTCTGCCTCAAAGGACAAAAAGTGTATCAATAGAGTAGCCATTTTCGACCAGTTATCTACTTAATGTAGCACGTGGTTAACTTCCCATTTTTGTCCAATAGAGAGCGTTAGTAATGGCGTCGTTTTGTAGGCACTTAACTCTGCCATGGTTCGTTGGACAAAGCCTATGGGAAAATGAATGGTGTTTTTGTAATGTTTTTGGATAAACGCCTAAAATAAAGTCTGTGGTAAACACAGGCTTAGGAGATCTTATACGTTTTGTTCTATGAGATAATCTTCATCAGCTAATGTCACTTTTAGAATTTTGAAGCATTTATGGAATTTAATAAAGCACATAAAGGCTTCATAATTCATAAAAATCATTTTAACAGACTGATATTTTTATGTCATAGAACAAAACGTATAAGATCTAAGCCTATGTTAACCTCAGACCTTATTTTCAGCGTTAATCCCAAAACCCTATGCTTTCCCCATTCATTTTCTCCATAGAAATGGCTGAATGAACCAGAGGTAACATATTTCTGGGTTTTAGGACTACAAGCTGGTGAGCTCTATGTGCAACATCATTGCAACATGGTAACAAAATATCAAGTTCATGTGGATGTAATATTGCTCTGTCCCTCTGTTAGGTTCAAATACATTTTGCAAACCATGACTGGCTCAAGGCCACCTATTTTCCCTTCCCACCGTGGCCATCTGACCAAATAATTGAAACCTTGTGACCATAGATATTCTGCTTTGGAGAGCCTTTCTTTGTAGTTGGCCCTATTATCCAAATAGCAACATGGCTGTCTTAACTTGTGCACACTGGATTATCAGTTGAATACTGGCTATTATAATCAACTTTCTGGTTCAAACAAGGTATAGGCATTTTTTTTATCAACCTCAGGTTATCAGGTTACAGTTAGCCTGAATGGACACTGTAACCTACAGTATACACCAATCGTGTGTGTGCCTGTGTGTGTGCATTCCTTGTTTGTGTGTAACTTACTATTTTGTATTTCACCCCATTCATTGCCTAATGGACATCAAATGCATCATCATCAGAGCTGTACTCTAGTGTACTGAGCGACTCTAGTGTACTGAGCGATGGTGCAGGGGAATGGGGTAAGACCTCATATATTCAGATGAGTGGGTTATGCCCAGTGGGTTTTAGGTGCATCTGCAACCTGAAGGTGAAAGGCCTTTGATCTGTAGACTAGACTACTTCCCCTGTTATTACAGTAGTTGCAGTATTTTGGGCCCACATTGGAACAGTAAACATCTGCAGCATCAATTGCATATGTATTATACTTTCAAGATTGTAATAGCATGTGCCAATAAATAGAATGGATTGGATTTATATCCATTAATTTGTCTTGATGCAGCACAATTGAACCAGAAAATAGGCCAATGTCTTCTTGATATGTTTCCTGGCCCCATAGATAGATAGACTCCCATTTTAGAATACTCCAGTTCTCTTGCAGTCAGTTGCATGCTGTGTTTGAGCTGAATGTTTTAGGTCTTGTGGTGTTTCCAATTAGTAAATGTTCCCTGTACGCATAGAACCTCTGTAAATGAATTGCCTAACCAGGGTCAACTTCATCAGGCAAAGCATGAAACACCAATGATTTAAACATTTTTTCATCTGTGTATGTGATAGAAATGTTTTGGGGCATTTGTTTTACAGCATTTCTTCTCTGGGTATGAACATGTTTTAACCATAGACTATATGTTTAGAACATGTGACCTCCCTTGACAAAGTAGCATAGGCCTATCTATCTTATCAATTATTACTAATTTCATTAAAGGAATATAATCTTTCCCCCTTGTTTCTGCTACCAAATGAAGAGAGAGGACAAGGACATCTCAGGACAGGTATGCTGCTTCTCTGTTTACCTGACTGCCCTTCACAGAAATGTTCAAGTGATGTGGAGGAATGCAGTATCCCTGATTCATGTTTTAAATCTGTCTCTTTATTGTGAATGAATGAATGACTGCACTCACTTTCACCACACTTTGGCCCCTGGGTTGTAGAGTAAAACCATGATGCCTTTGAGAACCTAGCATGTGAAAAAGAGAGTGTATTTCTCCAGCTCTGGCCCCTGTGCTGCTGAATATGATGAGTGTGAGTTGGGTGAGGATGAGTTGTCACACCACAGTCACTTTCACCACACTTTGGCCCCTCCACCAATTGTATAAAAACACCCCTGACAGTGTTAATTCACCTGATGAGTTTGAGAGCAACCATTAGATGAAGTTGCAGTCAAAGGACTATCTGAAATGGTATCTTTGATTTAGCTAGCTATCGCACTGCTTAATTCTGCTGTGGCTGAGGTGAAGGACTTTGGTAAATCTAGTTGGATAATCCCAGGGGAAAATCCCACTGATTACTACAGCCAGGCCAGAAATGATGTAACAGGCCAAGATGACGGCCTAAAATGGAAGCAAAAATGGGAACCAATTTCCAGAGAACTTAATATGTTTATTTACTAAATGATAATTTTTTTTTACCATGGTTATGAGGGATCTCATTATTGGTAAGGGGACTGGGGATAATTTCCAGTAACATTTCCAGTTGTGTTTGCTGTCTGCTGAGTCTGACACACTTCGTTAAGCTTACAGGATTTGTTTCCTCAGTCATTACAGAATGCAGGTCATTTTACTGCATGAGTCAACTCGTAGTATGCGCTCCAGCAGGTATATCTCACTGGTCATCCCCCAAAGCCAACACCTCCTTTGGCCGCCACTCCTTCCAGTTCTCTGCTGCTAATGACTGGAACGAACTGCAAAAATCTCTGAAGCTGGAGACTCTTATCTCCCTCACTAACTTTAAGCATCAGTTGTCAGAGCAGCTTACCGATCACTGCACCTGTACACAGCCCATCTGTAATTAGCCCACCCAACTACCTCATCCCCATATTGTTATTTATTTTGCTCATTTGCACCCCAGTATCTCAATTTGCACATCATCTTCTACACATCTATCACTCCAGTGTTAATACTAATTGTAATTATTTTGCACTATGGCCTATTTATTGCCTTACCTCCATAACTTGCTACATTTGCACACACTGTATATATATTTTCTGTTGTATTTTTTACTTTATGTTTTGTTTTACCCCATATGTAACTCTGTGTTGTTTTTTTTATCGCACTGCTTTGCTTTATCTTGGCCAGGTCGCAGTTGTAAATGATTAGGTTAATCTCAGGTCTCCAGGCAGAGGACTGATTTCGTGTGAACAACATAAGGCTAGCTGTCAATGCTAACTACAGTGTCTGTGGATAAGGGTTGTAGAGTAAAACCATGATGCCTTTGAGAACCTAGCATGTGAAAAAGAGAGAGTGTATTTCTCCAGCTCTGGCCCCTGTGCTGCTGAATATGATGAGTGTGAGTTGGGTGAGGATGAGTTGTCACACCACAGTCACTGAGCTGCGGGGCTCCTACTTTCAGGACAACGTTGTGGGCGAGACTCGGCAAACGCCTCAGACAACCCAAACATGCTGACCCGGACTGGGAATGTGACAATGCCGGTTTTGGATGGGGCTGCAGAGCTCTGAAATAGATTCCCAAACCAGAGAGAGAAAACAGGGACAGATGTCCTTTAAGAGTTAATGTAGTGTTGCTGAACCCGTACTGATTGTGACGTGGTTCTGTGTTTACTCCTTGGCCAGAGTCTCTCTCTCTCTCTCCCTCATCCATGTATGTGATGGTCAATTGAATCAGACTGCGGCGTGGGAGGGGGCAGGGCCGGGGTGAGGTTTAGAGTCATGTAGTGCACCAGTAATGTGATGTTCAGGTGACAGGTTGCCATGAAATCAAGAGGCAAGTCACGAGCCCATCAACCCACTCTTAATCAAGCGTGCATGATTTCCTGTTAATGCTCTTTGATATTGATTACCATATAGATTTTTTAATGAACCTGAGCCAATGTTAATGTATCTAGGGTAGGGACATCTTTCAGGGCCCCGGGAACAATGCTGATGGATGGAACCTCACATTGGCAACACAAACAACATAACTTTTGTACCAGTGTGTGGATACTGTCTATGGTCCTCTAAGGTAAAGACAGGGATTGTTTGCGGATTTAAAATGAGTCAGCCATGTGTTGAAGGATTTAAGTGTCTTAAGGACAACAAAAGGATTCAATCAATGATAATGATTAGGTTTGCTTGTCTGCATGGGAAGTTGCTAAGCAACGTACTCTTACCCCATCACAGTGAAACATAGAAACAGTTGTTCAAACTGAAATTGTCCCATTCTAGAGAAATAGGATAAAGTCGTAGAGAAATCAACATTTTACATTTGAGTCATTTAGCAGACGCTCTTATCCAGAGCGATTTGCAATTAGTGCATTCATCTTAAGATAGCCAGGTGAGACAACAACATATCACAGTCGTATAAAGTACATTTCTCCTCCACAAAGTATTTATCAGCAAAGTCAGTGCTAGTAGGAAAAGACAAGTGCAGGTTATTATTATTATATATATATTTTGTATGATCAAATAACCAAGAGAATGCTATGGGGAGAGAGACTGGTTGTTATACTCTTAAATACATATACTATTAGAGGCACTGAGGCCAGGCAAGATGACAATAGAGAAGAGAGTGATGCAGTAGAAGAGTACTAGAATGTATACTGTGTACATAGTGTGGCTCCAAGCAAAGGGATCCGCTCCAAAGGCTTCTGATGAGAAAGTGATTGGGTTATGTGGCCAAACTGCATCACAAGCTCTGTGCCACGCCACTCCAATCATCTGCTGATGTAATGAGAGGCCAGGCCTCAAAGATGTGACTCCTGCATGTTTGTTGTCCTCTTTGTCTGGACAAAAACATCCCCTAGCTACGGTCATCTTAGGGCACTGGTCGCTGCTCAATAACATCTCTTAGGTTTAGATGTCATGTTATATTTAAGAAATAAGGCCAGAGGGGGTGTGGTATATGGCAAATATACCCGTACTGTTCTTAAGCACGACGCAACGTGGAGTGCCTGGATACAGCCCTTAGCCGTGGTATATTGGCCATATACCACAAACCCCCGAGGTGCCTTATTGCTATTATAAACTGGTTACAAATGTAATTAGAACAGTAAAAATAAATGTTTTGTAATACCCATGGTATATGGTCTAATATACCACAGCTGTCAGCCAATCAGCATTCAGTGCTCGAACCACCCAGTTTATAATATGTTATTATGTCCTGGCCTTATGTTGCTGGTGATTGAAATAGTATCAAAAGCTCAGAGCCTTTCACCCTAAGTCCTTGGGATTTCTATTCTGTTTACATTCCCAGGTGTATTACTGTAGCCTAGTATAGAATTTAAAGCCAGGGTCTTTTAACTGTACTTATATTATGCAGTGATAAGAGAGTAATGGTTGTAGGGACAGACATTGAAGTTGCACAAAATTAGGTCGAAATTGGGTAAAGCTATACTCCCAATTTGAGTTCAGATTCACTTTATTAATGGCTGATCTAATCTGCTGAGGGTACACCATGCCGGGGCTTTGGCCATTACTTCATCCGTCTGTGCATCAGACATTTCTGAGCAGGGCTGCAGATATTGATCAAACACTCAGTGCTTCACATACCAGGAAGTTGTTTGTCTGGTTTAGCTTTTATTGTAACTGGAAACACACGCATGCACGCAAACGCACACATATTGTCATGCAGTTAGATCACTATTAGGTTCCAGAAACCATTGAAATAAACAACAAGCAATAGATTTGTGCTCCTATTTACACATTGATTCATGTTAGTTAGAACTATTGACCTTTTTAGTAGAGATAGATAAGAAACAACATACTGGACAGTTACTCTAATAGATAACTGGTGGCCTTATGGAAGGGGATAAGCATGACTTTTCTCTAGACTATCCAGAACATATCTTAACTTGACATGTCTAAAAATAAACCTAGGATTGGAAATGGAAGCTCTAATGTAGATAATTACAGTCAGTGACTCTAAAGGTGGTTGTTAAACGTATGGTGAGGTCATGCTGGGAATATTGCCATTGTCACGGTGATGGAGGGTGGTATTCAGGTTAATTCTGGCTGTACTGTGGCCATGTTACTATGGCAACAGATGGGTGGGTCTGCCTTGCTGTAGCCTGATCATCTCTTCGAGTTAGACCATTTGACCGCAGGGTGCTTGAGTTTATTTGTTATTTGCAAAAACATACTTTATGTGATTGTCTCTCCACTATACACAGAGTGTACAAAACATTAGGAACGCCTCCTCTTTCCATGACATAGACTGACCAGGTGATTCCAGGTGAAAGCTTTGATCCCTTATTGATGTCACTTGTTAAATACACTTCAATCAGTGTCAATGGAGGGGAGGAGACCGGTTAAAGAAGGATTTGTAAGCCTTGAGACAATTGAGACATGGATTGTGTATGCGCCATTCAGAGGGTGAATGGGCAAGACAAAAGATTTAAGTGCCTTTGAACGGGGTATGGTAGTAGGTGCCAGGCATACCGGTTTGAATGTGTCAAGAACTGCAAAGCTGCTGGGTTTTTCACACTCAACAGTTTCCCGTGTGTATCAAGAATGGTCCACCACCCAAACGACACCCAGCCAACATGACACAACTGTGGGAAGCATTGGAGTCAACATGGGCCAGCATCCCTGTGGAATGCTTTCGACACCATGCCCCAATGAATTTAGGCTTTTCTGAGGGCAAAAGAGGGTGCAACTCAATATTAGGAAAATGTTTTGTACATTCAGTGTATGTAAGTCTGAAGTGTCCTAACTTTTGGGCTTTATTTAGTGTTTAATCATCCATCTCTCCTCAGGTCTGCTGGACCCAGAGCCTTTAACAGAAGTAGATGAAGAAATGGTGTCAGAAGTGGACCTCCAAAACACTGTGACCGATGAGGAGAGGGAGGAAATATTGAGTGAACTCACTAAGGTAGTCCCTCTCGTCAGCACTTTTTACTGCTCTGTTTTTCAATGTTTAGCTTGGTATGTTGATGGAGTTGGATTCAGGAAAGCTCTATCTTGGAGATAGATACATTCTGTTCATCCATAGAGGTGAGAGATGGTTAAGAAGTTGGTACACTGATCTATCTCACATAGGCAAACTGTGTTGGACCATGGGAGAGAGATATTAACTGGAAAATAGGAGCGGAAGTAGAGGGCATTGTGAGTTATGTAAATCTTGGCAGCTCTATCGGCAGAGCTCTTTTGCATATTATGATTCCGCATCATTTGGGTTTACAGTTGTTTCCTCTGGTGTTGACCTCAGGCCAAATACACTACACTGTGTTATAAGGAAGAGCCAGTGTTCTGTACTTCAGTTCCCTCAGTTTATCACTATATTATTATTATTATTATTATTATTATTATAGTTCTATTACCAACACGTCTGTAACTGTAAGTACCTTTTGTAGCCATTTGTAGCATATTAGGCTACATCTAAGAAATATTCCTAAATTCCAAAATGAATTCTCTATACAGCAAATAAGGTAACACATGGAGACTTAAGCCCAAAGGGAAATTTGCATCACTCTCTTACTCATTTTCTCTTATGTCTTTAGTTCTCGCTCTTTCTTTTCTCTCTTTCTCTGTTTATCCCTCTAGTTAGAGGAAGAAATCTCCACCCTGAGGCAAGTGTTGGCCTCCAAAGAGAATCTTCACTCAGAGCTCAAAGCCAAACTGGGTATAACACCACTCAGTGAGCTCAAACAGAACTTCAACAGGAGCTGGTATGACATGCAGACTTCCACCGCGTAAGTACCCAACATAGTTCAGTGTGTGTATTACGCTTGAGTGGTATGTATCAAATATGTTGTTACATGCCGATGTGCATGGAGCCAGGGGGAAGGGGAATCTAAACTAGACTCCTATTGTTGCCATTCAAAGGCTGTCTCAGAGAAAGTGCATAAGTTTGGCATTTGGGAAGGAAAGGGAGAAATAACACTCACGCCCTCAAGATGTTTTGCTCCTGTCACCAGAGATTGCCTTTATGGGCATCACAGAGTGATGAATGTATGGATCCGGTCTGTTCAGGCTCATTGAGGCAGACAATGACAGGGAGCAAGCAGCCTATTAGTGCTGTGACATCTAAAGCAACACAGTGTTGCCTGACTGTCCACTGGAGCAGCCAGTCAAAACAAACAGCAGCTTCAGGCTATCTCTCTCTTTTATACTCTGATAAAAAATAATGTGTATCAGGCTAGAGGAACAGTTCTGACTGGGAAATACCCTGAATTATATATTAAGGGGAATGCTGATTTGTTTTGCAGAGCTCATATAGGTCAGTACTGTATATATAGCCATTTACAGTGAACAGCTATACCGTAGGCCTAAATTTCAGTCCTCCATCTCTGCCTGTGTCTCCATTGTAGCCTTGTATGTCCCTGGTTATTCAGTTACCAGAGTCACGCTTTAACTAGGCGCTCAAATAGGCAAAGCACCCCTCTCAAATCACCATTACCATGGTGAAGGGGAACTGCAAACCGCTAGGGCCAAGCAGATCTGGTGGTGCTGAGGGATCATTGGCTGGAGGGAGAGGAGAGGAATGGACCTCCACTGTGTAAATGCCACAACACACCTCCTCAATCTCCAGTCTCAACACCAATGCAAAACAAAGGCAACAGGACCAAGTGTAAAGGAGCTCAACAACAACAACATCATAACGGCTGAGCTGTATCTATTGTTAGTGTGGTTTGTTGTTGGCGTCAGTTGATGTTGATGTTAGGTGACAATATTTATCTTTCTCTCTCAGGCTTCTTCTCTCTTTTCTTTTATTTTCTCTATTCTCTCTCTCACTCTCACTCTCTCTCTCTCTCTCTCTCTCTCTCAGGTCTTTCTCACTCCAGGCGCCACACTAATTAGACTAAGTACTAAGTGAGCTGGAGGACCACATTTTTCTCATAATTACCTCCCACAGCAAAGCGTTAGCCAGATTAACGCATTGCACTTAATGCATCTCACAAATGCAGTTAGCTCTTTGTCTTGAAATAGCAGGACTTAAATCCGATAAGGTGATGGCATGGGCTGGTGCTCATGGAACTACAGGAGTTTCTTAGGTTTCCATGCAGTCTGTGTCTAATGCACTAAGCGGTAATCAGGCTCTAGGGGCTGAGGATCTGAGAGGTTGGAAGCCAGGCAGGCTGTAGACTAGCAGGCTTTTAGAACTAGAAAACAAAGAGGAAAATCAATGGCTTCCCTTTGTAGGCCAGCGCCCTAACAGTGGTATAAGCTGTACAAATAATCAAAGCGATGCTCTCCTCTGTTTCCCAGAGATTCTGCAGCATCAATAGGAGATAAAACACTGAGTCTTTGTTATCTGTGCCATGCTCCCCTCATCATGTTTTTATAGATGTATGAATCCCTGGCTGATTGTGATACTGAGCTGGAGTATCAGTTACAACCTGGCTCCGACTCTGACTATGAAACTAATCTGTGTGTGTGGAGTGAACAGTGCTCTGGACAGGGACAGGAAGAGAACAGGAGTGGCTGTCCTGTGGTATCCTGTCCTGTGGTATTATTTTCTGTGGTATCCTGTCCTGTGGGATCCTGTCCTGTGTCTGGTTTGATAATCACTGTCTTGTCTTATCATTTGGCCAGGTACAAAAAGACGTCGGAGACGTTGAGCACGGCAGGGCAGAAGACGTCAGCAGCTTTCACCACATTGGGAACAGCCATCAGCAGGAAGTTTGGGGATATGAGGTACGGTGTCTCTGGTGCCTATAGCAACCACACATCAACATCAAAATATTTAATATCCAATCAACTGAAGCCTTATGCCACAACTACATATTTTAGCCTACAGCTATTGAGACAGAATACAGGGGGCCTCCAGTCAGAATGACCATGCTCCTCCCTCATCTCAATTCTATGCAGCCAGTCTGTCGTGTGCCCAATCCTGACTGTTGCTAGGGTTGACCCAGACAGTCTGTTACAGGGGGCATGTTTGTGTTGCATAAGCCCAGAGTAAGCAGCTTTCTACAGGCCAGATTGGATGCAGGCCTGAGTGGGGAGTGGGGAGTGGGGGGGGGGGGGGGGGGGTCAGTAACCCTCTGGGTGGCTTCTGACCACTCTCTGCCCTGAATTGTGTTACCCTGACTGTGCAGGGTAACACAATGGAGATCCATTGCTGGCCAGTATGGTAGCTTTGCAGGGACACACTCAGCCACAGGGGAGCTATCATATCATAGACAGCTGGCCCTGGTGTCACTGGTAATGCAATACTCAGACTAGCCATGACAAAGAAAAACTGGGATTTACTGTTATCCCTGTCCATGTCGTTTAGTGTGTGTTGTAGGGGTGTCTTTGTTTTGTTCTTTTAACGTCGTCGTAATTATTGCATGATAATAACAAAATACTCACCACCGCAGGTTTTTAATAGTGTATTAACCAACCATTGTTATGTATAAAATCATGTTGAATAATAATCCAGAGAGACAAATAGACATTCCTTTATGTATTCCAGCATGTTTGGCCTTGAGTTAATGTATCCCAGAAGGTATGCCCCCTAGTGTGCATGTGTGTGTGCATGCAAATGAGTTTGTCCCTGTGTGTCCCTGTGTGGACCTTTCGTGTCAATTGAAAATACAGTACAACACGTTCTTTTCATAAACCCTGTTCACTATGTTGCCCAGTGAAATGTAAAAAAGGTGTGCCCTGACTTGCATTGGGTTTGAAATATGCTAAACCAAATATTTAGCTATGAGGAACCATGGAGAGCAAGGTACAGTATGTTGCCTGGGGTGATGTTTACTTGGGTGACTCCCTTGCACTACAGACTATAGGTTGTTCTAAATAGTTGCAACCCAAACATTTGCATTCTAATGCATAGTGTATACAGTACTGTAAGGATACAGTATATGGCATGATCACCAGAGCTTTGATGATTGTATCACGACTCAGGATATGACCCAGATGCAGACACAGGAGACGGATAGTACAGTTCTCAATAATAATTTATTAGAACACGGGGCAGGCAAAGGGCAAGTCGAGGACAGGCAGAGGTTCGTAATCAGGTCAGAGTCAGGCAGGTACAGGACAGCAGGCAGAATGGTCAGAACCGGGGAAACTAGGACATAAACACTTGAGAAACAAGTAAGACCTGACAAGACGAACTGGCAACAGACAAACAGAGGACACAGGTATAAATGCACAGGGGATAATGGGCGACACCTGGAGGGGGGTGGAGAAAAGCACAAAGACAGGTGAAACCGATCAGGGTGTGACAGATTGATTGGTTAACTGTGTGTGTGCACTGGATCTTTGAATTTGGCTTTTCTTGAATAGAAGTTTAATTAAACTCTTGCCGTGATTCAGAAATGAAGTAGCCTAATGTAAAGTATTGGTAGGACACTGGATACTGTCAGGATAAATGTCTTAAAATGTTTGTTTCTTCATCTCTTTCTATGCATCAAAAGATCAAATTCACTTGGGTAAGATATTGTGTTTTAGTGTTGTCAGTAGTATTCTACTTCTGATTTAGAGTCTGATATACGTGTTTGCAGTGACTGCACTGAAACTAGTCAGAAGACGAACAAAGGCCATTGCTTACGTAAATATGAGAGTAATTAAGATATAATGGTAAGAAGATGACTACCAACTGAATGGGATCGATTCCAGGAATCACCTGATTTGATTAGTCAGACAGACCGTTAGTTCCAGTGCAGTCACATTATAACCTACAGTGGATGTATATACCTTATAGTGAACTCCTCAGATCTGTAGCAAACTGACCAGTAGGCATGCATGACTTTGACTGCTGTTGACCATAGCATGTTTTACTTGTGGGTAGTTCAGTATAGTTACATTGTAGATTATTTTTCTTTCTCTTTTGTACCTTGTGTAGATGTAGCTCTGTAGAAGTTGTTAGTCATAGAAATATTAATGAGTCATCACTTAGATGATACGGCATGATGAAGTTGTCTAAGAAAATATATATTACAGTATAAGCCATTAGATTCCTCTAAAATATATATATATATATTTTTTTTTAGGCAATCAGATGATGGGTAAATCTACATTATAGAAATGGCTAGAAAGTTGCCCTGCTGAATTACTGTAGACTAGAGGGAGTGCTTGCTGAGCCTGTACGTGTGGATGCGTGTGTGCTCTGTGATTTCTGCTTTCTGTAAATCCATGTTAATGATTTAACTCCTCTCTTACCTGGGACAGCTACTCTATCCGCCACTCAATGAGCATGCCTGTTATGAGGTAATTGTGTGTAGCCTACTTTGTGTGTAGTAATAGTTCATCCTCCACTAGATCCCCATCCTTAGCCACCCACCCATTCTTGTTGTCTTCAGGCTGAGTGTTTGTAAGCATTGTGAGGAGAATTGGTATTGGTTCAGAATTTATAGGTGAAACAGGCTTGCATTGTAACATTGGCATATCCGGCAGCAATCATCAGGACAAGATGAATACATTTCTAGCTATCTGACCTGTTTATCAAAAGATAAACGTGTGGAATCGTAATACTAGAAAAAGTGACCTTTCTATAACACTGAGCATACAGGACTTCTCAGTGTTTTGTTAACAGAGCACTGTAAATACAGGCAGCTTTAACAGAGCACTGTAAATACAGGCAGGTCTCCCGAGTTGCGCAGCGGTCTAAGGCACTTCATCTCAGTGCTTGAGGCATCACTACAGACCCCCTGGTTCGATTCCAGGATGTATCACAACCGGCCGTGATTGGGAGTCCCATAGGGCGGCGCACAATTGGCCCAGCGTCGTCCGGGTTTGGCCGGTGTAGGCCGTCATTGTAAATAAGAATTTGTTCTTAACTGACTTGCCTAGTTAAATAAAGGTAAAATAAATAAATAAACAGGCAGCTTTATTAGGTGTACACAAAAATACAGGTACAGACAGGCCTCCCGAGTGGCGCAGCGGTCTAAGGCACTGCAGTGCTTGAGGCGTCACTACAGATCCGGGTTCGATCCCGGGCTGTGTCGCAGCCGGCTGCGACCGGGAGACCCATGAGGCGATGCACAATTGGCCCAGCGTCGTCCGGGTTAGGGGAGGGTTTGGCCGGCTGGGATGTCCTTGTCCCATCGCGCTCTAGCGACTCCTGGGCGGGCCGGGCGCATGCACGCTGACACGGTCGCCAGTTATACGGTGTTTCCTCCGACACATTGGTGCGGCAGTGTGTCAAGAAGCAGTGCGGCTTGGCAGGGTCGTGTTTCGGAGGACGCATGGCTCTCGACCTTCGCCTCTCCCGAGTCCGTATGGTAGGTGCAGCGATGGGACAAGACTAACTACCAATTGGATCTCATGAAATTGGGGAGAAAAAGGGGTACAAATAATAATAATAATTTAAAAATCCAGGTGGCTCAGATAGATATAAAGATACGTGTTATATACTAAAGTAATGGTATTGTGTGAAACTGAACTGACTTTCATCCCATTAGGAACTCGCCCAGTTTCAAGTCCTTCGAGGAGAAGGTTGAAAGCACCGTTTCCAACATAAAGGTAATGTGAAACACAACACGTCAGAGCAATGACACAGAGCTATGAGAGAGATTTACATAATGTTGAAGTAAGCCTAGGGATTCAATCCGAGCGTGCTTTGTCCACAATGCGCGTATTAAAGGCAATGTTCCCGGGTTTGCTGAGGACACATTCATGGTAAATGCTGCATATCTCGCCTCAATCTGAATTTATCTTTAAATGGCGCCATTGCGGACAAAGCACAATCGGATTGATTCCCGGCCTAAGTAAAGTCAACATAAGGGAGTAAGCATTATGGAGGTCTTTCTTGTTAACTCCTTTCTTTTAAAGCTTCACTTCCTTTAGCTCAGGAAAACTTTTGGCTATTTTTACAGCTCAGCTAATTGAGGTTAAACACTACTCTCAGGAGAACAATTGCTACACCGTGAATGTGAGCATTTGAGCCTGATGTCGTAATCTCTGGTGTTCTAACAACCCTGCTGAAAGTTCAAATGGATTCTCGACAATAGCCTATTTTAAAATGTTGGTTTGTTTGTGTGCATTTCTGTGTTTGTTTTTGGATTTGGAGCAGACCAAGGTAGGAAGCCAAGGAGGTGGAGGGAGTTTTGAGGAGGTGTTGTCTTCAGCCGCCCACGCCAGTGCCCAAGAAACCCCCAGCAACAACCTGTCTGAGAGCAGTGATCATGAGAGGACCTGCTAGACCAGAGCCTGAAACAGACCTCCCCAGACCAGGATTAGCACTCTACTGCCCCTCACTGGCCCAGAGGCCACATTACATTACCTGATAAGGAGAGCATGACATATAGTAGGGCTATCTATCCAAAGCCCCATCAAGTACCAACAAATGTGTATTATCTAACCGTTTCCAATCCGTAAAACACTCCTGTCCTTGATATTTTATTACTATGAATACAGCTATTACCTTTTGTATTTAAAGAAAAATAAATGTTCTGTTTATATCAATGTATTTGATAAACAAAAAGTAGTGAATACTTTCTTCCCAATACTAAAACAACATTTTCATGATGATACCTACTTTCCAAGAGTGGACAGTCACATAATACTATTGGGGGAGGAAATTGTATTTGATACTAATACTTGAAATTGCAAGTGCTGGATTTGTAGGCCTATACTGCACTGTAAATGGGGCCCAAAGTAAGGCCATGTGCTGAAAATCTACTGAATACACTGTCATCCCAATGAATCGCACTCATAACGTATGCTTATAAGTCACAGCTGTCAGGCAGTGTAGATGCTTTGACACTTTGGGATGAAATGTCTATTTTTAAATGTGGTTATTTCTTCTGTTTATTACTGCTAATCTAAAATCATGGACCAAACAGCTGGTTTTCTATTTACAGAATTAACTTCGGTCATATGATTTTCTCCTCGTGTTTATTGTTTAAATTGTTTTTTTCTTGGTTGCTGTGGTTTTTAACTTAGTTGTGACAAGACGTTCATCGGACATTTAGGTGATAATGTTTTCAGACATTTTGTGACAAAGTTGTGTCAACAGCCGAGTTGCCCTCTCCTGAATGTGACTGTTGTAATACCCAAAGGTAATAACAGTTGTTGTAGTCTGTTCAGTCCTGTATAGCTCAGTTGGTAGAGCATGGCACTTGCAACGGTTGTGGGTTCGATTCTCTCGGGTGACTAGTATGGGGAAAATGTATGCACTCACTACTGTAAGTCAGTGTCTGCTAAATGACTTAAATGTAAATGTAGTCTTGCAACTTCTGCTTTTTTTTAACAAAACTGTTTCCCAGTAAGATTATAACACACTATAAATGTGTTTTCTGCAGTAGCATTATTAAACAATTTGTTGCAAACCAATCTAAGGTCATGTGTCGTTTGTCGCATATTACATTGAAATAAACTTAATTTACATGGCACTAAGCTACTAAAATAAAACACTCCAGCACACATTGTATTAAGACAGCCCAAACACATTTTGAAATGTACTGTAATTGACAAACAGCTTCCCATTGACTGAAGTACTTAAACTAATGCCTTTGTATAGAACATGTAAGGCTCTATTTCTGGCTGGCGTTAAGGCGGCGCTAGTGTCAAACGTACGTTAGTTTGCAATTTCGTCATGTGAAAACTGGCCACTGGCATTATCCATCCTTAACGCCAGGTTCGGCAATTTACCTGTCTAACATCAGTACGCTTGAGCTCAGATGGGAGGGGTGGAAATATGAGGTGTGTCCTTAACATGATCTACAGTGCTAATTTCAGGCAGCGCTGGTAGGGATATTTAAGACCAAACAAAAGCTGGTTTTAGCGGTAATGCAGTTGGTTATGACATACATTTTAACAGAGGAAACGAAGCCTATCCAGCCGTGAAGCACATTGCCCATATGCGCATGGAACAAGATGTGATTTGGTGCCTGTATACTTCATATTTAGAAACATAAAACACATGTTTTTCCCCATTTCGTTGTATTTTATTAAAAACCAAGCATAGCCTCCTCTCAATGAAGGCTGTTTTCTTTTTGTCCTGCCCAATGTAATCAAGTAAGACCGTCCATAAAGTGTTTGGCTGGTGAGACAGCTTGGAAATAAATCTTAATCACAAAAGCTTTATTAAAATATTAAGTTTGAGAGGAGAAAAACAGTGAGCTGACATTCCCTTTTTACACTACATGACCAAAAGTATGTGGACACCTGCTGGTCAAACATCTCATTCCAAAATCATGGGTATTAATATGGAGTTGGTCCCCCCATTTGCTGCTATAACAGCCTCCACTCTTCTGGGAAGGCTTTCCACTAGATGTTGGAACATTGCTGTGGGGACATGCTTCCATTCAGCCACGAGCATTAGTGAGGTTGTGCACTGATTTTGGGCGATTAGGCCTGGCTCGCAGTCGGCGTTCCAATTCATCCCAAAGGTGTTCGATTGGGTTGAGGTCAGGGCTCTGTGCAGGCCAGTCAAGTTCTTTCAAACCGATCTCAACAAACCATTTCTGTATGGACCTCGCTTTGTGCCCGGGGGCATTGTCATGCTGAAACAGGAAAGGGCCTCCCCCAAACTGTTGCCACAGTTGGAAGCACAGAATTGTCTAGAATGTAATTGTATGCTGTAGCGTTGTTTCCCTTCACTGGAACTAAGGGGCCTTGCTCGAACCATGAAAGTCCAATGGCGGCGAGCTTTACACCACTCCAGCCGACGCTTGGCATTGCGCATGGTGATGTGGCTGCTCGGCCATGGAAACCCATTTCATGAAGCTCCCGACGAACTGATCTTGTGCGCTACGCGCTTCAGCATTCAGCGGTCCCGTTCTGTGAGCTTGTATGGCCAACCACTTCACGACTGAGCCGTTGTTGCTCCTAGACGTTTCCACCTCACAATAACAACACTTACAGTTGACCGGGGCAGCTCTAGCCGGGCAGAAATTTGACGAACTGACGTGTTGGAAAGGTGGCATCCTATGACAGTGCCACGTTGAAAGTAACTGAGCTCTCCAGTAAGGCCATTCTACTGTCAATGTTTTCCTATGGCGATTGCATGGCTGTGTGTTCGATTTTATACACCTGTCAGCAACGGGTGTGGCCAAAAAAAAATAATGCTTTGGAGGTGCATAAAACCGCCCAGCGCTTAGATTGACCATTGCGTTAGGTTTATTATAATGGAGCCTGAGGTATTTGCAGTTTCTATTGATTGGAACGTGTAGGCCTATGGGAATTATTTCCAAGAAATGTTGTAGTCATATAACTAGTAGTCATAACCAATGGTTTTAATGAAGCCTTACAGCTTAAGAGGTCAAACAACTCAAAACAAAATAAAATAGGTGCATCTTCTGATACATCACAGGAATTGTACAGGTGAAATATGTGCACATCCGGAAACGTTCATTATAAACAAATGACTTTCAAAATCCTGTCCATCTATGTAAAATAAAATGAGCATTTTGGGAGTAAAACAGGGCACACGTTTGTTTTCAACGATAGCACATCTTTTGCTTCATTATTCCACAACTCACCAACCAGAACCACCAGGTTTCCATGACAACATTCTACCATGTCATGTGAGGAGCAGTTCGAACAGTGGCTACCACAACATCATTGACACAAGCTGAATGTAGCGTCATTCAGTGGGAATGTTGAAGTCAGGAGGAGTCTGTTCTTGGTTTCTTGGACTCTGAGCTCCCAGATGACCCATCACCTCCAGCTGCCATGTGACCAGCTCTTTCTTCATTTAGACTCTTCACAAACTGGACTACCTCTGGGTGGTGGAATCGGCCTGAGGTGGATGGAGATTTTAAAAAATGTACACCACCTTTAGATAGCCCATAGAGCCGATCATCAGCCCTCACTACCAGGTTAAAGAAGAGGTAGTACCTACCTTGTGTGGAATCAAAGAACTCCTGTAGCCTGCCTGGTTTCCCCTCCAGCTCCTCGTACTCATGGGCCTGCAGAATCATCTCTAGCAGGTCCAACTCTTTTACCAGCTTAGCCTCAGCACTCGCCTGGCTCTCATACTCCTGGGCACACGGTGTGGGCAGTGGTTAAATTAAGCTGGAGCTACCCGGAGCTGGGCTCCTGCAACTTGGGTTAAAGCAGTGCTTCTCAATTATTTTCTGTTACGCCCCCCCCTAGGAAGAAGTAAACATTTCGCGCCCCCCAAATCTCCGCCGCGACTATAAATAGTATAATTTGTCTATAAAATTGTTATAAGTACCACTCTGCATAACATTGTATCCTTATTAACATTAAAGAAAAAAAAGAAAGAAAAAGAAAAGAAATATAAAAGAAAGAAATATAGATCAACTTACATTTACATTTTTAAATTTTAGTCATTTAGCAGACGCTCTTATCCAGAGCGACTTACAGTTAGTGAGTGCATACATAATTATTTTATTTTTTCATACTGGCCCCCCGTGGGAATCGAACCCACAACCCTGGCGTTGCAAACGCCATGCTCTACCAACTGAGCTACATCCCTGCCGGCCATTCCCTCCCCTACCCTGGACGACGCTGGGCCAATTGTGCGCCGCCCCATGGGTCTCCCGGTCGCGGCCGGCTACGACAGAGCCTGGATTCGAACCAGGATCTCTAGTGGTACAGCTAGCTAGACCACTGCGCCACTCGGGAGGTGAACAAAGAATAACTTTATTAACATTGTTTTTTAGTCTGTAACAGAAAATACTTAAAGTGCATCAATTTACCTGAAATTAAATAAAAAATATTCAAACCTTATTTAAACTGTAATTTTTTTTTGACCATTTCATACTGAAAAATAAAATAAAATATAATCAATAAATAATAATACATTCAAATTGATCAGCAACATTAACTCAGGAGCACAATATATGAACAATTTGTGCTGATTTTTTTAAATCAAAATGAGGAAGTCAGGATTAATGGCTACAATGAGCACGTTTTGCAGTGCACAGCTTTTCGAAGCGGGGTTTGAAGCATGATACTGCAACTCTCAGCTCCTGCTCAATGTTTAGCTGGGACCTGTACTTGGTCTTCAGTGCAGCAACAGCAGAGAAGCCAGTCTCACAAAGATAAGATGTTGCAAAAGGAAGAAGAATGCCCATGGCCCTCTGCCCTAAAAGTGGATACTGCCTCTCTACACTCAGCCAGAATTCACTCAGTGTCTGTGATGTGAACCTCAGTCTCAATGTGGAGTCAGACGTCATATCAATGAACTGGTCCTCCTCTGCAGAGCTGAAACCAGTTGGAGCTGGTGCATTGAACGGATATCTCACCCAGTCATATTGGGAACTGTTTTCAGGGAAGTACTTTTTAAAGAATCCCATCAGTGATGAAAAATGCTGCTTAATATATGGAATCACTGATGTGGCATCATAGTCAGTAGTGTCAACAAATTCATGCAGGTTCTCGAATGAATCAGTATTTCCTTCATCAAGTCGCCTGCCCCACATTGCAAGCTTTCGAGTGAAAGAGCTGATCTTGTCTGTGACCTGAGGGAGGTGTTTATCTTTCCCTTGAAGCTGTAGATTTAGTTCATTTAGCTTTCCAAATATGTCACTCAGGTAGGCCAGTTTTGCCAGTAAGTTCTCATCACTAAATTTTTCTGCAAGGTCATACTTGTGCTCCTGCTCCGAAAACATTCTTATCTGCTCTCTGAGCTCAAAAACTCGGGACAATACTTTTCCTCGTGACAGCCACCTTGCTTCACTGTGAAACAGCACAGCTTGATATTCAGCTCCCATCACCTCACAGATAGCAGAGAAGACTCTTGTTTTTAGTGGTCTGGTCTTTATAAAATTGACTACACCTACAATGTCAGTCATAACCTCACATAATTCAGAGGAAAGGTGCCTTGATGCCAGTGCTTCTCTGTGTATAACACAGTGTGTCCACTCAGCATTAGGTGAGGCCTTCTTGATGAGTGCCCGAAGTCCTTTTCTCATCCCTGCCATAGTCTGTGCACCATCACTGCAAACACCAATGCTGTTCTCCCACTTTAACCCATTCTCAGTCAGGAAGCAGTCCAGCATTTTGAATAGCTCTTCAGCTGTGGCTCAGTCTCTGACATATTTACAAAAAAGTAGATCCTCACACAGGGAGTTTGTCATGTCATCAAAACCCTACTCCCTGCGGCAAAAAAAAGCATGTTCCCCGGGGCCCCACTATTTGAGAAGGACTGCACTAAGGCATTGTTGGCAGAATAGATGGATGCAGTTCAATGCATGATTAATATAATTAACCAATACATTTGTTGGTAGTCCAAAAAATATTGCTATCAGGTTGTAAATCACAGCTGGCCTAATGGTAGTACATTGTTTGCTGCCCTCCACCCACTTCACTTTCAGTTTCAAAGGCTGGGAATTTTACTACAAAAAAAACTAGCAAGGACAATGATCAAGTCAGTCACAACGTGGCTAATAAGCGTATCTATTTATGTAGCTCTTTATTTAGCAAGCTAAAAGCACGGAGCTTAACGTTAGGTGGGGCCCACGGCAGCACCCGCTGCTCGTTGTGAAGAGTAAGAATGATACCTGCTTTCACGTCAGAGTCTCCAAAAGTCTCCAATAACACCAGAAAAAGTCGCTAGATTTGTCGCTAGTCGCTTTTTTGAAAATGTGTCGCTAGAAGGGTCTGAAAACTCGCTAAATATAGCGACAACGTCGCTAAGTTGGCAACACTGTTTACAAACGCGCAACACCCACTGAATATGAACTGTGTCAGTAAACGTAGGCAAAAAAAGCAACAGTCACTAACGCTCTAGACAACATGTAAACAGCCTGACCATCTCTGCTAGGGCGAGTATAATGGTCAGAGTGAGGTGTTCTCTCATTTGTATCTTTAGCCAGTTAGCTTGGGTGCTTGACTGCCGTTGTGAGGAACGCTCGGATCAACCCTACCTACTCCTCGGCCAGAGCCTCCAGTGTCAATCGTGTAGTGTGCGCGCTGAACGCTCAGAGAGCGAAACACTGAATTTACGAACAGACAATCTGACCACGCTCGGAATTTATGAACGACCCAGAGCGCACTGACACACTGGAGGCAATTTATGAACCTACCCTCAGCTATTTGTCAATCAAATGTATTTTTCATAGATCAAATGGACAGGCAGGCAAGTTCCCATTCAGTTGTCAAAACGTGGGTTGGGAAAAGCATGCATTGGCAGGCAAGCTGCAGAAGGACGAGCAGGCTACTATTCCACCATAGTTTATCAGTTCAATTTATGACGGCCAACTAGCTTAAAAAGTTTGAGAAAGTTTATATAATGTTCCCTCGTTAGATTTTAGTTAATCTCGCTCTGGCTAGCATTAGTTGTTGGTCTTGTTGTTGATAACTGAGGGATAGAGCATACCTTTTCATGGTTGTTTGATCAATAGGACTGGAATGTTCCCAAATGTAAGAGGCCTCCCGTGGTATTTACATATTTGCAGAAATCCATTCAGGTGTATATTCTGGCTTTTGGCGAATGTGTTCTAATGATCTAAAGTCGTGCAGTTGCTACTACCTGTAAACACACAGTCCAGTTCAAAGTGAATGTTGGCAGGCCCTCGTGGCAAATGGCTTATTTGCATAAAGGCCTACTGAAGGTCTGCTTGGCTATGGCACACCGGTCTGCGTAGACTCCGGTCCTGGACGAGACAGATGTTTTTTTAGGTTTTATTTACTGCAGTTACTATTAATTGTCCAAACGCACGGCCACTTACCCACGAATTGCAAAAATCTCTGAAGCTGGAGACTTATCTCTCTCACTAACTTTAAGCATCAGTTGTCAGAGCACCTTACCGATCACTGCACCTGTACACAGCCCATCTGAAATTAGCCCACCCAACTACCTCATCCCTATATTGTTATTTATTTTGCTCATTTGCACACCAGTATCTCTATTTGCACATCATCTCTTGCACATCTATCATTCCAGTGTTAATACTAATTGTAATTATTTTGCACTATAGCCTATTTATTGACTTACCTCCATAACTTGCTACATTTGCACACACTGTATATATATTTTCTGTTGTATTTTTGACTTTATGTTTTGTTTTACCCCATATGTAACTCTGTGTTGTTGTTTTTATCGCACTGCTTTGCTTTATCTTGGCCAGGTCGCAGTTGTAAATGAGAACTTGTTCTCAACTGGCTTACCTGGTTAAATAAAGGTTAAATAAAAATAAAATAAAACTAAATGTATTGCTATAGAATCGTCACAAACACCTTAGTATATGTCCCAAACATTCTAGGAATTTATGAAAATGTGGAAATGACCATATCTAAATGCTCGCTTGTCAGAAAATGTAAAACCAAAAAGAAAAGGTGTCATATTCTTCCTGGGGGTGTATATCAACACATTTTAATAAGATTTAATGTTGCTAAAATCCTGTCAGTTCCACTTTAAGGTTAGGGTAAACTTGTCCCCAGGCTATTGTGCACAGCGCATATACAGTGCATTCGGAAAGTATTCAGACCCCTTGACTTTTTCCACATTTTGTTATGTTACAGCCTTATTCTAAAATGGATTAAATGATTTTTTCCCCTCATAAATCTACACACAATACCCCATAATGACAAAGCGAAAATAGGTTTGTATACATTTTTGCTAATTTATTTAAAATAAAAAACCGAAATACCTTATTTACTTAAGTATTCAGACCCTTTGCTATGAGACTCGAAATTGAGCTCAGGTGCATCCTGTTTCCATTGATCATCCTTGAGATGTTTCTACAACTTGATTGGAGTCCACCTGTGGTAAATTCAATTGATTGGACATGATTTGGAAAGCCACACACCTGTCTGTATAAGGTCCCACAGTTGACAGTGCATGTCAGAGCAAAAACGAAGCCGTGAGGTCGAAGGAATTGTCAGTAGAGCTCCGAGACAGGATTGTGTCGAGGCACAGATCTGGGGAAGGGTACCAAAAAGTGTCTGCAGCATTGAAGGTCCCCAAGAACACAGTGGCCTCCATTATTCTTAAATGGAAGAAGTTTGGAACCACCAAGACTCTTCCTAGCAATCGGGGGAGAAGCAACTCCTCAGTAAAAGGTACATGACAGCCTGCTTGGAGTTTGCCAAAAGGCACCTAAAGACTCTCAGACCATGAAAAACAAGATTATCTGGTCTGATGAAACCAAGATTTAACTATTTGGCCTGAATGCCAAGCGTCATGTCTGGAGGAAACCTGGCACCATCCCTACAGTGAAGCAAGATGGTGGCAGCATCATGCGGTGGGGATGTTTTTGAGCGGCAGGGACTGGGAGACTAGTCAGGATCGAGGGAAAGATGAACAGAGCAAAGTACAGAGAGATCCTTGATGAAAACCTGCTCCAGACCACTCAGGACCTCAGACTGGAGTGAAAATTCACCTTCCAACAGGACAACGACCCCAAGCACACAGCCAAGACAACGCAGGAGTGGCTTCGGGACACGTCTCTGAATGTCCTTGAGTGGCACAGCCATAGACCGGACTTGAACCCGATCTAACATCTCTGGAGAGACCTGAAAATAGCTGTGCAGCGATGCTCCCCATCCAACCTGACAGAGCTTGATAGGATCTGCAGAGAAGAATGGGAGAAACTTCCCAAATACAGGTGTGCCAAGTTTGTAGCGTTATACCCAAGAAGACTCAAGCTGTAAATAAAAAAATTAAAACGTTTTTGCTTTGTCATTATGGGGCATTGTGTGTAGATTGATGAGGGAAAAAATCATTTAATCCATTTACATTTTAATTTTAGAATAAGGCTGTAATGTAACAAAATGTGGAAAAAGTCAAGGGGTCTGAATACTTTCCAAATGCACTGTAAGCCTGGGTTATCAACGATTCAATGGCCTTAGTGGGAGTGACCATATAATTCTATGGGCGTGACCTACTGAGTAAAGTATTTGTCATAATTTAATTTTAGCGAATCACACAACTGCAAGGCGGAACGTAAACTGAGGTGCACAAGATACGTACGAGGAAGGTTTAGGAGGAAGGTGTTGTGGGAGATGCACCGGGAGATTCTTCTGGCTCTCTGTATTGACTAACGATAACGAAGGCCAAGTTTGACGCATTGGTTCACCAGACTCTTCGCGCATTTGGGCAGAAGTGTCTGGGAACTAGATTAGTGTTAGGGTTGTGTTGAAGCTCGGGTTAGGGTTGAGCCGGGGTCTGGACATGAAGGTATAGAGTTAGGGTTGTGGTTGATACTACACTTAGAAAAAAGGGTTCCAAAAGGGTTCTTCAGCTGTCTCCATTGGAGAACCCTTTTTGGTTCCAGGTAGAACCGTTTTGGGTTCCATATAGAACTCTCTGTGGAAAGGGTTCTACATGGAACCCAAAACTATTCTACCTGGAACCAAAAAGGGTTCTTCAAAGGGTTCTCCTATGGGGCCAGCCAAAGAGACATTTTTGGTTCTAGATAGCATCCTTTTTTTCTAAGAGTGTAGACAGTTAGGGTTGAGCTGGGGTATGGACATGAAGGTAGGGTTGAGGCTAGCATTAGGGTTGAACCGGGATGTGGAGGGATAGCGTTCCACCACGTCCGAAAGACCAATTTAACAGCTGGTTGATTGGAGAGATGAGAAACAAACACATACTACAGGCACATAAAGATGAATGTAACAAAGTGGGAAAACAGCTGTGACTGACCTCCCAGAGTTCATAGATTTCTTTCCTCAAGCCCTCCTGGAGAAGACCAGTGAGGTGCCGCATTGCTTCCTGAGAAAGGACAGATTGTCATTGACTGATATTTCTGAGGAATTTACAAATCTACAATTTCCTACATTTTGACACCATGGAAGGTTTGTAAAAATAACCTGCCTCTTCCCTTCTGTGTTTCTCTGCTTTACTAACGTTGTCTGCTGGTGCAATATCACCCACAATGCATTCTGCCATGTCATGAACCAAGGCCAACTTCATGCACCTAAGAGAGAAATGTAGGTCATTCATAAAAAAAGAAATCCATAAATACCTGCATCCAATATAATACTTCATTGTAGGCCTTACCTAGTAATTAAGCATGAAAAAGTCAAAGAAAGTCATGCAACGTTTATAACAAATTATATTATACCTGCAATGTTTGAAGTTTGAACAGATGATCTAGTTTGCAAACCAACTTTACCTTTCTTTATTGACGTTGTGATCTGCTATCGTCAGAGCCATCATGGACATTCTGTACATGTGGTCAGACACACTTTCCGGCTGTTTCACGTTCCTGTAGACCCAGCCCGTCCGTGGCACGCGCTGCAGGATGGAGGTAAAGAAATTGTTGCCAAAAAGTAGCCATAAAAAAGGTAGGGTAAGTTATACTATTCATTTAAATCATGCAAACAAACATGGGTTGAAATTATGCTTCATCACATGAATAGTGCCGTTAAATAAACCTTATCGTAATAAATGTCTTACTTTCAGTTGCCCAATAAGTTTCATAAATTGCAACATATTTTTCATGCCGTCGGAGTATATGGAGGCGGCCATTGGTATCTTGGCGAACCGGTAGTACATAAAAGCATGGCCAGAAATGTCTGCAATGCTCAAATAGAGCCAATAGATGGCATCATAAACAAGGCAATGCACAAACCATAAGCACAGCACTGGCAGAACAGTTGTCTTATTAGGCAAACTATACTAGTTGACATTATGTACAGATTAATTACATTTCTAACACATAAAAGGTATAATAACGCGTTTTTTAAATGTTAACGAAGTGATTTTTATGAGCAATAGAATGCCCCCCATATGATACATTACAATTGGAATGTAAATTGAAGGTCCAATAGAGCCCCATGGTGGAGGTGTCATAATACCCATAAAACGAATGGCTGTCAAACAGGGAAATGGTTCCAATCGTTTTTCCACCATTCATTTTTCCCATAGGGGATTTTAGAAGCACTTAAAATAAGGGCTGTGATTCATGTAGACTTACCCTGGCATGACGTTTCTATAACCATGTAAATCTCTCTCGGACAAGGTGACTTTTATCAATATATTTGTTTCAATTTATTCTGAGATTCGAAAATGCTAATTAGCATCAAAGTAGACATCATACAAAACAACAAATCCCTGCAAGCTCCTGCACGTCATCTCTAGCTGACACCTTTGCTAACAGGTATTGTGTCAATTTAAAACTTGCTCAAGACAGTTCACAGAATTGTCCATTTAAAGAAATTTAGCCAATTTATTCATTACTACATTTAGCTAACATTAGATAGTTAATCCAAAGATTCTTACCTTTGCTTCGCTTCGGCAGTCTCGTCCAGATCATCATGGCACTCATAGCCACATTAGCAGCTAATTAGCATTTCATTTTGGGGGGGGTCAAATACAGGCAAATATATTGATAAGTCACCTTGTCCTGGGCCTCCCAGGTGGTGCAGCGGTCTAAGGCACTGCATCGTAGTGTTGCGGCGTCACTACAGCCTGGGGTTCAATCCCAGGCTGTGTCACAACCGGCTGTGACCGGGAGTACCATAGGGCGGCACACAATTGGCCCAGAATCGTCCAGGTTAGGGGAGGGTTTGGCCCGGGGAGCCTTTACTTGGCTCATTGCGCTCTAGCGACTCCTTGTGCCGGGCGCCTGAAGGATGACTTCGGTCATCAGTTGAACAGTGTTTCCTCCGACACATTGGTGCAGCTGGCTTCCGGGTTAAGCAAGCAGGTGTTAAGAAGCGCGGCTTGGCGGGTCATGTTTCGGAGGACGCATGACTCAACCTTCGCCTCTCCCGAGCCCTTTGGGGAGATGCAGCGCTTCTCAATGAGACAAGATTGTAATCACGAAATTGGGGAGAAAAAAGGGGTACAAAAATACAAAAAGTTACCTTGTCCTAGAGAGATTTACACGGTTATCAAAACGTCACACCAGGGTAAGCCTACACGAAACACAGCCCTTATTTAAAATCCCCTATGGGAAAAAATGAATGGTGGAAAAACGATTGGAACTATTTCCCTCTTTGACCGCTAGCTTTTATGGGTATTATGATTCATACGGTGGTACACTATGCAGCCTTTTTATCTCAATATCAAATATTTTCTGGGTAACAATTACAGTGAGGGAAAAAAGTATTTGATCCCCTGCTGATTTTGTACGTTTGCCCACTGACAAAGACATGATCAGTCTATAATTTTTTATGATAGGTTTATTTGAACAGTGAGAGACAGAATAACAACAAAAAAATCCAGAAAAATGCATGTCAAAAATGTTATAAATTGATTTGCATTTTAATGAGGGAAATAAGTATTTGACCCCTCTGCAAAACATGACTTAGTACTTAGTGGCAAAACCCTTGTTGGCAATCACAGAGGTCAGACGTTTCTTGTAGTTGGCCACCAGGTTTGCACACACATCTCAGGAGGGATTTTGTCCCACTCCTCTTTACAGATCTTCTCCAAGTCATTAAGGTTTCGAGGCTGACGTTTGGCAACTCGAACCTTCAGCTCCCTCCACAGATTTTCTATGGGATTAAGGTCTGGAGACTGGCTAGGCCACTCCAGGACCTTAATGTGCTTCATCTTGAGCCACTCCTTTGTTGCCTTGGCCGTGTGTTTTGGGTCATTGTCATGCTGGAATACCCATCCACGACCGATTTTCAATGCCCTGGCTGTGGGAAGGAGGTTCTCACCCAAGATTTGACGGTACATGGCCCCGTCCATCGTCCCTTTGATGCGGTGAAGTTGTCCTGTCCCCTTAGCAGAAAAACACCCCCAAAGCATAATGTTTCCACCTCCATGTTTGACGGTGGGGATGGTGTTCTTGGGGTCATAGGCAGCATTCCTCCTCCTCCAAACACGGCGAGTTGAGTTGATGGCAAAGAGCTTGATTTTGATCTCATCTGACCACAACACTTTCACCCAGTTCTCCTCTGAATCATTCAGATGTTTATTGGCAAACTTCAGACGGGCCTGTATATGTGCTTTCTTGAGCAGGGGGACCTTGCGGGCGCTGCAGGATTTCAGTCCTTCACGGCGTAGTGTGTTACCAATTGTTTTCTTGGTGACTATGGTCCCAGCTGCCTTGAGATCATTGACAAGATCCTCCCGTGTAGTTCTGTGCTGATTCCTCACCGTTCTCATGATCATTGAAACTCCACGAGGTGAGATCTTGCATGGAGCCCCAGGCCGAGGGAGATTGACAGTTATTTTGTGTTTCTTCCATTTGCGAATAATCGCACCAACTGTTGTCACCTTCTCACCAAGCTGCTTGGCGATGGTCTTGTAGCCCATTCCAGCCTTGTGTAGGTCTACAATCTTGTCCCTGACATCCTTGGAGAGCTCTTTGGTCTTGGCCATGGTGGAGAGTTTGGAATCTGATTGATTGATTGCTTCTGTGGACAGGTGTCTTTTATACAGGTAAAAAACTGAGATTAGGAGCACTTCCTTTGAGAGTGTGCTCCTAATCTCAGCTCATTACCTGTATAAAATACACTTGGGAGCCAGAAATCTTTCTGATTGAGAGGGGGTCAAATACTTATTTCCCTCATTAAAATGCAAATCAATTTATAACATTTTTGACATGCGTTTTTCTGGATTCTTTTGTTGTTATTCTGTCTCTCACTGTTCAAATAAACCTACCATTAAATGTATAGACTGATCATGTCTTTGTCAGTGGGCAAACGTACAAAATCAGCAGGGGATTTTTCCCTCACTGTAAGTACCTTGCTGCAATTTTTTTTTCTCCAATTAAAATGGTCAAAAATATACTAAAATATCTTCTTAGCAAAGAGCAATTATTTCAACCTCATAATGTGGAAATATATATAAAACACAGGAAAATCATGTTTTTGACTGCACTGGCCTTTAAATCTGTCTTAATGCCCAGGAAATTAGTCTTCTAAACAACATATCAGGAATCTCTCTCATATTAGAAAAATGCATTTAACTTTGCATTATGACGTCCGACCTATCCCCAAGTGTGTAAGAACTAAGTGCATGAGAAACAAAGTTTCTAAAGGAATTATCTGTTTGATAGAGTCAGATACATTTTGTAGAAATTACCGATTGTGTGTTCATAATCCCCCAAAATTTACCAAGTGAGTATTTTGACTGTCCTTCTGTTGCTGTTAAATCTGTTTCCCCTGTGTCTTTAGAAGTTGTGGCCTTGGAACATATGATGAGGCATACAATGTGTCTGTTACAGGAACATTAAGATTCCATTCACATTACATCACTGGCATCTTACTCCAAACCAAACATCAACACATTACATATCAGAGCTTCAAAGAGAGAGGAGAGGTGAGATATCTGGTGAGATATTGTGATTTTTGTGTTCTAAATTGTTGCCAAATCTTTGAACCCATGACACTTGGACATAGAATACCCACCCTCCAAATGTTTTTTTTCTTCTAGAAATAGACCTGTCTCCCCATCCCTAAATTGTGTCTCTCATCGTCTTTACAACCAAGCAGCTGTGAGCCCATATTCCGTCATGATGATGGTAAAGGATATGGGTCTCTTCCTCCCTCCTGGGTTGTAATGCTATATCCAGGGTGTGTGTGTCCTGTCAGGGAGACACGGACAGTCTCATTGCCTCATCTACCTGTGCCACCACACTTCCTCCCAACACGGTTTCCTCCAGACAGACACTCTATTTGGGGGCATATATAGACAATACAGACCCAGCCTGGAAGGGGCTCTCTCTGGGTCACGACTGAGGGTCAAATGGGTTTAATGTCAGCTTTGATGTGGATTGTAGAGCAGCAGTAATTGAAGTATCAGACACCTCTGTTTCCCTTGTATGGTAATGGCTATGTTTGAAATGATAGACTATAGTCAGCTCATATCTGTAATTGTTCCCAACATTGGAATGGGTTGATGAGCCTGAGAAATTATGCTTCAAAAGTTTTCATGGTCATTAACCCCTAAGCAGACTATTTTGTTCACCTTTCTGAGTCATTACCGTTGGATTTCTAAGCTGCTAACAGAGTGCCATTTGTTCCCCCTGAGTGTGGTTTCATCTTCAAGATGGAACAAGTTCCCAGGTCAGACAAAACCCTTCCTAGTGAAATCATTCAAACATCGTCTGCATTCCTGTTAGTCAAGAAGCCATTCATCTGCCTACAGTTTTGATAAGAATCTCATAAATCAACGGGTGGATGTTTCCAATTGACCCCAGGGCATGTAGGGAAAGACTCCCTTCACAGGTCAATGTGACGACTGTCAGACAAGAACAACATCCACGCTGCTCATGTTGTCAAAACAATGATAGCTGCTGCACTCCTCCCTCTATTTACAGGAAACAAGGAGTTCCTTCCTCCCATCCATCCTCTACTCTGTGGGATAGAAAATAGACCCAGCCAGTCGACCAGAGGGACAGCTAGACTAGCTACTGACTGCTTATCTCCTAATGTGTTGTCCCATCCTCTATTTTGAGCTTTTTGGCTGTGTTACAGTTTGGGGCTTTTAAGACATCCTCCTAACCTTTGACTCCTCAGTTTGACCCTAGTGGCTCTAAATTTAGGACCTGACACTAATAATGGTCTGGGAAATCTTTAGGGGGATTTTGCATCTCTCTGGCCATCCTGAGAATCCTCTCGGTGAGAGTGGTGGTGACGTAGAGGCTGGCTGGACGTTGGGACACAGCAGACTAGTTTCTCGTGAGAATGCCGTACCGCCTTGTGTTGGGCGCGCCGGAGGATGTTTTACGAAGAGCGCCTGTGCGGGGTCTTCCAAGCGAGCATCACTCAGCTGGGCGTGTTGAAGACCACCGAGGACTTGCTCTCTGCACCAGGCTATAATTGTATCCCCCATGTCCTCCTCCCTGGCTGGCTACTCTGCTATCTATATCAGTGCCTACTGATTCAGCCACTGTTGTTGAGTGAAATAGTAAAGAGTGGGCCCCTAAAGTCAGGGAGAAGACACAATTAGTAACACACTTATTTCCTATTTGATTTAGTTCATGATTGTGGCATTTTATTCATTTTATTTTGTGGTGAATTTCAGTACCAATTGGATCAACTTATATTTTACACTTTTGTTTATTTATTCATTTTCTGTTCTCAAAACCTAAAGGTGACATGAGATAAGGTTAATTAAACCAGAGAATGTCAGAAATGCAGGTTGTGTCTGGTCTTGATCTATTGATGTGATATTTGGCATGTTAAGCACACTTAGAAATGCCTGACTAACAGGCTATAGGGCTATAGACAAGACTTCTGGCCTCAAGAAGCAGGAAATAAAATAGTGCACATCCTTTTTGCTTGGGTTACCTCGGCAACAGGTAATAGATCCCAGGCCCTGGAATCCCCCAGCTGCACTCTCTGGGTGTCAGAACATGCTGTTTGCCAGAGTGCAGCTTCCTTCCAGTCAGCGACCAGCAACAACAACTCTGCTGTGAAAAACCATGGTGGCAAATAGCATCACTTGGGCTGGCTTGTCAGTTCTTTGTGTGGAGAGTCTGTCAGACAGAGGAGGGTTGTGTCCCTGCAGGCCATGTGAATGGGGAGAGGTTAGGGCCAGGGCAGGTGAAACATGAGCCCCAGCAACACTGCTCACTGCACCTCAAAAGAGCAAAGCACTACCTTGAAGTAAGCGACCTCGGCCCGGTCATAAACATGGTTCACAGGGGAAGACAGGGAAATCTGTCTTTTTCTGGGAGAGGAGAAGAGGACTGACTGGGGGCTCACACACAGCTTTCTTCTCTTCTCTGGGAGAGTGGGAAGAAAGGGACATTGTAATTCATGGCTCCTCTCCTTTGATTTAGAGACTTTGAGAGGCCATGTATGTTAGACTCAGTCAGGAGGCCCAAAGCACAGCTTAGTTCACTTACGAAAGAGGAGGGAGGTGGAACTTGCCATGTCCATAACATTTCTTATTTATGCTTTTGAAAATACATTGGTGGCGGATAAGGATAGGTTTATCATCAAAAAGTTATGATAACAGATACGAATATCTTTTTTAACCCTGTATTTTCCAAGAAGGAGTATAGACATCTATAATCATTCATTCGGAAACTGAAAACAAGTTGTTGTTTCAATCCATGATAGTCTGTTTCCTCAGGCATGGTTAGGAGTTGTTGTTCACTGGTAACTGAAAGGGGAGAGTGATTGTTTTTAGATTTATTGGCAGTGTGACAGGACATTTAACCCTGCGTTTGGTCTTACGAGGCAGCCCTTTCAGCTGCTCTGTGGGGTGCGATGCGTCACAGTGTGCTGTGCCTGTGCCACTGAATACTTTGGAGGGAGCAACACCCAGTCCAACACCATCACACCAATGGGCCTCAAAACAGAATAATTAACGGAGTCTGTTTGTGGCATTCCAGTACAGTGTGATGGATGCTCTGTTTACAGCCGATTCAAAATGACTGTGACTTTGTGTTGTTGATGTGTTGTTTTGAAACTTGTTGATTCTGATTTCCAATATTCTCATGTCTCTCTAAGCATATCCAGTCCTCTTTCATTTCAGAGGATTTATCCATTTTGAATTGATACAAAATGCTAATTATTTGATGTTGTGTACTGTATAAAACATTCCACCTAAATGTTGATGTACAACTCTGAGGGCCAACAAAAAAAACACAAAGGTAGGTAAAAACATAGGCTGGCCTGTCTGTAACTGTAACTCTACCTCTGTTGGCCGTGGGTGACCCACTTCTCAGCCCTGTGTCTCAGATAAAGGGACAGAGAGGGAGCCGAGCATAGCGCCAGGAGACCTGCCTCCTAGCGTCTGCTCCCACGGCTCCAGCCCCGTCAGATCACCCTGTTCCCAGCACAGTGCCAGCCCCCTGGGTCGCTGAGAGAGAGCCCTCGCCACCCCTCGCCACCATGCCTCCTCCCAGGCTGCACACACAGAGCGCCACTGTCTGCTCTACCTACCCTCGGCCTGCCTAGCTAGTTGCGTAACAGGCTAATCTATCTGCTTGTACTGTTTTCTCTTGCTCTTTTTGCATTTATAAAAGAACGAAGCTGGTTGGGTAACATTTGAGAGATTGAAAAAAAGAGGGGGGAATCAGTGTGGGACTTTGGTATTAGAGCTGTTACTGGACTGTCAGTCAGTCAGAGTAGCCTGGGAAAAGGACCTGGAAGTCAGGGTGGGACTTTGGTATTAGAGCTGTTACTGGACTGTCAGTCAGTCAGAGTAGCCTGGGAAAAGGACCTGGAAGTCAGGGTGGGACTTTGGTATTAGAGCTGTTACTGGACTGTCAGTCAGTCAGAGTAGCCTGGGAAAAGGACCTGGAAGTCAGGGTGGGACTTAGTATTAGAGCTGTTACTGGACTGTCAGTCAGTCAGAGTAGCCTGGGAAAAGGACCTGGAAGTCAGGGTGGGACTTTGGTATTAGAGCTGTTACTGGACTGTCAGTCAGTCAGAGTAGCCTGGGAAAAGGACCTGGAAGTCAGGGTGGGTGAAATCTCAGGTCATGACGATTTAGCCCAGGAGCATGTGATGGTGTGCGCCCAAAGGGTCGATGCTGCCGGCGACTGCAACCTTTGAATCAGACGACGTCTGAAGTCTCTCTCTCACGTTTGAACAGCAGCCTTCGATAACAAAGTGTGGAACAGCGCCAGAGCCCCCTGTGCAGACAACCTGAATGGGTATTCAGGGGGTATTATAGGGTTGCAGGAACAACTTTCATCTTTTCAAACTGTTGTGGCGTTCCATCTGTCACCATCAAAAGGAGCTCATGCCGTGAGCCACAAAAACAAAACAACTAGCGTTAGTATTTCAGGATCACTGCTCAGGAGTTACGGCAGTGGAAGTCATAACATGTCCATCATAAGGAGGATTAAAGATCACAAGTCACAGGCTTGTTATTTTTTCAAACCGTGCTAAATAGATGACCCCAGCTAATATCCACTGCTGAGGTGACAACAGTGTTGGAAGCAGGAGTTTTACCAAACTGAATCATTTAGCAGTTGTGGTCTATAGTGGCAGAATTAGTACAGGAAATGACTGTTGTAAGTCTTTCAATATGTTAATTATACTGTACATAAAACCATACATGCTATTTAAAGGATAAAGTCATGAGAAAGTGTTCCAGATAAGCATCTCTACAATATTTTTGAAAACATTGTTGTCTGTGTGTCTACGTGTTCCATCGTTTCCTTTAAATTCACCCAAATTAGGTCATTAAAATCATCAAGACTTATCTTAATTGATAACAAGGCTTTTGATTTGAGTGCACTGCTGTACACGTTATCGTTTCACAGTCTGTGGGTGTAACCACCTTTTATTTAATTAAATAAGAGATAAAAATGGAAGTGGGAAAATTCCCCTTACATAACTTCTAACTATCTTAACTCCACCAACTTGCTATTAAAAACCCTGTGGGGACATCAAAGAAAGACAGGGTCGCTAAGTACATCATAGTCACATTTCGATTAGCACAGATATTTCAAGAATTTCAGTTATGTGCCAGGTGATAGTTCACAGTCTTGTAATTTGTAACTGTCTATATTTGCTCTGCTCAGAAGCTAACTGTTGATGATAATGGACCTGACATTCGTTGTAACTGTATGATAAAAGGCCACTGATGACATATAGTAGCCAGGTATACTGCAGTAATCTCAGTAATGCTTGCTATGAAAGGAAGCAGGCATGGAGGTATAAGTGGGTGTAATAATTATGCCATATTAGGAAAAACATTCAACTGACATACAGTCCCTCCAAAATATATGTACACTACCAGTCAAACGTTTTAGAACACCTACTCATTCAAGGGTTTTCTTAATTTTTTTACTATTTTCTACATTGTAGAATAATAGTGAAGACATCAAAACTATGAAATAACACATATGGCATCATGTAGGAACCAAAAAAGTGTTAAACAAATCAAAATATATGTATATGTGGGAACTCCTTCAAGACTGTTGGAAAAGCATTCCAGGTGAAGCTGGTTGAGAGAATGCCAAGAGTTTGCAAAGCTGTCATAAAGGCAAAGGGTGGCTATTTGAAGAATCTTAAATATAAAATATATTTTGATTTGTTTAACACTTTTTTGGTTACTACATGATTCCATATGTGTTATTTCATAGTTTTGATGTGTTCACTATTATTCTACAATGTAGAAAATAGTAAAAATAAAGAAAAACACTTGAATTAGTAGGTGTTCTAAAACTTTTGACCGGTAGTGTATATACAGTTGAAGTCGGAAGTTTACATACACTTAGGTTGGAGTCATTAAAACTTGTTTTTCAACCACTTTCTTGTTAACAAACTATAGTTTTTTGCAAGTCGGTTAGGACATCTACTTTGTGCATGACACAAGTAATTTTTCCAACAATTGTTTACAGACAGATTATTTCACTTCTAATTCACTTTATCACAATTCCAGTGGGTCAGAAGTTTGCATACACTAAGTTGACTGTGCCTTTTAAACAGCTTGGAAAATTCTAGAAAATGATGTCATTGCTTTAGAAGCTTCTGATAGGCTAATTGACACCATTTGATTTGATTTGGATGTATTTTAAGGCCTACCTTCAAACTCAGTGCCTCTTTGCTTGACATCATGGGAAAATTAAAAGAAATCAGCCAAGACCTCAGAAAAAAATTTGTAGACCTCCACAAGTCTGGTTCATCCTTGGGAGCAATTTCCAAACGTCTGAAGGTACCACGTTCATCTGTACAAACAATAGTACGCAAGTATAAACACCATGGGACCACGCAGCCATCATACCGCTCAGGAAGGAGACGCGTTCTGTATCCTAGAGATGAACGTACTTTGATGAGTAAAGTGCAAATCAATCCCAGAACAACAGCAAAGGACCTTGTGAAGATGCTGGAGGAAACAGGTACAAAAGTATCTATATCCACAGTAAAACGAGTCCTATATCGACATAACCTGAAAGGCCGCTCAGCAAGGAAGAAGCCACTGTTCCAAAACCGCCATAAAAAAGCCAGACTACGGTTTGCAACTGCACATGGGGACAAAGATCATACTTTTTGGAGAAATGTTCTCTGGTCTGATGAAACAAAAATAGAACTGTTTGGCCATAATGACCATCGTTATGTTTGGAGGAAAAGGGGGATGCTTGCAAGCCGAAGAACACCATCCCAACCGTGAAGCACGGGGGTGGCAGCATCATGCTGTGGGGGTGCTTTGCTGCAGGAGGGACTGCTGCACTTCACAAAATAGATGGCATCATGCGGAAGGAAAATGATGTGGATATATTGAAGCAACATCTCAAGACATCAGTCAGGAAGTTAAAGCTTGGTCGCAAATGTGTCTTCCAAATGAACAATGACCCCAAGCATACTTCCAAAGTTGTGGCAAAATGGCTTAAGGACAACAAAGTCAGGGTATTGGAGTGGCCATCACAAAGCCCTGACCTCAATCCTATAGAAAATGTGTGGGCAGAACTGAAAAAGCGTGTGCGAGCAAGGAGGTCTACAAATCTGACTCAGTTACACCAGCTCTGTCAGGAGGAATGGGCCAAAATTCACCCAACCTATTGTGGGAAGCTTGTGGAAGGCTACCCAAAATGTTTGACCCAAGTTAAACATTTTAAAGGCAATGCTACCAAATACTAATTGAGTGTATGTAAACTTCTGACCCACTGGGAATGTGATGAAATACATAAAAGCTGAAATAAATCATTCTCTCTACTATTATTCTGACATTTCACATTCTGAAAATAACATGGTGATCCTAATTGACCTAAGACAGGGAAGTTTTACTACGATTAAATGTCAGGAATTGTGAAAAACTGAGTTTAAATGTATTTGGCTAAGGTGTATGTAAACTTTCGACTTCAACTATATGATTTGTACCACTTCAGTATAAATATTATTTTATGGATTGCTGGTTTAAAAATATGAATACTAAATAATATGAAGATTTATCCTTCTGGAAGGAATACTGATCTTTAGTATGATAGCTCTCCAAAATACAGTAAATCAGCTGTCTCCTTTATAACAGAAGAATTACTTTATGATGCACTGTCTGTATGGTGGAAGCCAAACTCTCTCTCTCTCTCTCTCTCTCTCTCTCTCTCTCTCTCTCTCTCTCTCTCTCTCTCTCTCTCTCTCTCTCTCTCTCTCTCTCACTCTCTCACACACACACAAAACATGGAGGAAGTGTGTGTGTACTATATCCTGTTGGCATTACTCTCATTGGAGGGGAGCCAGGGGGAGGTTAAAGCAATGGGAAACGGCCCCCATGCTCCCCTCTGTGCTGTGCTGCTTCACCGGCCGCTGTGAGCCAGGGGCCCTGCATGGTCACAGTGAAAGAGAGAAGGAAAATATGTTATATTTAGAACCCGGCCCGTCCACGCCGCCCCAGACAAGAAACAAGGGTAGTCACTTAATAAATAAAGGGCCCAGAGCCTGAGAATGATGGTGAGACCGACCTAGGAAAACAATGTGCGAGTCAACACGGAGCAGCCTGTGAAAACAAACAGAGCTGATGAGAACGTCGCTGGTCCAGAAAGGCTCATTAGAGGCCAGATGCAGGCTTTCCCCCTCGGCTCTCAGCACCCGCCGCTTCCTCGCTCGCTTGCCGCCCGTGCACCCGGCACCGGCAGCCCAGCGGCACGACTTCCCAACCCAGCCTGCCTGCCTGCTCAGCCCCCATCAGCGTTTCCGACAGCACTCCATTTATAATAATAATTTACAGTGAGCTCCAAAAGTACTGGGATAGTGACATTTTTGTTGTAGTTTTGGCTCTGTACTCCAGCACTTTGGATTTGATATGATACCATGACAATGGGGTTAAAGTGCAGACTGACAGATTTAATTTTAGGGTATTTTCATCCATATCAGGTTAACCGTTTCAAAATTACTTTTTGTACATAGCCCCCCCATTTTAGGGGACCAAAAGTATTGGGACAAATTCACTTATCTGAATTGAAGTAGCAAAACGTATTTTGTACCATATTCATAGCACGCAATGACTACATCAAGCTTGTTGGATGCATTTGCTGTTTGTTTCGGTTGTGTTTCAGATTATTTTGTGCCCTATAGAAATGACTGGTAAATAATATATTGTGTCATTGTGAAGTCACTTTTAATGTAAATAAGAATAGAATATGTTTCAAACACTTTTGGAGCTCACTGTATGCCATTTAACAGACGCAGTTATCCAAAGCGACTTATAGTCATGCATGAATACATTTTACGTATGGGTGTCCCTGGAAATCAAACCCACAACCCTGGCGGTCCAAGCACCATCCTCTACCAACTGAGCCATGCAGGACCATATTTCTTATTCAAGCGCCATGTCAAGTCTCTACATCCTCCTCAGACACCCACCACCTCCTCTCGCCTGCCCTCTCTCGCCTGATGAATGATAGCACTAAATTATTGGCATGAGCGGCGAGCTCCATTTTTCTGTGAGCCTTCTCTTACTCTCTAAGAAGGATGTATTCCTATGCCACTGACTGCTCCCCTCCCTCTTTATCAATTCCCTGTGTTTGTTGTGTTAACTTCACGTTTTTTGTTGGCGGACATTTGTAATCTCTTAAAATATCTGTCCACTGTTCCAGATTTTTTATGAAATATTACCTAAAATGTATTAGAATATTAATTAAATAGATGTCGTTCCAAAACATAATAATTAAGGATGTTAAAAAGCTGCTTTTCTCTGTGACCCTGCTTGGCCTGTTAGGAATACTTTGGGTGTATACTTGTCAGAAACAGCTGATTTGACAACTCAGCCAATTACACGTGCATATACTTAGATATTCAAATTAGCTCCCATGTGGGGGCACTGGGGCAAACTGCCCAAGCCCGTCAAGTCAAATAGTATGGAGTGGGTCAGGATTTGGAAACGCATGATGGAACTACTAAGGTACTTTACTATAACAGCAATAAATGCAGATAGATTTTTTCACAAGCATGAGTCGTTTGTCCTTTGATTTGTCACTATATTCCTGATATTTTTGTTGTTAGCTAGCTAGCTAGATAGTCGTGACACTAGCTAGCTACTGCTGCTACCTACATTGGGATCTGAAATGATTGACAACCTTGATAAAAATGAGCAAAAATGACTGTAAAATAAATCACTCAAATCCTGAGCTATATTGTATGTTCAATTTAATTTAATTTTATACTAATACGATTGCTCAAAGGTAGAGATTTTATTAGCAAGTAATCATATTTTTTCTCAAAGTTAGGGGTCAAAGTTATTGACACCCCTGTTATCGGTGTAAAATAGCACGTCGATGCCATCTGTTGGTTAATGTTAATTACTGTAACACCAGTGTTTTTACCGGTGTGCTTGATATGCCCGGATGTATTGCAATGTGCTGAACAAGACTGGTTACTCACGTCAATGACTATGTCTCATAATTTAATGTCAAAACAACCCGTTTTCAATACCTTTTTGAAATAAACTGTTGGTCGCTAAATGCGGCGAAAACTAGGACCATGAAAAAACTGCTAGCTGCAGCTGGGCTGAGCAGTCGGCTGTGAATGCCCTCATCTGCTCGTACATTGTCTGATTCACTAAGATCTGCCCACTGTAGTGCTGTCCAGTCAGAACATGATGTTGAAGCCCATACTGAACACTTGGTCACCACCACACACACAGCTGATTCCATTAGAAGTTCTTTATATTGTTGTGTGTGGTTTTGTCAATGGATGCGCAACACTTCAGTTAGGAAACAGCATGTCCAATGGTCCGTCAGCAACACAACACTTGCTTCTTCTCGGGATGGTAGATGCCCCGCACTAACATGAAGTGATAGGAGGCGGAGCCCTAGAGTCGGTCCAAGCACCCTGATTGGTTGGGATGAGTGGAAGCTTGAAGGGTAATTGACAGAGCTGCAGGCCAATCAGGTTGAAAGGGCCTGCCTTTTTTTTTTTTACAGCCGCCCCAAAGTTTACACTGTACATTTTAAGATGCTATAATGATTTTAAATCTATGCTGGACAGGCAAATCAAAGGCAGCTAAAATGATGTGCTAGACAGGCAAACCAAAAGCAGCTAAAAGGTCTCTCTCAGGCTAGGACACTGTAGAGGTGCCGGCTTAGGTGCTCCTACAGGGCATGAGGCCGCCCCGTGACGAAAGGCACACAGAGACAAGGGTGCTGTATGTGGCCACCCTGTGAAGAAGGTACACAGTCAAAGGGCACAGCATCTAGCCGCCCTATGCAGGGCCACGGCTTTGGTGAATGTCCCTACGGCACAGCTGTAGGGCCACTGGGGCCCACCAATGGGTGCTGTGCGGGGTGCAAGGACTGATTGTAGCTGAAGGGAGTGGTATGCTTACCCCAGTGGAGAGGTGAGGCATGCTGGCCAAGGTGATTACCTTTTTTTCTGGTGGTAACCTCTGTGCTGGGGTAAACAGGGCTCTGTAAGCTGGGGAGGCTTGGATCTTAAGGTATGACTTGGTGGGGCTCCTACAGAGTCCAGCTGGCACAGCATCTTGTGGGGGCCCCAGAGACAAGTCAGGTGGTTCCCCAGGTACAAGTGCCGGAGGGTTTTCCAGTGCAGGAGGTGAGCGCCACTCCCAGAACAGGTGACAGCAGGCCTCCCAGATCAGGGAACGGTGGGTCCCCCAGGTCAGGGGGGCTGAGGGCCTAACAGGGTAGGAAACTCAGTGTCTGACAGGGCAGGGGACTTATAACTTACTACTAAGGCTGGAGGCTTATAGACAAGTATGGCAAGAGACTGTGATCCAAGCTACCTGGTGCTAGGATGGGCGACTGGGTGCTGGCTGAGGCTGAGACAGGGCTGCGAACTGGCTCGGGTCATGGACTGCAGACCTAGAGGAGCAGATGACTCAGAGCCTAGCAGGACAGGAGACCAAGGGCCTAGAACTAGGGCAGGAAGTTTGGCGTGTAACACAAGGGAGCTGACTGCTTGCCTACTGAGGCTGGGGGCTGCAGACCAACTGAGGGACAGAGAACCTGGCGGAGCAGTGGACTGAATGTCAACTAGGGCTGGGGGACAGCACACCTAGGATGGCTGAAGACTGGGAGCCTAGTGCTGGTAACTTTGGGCCTGACAGGAAGAATAATTCTGGACCTGACAGGAAATTGACTCTGAACATAACTGGAACTAGGACTGAGCAGCAAACTTAGAGGCTACTAGTGAAGGAGACTGTGGACCTAGAACGGCTGAGGATTGGGGGCCTAGCACTAAGGCAGGAGTCCGGGAACCTAAGTAAGACAAGTTTTAACCTTCAACTAGGGCCTGAGACTGAGGGCTGGGTATGGCAGGAAACTGAGAGCCTACGGGGGGGCAGGATAGACTGGACCTACCAGGAAGGCAGGGAACTCTAGACCTACCGCGGGGGCAAGATACACTGGACCTACTTGAGGGGCAGGACATTCAAAGTCTGGACACTTTACACCTGCCAAGTAGGCAGGAAACTGAAACTCTGACTGTACCGGGAAGGAAGGGAACTCTGACCCTACCAGGAAGGAAAGGAACTGACCTTATCGTGGTGGCAGGGAACTGGACATCTAGGTCAGGGGGAACATCAGGGGTGACTTCTGGTGGGTCACCCGGGGTGATGTCTGGTGGGTCCCCTGAGGCGAGGTCTGAAAGGCATGGAGGTAGCAGGACCTTCGGGGCTGGAACTAGCACGGTGCTGGCAGGCAGGAGTGGAGAGGCCCCAATGTCCTGGCTGTACTTGACATCTGCAGTAGCTGCAGGCTGTGGCTCCATCTTAGGAGCAGGCGAAGCATCCACCGCTGGATTGGGCTCCAGGCCAGGAGCAGGAGAGGCAGGTGGCGAATTTGTGGTTCCAGGGCAGACAGTCGAACCCGAGCGTCTGCCTCGACTAGCAGGGGATCCCCACTAGGAGGAGAGGACGACTCCGCAACGGCAACCAGAACAGGCCCCATGGCAGCAACTGGGTGTGGCTCCACAATTGGAGAATGAGTCGCATTAACTATTGCTAGTCGAGGCTCTGGCTGAGGAGGGTGCAGACCTTGGTGCAGTGGACTGTGCAATCTGGAGTCGTGTCAATGTTTTATGAGTTGCAAAACATACTCGGAGGGATCTTAGACCATTTCTCCATACAGAATCCTTCCAGACCCTCGATTATGGACTGCCCTTTCCAATTCAAACCACAGGTTTTCAATAGGTTTCATGTCCGGAGACTGATTTTGTTGCCAATTAACCATTTCTTTGTCGATTTTGATATGTGCTTAGCAAAAGAGCTCTATTTTCATTTCATGTGTGCCCTCCTGAGCCCGTGTCTCCCCTAGTCTCAAGAAGGATCCTTCTTCCCACCGGAGAATTTGAAAAAAAGGAAAAAGCTGCTGGACCAATCACACACGGGCCTGTCTCGGCCAAAGAGAATGATGTCATTATCCAAGCAAATTTCAAGCGTTTTTTGAAAGGGTTTGTTTGACTGAGTGGTTTTTCTCTAATTGATGCTTTGGCCACAACTGCAAGTAAAGGACGAGTCATCAACATTATTTGGGTATGAGCAAAAATAATATGAGGTTTTAAAAAATAGATTTTTGTTGGACAGTTACTTTAATGTTTGGAGATTTGATTGCAACACTGACATTTTGATAGGCAAAATAGGAGGCAAAATTAATGTCTTCATTTCTCTATTGTAGCTCTTTGAAATACATTTTCAGATCAAAACAAGCAACATCAATGAGAAATGTTTATATTATGTTATTCTCTCTGTCTCTCCCTCACCCACAAGACAAGGCTCCTTTCAAGATTCTCCAAACCATTTCTCTCAGATCCATTCAAATTGTGTTCCTTCTCTCAGCCACTCACCCACACAAGGAATCAATCTGCTAGTATGGGAAATGAGAATTGAAACTCCACAACAAAAACATTTCCAATATCAAGGGACATATTCTAAAACTAATGAATAGGATTACAGCTTCATTTTCTCTAGTCTCTCATTAATGATTTGTCTCTTGCACTAATTGCAAGCACAAATCTATGGACCTTCTTGACAGTCAGTCTCTCTCAGAGATATGTCTTGGGCAATTCCTCAGCCATTTGCCATAGCACAGACGTACTGCAACATGTAACCTTTTCTGCTGGTCAGGTTGGCATTCCCCCATTTCCCTGGCCTGTGGCTGTATGCTGTGGCTGTATGCTGTGTATGTTGTGGCTGTATGCTGTGGCTGTAGGGGCGTAGGTCTCAGTGGAACAGAGGAAGTGTGTGTCAAAGCCATGTGGGAACCAAAGTGCCGTGGAAACGCTTCCAGATCTTGATAGTTGTGAGAGAAGGTGGAGGGGTCGCCTGGTATCAGCCGAGGGGATCGCCCTGCACAACAGCGGGAAGGGCTCTGAGCGTGCTCACTTAGAGGGCCATTGTGCTGCTCCGGCCCCAGGCCCCAGCCTCAGCCCTAGTGCCACGGCAACGAGCAACAGTGATGCAGTGCCACTCAAAGTTATGGAACATTCAAAATAACATGGAACACCATTAGTCAGCATATGTGAATGGGACATGCATGCTTTTCACCATAGTGCCAATGTTCCTTAATGATAGACACAAATGAGCTGATGTGTCCATGAATATCTGGAGGCCTGACAGAGGCCTGGTTGGGGCATTGGGTTGGTTTAATACAGTTCAGTGTCATTAGTGTGAAGAGTACAGTAGTAATACCATGGCCAAGTCTAGTCATTCTACATGGGTGTTTGTGGGCTGCTGGCCTGGATTCCAGCAATGCTACGGTGTGCAGCTACTGTATCTATAGGTCGGTCGGCTGTGGAACTAATGCAGATGGGAGATGTGAGAGGACAGCGCTGCTGTATCTGATCAATGATCATCTGGACCAAAGGGCATCTCATAGCCTCTCTGCTCCCCATGAGGCCAGGACATGAAAACATTGCTACTGGGAGGGGGGATACAGCACAGTATGTAAACCAATACATTTTGTCTGAATGTAACTTCAAGAGATTTTGAATTGAGGCTTGCGTAATAAAGCAATGCGATCTTCTGCAAATCTCTTATGAAATCATATAAAAGTTTGCAGTACATGACTTGAACGTAAAGCACACATCACTGTGTACTGTGCATGGTCATCAGAGGAGGCTGGTGTGGAGAATTATAGGAGGACGGGCTCATTGTAACAGCTGGAATGGAGTAATTGGAACGGAGTCAAACAAGGTTTCCATATGTTTGATATGTTTGATACCGTTCCAATTATTCCATTCCAGCCATTACAATGAGCCCATCCTCCTATAGCTCCTCCCACCAGCCTCCTCTGATGGTCATATACTGTAATAACCACCAGACAGTAAGGTATTCTGATAGCCTACACTACAGGGAGAAGGAACAGTGTTCTCATGTACAGGGAGGGTCTGGTTCTGGTTGGGTGCCCATGGGGATGACATTACCCGTCCCATCTGTCCCCCAGGGTCCTGGCTCAAAGGGCTTACCCTAAGATAGCGCCTGGCCGCCTCGCCACTACCCATTCACATGAACATGGGAGAATTTCACAGAATAAAAAGCCAGAAAAAACTTAATGGATAGGAAGTCAATCAAGATAGCGGGGTCTCTGATTTGGTTAATTTGGCTACATTTACTGTCATTCAGAGGCAGATTAAAAAACGTTTTTGAAAGATTCCCAGACATGTTAAGGATCTGGATGGCTGGAGACACAAATTCCAATAAAAATATACTTTTTGATAAGGAGATTTTCTAAATATACTTTCTATTTTCTCATTTAGAAAAGGAGCTTGCAGTGTGTGTGTGTATATGTTTATGTTTAAGCCCCTCTCTGTCTGCTTGCATGTGTACATGTGTGTATGTTTTTCAAAAAGCGAGAGAAAGAGAGTGTGTTGTGAGAGAAAGCGAGAGTGTATCTCCAGAGACGTTGCTGTTGTTCGTGCAGGGAGCGCAGCGAGCCGTGGAGCGAGCTGCAGTGGGAATGTCACCTGATCCGTGCCCCGGGGACGACCCCAGTGGGCAGCCGCTGCACCGTGTCCGAGGGGAGCGAATGCGAGTGACAGGCGTGGGCCCCTGTCACAAAAAGGCCTCTGTGGTTTGGGTGAAGGGGCAGCTTAAGTCACTGACGGACGGCCCAGCTCCCTGGGAGTCTCAGGCTGGGGAGCCATGAGAATGGTCCTGGGGAGAGGAGAGAGTTGGGGGAGAGGGGGTCCTGGAGGACAGCCAACGCAGGCAGACCCTCTCACATGACCGCCCCCCCCCTCTCCTCCTCCCAACCCATCGCACTTAACCCCTTGCCAGCTTCACACCTCTTCTCTCTCTACTCCCCCTCTTTTCTCACACTGTGCCTCCCTCTCATTCTGTTCTTTATGTTCTTAATTCTCTCCCTCTCTTCTCCTCCTCTCTTTTCTCTCTCATTCTCAGGACCTGTTCTACAGACATCATTACATGGGAAGAGTGAGAATAGAGTACATTGAGTTTGAGGTACAATAGAAGAGGGAAACTAAAGAGGGGTAGAAAGAGAGACTTATTGAGAGTAGGGAAAATGAGAAAGAAGGAGAGTATAGAGTTAGTAGACGTGTTGGAGGGAGAGAGGCTATGACCTGGTTCTCCAGCCCAGGCTCTGGTCCTCACGGTGTCTGTCTGTGGGAGCGCTGGTCTCGCTCACTCTCAGGGCCTCCTGCTCAGGGGACAGCCTTGTTCACATATACAAGCCATAGTGGGAGCCAGGCTTTACTGAGGGGCCAAGGCAACACACTGTCTGCCTAGCAGTCAGAAGAAACAAACAGGAATCAGCAAGCTGACTTAGTGGGCTCAAACACACTGGCTCAATATGTGTGCAAAGGGCGATTCCACGCCAGGAAGACCCAACATTTGTTTTTAGTATCTCTGATTTTTCAGGCAATTCTCACATAGAAACGTCATTGGGAGGAAGGATGTTTGATATGTTTTTTTACATTTGTATCATACATTTTCTTTAGAAAATCATGATGAAAGTAGCCATTTTAGGCAATATTTTGACATACAGTGCCTTCAGAAAGTATTCACACCCCTTGACATTTTCCACATTTTGTTGTGTTACAACCTGAATTTAAAATTGATTAAATTTAGATTTTTTTGTCACTGGCTTACACACAATACCCCATAATGTCAAAGTGCAATTATGTTTTTCAAAATGTTTACAAATTAATAAAAAATTAAAAACGGAAATGTCTTGAGTCAATAAGTATTCAACCTATTTGTGTTGGCACGGCTAAATAAGTTAAGGAGTAAAAACGTGCTCAACAAGTGGACTCACTCTGTGTGCACTAACTCAGTCTGTGTGCAATACTCTGTGTGCATGGGCTTACTCTGTGTGCAATAATAGTGTTTAACATGATTTATTAATGACTACCTCATCTCTGTACCCCACACATACAATTATCTGTAAGGTCCCTCAGTCGAGCAGTGAATTTCAAACACAGATTCAACTACAAAATCAAGGAGGTTTACCTATGCCTTGCAAAGAAAGGCACCTATTGGTAGATAGGTAAAAAAAAAAAAGCAGACATTGAATATCCCCTTGAGCATAGTGACGTTATTAATGAAACTTTGGATGCAGGCCAATGGTGACTTTAAAACACTTACAGAGTTTAATGGCTGTGATAGGAGAAAACTGAGGATGGATCAACAACATTGTAGTTACTCCACAATACTAACCTAATTGACAAGAGTGAAAGAAGGAAGCCTGTACAGAATAAAAGTACTCCAAAACATGCATCCTGTTTGCAACAAGGCACTAAAGTAATACTGCAAAAAATTTGGCAAAAGCAATTAACTTTTTGTCCTGAATACACTGTTATGTTTGGGGCAAATCCAATACAACACATTACTGAGTACCACACTCCATATTTTCAAGCATAGTGGTGGCTGCATCATGTTATGGGTATGCTTAAAATCATTAAGGACTGGGGAGTTTTTCAGGAGAAAAAAGAAACTGAATGGAACTAAGCACAGGTAAAAACCTGGTTCAGTTTGCATTCCACTAGACACTGGGAGATTAATTCACCTTTCAGCAGGACAATAACCTAAAACACAAGGCCAAATCTACACTGGAGTTGCTTACCAAGAAGATATTGAATGTTTCTGAGTGGCAGAGTTACAGTTTTGATTTAAATCTGCTTGAAAATCTATGGCAAGACCTGAAAATGGTTGTCTAGCAATGATCAACAACCAATTTGACAGAGTTTGAATAATTTTGAAAATAAAATGGATAAATGTTGCACAATCCAGGTGTGGAAGCTCTTAGAGACTTACCCAGAAAGACTCACAGCTATAAATCGCTGCCAAAGGTGCTTCTACAAAGTATTGACTCAGGGGTGTGGATACTTATGCCCGATTATTGGTCTTTTAACCAATCAGATCAGATCTTTTGCCAATAATTGTGCAAAAAATCTGAATTGGGTTGCATTTGTAAACACAGCCATTATGACCTGAAATGGTTTGATTTATGTTTGACGACACGTCAACATACTGTATATTGGCAGGCTTACATTGTGAGGATTTAGCTGCACCTAATTTAGCTGCACCTATAATCTTGTCAAACTGGCAGTAGACTAGTTGAAAGTGTGTGTGATCTATGTATGAGTATTGTTTATTGTGTGTGGTCTTGAGAAGGACTCTAGGATCCTGGCGCCGACGAAGATGGCGGCCTCGTGACTAGCTCTTAGGAAACTTTGCAGTATTTTGTTTTTTTATGTATTATTTTTTACATTATTAGCTCAGAAAGTGTTTTGCATCATTACATACAGCCGGGAAAAACGATTGGATATCAGAGTGGCGGTAACTCACCAGCATTACGACCAGGAATACGACTTTCCCGAAGCAGATCCTTTGTTTGCTCTTCCCAGGGCAACTGAACTGATTCCAGCGGCTGACCCAAAACATCGCCGGCGGAGGAGAGGCACTCGGAGCGGCCTGCTGGTCTGACTTAGGAGGCGCGCACACCACCCACCGCTTCAAGTATTCTACTCGCTAATGTTCAATCTTTAGTTAACAAAGTCGACGAACTACGGGCAAGGATTTCTTTCCAGAGAGACATCAAGGCCTGTAACATACTCTGTTTCACAGAAACATGGCTCTCTTGGGAAATTCTGTCGGAATCGGTCCAGCTAGATGGGTTCTCAGTTCATCGCGCAGACAGGAATAAATATCTCTCCGGGAAGCAGAAGGGCGGAGGTGTGTGTTTTATGATTAACGACTCGTGGTGTAATTGTAGTAACATAGAGGAACTCGAGTCCTTCTGTTCACCCGACCTAGAATATCTCACAATCAAATGCCGATCGTATTATCTCCCAAGAGAATTTTCTTCGGTTATAGTCACGGCCATGTATATCCCCCCTCAAGCCGATACCATGACGGCCCTCAAAGAACTTCACTGGACCTTAGGCAAACTGGAAACCACATATCCTGAGGCTGCATTTACTGTAGCTGGGGATTTTAACAAAGCAAATTTGAGGACTAGGCTGCCGAAGTTCTATCAACATATCGACTGTTGTACCCGCGCTGCTAAAATCCTCGACCATTGCTATTCAAACTTCCGGGATGGTTATAAGGCCCTCCCCCGCCCTCCTTTCGGCAAATCTGACCACGAATCCATTTTGCTTCTCCCTTCCTATAGGCAGAAACTCAAACAGGAAGTACCCGTGCTAACGACTATTCAACGCTGGTCTGACCAATCGGAATCCACACTTCAAGATTGTTTTGATCACGCGGACTGGGATATGTTCCGGGTAGCTTCCGAAAATAATTTAGACATATATCTGTACACTGAAACAGTGACTGGGTTTATCAGGAAGTGTATAGGTGATGTTGTGCCCACTGTGACTATTAAAACCTACCCTAACCAGAAACCGTGGATAGACGGCAGCATTCACGCAAATCTGAAAGCGCGAACCACCGCATTCAACCATGGCAAGGTGACTGGGAATATGGCAGAATACAAACAGTGTAGCTACTCACTCCGCAAGGTAATTAAACTGGCAAAACATCAGTATAGAGACAAAGTGGAGTCGCAATTCAATGGCTCAGACACGAGACGTATGTGGCAGGGTCTACAGACAATCACGGACTACAAAAAGAAAACCAGCCACGTCGCCGACACCGACATCTCGCTTCCAGACAAGCTAAACACCTTCTTCGCCCGCTTTGAGGATAACACAGTGCCACTGACGAGGGCCACTACCAAGGACTGTGTCCTCTCCTTCTCCGTGGCCGACGTGATTAAAACATTTAAGCATGTTAACCCCGCAAGGCTGCCGGCCCAGACGGCATCCCTAGCTGTGTCCTCAGAGCATGCGCAGACCAGCTGGCTGGTGTGTTCATGGACATATTCAATCTCTCCCTTTCCCAGTCTGCTGTTCCCACATGCTTCAAGAGGGCCTCCATTGTTCCTGTACCCAAGAAAGCAAAGGTAACTGAACTAAATGACTATCGCCCTGTTGCACACACCTCTGTCATCATGAAGTGCTTTGAGACACTAGTCAAGGATCATATCACCTCTACCTTACCTGTCACCCTAGACTCACTTCAATTTGCTTACCACCCCAATAGATCCACAGACGATGCAATTGCCATCACACTGCACACATTCCTATCCCATCTGGACAAGAGGAATACCTATGTAAGAATGCTGTTCATTGACTATAGCTCAGCATTCAACACCATAGTACCCTCTAAGCTCATCATTAAGCTTGAGGCCCTGGGTCTGAACCCCGCCCTCTGCAACTGGGTCCTGGACTTCCTGACGGGCCGCCCCCAGGTGGTGAAGGTAGGAAACAACATCTCCACTTCACTGATCCTCAACACTGGGGCCCCACAAGCGTGCGTGCTCAGCCCCCTCCTGTACTCCCTGTTCACCCATGATGTGTGGCCAAGCACGCCTCCAACTCAATCATCAAGTTTGCAGACGACACAACAGTAGTAGGCTTGATTACCAACAATGACGAGACCGCCTACAGGGAGGAGGTGAGGGCTCTGGGAGTGTGGTGCCAGGAAAATAACCTCTCACTCAACATCAACAAAACAAAGGAGATGATCGTGGACTTCAAGAAACAGCAGAGGGTGCACCCCCCTATCCACATCGACGGGACCGCAGTGGAGAAGGTGGAAAGCTTCAAGATCCTTGGCGTACACATCACCGACAAACTGAAATGCAGACAGTGTGGTGAAGAAGGCGCAACAGAGCCTCTTCAACCTCAGGAGGCTGAAGAAATGTGGCTTATCACCTAAAACCCTCACAAACTTTTACAGATGCACAATTGAGAGCATCCTGTCGGGCTGTGTCACCGCCTGGTATGGCAACTGCACTGCCCACAACCGTAGGGCTCTCCAGAGGGTGGTGCGGTCTGCCGAACGCATTACCGGGGGCAAACTACCCGCCCTCCAAGACACATACAGCACCCGATGTCACAGGAAGGCCAAAAAGATCACCAAGGACATCAACCACCCGAGCCACTGCCTGTTCACCCCACTATCATCCAGAAGGCGAGGTCAGTACAGGTGCATCAAAGCTGGGACCAAGAGAATGAAAAACAGCTTCTATCTCAAGGCCATCAGACTGTTAAATAGCCATCACTAGCACATTAGAGGCTGCTGCTGCCTATTGAAATCACTGGCCACTTTAAGAAATGGAAAACTAGTCACTTTAATAATGTTTACATATCTTGCACCACTCATCTCATATGTATATACTGCATTCTATTATATAATATTATTCTGTATCTTAGTCCATGCCGCTCTGTCATTGCTTGTCCATATACTGTATGTATATATTCTTAAATCCCATTCCTTACTTTTTTGTGTGTCTCTACAATGAATTGACTTTGTCCATATTCTAACTGAATTAAGTTTCATTATGTTTCATTGTGGCTTCAAGATGATGATAATGATAATAATTATGATGATGTTGGTTAAAGGTGGCAATGATAGCAAAACAAGCCCAAGTAGAATCGGGAAGATAATCTAATCTCGTGGGAAAATGTTCCCGCCACTACGGCGTTATAGTTTTATATCATGGCCTCCCACCACTTTTCCTGTTGGTTTGTCAAATGAATAACTCTCTTTCATTGGGTAACGTACAATTATCCTCCTCTATCCCAACGAGCAAGGAAACCAAGCCACAAAGATTTCTCAATGTTTTCATTGTTAGGGAAAGAGCTGCTGTTGTACTAGAAGCATCACACTGTGCAGTATAGGGAGAGTGGTGACCACACGGAGATAGAAAATCACCATATCCTTTGGGGAACCTGGTTATCTTAACTGTAAAATGATGTATCTTATATACTGTAGAGTCAGGATTTTTCCTGGTCTGACCCTGTGGTCAGGAAAAACTCCTATGGACCCATGTAATGCCTTCTATAGTAAAACAGTTATGCATTTGTATATTTTTTAACAAATTTTTTCACTCCATGACCGATCACTTCTCAGCCTGAAGGTGCGTGCCACCACTAATTAAGAGTCATAATGTTGGGTATATTTTGACGGGTGGTGCCCAGATCAGACGTACAATGAACGATCTGAGTATGCCATGAGATCCATTTGTCACAATGTCCTCCACCCAAAAATCATAACTGCTCTCCAACATTATTTCATCTGGCTAACCTGCAGGGGAAAGGACCCAGCCCAGGCTTGATAACAGATAAGGTGAGATAAGCAATGTGGCGGCCGCTGATTAATCCACACTCTTTTACATTCCTGTACAGAACAGAATGGTCTTACAGCGCAGGCAGCTAGCAGACGGTTTGGCTTCCAACACGGCTGGATCCTTTGACATGTGAGGAAACGGCCAGCTGGGTTGTTGTGCTTCCTCACTGTCAGAGCCCCATTACCGCTGCAGAGCTGCTCTTTAGGAACACACTGAGCCTGATTTATGCTGCCTTTGTAATGCCAACTACCAAAGCAGTGAGAGAGAGGGAAACAGAGAGAAAGTTTGTGTGTGTGTGTGTGTTTCTTGTCAATTTAGCTCCTTTATTTTTTATTTTTTATTTTTACATTTTTAGTCATTTAGCAGACGCTCTTATCCAGAGCGACTTACAGTTAGTGAGTGCATACATTTTTCATACTGGCCCCCCGTGGGAAACGAACCCACAACCCTGGCTTTGCAAGCGCCATGCTCTACCAACTGAGCTACAGGAGGCCTCCTTCAGTTCACAGAAAACATACCTTATGGGAACACACTGAGGCTGATTTATGCTGCCTTTGTAATTCCAACTAGCAAGCAGAGAGAGAGACGGAAAGTGTGTGTATGTGTGTGTGTGTGTGTGTGTGTGTGTGCGTGCGTGCGGTCTTAAACGAGGACAGGTCATATACAATGTCAGCACAATAAATATCACTTGGCTTTGTCTCTGCAAGGATTGTTGATTCGTCCTTTTCTAAATGGATTGCTGGTTCAAGATGTATAATTCAACTAAGATGATGCTGAAACTTAGCTCCTTCAGTTTACAGAAAATATACCCCACATAAATAGAGTATGTAAATCTCAACAAACTGAAAATACAGCCTTCCCTACCTTGTCGCTTACCTAATATCGAAGGCTTGGCTTGACAATCTCCAAATGTCATTCAACTTGTTGGTGTTTTGTAACAGATTTCTCTTTCCATTCATCAAATGACCACTGCACAGTTTGGATTGATTGATTTATTTTATTTGTCAGTAAAAAAAATACATACACTACCAGTCAAAAGTTTGGACACACCTACTCATTCCAGGGTTTTTCTTTACTTTTACATTGTAGAATAATAGTGAAGACATCAATAGTATGAAATAACACATATGGAATCATGTAGTAACCAAAAAAGTGTCAAACAAATCAAAATATATTTTATATTTGAGATTCTTCAAAGTAGCCACCCTTTGGCTTGATGACAGCTTTGCACACTCTTGGCATTCTCTCAACCAGCTTCACCTGGAATGCTTTTCCAACAGTCTTGAAGCAGTTCCCACATATGCTGAACACTTGAATGAGTAGGTGTGTCCAAACGTTTGACTGGTACTGTATATATATATATATATATATATATATATATATATATATATATATATATATATACACACACACACACACACACACACACACACACACACACACTGAGTGTACAAAACATTAAGAACACCTTCCTAATATTTAGTTGCAACCCCCCAGCCTCAATTAATCGGGGCATGGACTCTACAAGGTGTCGAAAGCGTTCCACAGGGATGCTGGCCCATGTTGACTCCAATGCTTCCCACAGTTGTGTCAAGTTGGCTGGATGTCCTTTGGGTGGTGGACCATTGTTGATACACACAGGAAACTGTTGAGCGTGAAAAACCTAGCACAGTTGCAGTTCTTGACACAAATTGGTGCCCCTGGCACGTACTACCATACCCCATTCAAAGGCACTTAAATCTTTTGTCTTGCCCATTCACCCTCTAAATGGCACACATTCACAATCCATGTCTCAATTGTCTCAAGGCTTAAAAATCCTTCTTTAACCTGTCTCCTCCCCTTCATCTACACTGATTGAAGTGGATTTAACAAGAAACATCAATAAGGGATCATAGCTTTCACCTGGATTCCCCTGGTCAGTCTTTGTCATGGAAAGAGCAGGTGTCCTTAATGTTTTGTACACTCAGCCTACATAAAGGAAAATAAGCTTAGGCCTAACCCCAGATATATATATATATATATATATATATATATATATATATATATATATATATATATATATAAGTGGGGGAAAAAAGTATTTAGTCAGCCACCAATTGTGCAAGTTCTCCCACTTAAAAAGATGAGAGAGGCCTGTAATTTTCATCATAGGTACACGTCAACTATGACAGACAAAATGAGATTTTTTTTCTCCAGAAAATCACATTGTAGGATTTTTAATGAATTTATTTGCAAATTATGGTGGAAAATAAGTATTTGGTCAATAACAAAGTTTCTCAATACTTTGTTATATACCCTTTGTTGGAAATGACACAGGTCAAACGTTTTCTGTAAGTCTTCACAAGGTTTTCACACACTGTTGCTGGTATTTTGGCCCATTCCTCCATGCAGATCTCCTCTAGAGCAGTGATGTTTTGGGGCTGTCACTGGGCAACACGGACTTTCAACTCCCTCCAAAGATTTTCTATGGGGTTGAGATCTGGAGACTGGCTAGGCCACTCCAGGACCTTGAAATGCTTCTTACGAAGCCACTCCTTCGTTGCCCGGGCGGTGTGTTTGGGATCATTGTCATGCTGAAAGACCCAGCCACGTTTCATCTTCAATGCCCTTGCTGATGGAAGGAGGTTTTCACTCAAAATCTCACGATACATGGCCCCATTCATTCTTTCCTTTACACGGATCAGTCGTCCTGGTCCCTTTGCAGAAAAACAGCCCCAAAGCATGATGTTTCCACCCCCATGCTTCACAGTAGGTATGGTGTTCTTTGGATGCAACTCAGCATTCTTTGTCCTCCAAACACGACGAGTTGAGTTTTTACCAAAAAGTTCTATTTTGGTTTCATCTGACCATATGACATTCTCCCAATCCTCTTCTGGATCATCCAAATGCACTCTAGCAAACTTCAGACGGGCCTGGACATGTACTGGCTTAAGCAGGGGGACACGTCTGGCACTGCAGGATTTGAGTCCCTGGCGGCGTAGTGTGTTACTGATGGTAGGCTTTGTTACTTTGGTCCCAGCTCTCTGCAGGTCATTCACTAGGTCCCCCCGTGTGGTTCTGGGATTTTTGCTCACCGTTCTTGTGATCATTTTGACCCCACGGGGTGAGATCTTGCGTGGAGCCCCAGATCGAGGGAGATTATCAGTGGTCTTGTATGTCTTCCATTTCCTAATAATTGCTCCCACAGTTGATTTCTTCAAACCAAGCTGCTTACCTATTGCAGATTCAGTCTTCCCAGCCTGGTGCAGGTCTACAATTTTGTTTCTGGTGTCCTTAAACAGCTCTTTGGTCTTGGCCATAGTGGAGTTTGGAGTGTGACTGTTTGAGGTTGTGGACAGGTGTCTTTTATACTGATAACAAGTTCAAACAGGTGCCATTAATACAGGTAACGAGTGGAGGACAGAGGAGCCTCTTAAAGAAGAAGTTACCGGTCTGTGAGAGCCAGAAATCCTGCTTGTTTGTAGGTGACCAAATACTTATTTTCCACCATAATTTGCAAATAAATTCATAAAAAATCCTACAATGTGATTTTCTGGATTTTTTCCCCTCAACTAGTCTGTCATAGTTGACGTGTACCTATGATGAAAATTACAGGCCTCTCTCATCTTTTTAAGTGGGAGAACTTGCACAATTGGTGGCTGAATAAATCATTTTTTCCCCCACTGTATATATATATTTTCAAAAAAATATATGGGGGATTGGAAATGATGCAGACAATTACATTGATAGAAGCTACAATCTATCTGTATATATGCCAGTGGCATGCTTTGACACTGACATGTATTTCTTTATGTCAGATGGCTACTGCATCTGCTCTACAGATATAGACATTCCAGAAGGAGGCTAATTCATTAATTTCATATCAGAATATTTTTTATAAAGATAAGCATTATATTGTTAAATTATAGGAGTAACTCTGGTAGGCCTGAAACAGACATCCTCACAACAAGTTCAACTGCCGGAGTCAGTTGGAGCGCACTGCCTTCATATCATAGGCCTGCAGTAGCTAAAGTTTAATAATAGTCACGCTATACCAAACTTTCACAAACGTTTCTAAACTTTATTAGGATAATATCAAAACTAAGTCAAGCCATTGTTTATAGGGAAAATACTAGCAGAAGTGCGAATGTAAACCGGGGGGGGGGAGCGCTCTACCCTCCCCTGTGCCCAATAAAAAAAAACACAACCCTCCCCAAAGCAAAAAAAAAAAAAGTTTGATAATATTGCCCCCAGTAAATGTTGATCTGTCCCTAACATCAGCTCGCTTGAACTGATTGGGAGCGGTGGCAATATTTGATTTATGTCCTTAAAAACAAGCACAAAAGTGACCATTTCATGCAGCTCTAATGGGACGTTTTGAAACCCACAAAAACAGGTCTTAACGGTAACGCAGTTGATAATGGCATATATTGAGAGCAGAAGTGCAGGCTATCCAGGCCTGCGCCTTCTGCCAGAGGACGACGCGCTGGAGACGGGTGTGTGCTATGTTCCACACCTCCTCGGCGTGCCGGAACCAATCATCCACCGCAGGAGCCTCGATCTGACTCCGGTGCCAGGGCCGGCTGATAGCCTAGAACACACTGAAAGGGTGTGAGGTTAGTGGAGGAGTGACGGAGGGAGTTTTGTGCGTATTCTGCCCAAGGCAGAAACACATCCCACTCCCCCGGCCGGTTCTGACCATAACTACGAAGGTACCTACCCAGTTCCTGATTTACCCTTTCCACCTGTCCATTAGATTGGGGACGGTACCCGGAGGTGAGGCTGACCGTGACCCCCAGTCGTTCCACGAAGGCCTTCCAGACATGGGGATAGGGGAGGTGTCTAGGTGTCTTGCTCTGTGCGCAGGTGGAGCAGGAAGCGACGTCCCGGGCCAAGGTGAGCCACCAGTACTTGGCGGAGAGACAGTCGATCGTACAGGCTATACCCAGGTGCCCGACACAGGTGCTGTGTGTGTCTAGGGTATGGACTGGGATAGGGGGTTGTAAAGGGACTAGAGGAATGTGTAATGATAAGGCCACTGACTGGTCTAGGCGGATGGCCATGGCGATGAGCTGGTCCAGCGTGAGGTCCTCATCGCGACAGGCCAGCTCTGTCTGAATCTCCGCCTGTAGCCCGCTGCGGAAAACCGTCAATAGGGCCTGGTCGTTCCAGCCAGTGGACGCAGCCACCGTCCGGAAATCCAGAGCGTACTCCGACACTGTCCTGGACCCCTGGCGTAGACGGAGGAGACGCTCACCTTCCTCTCGGCCCTCTGTTGGGTGGTCGAAGACGGCACGGAAGAGTTGGGTGAAGCGCTCATAGGACTGCACTTCTGGACCATTCCTCTCCCAGATGGCGTGCACCCACTCCAGAGCCTGGCCTGTCAGCACCGAGATCACCAAGGCCACCTTGTCCCTCTCAGAGGCCGTCTCGGCATGACGGGCAAGGTGGAGGTCACACTGCAGGAGAAACCCCCTACAGTGAGCTGGGGTGCCGTCAAACCGCTCCGGGAGGGGCAGGTGGACGTTGCTGATCGGACCGGGTGATGTAGATGGTGGTGGGGTGGCTGGAACGACCGCGGGGAGCTGGGAAGGTGGTGGTGTAGCCTTCTGCAGTACGGCCCGGAGCACCTCATCCATGGCAGTCCCGAGGCGCTCCAGAGAAGTAGGCAGGTGGCAGTCGCAGGTTTAGAACTACTGAATTTATTTAAGCACCATAGATCAAAGCGGGACGAAACCCAAACGCTGTTGTGCTCAAAATATATCTTTATAAACATAAAGGCACAGGGCAAAATATTAAGTACTCAGGAAATAGTAGCTCTCAGGAAAACAAGTAACATTACAATGACCGACAAAGACAAATGGCAGAAGGAGTATATATACAGTGATAGAGTGGGGATTGGAACCAGGTGTTTGTGAAGATGACGGGACATCATTTAAATAGACTATTTAAAACAAGTTGTTGCTTAATTTTTATTCGAATTATATTTAATGTATACACTGTCTTTTTAGGCCTTATCAATAGACTAGTGAATTTAATCTTGCTTATTGACTACGTTTGGCATGTCCATATCCAGACTGCAATGTACAGTAGGCCTAGCCCCTATATCAGTGCGAATGATGTTGCCTATGTTTAACAATGTATTTTCATATTGAAGCAATGCAATTAGAACAATGTGGACTGCAATCATGTTCAACATATTTAGCAAATATGGGGCAGGCTAACGAACTAGGCTATAATGGACTAACATTCTAATTGGAGTTGATGACAACGCAATACACCGTAAATACACAACGTGAAGCAACCACATATTTAGCCATTGAGCATGCCAGTGAAGGGCCAAGTTCATGATTGGCCAGTGAGAGGCCAAGCCGCCACACATACACAAATTGTTTATTAATCAAAACCCAGCCCTTTTGCGCCACCGCCAGCTACTGCACCCATAATTCCGGTTGTGAAAATAGCTAAAATATTTCAGACATCCCACCAAACATATATTGCTACTGCCAGGGCTAAGATTTACCATTGTGTTAGCTTTGTTAAAGTAGTGCACTTAGTTATCTCCTACATTAAATGTTCTGCTTACATTTGACCATCACTTTCACATGAATTGTGGTGCAAAACAAATCTAATATTAGTGCCAATGAATTTCTATTGTGGAAAGAAATGACCAGTGGACTTGGCCACTGTCCACAGAACCATTGTACTGAACTCCCAGAACCCCAAAGACCAATGTCAAGATGGTAATTCAATTAAAGAGTAAACCTTGTCTCCCATACAGCGATCCAGCATTGTCTGTGTGGATGAAAGTCACCAATAACCATAACTTCTCATGCTATTTATTTTTAGAAGTGATGGGAATAGTGGAGATATGGCATTTATGAAGGTCTCCTTTCACAGTGATCACAGTTTCCCAGACTGTAGGACTGTGATAGACAAAAAAGTAGTGTGTCCATCTTCCAACCTCGTCCATGACCATGTCCCAAACTCTTGAGGTCAGCTTTCAACGGAAGCAGTGAAGACACTTGTGCTTTTGATAGAAATTATCTCATGACATCAGAGCTGTGCTATCTTTTTGACCTGCATGCTTTAGGTAGCACGTACGCATGCATGCACACACATACTCACACGCACACACACACATTTCCATCCAGTTCTCTCTGCATATTACTTTCTCCTGCATCCACACTGGGAATTAGTTACGGAGCAGTGACAGCCACTTAAGCACTCCTCGGTGAGAAGAGAACAGAGCAGGTCTGAATGGCCGCAGGTGGCGTTGGCCCTCTCCACACAATGCCAGAATCAATTTGCTGGTGATGTTGAGCTTGATGCGAGAGGAGACTGCTGCCAAACTGGCAGGGAAGGTGTGGGCGGTCTGTACAGGAAGTCAGCACGCAGGCAGGGCCCAGTTCAAAGGAGAGGTGCCCTGGAGGGAGACTCAGCTCTCATACTCTCATTCTTTTTTTCTCTATTTCTCTGTCTCTATTTCACTCACACACTCGCACTTTTTCTCTCTCTCTCCCCCTCCCTCTCTCGCTGGTGCTTGTCTGATGAGATTTCATCTCCAGGTATACCACTCAGCCACCTGGAGAGACGTCTCTTCCTCTGCCAAGCGTTGACATCCTCAAGTGTGCCCGGCCTCTGTTTGGCTGCCTGCTCTAAATATACTGCTGTGAAACTATCTCACACTCCACTCAGTCCTTTTCTCAATCTGAAAGAAAGAGCTTGTCTGGGACTAAAACTGACCTGAAAGTAAAGTGCATCACAACAAAATAACTCTGGCCTTGGATAACAACCTGAGGACACATTGAAATGTAAACGTAGATCCATACTGTTTAATTATTCTCAGGCAATTAAATGACATTTGAAGGAAGGGGGTGGGGGTGGCGGGGGGGGTGGGGTATTTGGCTAAATAAATCCCTATTTCAAAATTCCATTGCTCAATGTCAGTATGTAGGTAGGAGCAGCTGTCCAGTCAGTAGGGTTAATGTGAGGTCTGTGTTGAGTATGTCAGCGTTGGCAGGGCCAGCATACATTAGCACACTGATTTAAACTGTGACTCCAAGGCCTCCTGAGTGATGGGATAAACATCAGGTTAGGGTTTCATTTTAATTACCAGACAGCTCTTCCAGCAGATAACTGTGGATGAAAGTGATTAAGAGTTTATAAATAACCTGTTCTTGTGGTGGAAATGATGTACTGTACAAATACTGCAAACTGTCTGACTAAATGTAGCTGGGGAGGTCAACTGATCAAATCAGACATAGGTAACTTATCAAAGTTGGCAAATGTATAGAACTATCGGTTACATGATACGTTTTCAACTGATAAATAGCCTCTAATACATTGCTTTTTCTCTGTGATATTTACAGTACTGTACTTGCAACAATACAAGGTACAGCTGCATACTGTATTTGAGTGTAATATTTACATAACATGTTTAAAAAAAACAAATCCTGCTGATTGCACTGTGAAAACAATGTCAGTGGTTATTCCAGCATGTTGGCTGTCATTACTGGGTGGACAGTTGTGTTTCCTAACTCTGCTAAGCAACACAGGGACACATTTCTGTTAGAGTTCCTAGCTGCTGACTGAGACGGAGGTGGTGTGATCAACATGTAATTACCATCACTCCTATCGACCTCATCTGCTGCAGCGTGCCACCCTAATTGTGTTGTGTTGGAAATGGCGCCTTGTCCTCTCCAACAACCTGCCACAACCATGTCACCAAGGAAACTGGCAGAAAACATGGGGTCCATCTCACGTTGGGCTTCCCATAGTTAAATATTCAACAGGTGGCTGAACAGATGCTTACCTGGAGCCTGTATAGGGCCAACATTACACTAGTTCACCTGGGGAAGGTGCTACATATTCTGTGATAGCCTACAGTCAACTTCTGATAACTGCACTTCAGATGAGTGCCAACTCTTCTGTGTCAGTCATAGCAATGTAAGTAGGTTTAACTAAAGGATCGTTAAAATTAATGTAATTGAATGATTCACTCTGCAGTCTGCACCACAACTATAATTGTTGTTTGTGTTTTTCATTTGCTTAAAACTAATGACTCAGTGACTGACATTTTGAGTGCCTCAGACAGTCTCACTAAGTAATCAAATGGAATTATGTCTCAAAGATGGTGGTACAATATGATATTGTAAAGTAAAACTTTAGTTTAAACTTCTCTTGATTTATATATTTATTTTTTTGGTCAGTTGATAAGATCTCATTGGAAGCTCCACCCCAACTTCAATTACAAAGTCATGAATACTATGCAAATGCAACCACTAATTCTGCCATTGTGAGCCAACGAAAGGAGAAACTAGAAATGAAACAAGGGAGAGAAGTTAATCAAGCCTTTTCAACCACTTCATAAGACCCATTTCAAAAGACCCTACAGTAACGTCTCACTCTGCACGGTGGTCCCGTTTTGTGGGACCTGATTTTGAAACTCGGCTCCAAGCTACAAAGGCTTTTCTATTTGCTCTGCAGCATAAATTAGAAAGAGTACAATCAGAGCAATCTAACAGCAACAGCAGCCCAGAGTCTGAGCTGTGCTCTGGTCACGTTCTGAACTCTTGTCTTGGGGACTTTCCCAAAATCTTGACCCTGCATCAATGAAAACTGTATCAGTAATTCAGTAATTAAACATGGAAAAAAGGAGGGTGAGGGGGGGGTGTCAGCTGATCCAGGGAGGGGCACAGCCCTCAAGGTCTTTCCCACACCCCTGTCTCTTCTGGGGAATGTGCTGGAGCTCAGATTCCGCACCCTGCACCCCTCCGATACCATCTCTGGAACGTGTGGGGTTAGGCGGCCACAATACATGCTCTGACAAAGGTCGTACTAATAAAGGGGGGAGTCGTGTAAGTAGCTGGTTCACTTTGCATAATCGTGAGCTGTGCTGACGAGCTCAGCCTATTGTACCCATCCTCTCTGATTCACTAAGTAGGCTGATGTTTTGTACGTGCCTAAAAGACAGTGATGTAGTCCCATGAACTGCGGTAAATCAACCTTTTCTTCATTAAACGTGACAAAATTACATACTTCTATCATTGACCATCACCAACCATTTAACGACTTAAACCATAAAGGTTTACATGGTGGATTTAAATATTTAGATGCAGAGAAGCGAGCCAAAAGCTTCATTCCAATGGTAATTTGTAATGAATAATTCTGATTTCATTATAATAACAAATCAGAGACAAGAGAAAACAGTCTTGCTTTGTGACTGTCTGCTGTATTGGCCCTAAAGTATAACCATATCCTGTATAACCAAATAGTTGTTTTACTCAAAGCAATGTCTCACAGAATGAGAAAACATTAAATCCCCATAGTTGGTGAGTAGCCTTCATCAATGTTTGTATTGGCTTACATATCTTCATGTATTACGTCTTTCAAATGATGGGCACCTTGTTTAACCAAGTGCAAACAAAACCATTAGAGCTCTTACTATTGCTGTATTGTGATGGATAGTCAAAACAAATGACATTTTACATTATTCCCAATAGTGCCAAAGCTTGATTACAGGGTAATGTAGCATCTCTTGAGAAGTCATTTGAAAGGCTGGTCACAGCTGTACCTTAGGGACCTCAGTTGTTGTTTGTCTCTCACCACTCTCTTGCTTCTCACTTTATAAATAGATCAGAACAATGCCTCACAGAAGACATTGTCTATTTTGTAGACCACAAAAAGGGTCACAAGCAAAAACCTCTTCACATTCAGCACCATATGCCAAATCGACCGTAAAATTGTTTTGAAAGCAAGGACAAAGAAAGAAACACAGACATTCAGACTTCATTTCTACCTTTAAAATGAGGTACAATAAGAGCTTTAGTCCACCAAAGTTCTATATTAGACAGTGATATAGAAAAAGACAGAAAGGGCCTGAGAGCACAAGTCTAAAATCGGTTGGTTCGGGGGTGTGTGGTGGGGTGAGATGGTATGCTGTTCATGGAGCAGCAGTCGGTTCAGGTGTGGACAGATGGGTAAATGCCAGCTCATATGAGAGTGGTGTGAACATTTGACCTTTCAGTTTTGGTGAGGAGGAACGCCGCTCGTTACAGTGCTGACCAGGCTTCCATTAGTCCTGGCTCTGACACTGGCCCTCACACTATTAACAGCCGGTCCCCAGAGGCCCCAATCACGTGGCTACAAGGGCGGCACGACAGGCCTTCAGAAGGCTGTCAGCCTGGAACGGAGGTACAAGGTGACTGATGAGGGATTGACACAGGCATCTGACCGACCACCCTCAATGCTCCTGGCTCTACCCTTTCTCCCCTCTCTCAGGGTGGCAGGTAGCCTAGCGGTTAGGGCGTTGGGCCAGTAACCGACAAGGTGAAAAATCTGTCGATGTGCCCTTGAGCAAGGCACTTAACCCTCATTTGCTCCAGGGGCGCTGTACTACTATGGCTGACCCTGTAAAACACAGGTGTCAAACTCATTCCACGGAGGGTCAAGTGTCTGCGGGTTTTCGCTCCTCCCTTGTACTTGATTGATGAATTAAGGTCACTAATTAGTATGGAACTCCCAACACCTGGTTGTGTAGAGGTTAATAGAAAGAAAAAAAGAAAAACCTGCAGACACTAGGCCCTCCATGGAATGAGTTTGACAATTACACTGGTATAGCAGAGATTTTCATGGCACCTGTGATGTTTTGGAAATATCCAAATCAGAGTTCAGTTCAATGCCATACATGGCAGTGAAAGTGTAATGGAATTTATATATATATATATATATATATATATATATATATATATATATATATATATATATATATATTATATATATATATATATATATATATATATATATATATATATATACACACACGCGCACGCACGTGCACACACACCCTGGGACCTCTGTTGCTACTTGAAAGTCTCCTCTAACTCTGAGAAAGTGTGTCCCAGACTTTATTTAGCCCACAGAGGAATGTCTGCCTCTACCATTTGATACCACAGAGTTTCTCAGTACTCAGAATTCCCAAGGTGAGTCTAATGTTTTATGGGGTGTCTGAAAGGACAAAAGGGATTCGCTCCAACCACTGTCTCCTAAAACAGGAGCAGAATAACATTCACTGGAAGACAGAGGAGGCTTCAAGTGTTCGACAGTATTTCAGAAAAACTCATAATGACATAAAAGGAAATGCATGGCTAATGGAAAAATAATATAAATGCGCATGCAATGACCAACATGCCCTGATGTCCCCTTCTGGGATGCTTCTTTGGTTAAATCCTCCATTTCACGATATAACACCTAATTATCTATTTAATATGGAAATAAACAAGTAATAAATCATTATTATGTGTAATAATTATTCCTGTAATAAGTATTTTGGCACAGTATAGCCCTTGACTTGTAGAGTTTGAGGACAAAGCTGTCAGGAGAATAATTTAGGCTGAGCTGTGGGCTACAAAATACTTAACTTCTGCAAGGAATACAGTGTCATCGGAAAGTATTCAGATCCCTTGACTTTTTCCTCATTTTGTAAGGTTACAGCCTTATTCTAAAATTGATAAAATAGTTTTTTTCCCTCATCAACTACACACAAAACCCCATAATGACAAAGCATAAATAGGTTTTTAGAATTTTTGCTAATTTATAAAAATAAATAAAAACGGAAATATTACATTTACATAAGTATTCAGACCCTTTACTCGGTACTTTGTTAAAGCACCTTTGGCAGTGATTACAGCCTCAAGTCTTCTTGGATATGACGCTACAAGCTTGACACACCTGTATTTGGGGAGTTTCTCCCATTCTTCTCTGCAGATCCTCTCAAGCTCTGTCAGGTTGGATGGGGAGCGTTGCTGCACAGCTATTTTCAGGTCTCTCCAGAGATGTTTGATCGGGTTCAACTCCGGGCTCTGGCTGGGCCACTCAAGGACATTCAGAGACTTGTCCCGAAGCCACTCCTGCATTGTTTGGGCTGTGTGCTTAGGGTCGTTGTCCTGTTGGAAGGTGAACCTTCACCCCAGTCTGAGGTCCTGAGTGCTCTGAAGCAGGTTTTTATCAAGGATCTCTCTGTACTTTGCTCCGTTCATCTTTGCCTCGATTCTGGCTAGTCTCCTAGTCCCTGCCGCTGAAAAACATCCCCACAGAATGATGCTGCCACCACCATGCTTCACCGTAGGGATGGTGCCAGACATGACACTTGGCATTCAGGCCAAAGAGTTCAATCTTGGTTTCATCAGACCAGAGAATCTTGTTTCTCATGGTCCAAGAGTCTTTAGGTGCCTTTTAGTGAACTCCAAGCGGGCTGTCATGTGCCTTTTACTGAGGATTGGCCACTCTACCATAAATGCCTGATTGGTGGAGTGCTGCAGAGATGGTTGTCCTTCTGGAAGGTTCTCCCATCTCCACAGTGGAACTCTAGCGCTCTGTCAGAGTGACCATCGGGTTCTTCTTCACCTCCCTGACCAAGGCCCTTCTCCCCCGATTGCTCAGTTTGGCCGGGCGGCCAGCTCTAGGAAGAGTCTTGTTGGTTCCAAACTTCTTCCATTTAAGAAAGATGGAGGCCACTGTGTTCTTGGGGACCTTCAATGCAGAAATTTTTTGGTACCCTTCCCCAGATCTGTGCCTCGACACAATCCTGTCTCGGAGCTCTACGGACAATTCCTTCGACCTCATTGGTTGGTTTTTGCTCTGACATGCACTGTCAACTGTGGGACCTTATATAGACAGGTGTGTGCCTTTCCAAATCATGTCCAATCAATTGAATTTACCACAGGTGGACTCCAATCAAGTTGTAGAAACATCTCAAGGATGATCAATGGAAACAGGATGCACCTGAGCTCAATTTCAAGTCTCATAGCAAAGGGTCTGAATACTTATGTAAATAAGGTATTTCTGTTTTGTTTTTTTATACATTTTTAATCAATTTTAGAATATGGCTGTAACGTTACAAAATGTGGAAAAAGTAAATGGGTCTGAATACTTTCCGAAGGCACTGTATGCGGCAGGCCTGGGCTATTTACATAATATTGTCTATTAAATGTTTCTTATAGTATCAGCCTACAGTTTTACAAAAATATCACAGACAGCCAAGGGAATGTGACAGAGGAAACCCGGGTTCCAGGTGGGAAACGGCGGTAGAGAAACCCAGATACCACGGCGTGAAGCAATCAATGACATACCTGTCAATGATCAATTAGCACAAGGTTGGCGGCGGTGTCCCCACAGGTTTCCCACTGCCCTCCTGCCGCCCACGCGCCCGCCTCTCTCCCCCCATCTGGTGTTCTCACAGGCTCCCAGCGGCTGGCCCGGGCACATCTCATTAAGGAGTTATGTGTAACACAAACAAACCAGCTCTCCCAGAGTGTTTATCTCATGGCACAGAGCGCTGTGTGCCCGCACATCAAAGACTGTGGGAACAGACGACGCTCGGCGCAGCAGCTGCACTGGGATCCTGTCCACACCCTTCCTGTTTGCCGCGGTCTACCTCGGGGCTATTATTTTCCCAACAGCCCTGCGACGATAACCCCCCTACTGCCGTGGACACCACTCTGCTGCCACCACCACCTCCCCACTCCATGCCCTTCCTCCCCTACCGCACCACGTCTCTCCGGGGCTCAGCAGCCCACTGTGATATCTGGAGCTGGCTGGCATTGTTCTCTCAGGGCGCTGGGGTCATGGACAGAGGCTTGATCAAAAGTTAATAAGCAATGTCAATTGAAAGTATTTGCCTCAATGCAGAGTGTAATGGTTATCAACTGGAAATGAATTATTTACAATCTGAAAATTACTTTGCAGAGGAAGATTTATAGAACAGATTTAAAACTAACTGTATAGCATGCAAAGCTATCTTTATGTTGGTGCCTGTATACAAAATGAACTCTGGCCGCATATTGGTCCCGCAAAAACAATAACCAAACTTGAATTTATGTTCTCTTACTTATTCATCACGTTGTTTAATTATTACCCATCTCCAGTGTCTGACATCAACTGCAGGCTCCGTGGGTACCCTGAGTGCAATTTGAAGAATGTGTCATAAGAAAGGTTACAGAGCGCATAATATCCAGTAACCCACAAGTATTCCCAGTGACATAAAAACGTCACAGCTCAGAGGATGTGTTTATGTGTGTCCTGTGTTAGGTCTGTGTGACCCCTGCCCTGACCACCTCCTGGGGAGGCCACGTTTCCTGTGTGTGGCGGTGCGTGGTAGGTTGTCCCCGGTTACAGACGGGAGGAGAGGCTTCTGAGAGTGTACGGCGCCGACCCAGGTGAGCCACTTCAAAGACCCGGGGTTGTGACCTCCACCCTGGAGCCCCACTTCCACGTCCGGGTCGCACGCACGCATGACCCCTACTCTCCCCAGGAGCGTTGTCCTCTCTCTCTCAGACCTCCGCTGAGGGTCAGGAAACATTAGTCTTGGTCATGATGGGCACATTGGTTCACACAATAAACACACACACACACACACACACACAGCACACACATCATGGTGACAATGCCAAAACGGAGTGTAGTGTTACTGAAGAGTTATTTGACACTCTGGGGTGTTAATTTGTTTATATTGGGTTTACAGTTGAGTATTGAAAAGGTCAACTGAACACACATGTTCAATCTCATCTTTGTACAAATTCCCCACTGTTTCTTCTACAATTGTACTTTCTCACATAGTCTGTCTTCCAGTAGCACAGACATGGGTTGCAAACCAATCCATTTGGTCTGTATCTGACTGGTGTGACATCAACAAGTAGGACAGGAAATACACAGCATTAGATCAAATGACCAAAAAGCGTCTGTAACCCCATGTTCAGACGTTTTTCTCCCACACTTCTCAACATTGCCAATGTAAAAGAGGACATCTTCACAATAAATATATTCAGAGGTTCCTTTTGTCATTTTTCAGGACCTGATACAGTAAGTAGGTCTTAATAAGAAAGTGCTCTTGCTTTGTGCACAGAAAATGAGAAACAGTGAGAACACCAAAGTCCATTGGTAGAACAAAGAAGTAGGCTGGGACATAAAAGTGGCATTTCAGATGAGAGGAGTGTTGTTTCAGACATCAAACACTTAGTCTACAGTGTTACTTCAAATGGTACTTTTGGTCAAGGGCCCCTGATCTTAAAACATTAAAGCCATGCGCAGGCTGTGTGGGCGGTGTGTGTGTGTGTGTGTGTGTGTGTGTGTGTGGTGGCTACTGGCACCTGCTCTGCCAACACTACTGGCTCTCACCAAACCTGTCCTAATTTCCATCTCAAAGGGGCAAGTTGTGAGAGAAAAAACGTATTATCTGCTTTTTGGATCAGATCTTTGCTTGAAACCAAGAAGGGGCCCAGTTTTACCATTATACCAACCATTTTGACTACAGCCTCCAAACAGAGACAAAACCAGAGCCACAAGAGGAGGCTAGGTGAAAAAGAAAAAGTGTGATGGTGCTGGATGTGATGCAGGATATGAGGTCATGAATGTGTGGAAGCATCCACTCTGGGCCCAGTATAAACAGTCCTGTTCTGAGAAGTGCAGAAGCCATGAAACGTGTCAAGAGTCGGCTTCCGTTCCCCTCCATGGTCATTCATCTCAAACTGCAGTGGGTAGATATGACAGCCTTGACTTACCCCCCATTCCACCCTACTGGCCTCTCATCTCTGAGGGAAAGGGTTTAATTGAGGATAAATAGCCACAACAAACCTGAACACTGATGCCTCTACATTAGTCTTTTCTCAGCCAGGCCAGTGGAGTGGTCACATAGTGCCGGTGAGGAGGGGACCTTCTCTTAACCCCACACGGCCCGTTCCCTACAGGCCTTGGCTTGAGCTTGGCCGGGACCCGGAGCACACTGAGGCCCCTGTGTGTGGCGTGCCAGCGCTCTGTCACCGCCCGTTATTTACTCTGTCCCCTTGGCAGTCAGGCCCTGTCAGGTTACAGTCTGGGAGAGAGGAGAGGCTGTGGCTTCGTCTTCATCGGTGGACCTGAACCAAGACCAGCAACCAGATCCACGACAGGAAAACAAAGAGCGTGGTTACGAACAATGGCAGCGACGGCCATTGGCTTGGCGCCGGAGGCACACAGGGCTGCAGCACACCTCTGGGCAGCAAGCTTGGGTCCCATGGACTTCTCTCTACCAGTTAACCCTCCACAGATGTTTAGTCAATAAGAAGAATAGAGTGTGCCATTATGCCTCATAGATTTGTCAGCTTATCCTGTTGCCCGGTCTAACAATGGGCAGCCACTTCCAGGTCCATTCACTGCCCAAGTTTCACTGAGATCATGTAAATAGATTATTCCATGGGGCCACTAATCTTCTGGTCCCATATCCTTTTATGAGGTAAGCATTGCTGGTCAATACGTTCAACAGAAACAAATGAACAGATAAATCATTCATGCTATCTACAATCAAGCCATTATTGTGTGAGTGGGCAATGTTGCTCTGGGGTTAGGGTCTTTTATATGATAAAACAGAACCAAGTCCTCTTTTAAAGCAACTTTAAAAACTTTTGAATATTCAAAAATGGCCTTGATGTCAAAGTAGTAAAACCTTAAATCATTGATTTTCTTTCCTTTCCCTCCCAGGTCGGTTTCTCATGCAGGGTGATACACCCTCCTAGTCCAGGCACGTGATATACAGTGGGGGAAAAAAGTATTTAGTCAGCCACCAACTGTGCAAGTTCTCCCACTTAAAAAGATGAGAGAGGCCTGTAATTTTCATCATAGGTAGATGTCAACTATGACAGACAAATTGAGGAAAAAAATCCAGAAAATCACATTGTAGGATTTTTTATGAATTTATTTGCAAATTATGGTGGAAAATAAGTATTTGGTCACCTACAAACAAGCAAGATTTCTGGCTCTCACAGACCTGTAACTTCTTATTTAAGAGGCTCCTCTGTCCTCCACTCGTTACCTGTATTAATGGCACCTGTTTGAACTTGTTATCAGTATAAAAGACACCTGTCCACAACCTCAAACAGTCACACTCCAAACTCCACTATTGTCAAGACCAAAGAGCTGTCAAAGGACACCAGAAACAAAAGTGTAGACCTGCACCAGGCTGGGAAGACTGAATCTGCAATAGGTAAGCAGCTTGGTTTGAAGATATCAACTGTGGGAGCAATTATTAGGAAATGGAAGACATACAAGACCACTGATAATCTCACTCGATCTGGGGCTCCACGCAAGATCTCACCTCGTGGGGTCAAAATGATCACAAGAACGGTGAGCAAAAATCCCAGAACCACACGGGGGGACCTAGTGAATGACCTGCAGAGAGCTGGGACCAAAGTAACAAAGCCTACCATCAGTAACACACTACGCCGCCAGGGACTCAAATCCTGCAGTGCCAGACGTGTCCCCTTGCTTAAGCCAGTACATGTCCAGGCCCGTCTGAAGTTTGCTAGAGTGCATTTGGATGATCCAGAAGAGGATTGGGAGAATGTCATATGGTCAGATGAAACCAAAATAGAACTTTTTGGTAAAAACTCAACTCGTCGTGTTTGGAGGACAAAGAATGCTGAGTTGCATCCAAAGAACACCATACCTACTGTGAAGCATGGGGGTGGAAACATCATGCTTTGGGGCTGTTTTTCTGCAAAGGGACCAGGACGACTGATCCGTGTAAAGGAAAGAATGAATGGGGCCATGTATCGTGAGATTTTGAGTGAAAACCTCCTTCCATCAGCAAGGGCATTGAAGATGAAACGTGGCTGGGTCTTTCAGCATGACCATGATCCCAAACACACCGCCCGGGCAACGAAGGAGTGGCTTCGTAAGAAGCATTTCAAGGTCCTGGAGTGGCCTAGCCAGTCTCCAGATCTCAACCCCATAGAAAATCTTTGGAGGGAGTTGAAAGTCTGTGTTGCCCAGCGACAGCACCAAAACATCACTGCTCTAGAGGAGATCTGCATGGAGGAATGGGCCAAAATACCAGCAACAGTGTGTGAAAACCTTGTGAAGACTTACAGAAAACGTTTGACCGGTGTCATTGCCAACAAAGGGTATATAACAAAGTATTGAGAAACTTTTGTTATTGACCAAATACTTATTTTCCACAATCATTTGCAAATAAATTCATTAAAAATCCTACAATGTGATTTTCTGGATTTTTTTACCTCATTTTGTCTGTCATAGTTGACGTGTACCTATGATGAAAATTACAGGCCTCTCTCATCTTTTTAAGTGGGAGAACTTGCACAATTGGTGGCTGACTAAATACTTTTTTTCCCCACTGTATATCTGCCAGCCCATTGGGAAAGAGCAGAGCAGTGACTATCTGGGAGACGTCGTGGACACCTCTCCCTCTCCCTGTGTCTCTCTGTGGTGGTCAGTGTGAACAGCCTTAGATTCCTCTGGGTGATCCACAAGCCCGTTGATGACAGGTATTTTCCAGGCCTGGGCCTCTACAGCCACAGCTGCCCCTCCCAGTGTTTCCCGCGCTGAGTGTGTGAAGAGCCGCTGGACGTGTGGGTGATCAGGGCCTGCGAGCAACCAGCCACCCACCCTGGCCACCCCCCAGCTGCCCCCACGCACCCCGATAAGGGAGCTGACCCCTCTGTTGTCACATTCTCCAAGAGATTAGCCACAGTGGTTGGGGCAGATTGGACTGGGCTGCCTGGGAACAGAGAACCAGTGAGGAGAGGCAGGGGTCAAGCATGTGTGGTAGTAATGTTCTTCAGCTCTTATCTCTGATAAGGTGTAGAGCTGCCGTGTCTTCCCAAAAGTGATGGGGGACCGTGAAAAACTCGTCTTGAATTAGAATAGCGTTCATCTCAAGTCTGGCCTGAAATAGATGGCCATTCCCATGATGCAGCTGGGCTTCTAGAATTTTTGCTGTCATATGGAAATTGCTATTGCTTCTTATGATATTTATCATATTCTTGCATTTCATTAAACATCTGTAAAAGACAACTGAATGTATTCAGGTGCGTTTGCAGTCAATACAAGGCTTTATGTTTTTGGTTAGACTTTTCAGACTTCTTTGAGTGTTGGGCCAGTAACTGAAAGGTCACTGTGTCCCCTGTAGCTCAGTTGGTAGAGCATGGCGCTTGCAACGCCAGGGTTGTGGGTTCGTTTCCCACGGGGGGCCAGTATGAAAAATGTATGCATTCACTAACTGTAAGTCGCTCTGGATAAGAGCGTCTGCTAAATGACTATAATGTAAAAGTGGTTGGAATACCCAAGCCGACAAGGTGAAAAATCTGTCGATGCGCCCTTGAGCAAGGCACTTAACCCTAATTTGCTCCAGGGTTCCGTACTACTATGGCTGAACCTGGAAAACATCACATTTCACTGCACCTATCCGGTGAATGTGACAATAAGCCTTTTTTTTTTACACATCAACGCCCACAGTTTCCATCCTTATCACTCATCACAAACCCTCAGCACTCGCCAGTGTGTGAACACTAGCTTATTGTAATTTCACAGGCATCCTTCAAAGTGAAAGAAAAGACAGTGATAGGACATTGGGGACACAGCCCATAACCACAATATTTAGCATTGTTTATCAGGAGCCAGTGACCGGCTGTATCAGTGTTGTGGCTCTAGCGGGTCATGCCCTGATATCGTCTGGCTGAAAGCTCCTTCCTGGACAGCCTTGTCGCTCCTCAGGGCCAGGTCAAGAGGGCCCAGACCCACCCCAAGGAGAGATGGCCTGTCTGGGGCTGGGGCTGGGCGCTGGAGGGGAGAGGTCAGGCGATTGTCTGGAGACCCTGAACATAGACGTCCTAGTGAAAACACTGTCTATGTAAAACCCCTTGCATGACAAAAGTTAGCTATTATACTCTGTACTAATGGTCTTGGTTATTTTTTACTTTCTGAAGATCAAGCAAAGTGTAAGAGAAGCACGTGTGTGTGTTGTTTGGGTGGTGGGGAGGGGGGGGGGGGGGGGTCCAAATGTACTGCTGCAGTGTCTGTAACTCTTACTGCTTTCTTGGTTTGTTTTCTCCTGTGAACCACAGTAGTAGACTATAATATTATTGGGAAGGTAGTTTCATTGGCTAAAGCTGTACCACTGCTGTATCCTGCAGGCCGGGGCCGTGATTTCACAGTGGTCAGGTCATTTTATGCGTGGCTGATGACTTCCTCACTCCCAGCTGATAATTGGTTTTACACATTTACCACGGGAGTCCCTCCAGTGTAAATAGCGCATGTTGTGTGTGTGTGTGTGTGTGTGTGTGTGTGTGTGTGTGTGTGTGTGTGTGTGTGTGTGTGTGTGTGTGTGTGCATCCCCATGGGGCAACCATCACCAGGATCATTAAACATCGTAGTGGGTCTGGTTATAGGTTATGTGAACAGAAATCATCAATTTGTTGTTCCTTTCCTTCTTTTAGAGGCAAACACAACAATCAGTCCATGTTTAACTGATTATTTTTTTACGTTTGAAAGAACATCGTAAACGTTTAATTTTGGCAAGGGATGCCACTGCAATTCAAAGGTGAAATGGACAATGGGGTCTGGAGGTCTTGACAATGGGGTCTGGAGACATAGTAGGGAGACCCAATACTTCCTAAAGCATATATCCTGACAGGAAACTCAGGTCACTAGACAGGAAATAGAAACAGTGGAGTGGAGCACCTGTCTGTAATATGTCTATAAATATGTTCTATACCACTTATTCCACTGGGATACCAAAGCTCTCTCACTGCTAAAAAACATTCTGCCACCAGAGGAGTGAATGTGCCCGTCCTCAAGCATTAGAGTTCTCTTGGTTTTATGAACATGCATTCCTACCCTATGGAATGATGCAATCTGGACACACCTTATCTGGACTAGGAGATGTCAATCCAGAATGGGGGATGATTTGTGGGCTGCTGAACAGAGCCTCTGAGCGTGTGCCTGCGAGGGGGAACTCCAGACGTGTTGCTTTTAAAAAGGACTGACAGAAATACAGCAGCGTGACAGGGTGAATGGCAGGAAGGGACCTATTATTCTGTGCCGTTTTGTTCCAGCGTTGGCCTGTACGACGCCTGGACCCCGTCTGCCATGTTCTCGCTTCCCAGGATATCCGACTCACGGCCGCCGCTCCGGCTAAAAGCCAAATATTTCACTCCTGAGACCCACAGCACTTCCTGATATAGGATGCACTTGCTTGTCTCTCTGTGACCTTAAACACTAATAAAGGGCCTATAATATGACTCTGGAGTCAAGAGGTTTGGAGTCCGCCCGCCCAGGGCATTGTCACAGTGACCGCTCGTTCCCACTCTCAGGGAAAATAAACAGAGGGTCGTTTGTCTCTGACAACTTTGACAACAATGAGGAAGAGTCTGGATTATTTGGATAGGACAGGATTGTTGTTTTAGCTAACCTGTTGTAATGATATACACTAATGTTTTGATTTTAAATGTGACGGATTCATTTATTGGTCTCAGATTGTTCTAAACACCCAGAACAGAAGTCTAGAAGACATTTAAATATTAAGTAGACAATTTATGGGGCTGAATCAATAACGATACAAGGAACCCAATACAGGGTTTTAACAGGCACAGCTCTAAGTTCCCTTCATAAGTAATGGATTTACTCATATTGGGAGTGGCGAGAGGGGACGTCCTTGTCGGAGCCCAAGAAAAGAGAGCGCAGGAAGTGGAGGCCCCGGTAACGGCTTATGTTACCATGAAGCAGTTAACTTGGTTTAAAGAACGCAGCTCGCAGGTGACTAAGGGCAGCCTTGTGTTAGGAGGAGGGCTTGATACTGTGGCTGTTGCTGTTGTTTTCATTTTGTGCCGGGGACTCTGGGAGGGTAAGAACAATAATGCATGTAATGCTGATTTTGGAACGACTCCACACAGCCTTTCCCAGGCTGGGCAGCCTTGGGAACCACTGATACCATGGCACATCGGGCCGGGGCTGGGGCCGGGCCCCCATCACATAGCACAGGGGCAGGGGCTGGAGCATGGGGCAGGGCGGAGGACAGAGCAAGTATGTTTGGGATGACGAGAATCCTTCCTCCTGCATGGGAATGGACGACTCACACACACACACACTCTCTCACACACACTGACACACACATGTACACACTGTCTCCACACACACTCTCTCTCTCTTTCACACACAAACACACAGTCTCTCCCTCTCACACACACGCATGCACGTGCACACACACAGTACATTATGCCCTTGCGCACGTCACTCAAGGCTGGATCAGCCTCATTCTCAGACTATTCTAAGAGGTGACACCAGACATACTGTTTCAAGACACCGTCAAGGAGACTCGACGATGGCAGACATATTTCAACTAATATTTTCAAGTCATGTCTTGGGTTTTTATCAGTGGCACTTGTTTTCTATCTCCCAAGGATGGAACGTGAAAACAAACAGATAAAGGAGGAGGAGATGGAAGTTTTATCCCCCTTTTGGCAAATTAAATGTTCAACAATGTACACTGTTTTGGAGGATCTGGAGGACACGTGAAATGAATTGTCTAATACTTTGCCACTTGTGTTGCAAATGATAATATCAAAACTGCCTATGATATAATGTTCAATGGTCTTTGTGACCTGATATTGTTATAGATTTCCTTAGATAAATGTGGTCAGTTGATTACAACTAGTCATTAAACATGTTAAACATTTCCAGTAACACTGATTTGAAATCCCTTGTACGGATAACTTTCATCATGGGAGGGATTGGTAGGCTAAGTCCCAGTAGGACTACATGTTTTTAATTACTACTCTATTCCCTGGGTCACACCTGAGAGAGCTTGTGCAGGGCACTGGGCTATGAGGGGGTGTTGACAGGTCAATTGGCCTATCTTCAGCAGGAGGTGGGTGTGGAGGAGTGAGGTGGGGGAGTAGAGACCAACCTCTCAGACCCAGGAGGAAGAGAAGAGGGTAAAGAGTGTGCACGCTATGGTCACAGTGCAAACCCACTGTAGCATTTTAATCACTGATGGTGATAGAAATAAAAACAAAGTTTGCAATATATTTAATCACACTTTTTTTTTCAATAACTATAAATAATTTTGAGTTATCTGTTTTTTTACTATTTTACTAAGATACAGTACTTTCCCTCTAGTAGTGAGGTTTGACTTAAGTTGAAGTTATTTATTAACATATTTAACAAACAGGAATAAAAACAACCTGTTTACTAAAGATCTCACCAAAGAGACCACCTCTCTGTTGAAGCGAAGTTCTGAAAAAGAAATTAATGTGTGAAAGGTCAAAAGTTGCCCTAGCCCATTATGGAAGTGGTGCATTTATAAGCTTTTAGATCATGTGGGTTCAATTGGGCATACAACAAACACAAACAATGTGAAGAATAGGGTTACGAGCAGCGGTGTCGGCAGTGGGGGGGGGGGGGAGCTTGGCTAGTGGTAACCTCCCTGTCGCACCAGCCCAGCCTGTGTTCCTGGCTGCATCTCACACGACGATTGGGTTTCACTGCAGTGTGGTGAGTTGTGGGAACGAGTCATCACACTGGCAGGCTGCCTGGGAGACTGTGCTACCCTCCACCAGGGGTTAGGCAGGAGTTACCTTTCTCATACAAACTGCAATGTGTTTAAAACAAGAAGCAAAATGTCTTTGATTCAATTTTTCATTTTTTCTTTTGTATCCTCAATTATATTTACAATGTAATAATTTTGTTCAAGTTGTGTTTTTATTTGATCTTTATCCCAATGTATTTTATTCAGTTCCAAACAGCACTCCCTCTCTGTTGCAACTCTGCTTTGGGTCATAGGCTGCATGGCAGGCAGCCCAATTCTGAATATTTTTTCACTAATTGGCCTTTTGACCAATCAGATCAGCTCTGAAAAAGATCTGGTCATAAGACCAATTAGTGGAAAAAATATCAGAATTGAGCTGCCTATGTAAATGCAGCCATAGTGGCATGTCTCTAAACAGCCTATTCAGATGTGTGAAAATCTCTTTCCCCAAAACTCACATCAAATGTTCTTGGCTCCTCCATGTCTCCACTTACTATTTTTATAGTCCTTGATGTTGAGTAGACATTTTCAGTTCAAGACCAGGTGTAGACTCTTGACATTCTCCATGCAAGTCCATGATGTCATACACACTACAGACAGATAGACATTCCTTCCTTCCCCTCCCTGGGGGCAGATTAGGATTGCTGATGGTCTGGATGTTCAGTTCCACCATTTTAAACGTTCATATGATTATCTAACTTCTCTCAAACACACCATCCCTTTGTCAGCCATGTCATAGACTAATGTGATCAATTATGAAAAAGTATATCACTATATCTTTCCACATAGGCCTATAACTAGGTAAGGGATATGGCCTCTTTTTATGTAGGGAAGGACTTGGTCATGGTGAATAGGTTTCAGGAGGGGGAGTAGTTGCTCAGAGGAATTAATTTCTCACTGAAGATGAATGATTTCACCAACATTAACACAGACTATATATTTATTAATAATTATGTTGTTTTTATTGTTATCATCTTTTTTAGATGTATTATATTTTGCTCTCATTCACTATTTTTGCTTCGCTTTTTCAAATTGATCTAACGGTTTTGCCACTGTAGTCTAATTGATTATTCCCTGCCATACACATCTGTTCTGTTATGGTTGACACAGTGCGCTATGTCCTGTGTATGTTTTGTCACAGTCCGCGTTGCTGTAAACAGTTTCTCACGCTTTTCGCAGCCCGCGGGTGTTTTAAAACAGTAGGCCTTCTAATACTGGGCAGAGCCAATTATCTAGGGAACTTGGTCCAGCGCCGCGGCACAAACCTCTCTCTCTCGTCATTGCTCAGTAGCTCGGGGCGTGTTTTTTCTTCTGTGGGTGTTCCCAAGCAGGACGTGGGCGGCTACGCTGCCCTGCATCTGTGATTGAGGCTCCAACGGTTCGTGGGAAAGCTGTACAGAGGGAATTGTATAGGCACGGTCACCAGTCTACCTGGACGCGCACCCATCCACGGAGACGTTAGTAAAGACATACACTCGCCATCACCATGAAGAGGCCTTGTGAGGATAGTACTTCTGACAGCGACATGGATGAAACTATTGATGTCGGCAGTGAGAATAATTATTCTGGGTAAGTTCATTGAAATGATTTGGGTTAAATAATGGGTATAAATCACAAATTGGTTAGGTTAGCCTTCATTTTCCGCGTGTGCGCCACAGGGGAAATGATGATGAAACTTTCAGTTGAGAAAAATTTAGCAAAAGTGCATGCAGAAAAAGTTTCATTCTGGTGTAAACCTTCAGGTGACAAGTGCAAATTCTCACCTTGTGTGGTTCGTGAACACATGCAGGCAATTTTGGAGAATTCTCTCCAAGGTATTTTGAATATAGAGGAGCCTCTTGCTTGATCAGTGCATGCTACATGAGTGTTATCAAACGATGTATTGATGCATAAATTACACATACTAAACTGTGTGGTTTTGGATAATTGCTCATCCGGAAAAAACTTCAACATATAGATTATGTTTGTCCCATGCAGACACAGCAATGGGTCATTTATTAGATGTGGCTCCCCAACAACAACAACCCAAGTTATGGCAAGAAAAAAACGAAGAGGGGTAATTATCTATTGAGTAGTTTATTACCATCATTATTATTATGTATTACTTATTATTCAATACTGTAGTATAAATGGCTTATTATTTAAACATGTATTTAATTATTGTCACATTATTGTTAACATTATTAGTAGTAGTATTATTAATAGGCCTTGAATTGTTATATTTCAAAGTATGCAATAATATAATTGTCTATCCTAGATCATTGAGAAGAGAAGGAGGGATCGAATCAATAATAGTTTATCAGAGTTACGTCGACTTGTCCCAACTGCATTTGAAAAACAAGTGAGTTTAAATTATATCCTCTCTAATTTCTAAATGGAACTTACACAAAAGTTTCATTTTCATCAAAACAATAACAGATAATTACATTTTGTGGGTCTTTTATTCCTAAAAAGTGATGAGAGTTCTAAGCTTCATACATCCTATTGCTCATTGCAGGGTTCTGCCAAATTAGAGAAAGCTGAAATATTGCAGATGACAGTGGATCACCTAAAGATGCTGCAGACCACTGGCGGTAAAGGTATGGAGTTCATTGGCTGCTTCTCTCTGCTTTCTGCTATACTGTGTAGTGAAATCCTTGCAAGCAGACCCCTTTGACAAGATTAAAAGAGTGGAAATCAATGCTAATGGCAGGGTTGAACTCGTGGGAAAGCGATGCTGGGACAAAAGGAGCACTTGACCCTGCATTGTGTTTGCTTTCATAAATCCGTGGGAGGGGAGAAGGTTGCATTCACAGGCTGCCCTGTTGGTGGTTTGTTTGGGGTTTCCAGTGAGCGTAAAAACGGGTGCACTGGGGAGACAAAACAAACATACAATCCTCCCAGCACAATCCAAGACTGTTAAGCTTATGCCTGGAGGCATAGCCAGAGCCCTAATGGTCAGCCTGAGAGACCAGCGTGTATCCATCCCACACCATTTAGTCTTCACTCCCATCAGCAGCTGCTGGCTACATTACAGCTCGTTAGAGGGACTGTCAGTATTTATCGTTGCTTGGCATTCACATTTTCACTGTCCCTCCTCTGTCTGTTTGTCTCTCTAGGGTATTTTGATGCCAATTCCCTGGCTATGGACTTCATGAGCGTGGGCTTCAGGGAGTGTCTGACGGAGGTGGCCAGGTACCTGAGCTCTGTAGAGGGATTAGACAGCATTGACCCCCTGCGCGTGCGCCTGGTCTCCCACCTCAGCACCTGCGCGTCCCAGAGGGAGGCGGCTGCCATGACCTCATCCATGGCACACCACCAGCAGGTGCTCCACCCTCACCACTGGGCCACCGCCTTCCACCCCCTCCCCGCCGCCTTCCTCCAGCACAGTGGACTGCCCTCCTCAGACAGCACCGCCAGCAGACTGTCTGTGGAGGTGCCCCAGCGCGGCTCGGCCCTCCTAACGGCCACCTTCTCCCACACTGACTCTTCTCACAGGGCGCCCTCTAATGGCAGCGTGGCACCCTGCGTCCCCCCACTCTCCACCTCCCTCCTGTCTCTCTCCGCCACCGTTCACGCGGCGGCCGCTGCTGCTGCGGCCCAGACTTTCCCCCTGTCCTTTCCCGGAGGATTCCCCATCTTCACACCTCACAGTGTGAGCAGTACAGCGTCTATGGTAGCTTCAGCTGTGAGCCCCTCCATATCCACCTCATCCACTTCACAGCAGAGCAGAGACCGAGAGAGCAGCAGCAGCAAACCATACAGACCTTGGGGAACAGAAGTGGGAGCCTTTTAAGTGTTTGACTTTTACAAGGTCTCAGTGTGGCTGGAGGCCTTCCACACTATACAGCTAAAGGGACAAGATTGTTTTATTAACTATGGCTTTTTTTGTGTCCATAGACTTTTATTCCACCAGCTTATTTCATTTCTGGCTGTGTGCAAATTCAGAGAGAGAGAGAGAGAGAGAGAGAGAGAGAGAGAGAGGATAATTAGATCCACTTAAAATGTACTAATGTTTTATTTTATTAAAGAACAGCACTCAAATTAGACCTCTCTAGCCTCCATTTTCTCCCTCTTCAGTGTCAATTTGTTTTCATAATTTTCTTCACTGTCACTATTGCTTTAGTGCATTTGTTTCTCCAAAATTGGCTATTTTCAAAATCAGTGAAATGGAAACTAAATCCAGCAGAAGTTTTGTTTTGCTTTGATCTCAACTCTTGGTGGAAAATAGTGGGATTAACAATCACAAAGCAGTGTCTTTAGTTTGGAGTTGCTCTAATCAATCAAATGAAGAACGTTGGAGGAAGAACCAAAGGTTTTGGAGATAATAAGTCAACGCATGAATCAATGCAGTGTGTATCTAATCAAATCCATGAACTAACAAGTTTGTAAATATGTATAAATATTAGATTAACTAGAAGCAATATTGAAGATAGAGGAAGACATATTTGGTATGATGCACTTCAATTTGCTGCTGGAAAGACATGACAGGAGCTTTTTTCTTTATAAAGTACAAAAACAACACATCGCATATAGTGCTTCCAACTGCAGTTCAATGATACTACTGTAACTTGTTTGTCTTTTTATATAACCGGTTTCTATGCAAACAGCCCTCTATGGATGTCACTGATTAAACATTTTGTTGAATATTTGGCCACTCAGAGCATATTCTTCTTTGTTTTCACCACAGATCACAGTGTGTGTGCCACTGCCAATACTGTAATACCATATTAAAAGCTATTTTTTTACAAGTCACAAATTGAAGACCACAAAGTATATGTTTAATCTATTTTGGTGAGGGAAAATATTCATCTTTCCTGTTATGTGTTGTTGAGAGGATGGGAAAAACAAAACTCCCTAAGAGAGACACACATAAGTACAATTGCATAACTGGCACTGTCTGGCACTGCCTATACACAGAGTTGTAAATCAGTCACCAAAATGTCTCTAGCCTTTCCCATCAAAACTCACCCTGTTCTGTAATTATATCTACTATAGGGACCTATAGACCTTGACGTTTTAAAAGATATCCATTTCATGTGTCTATTGTGCCACTTTTAGACTGCACCTCTAGTTGATTGCATTGGTTAGCCTATGTCAATGCTTAATGGCATTCAAAGGGGAAAAAAGAGAATCTGTAAAGAGTCTGGTTCTGTTATTTTCTCCCTTGGAGAAAGAACTTGTCAACGCAAATGCAGGGTATCAACAGCCCTGACAAACCGCTGGTTTGGAACAGAAGTATAAAGGCAAAACAACTTTGGTCACTCCTCCCAAGATGGATCTTTATGCTGGCCTAATCCAGTCTCTTTATCCTGGGTCTGTTAGAAAGATTTACATTAGTAAATCACTGTCACACCATTAAATTCCTTAAAAGAAAAAGTATCAGCATTTCCAAGTGAATGGGGATTACGACAAACAGCGCCTGCTGCCCACCGACAATCATGGGAACAGCGCTCGGTCATAAATCCGCGGGTTATCTGCTTTGCTCCGGACTGGTTCTCACGCCGGCGCGAGCGCTTTGAAGTGCCAGTCATAAATCAAAGGCGCACATGATCCACAGAAACGTCAAATGGCCAATGCTGTGCTAGCCTGGGCTGGTCTGCACACCTTTTAGTAGGCTTCATCATCATCGTTTATCATTTGTTAAATCTAATGTTTATCGAGTCCATATGATTATGGTTATTTTGTGAAATAGTTTTAATCAACTTCATGCGCCAAAAATAAAAATCACATTGATAACTCAACGGATTTCATGTTCTTACTTAGATTTAAGACTGATTAAATATCAAGCCTAGGTAAGTAGGCCTAAATACCTAACTTTGTACTTCAAACTTTAATTGCCAAACACTCAACAATATGATCTAAGTCATACAATTATTATTATTTTAAACATTTGTGATGAAGTTGCAAAAAGTGATTTTTATTTAATTTAAAATAGTTATTGTGATTAGTTTTATCCCACCATATAAAGTTACCTAACGAAAAACAATAACTAGACCAAGACTAAAGAAACCTAACAATCTTAAATTGGACACTACAGGTGACCAATGAGATTCTTTAAGTTACATAAAGTAGAAGATGGTTGATACGTTCAAGTGAGTGATTGCAGACACCCATGGCAATGTCGCCATCTTGTGATGAAATTTATTAAACCATTGGATACCCATTATCCAATCCATAGACATGAATTTGGACCATAGAGAACCCAGATAATAAAATATCTATGACTGGGTTTTATACGATGATCAAAGTGGTAGCCTCAGTACCTGGTCAGCCTATTGCTCATAATGAGCAGATTCGATTATGATGAGCCGCGAGGCACCAAAGAAAGGCCCGTTATTTCATAGGGCGAAAGTGGGTAGGGAGGGTCTCCCTCTCAAATCGAACAACAAGGCAGCATGTTGCATCGTCCAGAAACATAAGCTACATCTCTTTTCCATAACATACATGTTTGAATATAAAGCTAAAAAGCAATCACTTTTGCATGTGAAAACAGAATCCTACTCATTACTCCACATGCTCCTACGTCACTTTGTTTTGTGTCGAATTCGCTATGGGCTTTGAACGGGGCACATGGCTCACGCTTGGGAGTAAGCCCTGTTCCAAAATGAATGCAATCAACTTTCACTCGGTGCAAAACATGCCTACACGGGCGATATTGATCGAACCCCCTCAATGATAACACAAGGGCTGTTTTGGGATCAGTAAATCAGCGCTCAAAGCCATTCGGCCAATGAGGTGCTTGCAAGAAATCACTCACCAATCAGAAAGCTTGTGATCTTTGTTCTTCCGTGATGATCTCGCAAAACAAGGAAGTGTGGAGACCGTGCAGAAGAGATTAATGTTTATTAACAATATATATTTACGTTCCTGATGAATAAAGCTTTGTTACATTGTAGCCTATTGTATTTTCATAAAAGTATGCGCACACACAGCTATTTTGGGCAGGTTAAACATTACAACCAAGTGTTGCTCTGTTTGATGACGCAGTGACATAGTAGCTAGTACAACCCACCAAACGACTTGAAAGGTTATGAAGACGTTCAAATTCCCAGCTCGACACGGCTATGCAGTGGAGATATCACCGTTTATTCCAACACGATTGGCGTGTGCGACATCCCAGTATTATGGAATTGCAGGTGATTAAGCTGTGTAAACTATTCAATAAATTAGTCTTGTCACGAAGAAATCGAGTAGCGGGGCTCGGGAAAATGTCACATTGTGATTGACAGGTTGATAGGTGCTAGACTGCCAGTGTGTATTTATTGTGGATTACTGTCGGAGATTACAATATGGCAGCCATTGTTTTTAGCTAGGTTCCATAGTGTTATCATGAAACCAAGACAAATTGTTGCAAATGAATGCAATGCTTACTTGCATTTATTCTAATTAAGTGTGTGTGTACAAGGATCTGGGACACTGCTTGTGCTGGAGCAGACCGAGACAGGGATCTCTCTTGTGAAAAGGTAATCAACTTTCCAACGTTGCATTTCTCATACTGACAGTTTGACAACAATACATCACACAGTCAACAGTCACTGAAACAACTCCGCTGGTGCATCCTCTCACCGTATTGCTACCTCTGTTTCATGTAGTTTTGACTGGAATGATGGTCTATTTGACGTGACGTGGAGTGAGAGTAATGAGCATATGCTGGTAACGGGAGGAGGAGACGGGTCTCTGCAGGTCTGGGACACAGCCAACCCCCAGCCCGGGCCACTGCAGGTGCTCAAAGAGCACACACAGGAGGTGGGCTTGTTACCTTGCATGAGTTTATCATCGTATTACCAATGTAACTATTATAAGCATACAATTTTAAGATCCCATCTTACAATGCGTTATTGTAATACTGTTGTAAGTACAGTATAATTACTAAATGACAATGTTATCACTGTAGCCTACTGGTCCATGCATTATCAATGTGTGAATTCTTTTTTGTTGCTTTGCTGCTAGTGTAGTTTGAGTTGATGGACTTCCTGTTCTCCCAGGTCTATTCTGTGGACTGGAGTCAGACCCGGGAGGAGAACCTGGTGGTGTCAGGTTCGTGGGACCGCACAGCCAAAGTGGTGCGTTTCAACATGGTGGTGGTAGTAGTGGCTTCACACACACGCACTCATAGTCAAACTGGATTGGATGAAAAATAGCATGGCTTAATTTTTTTATGAGTGGAGTTGTTGTTCCAACAGTGGGATCTCAGCCATGGCGGCCAGTCGCTCTGCACCCTCCAGGGTCATGAAGGGGTCATCTACAGCACACTGTGGTCTCCTCACATCCCAGGGTGCTTTGCTTCAGCATCAGGTGAGTACAGTTATACTTCCCTTGGTCACTAATGCTTCGGATATTACATTAGTTAAAGTATAATTTAAATTCTCTAGGTTGATCGAGGTTTACAAAATCAAATACTAAGGAAGTCTCTAGTCTCCCGGTCGCGACCACTGCGCCTGAGTGGCGCAGTGGTCTAAGGCACTGCATCGCAGTGCTAACTGTGCCACTAGAGATCCTGGTTCGAATCCAGGCTCTGTCGCAGCCGGCCGCGACCGGGAGACTCATGGGCGGCGCACAATTGGCCCAGCGTCGTCCAGGGTAGGGGAGGGAATGGCCGGCAGGGATGTAGCTCAGTTGATAGAGCATGGCATTTGCAACGCCAGGGTTGTGGGTTCGTTTCCCACGGGGGGCCAGTATAAAAAAATAAAAATAATAATAATATGTATTCACTAACTGTAAGTCGCTCTGGATAAGAGTGTCTGCTAAATGACTAAAATGTAAAAAATGTAAAAAATATTTTGCTCGCCTGAGGTAGAGTACCTTATGATAAGCTGTAGACCACACTATTTACCAAGAGAGTTTTCAACTATATTTTTCATAGCTGTCTATTTACCACCACAAACCAATGCTGGCATTAAGATTATAAGATAAGGCCATAACTAAACAGGAAAATGCTCATCCAGAGGCAGCGCTCCTAGTGGCCGGGGAGTTTAATGCAGGGAAACTTAAATCCGTTCTACCTAATTTCTACCAGCATGTTAAATGTGCAACCAGAGGGGAAAAAACTCTAGACCACCTTTACTCCACACACAGAGACGCATACAAAGCTCTCCCTCGCCCTCCATTTGGCAAATCTGACCATAACTCTATCCTCCTGATTCCTGCTTATAAGCAAAAACTAAAGCAGGAAGCACCAGTGACTCGGTTAATAAAAAAGTGGTCAGATGACGCAGATGCTAAGCTACAGGACTGTTTTGCTAGCACAGACTGGAACATGTTCCGGGATTCTTCAGATAGCATTGAGGAGTACACCACATCAGTCACTGGCTTCATCAATAAGTGCATCGATGACGTCGTCCCCACAGTGACCGTACGTACATACCCCAACCAGGAGCCATGGATTACAGGCAACATCCGCACTGAGCTAAAGGGTAGAGCTGCCGCTTTCAAGGAGCTTATAAGAAATCCCGCTATTCCCTCCGACGAAACATCAAACAGGCAAAGAATCAATACAGGACTAAGATTGAATCGTACTACACCGGCTCTGACGCTCGTCGGATGTGGCAGGGCTTGAAAACTATTACAGACTACAGAGGGAAGCACAGCCGCGAGCTGCCCAGTGACACAAGCCTACCAGACGAGCTAAACCACTTCTATGCTCGCTTCAAGGCAAGCAACACTGAAGCATGCATGAGAGCACCAGCTGTTCCGGATGACTATGTGATCACGCTCTCCGTAGCCGATGTGAGTAAGACCTTTAAGCAGGTCAACATTCACAAGGCCGCAGGGCCAGATGGATTACCAGGACGTGTACTCCGAGCATGTGCTGACCAACTGGCAAGTGTCTTCACTGACATTTTCAACATGTCCCTGACTGAGTCTGTAATACCAACATGTTTCAAGCAGACCACCATAGTCCCCGTGCCCAAGGACACTAAGATAACCTGCCTAAATGACTACCGACCCGTAGCACTGACGTCCGTAGCCATGAAGTGCTTTGAAAGGCTGGTCATGGCTCACATCAACACCATTATCCCAAACACACCAAGACAGTCGTGAAGAGGGCACGACAAAGCCTATTCCCGCTCAGGAGACTGAAAAGATTTGGCATGGGTCCTCAGATCCTCAAAAAGTTATACAGCTGCACTATCGAGAGCATCCTGACTGGTTGCATCACCGCCTGGTATGGCAACTGCTCGGCCTCCGACCACAAGGCACTACAGAGGGTAGTGCGTACGGCCCAGTACATCACTGGGGCCAAGCATCCTGCCATCCAGGACCTCTATACCAGGCGGTGTCAGAGGAAGGCCCTCAAAATTGTCAAAGACTCCAGCCACCCTAGTCATAGACTGTTCTCTCTGCTACCGCATGGCAAGCGGTACCAGAGCGCCAAGTCTAGGTCCAAAAGGCTTCTCAACAGCTTCTACCCCCAAGCCATAAGACTCCTGAACAGCTAATCATGGCTACCCGGACTATTTGCACCCCCACCCCATCTTTTTACGCTGCTGCTACTGTTAATTATTTATGCATAGTCACTTTAACTCTACCCACATGTACATATTACCTCATCTACCTCAACTAGCCGGTGCCCCCGCACATTGACTCTGCACCGGTACCCCCCTGTATATAGCCTTCCTACTGTTATTTTATTTTACTTCTGCTCTTTTTTTCTCAACACTTTTTTGTTGTTGTTGTTTTATTTTACTTTTTATTAAGAAATAAATGCATTGTTGGTTAATGGCTGTAAGTAAGCATTTCACGGTAATGTCTACACCTGTTGTATTCGGCGCATGTGGCAAATAACATTTGATTTGATTTGTTTATGTGACTGATCAGGGGGAAAAAATACAGCAATTAATTGTAATGCCGTATCATCACCACATGGTGTCACTAAAGCTCTAGTTCTGATACACTGGTCTTTGGTGCTCTGCCTCTGAAGTGGTGTACTACTGCTGCTAATCAGTACAAATGGAGCCTTTCATATTAAGTATTTTCTTATTGTTCAGTTCTGAATTATAGAGTAGAATATAGTAACTTATGCTTCTAAAAGGTTAAGGCCTACACTCATTATTATTGCTGTTTATGTTATGCTAGAGGGCCAATCAAGCACTATCCACAGTTTCTGTGCTCTTGAAACGTTCAAAGAAAAGAGGTTTGGTATTTTACAACATAACAAATTGACTTTAACAAAAGATCAATGGATCTACCTGCATTTAGCGTGAGTGCTTATCTCCATCAGTTATCTGGATCATGTGACCTACAGTGTTCTTGTGCTGCTTGTGAACATGACATTGTTTCTATTAGAAAACAGACACATGCTCCTCTGCTCACAGGCAGCTGCCACACTGTGATCTCATCTAAACATGAGCCGTTTAGCCTACAGCGTCCTCCCTCTCCCTCCCACAGTCAGTTCCCAGTCGCAGCACTCTAGGGCCGGGTGCTAACAGGGTTTGTCACCGCCGATAAGTCTTGGGCCCTGATGGGTATCAGAGCCTCTCTGTGGAGACCATATCAGAATTAACCAGGCTCTGTTTGCGCTGCCATAACTTTATTTTAAGTGGCTGTCTTGTAATAGCCTACAGTCTGTGTTCCAGTGTTCAGACAGTGTTCAGCCAGGGAAAAGTGCAGTAGTCACAAGAGAAGATGTGAAGTCATTGTACTATCCCAGCGCGCAAAAATAGGCATGGGACGTCATAAGGACGTTGTTTTCGAGTGTAAATCATGTTTTCTTGTTAAAGGAACATCCAATTTTTCAAGTGTTCAAATATTGTCCAAAATATGCCCACTGGGTTGAGTGGGTTCATGTATCAATGTAAAGACAAATCTGTGTGCGAAACTGTGAAATGTAATACACAAAACATTAAACCAGGGTATTTATTGGTTTATGAATCTACTCTTACCCATATCGGGGGTCTCTCTCTTTTTACAGATGTATCAGTAAAATATGTAGGTTTATAAGGGAATGCCATAGGCCTATTACTAGACAGATACGTGTCAAAGATCATGAATAACAATTATTTGATAGAGGGGATAGTTACCTTTGTAAGAGCTGGGGGAATTATACTGAACAAAAATATAAACGCAACATGTAAAGTGTTGGTCCCATTTTTCATGAGTTGATTGAAAAGATCCCAGAAATGTTCCATACGCACAAAAAGCTTATTTCTCAAAAATGTTGTGAACAAATTTGTTTACATCCCTGTTAGTGAGCATTTCTCCTTTGCCAAGATAATCCATCCACCTGACAGGTGTGGCATATCAAGAAGCTGATTAAACAGCATGATCATTACACAGGTGCACCTTGTGCTGGGGACAATCAAAGGCCACTCTAAAATGTGCAGTTTTGTCACACAACACAATGCCAAAGATGTCTCAAGTTTTTTGGGAGCAATCAATTGGCATGCTGACTGCAGGAATGTCCACCAGAGCTGTCGCCAGATAATTGAATGTTCATTTCTCTACGTCGTTTTAGTGAATTTGGCAGTACGTCCAACCGGCCTCACAACCGCAGACCACGTGAAACCACGCCAGCCCTGGACCTCCACATCAGTCTTCTTCACCTGCGGGATCGTCCAAGACCAGCCACCCGGACAGCTGATGAAACTGTGGGTTTGCACAACCGAAGAGTTTCTGCACAAACTGTCAGAAACTGTCTCAGGGAAGCTCTTCTGTGTGCTCGTCGTCCTCACCAAGGTCTTGACCTTACTGCAGTTTGGCGTCATAACCGACTTCAGTGGGCAAATGCTCACCTTCGATGGCCACTGGCATACTGGAGAAGTGTGCTCTTCACGGATTAATCTCGGTTTCAACTGTACCGGGCAGATGGCAGACAGCGGGTATGGTGTCATGTGGGTGAGCGGTTTGCTGATGTCAACGTTGTGAACAGAGTGCCCATGGTGGCAGTGGGGTTATGGTATGGGCAGGCATAAGCTACAGACAATGAACACAATTGCATTTTATCAATGGCAATTTGAATGCACAGAGATACCGTGACGAGATCCTGAGGCCCATTGTCGTGCCATTCATCTGCCATCATCAAATCAATTCAAATTGTATTGGCCACATGCGCCGAATACAACAGGTGCAGACATTACAGTGAAATGCTTACTTACAGCCCTTAACTAACAGTGCATTTATTTTTAATAAAAAAGTAAAATAAAACAACAACAAAAAAGTGTTGAGAAAAAAAGAGCAGAAGTAAAATAAAATAACAGTAGGGAGGCTATATATACAGGGAGGTACCGGTGCAGAGTCAATGTGCGGGGGCACCAGCTAGTTGAGGTAGTTGAAGTAATATGTACATGTGGGTAGAGTTAAAGTGACTATACATAAATAATTAACAGAGTAGCAGCAGCGTAAAAAGATGGAGTGGGGGGTGGGGGTGGGGGGGCAGTGCAAATAGTTTCAGCATGATAATGCACGGCCCCATGTTGTAAGGATCTGTACACAATTCCTGGAAGCTGAAAATGTCCCAGTTCTTCCATGGCTTGCATACTCACCAGACATGTCACCCACTGAGCATGTTTGGGATGCTCTGGATCGACGTGTACGACAGCGTGTTCCAGTTCCCGCCAGCAACTTGGCCCAGCAACTTGGCCCAGCCGTTGAAGAGGATTGGGACAACATTCCACAGGCCACAATCAACAGCCTAATCAACTCTATGCAATGTGTCATGCTACATGAGGCAAATAGTGGTCACACCAGATACTAACTGGTTTTCTGATCCACGCCCCTACCTTTTTTTTAAAGGTATCTGTGACCAACAAATACATATCTGTATTCCCAGTCATGTGAAATCCATAGATTAGGGCCTAATGAATTCATGTCAATTGATTGATTTCCTTATATGAACTGTAACTCAGTAAACATTTTGAAATTGTAGCATGTTGTGTTTATATTTTTGTTCAGTGTATGTGAAGATTGACTGAAATCACATAATCATATCTGTTCTGAGTGGCGCAGTGGTCTAAGGCACTGCATCGCAGTGCTAACTGTGCCACTAGAGATCCTGGTTCGAATCCAGGCTCTGTCGCAGCCGGCCGCGACCGGGAGACTCATGGGCGGCGCACAATTGGCCCAGGGTAGGGGATGGAATGGCCGGCAGGGATGTAGCTCAGTTGGTAGAGCATGGCGTTTGCAACGCCAGGGTTGTGGGTTCGATTCCCACGGAGGTCCAGTATAAAAAAAAATATGTATTCACTAACTGTAAGTCGCTCTGGATAAGAGCGTCTGCTAAATGACTAAAATGTAAATGTTCTGGTGTTCAGTGATCGCTGCTGGCTTGATATCAAAATATGATATATCTGGTACAAAACCCCATGATGATGTGTATTTCTTCCTTAATATACACTTCACGTGATCCCCCAATGATCTGCAATGAAGGGGGTACAGTAGAACAGTAAAACCATTTGTGATGACAATGGTTTTAGTGTGTGAGACATTTTTTACATAGCTTCAGGGGCTAGCCCTTGACGTTTATTACCCTGGTGCATGTCCACCCCCCACCACACACACACACACACACACTCTCACACACACACACACACACACACACACACACACACACACACACACACACACACCCTAGTAGGCTATCTATGCTTCTCTCTCTGCATCTCGCTCAGTAAGGCAGCATACCCCGAGAGCCATTAGCTATGATAACACAGCGAAGTGTTGATGGAAGATCCCCTTTTTCCTATTAAAACCTTGACACTGAAGGCGTTACCAAGCAGGTAATGAGAAGTGGGTGAAAATCAATAGGAGGGCTGTGAGGCATGCACACAGATCCCACAGCACAGCTGTATTTGTCCATGAGAGCGATAGGAGAGGGGAGAGAGAGGTTTGCAGGATGCTGCCTCAGCAGGGGTACACAGTAATAGATGCGATGTGAGTGAGATCTGGTGGTAACCCCACAACAGCAGAGGCCAGAAAACCTGCAGTCAAACACTTGATCCAGAACTGCGCATTGTCAAAGCTGCCTTACAGCCTTCCAAAATCACATTATCTCAGTTCCGCAAACTCTGTATTGGCTAGGTTTGTTAGAGATATATCAGTGCCATATAAATGAATGATTGCATTTTCCATATTATATAAGCTGTGTTCCTAAACAGCAGCCGCATTTAGGTAAGTGATGTGCAGTTCACGAACGATTCGTTTTACTCACTCGATAGTCATGATTTGTTTTTCTGAGTGACTCGTTATTTTTTGGTCGTTCGTTTCACGTGCTGGCCGTAATGAATTCTACTGCAGGATTAATACGCGCTCTTTCGGTGACTCCGGACACGTGCTCCCACCAACAACTGTCTGTCATATGCGCGCAGGCAAAATAGATCATGCTGCACACAATGTTGGCATTTGCTGATTAGTGCTTATCGGGAACTCCCATATTCTCTCTCTCGCTACTCCAAGATGGAGCCACGGCGACAAGCCCTGCCTGCTTGCAGCATCTTGGCAGGGATGAAGCAGAGCTTTACAGACAAGTGGCTTTGTGAGGCTGCAATCTCCACCAGGGATCCATTTCACTGTAATTAAAAATGTGAGCAGAGCACTGAGCGAACCACAAATCAATGTTGCTATTAAACACCAGCATCTAGGTCATCCCAGCCACTGAATATTGACCTAACTAATCTCTCAAAAACTCTGGAACAATGTTCATTCATTTCCTCCTTCCCTTCGCCGTGATTCGCTTTCATAATTGGCTAAGGTTTTTTTCCCCGGTCCATTCTGAAAAGCCATGAAGGAATTCATTTTCTGCAGTGGTTTCAGTCAATAGGAGTGACAGTGGGAGTTAGTCTGTGAGGTTGCTGGCTCTCTTCGTTAATGGGAAAGTAAGGCACTCTGGACAGGAGATATGAGGAATTCAACTGTACTGCTGTACATTTCTATTGTGCCACTGTATTAAGAAATGCTGTTTCCCCTTCCACTGGGCCATAAAACCATTCAAAATAAATCAAATTGTATTGGTTGCAAACACATACACTATATTTACAAAAGTATGTGGACAACCCTTCAAATTAGTGGATTCGGCTATTTCAGCCACATCCGTTGCTGACAGGTGTATAAAACCGAGCACACAGCCATGCAATCTCCATAGACAAACATTGGCAGTAGAATAGCCTTACTGAAGAGCTCAATGACTTTCAACGTGGCACCGTCATAGGATGCCTCCTTTGCAACAAGTCAGTTCATCAAATTTCTGCCCTGCTAGAGCTGCCCCGGTCAACTGTAAGTGCTGTTATTGTAAAGTGGAAACGTCTAGGAGCAACAACGGCTCAGCTGCGAAGTGGTAGGCCACACAAGCTCACAGAACGGGACCGCCGAGTGCTGAAGCACGTAGCGCGTAAAAATTGTCTGTCCTCGGTTATAACACTCAATACCGAGTTCCAAACTGCCTATGGAGGCAACGTCAGCACAAGAACTCTTCGTCGGGAGCTTCATGAAATGGGTTTCCATGGCCGAGCAGCCGCAACACAAGCCTAAGATCACCATGCGCAATGCCAAGCGTCGGCTGGAGTGGTGTAAAGCTCGCTGCCATTGGACTCTGGAGCAGTGGAAACGTGTTCTCTGGAGTGATGAATCACGCTTCACCATCTGGCAGTCTGACGGACAAATCTCTGTTTGGCGGATGCCAGTAGAACGCTACCTGCTCCAATCCGTAGCGCCAACTGTAAAGTTTGTTGGAGGAAGAATAATGGTCTGGGGCTGTTTTTCACGGTTTGGGCTAGGCCCCTTAGTTCCAGTGAAGGGAAATCTTAATGCTCACGATTCTGCCAAACTGAGCAATTGGGGGGAGAAGGGCCTTGGTCAGGGAGGTGACCAAGAACCCGATGGTCACTTTGACAGAGCTTTAGAGTTCCTCTGTGGATGCTGTGAGGATGTTTTTCAGCGGTAGGCACTGGGAGACTAATCAGGATCGAGGGAAAGATGAACGGAGCAGAGTACAGAGAGATCCTTGATGAAAACCTGCTCCAGAGCGCTCAGGACCTCAGACTGGGGTGAAGGTTAATCTTCTAACAGGACAATGACCCTAAGCACACAGCCAAGACAACGCAGGAGTCTCTGAATGTCCTTGAGTGGCCCAGCCAGACCCCAGACTTGAACCTGATCAAACATCTCTGGAGAGACCTGAAAATAGCTGTGTAGCGAAGCTCCCCATCCAACCTGACAGAGCTTGAGAGGATCTGCAGAGAAGAATGGGAGAAACTCCCCAAATACAGGTGTGCCAATAAGACTCGAGGCTGTAATCTCTGCCAAAGGTGCTTCAACAAAGTACTGAGTAAAGGGTCTGAATACTTATGTAAATTTGATATTTCAGTTTATGGATTTCACATGACTGGGCAGGGGCGCAGCCATGGGTGGAGCCAAGGCTACCCACTGGCGAGCCAAGCCCAATCAATCAGAATGGCTTATGGTAGTGGAATTAACATTCAATTATCTGGCAAAAGCTCTGGTGGACATTCCTGCAGTCAGCATGCAAATTGCACGCTCCTTCAAAACTTGAGACATTTGTGGCATTGTGTTGTGTGACAAAACTGCACATTTTAGAGTGGCCTTTTATTGTCCCCAACACAAGGTGCACCTGTGTAATGATCATGCTGTTTGATCCGTTTTTGATATGCCACACCTGTCAGGTGGATGGATTATTTTGGCAAAGGAGAAATGCTCACTAACCGGGATGTAAACAGATTTGTTCACAACATTTGAGAGAAATAAGCTTTTTGTGCGTATGGAACATTTCTGGGATATTTTATTTCAGCTCATGAAACATGGGACCAACACTTTACATGTTGCGTTTATATTTCTGTTCAGTGTAGTATATCTGTAGAATACGTAGGATAGAATGGTATATGTACAGCAATAGTTAAATAGGATAGGCCTTGACTAGAATACAGTATATACATACAGTTGAAGTCGGAAGTTTACATACACCTTAGCCAAATACATTTAAACTCAGTTTTTCACAATTCCTGACATTTAATTCATTCATTTTTCAACCACTCCACAAATTTCTTGTTAACAAACTATAGTTTTGGCAAGTCGGTTAGGACATCTACTTTGTGCATAACTGTCACGGTTTCGGCCGAGACTGCTCCTCCTCCTGGTTCGGGCAGGCTTCGGCGGTTGTCGTCCCCGGAGTACTAGCTGCCACCGATCTATGTTTCTTGTTCGTTTGGTTTTGTCTGGATGTTGTACACCTGTGTCTTGTTAGTCCTCGTTAGTGTCCTATTTAGTTCTCGTTGTGTGTGCTTGTCGTTGTGTGTGATTGCGCTTCTGTTTCGTGTTTCTACATTTTCCCTCCAGTGTTTTGGAGAGGGTTGTTTTGCACATGTTTGTGCATCATTTGTTTTGTCGCCTGTGTGCGTCTTGTATTTTGCCTTCGGGCTTATGGTGCTTTTGTTGTATATATAATATATATATTGCACTAAAACCTTTGGACTGAGCCTCTGCGTCCTGCGCATGATTCCTACACCACACCCACCTTCAGCACGCCTTGACAGAATCACACACCACATAATGGAATCAGCAGGATCGGCAGTGACGCCTGTGTCGCTCGAGGAGCATCTCCGTGGGCAAGAGGACCAGATCCGACAACTGGAGATCGCTCTACAGGAGGTAATCAACATCATGCACCGATGGGAGGCCAGCAGGGTACCCACACCTCCACCTACCCTGTCCATCCCATCGGTCGGTCCACCAGTCCCAGGTTCGGAACCCAGGGGGATTCGGCTCTCGCTCCCGAGGGCGTATGACGGAACAGCTGCCGGGTGTCAGGGGTTCCTCCTGCAGGTGGAGCTCTACCTGGCCACTGTACACCCGGTGCCCTCGGGATACGAGAGCGTTTCCGCCCTCATCTACTGTCTCACGGGCAAGGCGTTGGAGTGGGCTAACGCCGAGTGGAGGAGGATGGACACCAACACCATCACCTACGCCGAGTTCTCCCGCCACTTCAAGGCCGTGTTCGACCATCCACCTGAGGGCAAAGCGGCGGGGGAGCGGCTAGTCCATTTGAGACAGGGGAGGAGGAGCGCTCAGGTGTTCGCTCTAGAGTACCGGACTCTAGCGGCGGATGCAGGGTGGAATGAACGGGCTCTCATCGACCATTTTCGATGTAGCCTACGAGAGGACGTTCAACGTGAGTTGGCCTGCAGGGATACCCATCTTACCTTCGACCAGTTGGTCGATATGTCCATCCGTCTGGACACCCTGCTGGCCACCCGTGGACGTCCCGAGGGGAGTCCGTCCATTCCGCCCTCCGGCACCTCCGAGCCGAGCCCTATGGAGCTCGGGGGTGCTGGCGCTAGAGAACGGAGTAGGAAGAGCCCGAGGGGGCCTGTCTCCTGCACCAAGTGCGGTCGTGGAGGGCACACTACGGCCAGGTGCTGGGGAGGGTTCTCCGGGAGTAACGGCAACAGGCCACGCACTGGGGGGGCCTCCCAGGTGAGTAGACGTCCCACTTACCCAGAGCTTTCTGTTGCACACTTTTGTATACCTGTTTGTTTTCCACAGGTTGCACCTCATTCCCAGCATAAGGCGCTAGTAGATTCAGGCGCAGCTGGGAATTTTGTTGATCGTAAGTTTTGTTTTGAGTTAGGGATCCCTCTCCTACCTATTGACAAACCTTTTCCCGTTCATGCCTTAGACAGCCGCCCGTTGGGGTCGGGGTTGATCAGGGAGATCACAGCGCCACTTCGGATGTGTGCGCAGGGGGGTCATGAGGAGACTATACAGTTGTATCTGATCGACTCTCCTGCGTACCCAGTGGTGCTGGGGATTCCCTGGTTAAGCACCCATAACCCTGCTATTTCGTTGCAACAGAGGGCTCTCGATGGGTGGTCTGCTCAGTGCGAGGGGCGATGTCTGGGTGTTTCCGTGGGGGCGACTTCGGTGGAAAGTCCAAACCAAGTGCCCGCACTGCACATTCCGCCTGAATATGGGGATTTAGCACTCGTGTTTAGCAAGACTAGGGCGACGCAGTTACCTCCTCATAGACAGGGGGTTTGTGCGATTGATCTCCAGGCAGGAGCAGCGCTCCCACGGAGCCATGTGTATCCTTTGTCTCAAGAGGTGAGAAAAGCTATGGAGACGTATATAGCCAAATCTTTGAGACAGGGATACATTCGGCCCTCCACTTCTCCCGCCTCCTCGAGCTTCTTTTTTTGTGAAAAAGAAAGATGGAGGGTTGCGCCCATGCATTGATTACCGTGGTCTCAATCAGATTACTGTGAAATACAGTTATCCACTCCCTCTGATTGCGACCATGACGGAGTCATTGCATGGAGCGCGGTTTTTCACAAAACTGGATCTCAGGATTGCGTATAACTTGGTGCGCATTAGGGAGGGTGACGAATGGAAGACAGCATTTAGTACCACGTCAGGTCATTTCGAATATCTCGTCATGCCATATGGGTTGATGAATGCTCCTTCAGTCTTCCAATCCTTCGTAGATAACATTTTCCGGGATATGCAGGGACAAGGGGTGGTCGTGTACATTGATGACATTCTGGTGTACTCGTCTACCCGAGCCGAGCATATAACCCTGGTGCGTCGTGTATTGAGGAGGCTGTTGGAGCACAACCTATATGTCAAGGCAGAGAAATGTCTGTTTTTCCAGGAGTCGGTCTCCTTTTTGGGTTATCGGTTGTCCGCGTCAGGGGTGAGAATGGAGGTGGATCGTGTGTCCGCTGTGCGTAATTGGCAAACCCCAACTACTGTAAAAGAGGTGCAGCAGTTTTTGGGCTTTGCGAATTACTACCGGAGGTTTATCCGGGGTTTTGGACAGGTGGCAGCTCCCATCACGTCCCTTCTGAAGGGGGGTCCGGTGCGCCTGCAGTGGTCAGCCGATGCGGACAGGGCCTTTAGGAGACTGAAGGACCTGTTTACGTCGGCTCCGGTGCTAGCGCATCCGGATCCCGCATTACCCTTTCAGGTCGAGGTAGACGCGTCTGAGGCTGGTATCGGGGCCGTTCTCTCTCAACGGTCCGGCACGCCACCTAAACTCCGCCCCTGTGCTTTTTACTCTAAGAAGCTCAGCCCGGCGGAGCGTAACTATGACGTTGGGGACAGGGAGCTGTTAGCTGTAGTTCAAGCCCTTAAGGTGTGGAGGCATTGGCTTGAGGGGGCTCAACACCCTTTCCTCATTTTGACTGACCATCGGAACCTGGAGTACATCCGGGCAGCGAGGAGACTGAACCCTCGCCAGGCTCGATGGAGTATGTTTCTCACCAGGTTCGTATTTAAAATCACGTACATCCCTGGGTCCCAGAATGGTAAGGCAGATGCGCTGTCCCGGCGGTATGACACGGAGGAGAGGTCCGTTGAGCCCACTCCCATACTACCGGAGTCTTGCCTTGTGGCACCGGTGATTTGGGAGGTCGATGCCGAAATCGAGCGAGCGTTGCGTACCGACCCCAGCCCTCCACAGTGTCCTGAGGGTCGGAAGTACGTTCCGCGCGAGATTCGGGATCGACTCATTTACTGGGCTCACACGTCACCCTCCTCTGGACATCCGGGTATCGGCCGGACGGTGCATTGCCTTAGCACTAAATACTGGTGGCCCACCTTGGCTAGGGATGTGAGGGTTTATGTCTCCTCCTGCTCGGTGTGTGCCCAGTGTAAGGCGCCCCGACATCTGCCCAGGGCTAAGTTACAACCCCTGCCCGTTCCACAACGACCATGGTCCCACCTCTCGGTGGATTTTGTGACAGACCTTCCCCTCTCTCAGGGGAATACCACCATCCTGGTCGTTGTGGACCGGTTCTCTAAGGCCTGTCGTCTTCTCCCTATGTCGGGTCTTCCTACAGACCGCTGAGGCCCTCTTTACCCATGTCTTCCGGCATTACGGGGTACCCGAGGATATAGTGTCTGATCAAGGTCCCCAGTTTACCTCTCGTGTTTGGAGAGCGTTCATGGAGCGTTTGGGGGTCTCGGTGAGCCTTACCTCAGGGTACCACCCGGAGAGTAACGGGCAGGTAGAACGTGTCAACCAGGATGTGGGTAGGTTTCTGAGGTCGTATTGCCAGGACCGGCCGGAGGAGTGGGCACGGTACATTCCCTGGGCCGAGATGGCCCAGAACTCTCTCCGCCACTCCTCTACTAACCTAACCCCCTTCCAATGTGTGTTAGGTTACCAGCCGGTTCTGGCACCTTGGCAGCAGAGCCAGATCGAGGCCCCTGCGGTGGATGATTGGATGAGGCGCTCGGAAGAGACGTGGAACGCTGCCCACGTCCACCTGCAGCGGGCCGTCCTTCGTCACAAGGCGAGCGCCGATCTCCACCGCAGTGAGGGGCCGGTGTACGCACCCGGAGATCGAGTCTGGCTCTCTACCAGAAACCTACCCCTCCGCTTGCCCTGCCGGAAGCTGGGTCGGCGGTTTGTGGGGCCCTTTAAAGTCCTGAGAAGATTGAACGAGGTGTGTTATAGATTACATCTACCTGTTGAGTATAAGAATATTAACCCCTCGTTCCATGTGTCTCTTCTCAGGCCGGTGGTAGCTGGTCCACTCCAGGACAATGAGATAGGGGAGACTCCTCCGCCCCCACTGGACATCGAGGGGGCTCCGGCGTACACCGTTCGGTCCATCTTGGACTCTAGACGCCGGATGGGGGGTCTCCAGTATCTCGTGGAGTGGGAGGGGTACGGCCCGGAGGAGCGGTGCTGGGTGCCGCGGAGGGACATCCTAGACCCATCTCTCCTGTCGGAGTTCCACCGGGACCATCCCGCGCGCCCTGCTCCGCGTCCTCCTGGTCGTCCCCGAGGCCGGGGTCGGCGCACGGCTGGAGCCGCGCGTCAAGGGGGGGGTACTGTCACGGTTTCGGCCGAGACTGCTCCTCCTCCTGGTTCGGGCAGGCTTCGGCGGTCGTCGTCCCCGGAGTACTAGCTGCCACCGATCTATGTTTCATGTTCGTTTGGTTTTGTCTGGATGTTGTACACCTGTGTCTTGTTAGTCCTCGTTAGTGTCCTATTTAGTTCTCGTTGTGTGTGCTTGTCGTTGTGTGTGATTGCGCTTCTGTTTCGTGTTTGGAGCTACATTTTCCCTCCAGTGTTTTGGAGAGGGTTGTTTTGCACATGTTTGTGCGTCATTTGTTTTGTCGCCTGTGTGCGTCTTGTATTTTGCCTTCGGGCTTATGGTGCTTTTGTTGTATATATAATATATATATATTGCACTAAAACCTTTGGACTGAGCCTCTGCGTCCTGCGCATGATTCCTACACCAACTGAGAACTCCACAAGTCTGGTGCATCCTTGGGAGCAATTTCCAAACGCCTGAAGGTACCACATTCATCTGTACAAACAATAGTACGCAAGTATAAACACCATGGGACCATGCAGCCGTCATACTGCTCAGGAAGGAGACGCGTTCTGTCTCATAGAGATGAACATACTTTGGTGCGAAAAGTGCAAATCAATCCCAGAACAACAGCAAAGGACCTTGTGAAGACGCTGGAGGAAACAGGTACAAAAGTATCTATATCCACAGTAAAACAAGTCCTATAATGACGTAACCTGAAAGGCCGCTTAGCAAGGAAGAAGGCACTGCTCCAAAACCGCCATAAAAAAGCCAGACTATGGTTTGCAACTTCACATGGGGACAAAGATCATACTTTTTGGAGAAATGTCCTCTGGTCTGATGAAACAAAAATAGAACTGTTTGGCCATAATGACCATCGTTATGTTTGGAGGAAAAAGGGGGTTGCTTGCAAGCCGAAGAACACCATCCCAACCGTGAAGCAGGGGGGTGGCAGCATCATGCTGTGGGGGTGCTTTTCTGCAGGAGGGACTGGTGCTCTTCACAAAATAGATGGCATATTGAGGAAGGAGAATTATGTGGATATATTGAAGCAACATCTCAAGACATCACTCAGGAAGTTAAAGTTTGGTCGCAAATGGGTCTTCCAAATGGACAATGACCCCAAGCATACTTCCGAAGTTGTGGCAAAATGGCTTAAGGACAACAAAGTCAAGGTATTGGAGTGGCCATCACAAAGCCCTGACACCAATCCTATAGAAAATGTGTGGGCAGAACTGAAAAGGCGTATGTGAGCAAGGAGGCCTACAAACCTGACTCAGTTACACCAGGAGGAATGGGCCAAAATTCACCCAACTTATTGTGGGAAGCTTGTGGAAGGCTACCCGAAACGTTTGACCCAAGTTAAACCATTTAAAGGCAATGCTACCAAATACAAATTGAGTGTATGTTAACTTCTGACCCACTGGGAATGTGATGAAAGAAATAAAAGCTGAAATAAATAATTCTCTCTACTATTATTCAGACATTTCACATTCTTAAATTAAAGTGGTGATCCTAACTGACCTAAAACAGGGAATTTTTTACCAGGATTAAATGTCAGGAATTGTGTAAAACTGAGTTTAAATGTATTTGGCTAAGGTGTATGTAAACTTCCGACTTCAACTGTATTTTTGCTTTGATATTACCTCTTTTTGCTTTGATATTATGGGGTATTGTGTGTAGATTGCTGAGGATTTTTATTTATTTAATCCATTTTAGAATAAGGTTGTAACGTAACATAATGTGGAAAAAGTCAAGGGGTCTGAATACTTTCCAAAGTTCCATGGAAATGACCTTGGGCTGTAGAAGTGTTTTGCTTTGAATAGACCACCTATTCATTATAGAATGTCTAGAGTTAATTTTTTTTTCAAACCACATGAATCCAGTGCTGATACAGTATGTAAACATATTTCCAATGGAAATGGCAGAGTTAAAAAATAAGTCTTAGTTTCAAATATCACAAATGAATACACAGTAATGGATTCATATTTAAGCTGTAGATTTAGGACTAGATGGAGAAACGCTAAAAAAATAGAAATGTAAACCTTGATTTTGCAGTATTGTAGCATGCTGTGGTGTAGTATTGTAAAGGGTGAAATGGTGTGAAGTTGGCATTAGGCTGTGTAGCTGACGCAGCAGGTTTCCACTGAGACGTGTAATAGACACTGAACAGCCTGCCAAGGTCATTCACTGCAGACTGCAAAGGGAGTGGCCTAAAAACCCATTGTTAGAATCTCACCAGGAAGCCCCTTCCAGCTTGGGTCTGAGTGTGCGTGGTAAAGAAAGAGGAAAGAGAGAGGGAGGGAGGATGGACAGAGGGTGGAGGTAGGGAGGGTAGTGAGAGCAGGGGAGAAAGAGAGAGAGAGAGAGCGGTTGGGGAGCATCTTGTCCAGACCTTCTTAAAATGCTTCCATCTGGCTGTGGTTGTGCCGATAAGTGTCGCAGTCCCTTGGCAGGCAGGGCCACATTCCCCTGTCCCTGATCCTGTATCTGATCCAGGATGAACCAGGGGGAATGGGGGCTGCTGCCTGCCTGCCTTCCTTCTGCTGCGGAGGGAGAACTGGCCCTTGAAATGAGCGTCATGGTCCAAAACCCTATGGTAGATTGTGTGAGGGAGGCTGAGTGTAGGTACAGTTGACTGTGGAACTGTGAGTCATGACTAGAACAACATGGCTACCTGTATCTGTGACCCTTCAACCCTGAATCTAGTCTTGTCTTTGTCACCAGGGGACGGGACGCTGAGAGTGTGGGATGTGAAGACCGGGAGGTGCAGGCTGGCTATCCCAGCCCACAAGGCAGAGATCCTCAGCTGTGACTGGTGCAAATACGATCAGGTACCGTGGTACTTTACTGCAGTACAGCCCCCAACTGTTAAAACCTCAGCCCAAAACATTTAATTTGACGCTTGGAAGCAGGAGTTTATGAAGTGGACCTAAAGACATTTAGGTTTAAAATGCCAACGCTTCAATCCATTAATAAAACCCATCCTGGGATTGAGAACAGAGATACTGTACAATCACCTCTGCCACATCCTAGCCTCACTGTCATTGTTATTATTGATATTGCATATTTATATGTGAAAAGACCTCTATAGGTTGAAAAAGGTATGTATTTCCCCTAATCATAATTATTGTTGATAAATGCCTGTGTTAGTACAGTATGTACCTTTGGGGCTCCCGAGTGGCGCAGCGGTCTAAGGCACTGCATCTCAGTGTTTGAGGCGTCACTACAGACCCCCTGGTTCGATTCCAGGCTGTATCACAACCAGCCGTGATTGGGAGTCCCATAGGGCGGCGCACAATTGGCCCAGCGTCGTCCGGGTTTGGCCGGTGTAGGCCTTCATTGTAAATAAGAATTTGTTCTTAACTGACTTGCCTAGTTAAATAAAGGTTAAATATATATATATATATATATATATATATATATATATTTTTTTTTTTTTTTTATGTACCTTTGGGGGAAAGAAATGACACTGTCTGGGCTGTCCTCAGAATGTGATAGTAACTGGAGCAGTGGACTGTAGCCTGTGTGTGTGGGACCTACGGAATGTCCGGCAGCCTCTGTCACATCTACTAGGCCATTCCTACGCAATACGAAGAGTAAAGGTAATGTAGCATCCCTTCTCACCCATACACCATCCTAGGGCTGGGCAGTAAACCATATGTTACTATATAACGGTATTGATGCACGGACCGGTTTGGATTTTAACTTTACCTTACCTAACGGTATTTCAATATTTGGTTTGTTAGTTTCAAGTTTTAATGTCACATGCACAAGTACAGTGAAATGCCTTTCTTGCAAACTCAATACCCAACAATGTGATAATCAAATCAATGTATTACTAGAACAAAAACACAAGAAATATGAAATACACAATAAAGTTAGTAAGTAAGTAAGCATACTATATACAGGAAATGTTGAAAAAGTCAGATCCAATACCATATTTACATGTGCAGGGATACTGGAGTGATGGAGGTAGATATGTAGAGGTAAGGGGACTAGGCAGCAGGATATAAGATAAACAGAGTAGCAGCAGCTTGTACGTGAGTGGGTGTGTAGAGTCAGTATAAATGTATGTGCATGTTATGTGTGAGTGAGTAAATGATGGAGTGAGTGTTTGTGTGTGTGTAGGGCCCTGTCAGTGTGCATAGAGACAGTGCAAAGATTGAAATAAAAGGTAAATAAAGATACATGGTAAACTCAGATAGTCCGTGTAGCTATTTATCAGTCGTATTGCTTGGATATAGAAGCTGTTCAAGAGCCTGTTGGTGTCGGACTTGATGCACCGGTACCTCTTGCCGTGCGGCAGCAGAGAAAATAGTCTATGGCTTGAGGGGTTGGGTTCTTTGACGATTTTCCAGGCCTTCTTTTCACACCGCCTGATATAGAGGTCCTGGATGGCAGGGAGCTTGGCCTCAGTGATGTACTGGGCTGTCCGCACCACCCTCTGTAGCGCCATGCGATCGAGGGTGGTGCTATTGCCATACCAAGCAGTGATGCAGCCAGTCAATATGCTCTCAATGGTACAGCTGTAGAACCTTTTCAGGATTTGAGGGCCCATACTAAACTTTTTCAACCTCCTGAGGGGGAAAAGGAACTGTTGCACCTTCTTCACGTGCGTGTATGTTTGGACCATTTTAAGTCTTTAGTGATTTGGACACCGAGGAACTTGGTGCTGTTAAATGTATGAATGTAATAACTGAGTGATGAAACTCGAAAAATTATGCCAATTGTCCGTTCTGTCAGTAAGAGACTCAAATCAAATCAAATCAAATCAAATTGTATTGGTCACATGCGCCGAATACAACAGGTGCAGACATTACAGTGAAATGCTTACTTACAGCCCTTAACCAACAGTGCATTTATTTTAAACAAAAAAGTAAGAATAAAACAACAACAAAAAAGTGTTGAGAAAAAAAGAGCAGAAGTAAAAAATAAAGTGACAGTAGGGAGGCTATATATACAATAGAATAAAGTGACAGTAGGGAGGCTATATATACAGGGGGGTACCGTTGCATAGTCAATGTGCGGGGGCACCGGCTAGTTGAGGTAATATGTACATGTGGGTAGAGTTAAAGTGACTATGCATAAATACTTAACAGAGTAGCAGCAGCGTAAAAAGGATGGGGTGGGGGGGCAGTGCAAATAGTCCGGGTAGCCATGATTAGCTGTTCAGGAGTCTTATGGCTTGGGGGTAGAAGCTGTTGAGAAGTCTTTTGGACCTAGACTTGGCACTCCGGTACCGCTTGCCGTGCGGTAGCAGAGAGAACAGTCTATGACTAGGGTGACTGGAGTCTTTGACAATTTTGAGGGCCTTCCTTGTGTTTGACTGCCAACCGAATGTGCGCATAATGCACTTTTTTGCCATGATTCTTGCCTGTGATGCAGTGCTGGTGCCAAAAGAATTGTGGTGAAAGTAAGAACTGCCATTGAATCCATTGAAAATACTTGGTCATAGACGGGTTGTTTGTTTAGCAACAAAACCGACGCGTGCGCGACTAGGGGGCAAAACAGACAGGGTTGGCTTAGATTGTTGACAAAATGTAAACTTTATTTTGTTTCCGAATGTTTATTGAAAACATAAATACATTTGCACAATGAGCACTTGTTGTCTCTCAAATACATTGTTAAAGTTGTTGGTTAGCTAGCTAGCAAAGTTGAGCCATATTAACATTGACATGACTCTTGTCTCCTGAGTGGCGCAGTGGTCAAAGGCTCTGCATCACAGTGTTAACTGTGCCACTAGAGATCCTGGTTCGAATCCAGGCTCTGTCGCAGCCGGCCGCGACCGGGAGACTCATGGGCGGCGCACAATTGGCCCAGCGTCGTCCAGGGTAGGGGAGGGAATGGCCGGCAGGGATGTAGCTCAGTTGATAGAACATGGCGTTTGCAACGCCAGGGTTGTGGGTTTGATTCCCACGGGGGGCCAGTATAAAAAAAAAAAAAAAAAAAAGATCTATTCACTAACTGTAAGTCGCTCTGGATAAGAGCGTCTGCTAAATGACTAAAATGTAAATGTAAATGTACATGAAATCAGTCAAAACACCTCAAAACAATACATGGTATCAAGAACAAGATAAAACTTGCTGAAACTAGCCACCTACGATTCCCCGCATGGCAGCTTCGTCATCGTTGCTAGCTTATGATTCAGAATCATAACAAAGCACGGCTTCCATCCCCATTGATGCGTGCGCATAATTTCCGTGACATTGTCAGACAACTCATCTATAGAGGAGAATAATTATTCTGATAAAGGAAAAGGGACTTTTTCACAAAATAGATGCATACAAAGACAAAACAAATGTGGTACAGTGTGGAAATGATAACACATGAGTGAAGGAAATGCAGAAATAGATGAAAATGCAAAAAAAGTATTTGTGTTTGAAGTTTGATTAAACATTGTAAAACAATCAGAAGAGAGAAAGCCCTGTTTAAAACCACTTAGAATGTATTTGTTGCCACCCCAGGATCATGCACTACTCATGAAGCATATTTAGAACACATAAAATACTTTCATACCGTCAAAAATGAGAAAGATATCATGATATTATATTCTGCCATATCGTCCAGCCCTACACCATCCTCTCAGTTCCAAGAAAAGGCTTTTCCACGGTGTTAAATTATGTTAGCGAATTGCCAGCTGTTGGAAGCAGGAAACAGCTCAGCAATACTCGACAGCACTCCCTCCCTCTTTTTTTCACCTGTCTGCCTAGCAACCTGTTCTGGAAAGATGGTTCTGGTGTGATCAAAGCACTCAGCTGAATGGAGTTAACAAGCGCAGTACAGTACGGTCTGATGGGATCCTAGGCAGCTTTGCAGTACACTGGGCCAGCTCACAAGCCCTGCTGTGGTGACAGCTATAGATTCTCCCCTCCAAGATTTGTTTAATGGATTTTGAGAGAAAGGTGGTGGGTTGGATGGGTCGGTCGACGGGCCCTAGCTACCGTGTCCATCTAACAACCACCAATTAGTCAGATTAAACAGAATTGACTTTACTCTGCCCCCCGACAGATGGACCAGCAGGTGTCTAGACCTCATCGGCCCTCATCACATGATCCATGTGATTCTCACTCCTCTTAACAATGGGGAATCACCCTGCCACACACTTGAACATCACATAATCAGCTAGAGCTAGCTACAACACTATCAGTTGGAAGTCAGGTGTTTTCAGGACAGCTTTTTAACAGGCGTGGGTAATCAATAGATGCAGGGTGTTCATAGGGGACCTTATCTTGAGGTTTCCAGTGTGTTTGTAAACCTGCCATCAGGTATAGATTTTCTTAAGGCAGCAAGTCTATATGATGTTACAAATATAGCATATCAGCAAGTCTGGGAGGACACTGAAAAGAGTGCTCAAAGTAAATGAAAAAGTGCTTGGCAAATCCCTTGTGCTTACATCATGGAAAGATAATATACTGTAGATACAAGCAGAGATTTGATTACTTTCATTTAACTACATCAAAGCCCAAACTGAAAGATGTGTAAAGGTAAAAGTGTTTAGTCATGGTTGTGTGTGTGCCAGCCAATTTCCACCTCACTAGTGTGACCACATGTCCCGGATTGTGCGGGACAGTCCCGCATTTTGGCCCTTTTTCACCCAACCAAACCAGACTCCCCATTAATTTGATGAGAATTGGCTTTCCAACCTATTTCTTTCGCAGTCACGTTGCGTTTATGACAAGATATACACTCAGTTTATTAGGTACACCTATCTAGTACTGGGTTGGGCCCCCCTTTGCCTCCAGAACAGCCTGAATTCTTCAGGGCATGGAAACATTGCTCAATTTGTATCAAGGGACCTAACATGTGCCAGGAAAGATTCCCCACACCATTACACCACTGCCACCAGCCTTTACCGTTGACACCAGGCATGATGGGGCCATGGACTCATGCTGCTTACGCCAAATCCTGACTGGCATCAGCATGACGCAACAGGAACCGGGATTTGTCGGACCAGGCAATGTTTTTCCACTCCTCAATTGTCCAGTTTTGGTGATTGCGTGCCCACTGGAGCCGCTTCTTCTTGTTTTTAGCTGATAGGAGTGGAACCCTGTGTGGTCGTCTGCTGCAATAGCCCATCCGTGACAAGGACCGACGAGTTGTGCGTTCTGAGATGCGGTTCTGCACACCACTGTTGTACTGCGCTGTTATTTTTTCTGTTTGTGGCCCGCCTGTTAGCTTGCACGATTCTTGCCATTCTCCTTCGACCTCTCATCAACAAGCTGTTTTCGCCCACAGGACTGCCGCTGACTGGATGTTTTTTGTTTGTCGCACCATTCTCAGTAAACCGGCCGTTTCTGAGATACTGGAAACGGCACGCCTGGCACCGACGATCATTCCACACTCAAAGTCGCTTAGCTCACTCGTTTTGCCATTTCTAACATTCAATCGAACAGTAACTGAATGCCTCGATGCCTGTCTCCCTGCTTTATATAGCAAGCCACGGCCACGTGACTCAATGTCTGTAGGAACAAACCATTGTCGTGAACAGGGTGATGTACGTAATAAACTGGCAACTGAGTGTATATCATAAGGATGTGGTACTGGTGATGTTAAACACTTCTCCAATCGTTGTTGATATTTTGCGCAGCGCAAGACGAGACGTAGGCCAATGTCATATCGTCAGCCAATCACATTTGTCAAATCCTTTCGGGCTACATTTCAGCTAAACTTGGAGAGGACAGTTAACTACTTACAAAAAGCATGCTTGTAACGAAGAGCTAACAAAATAAGTAAATAGCCATATTAGACTGAAATATATAAGGTAATTTAGCTATTCAACATATTTGCTGCCACTTAATCCTGTTTTAAAAGTCCCTTCCTGATTGTTTTACATTCCCTGAGACCAACCAGAAATGTTTCCTTGGCCAAATATTCCCAGATTTTCATAAAACAGCCACACGTGATCTCTCGTTTCTGCATCACCAAATGTTGTGCGAGGCAGAAGAGCAGGCTAAGTGTGCTTCAATCAGGTTGCTCAATGCAGCGGGAGAGGGATTTTTGTTTGTGTGTGTTTATTCATGTAGGCTACACTGTCCGGCAAATGTCCCGCAAAATCATCCAGTTGTCCCGCATTATTGTTTATTTATTTATTTATCCCCTTTTCTTCTCCCCAATTTCATCATATCCAATTATGATCTTGTCTCATCGCTGCAACTCCCCAACGGGCTCAGGAGTGGCGAAGGTCAAGTCTTGCGTCTTCCGAAACATGACCCACCAAACCGTGCTCCTTAACACCCGCCCGCTTAACCCGGAAGCCAGCCGCTCCAATGTGTCGGAGGAAACACAGTTCAACTGATGACCGAAGTCAGCCTGCAGGCACCCGGCCTGCCACAATAAGTCGCTAGAGCGCGATGAGCCAAGTAAAGCCCCTTCGGCCAAACCCTCCCCTAACCTGGACGACGCTTGGCCAATTGTGCACCGCCCTATGGGACTCCCGGTCACGGCCGGTTGTGACACAGCCTGGGATCGAACTCGGGTCTGTAGTGACGCCTCAAGCACTGCAATGCTGTGCCTTAGACCGCTGCGCCACTCGGGAGGCGCATTTGGGTATTTTAAATGTCACCCTACCCCTCACCTGTTATTTTAAAAAATGACTGTCAAATTTTGCACGTTTATATCGTACTCTTATGGCTTTTCCCACAGTTCTCTCCATTCAACCAGACAGTGTTGGCCTCGTGTTCCTATGACTTCACAGTCAGGTAAGACATTCTAATCATGATTCTGTAATTCTTGTTCAGCTTGTAATGCACACTGAGCCATAATATCCCACTGAATGAACAATGTTTAAAGACAAATGCCGCATTAAAACAAGATTTCATTTGTGACACACATTCAACTATGCAGTGTCAGACCTTTACTAAAACCCATTGGAGTCAGTGAAGCATGATCACTAGATGATACTGTTTCCTGGAAGAAGGGCAATCTCCTGGAACTATTTTTTTTTAAATTACCTCCAGGAACACTCGTGTTTGAGGGGTCTGTAGAAATATGTGTAAAATATGCATGCAAGCAATGGGAAGACCAACTACAATCGTACTATGTTGAGTAGGGTCATAAAATCTGTAATTTCAAGGTAGACTGGTTTATTGTTATTTGGCAATGCATATTCTCAGTCTCAGAGTTTGAATATGTGAGCCTAATTCCCAAACAATGCAGTCAGTCAAGGGTGAGTTGTTTAGTGTCATGCCTCCACCAACAGAACCCCACATAATCAGAGCAGGCATCCCCAGTGCAGCAACAACATGCTAGTCAATCATGACCCATAAATCACTTTTGTGTACCCTGTCGTCTTTTAGAATCATTCCTTGAGACAGAATTAAAATCATCCTATGCTATTCTGTACTGAGATCTTATTCTATTCCTCCCGTTTTTTCCAACCTTAGATCTATTTGAATAATGGCAATGATGCCTGTTGAGGTTGATACAGAAAGTTGGGTTTTAAGGTACCCAAGCTGTCTCCTGTTCACAAAGTAATGCGTCTGTATCGGCCATTAAGATCTAGGTATCGTCCAAAGGGAGGGAAGGTTGTCTTGTAGGGATGGGGGGAAAAAATCGATACATTTTACATATCGGGATATTATTTGTAATTATATTTCGTATCGTTTGGACTATCGCAATATTATTTTTGCGCTAGTTGGCTGTACCTGCACCAAAGCTCATACTATATTTCCCTCATAGCTTGTTCTCCATCTTTTTTTAAATATGGAGCCAATTTGTTGTCTCCACTTTTATTTCCATGTCTGATCAAAACTTGTTTTCTCATGGCTCTCTCTTGTCCTTCTGCAGCAGACATATGGTGAGCAATATGTTTGGAACATCGAATCGCATTAAAATCACAATACATATAGAATTGTGAGAATCGCATTCGGAAAGTATTCAGACCCCTTGACTTTTTCCCCATTTTGTTACGTTACAGCCTTATTCTAAAATTGATTCAATCGTTTTTTTCCCCTCATCAATCTACACACAATACCCCATAATGACAAAGCAAAAACAGGTTTTTAGAACTTTTTGCAAAAAAACAGAGGAAAAGAATAACTGAAATATGACATATTCATAAGTATTCAGACCCTATACTTTGTTGAAGCACCTTTGGCAGCGATTACAGCCTAGAGTCTTCTTGGGTATGACGCTACAAGCTTGGCACACCTTTATTTGGGGGAGTTTCTCCCATTCTTCTCTGCAGATCCTCTCAAGCTCTGTCAGGTTGGATGGGGAGCGTCGCTGCACAGCTATTTTCAGGTCTCTCCAGAGATGTTCGATCGGGTTCAAGTCCGGGCTCTGGCTGGGCCACTCAAGGACATTCAGAGACTTGTCCCGAAGCCACTCCTGCGTTGTCTTGGCTGTGTGCTTAGGGTCGTTGTCCTATTGGAAGGTGAACCTTCGCCCCAGTTTCAGGTCCTGAGCGCTCTTTAGCAGGTTTTCATCAAGGATCTCTCTGTACTTTGCTCCGCTCATCTTTCCCTCGATCCTGACTAGTCTCCCAGTCCCTGCCGCTGAAAAATATCCCCACAGCATGATGCTGCCACCACCATGCTTCACCATAGGGATGGTGCCAAGTTTCCTCCAGACGTGACGCTTGGCATTCAGGCCAAAGAGTTCAATCTTGATTTCATAAGACCAGATAATCTTGTTTCTCATGGTCTGAGAGTCCTTTAGGTGCCTTTTGGCAAACTCCAAGCGGGTCATGTGCCTTTTACTAAGGAGTGGCTTCCGTCTGGCCACTCTACCATAAAGGCCTGATTGGTGGAGTGCTGCAGAGATGGTTGTCCTTCTGGAAGGTTCTCCCATCTCCACAGAGGAACTCTGGAGCTCTTTCAGAGTGACCATCGGGTTCTTGGTCACCTCCCTGACCAAGGCCCTTCTCCCCCGATTGCTCAGTTTGGAAGAGTCTTGGTGGTTCCAAACTTCTTCCATTTAAGAATGATGGAGGCCACTGTGTTCTTGGGGTCCTTCAACGCTGCAGACATTTTTTGGTACCCTTCCCCAGATCTGTGCCTGGACACAATCCTGTCTCGGAGCTCTACGGACAATTATTTCGACCTCATGGCTTGGTTTTTGCGCTGACATGCACTGTCAACTGTGGGACCTTATATAGACAGGTGTGTGCCTTACCAAATCATGTCCAATCAATTGAATTTACCACAGGTGGACTCCAATCAAGATGTAGAAACATCTCAAGGATGATCAATGGAAACAGGATGCACCTGAGCTCAATTTCGAGTCTCATAGCAAAGGGTCTGAATACTTATGTAAATAAGGTATTTCCGTGCTTTGATATTATGGAGTATTGCACTGTATGTGTTCCATAGAAATGGCCTTGGGCAGTAGAAGTGTTTTGCTTTGAATAGACCACCTATTCATTATAGAATGTCTAGAGTTTTTTTTTTTTTTTTTTTTTTTTTTTTTTACCACATGAATGTCATTATGGGGTATTGTGTGTAGATTAATGAGGGGGAAAAAATATTTAAATTTTTTTCGAATAAGGCTGTAACGTAACAAAATGTGGAGAAAGGGAAGGGATCTCAGTACTTTCCGAATGCACTGTATCGTATCGGCACCTAAGTATCGTGATCGTATAGTGAGGTCCCTGGCAATTCCCAGCCCTATTGTCTTGTGTATCTGGTGGGGAAAAGTTGTATTGTCACATACACTGCAGTGAAATGTGTTGTTTTACAGGGTCAGCCATTGTAGTATGGCACGGTAGTGGAACAAAGTAGGGTTAAGTGCCTTGCTCAAGGGCACATCGACAGAGTTTTCACGTTGTCGGCTCGGGTATTCGAAACAGCAACCTTTCGATTACTGGCCCAATGCTCTAACCGCTAGGCTACCTGCCGCCGTGTACAGTGCAGTGTTCAGTGGGCTGGTTGGCTGGTTGGCTGCTGAGGTTTGGACCAGCGCCAGCCTGACTTTTATTGATCTGGTCTGGGCCAAGACTGCCTTGGTTAATTCAGGCAGATTACTGTGGTGGTGTATTTCATTACAAAAATCACTCTAACTCTCCCTCACTACACAAATACATTTTATGCGACACCAGTCTTCTTCACGCCCATCCAAAACCAGCCTTAACTTGTTGTTTGATGTCCGAATCGAGTCAATTGCTCTCGTGTGAAAAAACAAAAACAAAACATTTTTTGGGGGGTGGAGGATAAACACAGTTTTTCTCTCTCTCTGATTGTGTGGAAAACTTGGTCTCTTTGTTGACGACTTGGTTGCATCTGTCTGACAGAAAGTTATGCCATGTTACTCAAGTGCCCTTAGGTAAAACATAAGTAACACACTTGCCACTGATCGGGCTTACCAAATAAAAACTTCCCACCCAGGAATTAGTCATTTTTGGGAGGTTTTCTTCAGTATGCCATCACTGGATTACTGTCATACTGTTTGGTGAAGGCCTACCTGAACTACACTCTAAAAAGTAAAGGTTCCTGGAGGATCCTTTAGGGGTTCTTCAAATTGAAACTGTGGGGGAACCCCTATAAGTTATTGAGAGTGTGGACAGGTGTCTTTTATACAGGTAACGAGTTCAAACAGGTGCAGTTAATACAGGTAATGAGTGGAGAACAGGAGGGCTTCTTAAAGAAAAACTAACAGGTCTGTGAGAGCCGGAATTCTTACTTGTTGGTAGGTGATCAAATACTTATGTCATGCAATAAAATGCAAATTAATTACTTAAAAATCATACAATGTGATTTCCTGGATTTTAGTTTTAGATTCCGTCTCTCACAGTTGAAGTGTACCTATGATAAAAATTACAGACCTCTACATGCTTTGTAAGTAGGAAAACCTGCAAAATCGGCATTGTATCAAATACTTGTTCTCCCCACTGTATGCACGCAACACTTTTCCGTAGTTTATTTTTTCGAATTTTTTTAAACAAGTTATTTTTTCATTTCACTTCACCAATTTCGACTATTTTGTGTATGTCCATTACATGAAATCCAAATAAAAATCAATTTAAATGACAGTTTGTAATGCAACAAATAGGAAAAACGCCAAGGGGGATGAATACTTTTGCAAGGCACTGTACATACAGTGGGGGAAAAAAGTATTTAGTCAGCCACCAATTGTGCAAGTTCTCCCACTTAAAAAGATGAGAGAGGCCTGTAATTTTCATCATAGGTACACGTCAACTATGACAGAAAAAAATGAGAAAAAAAATCCAGAAAATCACATTGTAGGATTTTTTATGAATTTATTTGCAAATTATGGTGGAAAATAAGTATTTGGTCAATAACAAAAGTTTCTCAATACTTTGTTATATACCCTTTGTTGGCAGTGACACAGGTCAAACGTTTTCTGTAAGTCTTCACAAGGTTTTCACACACTGTTGCTGGTATTTTGGCCCATTCCTCCATGCAGATCTCCTCTAGAGCAGTGATGTTTTGGGGCTGTCGCTGGGCAACACTGACTTTCAACTCCCTCCAAAGATTTTCTATGGGGTTGAGATCTGGAGACTGGCTAGGCCACTCCAGGACCTTGAAATGCTTCTTACGAAGCTACTCCTTCGTTGCCCGGGCGGTGTGTTTGGGATCATTGTCATACTGAAAGACCCAGCCACGTTTCATCTTCAATGCCCTTGCTGATGGAAGGAGGTTTTCACTCAAAATCTCACGATACATGGCCCCATTCATTCTTTCCTTTACACGGATCAGTCGTCCTGGTCCCTTTGCAGAAAAACAGCCCCAAAGCATGATGTTTCCACCCCCATGCTTCACAGTAGGTATGGTGTTCTTTGGATGCAACTCAGCATTCTTTGTCCTCCAAACACGACGAGTTGAGTTTTTACCAAAAAGTTCTATTTTGGTTTCATCTGACCATATGACATTCTCCCAATCCTCTTCTGGATCATCCAAATGCACTCTAGCAAACTTCAGACGGGTCTGGACATGTACTGGCTTAAGCAGGGTGACATGTCTCGCACTGCAGGATTTGAGTCCCTGGCGGCGTAGTGTGTTACTGATGGTAGGCTTTGTTACTTTGGTCCCAGCTCTCTGCAGGTCATTTACTAGGTCCCCCCGTGTGGTTCTGGGATTTTTGCTCAGCGTTCTTGTGATCATTTTGACCCCACGGGGTGAGATCTTGCGTGGAGCCCCAGATCGAGGGAGATTATCAGTGGTCTTGTATGTCTTCCATTTCCTAATAATTGCTCCCACAGTTGATTTCTTCAAACCAAGCTGCTTACCTATTGCAGATTCAGTCTTCCCAGCCTGGTGCAGGTCTACAATTTTGTTTCTGGTGGCCTTTGACTGCTCTTTGGTCTTGGCCATAGTGGAGTTTGGAGTGTGACTGTTTGAGGTTGTGGACAGGTGTCTTTTATACTGATAACAAGTTCAAACAGGTGCCATTAATACAGGTAACGAGTGGAGGACAGAGGAGCCTCTTAAAGAAGAAGTTACAGGTCTGTGAGAGCCAGAAATCTTGCTTGTTTGTAGGTGACCAAATAGTTATTTTCCACCATAATTTGCAAATAAATTCATAAAAAATCCTACAATGTGATTTTCAGGAATTTTTTTTCTCAATTTGTCTGTCATAGTTGACGTGTACCTATGATGAAAATTACAGGCCTCTCTCATCTTTTTAAGTGGGAGAACTTGCACAATTGGTGGCTGACTAAATTCTTTTTTTCCCCCACTGTATTCTTAACTCTTTGTTGATTGATATCCATTGAATTGTATCCATTTTCTGTTTTAGAAAGATTTGCACAAATATGAAAAGATAGATGGTATCATCATAAAACAATATCAATTTAGATCATACAAGGGACCTTTAAATTTAGGAGATCTTGACATTTGTCAGTTAAGTGCCTGCACCTGCAGTCCTTTCAAATTCAAATCCAAATGTTTCGGTTGGGCAGTTAGGTTCCTGCAAGAACCCCACCAACTATTGAGGTTCCTCGATGAACCCCACCTCCTATGCGGTTCTTGGAAGAACCTTTTGGGGGCAATTTTCAGTGCCAAGAACCCTAAGGTTCTTCAAAGAACTTTGAGGATCTTAGAAGAACCCTTGTTGAACCCCTAAACTATTCTGTCTGCTATTCACTCTTCACTTCCCTTGACTTGGCTTTTTGTTTCCGATGTCACGTGAAAGTCAGTGGCTATGGGAAAGCCCCTCCATATTTGATTACCCCTTGTCCCACACTGGTGCCTCTGTGCTCCTATAGCTCTAGACACACAGAGCAGGATCATGAGTCTCTCACTGAATTTCAGTCTCAAGACTCAGTTATAATAATTAGGTCATTCCACCAATTCGGTGCCTTTTGAGAATTGTAACTTTGTCCAAATAAACTTTAGATTTCACCTAATTTTTACATTCTGTCATAAAGAGCGCATGTTTAACTTACTAAAAAACACTTTTTTCCCATCTCAAGAGGTTATAGAAAAAAAATACCAGTAAGTGCCAAATAAAGTAACAGTGTTGACAGTAACAGAGTTGATGATTTCTTCTTAAATCAGCCATAAATCCCATTGTGACAAGGGGAATGGAAGCTTATTGTGTGCAACGTGGAGTGGCAATTGAATGCAAGCTTGACAAAAAAAAGTTCAAAACAATTTTTTGCCTGTCTATCTATGGGTAACAGAGTTGTGTTATGCTCGACCCACTCAGTTTTCCACCACAAAATACCAGAACATGGCCAAAAAAGGGTAGAACCAGCTCACCTGCTTTTACACTATGATTTGACTATTAGAGGTTCAATGTTTTTTTTGTTTTTTTAAGGAATCGTTTCACCATATTCAATCGAAAATTAAGTTCCTTAAAATGAGGGACAGACGTAAATTAATCACTAATCACATGAAATAAATAAGCATCTCCAGAAATGACTTTGTCAAAGCAACAAAATAACAATTTACAATGATGGTAAAACTTGGAGCATTTTGAGATTGTGGTTTAAAATCTTCCTAGAAGTGACACATGGTTGGGGGACATGTCAAAATGCAGAATTTTGGCACTTTACCAAGCCTTTATTCATATTACAAATCCGATTCATAGAATCTTCCATATTGTCTATATTAAAAGGCACTTCATTTAATATAACAGGCTTTTAAAATGCAATATGGTGCACAATTTCTACTTAAAATATCAAAGGGACGCAAAGGGCACTTTTTTTGTGTAACAACCCAATTGTGTTGTGCTGGCCTGTACACGTGTGGGAGAAATTATCAGTTATCATTCAGATTTATATATGATATGGGTTACTGACCGGATATTTAACCAGAATTGTCAGTGTAACTCAAGACCACGTTAGCCTACAGAGCTAATAGCCTAAGTCTACGTACATATGACTGGGTAAACTCATAGATCAATACTGTTTAATGCAGAGCGTGTTAAGCCATGGGAACATGTTGTTGTGTCATATTCAGGGAAGAAACCAGGTAATTATTTCTGGCACTGCACTGCATCGATCACCTATACTTTAAAGGTAATTAACAGAAATGATTTTCCTTAGAACGTCATCGCACTGCTGAACAAAAGGTTTGTTTTGCTATAGATTAAAAGAACACGGCCATGCCTTGTGTGTCATGTATGTACTGTCCATTCATTACAGGCATGGGACTGGGTAGAGGCGATGGCACCTGTTGTAACGTAGACCTCATCCCAGGCCTCTGTTTACTCACCACAAGTCATGTTTGGGTGTCTTTAGAATTCTGCCAGGTCCTGGTGTTTACATGAGATTAGGTGTCCTGTTTGACTCACAGCATTAGGTGAGGTAGGGTTGCCATGGTGGGCTCTGTTCATTCAGGAGTGTTGGGACAGAAGGTAAATGATGCGCTGGCCGCTGCCTCCTGTTATTGTAGGGCTAATTAGAGCAGGATATTGCCTCACCTGAATTAGCCTGAACGCTGGCTGGATATTGTGGGAGGAACGAGAAGGAGAGCCATCTACAGTACCTGAGCTAGAACGCGTCGCCACTGGGCCTGGATCTGACTAACTGTTTGTTCCCACAGAAACGTAATGAGTGTGAGTTATGAAGATGGATCGTGTCGTCTTTTGAGTCCTACTGACACTACTCTCTTGAAGTGAATGGGGTGGTACACCTGCTCGTCGAACATTTCATTCCAAAATCATGGGCATTAATATGGAGTTGGCCCCCTCTCTGCTGCTATAACAGCCTGCACTCTGCTGAGAAGGCTTTCCACTAGATGTTGTAACATTGTTGCAGGGACTTGCTTCACTTCAGCCACAAGAGCATTAATGAGGTCGGGAACTGATGTCGGGCGATTAGGCCTGGCTCGCAGTCGGCGTTCCAATTCATTCCAAAAGTGTTTGATGGGGTTAAGGTCAGGGCTCTGTGCAGGCCAGTCAAGTTCTTCCACACTGATCTCGACAAACCATTTCTGTATGGACCTCACTTTGTGCACAGGGGCATTGTCATGCTGAAACAGGAAAGGGTCTTCCCCAAACTGTTGCCACAAAGTTGGAAGCACAGAATCGTCTAGAATGTCATTGTATGCTGTAGCGTTAAGATTCCCTTCACTGGAACTAAGGGGCCTAGCCCGAACCATGAAAAACAGCCCCAGACCATTATTCCTACTCCATCAAACTTTACAGTTGGCACTATGCATTCGGGCACGTAGCTTTCTCCTGGCATCCGCCAAACCCATATTCATCCGTCGGACTGCCAGATGGTGAAGAGTGATTCCTCACTCCAGAGAACGCGTTTCCACTGCTCTTAGGCTTGTGTGCGGCTGCTCGGCCATGGAAACTCATTTCATGAAGCTCCCGACGAACAGTTCTTGTGCTGACGTTGCTTTCAGAGGAAGTTTGGAACTCGGTAGTGAGTGTTGCAACCGAAGACAGACGATTTTTACGCGCTACGCTCTTCAGCACACGGCGGTCCCGTTCTGTGAGCTTGTGTGGCCTACCACTTCGCGACTGAGCCGTTGTTGCTCCTAGACGTTTCCACTTCACAATAACAGCACTTACAGTTGACCGGGGCAGCTCTAGCAGGGCAGAAATTTGATGAACTGACTTGTTGGAAAGGTGGCATCCTATGACGGTGCCACGTTGAAAGTCACTGAGCTCTTGAGTAAGGCCATTCTACTGCCAATGTTTGTCTATGGAGATTGCATGGCTGTGTGCTCGATTTTATACACCTGTCAGCAACGGGTGTGGCTGAAATAGCCGAATCCACTAATTTGAAAGGGTGTCCACATACTTTTGTAAATATAGTGTACGTACTGTAGACACTAAAAGGCGGGAAGCCTTGTTCTCTTTGTGGATCTGTTTTATTCTTCTGTTGAACACCGATCTATCATTTAGACTAGAGAACACTCAACACATATTTTATTTTCCGAGGCTAATTTCCAAGTTTGTTTTCATCATCCGCATTGTTTTCACAAACCTCTTATTTCCTTTGACTCTAATGCTCTAAGTGTATTCTCTCTTGAATGCAATCCTACCTGTTAACATCCAATGGGCTCCAGTCCCACAGTGCAGTTACAGTATGGGAGAGGCCTAGTGCTGATTGACACTAACAGCTCTCTTTCTATAATAACTCTAAATGACTGACTCCCCTGGCACACATAAATAGGCCCGGAGTATTTTCAAAAGAAATAATTTAATTACATTTGCTAAGTGGATCAGTCTGGTGTGCGCTGCGTCAGGGCTTTGAGCCATCGCCCCGGGCCGTCAGAAGGGGAATGAGGGAGAAACGGCCTTTCAATTAGTGTGATTGCCTCATGTTGTGTTGGGCTGCGTCTGCTTCCACAGGCTCTGGGACTACTCCAGGACAGAGCAGCCGCTGCTGGAGACGCTGGAGCACCACTCAGAGTTCGTCTGTGGCCTGGACTTCAACCTGCACATCCCCAACCAGGTAACACATACCTGTCTGTCTCAGTATCGTTTAACTATCATCTCACTGGCCCATGCATTTATCTCAGCCACAGGGCTCAGCCATTGGACCCAACCTCTGTGGAAAAAATCGCTACTAGAGGTTCCGATGCAGCGACGTAACACCACAGCAGACACTTACCCCTGCAGGCCCAGCACTTTCACTTAGAGAAAAACTCTCAAACACTACTTCTGCCTTTTCCTGAGGTATATGTTGTACTGAAGAAAACTGTTGCGTAGAGTAAATGTATCCTTATACAGTACACTGCAATGCAGTTCTATCTATCAGTCTGTCTTACAGTAGCCAGCATCCATGAATTAAATTCTCCAGTCACATTCTCCCTCACAAATTGTTTGATATCAGTCCAGCTATCAATATAGCAGAGGAACCATATAATTGAAAACATCACTCTCACGTCTTCTTATTCCTACCCCGTACCTAGCCTCTAGTGTTGGGTCTCTCATGGCTGTTTACATTGTTCAGCCTGAGAGGACTGGAAAAATAGACTGATAGGATGTAATAAGCTCTATTGTAAAGGCTAGTCATTACTGGGGATGTCATTATTCACATGACGCTGATAGCCTGCCTGTATTATTCTCTGGAAAAAGCCTGTCACGCACAATCTGGCGTAAATACGACTGTGGGTGTGCAGTGTCCACGGAGGCTGGGGATCTACACAAACCGAACAAACACACATTCCTGGAAACTTTTGAAGTTTACCAGTAAACTACCAGAATTCGGGTATCTTTCAAGGATTTGATGTAATCTATCACAAGACATCTATATTTAGGATCATGTTTTACAGCTTTGTCATTCTTTATTTTTTCTTATTTAATTATTTCATATATTTGATATGTGATAAAGCCACACAGAGGGCCATAGATTATTACAGACACCTGTGGTCATCTGAAATACCCAAAAGGGCCACTTGATATCTTGTGATAACTTTGAAAGTTTCCAGGAATGTGATCATCTGAAGTACCCTAAAGGGCCACTAGATGTCTTGTGATAACTTTGAAAGTTTCCAGGAATGTGTGTTTGTTCGGTTTGTGTAGATCCCCAGCCTCCGTGGACACTGCACACCCACAGTCGTATTTACGCCAGATTGTGTGTGACAGGCTTTTTCCAGAGAATATATATATATATATATATATATATATATATATATATATAGTTGTTGGCTGCTAGTTGTTGGCTGCTTTTCCTTCACTCTGTGGTCCGACTCATCCCAAACCATCTCAATTGGGTTGAGGTCGGGTGATTGTGGAGGCCAGGTCATCTGATGCAGCACTCCATCACTCTCCTTCTTGGTAAAATAGCCCTTACACAGCCTGGAGGTGTGTTTTGGGTCATTGTCCTGTTGAAAAACAAATGATAGTCCCACTAAGCACAAACCAGATGTGATGGCGTATTGCTGCAGAATGCTGTGGTAGCCATGCTGGTTAAGTGTGCCTTGAATTCTAAATAAATCACAGACAATGTCACCAGCAAAGCACCATCACACCTCCTCCTCCATGCTTCACGGTGGGAACCACACATGCAGAGATCATCCGTTCACCCACACCGCCTCTCACAAAGACACGGCGGTTGGAACCAAAAATCTCACATTTCAATTCCAGACCAAAGGACACATTTCCACCGGTCTAATGTCCATTGCTCATGTTTCTTGGCCCAAGCAAGTCTCTTATTATTTTTGGTGTCCTTTAGTAGTGGTTTCTTTGCAGCAATTCGACCATGAAGGCCTGATTCACACGGTCTCCTCTGAACAGTTGATGTTGGGATGTGTCTGTTACTTGAACTCTGTGAAGCATTTATTTGGGCTGCAATTTCTGAGGCTGGTAACTCTAATGAACGTATCCTCTGCAGCAGAGGTAACTCTGGGTCTTCCTCATGAGAGCCAGTTTCATCATAACGCTTGATGGTTTTTGTGACTGTACTTGAAGAAACTTTCAAAGTTCTTGATTCCATATGTGTTATTTCATAGTCATCTGGCTTCTTCACCTGCGGGATCGTCTGAGGGGGGTGGGGGGTGGGGGATGCTGAGGAGTATTTCTGTCTGTAATAAAGCCCTTTTGTGGGGAAAAACTCATTCTCATTGGCTGTGCCTGGCTCCCCAGTGGGTGGGCCTATGCCCTGCAAGGCCCCACCCATGGCTGCACCCCTGCCCAGTCATGTGAAATCTGTAGATTAGGGCCTAATGAATTTATTTAAATTGACTGATTTCCTTATATGAACTATAACTCTTTTAAAATCTTTTAAATTGTTGCATGTTGCGTTTATATTTTTGTTCAGTATATTATAGTAAAAATTAAAATAAATTTAAAAAATCTACTTAGTGAATACCATTGGTGTTTGAGGGTTTCAGCATGAAATGGCCTTAATATATATTTTTTTACATACTTCGATTTATTTTACTATGTCAATGTGTTCAACGTTTTGGCGTCAAACTGGTGCCAGTTGTGAACACAGTCAATAGTTGGAAGAGCTGCAGAGTTCATTGAAAATAATGCGATTGTTGATTAGATGCTTTTTTTATTAATTAGGCTATTTTCTCTTGAACCATATGGTCTATCTACTAGAAAAAGTTATTCAAGTATAAATGACCAAAGTTACGATAAACGATTGTCATACATTTTCTGTTAATTACCAAATTTCCTGAAGATTCTGGTAACTTTAGTAAATTACCAGTAGCTTTGTAACCTTACACACACACAGGGGCCTGCCTGTGGTGCAGTATGCAGGGTCTGGACTGTGGGGAGTTCACAGTCAGGCCTGACGTCAGCACTCAGAGTGATGGATGAAAGACAGCAGGTCAGAACTGTCAATAAGACATCACAGCCAGGCTGTGACTCAGATAACAGCAATCAACTACTGCACAGTTCACTTCTCCACCTACTTCACACTAATACAGGATACCTCAACTGTGCATATATTAGTAAAGGAATTAGACTAAGACTTCTATATTTTAAAAGTTTGTGTCAGCATATCCTTTTGGATTACCTTGAGGATAATCTTGAGGAGCCAAGCAAAAGGTATTTTTTCCCTTCTGGCAGAAGTAGATTTCGTAGAAAAGTAGATCGCGTTTAACATTCCTTTTTTAAGCAGTGGGAATGGCATCTCAGTCATCCATTTAGGTCTTGCACTTTACATAATTTCAGTTACCCGTAAAGTTTGTAAATGTAAACACTTTTTTAAGGATATGCCTGCACTTATAACAGTAATCAAAATTACTCAGATGCCTTGCTTCTAATTGTTTTGAATGATGACGTCCACCGAGCCAAACTCGTCTGGGGGCTGAAAATCTCTTTCTGGCAGATGTGTGCCAGTTGCACATCTACGTCTGCCAATGGAAGTCGTGCCTACCCAGCGCAGCTATACAAAAGCTTGCTTGGCACTCCAACCAATTTGTTGGGGTAAGTGTGTTTTTTCAACCATACATTCTTCCTAATTTACTCTGTCAGGCGCAGGTTTGTCTGTTGCCAACCTGCGGGGGTGCAGAAGGGTACGGTTACCTGTGCCAGGAAGAGGGGGCATGCAGTATTGAGCCGGGGAAAAACTCCTACAGCAATGTTTCTCCCCACACCACACAGCACAACAGCCTCCCCTACATAGACCCTCCAAACTGCAGCAATTACATGTTAACAAGTCCTTATGGAAGAGCAGGAGTTAAGCTGCTTGGAATGCAGGCTGGGGTAATACATCACAGAGGGGAGAATATGACAGCTATTCTAACAGAGGAAAATCAGGGAAAGCCTGTCATAGTTTTCGTCCTTTAAAATAGTTTGGAGAAATCCGGTTTTGGAGAAAGTTGAAGTATAGGATTGGACCGCTCCGCTCTCTGCCACCCAGCAGGGACTGGGGACAGGGACACCCCTCAGGGGTCATTCTTCTTCCTCTTCCTCCTTTACCCTCCAGACTGCTGCAGCGCTGGCTTTCACTTTATGTTTTGCAGTAAAGTAATTAATGGAGGCCATTTTTTCCTTCAATGGCTGAGTCACGGGCTGGTCTGCTTGGCAGTGAGGCAGATTCTCCTCTCTGTAGTACTCAAGAATAATGAATTCCCCCCTCCCACCAAGATACGAAGAGGAGAGGAAAGAGCTAAATGAAGTATGGAGCTCTATTGGAGACATATTTCTTCAAGGCTAAATCATACTGGCAGAATTCTATAGCACCATGTTTGTTATTTTATGACCCTTCATACTTCATTGTTCATCAAATATATGTTTTTCTTTATTTTTACTATTTTCTACATTGTAGAATAATAGTGAAGACATCAAAACTATGAAATAACACATATGGAATCATGTAGTAACCAAAAAAGTGTTAAACAAATCAGCTTTGCACACTCTTGGCATTCTCTCAACCAGCTTCATGAGGTAGTCACCTGGAATGCATTTCAATTAACAGGTGTGCGTTCTTAAAAGTTTAATTTGTGGAATTCCTTTCCTTCTTAATGCGTTTGAGCCAATCAGTTGTGTTGTGACAAGGTAGGGTTGGTATACAGAAGATAGCCCTATTTGGTAAAATACCATATTATGGCAAGAATAGCTCAAATAAGCAAAGTGAAACGACAGTCCATCATTACTTTAAGACATGAAGGTCAGTCAATACGGGTAATTTCAAGAACTTTGAAAGTTTCTTCAAGTGCAGTCGCAAAAACCATCAAGCGCTATGATGAAACTGGCTCTCATGAGGACCGCCACAGGAATGGAAGACCCAGAGTTCATTAGAGTTACCAGCCTCAGAAATTGCAACCCAAATAAATGCTTCATAGAGTTCAAGCAACAGACACATCTCAACATCAACTGTTCAGAGGGGACTGTGTGAATCAGGCCTTCATGGTCGATTTGCTGCAAAGAAACCACTGCTAAAGGACACAAATATGAAGAAGAGACCTGCTTGGGCCAAGAAACATGAGCAATGGACATTAGACCAGTGGAAATCTGTCCTTTGGTCTGTGTGAAGACTTTTGACTGCTGTGACATGGAGCTTTTTGTCTTTGGAGCTAAAAAGCCCTGATCAATTTGCCATGCTATTGAATAGCATTTTCATTGTCTTTAAAAAGACTAAATGAAAGTGGACAGTGTGTAATTGAGTTGATAACCATGACATTCTGTACTTCTGATAAGAGTTCAAACTAATAACGAACCCCACTAAGGCTCAAAAACATATTTGTCTCCACATTGTTGAAAATACACTTTGATGCCTTTGAGGCTTCAAAGCAATGACTCTGCTTGAATTGTCAATCTCCACCCAGACACTGTAACTGCAGTATATAGAATAATATTGAAAATGTCTAAACAGTGTGTGCAATTCTGTCTGAACAACAAAAATATGTGTCCTAACACTAAGACACTATAAAATGTTCAATGCTATTATAGGAACAGCGGACAATTGTGTACCAAAACTACCCTCAACGCTTCCCATCCAGCTCTGAAATCCCACCCATTGTATGAATGTGACCGACCATACAACAAGTCACATGCATCCTAATATATCATAGTCCTCTGTCTGACACCAGTTTGAAACCCAACAAATATTTATTTTCTTGTCATGTGAAATCACATGAGGACCTCATCTCCATCACTCGGTCACGTGGAGTCTCATTTTGATTAGTGCAATCTGTCTTTGTGTCCACAGGTGGTGGACTGCTCCTGGGATGAGACTGTAAAAATCTACACACCTCCATGCCTGGCTGCCCCGCCGCCTAGCGCACCGTAGAGAGCTCATAATTGCCCTGCCGCAAGGAACGGGAGAGAGGACTTTTAGGACGGCGGTGGGTTACGATCACTGCCGTGGCGTTTGCCAAAGCTTCACTGCGGCTTTCATAATGATGCTATTAAAAGGGACACGTCATCATAGCCCACACACACAACAGAGTCCGAATACAGATGGGATAGCAGGGATTCCTCCCCATCTGTCCATCAGAGAGAGAGATATGGGGATCTGAAGGTTGCTCAACCAAACACGTGCCAACAAAGTGCCTGATGATCTGCTGTTTGTCCTTATTGTTGGTAGAATGCTTGTCCTTATTGTTAGTAGAATGTATGCTCATATTGGTGTATTTAGTGATTTTTACTGATTTAGTAAGTGGTTGAAATTATTTGATTACTTACTTAATTTCTCTGGGTCCTCTACCAAGGAGGACTAGAATTAACAAACCTGTCCATATAGCTCAACACACAGGCTTGAACTCTATCGATGATCTTGTCAGACTTTCCATTGCATTAAAATGTTCATTCTACTGATATGAAAGTAAATGTCATGAATCTGACAGGTTCTCTGTGCCCTGGTGGTGAGGGGAGAGAGCCATCATTTAGCCCTCAGATATCCCAGCTTTATGCTGCTTAATGCGTATGAGTTACGCTGCTGAGGCCTGAACCAAATGTTCTCTGGAGACCGTTTTTCTTTTTCTGTGTGAGTAAATTTCATAATAAAAGTGACTGCACACATACTCTGCGGGCACTCTGTCCCTTTCAATGTCTTACATGAAGCAGAGTCACTGGAGAGCTGTCTGGCATTGCACTGATCTGAAATAGGCTCCTAATTTGCTCTAACTCTCTTGGAATTAGTATTTTACCATCTTCTTTGCAATTGCTTCTTTTTTTACATATAGACTAAATGAATTGTCTTTCACCACTTTATTCTGTTGCCTATAGGCCTATGTTTGTTTGTTTTAGTTTCTTTATGTTTGTCTTATCAAGATTTGCTTAGCGCTATGGACTAAATGTCAATCACACAGGATGCATTTGTATCACTCTTAATTTCTAGAGGCGATATGGGAAAACTAACAGGGGAAATATTATATAAACAGAATGTGCCTTTCTTTGCTTAAAATGTGAAATAATCATGAAACATACTAATTATTATTGTTAATGTTTTTGTTATGCCTATTGTATTTTAATGATTCTCCAACATTTTGATTTTTCACACTGGAAGCTGAATTGTCGTGGGAAACATCAATCTACAGAGATAGTTAATAAAGACATCGGAGACAGTAATGCGTGGTTGAGATAACACTATAGAGAGGGTTCCCCTCAAAGCTTTATGTCCCTTGAAGAAAATTAACTGGGTCCATGTGCCCTATTCCCCGTTCATCATGGCACTACAACTGAGCAGTCTAATTTACGCCGATTTCATGCGTTTGCAAAGCGTTGCAATTGGTCCGAGGACTGCAATATGTAAATAAAACAGCCTGGTAAAGTCCATCAAAGTAAGTGGGCTGGTTCCTAAGTCCGTTACCGTGGGTAAAGGGCAACCAACCAGTGTTGCGGCAAATGTATTATTCAACGTGGCAACTTACGCGCTCTAGTGTTGCGCCCATGCACCTCTGTGCTAGAGGGAATATACTGGCGGGTTTACCCATATGCACTGTAGTTTAGTTCTTTCACAACAGCTCACCTCGCTGCTGTATCCAACAGCATGTGACGTAAAAGTAAGAAAGCTAGAACCTCACGAGCAGAAAAGGTGATTTAATTGATGAAAACCTAATATTCAAACATATGCGTCAACATTCCCAAGCTTTTTTTTCTCTTCAACGTTTTGGGACCATCCTCTATTTGTTTTACGGGACCATTTTATATTGAAAGGTCCTGCTTGTAATCGATTTTTTTCTTGACATTAATAACTTGGACATTTACAGCTGTGCTCTTCAGGAGAAAGGCTGTACAGTGTACACTTTATTCAAAGGGACTGAGCACACAATAAGGACTCACCGTTATTTCCCCTTTCTTGCACTTGCGTTTAAGGGAAATTCAAGGCAACCATGGAAGTTTGTAAAGGTCGTTTACTTGGTATCTCCGTCGCTGTTGCTCATGGATTTTTCTCAGGATCGTTGAACATTTTGCTAAAATTTCTCATCACGACTTATAACTTCAACTACCTCACTCTCATCCAGTGCCTCACCAGCACATTGGCGGCGATTACACTTGAGATATTAAGGAGACTGGGAAAAGTAGACATTCCCCCGTTCAGCCTTCAACTAGCCAAAGTCTTCGGAAGTGTTTGTATTCTGTCCACATTACAGTCCACTCTAACTCTTTGGTCTCTCAAAGGACTGAGTCTACCCATGTATGTGGTTTTCAAACGGTGTCTACCGTTGGCCACCCTGGGCATCGGCGTGTGCATCCTGAAGAACGGTAACCCGTCGGTGGGGGTCATAACGGCGGTGCTCATCACTACTGGAGGAGCAGCTTTAGCTGGTAAAATTACACGTATTATTATATTCTACTTATACATCAAGTGAAGTAGGAACGAAACATTATGATTTATTCTAAATTGCCTATCAATATGGTGCGTATTACGCAGTATATTGTGGTGAGTGTATGGGCTTCAAACTACTGCATACAAGCAATAATCCATCCTAGAATAATATTACAAATACACTAGCGGGCCCATTAGGCACAGACGTCATTTCAAGGTTTAGTTTTGATTTACACCTGGTTGAGCTCAAGTAATGTGAGTTCAAGTAAAACATAAGTCACCATGATGTTGGATTTAGGTATAATACACATTTTCGAAATTCCCTAATATTGATTACTTTTTGCAAATCCAATCCGTTTTCCACTTGATTCAATGTCAACACATATGTATATTGTTTTTTTAAATGACGTGGAAACAATGTTGATTCAACCAGTTTTTGCCCACTGGGGGATTACAAAAAAAAATAAAAAGTGATTACTGTTTTCTAGAAAGGTCCCATTGTAAAGTATACAGATGCAACAGTTCTGAATGTTGCTGATACTGTGAGGAAAGTTCAACACCATGCTCTGTCCCCATTATACCATCATATGGATAGGATGTGTGTTAAAGATGTGTCTCCACACTACTTTATAATAACTTTCAGAGCCATTACATCCGCACAGTAAATTGGCCAGTGTTACCTAGTGCTGATTTTTCAGTGTAACATTTCTAGAGTTGATTCAAGAGTTAAATTAAGTCTGTAGAGTTGGACTTATCGCACCCGTTACTGAGATGGTTGTTCCAGTTTAAATGGTTTAGGTAGTCTCATTGAGCAATCTTCCTTACCTTGGCAGTCATTCTGAATGCAGATTTCGGGTGATTTGAAGTTCAAATTGAATCAGCCACTCTGGATAGATTGCAATAGGAATTACATATCACTTTGCAAGCCAGTATAAACTTGCCTGATTTGGCCTCCAAACAAGGAGTTTCAGACCACTGGAAAGGCACACTGGGAAATATGCAAGTAAGGCTTTACACCAGGGTTCTTCAATTCCGGTCCTGGAGGGCCGAAACACCTCTGTTTTTCATCCTCTCCTTCTAATCAGGGGCTAATTCAGACCTGGGACACCAGGTGAGTGCAATTAACTACCAGGTAGAAATAAAAAACAGAAGTGTTTCGGCCCTCCAGGACCGGAATTGAAGAACCCTGCTTTACACCCTACAGTGTTAAAGCAACACCCCAAAACAAGTTACTGCAACACTACAGGGGTTAATTCTCTAACACTGAGAAAGTGTAACAGCATTAGCTCTAAGCAAAGTGTTAATAAAAGCGTGGACCCATATAGACTGAAAAAGTGTTACATTTAACACTATCAGAGAGCTGATTAAACACTGGATAATTTTTTGTGTGGATACCTTACAATAGGGAAGTTTCGAGAAACTTTACTGTTCTCTCACCACTGCTGTTGTTATTGTGACACGGTGTCTGTGTTTACTCAGGGTCTGGTGACGTGATGGGTGACCCGTATGGCTACGTGACGGGCGTCCTGGCTGTGATCATCCACGCCTCCTACCTGGTCCTGATCCAGAAGACCAGCATAGACAGTGAATATGGCCCCCTCACAGCGCAGTACTCCATCGCCATCATGGCTTCCCCAGTTCTCTTAATCTGCTCCATAGTCAGCATGGACTCCATCAACATGTGGAGCTACACAGGCTGGAGTAACCCCTTCATCTCTGGCATCTTCTCCATCTGCATCCTCATCGGCTGTGCCATGAACTTCACCACGCTGCAATGCACCTACATCAACTCGGCCGTCACCACCAGCTTCGTGGGCGTGGTGAAGAGCATCGCCACCATCACAGTGGGCATGCTGGCCTTTAGCGATGTGGAGCCCACAAGGCTGTTTGTGGCCGGCGTGGTGGTCAACACGGTGGGTTCCATCACCTACTGTATCGTCAAGTACTTTGAGACCAGGAGGAAGACCCTCTACCAGGACCTGGAGGAGCAAAGCAAGGACGATAGCCTGCCTGGACAGCCTTACATCGAGAAGAAGCCACCCAACGGAGACCTGGAGCCCCTGCCCAATGGTCACACAGGGTCCGACGGAGGATCGATCGAAGGATCTTTCCCCACACAGGAGCACCTACTCAATAATCAGAGCCGCAGTGACCTCCCACCTCAAGATACCAGCAACAGCATGGAGTTTGTAGATCTCCAGAGAGAGGCCTTCCATAGCGAGAACCGGGTCAACCAGGCCAACCAGTCTGTGAGTGACAGTTACGTGGGGGTGTGGAGGTCCATCCGTAACCTGCAGTTCTTGAAGAAAGACACCTTAATAGATCATATGGAGGTGCAGAGCCCTTGATGGGGAATCTCTGTTTTCAAAGGGTGCATGTTTTGTCAGTCATTTATGATTGTATCTTTTTTCTGTTTGTTTGTAAGACTGCGTTGACATTGCGCACTGATGAATGTTTTGAGATCCGTTTTTTTCTGGCGACATGCTCTTATGGAAGCAAAAAAATATTTTTAAGAAGAAATAATATACTGACTATTCATAAAAAACATTTACGTTTAAATGTTTTGTATTGATTTTATCAGTCATATTAATAACAGGTGAATAATTGATAGTAAATCGGGTAAGGTTGAAATTGATATGTGATGACATGTTATAGAAATATACATTATTTTATTTGCACGTAATGTTACTGCCTGTCCAGATTCTGTATGGTCCATGAATTGTGATATTTGGCAAGTGAAGAGCAATAGCAACTTCCATTTGCATGTACAATGCAAAGTCAATTTAAACAATTTTTATGAAACTGTTCCACTGTGATGTTGGCCTCTTCTTTATGATAAAACCATTAGAGTGAAATGCATGGTAATTGTTTTAGCCATATTGTCTTTCCATTGAGAAATATTTTTAGAATTCCCAACAATAGATAGCTGTTGTGATAAGGTTCACTTAACATCAACACAATATAGGCTTACTGAAAGCTTCTCCCAGGGGCAGATAGATATGATTGTATTTGTGAGGAGAACATTATGAGCAGACCACATAGATCCTTAATGTCAACATTAGATTGGAAAGATAATGACTTCTGTCTCTACAGAACACATCACTTCTCTTATTGGCTCATTGGTCAAAGTAAACCACAACAATTCCCATAGAGAAGGTCTCAGCTGTTGAAGAAAACGCAGCTATTTCACATTACACCCAAGAAGGATTCCTGTGTCGTGATTCAAAGTAATACTGTATACATATCTGAAAGCTAATGCATTTTCCAGCATGTTTTAGAATATGTCCTTATCTAAATGCATGCAGTGAGAGAATGTGTGTGTCCTTCCAGAGTACCTGCAGGGAGAGGAGAGGGAGACACGTGAGCAATCTGTCCCCTTACCAACCAGAAAGAGGCCTGCAGTCAGCACTTTAGCTGCAGGAAAATCCATCCCAAAGTGCCTTTGAAATTCTTCAGTGGGACTCTGAAAGTGCAGATAGACCAGGAACTCTGAGTTTTGATAACAGAAGACTTCAATAAACAGGAACAGAAAAAATAACTGGACTTGGAAAAGAAAACAAAATAGGGGATTCTGATTGAGAAAGAGGAATTTTATCACATCCTCTCATTTTGGGGGGAAATAGAAATTAATTCAGACAAATGTACAGGAAAGGAAACACCATGCACACATCTGAGTGGTTTTTAAATTAAACAATATTCAAGATTGGATCTTATGCTGCATTCCATCCGATATTGTCTACTTTCAATTATGTTATCTAGGTATTTCTCTCTGTAGACCACTGATTGTAGAATCAATCACAGAGTGATATTTAAACACCTCATTAACCATATCTGCATTGATGCTCCTAACTCCATACAATCCATACCATACAGCTACACTTTCTAGTTTTGGCCTGCCCATCAACACAGCCTCTCTCTAATCCTCATTTATGTGACAGGCAAAAGGTACTTTAATAAAAATGTAATCTGTTTTGGAGACGTTAATTTCCATTTCCCATTTTTGCTAGCAAAAAGTTTACTGGAATTAGCAAGTATTTGACCAAGAAATGCCATGGTATCATGGAAATTACACAGTAATAACCTGTCATATAAATGTCAAATGAGAGATACAATGTAGGACGAAGATATTAGTTCTACTTCATACCTTTCATACCGTAAATATGGTTGAAAGTATGGTTATATCACTCGCGGTCCGCGCGGTCGAGTAATAATAACAAAGTCACGCCGGTAACGTGACAGCGTGGGAGGATGTGCCCGCGGTTCATATAAAACCACAGATATAACAATGAGACAGATATTTGAGACAGATATGCGCCAGCACCGGAGCCGACGTAAACAGGTCCTTCAGTCTCCCAAAGGCCCTGTCCGCCTCAGCTGACCACTGCAGGCGCACCGGACCCCCTTTCAGAAGAGACGTGATGGGAGCTGACACCTGTCCAAAACCCCGGATAAACCTCCGGTAGTAATTCGCAAAGCCCAAGAACTGCTGCACCTCTTTGACAGTGGTTGGGGTTTGCCAATTACGCACGGCTGACACACGGTCCACCTCCATTCTCACCCCTGACGTGGACAACCGATAACCCAAAAAGGAGACCGACTCCTGGAAAAACAGACATTTCTCTGCCTTGACATACAGGTCGTGCTCCAACAGCCTCCTCAATACACGACGCACCAGGGCTATATGCTCGGCTCGGGTAGACGAGTACACTAGAATGTCATCAATGTACACGACCACCCCTTGCCCCTGCATATCCCGGAAAATCTCATCCACGAAGGATTGGAAGACTGATGGAGCATTCATCAACCCGTATGGCATGACGAGATACTCGAAATGCCCCGACGTGCTACTAAACGCTGTTTTCCATTCGTCGCCCTCCCTAATGCGCACCAAGTTATACGCGCTCCTGAGATCCAGTTTTGTGAAAAACCGCGCTCCGTGCAATGACTCCGTCATGGTCGCAATCAGAGGGAGTGGATAACTGTATTTCACAGTAATCTGATTGAGACCACGGTAATCTATGCACGGGCGCAACCCTCCATCTTTTTTCTTCACAAAAAAGAAGCTCGAGGATGCGGGAGAAGTGGAGGGCCGTATGTATCCCTGTCTCAAAGATTCGGCTATGTAAGTCTCCATAGCTTTTCTCTCCTCTTGAGACAAAGGATACACGTGGCTCTGTGGGAGCGCTGCTCCTGCCTGGAGATCAATCGCACAATCCCCCTGTCTATGAGGAGGCAACTGCGTCGCCCTAGCTTTACTAAACACGATAGCCAAATCCCCATATTCAGGCGGAATGTGCAGTGCGGGCACTTGGTTTGGACTTTCCACCGAAGTCGCCCCCACGGAAACACCCAGACATCGCCCCTCACACTGAGCAGACCACCCATTGAGAGCTCTCTGTTGCCACGAAATGGCAGGGTTATGGGTACTTAACCAGGGAATTCCCAGCACCACCGGGTACGCAGGAGAGTCGATCAGATATAGCTGTATAGTCTCCTCATGACCCCCCTGCGCACACATCCTAAGTGGCGCTGTGATTTCCCTAATCAACCCCGACCCCAACGGGCGGCTATCTAAAGCATGAACGGGAAAAGGCTTGTCAACAGGCAGGAGAGGAATCCCTAAATCTAAACAAAACTTCCGATCAACAAAATTCCCAGCTGCGCCTGAATCTACTAGCGCCTTATGCTGGGAATGAGGTGCAACCTGTGGAAAACAAACAGGTATACAAAAGTGCACAACAGAGAGCTCTGGGTAAGTGGGGCGTCTACTCACCTGGGAAGGCTCCCCAGTGCGTGGCCTGTTGTCTCCTCCCTCTGGGAACCCTCCCCAGCACCTGGCCGAAGTGTGCCCTCCACGACCGCAATTGGTGCAGGGGACAGGCCCCCTCGGGCTCCTCCTCCTCCTTTCTCAAGCGCCAGCACCCCCGAGCTCCATAGGGCTCGGCTCGGAGGTGCTGGAGGGTGGAATGGACGGACCCCACTCGGGACGTCCACGGGTGGCCAGCAGGGTGTCCAGACGGATGGACATGTCGACCAACTGGTCGAAGGTGAAATTGGTGTCCCTGCAGGCCAACTCACGTTGAACGTCCTCCCGTAGGCTACATCGAAAATGGTCGATGAGGGCCCGTTCATTCCACCCTGCGTCTGCCGCTAGAGTCCGGAACTCCAGTGCGAACGCCTGTGCGCTCCTCCTCCCCTGTCTTTGGTAGAATAGACGCTCCCCCGCCGCTTTGCCCTCATGTGGATGGTCGAACACGGCCTTGAAGCGACGGGAGAACTCTGCGTAGGAGATGGTGGTGGCGTCTATCCTCCTCCACTCGGCGTTGGCCCATTCCAACGCCTTGCCCGTGAGACAGGAGATGAGGGCGGAAACGCTCTCGTGTCCCGAGGGCACCGGGTGTACAGTGGCCAGGTAGAGCTCCACCTGCAGGAGGAACCCCTGACACCCAGCAGCTGTGCCGTCATACGCCCTCGGGAGCGAGAGCCGAATCCCACTGGGTTCCGGACCTGGGACTGGTGGACCGGCCGATGGGGGTGGCAAGGTAGGTGGAGGTGTGGGTACCCCTCTGGACTCCCATCGGTGCAGGGTGTTGATGACATCCTGTAGAGCGGTCCCCAGTTGTCTGATCTGGTCATCCTGGCCGCGGACATGCTCCTCCAGCGACTCAGGTATGGCTGTTGCTCCTGCTGATTCCATTATAGATGGTGTGTGATTCTGTCACGGGTGCTGAAGGTGGGTGTGGTGCAGGAATCAAGCGCAGGATGCAGAAACTAAGTCCAAAAGACTTTAGTGAAATATTCACGTAGTACACGAGCCCAACAAGCCCGGAGGCGAAATAAAGGCGCACACAGGCGTCAAACAAAAGGCGCACCAACATGTGCGAAAAACCTCTCCATACAACGGAGGGAAACACGTAGCACAGAACACCAAACAGAAGCGTAATCACACACAACACCTGACACACACAACGAGAACTAAATAGGACACTAATGAAGACTAACTAGAAACAGGTGTACAACATCAAGACAAAACCAAACGAACATGAAACATAGATCGGTGGCAGCTAGTACTCCGGGGACGACGACCGCCGAAACCTGCCCGAGCAAGGAGGAGGAGCAGCCTCGGCCGAAACCGTGACAATAGCCCTGGACTGTTCAGTGTTGTGTTGTGTGTGATTGTTAGTGTCATGTCCTGTACTCGCTCTTTGTTGTTCTCTTGCTCAGTGTTAAGTAAACCTTTACATTGTTGATTCCTGCGTCCTGCCTCTTCGTATCCTCAGTACTCGTCACAGAATTATACACCTATCACGAAGATGGATGCAGCACGTAATCCTCCTGGAGTTCCCCAGCGCCTTGACCAGCACCAACAGCAGATTGCCCAGCTGAACGCCGCCATGCAGGAAGTGCTCCAAACGCTGCATAAACTGACCATCGCTCCGGTTCCACCTCAGGGAGCGGCGAGTGCACCCAGTCCACCTCCTCCCGTGCTATCACCAACGTATGAGGTACCCCTCGCCCTGCCGGAGCGCTATGACGAGAAAACAATGAAATGTAGAGGCTTCCTGCTACAGGTTTCACTGTATCTGGCATGTCAGCGTGGGGCATCAACAACGGACCAAGCCAGGATAGCGCTGGTGATTTTGCTACTGAAGGGGAAGGTGCTGGATTGGGCCACGGCAGTCTGGAAAGGAGGTGAGGCCGCGACGCTTCCCTACTCCACCTTCCTCACTCGGTTCAGGGCGGTGTTCGTTCACCCACGGAGGGAAAGGACTGGGGTGAGCGTCTCCCCTGGCTACAACAGGGAGAGGAGGCCGCGTTCGGGTACGCCCTGAGCTTTCGCACGGTGGCGGCGTCTTCTGGCTGGAATGAGCGTGCTCTGTGCACGGCCTTTAGGAGAGGCTTACGGGAGGACATCATGACGGAACTCGCATGTCGGGACGACGAGATGGACCTTGATACCCTCATCGCCACGTCCATTCGTCTTGACGACATGTTGAAAGACCGACGGCGTTCCCAACACCACCCGGAGCCTCGACGCTCACCCCATCTGAGCTATGGAAGCCGCCCTGCCTCCAAGTCCTCACCCATGGAGGTGGGCTACACCCCCTACACCACCACGGACCACAGATCTCCTGGTGGCTTCCTATCTAGGCGGTATGACTCCCATCGCCGCTCCGTGAGTGTTCCGTCATCACCTGTCACCAAATCATTGTTTTTAGTTCCCCTAACGGTGAATGGTTCTTCCTTCTCTTCGCTTTCCACGGCAATGATAGATTCCGGATCAGCAGGGAACCTTATCGATAGGGAGCTGGTCTCTGAATGGGGGTTGCCCACCGTGCCACTGCCTTCTCCGCTACACGTCACCTCGCTGGACAATAAACCACTTGAATCAGGTACGATTACTCACGTCACTCTCCCCATCATCATCACCATTCCCACACTACCGGAGCACCACAAGGAGCTGTCCTTACACGTCATCACGTCACCCCTTCACCGGATCATCTTGGGATTGCCCTGGTTTAGACTACACAACCCCACCATCAATTGGATCACCAAGAGGATCACAGCCTGGTCCCACTCATGCCGGAGGACCTGCCTGCCGGTGGTTTGTTGTTCCACGTCAGTGGAGAGTCCGGAGTCCACCCTCCAGCCCAACATTCCACTTGAGTATGCAGATCTCTCCGACATCTTCTCTGCCTCCAAGGCTAAGTGTCTCCCTCCTCACAGGCCCTGGGACTGCGCCATTGACCTGCTGGAGGGACAACACCCCCCGAAGAGTCGCATTTACTCCCTCTCCATAGCGGAGACTGAGGCCATGGAGAAGTATGTCGCGGAGACCCTGAAACAGGGGTTCATCAGATGCTCTACCTCTCCTGCCTCCGCCAGCTTCTTCTTCGTGGCCAAAAAAGACGGAGGACTGAGGCCGTGCATTGACTACCGAGGGCTGAACGCAGTCCCCACAAAGTACTGGTACCCCCTCCCTCGAACAGCTGCGAGGGGCCCGGTACTTTGCCAAGTTGGACCTGAGGAGTGCCTACAACCTGATCCGAATCCGGGAAGGAGACGACTGGAAGACTGCATTCAGCACTACCTCAGGCCACTATGAATACTGCGTCATGCCCTACGGCCTCACCAACGCACCTTCCGTGTTCCAGTCCTTCGTCAATGACGTGTTCCGAGACATGCTGAGTAGACAGGTGGTGATGTACATCGACGATATCCTGATCTACTTGGCTACGTTCGAGGAGCACGTCAGGGACGTCCGAGCGGTCCTACTCCGCCTCCGGGAACACAGCCTGTTGGTGAAGGGGGAGGAATGCGAATACCACCAACAGGCCATCTCCTTCCTGGGATACAGGATCAGTCCTCAGGGGGTGTTCATGGAAAGAGTGAAAACGGACGCCGTCAGGTCATAGCCAGTCCCCACCACCATCAAGGGCCTACAGAGCTTCCTGGGCTTTGCAAATTTCTACCGGCGTTTCATCAGGTCCTTCAACTCCATAGCCGCCCCGCTCACCTCTCTCCTTAAGGGTGGGCCTCAGAAGCTGGCCTGGAACCTTGAGGCTGACGCTGCCTTCAAGAGGCTGAAGGAGAGGTTCACCACAGCGCCCCTCCTAAAACACCCAGATCCAGCTCGTTCTTTCATCCTGGAGGTGGACGCATCTGAGGAGGGCGTGGGTGGGGTCCTCTCCCAGTGGCAAGGTAAGCCAGAGAAAATGTATCCCTGTGCCTTTTTCTCGAAAAAGCTTACCCTCGCAGAGAGGAACTATAGAGTTGGAGACAGGGAGCTGTTGGCGGTGGTCCTCGCTCTGGAGGAATGGAGACACTGGCTGGAGGGCGCAGTCCATGCATTCCGGATTCTCACAGACTACCGGAATTTGGAGCACATACGGGCAGCGAAACGGATGAACTCTCGTCAAGCCAGGTAGGCCCAATTTCTTACTCGCTTTCAGTTTATTCTGTCCTACCGCCCAGGATCCCAGAATGTGAAAGCCTACGCACTCTCCAGGATGCACCATACCGGAGGAAGGAAGGTCCTCTGTGGTCCTCTGTAGCTCAATTGGTAGAGTATGGCGCTTATAACGCCATGGTAGTGGGTTCGATCCCCGGGACCACCCATACGTAAAAATTTATGCACACATGACTGTAAGTCGCTTTGGATAAAAGCGTCTGCTAAATGGCATATTATTATTATTATATTATTATTATATTATATTATTATATTATATTTTGGTGGTCCTATCCTGCCTCCGTCTCTCATCGTGGCACCTGTCGTTTGGGATTTGGACGAAGACATCCGCCTGGCGGCTCAGGAGGACCCAGCACCTGCCAACGCCCCTCCGGGGCGCGTGTATGTACCCACCAGGGTCCGTGACCGCCTGCTGATCTGGGGAAACACCATCCTTATGGCAGGGCACTCCGGTATTACGCGCACCCTACATTCTCTCTCACAAAAATACTGGTGGCCCACCTTGGCTACTGATGTCGCTATATCAACTCCTGTTCCATATTTGCCCAAACTAAGACACCTCGGAACGCCCCGGCAGGCAAACTAGTTCCTCTCCCAGTGCCTCTGCGACCTTGGTCACACCTGTCCATGGACTTTGTCACCGACCTCCCACGTTCTGACGGCTTCACCGCAGTCCTGGTGGTCATGGATCGGTTGTCCTAACTACGCAGTTTTTTGCCACTAACTGGTCTTCCTTCTGCTCTCCAGGTCGCTGAGGTCCTGTTCCAACAGGTCTTCCGGCATTATGGACTTCCGGAGGACATTGTCTCGGACCGTGGCCCCCAATTCACCTCCCGAGTGTGGAAGGCTTTCCTGGAGAAGATCGGGGCCATGGCCAGCCTCACTTCCGGGTATAGGCCTCAGTCGAATGGGCAGGTGGAGCGCATGAATCAGGAGCTGGGGAGGTTTCTTCGTTGCCTCTGTCAGGACCGGCAGGGTGAGTGGGCGAGGTTTCTTCCCTGGGCAGAATATGCCCAGAACTCCCTCGTTCACTCCTCCACGGGGCTCACGCCCTTCCAGTGCGTCCTGGGGTACCATTCGGCCCTGGCCCCTTGGACACCCAGCCAGATCGATGCACCCGCTGTCGATGATTGGTTCCGCAGGGCCGAACAGGTCTGGGACGCCGCCCATGTCCATCTCCAGAGGGTAATTCTTTGGCAGAAGGACCAAGCCGACCGCCACCGCAGTGACGCCCCCGTATTCCAGCCTGGTGATCGTGTCTGGCTGTCCACTAAATACCTCCCTCTACGCCTGCAAGAAACTGAGCCCCCAGTTTGTGGGGCCGTTTAAGGTCCTCTGGCGGATAAATGAGGTATCGTACCACCTTCCCCCTCACTACCATGTCTCACCCACTTTTCATATGTCTCTCCTCAGTCCGGTGGTTTCCGGTCCTCTGGCCCCCGGGGTACAATCAGGTTTAAGAGGGCAGCAACTGAAAATGTTTCATAGGATAAAGTGTGGGTCTTTTTTCTATAATATGTTCTCAGTTATTGGGGGTATTGCTAATCAGGCAATGGTTGTTTTGGTGGTATCTCACAGAGAGGAATGTGTCAATTTTGATTGAAGAGAAGGAGTGTGACGTAGACCCCAAAGGACTGCAGACTACAGGGATGGAGTCCATATACACTATTAACTATAGCAGGACATGATCAGTAAGAATATAAGGTCCTCATTTGGGTACTGGTCACATGAGTTGCAAGAAAGGCTGCCTTTCTGCTGACTTCTAGAGTCTACGTCACACTCCTCTTACACATACAGAGAGAAAAATGACATGGCTGCTGTTTAAATGAACTGTAGAGTACTATTAAAAACAATCAATCAGGGTGAATAACAGGGATAGAGGACATAACCATCAACTATTATCTACAAACTACAATATGTTATAACAACCATTTCACTACTAAATGAACTATAAAACAGGAGACCTTAAGCATAGACCAACATCCATCAGAAACTAGAGTAGAGGTGAGAAAGAGAACAGGAGACCATCAGCATAGACCCAACTCCAGCAGATGATGCCAAATGTAGTTCAGGTGGTCTGCGGGATGTTCAGGTGGCAGAAGAAGGTGTCCTCAGGCTCACGAGCATCTAAAGGACTTCTTAAAACTTCTATGTCGTGTGTAGAGGAATAAGAGAACAAGGATTGAGAATACAACCATAAACTTTAAACTAAACACTGGCCTATATACACAATGGCTGGGGGTCCCAGAGAAGAGGTTAAAAAACAACTGGTGATGTAGATTCCCAGAAACTGCAGAGGCCTCTTCTGCTCCTGGAAAGGGTAGAAGCTGATCTTGCAGGGCTTGAGAGAGAGAAGAGAGAGAGAGAGAGAGAGAGTCAGTCATGTTTCCATAAAATGGAAAACAAAGCCTGTAATTACACAATTTTATGTGAATTCAAAACATGTGAGATCAAACATTACACACTTTTGCAATTACTCAGGAGGAAGATATGGCTGAGAAACATCAGGCGTAGGGACATCAGTCTGCAGAAGTCCTTCGAGGACCTGAAGAAAGGGGGTTATGCTATGTGCGAGGAGCACTTTGAAGAGTGTTTTATTCTGATTAAGGTACAGCTACTATCTTTGTCAATAAAAATAAATGTCAGTAATATGATACTTTTCTGGTAAAAATGTCTCTTTCAACAGGGTTCCCGGAAGACACTGTCCTCTGAGGCAGTACCTACCAGAATAAATTGCAGGAATACACCCCCTCAATCTGCAACAGATGCACAGCGTAGTAGAAAAAGAAGTAAGCCAACTACAAAGTTCGTAGCAATTAAAGATGCATCGTTATTGTTTTATATCAATACCGCAGGTTTAAAGTCTTGACTTGTCTATTTTTTAAGGAGAGGACAGGGAAGCAGATGTTGGAGTTTTAGGTGAGAAAGACAGAGAGAACAAGAGAGTTAAGGAGATTGTAGACCCAGCTCCAACAGAGGAAGCAGCAGATGCTGAATTTAGTTCAGGTGGTCTGCCGGTGGTCTGTCAGGTGACAGAGGTGGCAGGAGACATCATCACAAGCATACAGGAGGAGGCTCAGGTGACAGAGGTGGCAGAAGGAAGCGTCCTCACGAGAATACAGGAAGTTCAGGTGTCAAAGGAAGCAGCATGTAGCACAGGTGTCATGCAGGAGGAGGCCATCATCCAATTGAAGGAGGTCTATAGTATAATATTAATACACCCACAGTGATTAGTTGCACACACATTGAAACAAAAATATCACAAAGTTAATCACAGGAAGAGGCTCAGGTGACAGAATACAGAATACAGTTCCTGGAAAATAAGCTGTCAAAATCACAAAAAAACAACAGGCAAAGCAGGCAAGACTAAAAGCCATCAAAACCAAGTACGTCGTCATCTTATAGATTGGAATAACACACATTTTGACTTCTAATAGACAACATTAGGATTGATTATACAATTATATGGTGATTTCGTCATGCATCTATCCTCTTTATAATTTGTAGAACAAAACAAGATCCAATGTTGGAGGCCATGGAGTCACTACCTCCACATCTAAAGGACTTCTTCAAACAAAAGTGCAGTGTGCAGAGAAATAAGAGAGGGCGGAGGTTCTCTGTGGAGATGAAACAACATGGAATACAGCTATACCACCACAGTCCTTCCACTTACAGATTTATGCAGAAAAAAAGTATCCTGCCATCCCTAAGTACCCTCCATCGCTACCTTGCCCGCACCATTGGTTTATTTTCTGTAAGAATAAATATGGCATTTTGCTCTTACAAGAGGATTAATTTGTTAGACTGCATGTTTTCAGAAATTATCTACATTTACATTTTACATTTTAGTCATTTAGCAGACGCTCTTATCCAGAGCGACTTACAGGAGCAATTAGGGTTAAGTGCCTTGCTCAAGGGCACATTAACGTCATTTAGCAGACGCTCTTAGCCAGAGCGACTCACAAATTGGTGCGTTCACCCTATAGCCAGTGGGATAACCACTTTACAATTTGGGGGGGGGGGGGGGTTAGAAGGATTACTTTATCCTATCCCAGGTATTCCTTAAAGAGGTGGGGTTTCAAATGTCTCCGGAAGGTGGTGAGTGACTCCGCTGTCCTGGCGTCGTGAGGGAGCTTGTTCCACCATTGGGGTGCCAGAGCAGCGAACAGTTTTGACTGGGCTGAGCGGGAGCTATGCTTCCGCAGAGGAAGGGGAGCCAGCAGGCCAGAGGTGGATGAACGCAATGCCCTCGTTTGGGTGTAGGGACTGATCAGAGCCTGAAGGTACAGAGGTGCCGTTCCCCTCACTGCTCCATAGGCAAGCACCATGGTCTTGTAGCGGATGCTAAAAGATGGTATTAATTCTTATTTTATTTTGAAGCCCGGATTCCTCGACTCTGTCATCGAGAAGATGGAACTCCTGGTCAGAAATATGACCACAAACAAAAGAAATGATGAAATAGCAATAAAAAACATATGGGATGCTATCAACGAAAGGGATGCTATCAACGGCTTAACCATCAAGGGCGATGTTTCGAATCAGGCAATGGTTTTCATGGTTAGGAGTGTCACATTGAAATGTAAACAGATAATTATGTGACTGAGCTATCAGACAACTACATGACTACTGTTTAGCTTTCCTAAAATTCCATTCCCCAATAAGACACTTAATTTACTTACCCCTGCCTTGTTTATGTCTCCCACGCAGGCATTTGGCTATTTCCTGGCTAAATCGGCAACGCCAGCCTAAGAGACTGCTGACATTGTGGCTGAGGCAATAAAGAGACTACAAAGCATAGGACTGACTGTAAGTAACAATGTCAATATACAATAGTCCAGTTTCATCACTACTATATATTTGGAAATTTACAGTAATTACTTTAAATGCAACAGGTCATCAAGTTGGGATGTGACCAGTCACCCTATAATATGAAGTCCATGAAATTCCTTGGAGCAAGTCTAAATGCTGAGGACCACACTGACGGGCCACACTGCGTCACAGTTGAAGACGATAAAATCAGTGCGGAACAACTTCATGCATCATGGGATGAAGGTAGATTCAAAGATGTTATAATTACAATTGAATGGAAAATATAAACTTTTAACAATAAAAATGTACTAATGTCATTCCTTTTAACTCACCAGTTCGGAGATTATGAAATCCTTTGGGACCATCTGGTGTTGTTTTACAAGATGGACAAAAGACACCCAATCAGGATGGCACAAAAGCTGACAGACAAACACATTAAATCTGCCACCCTTCACAAACATGCGAGTGAAGCTGGCAACACAGGTGTTTAGCCACACTGTCTCTGCAGGTAAAGAAGAACATTAACATAAAAATCTGCAAATATCATTTACAAATTCATACACTTTATACATTCAAGACACTACACTAACCTGTTATTGCTTGAAAATACTGTACTACCACATAATTATGCCAGTATTAATAAATGTTGGCATGAAAAGATGGAACATCAGAAAACATAATGTAGTAAAAATGTAGTAGTACTAACGAATGCATTACTTACTCAAGGAATGCAAACTATGATGCAGCTAGGCAAACTGCCTAAGGAGGTGGAATGCACATCCCATTTCCTGAAAGTTGTTTGACGTTCTGAACTCAATGTATGTTCAAACAAATGTAAATGCAATCAGTATAGGGTGTATTACACAGTTGAAAACCTTGCACATAGAAATCACTATCAAACTAACACACGCTTTTTCCTTCTAGATCTTGCTGGGATAGAAATCCATGAAGGAGGGCTCTCAGACAAGAGAACAGCTTAAAGCTGGATTTAGTTCTGGAAGCAATACGATGGATTGACACATGGAAATGTTAGTAAATTGATTTAAACGAATACATTAAATATGCCATGCTTCTTCCACCTCAAACTAGACTAGGACCCACTGACTGACACGCTTTGCAGAAACCAAGATTATATTACTCCTGTAATGCAGGACTATTTGGACTCCCATTCTGACCACTAGACACACTATTTGAGCAATGGAGGCTGCTGAGGGGAGGACGGCTCATAATAATGGCTGGAACGGCGCAAATGGAATGGCATCAAACACATGGAAACCATGTGTTTAATGTATTTGATACCATTCCACCTATTTCGCGCCAACCATTACCACGAGCCCGTCCTCCCCAATTAAGGTGCCACCAACCTCCTGTGTATTTGACACAGTATAATACATCCAAAACAGGATCATAAAAAATATTCATCCATTTATTTTTAGGTCCGGAACTACTCCACCATGCCAGCGAGGCTTCAAACTAACCCTATGGAGTGTCCTAAAAAGAATGAATGAAGCAGAGGAAAATGCTTTAAAATGTCTGTGCACAGTCAAACTTAATCAGGACAGCTTAGAGGTCAATTGTAAATTGTAATGTAATAGCATGTTTGTTTATGTAGGGTAATCATGAGTCTTACATTGAATTAGAGGTCCCAAACCCAACCGCAGTCCAATACAATGTAGGCTAACGCATACAAAGCAGAAATAATAATAATAATATGCCATTTAGCAGACGCTTTTATCCAAAGCGACTTACAGTCATGCGTGCATACATTTTTGTGTATGGGTGGTCCCGGGGATCGAACCCACTACCTTGGCGTTACAAGCGCCATGCTCTACCAGCTGAGCTACAGAGGACGACCGTTTCCAAATAATCTTTGGGACAACAAACAAATGTTCATCCCAAGGTAGTCTGTCTGACCGCTCGCTCCGACCCGCAGCATGAAAGATGCTGACTGCGCCGCAATGATCTCTGTTGGGACTTTCGGCCCTCTACATTGAATCATTCACCCATTGGGCTAGTTGTTGTTGGTGCTCAGTCTCCAATGTTCTCTGCCATGTTTTCTTGGGCCTTCCTCTTCGGCCTTCCTCTCCTATATTCTCCTTCAGATGACAACATTAAAGGAAATAAGGAGATGAAAGATCAGAGGGTATTTCAAACGTTTATCCGAATGTTTCCGTTGTATTTTTTTCTAGAATCTGTTCTCAGTTATTAGTGGGAAAGATGGGCGCAGATTCATCCCCTCTGCCAAATAGTTTTCTGCTGCACTTAAAAGTGCTTCAATTGCAAACATCCTCACCTGTGCAAGTAACACAAACTGCCAGACCGATCCAGATGACAACCTACTACTCCACGGCAAAGACACCACTTCTCCTACCCCTCTAGCTTCCGGCCCTAGTCCCGATGATGCAGGCGAGCTTAGAGAATCCTCCACCGATCATCGCCAGTTGCATCTTCCCACTGCTACAGACAGTGACCTTACAGCAATTACAACAGTAAACAACTTCAATATGACACAAACAACTTTAAAAAGAGGTGTTTGTATTACTCACAAATATTATTTCCCCAATACACAGATCAACACTTCCGAAGGGGATGCAGATGGTGATTGTTTGAAGGATGAGATCCTGAGCTATATAAGCGGATGGCTTGCACATGAGGTGCAGAAGAGACAATCCTCCATGACTGCAAGGCAAGCGAGAGGCTGCTGGTCCACATCGGTTCTGAGCATAACTATGCTAAAAGATCTTCTGATCCAACAACCTTTATCAAAAGGAAGCGCTACACTTGTTGTGGAAATACTTTTCAAAGATATCTATCAGACACCGGAGCTTGTGAATTCAGTATAGACTTTATTACAAAGTAACAAGCCGAGCTGGTCCATGGAGCAACTTCCCATTCTGACTCTGAGTTCTCCTTTTATATGGTTTCATTCTTACACAACATACTGTCATGATTTAACTGGATTTGAACCCAAATGCAGACAACTACACCGAGCCAGAGAAGGTTTAACAGGTTTATTTACAAAGTTCAATTTGTCCAGGTTTCCAATAATAGGGGAAGAGCAAGTCCAGGTTTACAGGGAGGGTAACAGATCCAGGTTCAGAGCAGGTGTGTACCGTAATGTCCTAGTGTCCGTGGTGAGTCCAAAAGGGAGGTCCGGTAGTGGAAAGCAGGATGGTGGTGGCAGGATGGTAGTGGCACCCACTAAGCTACCTGAGGCAGGTAGCTTAGTGGGTAAGAGCGTTGTGCCAGTAACCGAAAGGTCGCTGGTTCTAATCCCCGAGCCCACTAGGTGAAAAATCTGTCGATGTGCCCTTGAGCAAGGCACTTAACCCTAATTGCTCCTGTAAGTCGCTCTGGATAAGAGCGTCTGCTAAATGACCAATTATTTTATTTATTTATAGGAGTGAAGCGGAGGCAGGAGTCAGGTTCCAATAATCTGTGGCACAGGAGAAAAGTAACTAGAACAGGCCAAAAACACAAAGGGCGAAAACAAGCAGGTTGAGTCAACAGCGAAACTAACATGGTCGTCTTGACTATGATCTGACGATGAGTGGCAAGTTTGACCGGGTCTTTAAGGCTGAGGTGATTATGGTGAATGAGCTGCAGCTGGAACCCTGACTCCCGCACACCAGACTTCACTCCTGCAATCAAGGACAGACAGAGGGGAGGGGGAGAGCAGAGAGAGAGCTACCTAGCAGCAGTAGGCCTAACACATACATAGTCACTCCTCTTTATGTAAATGACTAACGTCTTTTAAGTTCACGCCACTATTGTTTCCAAACTCAAGTTGCTTCTCTCTAGGTGGGGTTTCCCCTCCCCTTCGACTCTTGACACAATTATATTGGTGGCGTGATACTAACAGTTTCATAAAAAATAATATGAGTTCATTACTTAAAGATTACATTACAGGGTGTGCTGATTGTCGTTACTATCCAGGCATGCATCTGGATTACAAAGTGTCAATCATGCCTATTCTGTTTTGCCCTTCTCCTATACAAAAAGGTGTGGTTACAGGTTTCCCTTAAGCCAATAATGATTATGTTATTCCATCTCAACATTTCATCATATACGTACTGGAAAATTACCCATACACTGAGGACGCTAGGCTGATGGAGCCATTTCAACTGCTGATGGTGATGGTAACAAAGATGGAGGACATAATTGACAAAAACCTTAGCAGTCTCTGGGCAAAAACGATCATTGTGTCAGGACTAAGAGTCCTCTTGCTTAGATCTAGTGCCTTTGATTGCATCCTGGAAGACCATGTCGAGCATGCCTGTCCCCTCATCGAAAAAATTATGAAGAAATACACCATGTGTAGAATGCGAGCGCAGCTTAGAAAAATAAATTGTGAAGTTAACGAACCAAAAACCACAGCAAAGTGAAAACTGAAGTGTTTCACCGGATAGTCATTTTTTTGTGTGCCTGGACTTCCCCCCGTCTCACTATCCTGGTGAAGAGAACAAAAACAAACAGAGAAAAGGGGAGTCATACATTCCCTTTATCCCAGGGATCATCAACTAGATTCAGCTGCTTGGCGATTCTTTCTTGAGGGGATGGTTGGGGGGCCGGAATATAATTACAAATAATTTGTAGACTGCAAATTGACTGCAAGAAGCCCGAATAGATATAATGTTTGACTAAAATATAATCATTCAAACCTTGCTTATATTTGTATACGATCACGCATCTCTACTACGCATGGTAATACTTGAACAGATTTCTTGAATAAAAATCACTTGGAGCTGACTTCCTGGTGTTTTACCAGTCTTTTATGTAAAAAAAAACACACACAAAAACACCCATGGGCCAAATTCGGCCCGCGAGTTGGGGGAACCGTGCTATGTCTTCACTGTCACTCAGAAACTAATTCCAATGTCTGCCTGAAAAAAATAAAACGATTGTAAAATAATTTCGGTTCGAACACCTGGTTTTAGCACTTTTGAGGTGTAACAATGCAGTACTGTAGAGAGTACATTAATTCATGCAAACACTGTTTGTCTGTGCTCATCTGTGTTCTAGCTGTTTCTAGCTCTTCGAGTAAACAAATACCTCCTGTGCTCTCTCAGATGTGCGGTCCTGAATGATTAGCTAGCTAAACTAGCTAGCTACTGTTTGCTATTTTTCTGGCACATGCAGAATCTGATTTATTGATCTACAGTAGCTAGCTAAAGTTAATACGCTAATCGCCATTTTGCGGAGAAATATAAAATATACTGTATATATTGAGCTAGCTACTATTTCTCTCTTTTTGCCCATGTGAAATTATAAAAATTATTAAGAGAACAGTAATCGGTTAGCTATAGTGAATAAACTCAATTGTATTTTACCAATACTCAAAAAAAGTATTTGATAAAACCGTACGTCAGACCATGCACTGTCTCTTATTTCTTCTTGTTGACTGCGACGCTACTACTGTTTCTCGGATTGCATCTTCCCCGGTCCCGGTAGGGTAAGCTAAACTCTGTGTTAGTTGTGTGTACTGTCAGTCTGCCACCAACAGCCTGTGACCTGTGGGTCAGAGCGCGAAATTCGCCCTCCAAGGCTGTGTGACAGCTCTCCCCTACCTATCCCTTTTATCAGAGGATATCGGTCTTCCTTGTCTTGTGCTGACTTAGTCCACCAGCTAATGTGTGTGTGTGTGTGTGTTGGCCAATGTACTCCGGTGCTAACCTTGTTAAGATATCCTCCACTGCTGTGCTCGTTATCGAGGCCACTGGGTCACTTCCCTAGATAAACGCGTCTTGGAAGGTTGTTAGCCTACCAGCTATAAGACGTGAGATTTGAATTGCCTCCCCTAGGCATCCCTCTCCCCTGGTATTACTAGCATGCTACAAGCTAGCTAGTTAGCTAGTTTACCAACTCAACCTAGCTGCCACTGTGTGTCGTCAGCTAGCTTACCAACTTCACCTAGCTGCCACTGTGTGTCGTCAGCTAGCTTACCAACTTCACCTAGCTGCCACTGTGTGTTGTCAGCTAGCTTACCAACTTCACCTAGCTGCCACTGTGTGTCGTCAGCTAGCTTACCAACTTCACCTAGCTGCCACTGTGTGTCGTCAGCTAGCTTACCAACTTCACCTAGCTGCCACTGTGTGTTGTCAGCTAGCTTACCAACTTCACCTAGCTGCCACTGTGTGTCGTCAGCTAGCTTACCAACTTCACCTAGCTGCCACTGTGTGTCGTCAGCTAGCTTACCAACTTCACCTAGCTGCCACTGTGTGTCGTCAGCTAGCTTACCAACTTCACCTAGCTGCCACTGTGTGTCGTCAGCTAGCTTACCAACTTCACCTAGCTGCCACTGTGTGTCGTCAGCTAGCTTACCAACTTCACCTAGCTGCCACTGTGTGTCGTCAGCTAGCTTACCAACTTCACCTAGCTGCCACTGTGTGTTGTCAGTTTGGCATACAAAACGACGGCCAATCGTGTGTGTTTCGCATAAATAAGCCTACGTTTAAACATGATATCTCCTGCTCCAGCCCTGTGGTCATAGCTCACCCAAAATTAACTCCCGACAGATTATAATAGCTCTCTACCTTTACTGTGTTTTGTGGTAGACAGTTTACCTAGCCCTGAATCACTTTCTGCCGGTTCTCAAACACAAACATGTCCTGATACGATCAGACAATACATCGACAGTGTTCCACATCAACCATCAAGGGGTAACGAGGTCTGTACGGTCCTTACAAGTGGCCCAACAACTGCTGACATGGGCCCTACTACATGGGCCCTGGCCAGCGAGACCCTGGTTTCCAACCCTCCTCAGTCTTCTGGAGGAAGAACCATGGCAGCTCCCTCACAGACAGGACCTGCTCTCGCAGTTGGATGTCAGGATATGGCATCCCAGCCCAGACCAACTACAATTATGGGTGAGGCCTCTGAAGAGCCCGACCCTCTACTGATCGGCTGCGATCCTGCTATTATCGAGACGTTACAGAACACCAGAGCCCCATTGACCAGGAGGATGTATGCTGGTCGCTGGAAGCTGTTTACCGAATGGTGCTCTACCAGGGTGGAGGAAACGGTGTCCTGCTCTGTACCTGTTATACTGAGCTTCCTTCAGAAACTATTGGACTCAGGTCGCTCTGCCTCAGCCATTTTGGCGAACCATTTATGCATCAATGGAAAATTGGCAGGGGCCCACTACCTCATCTGCCAATTCTTACAAGGTGTCCGCCGGCTGCATCCCCCCATTGCTGTCTGCATCCCACCATTGCCATCTGTGCAGCATCCTGGGATCTGCCACTAGTATTGGAGGCTTTGACGAAACCTCCCTTCGAGCACCGGACATAAAATGGTTATCACTGAAAATGGCTTTCCTCTTGGCTATTTCATCAGCGAAACCTGTGAGTGAGCTCCACGCGCTCTCTATGAGTCCTGTCTGCCTACGGTGGGAGGCAGACGACCTAGGTGTGATCTTATGGCCCAATCCAGCCTTTTTGCCTAAGGTTTTATCATCCCTTCACATCAATCAAGCCATCGAACTGGCGGCCTACTGCCCCCCTCCTTTCCAGAATGCAGAGGAGAAGCGAGCAAATCTCCTGTGTCCAGTCCGTTCCCTCAAACGCTACGTGCAAGCCTCGGAGCATGACAGGAAGTCAGACCAGCTGTTTCTGTGCTTCGGTGGGAAGTCAAAAGGCCTTGCATTGTCCAAGCAGAGGCTTTCACACTGGGTTGTGGATATCATCGCTCAGGCCTACAAGGGTGTAGAGCTCAGTGTCCCAGAAGGTGTGATATGTCACCACATCCTGAGCTGCACTGAGAGGCGTCCCCCTGAATGAGATATGCGCAGCTGCTACCTGGTCGTCGCCCTGCAAATTGTTTTTATTTGACATGGTCAACGTCGCATCCCGCCACACCATGGGCTCTGCCATTCTTCCAGTGGCACCGACACATTAATCAGAGGTTGGTAGTGCTATTCCTCGCGACCTTGTAGGTATGAGTCATCCATACTTTCAACCGTACTGACGGTCTGAAAGGTATTAAGTAGAACGGAAGTTATGAATGTAACTATGGTTCTACGAATACCTGGAAGACCGTCAGTACTTTCCTGTCACTCTGAATCTTTTGACGAGAAGATTCTCTGAGACAGTCCGTGGTCTGACGTGCGGTTTTATATGAACCGCGGGGCACGTCCTCCCACGCTGTCACGTCACCAGCGTGACTTTGTTGTTGTTATTATTACTCGACCTGCGCGGACCGCGAGGGATATATTCCATACTTTCAACCGTACTGACGGTATTCCAGGTATTCGTAGAACCATAGTTTCATTCGTAACTTCAGTTTTCGACCCGCGTCCCGCCCCTCTGGAAACTTATTTCTCAAAACTAAGGATCAGAATCACATTCTGCACATGTGTTATTTTACACACACATTCAAGTTGCTCTCTTTACTCTATGCTTTACTCACCCTCTTCTGAACCCTCAACTAATTTCATCGACATGATGATGTAGCTAGCCTATGTCTCTGCCTCATATTTCTGAACAGCTTAAATAAAAACTTGGTGGCGATTTGTACGAATATTCCAAAAACATATATGTGAAGGCTATCTCCGTTGTAACGGATATTGCCATAGCACAAGCAAGAGGCAGTTTACACATTGCATTGGGGGAAAACTATCAGCGTTTTGTGTGATGATGTAATCTTTACAGTTATGCTGCCATATAGCCAAAGTTGCTGATAAAATAACTCTGCCTCCCAATAGCCAATGTATTGCACATTAAATCGCTATTGACTGCATGTCTGTGTCTTGCTTGTTGATATGCTGTGTAGGCTATATACTTAAGTAAAAATACTTTAAAGTACTACTTAAGTTGTTTTTTGGGGTATCTGTACTTTACTATTTATATTTTTGACAACTTTTACTTTTACTCCACTACATTCCTAAAGAAAATAAGGTACTTTTTACTCCCATACATTTTCCCTGACAACCAAAAGGTCTCTTCACAGTCCCCAAGTCCAGAACAGACTATGAGAGGCGCACAGTACTACATAGAGCCATGACTACATGGAACTCTATTCCACATCAGGTAACTGATGCAAGCAGTAGAATCAGATTTAGAAAACAGATAGAAATACACCTTATGGAACAGCGGGGACTGTGAAGCAACACAAACATAGGTGCAGACACATGCAAACACACCCATGATAACATACGCACTATACACACACGTACACATGGATTTTGTGCTGTAGATATGTGGTAGGGGTGTAGGGGCCTGAGGGCACACACTTAGTGTGTTGTGAAATCTGTTATGAATGTATTGTAATGTTTTTACAATTGTATAACTGCCTTAATTTTGGGACCCCAGGAAGAGTAGCTGCTGCCTTGGCAGCAGCTAATGGGGATCCATAATAAATAAAAATAAAAATACTTGTTACATTTTGAATGCTCAGGCAGGACAACAATATGGTCCAATTCACGCACCTATCAATATAAAGTTTTTTCATCTCTACTGCTTCTGATCTGATGGACTCACTAAACACAAATAGTGGGTTTGTAAATTATGTCTGAGTGTTGGAGTGTGCCCCTGTCTGTCCGTAAAAAAAAAAAAAACTAGAAAATTGTGCAGTCTGGTTTGCTTAATATAAGGAATTTGATGTATAGTATTTACTTTAACTTTGTACTTTTACTCAAGTATGACAATTGAGTACTTTTCTACCACTGTACTTAAGTACATTTAAAACCAGATACTTTTAGACTTTTATTCAAGTAGTATTTTACTGGGTGACTTTCACTTTTACTTGAGTAATTTTCTATTAAGGTATCTTTACTTTTACTCAAGTATGACAATTAAGTCCCAGGCTGTGTCGCAGCTGGCCGCGACCGGGAGACCCATGAGGCGGTGTACAATTGGCCCAGCGTTGTCCGGGTTAGGGGAGGATTTGGCTGGCTGGGATGTCCTTGTCCCATCGTGCTCTAGTGACTCCTTGTGGTGGGCCGGGCGCATGCATGCTGACTTCTGTCGCCAGTTGTACAGTGTTTTCTCCGACACATTGGTGCGGCTGGCTTCCGGGTTAAGAGAGCAGTGTGTCAAGAAGCAGTGCAGTTTGGCAGGGTCGTGTTTAGACTTTCGCCTCTCCCGAGTCCGTACGGGAGTTGCAGTGATGGGACAAGACCGTAACTACCAACTGGATATCACGAAAAAGGGGTAAAAAATATACCATCAATATTTTATTTTATTTTTCTCTGTTAAAGTTATATGATTTAGCAGTTAACATTAACGTGAACTAAAAGGTAATGATTAGTTCACCATCATATTTCCATTCACACAAATGGCTCTCAGAACATTAAACATCCCCTCAGGCGTGGACATTTCTATAGAAATTGTTGACGTCGCATTATTAATGGCATGATCACAAAGGTAGTCCTTGATATTCTGTTGAGTATGAATCATAACACTTCTCATCATGTGATTCTGTTGACTCCTACTGGGAATATAATACCAAGTTCTAAGGTGTTCAATCCAGCAACAACAGCCATGATTCAAAGCTACTGTATGACGGCCCTTGTCAGGTTATGAGTCAGCTGCCATTGTCCCCATTCTGTGCTCCAATACCGCACTGTCATATCGGGGACTAGAGCCTACAACCCTCTGATTTACCCTAGGGGTGTTTTATTGCCTAGTCTGGCCTATAGATCATCCATCAGCATTAAGCCTTAAGTGCTTTGTCCATAGCCATCTATTAACCAGTTCTGCTGCAAATATGGATTTCCTTTAAAGAGGAGCACAATGACAGACTGGGATCATGAATCTCTGATATGATCATTCACCAACCATAAAACCTAGTTCCCTATAATGAAAGGGCTTTGGAGCGGCTGTGTGATATATTCAGCTCAGGCGTGTACAGTATATTACCCCATGGGTCAGGCCGGGAGGATGACAGACTTGGAAGCTTGGACTGGTGAAGATTAGCTGAAGGCGCACAAGGCAATTGTGTAGAATTTATGTCTGGTCTCAGCACTGTGTTCAATATCACCCCACTCACCCCTCGTTTGTGCAAAATAAGCACTGTGACTTAAACAGGCAAGTGCTCCTTAGTCTTCCTCAAAAGAGTGTGGCTGGCTGTGAGAGGAGTGTGTGATTGATGGTGTTTGCCGTGGGTGGCCCAATTGGAAGCAGAGCCTACATATTTGAGCTCTGTGTAATTCTGCATTTCCACATTTGCCAGGCTTATGAGATGCAGCAGAGCTTTGCTAAATCGGCTAAATAGGAGCTTCCTAGGTTTTTCTTAAGAAGCATATGAATGATGTTTTCTGCATAAGTAAAATGAATGCTCAAAGAGAAACATACCTTCTTAAGTACAACCTGTTTGAAAATCAAACATTGGGTGTGGACAGAGACAATGAGATAAGCTTGCCCCAAGCGATCACATTTGTACAGAAATGACACTTACAAGAGCATGAAATTGTCTCTCAGAAGTGCACCTTCCAAATCCATATCTTCCAATTCACAGTCAGTACAGATGAAAAGACTGCCAGCCTGGTCTCATAGACTAGACGCAACATAGTAAATCAAACCTGGGACCCTCAAAATTATTTTATTGCGTTACGTTTGGTATGGTTACATAAGACAGATGGTTACTTAAGGCAAAAATGAAAGTAGGGTGGTTGGTCGGGTGTTTAGCAACCCAAAGGTTGTGAGTTCAAATCTCATCACGGACAACTTCAGCATTTTAGCGAATTAGCTACTTTTTAACTACTTACTACTTTTTAGCTACTTTGTAACTACTTAGCATGTTAGCTAACCCTTCCCCTAACCCTAACCCTAACCTTAATCCTTTAACCTAATTCCTAAACTTAACCCTACACTTAACCCTAACACCTAGCCTAGCTAATGTTAGCCACCTAGCTAGAATTTGTAACATATCATACGTTTTGCATATCCGTAACATATTGTACGTTTTGCAAACATTTACATTTTACATTTACATTTACGTCATTTAGCAGACGCTCTTATCCAGAGCGACTTACAAATAGGTGCATTCACCTTATAGCCAGTGGGATAACACAAACGCAACATATTGTATGTTTTGCAAATTCATAACATATAATACGAATTGTAATTCGTAACATGTCATACAAAATGGGTGATGAATATCCACAAATGAATACATACCATACGAAATGTAACATATCATACTAAATGGAGTGTCTCGGATTTACACACAGAATAATACGAAATGCTCTGAGACCAGGTTGACTGCAGATGTTCTGTTATAGGAAAAGAGACCCATCTACTGTACATCTATGATTCTGTTTTTATGATAGAAGATATTAAGTTTTGGTTTCACTTGTAAGCAACAAATTGAGGGTGTTGATGTGTACAGTAGGCCTGCATTACATGTATTTTTTTTATATCAACACTGGGCTAGTGCTAATATTTAAAGTGTTACATTTTCAAGAATGTCTGAATAATGGGGATAAAATACTAACATCCACTCAGCTCCTCTTTTCTTAATCCTGATTGATGCATTTTTGGCGACTAAAAGGTGAGAGTAAGGCCACCCAGTGTAAACAGTACAACACAGTTAGTCATTAATTAGCACCAACCAGACAACATTTATCCTTCCTTTTTTCAGTTCCTCTTTTCAAAAGCTTTCATCACAAAACAGTGTGGCTCGCTTGTGTTATACCTCACAATGAACAAACATTATGCTTCTGGTAGAATGTTCCATGTTTTTTTGATACTGTGTAGAATATATTGTAGGCCTAAATAATTATTTCGTTTTTTTATTGAGAACAACAATCAAGCATCACTTTTGTGCACACAGTGCTGTATGATTTAAAACTATACTCTTGAGTCACTGGCCTTCTGATATAATGGTTGTAAACCCTTGTTTGAACACACAGAGAACCACACATTCACACAATATTTCAAATCTGTTGCCTTCACAGGGCCATAATAAACAAAACTTTATAGCTTGGCCTTTATTTGCTCTTCTTATCATTTTGATAGTCTTACTCTTTACCAAAGATGACAAGATATTTCATAACCAACATGATTTCTTTAGTCTATTTCCTCATGTCCTATCTACTCAGTTCAGTTGAAAATACATGAAGATTCCATGGTACTATGTGGATCTTGGCCCCATCCTCAGCTATGGGTCAAGGCATGGACTATTATTACCAAATAGGTTAGGTTTTACTCCACACAGACGGTCATTTTCCTCATTGAATTACACCTAGTGTGGGTTAATAGTTAATGATGCGCATTGTCATATTAGTATAATCATATCATAATATTATAATTTAACACTAACGACCCTACAGATGGAAGCTGACTGGGTGAGTCCTGTAAAAATACTTCAGTAAAGTGCACATTCTGCACTATAAAGACAAATCTGTTTTTGATGTTAAATATCAAACACCCATTGATTCTCTGAGGCAGATCTTTGTTGACCTTTATGGTTGCCTTTTGGCAACATAAATCAACCAAATCCTTTTTTATGTGGCTTTTTGGAAGAACAAAAAACAAAAGGGCCCGTCTGTTCACCTTCTTATCGGTAGACTTCTTCAAAGAGGTGATCACGAGAATGTTCACATTCATGTGACAGTCAACTGTTAATTAAAAAAATATATATATGGGGGGGGACCATTTCACGCATGCAGGCAGTCACACACAGTCACACACACACCAATAATTACACTGAACAAAAATATAAACGCAACATGTATAGTGCTGGTCCCATGTTTCATGAGCTGAAATAAAAGATCCCAGAAATGTTCCATAAGCACAAAAATATGATTTCTCAAGAATTTTGTACTGAAATTTGTTTACATCCCTGTTAGTGAGCATTTTGTCCTTTAGGTGCCGAGGAGTATTTCTGTCTGTAACAAAGCCCTTTTGTGGGGAAAACCTCATTCTGATTGGCTGGGCCTGGATCCCAAATGGGTGGGCCTATGCCTTACCAGGCCCACCCATGGCTGCTCCCCTGCCCAGTCATGTGAAATCCATAGACTAGAGCCTAATGAATTTATTTAAATTGACTGATTTCCTTATATGAACTGTAACTCAAAATCTTTGAAATTGGTGCATGTTGCGTTTATATTTGTGTTCAGTATAGTTGGAAAATAAAAAGCAACAAACGACAAATGATGAAGTGCTTTTAACAGTCAGGTTACATTGTAAAGTTAATATTACCTCCATGTGCTAGGAGTTTAATCCAAGGCATCTAACCTCACCCTGAATACAGTTAACCCATTTAATCCCTTCGGTCACAATAGTGAGATTTTTTTTTTTTATACTTTAGAAGCTCTAGAGAAGTTAAAGTTGTACTTATCAACAAATAAGTAATATATTATGTGTTATTAAGGTGTCTACTATTATTCAGAGAAGTTTCAAATTATTTCTCAAAATGGTCGCAAGACCACAAGCATAAATCTCCAATGTGTACTTTTACCCCTTTTTCATGATATCCAATTGGTAGTTACAGTCTTGTTCCATCGCTGCAACTCCCCTATGGACTCGGGAGAGGCGAAGGTCGAGAGCCATGCGTCCTCCGAAACACGACCCAGCGCCACTCGGCAGGCCTTCCAATATGTCCTTTTACAAACGAATTTGGCACCAGAAGTCTGTATTCAACAGCTTAAAAAACAAATACATTGTTTAAATTGTTTAAATATTTTATATGTCTACAGGGTCTAGTTTAAATATGTTATTTCATTTTAAATGCATTGAATGCATGGTATAGCGCTCACATTTGTGACCAACGGGAAAAATACAGTGGCTCTAACTTTTTATATATACACTACATGACAAAAAGTATGTGGACACCTGCTTGTCGAACATCTCATTCCAAAATCATGGTCATTAATATGGAGTTGGTCCCCCCTTTGTTGCTATAACAGCCTCCACTCTTCTGGTAAGGCTTTCCACTGCTGCGGGGACTTGCTTCCATTCAGTCACAAGAGCATCAGTGAGGTCGGACACTGATGTTGGGTGATTAGAACTGGCGTTTCAATTAATCCCAAAGGTGTTTGATGGTGTTGAGGTCAGTGCTCTGTGCAAGTCAGTCAAGTTCTTCCACACCGATCTCGACAAACCATTTCTGTATGGACCTCGCTTTGTGCACGGGGGCATTGTCATGCTTGAACAGGAAAGGGCCTTCCCCAAACTGTTGCCACAAAGTTAGAAGCACAGGATCGTCTAGAATGTGGAGCGTTAAGATTTCCCTTCACTGGAACTAAGGGGCCTAGCTTGAACCAAGAAAAACAGCCCCAGACCATTATTCCTCCTCCACCAAACTTTACAGTGACACTATGCATTCTGGCAGGTAGCCTTCTCCTGGCATCCGCCAAACCCAGATTCGTCCGTCCGACTACCAGATGGTGAAGCGTGATTCATTCTGCTTGGCCATGGAATTTTCATGAAGCTCCCGATGAACAGTTATTGTGCTGACGTTCAGAGGTAGTTTGGAACTCGGTAGTGAGTGTTGCAACCGAGGACAGGCGATTTTTACGCGCTACGAGCTTCAGCACTCGCCGGTCCCATTCTTTTGTGGCCTACCACTTCCCGGCTGAGCCCTTGTTTCTCCTAGATGTTTCCACTTCACAATAACAATACTTACAGTTGACCGGGGCAGCTCTAGCAGCGCAGAAATGTTATGGACTGACTTGCTGGAAAGGTGGCATCCTATGACGGTGCCACGTTGAAAGTCACTGAGCTCTTCAGTAAGGCCATTCTACTGCCAATGTTTATCTATGGAGATTGCATGGCTGTGTGCTCGATTTTATACACCTGTCAGCAACGGGTGTGGCTGAAATAGCCTAATCCACTAATTTGAAGGGGTTTCCACATACTTTTGTATGTATAGTGTATTTAATCAGTAGATTGAAGTTGAGTTGAGTTATGAATATACTTGATCAAGATGATCTTACATATGATTTTACCATTACCCATTAGCCTTTACACATATTTCAATCACTGATTTTGACTGTAAAACGTCATATTTCAGAAGGAATTGGCCATATATAGACCCATAATACTGAATTAGTGTAGATCTGGTTTATATTAGTATTGGGACTCGGTCAAAGGTGTAGACCTGGTTTGTAGGAGTACTGGAGCTGAGGTTCAGCGGTAGACCTGGTTTACAGTTTATGAGAATTCAGGCTTCAGCACATTTAGACCTGGCTTTGTTGACTAATTGAGTTCAAGCACAGGTGCAGACTTTGTAGGTATGTAAATTGGATCTGAAGTACAGGCGTAGACCTGGTTTGTATGAATATTGGGTCTGAAATGCAGAAGTACACTTATTTGTATGACAATTGGGGCTAACACGTAGCAGTAGACCTTTTAAAAATAAAAATAATATTGGGTTAGACTTGCAGGTGTACACCTGGTCTGTAAGAATATTGGGGCTGAAGTACAAGTGTAGACCAGGTTTGTATGAATGTTGAGGATTGGGCACTAGGTTAGACCTGTTTTATATGAGTATGCCCATGGATCTACCTGGTTTATATGAGTAATGGGGTGTAGGGATACACACATACAGGTAATGGGTCTGGATGGACGTCTATTGCCCATTCAAATCCTTTCTGGCAACAATTTTGTGGTAGAAAAAAAGTGAATGGGGCTGTTATATCACTGTACTATGATTTTATCTATGAAATTATTAGCATATACAGTGGGGAGAACAAGTATTTGATACACTGCCGATTTTGCAGGTTTTCCTACTTACAAAGCATGTAGAGGTCTGTCATTTTTATCATAGGTACACTTCAACTGTGAGAGACGGAATCTAAAACAAAAATCTAGAAAATCACATTGTATGATTTTTAAGTAATTAATTTGCATTTTATTGCATGACATAAGTATTTGATCACCTACCAACCAGTAAGAATTCCGGCTCTCACAGACCTGTTAGTTTTTCTTTAAGAAGCCCTCCTGTTCTCCCTCATTACCTGTATTAACTGCACCTGTTTGAACTCGTTACCTGTATAAAAGACACCTGTCCACACACTCAATCAAACAGACTCCAACCTCTCCACAATGGCCAAGACCAGAGAGCTGTGTAAGGACATCAGGGATACAATTGTAGACCTGCACAAGGCTGGGATGGGCTACAGGACAATAGGCAAGCAGCTTGGTGAGAAGGCAACAACTGTTGGCGCAATTATTAGAAAATGGAAGAAGTTCAAGATGACGGTCAATCACTCTCGGTCTGGGGCTCCATGCAAGATCTCACCTCGTGGGGCATCAATGATCATGAGGAAGGTGAGGGATCAGCCCAGAACTACACGGCAGGACCTGGTCAATGACCTGAAGAGAGCTGGGACCACAGTCTCAAAGAAAACCATTAGTAACACACTATGCCGTCATGGATTAAAATCCTGCAGCGCACGCAAGGTCCCCCTGCTCAAGCCAGCGCATTTCCAGGCCCGTCTGAAGTTTGCCATTGACCATCTGGATGATCCAGAGAAGGAATGGGTGAAGGTCATGTGGTCTGATGAGACAAAAATATTGCTTTTTGGTCTAAACTCCACTCGCTGTGTTTGGAGGAAGAAGAAGGATGAGTACAACCCCAAGAACACCATCCCAACCGTGAAGCATGGAGGTGGAAACATCATTCTTTGGGGATGCTTTTCTGCAAAGGGGACAGGACGACTGCACCGTATTGAGGGGAGGATGGATGGGGCCATGTATCGCGAGATCTTGGCCAACAACCTCCTTCCCTCAGTAAGAGCATTTAAGATGGGTCGTGGCTGGGTCTTCCAGCATGACAACAACCCGAAACACACAGCCAGGGCAACTAAGGAGTGGCTCCGTAAGAAGCATCTCAAGGTCCTGGAGTGGCCTAGCCAGTCTCCAGACCTGAACCCAATAGAAAATCTTTGGAGGGAGCTGAAAGTCCGTATTGCCCAGCGACAGCCCCGAAACCTGAAGGATCTGGAGAAGGTCTGTATGGAGTGGGCCAAAATCCCTGCTGCAGTGTGTGCAAACCTGGTCAAGACCTACAGGAAACGTATGATCTCTGTAATTGCAAACAAAGGTTTCTGTACCAAATATTATGTTCTGCTTTTCTGATGTATCAAATACTTATGTCATGCAATAAAATGCAAATTAATTACTTAAAAATCATACAATTTGATTTTCTGGATTTTTCCATCTCTCACAGTTTAAGTGTACCTATGATAAAAATTACAGACCTCTACATGCTTTGTAAGTAGGAAAACCTGCAAAATCGGCAGTGTATCAAATACTTGTTCTCCCCACTGTACAGGTCAGAGGTCACAGGACTAAGATATGCAAATAACAGGGTTGGGGTATGCAGTGAATAGCTGGATATAGGTTACTGTTGGTGACTTGGAGAATACAGGCCTGATGAAAGTGGGTAACAGGGCTGAGATAGGCAAGTAACAGGGATGAGGTGCATTTGCAAAGGAACTGGGGTCTATGAGTAAAAAATATGGCATTTATGGCTAGGATATGTGTACTTGATTGTATAAATATTAGGGTATTGGCATGTGGGTGTTAGGGTTAGGGCATGGGGGTAACAGGGCTGGGGTGTGTGGGTAAGTAAGGGTGGCAGTAAGGCCAGCAAGTTGCCCCTAGCGGTTAGAGCGTTGGGCCTGTAACCGAAAGGTCGCTGGTTCGAATACCCAAGCCGACACAGTGAAAGATCTGTCGACGTGCTCTTGAGCAAGGCACTTAACCCTAATTTGCTCCAGGGGTGCCGTACAACTATGGCTGACCCTGTAAAAACAACACATTTCATTGCACCTATCTGGTGTATGTGACAATAAATAAATAAAATTAAGAGGTATATAGATATTGGGGCTGAGAAATAGGGCTAATTGTCTATTAATTTTATTATAGGCAGAGCACTGTATGTTCCCATCGGTCACAATTGTGACCAAGAATAAAACATACTTTTAAAAAATAAAAATAACAAAAGCAATATGGATTACATGTTACGGTTACTAATGGCATAAGATTTGCATAGTGGCATGCCTGGGGAAAATGTGGGAACAAATCGGTTAACAGTGATTGTATGACATCAAAGTGTCAAATATTTGAGGAAAAAACTAATATATCCTTCATTTGCATAGACCGGTCAGTCCAACGATTTCCCTGAAAAGCTTTGTCTTCATAGTCAGAGGGAAGTACATATTGTACATAATGTACTTTGCAGGTTGAGGACAGTAAGCTTTAGTGTGTTATAAAACAACATGGTTAGAGACTATTACAGCCACACTCCTTCCTGGTTGTTAATCATCATGAGGTAAAGTGAAATTGCATGTGCCTTCATATAAACTTTGTATGAAGTTGTACACAAAAAAAGCTATCTGGCATTACATCAATCGTAATAAGTTAGTAGAAAAGTATGGATAAAAAGGTACAAAGTAAACAAAACCTTTCTCAAAAATATGTTAGTTACAATCACAGTGCTAAAGCAGTTACAAAGCGATACGTATTAGTTAAAAATATTTCCTTCATTTGAACTGGCAACTTTTCCACATATGGTAAACATAAACAAATTGCCATTATGAATAGCAATACCACTCTGTAATAGTGTGTCCCCCAAATCCCAGTGTAATTGTCCAATAGGTTACTCTTCCATGTTGACCACTAGCCTCCAGTTGTTCTGTAGTTTAGTCAGATCACTCTCACCCTCACTCTCCTCTGATTGCCTCACTACCACAGAGTGTAAGATCTCCACCTGCTCTAACTCCCTGTTCGTCTCTCCCTCCACCTCCACCTCTGGAATATGTTCGGAGAGCAGAGGGATCTGGAGGATACCTGTTGTAGGGCTCCAGTCAACACAGTTACCACCAGATCCATCCTCTTCCTCAGACTCCTGTGGAAACAGTGCATGCCTCTGGGTTCTATACAGGTTGACCTGGGCTAGCCGCAGGGGCTGAGTATCACTCCTGTTAGACTGTGTCTGGAACTCTGTTGTCACCACCTGCTGCTCCAGTGCTGCCCTCACAAAGCTGTAGTCTGAGGGGTAACTTTGGGGCTCCTCAGCCTTGTCTTCCCAAAGGTCCACCTCAGGGGTCTCTCTGACCGAGAAGTGCTGCGGTGCGTAGGGACCCACCCGATCAGGCTCTTTGTAACTCGTGCTCTCCGCCCCCATCTTTATACCAGACAGCAGTGGAATTCTAAACAGCCCTGTCGCCACAGGCCCCTGTGAACATGGTGCAGATCTCTGTGCTATGTACAGGTTGACCTGGCTGAGACGCAGCGGCAGGGTTTCCTCACTGTCAGATGCCTCACTTTTCCTCACTTCCGGAATCTTTGGGGCCGCTCCAACGAATCCGTAGTCTAGGGGCTCTGGTTGGGCCTCCCTGAACTCATCTTCCCATGATCCCTCCTGAGAATCCTCTATGCCAGGGGCTTGTTGGGCAGCGTAGGGTAGTATGGGCTCCCCCTCTGACTGGTGGATGAGGGCAGGGATAGTGTTGGGCTTTATGGGCATCATCTCCATGGGCTTGGCCATGTTAACCAGTACCACATTCACTGTCACAGCCTGCTCAGGACAGAAGGTCTGCGGTGGGTTCTGAATGTCCGATATTTCCTGAAACAGGAAAAAGGTGGACATGCATCTTAGTAAACTACACTTCATAGCCATTGTTGAAGGCTTCTATTAGTCACATATAAGTCACATATAATTATTACCAGGAAAGGGGGCCTTTTCTGTTTATTACCACAGACAAAGTGGTAGACAAGGCATCCGACCAGCATCAGCATGAAGAGGCAGATGACTGATGGGACAACGGCTCCCATCAACATCAGTAGCAGCTGGCCATAAAAGGGATCTGTAGAGATAAAATAAGGCAGATCTATACAGTACACAGCCGTTATAGGAAGGGGAAAGCTCATAGGATACAGCTGAGAAGACAAACACACACTCACTCACTAGCACACACACACCCCTTGAAACTTCTAAATAATTCCTACTCTAGAAGGAAGAGAAACTACACCCTGGGAAAACACCTAAAGTTGTCTTCTTGATTTTTTTGCTGTGCTGTACCAAAACCTGTTGAGTAGATGTATCCTTACAGACAGACATACAGTAAATACATGTAATAGAAAAGAACACTGCATGCTAGGTCATTGGAGCAAGATTAAATCAAGTATTATCTTACCTTTTGGGGTTGTTATGCACTGCCATTCAGATGCATGACAAGCTAAAAGAAGTGATAGGAACTGGGCCTTAGCAGAGAAACAATATTGGGTTTCATAGGCAAGCAGCCTATATTCAAAGGATCTGTTTTCCACGGTGAAGTGTTGCTGAAAGACAAAATGTATACAGAAAGTTAAAATACACAATATAGAACTAACACTCATAATTAATCTGCATTATAACATAATTACCCTTATACACAAAATATATAATTGCTGATTATAATCTATTAATGCAGCAATTTGCACTGATTAAAGTCCCTGCAGACAGTCCAACATATTATGTCATTTATTTATTTACACAGAGTTACAGTAACCTAAGTAACACCAACCGTTTTGTTGCTTCTGTTGTCGTACACAGACAGGTTGTATGTCATCTGAGGGTAGAATTTCAACAAGGAGTAATATTTTGTAATGTTCCCAGTCTTCCATCTCATTGGACCCTTCAGCTTAACGGTAACACTATTCTCCTTCACCACAAGTTTTACAAGTGGAGGTCCAAAGGTTGCTGTTGGAGAAAAGTATAACAATCTTATCATATGTGGCCTGACACATTCTCTGATTGAGTGTTTCACTTTGGCTCCTCTTTCAAAGATAAAGAAAATGGCATACACATCACTGACAAACTGAAATGGTCCACCCACACAGACAGTGTGGTGAAGAAGGCGCAACAGAGCCTCTTCAGCCTCTGCACATGTATCGCTGCAGAATGCTGTGGTAGCCATGCTGGTTAAGTGTGCTTTGAATTCTAAATAAATCACAGACAGTGTCACCAGCAAAGCACCCACACACCATAACACCTCCTCCTCCATGCTTTACGGTGGTAACTACACATGCGGAGATCATCCGTTCACCCACACCGCGTCTCACAAAGACACAGCGGTTGGAACCAAAAATCTCAAATTTGGACTCCAGACCAAAGGACAAATTTCCACCGGTCTAATGTCCATTGCTCGTGTTTCTTGGCCCAAGCAAGTCTCTTCTTATTATTGGTGTCCTTTAGTAGTGGTTTATTTGCAGCAATTCGACCACGAAGGTCTGATTCACACAGTCCCCTCTGAACAGTTGATGTTGAGATGTGTCTGTTACTTGAACTTGGTGAAGCATTTATTTGGGCTGCAATTTCTGAGGCTGGTAACTCTAATGAACTTATCCTCTGCAGCTGAGGTAACTCTGGGTCTTCCATTCCTGTGGCGGTCCTCATGAGAACCACTTTCATCATAGCGCTTGATGGTTTTTGCGACTGCACTTGAAGAAACTTTCAAAGTTCTTGAAATGTTCAGTATTGACTGACCTTCATGTCTTAAAGTAATGATGGACTGTCGTTTCTCTTTGGTTATTTGAGCTGTTCTTGCCATAATATGGACTTGGGCTATCTTCTGTATACTCCCCCCCCCCCCCCAGCTGATTGGCTCTAATGCATTAAGAAGGAAATAAATTCCACAAATTAACTTTTAAGAAGGCACACCTGTTAATTTAAATGCATTCAAGGTGACTAACTCATGAAGCTGGTTGAGAGAATGCCAAGAATGTGCAAAGCTGTCATCAAGGCAAAGGGTGGCTATATGAAGAATCTCAAATATAAAATATATTTTGATTTGTCTAACACTTTTTTGGTTACTACATGATTCCATATGTGTTATTTCATAGTTTTGATGTCTTCACTATTATTCTTCAATGTAAAAAAAAATAAAAAATAAAGAAAACCCCTTGAATGAGTAGGTGTGTCCAAACTTTTGACTGGTACTGTATATAATCTTAATTCCATTCCTTACTTAGATTTGTGTGTATTGGGTATATGTTGTGAAATTGTTAGATATTACTTGTTAGATATTACTATACTGTCGGAGCTAGAAGCACAAGCATTTTGCTAGACCCGCAATAACATCTGCTAAACACGTGTATGTGACGAATAAAATTTGATCCCAACTTACTGTCAGTTTTGGGTTCAAACCTCTTTTCTGTGAGTGTCCATTTGGAGGATCTGATTTTGCCCACAGCCTTGACTCTGGCAAAGTAGCCTTCATCCAGGTCAGTTGTCTCATTGGATAGATCACACCAGGTCTGAGGGATGTCTCTGCACTGCTTCTTCACCCTCCAGCGCACCTGTCTCGCTCCACCATCCACCCGGTCACCATAGCTAGGAGACAACAAACAAACACATAATGAGATGTGTCCTTAAATCCATAGATCATGGACATTTATTTACAAGTAGTTCATGGAAAGCTCAGTCTCTCGTGACAAAACCGAGTAGCTGATTTGGTTCTGGGTGCCGAGATCATGATAAAGTCTAAAGTGTCCTCACATTGCATACTCCACTGTGTAGTGTGTGTCATTTGGTGTGTCTTTCCCAGGATGCCATTTTACAATGTTCCTCAGGTTCATGGAGTTGAAGTGAACTCCTTCGGGACGCGCTACAGAGGACCCGTGTGAGACCACTAAGAAAGGAGAAAGAGCACAAAGCAGATGATCAAATGCCAAGGGCATTTCAAAACGTCAACTGGAGCGTCACTCATTAAACAGTAAACAGTTCTAAAATAATACAATACAACAATATTATAGAGAAATGAAGAGAGAGAATTAGACCCTTCTTCTTCATCTTCTTTCTGTCTTAAAAGTTATAGTTGGAGACTGAAAATAAACATGATATAGAACAGGATGTTGTTGTGATGACATTTGAGAGATAAAAGATTTCATAAACCCTCAAAAATACACCCTTCTTTCCCCCTGACTGCACGAGACAACACCTTGGTTTCCTGTGTGTTTCAGAACACCACACGATCACGTCATTCAAGGACACCTCATGATTAGATAAAAAGAAAATGAACCCTATTCACTGCATCATAAATGTCATTGAGCGCTGTTTGTTTTTCTGTATGCATGCCAACAACCTTTTGAAATTGTTGTAATCAATGTCTTGAGTATCAACTTATTATGAAATGTAACACTTTTCTTGTTCTCAATTTCAACTCATTATCTACATATGCTGGGTAGGCTGATGGAAAATACAGTTAGAGTGAGGTTCCACATCAAGCACAAGTAAAGTGAGTGAAAACAAAAGTAAACCAAAATAAATGACACCCACATAATGTTGAGGGTGTTTGGGTGAGTTCCAAAATGACAAAAACGTATTACATTGGTTAAACATACTTAAAATGACTTTTTAAGGGAGAAGGGGGAAACAACTTGAACAATGACAGCTGAACTATTCCTGTAGCTTGACAGTAGCAAATAATACATTGTAGTTGCAAAATATTGAGTATACTGTCTATAGGGCATAAAACCAAGCCAATGGTGCAAAAATTGTTCTCAAAATCATTTCCAGGTGATATGTGATAAATTGGACTGCACAACAGTAGTAAACATTTTCTTAAATTGATTATGAGCTGCCAATGAAAATGAAGCCTACCTGCGGTCCATAGAGAAATAATGTAGAGATATTTGACCATTCTTTCCCGTAGAATTGTTGGTAAATAGTTTATAACATTGTCATAACAAAAGTTTTGACACCTTTAAAAGGAGAATTGAGTTTCATGGACATTTCAACCGATAGGCTATAGTAAATTATTCAGTTCGAGTATCCCGTACAGTGTCTTCCACATGGCTTCCATGTTGTTCGCGCAGAGTGGTATTCTTTTCTGCTTTACCTTACCTTGGCCAGGTCGCCTAGTCAAGTGAAATGGGCGGAGTTATTTACTGTAAGAAATTAGGAGTTCGGCAAACTAGCACCTGTGCGCATAACGAAATAAACTAGGCCTATACGTTATAAAGTGTTTTTCACCAAAAATATGTCTAGACCAGTTTAAATTATGTAAACGTACTTATGCACAATCATAATGTAAAACATCAAGAACCTCAAGTGTAGAGTTGCCATTTATGCCACAAGGTGGTGATCTATGACAATTAAATAAACTATTCACACCAGTCAAACAAGTCTTCAAACAGGGAAATATTTGCAATGTGGCAATCACTGCACTGCCATCTCAAGAATGTTGTGGGCCTGTCTATGGTGACCCAAAACAAACAAATATGTACAAGTCATTACAAAAGTTGACACAAATCTGACAGATGTTCCCTACCAGAAAAGTGTTTTTCATATTCATCCTTTAAATGTTAAAACATTTAATCATATCAAATCACAGAAGTTATAATCCCATAACCTGGATTTAAAAATATATGTTGAAAATAAATATATTTTTGGCTACAGAAAACTATTCCTGTAGCTTGACAGTAGCAAATAATACATTGTAGTTGCAAAATATTGAGTTTACTGTCTATAGGGCATAAAACCAAGCCAATGGTGCAAAAAGTGTTCTCAAAATCATTTCCAGGTGATATGTGATAAATTGGACTGCACAACAGTAGTAAACATTTTCTTAAATTGATTATGAGCTGCCAATGAAAATGAAGCCTACCTGCGGTCCATAGAGAAATAATGTAGAGATATTTGACCATTCTTTCCCGTAGAATTGTTGGTAAATAGTTTATAACATTGTCATAACAAAAGTTTTGACACCTTTAAAAGGATAATTGAGTTTCATGGACATTTCAACCGATAGGCTATAGTAAATTATTCAGTTCGAGTATCCCGTACAGCACATATGTCAGAGTCAAGGCCCGCGGGCCACATCCGGCCCGCGAGAAGGTTTTTTACGGCCCCTGGGATGATCTTGATTTATTATTAGAACCGGCCCGCAGACCGCAGCAAGCCGGCAGCCCGCAGATCTTTTACACGCACCAATACTACATTTCCCACAATGCAACGGTGACGCACCGAGCAGTAGGCTGCTTCATTTCAATATTTATTGGCACAGCAGTCGTCAGCATCACAGTAAAATTAACTTTCAGATACCCATCAAAAATGGCAAAACGGAAGGTGGACACTGAGAACCGGGGGTTTCAAACAAGGTGGGAGTCGGAGTATATGTTCACGGAGGTAGCTGGAAAACCTGTGTGTCTTCTGTGTGGAGAAAGTGTGGCGGTACTGAAAGAGTATAATCTGAGACGACATTATGAAACGAAACACGCGGACAAAAACAAGAATATGGACATGGAACAAAGGCTACAAAAGGCAGAGGAATTAAAACGAGGCCTCAAATCTCGACAGGCTCTGTTCAAAAAAGCCAAATCACAAGGCCAGGCTGCTGTCAAGGCCAGTTTTATTTTGGCAGAAGAGATCGCTAAATCAGCCCGGCCATTTACGGAGGGGGATTTCATCAGAAACTGCATGATTAAAGTTTGTGACGAAGTTTGCCCAGAAAAAAGGCAACTCTTTTTAAATGTGAGTCTGAGCAGAAACACCATTGCCGAGAGAGTAGACCAGTTGTCCATCAATCTAAAAGAGCAGCTTGTGAAAAAGGGAAAAGATTTCATTGCATATTCCTTGGCTGTGGATGAGAGCACCGACATTTCTGACATTGCCCAGTTGTCAATTTTCATCCGCGGAGTGGACTCCAGCCTAAGCGTGACAGAGGAGTTTTTGGCTTTACGTCCTATGCATGGCACAACTACGGGGCATGATTTGTATGAAGAGGTGTCAAGATGTGTAAATGAGATGGAGCTGCCTTGGGAAAAACTCGTGGGTTTGACAACCGACGGAGCACCTGCGATGTGTGGACACAGGAGCGGACTGGTGGCGAAGATACGGGAAAAGATGCAAGAGGAAAACGCGACAGGTGAGCTGACAGCTTATCATTGTATCATACACCAGGAAGCGTTGTGCGGTAAAGCCTTGAAAATGGAGCATGTAATGAGCATCATCACGCGCACAGTTAACTTTATCAGAGCCAAAGGTTTGAATCACCGCCAGTTCAAGGCATTTCTGACGGAGTTAGAAACGGAGCATGGTGATTTGCCTTATCACACAGAGGTGCGATGGCTAAGCCAGGGAAAGGTGCTTCAAAGATGTTTCGAGCTTCGTGAGGAGATTTGTCTGTTCTTGGACAGCAAAGGGAAAGACACAACACAACTCCGAGACGAAATGTTTCTGTGTGAAATGGCTTTTCTGTGTGACATTACGAGTCATCTGAATGCAATGAACTTGCAGCTGCAGGGTCGGGATCATGTCATCTCTGATATGTACAGTACAGTGAAGGCATTTAAAACCAAACTGACTCTGTGGGAGACGCAGATGCGGAAAGAAAATTTGAGCCACTTTCCCAGCTGCCAGACCATGAAAGAGAAGCTCTCTACCAGTGCGTTCCCGAGCGCACAGTTGGCTGATAAAATAGGTATGCTTGCCGCTGACTTTCGACGCCGATTTGCTGACTTTGAAGCACAAAAAAGCAGGTTGGAACTGCTCGGTAACCCATTTGCTGTTGACGTGGAAAGCTCACCACCAAACCTCCAAATGGAGTTGATTGACCTCCAATGCAATGATGCACTGAGGGCAAAATATGCGGCAGTGGGTGCTGCGGAGTTCGCCCGTTTCCTCCCCGACACAATGCCCCAGCTGCGCATCCAGGCTGCTCAAACGTTGTCTATGTTTGGCAGCACATACCTGTGTGAACAACTGTTTTCTTTGATGAACCTGAACAAAACATCACACAGAAGTCGACTTACTGCTGAACACCTCCACTCAATTCTGAGGATTTCCTCAGCTCAGAGCCTTACCCCGAACATTGATGAACTTGTGGAAAAGATGGGACACCACCAAGTATCACCCTCAACCTCAAACAAGTGAACATTACTGTGCAATCACATATTTAGAGTTTTTACTCAGTTCAAGTTTAAAAGTTAAAGTTTAATATTTGTTTTCACTGCATGTTACTTCTCCTTAAACAAAGTGTTGTTTTTGATTAATAGATTTTTGCACTTTATTTTATTGTATTTCAATCCAATTATATTTTAAAAATATTTCAGTTGAGTGGATGATAGAAAATTGCTATTATTGTTTTTTTCTTTGAAGTAAATTTAGCCCACTTTTGCTAAAATAGAAAATATAGGCTACTGATGGTGCCTTGAATACCGGTTTCTTTCATTTAATGTTCATGTTATGGGGATTTTTATATAAAGGAAATTTGTCTTTTGTGTCTGTTGAAAATTAAAGATTACTGACAGAGCCATAAGAAAATATTGCTTTATTTATCTGATCATATTGGAATATATTTGTTAGGTTTTCAGTAGGTTCAATTAGGTTCACTAGACTATATGCGTCATTTAAAAAATTTTCAATGAACATTCGAACAGTCCGGCCCTCGGCTTGTAGCTAAATTTTTTATTTGGCCCTCCGTCCATTTGACTTTGACACCCCTGCCGTACAGTGTCTTCCACATCGCTTCCATGTTGTTCACGCAGAGTGGTATTCTTTTCTGCTTTACCTTACCTTGGCCAGGTCGCCTAGTCAAGTGAAATGGGCGGAGTTATTTACTGTAAGAAATTAGGAGTTCGGCAAACTAGCACCTGTGCACATAACGAAATAAACTAGGCCTTTACGTTATAACGTGTTTTTCACCAAAAATATATTTATTTTCAACATGTATTTTTAAATCCAGGTTATGGGATTATAACTTCTGTGATTTGATATGATTAAATGTTTTAACATTTAAAGGATGGATATGAAAAACACTTTTCTGGTAGGGAACATCTGTCAGATTTGTGTCAACTTTTGTAATGACTTGTACATATTTGTTTGTTTTGGGTCACCATAGACAGGCCCACAACATTCTTGAGATGGCAGTGCAGTGATTGCCACATTGCAAATATTACCCTGTTTGAAGACTTGTTTGACTGGTGTGAATAGTTTATTTAATTGTCATAGATCACCACCTTGTGGCATAAATGGGAACTCTACACTTGAGGTTCTTGATGGCGTTGATGTTTTACATTATGATTGTGCATAAGTACGTTTACATAATTTAAACTGGTCTAGACATATTAAATGTAGCAGTCTGATTAATATTTTCATTTTAGATATGCCACAGACCATTGAAACGTAGATCGTATTGTTTTATTAAATGGCACCATAGACGTGGAACAATGTATTATTTTGACTGTGCCATATCGGTTTGTTTTTAAGGCTGCACGAACTTCCGGTTAACAAACGTTAGCCTGATAGCTGTAGAATCCATCCTTACTCATTGAATGGAGCTAAGTGCCTATGCGATTTCTGACATGAATTGGTAAATTGAAGTGTACATCGTTGAAGCATGGCGATTTCAATGGAAACCCAGCTCCAGAGTATATTCGAGGATGTAGTGGTATGTGCATTCTGTATCAGATAGCTAACTTTAGATAACCAGCTAACGTTAGCCGCTTACCTTTTGTTAGCAGCTAACGTTACTAGCTGAGCTAGCTAGCTTTTTTGCAAATTCACTTATGGCCCGATACTTTTTGGTTAGCCACATTTTACAACAATCTCACCATGCATTCTACTTAGTTAATATTTGCTGCCTCATATTGATCAAATTAACGATGCATAGGAATGCCCAAACCCGCTAGCTAACTTTCTACTAAATGAGCCATATGGGCTCCCGAGTGGCGCAGCGGTCTAAGGCACTGCATCTCAGCGTTTGAGGCGTCACTACAGACCCCCTGGTACGATTCCAGGCTGTATCACAACCGGCGGTGAAGTGGAGTCCCAAAGGGCGGCGCACAATTGGCCCAGCGTCGTCCGGGTTTGGCCGGTGTAGGCCGTGATTGTAAATAAGAATTTGTTCTTAACTGACTTGCCTAGTTAAATAAAGGTAAAATAAAAAAAATGTCATGGCTAACGTTAGCTATATAACGTTAGCCTGTGACAGCAGGGGTGTAATCATTATGCCGATTCTGTTGCAAAACGTTTTGCAACAGAATCCGTTTACTCGAAAACGCAAACGAGTCTATCGGACAAATTCAGGTAGGTCCCTCCCCGTTTTGTTCCGTTTACTCTGTTTGCTTCCGTTTGGTTCTTAAACGGCAAACGGTTTCCGTAATGAATGCACCCTTAGATCGTGCACGTTTTACATAAAAAAAAAAAAAAAAACATTTTTAGTCATTTAGCAGACGCTCTTATCCAGAGCGACTTACAGTTAGTGAGTGCATACCTTTTCATACTGGCCCCCCGTGGGAATCGAACCCACAACCCATGCTCTACCAACTGAGAAACACGGGGTCAGGCGTTAACCCTAAGTGTGCTAGCTAGGTAATTTTTGTCGAGTGTAACATATTCTAAGCATTACTCCATTGATGGTCTATTCACTGAAAACTTCATTTTCTTTTTCAGAAAACAGAAGTTATTGAGGAAGCCTTTGCAGGGTAAGACTGCTCAAGCAGACTTGTTTTGTGAAGACATAGCTAGGCCAGATGTGCACTGTCTGCATCCCAGTTAAATATGAAGTGCAGTATAAAAAAAACTATTCTGTGTCATACAATTTGTTATAGTACTTGTGGAGTAGTTATATTTTTAGTTGTATTTAATGCCTTCTCATCTTTCTTCTCAGCATGTTTATGGACACACCTGAGGATGAGAGAACAAAACTTATCAGTTGTCTAGGTGCCTTTCGTCAGTATTGGAGCACTCTTCCTCCGGTGAGAGAGATGCCCAAGATTTGACACATGCAGCATCTAACATCATTCAAACCCTATACACTGCACTTGTTTCTGTAATACCTCAGCAGTAACGAGACAGTTTGCTGCTTTCTTCAGGATTCCCATGACCAGTGTGTGCAGTGGATTGTCCGGTTCATTCATGGCCAGCACAGCCCCAAACGGATCTCTTTTCTCTATGATTGCCTCGCCATGGCAGTGGAAACCAGCCTGTTACCTCCCAGGTAAGGATGTGTTTTCCTCTGTGAGAAAATGACTAGTGTTGTGGATTGTGCTGCGGACAGAAGAATGAATTGTCCTGTTTTCTCAGGATGGTGTGTCAGGCTCTCATAAGCTCAGATAACCTGGAGTGGGAGCGGACACAGTTATGGGCCTTGACTTTTCGACTCATACGGAAAATCATCGGTGGTGTGGATTACAAGGTAAGAAACAATGTGCTTGATCTCAATCAACGTGACTACAGATCGTAGGATAGCATTCAGCATAGAGAAATGGAAGTCGTATACAACAGTGTAAATAGTTTTATTACATACTGTATGTATTATAGGATATTATCTACTATTGTAATAACATGAATGATGTGCTTCATTGTGTTACATCACAGGGAGTTAGAGATCTACTGAAGGCTCTGCTGGACAAGATTCAGACCATTCCCAACACCGTTAGCTCAGCAGTGGTCCAGCAGCTGCTAGCTGCCCGAGAGGTACGCCGCCTTTCCAGCCATAGGCTTTTTCACAAGAGTTTGGGGATTTCAGGTTGAATTAACCTGCTGAGATGTTTGTATATCACCTCACAGGTGGTGGAGTACATCCTCGACAGGAACGCGTGCCTCCTGCCTGCCTACTTTGCCATTACAGAGATCAGAAAACTCTATCCCGAGGGGACGTTGTCACACTGGGTATGTTTTTAACCAGGCTATATTCATGTCATTTGTGTGGATGATGAATTGATTTGAACTGAGATAAATAGCATCTGAACTGGTCAGTCTTTCACCCTATCCTTCTCTTGTATTCTAGCTTCTGGGCAGTCTCATGTCAGATTTTGTTGACAGCTTTCGGCCCACTGCAAGAATTAACTCCATCTGTGGTAAGGCCACTATTTGCACGTAACCTGCTTGGTATTGAGCAGTTGTGAGATAAATATATTTATTTGGGAGTATTGTTCAGAGGACTTTAAATGACTTATCATATGTTTGATCTGTAGGGAGATGCAGCCTCCTTCCAGTGGTCAACAACTCTGGAGCTATCTGCAACTCCTGGAAGCTGGACCCCACCACGTTACGCTTCCCTCTCAGGGGCATGCTGCCCTTCGACAAGGTACTACTCCTAAACCTATCATACTTATCACCACCATAGAAATACTTTACCCAGACAGTGTAACGCCTGTTTGTCAAAGCTTTTGTCAAAGGATGTTGGTGTTTCTCCCCCAGGACCTGTTTGAACCACAGACAGGGCTGCTGCGATATGTGCTGGAGCAGCCCTACTCTCGAGACATGGTCTGCAACATGTTAGGGCTCAACAAGCAGGTACTTCTCCTCTCCTGCCCTGCCCTGTCAGCTCTCCCCTTCCTCCTCCCTTGCTCTTGATAACACAGGTACGGTACACAAGCCCAGGATGCTCCAGATAACCAGCCTATCACGTGAGCTGTCTTGTACTGTATTTAGTGCATCTGATTACCTGTAGAATCCAGATGAAGGCAAACAACAATGGTTTGCATTGCTTTGTTTCTATAAGGCCAGCCTCCAATCTACTCCCTGCCACTTCAGTGCGCTATGTTTACCCCCAGCCCTGCTTGGCAGCTCAAATCAACTGTGTTTCAAGTTCTGTCTGACTCTGCCCCGTTGGCCCAGGGACAAGCAACAACAACAACCAGTATTGGTGTAAGGGAATACACCAGTTAATATGCCCCGTCACGTTCAATTGATGTGTCTCTTAGGAGTACTCAGGCTTTACTGACTGACAGGGGAACTTGGAGCTGGCCTCCTAGTCACTGTTTTGTTTTTTCCTTTTTTCTTTCTTTCTTTTTGTTCTGTCCTGTCTTGCCCTGCCCATCCTCCAATGCTCTAGACCTTGAACATTGCTCAGGTATGTTCACAATCTTCCTGTTGTATTGTGACTAACCAGATACTGGACGCAGCTTCCTAGTCACACTGATCACGTCTAGACCACCAAAGAAAACGAGAAATAAAGCAAAACATAGGGCTTGAAATTACCTTAGATAAAGACCGATGTCCAAGAGCGTGTGAAAGAGCTGATATGACAATGCATCACATTGACATGATGTGCAAGGGTCTGCAGTTCAGCTCCCCTTGTTGGCCACGTAGTGTGGTCCATAGATGTCTCATCTCATTGGAGTTTTAATGCTGTGGCTGTTGCTGTCTGTCGAGACATCTCTCAAAGCTGTTTTTTAAGAACATAGATGTGTTGTGTTCAGTCTTGGGTTTCAGAATTTCATCTTGCGTCCCAAGAGCCTGTACACAAATCCAAAAACACAGCAACTTGACAATTATTTTACCTCTCTGTCTTTCATAGATTATTCTACTTGAATTTCGAATCAAATAAATGTGCAATGTCACCTGTATACATAGCTAGACACAATTGAAACACTATTTCAACTGCCTGTACACTGTGGCAAATCTAGTTAAGTGATTTACTTAGATTCTAATTTAATGGTGGCTAACTCCACTGCCCATTTAGTCTCCCTGCATTAGATAGACTATGAATTCATATTGTTGAAATCATTTTGCAATTCTAAGAATGTGCGGAACAGCATTGTAAAAGCTCTTGTGAGATCTCAAGGAAAAATGCTTGTATACAAAGTAGTGAAATGTGAACCAATTGTATCAATTGCCACGTGCAAATTTGATATTATTAGGATCTACTTTGGTGTGTTATATTATTGAATACACTAATTCCTTCCCCATTCCAATGTCCTTGAATTTAATAGCCTACATATATTATTTTTGAATGAAACAAAAGCATGTTATAAATCATTATATATTTACAATTTCAAACATGCTGCAACATTACCAAATCAGCAAAGAGGATTGGACATTTTGTGTTTGAAACTAGAGGTGTACGTACCTTAGAATGACACGTTAATTTCAAGCCCTGATCTGCTGCATGCCGTAATGTAGTATAGTCCTGTCTTTCAACTGTGGTTCAGGTGTATCTTGACGTTTGCACTGCAAGAGTTTTCCATTTGAATGTTGACACTGGATAGGCTATGCTGTTTCTATCATGTTGTTGCAAGGTAGTAGATTTAAATGCATTCCGGGAATGTCCGGAATTGGCCATGTCTTTGTTCACATAGGAGCATGATCAAATATGTCTTTTGCCATTGAGGTTACATTATTGGATTTTGACACATCCACCACAACAGTGATGATTTGGTTCAAAAGCTACTATGAATCATGTGCTGACTGACAAATTACTTTGGGTCTGCCAAAAGTCATGGTGAAAGCAATCTTCTGATTGAATTGTTTTCCTAATGCAATGTCCTGAGCCTTACTAAAAGTAGCCTTCTTACATTTCAAAAGAATGATTACTTGGACCTATCTTTGGTCCTGGCTCTCTATCAGAAACATTTTTAAAAAGACTGCAAAAAGGCCCCAAAAACCTACTGTATATATAATTCCATCGAAGATTGCTTTAACTCTTTAGATTCCATAAACCAAGGCCATTGGTTGGACACTATCATCAGACCAGCCTTAATCCAGTAAAGAAACCCCCATCTCAGAAGAGCATGTGTTGTACCACTGTATCCCCCCCCAGCCGTTGGAGATGATGCTACCCTCTGCTCACAGTGTGGTGTTGAGATGAATGGCAGTGTGTTCTATACCTGCATGCCACTTTCAGGGGGCAGCTGCAGTATATCCGAGAGAGAAAATACCTTTTGTGGTGTCAGAACAAACAGACTGGGTATATCTAAGCTTGTTCTCAGTCTATCAGCTTTGTTTTTCAGTGAACCTTTTGACCACAAGCCATTATTTATTCAGCGTAAGACTGATTGTAAATGTGCAGAGCACCACCTGTTGAGCAAATATTGGCTTAACCGCTAAATTACATTTGATAGATTACTGAAATGACTTGATCAATTATTTGAAAGCAAAAGTGACCAATGTGGTGATATAGTGCAGCTACTCTGGGATCTGGGCTTTCTTTGGCAGTGGTGTAGTCTTCATGTCATGCTCTGTTTTGTGTGTGTGTGTTTGAGTGAGTGTGTACCATCTGTGTGCCAGGGACAAGCTCTGTTTGTACCCAACATTTCTGAGACTCCCGTTTGTGCGAAGTGGCTTGACTGATGTTGCTGTGAAACCGTGTTTGGGGTGGAGTAAGAGGGAATGGAACTAAAATCAATCCACTGTATGCTGATTTCACTTGTTTTGGTGAAGTATGGGCCAGTGCTGAATTCCCTGTATGAGGTACATTTCCTGTGTTTTACATCCCTCTCTGACCTCTGACACCCGTCTCTCTGGGCTCTCCCCCTCACAGCACAAGCAGCGCTGCCCGGTGCTCGAGGACCAGCTGGTGGACCTGGTGGTGTACGCCATGGAGCGCTCGGAGACCGAGGAGCAGTTTGACGATGGCGGCACCAGCCAGCTCCTGTGGCAGCACCTCTCCAGCCAGCTCATTTTCTTTGTGCTCTTCCAGTTCGCCAGCTTCCCACACATGGTGCTCTCTCTTCACCAGAAGGTGGGATGGTGTTGATTGAAACACAGACAGACACTTTTATAGAAGTGGACACAGTCATTTGTCCTAATATCGTTAATGCTCTATTCTTGTTCTTGCTTCATTTTTACCATTAGCGGATGAAATTAGTGTGTGAGACAGAGAGACTGTTATACAGACGATGTCTAAAATGTGTGTCTTGTGTGTGTTGCTCCTCAGCTGGCTGGTCGAGGCCTGATCAAAGGCAGAGACCACCTCATGTGGGTCCTCCTCCAGTTCATATCTGGCAGCATCCAGAAGAACGCCCTGGCTGACTTTCTCCCTGTCATGAAGCTGTTCGATCTGCTCTACCCAGAGAAAGAGGTAGCCACAGTGTGTGTACGTCTGTTGTTTCAGCTCCTCCGTCTGTCGGAGCAACGCTGCAGGAGCCAGTGTGCTCCACTCTGAGCTGCATCTGGAGCTGCTGTCTCCAAGGGGACGCAATTAAGGCATCTGCAGCCCCATCTCCATCTCCCCCAATTGACTTCCAGCCAAATCTACCATTAGCATGCAATACTGGATGTGTTTACAAATGCTGCACTAACACACAATCATGGCTGACTCGTCCATCTTAGCCCAGAGCTAAGTGGATATTTATTAGCTTTCTGACCAATGATGAAACAGCCAATTGTGAATGAATGAGTGAAATGTTTAGTGACATAATACATTATACTAGTCAGGTGATGAAACCATTTACTTGGTGTCTACTTCATTTAGAAGATATTGATATGAATTGATGATTTATTTAAGGTTTTATTGGGATGACTAGAGACATTGTGATGTGTGTGTTTCTCTACAGTGCATCCCGGTGCCGGACATCAGCAAGCCCCAGTCGACCCACGCCTTCGCCATGACATGCATCTGGATCCACCTGAACCGCAAGGCTCAGAACGACAACTCCAAGCTGCAGATCCCCATCCCCCACTCCCTCAAGCTGCATCATGAGTAAGAGACTGTCTCCTCTATCAATCAATCAATCAAATGTATTTTAAAAAGCCAATTTTACACTAGCAGTTGTCACAAAATGTTTATACAGATACCCAGCCTAAAACCTCAAAGAGCAAGCAATGCAGATGCAAAAGCACAGTGGCTAGGAAAAACTCCTTAGGAAGGCAGGAACCTAGGAAGAAACCTAGAGAGGAACCAGGCTCTGAGGGGTGGCCAGTCCTCTTCTGGCTGTGCAGGGTGGAGATTATAAGAGTACATGGCCATTAAGGTCAGATTGTTCTTAAAGACGTTCAAACGTTCATAGATGACCAGCTGGGTAAAATAATAACCACAGTGGTTATAGCGAGTGCATCAGTTCAACACCTCAGGAGTAAATGTCAGTTGGCTTTTCATAGCCGAGCATTCAGAGGTCCTGACAGCTGGTCCCGCAGAGAGAGAATGTCAAAACAGCAGCTCTACCTTTAGAGACCAATAGGTACTTAACACCAGCTCTTGTATGTCATGTTGTCTACTAGAAAGCTCATAAGGAATCACTTAGGCAGCCAGTCTAAAAGTGTTAGTAGTCAGTGGTCACCAACTTGCAGTATACCGTGCATTTGGAAAGTATTCAGACCCCTTGACCTTTGTAACATTTTGTTACGTTACATCCTTATTCTAAAATTGATTACATTATACTTTTTTTCTCATCAATCTACACACAATACACTCCATAATGACAAAGCGATAACAGGTTTTTAGATTTGTTTTGCAAAAAACAAATACCTTATTTACATAAGTATTCAGACCCTTTGCTATGAGACTCAAAATTGAGCTCAGGTGCATCCTGTTTCCATTGATCATCCTTGAGATGTTTCTACAACCTAATTGGAGTCCACCTGTGGTAAATTCAATTGATTGGAAATGACTTGGAAAGACACACGCCTGTCTATATAAGGTCCCACAGTTGACAGTGCATGTCAGAGCAAAAACCAAGCCATGAGGTCGAAGGAATTGTCCGTAGAGCTCCAAGACAGGATTGTGTTGAGGCACAGATCTGGGGAAGGGTACCAAAAAATGTCTGCAGCATTGAAGGTCCCCAAGAACACAGTGGCCTCCATTATTCTTAAATGGAAGAAGTTTGGAACCACCTAGACTCTTCCTAAAGCTGGCCGCCCGGTCGGGGGAGAAGGGCCTTGGTCAGGGAGGTGATCGAGGGAAAGATGAACGGAGCAAAGTACAGAGAGATCCTTGATGAAAACCTGCTCCAGAGCACTCAGGACCTCCGACTGGGGCGAAGGTTCACCTTCCAACAGGACAACGACCCTAAGCACACAGCCAAGACAACGCAGGAATGGCTTCGGGACAAGTCTCTGAATGCCCTTGAGTGGTCCAGCCAGAGACCGGACTTGAACCCAATCGAACATCTCTGGAGAGACCTGAAAATAGCTGTGCAGCGACGCTCCCCATCCAACCTGACAGAGCTTGAGAGGATCTGCAGAGAAGAATGGGAGAAACTCCCATACAGGTGTGCCAAGCTTGTACCGTCATGCCCAAGAAAACTCAAGGCTGTAATCGCTGCCAAAGGTGCTTCAACAAAGTAAAGGGTCTGAATACTTACGTAAATGTGATATTTCAGTTTTTATTTATTTATACATTTGCAAACATTTCTAAAAACCTGTTTTTGCTTTGTCATAATGGGGTATTGTGTGTAAATTGATGAGAAAAACAAAACAATTGAATCCATTTTAGAATAAGGCTGTAATGTAACAAAATGTGGAAAAAGTCAAGGGATCTGAATACTTTCCGAATGCACTGTAACTCACAGATGCATGATTTGTGATGCCTTGATAGTCAGTTTGAGATAAAAGCAACATCTCAAATCTGGGATTCGATTGCATTTAAACTGATTGCCTCCTATCCCCTGTAATATTGTATTCTACCTGTCCTTTTGTGTTTAGGTTTCTCCAGCAGAGCCTGAGGAACAAGTCCCTGGGGATGACAGACTATAAGATCGCCCTGCTGTGTAATGCCTACTCCACTAACTCCGAGTGCTTCACTCTGCCCATGGGTGTGCTGGTGGAGACTATCTATGGCAACGGCAGCATGCGCATCACCCTGCCTGGCACCAACTGTACCGCATCAGGCTCTGTCACACCACTACCCATGAACCTCCTGGACTCCCTCACCGTCCACGCCAAGATGAGGTGGGCAATGCTTACCATAGAGATATATACTGTATGTCTCTATAGTCCCTACAACCACTACTACTGTTCCTTTCGTTGGTGCTGTCAGGATATCACAGCAACATCAAAAGTAATACTTCATTTAGTTAGAGCTCTTACTAGGGGTTATTGAAGTAAGAATGGAACAGTCTCAGTCTACGGGAGGCTTACAGAAAGACTTGAGGATGCATCCTATGGTGTTTTTAATTAACTAAAAAAACACCCTGCTTGAAATGCTGTGCTAATAATAATCTACTTAAATGCATTATTTTAGACCCCTGCCAAGTTTTTTTTTTTTAAGGACATGCCATTATGCAATTTTATTCACATTTAAACTGCCCTATTTAAAATGCAATAAGGCTTGGATAATTCGTTTGAATTTAAACACATAACATTTACACGTTGTCATTTTCTCCCGCTCGGTTTAGTGTAGCCCAGGGTGTATGAAATGAAATGGCTCTGTGCTAAATTACAAAGAACAGATGAGAGCGTTGAAGAGTGATGTCTTCTCCCTCTCCTGTTGATCACTGTTGTATTCTCCCTGCTGTTAGTTGCCATTTACAACCAAAGGATAGAGGGTGATAGTGATGAGTTTAAACAGCATCCATCCATTTCAACCTAAAAGCTATTTTTACAGATGAGTGGGTTCTACTTTTTTTTTTTATCTGCTCTGGCTGCTTTGCAGATGATTCAGTGCTTATTCATTTTACAATAAAGCCATCTGCAATTTCTGAGCCAATAATGCCTCGAACATTCAGCTATTTTCTGCAAATACCAACACTTGCATAAGTAGTATTCTGACAGATTTGTGATCAAAGCATAATAAATAAGGTGAAAACTGCATACATTAGTCAAATCTCATTCACATTTCTCCTGTACGTTCAGCCTGATCCATAGCATCGCCACGCGGGTGATCAAGTTGGCCCACGCCAAGTCCAGCATCGCCCTGGCCCCAGCCCTGGTGGAGACCTACAGCAGACTGCTGGTCTACATGGAGATAGAATCTCTGGGCATCAAAGGATTCATCAGTAAGTCCTGCAGTCTCTGAATCCCCTTATAGACCTTATCAATCCCTGCCTGCATTTTTTCAAAAAGAGACCTGGTTCATGTTCAGAAAGGCACACCATAACAAAATGTTTTGCAATGGAAAAACTAAAATGTGTGTTCTTATTTGACAAGTTCAGTTTGTAGCTCCCAGTTTCCAAATGTTTTCTCCCTGCTGTGTTCGACCCTGGCCTGAGCGGCAGCATGGCCAGCTTAACTGTATTACAAATGGATCACAGATGTTCTAACTACAACAACATGATGTTCTGTTTTACCAGGCCAGCTCCTGCCCAATGTGTTCAAGTCCCACGCCTGGGGCATCCTTCACACTCTGCTGGAGATGTTCAGCTACCGTATGCACCACATCCAGCCCCACTACCGCGTCCAGCTGCTCAGTCACCTGCACTCGCTTGCTGCCGTGCCCCAGACCAACCAGAACCAGCTGCACCTCTGGTCAGTAACCACAGGATCAGGCACAGTCAGACACCATTTTTAGGGCCAGGGCCCGGTTGCATAAAACACCTTAAGTTAATTTCCCCCCTTATCTTTTCCCTTAAAGTTTCCTTAATTTTAATAAGTCAGTTGCACAAAACATTTTAAGTTGAATTCCCCCCTTTAATTAAGTGAAAAAGTTAAAGGTGCCCTTGAGGTCCCTTAACTGCTTCATTCAGTATGGCTATAAATGTAAACAGCATTTGTGGAGGTGAATGTTGCTTTCATCTGCCCTGGCTACAAAAGGAACACATCAACCAGCTAGCTACTTAGCTAAACAATGGAAGATGCACAGTCCATGGCTACAAAGTTAGCTGGCTAGTTAGCTAGCTACTCTGTAAGCTAGCTTGAAGTGCTAGCAAGTAATAGAAACAAGTTGAGAAAAAAGTAACTACAAGAAACGTGGTTTATAATCATCTGAAGCAATTTGGTTGTCCTGTTTTGATTGTAGACGTTCTATTTTACTATCTCACAAAATAAATGTGATCTCTTTGACAATATGTTTTGTCAGTGAATCAGGCAGTCTCCATGGTAACCAGATACTCTTTCTACAGTACATACCTTCAAACTACCATAAAACCCCTTAAGTATGCCCTTACGTAAAGGAATATTTGAGGAGCTCTATGCAACGCCCTTAAACAATTCCCTTAGGTAAGGGAAAATTACTTAAGATGTTTTATGCAACTGGGCCCAGGAGATTTTTTCTGACCTTGTGATCTGACCAGGAAACACTCCACACCCTAGTTGTAATTATATAATATAACTAGGGCCCTGAATATTTCCTGGTTAGGTAATTTGGCCAGTAAAAACTCCTGGCTTCACCTACAGTGAGGGGGAAAAAAGTATTTGATCCCCTGCTGATTTTGTACATTTGCCCACTGACAAAGAAATGATCAGTCTATAATTTTAATGGTAGGTTTATTTGAACAGTGAGAGACAGAATAACAACAAAAAAATCCAGAAAAACGCATGTCAAAAATGTAATAAATTGATTTGCATTTTAATGAGGGAAATAAGTATTTGACCCCCTCTCAATCAGAAAGATTTCTGGCTCCCAGGTGTCTTTTATACAGGTAACGAGCTGAGATTAGGAGCACACTCTTAAAGGGAGTGCTCCTAATCTCAGCTTGTTACCTGTATAAAAGACACCTGTCCACAGAAGCAATCAATCAATCAGATTCCAAACTCTCCACCATGGCCAAGACCAAAGAGCTCTCCAAGGATGTCAGGGACAAGATTGTAGACCTACACAAGGCTGGAATGGGCTACAAGACCATCGCCAAGCAGCTTGGTGAGAAGGTGACAACAGTTGGTGCGATTATTCGCAAATGGAAGAAACACAAAATAACTGTCAATCTCCCTCGGCCTGGGGCTCCATGCAAGATCTCACCTCGTGGAGTTGCAATGAACATGAGAACGGTGAGGAATCAGCCCAGAACTACACGGGAGGATCTTGTCAATGATCTCAAGGCAGCTGGGTCCATAGTCACCAAGAAAACAATTGGTAACACGCTACGCCGTGAAGGACTGAAATCCTGCAGCGCCCGCAAGGTCCCCCTGCTCAAGAAAGCACATACAGGCCCGTCTGAAGTTTGCCAATGAACATCTGAATGATTCAGAGGAGAACTGGGTGAAAGTGTTGTGGTCAGATGAGACCAAAATCGAGCTCTTTGACATCAACTCAACTCGCCGTGTTTGGAGGAGGAGGAATGCTGCCTATGACCCCAAGAACACCATCCCCACCGTCAAACGTTGAGGTGGAAACATTATGCTTTGGGGGTGTTTTTCTGTTAAAGGGACAGGACAACTTCACCGCATCAAAGGGACGATGGACGGGGCCATGTACCGTCAAATCTTAGGTGAGAACCTCCTTCCCTCAGCCAGGGCATTGAAAATGGGTCGTGGATGGGTATTCCAGCATGACAATGACCCAAAACACACGGCCAAGGCAACAAAGGAGTGGCTCAAGAAGAAGCACATTAAGGAGTGGCCTAGCCAGTCTCCAGACCTTAATCCCATAGAAAATCTGTGGAGGGAGCTGAAGGTTTGAGTTGCCAAGCATCAGGCTCGAAACCTTAATGACTTGGAGAAGATCTGCAAAGAGGAGTGGGACAAAATCCCTCCTGAGATGTGTGCAAACCTGGTGGCCAACTACAAGAAACGTCTGACCTCTGTGATTGCCAACAAGGGTTTTGCCACCAAGTACTAAGTCATGTTTTGCAGAGGGGTCAAATACTTATTTCCCTCATTAAAATGCAAATCAATTTATAACATTTTTGACATGCGTTTTTCTGGATTTTGTTGTTGTTATTCTGTCTCTCACTGTTCAAATAAACCTACCATTAAAATTATAGACTGATCATTTCTTTGTCAGTGGGCAAACGTACAAAATCAGCAGGGGATCAAATACTTTTTTCCCTCACTGTACGTGGTCAGCACCACAGGGGTTACAGGTCCTTGAGCTCCTGCGTAGGCAGGCAGGGCTTATTACAATCATGCTGACTCTGACAGAAACATAAGACCAGAAAGGATTTAGTACTAGTCTATACTCTGGGGTCAAGCCAGTGCAAGCCAAGGTGTTATACAACAGTGTCTTAAAATGTAAAGAGGAATGATGTGCTATTGAGCGGAAGTAATTCATTGTCAATTCAATAAGAACGTTCCATATAAACATAGAAATGGGTCAGCGCTTTGCAAAGACGCAACTCTGTACATAAACACTAGCTTTTACTGTCATATAAAAGTAACCTTTTTGTCTTCCTGTTTCTGTGTCCTCAGTGTTGAGAGCACAGCGTTAAGGTTGATCACAGCGTTAGGGAGTTCCGAGGTTCAGCCTCAGTTCACCCGCTTCCTCAGTGACCCCAAAACGGTGCTGTCAGCTGAATCTGAGGAGCTCAATCGTGCCCTCATCCTCACTCTGGCCAGAGCCACCCACGTCACAGGTCTGCATCTATCTAACCTACACTACTGGTCAAAAGTTTTAGAACACCTGCTCATTCAAGGGTTTTTCTTTATTTGTACTATTTTCTACATTGTAGAATAATAGTGAAGACATCAAAACTATGAAATAACACATATGGAATCATGTAGTAACCAAGAAAGTGTTAAACAAATCAAAATATATTTTATATTTGAGATTCTTCAAATAACCACCCTTTGCCTTGATGACAGCTTTGTACACTCTTGGCATTCTCTCAACCAGCTTCATGAGGTAGTCACCTATACAGAAGATAGCCCAATTTGGTAAAAGACCAAGTCCATATTATGGCAAGAACAGCTCAAATAAGCAAAGAGAAACAACAATCCATCATTACTTTAAGACATGAAGGTCAGTCAATACGGAAAATGTCAAGAACTTTGAAAGTTTCTTCAAGTGCAGTCGCAAAAACCATCATGTCTTTGTGAAGGCAGAGTGAAGGAAAAGCAGCCAACAAGTGCTCAGCATATGTGGGAACTCCTTCAAGACTGTTGGAAAAGCATTCCAGGTGAAGCTGGTTGAGAGAATGCCAAGAGTGTGCAAAGCTGTCTGTCATCAAGGCAAAGGGTGGCTACTTTGAAAAATCTCAAATATGTTTAACACTTATTTGGTTACTACATGATTCCATATGTGTTATTTCATAGCTTTGATATCTTCGCTGTTATTCTACAATGTAGAAAATAGTAAAAATAAAGAAAAACCCTTGAATGAGTAGGTGTTCTAAAACTTTTGACCGGTAGTGAATATGTAATGTTACTTCAACATTTAACACGTGTCTGATAATGGTTGTGAAACTCATTATAGGTCAGTGTAATGCTGACTAGTAGGTTAGCATTAACAAAACGTTATCCTAACCCAAGACTAATTTTCCTTCCACTGCTTTCTCTGGTCCAGATTTCTTCACAGGCTCTGACTCCATCCAGGGTACGTGGTGTAAGGACATCCTGCAGACCATCATGAACTTTACTCCTCATAACTGGGCCTCTCACACCCTTAGCTGCTTCCCTGCTCCTCTTCAGGTACAGAGAGATAGTCACTAACTGGGATTAGGGTTTATGTCTACGGGGGCAGCCATAGAGAATTAAGAAAAACACATATCTGTGTGCGTGTTCCCCCAGGCGTTCTTCAAGCAGAACAACGTTCCCCAGGAGAGCCGCTTCAACCTGAAGAAGAACGTGGAGGAGGAATACAGGAAGTGGAAGAGCATGACCAATGAGAACGACATCATCACCCACTTCTCCATGCAGGGATCGCCGCCCCTCTTCCTGTGTCTGCTTTGGAAGATGCTGCTGGAGACTGACCACATCAACCAGATCGGCTTCAGGTACACCACAAAGTATTCACTTCTTTTCTATTCTATTTTACACATGATCACACACTGGTTGCACAACACTTAACCATTTTATTTGTGCGTTTATTAAATGTGTTTGACAGAGACAGTACACATTAATCAACGTTTCAAGTTCAACATCTCTTCACATCAATTCATATTTAACGGTAGCAGGACCATATACTGTAGATTTGTTCTCATTGTCCTGCTGATGTATGGTCATTAATAAATAGTATAAGGTAACCTGGGACCATTTTAATAAGGTCAACATTCTGATTGGCTGAGTTCTGTGAATGTTAAGTGAGTGGGAAAAAGAGGGCATGGCTTCCCTGTGGTGCAGCTGCTCCCTCTCCAGACAAAGGACGGTTTTGTGGATGGAAAAGCCTGACCACACACACAGACCTACCTCTCCTCAACATCACACTTGTCATTCTAATCACGAGCTCTGGGAGATAATAACCTCGACACGCTCTGACAGCACCAATACAGCTCCGCTGCCGCTATCATCTTGTGTTTTTAATTTATTTCTCTGAGCTTTTTTCCCAAGACACAGTCTGTACTAGCAAGGCAGTTTTAAAGTACTTTCTGAAGCAGAAGTCATGGCGACTGCCTGACAACCTGTAGTCAGTGCCGTCCTGCTAAAGTGCTGTTGCTGATTCCATCTTACAGTGTGGAAATCAGCACAGCATCACAACCAATCCCTGGAGCCAGATTTCTGGCATGTGATGAGTGCTACTGTTCCATAGAGGCTATGTGCTGTCTGCTTTCTCTGCAGGCCAGGGGTTTGAGGGGATTGGAGAGCAGAGCTTTTCTGCTTATCACCAGGCAGGAGGAGTGAATTGGCTGTGAAGGCCTGTTGTTTGCATAACCCTCCGGAGAGAGTTTCTGCAAAAGTTCTTAAACACTCCAATGACTCCCTCCCAAGCACCTTCTATCCCTCTCTCTCTCTCCCTCTCTCTCTATCTCTATCCCTCCCTGGCACTTTCTTTCCAACTCTCCCTCTTTCTCTCTCCATCTCTCGTCTGTAGGAAAGAATCTGTGGCCTCTCCCTCTGTCCCACACAGAGTTTAAGTGTGAGGAATGAGAATAGCCTTCTCTACTGTAAACCTGCCTGGGCTCTTTACGTCACTACCCAGTCGAGAGTGATGGCTTTCCTCGAGTAGGCGTTCATGCACCGCACGCCACCATTTGTAATATGATTTACCGCCAGTGAAAGGTATTTTGCAACAGGGCTTTTAAGACGTGACTAAGGACTTTGATGGGATAGTGCTCCCGCTTTTGCGGTGACTGGCTGCTGGTAATGACAGCCTGTTAATACAACTGAGCTGGTACAGTAAAACTGCTCTCTTCCTGTCCTCTAAATAGGGCCTGTCTGCTAGGAAGCTGGAGCCTGGGGGATTGGGAGATGTCAGTGGTGGTTGTGGTTGTGGTAGACCCGTGGGGCGGCGCGCAATTGGCCCAGGGTAGGGGAGGGAATGGCCGGCAGGGATGTAGCTCAGTTGGTAGAGCATGGTGTTTGCAACGCCAGGGTTGTGGGTTCGATTCCCACAGGGGTATGAAAAAAAATATATATATATATTAATGTATGCACAGTAAGTCGCTCTGGATAAGAGCGTCTGCTAAATGACTTAAATGTAAAAAATGTAGGGCCAGGTGGGGTGGTAGGAAGGCCACCCCAAGGGGCACTACCAATGGGAAGGGGCTGCTGGGGGCCCTAGGTTTGGCTCTCAGCTTCTGAATGCTGTTATAATAATAATAATAATAATAATAACACACCGACACACACACTCACACACGCACTAGAAGCAGATGGTGTCAGAAAGCTGTTTGGTGGTTGTTTGTGTTGATGATTGCTGTAAGAGTGCTGATGGTGTTTGAGATAACAGCTTTGCGTTGAATCATGAAGTAATTGTGTTATTGACAGATGGCCTTTTGAATTCAGAGGAATGAATACTAACTAGTAATGATGACTCATGGTAAACAAGCAATGGTACTGTACATTATGTTAATTTGACGTGTGACTGTGCATGTGTCTGTCTGTCTGTGTGTTGTGAGACGAGGCCGTCCTCCTGACCAGCCGTGTGTCCTGTCTTGCCCCAGGGTTCTGGAGAGGATCGGGGCGCGGGCGCTGGTGGCCCATGTCAGGACGTTTGCAGACTTCCTGGTCTATGAGTTCTCCACGTCGGCCGGTGGCCAGCAGCTCAACAAGTGTATCGAGATCCTCAACGACATGGTGTGGAAGTACAACATTGTCACGCTGGACAGACTCATCCTGTGTCTGGTAAGGATGAGACAATGCATTTGAAACTATGGGCCAGTCATATGGTTTTCCTCAAATTAAGTATTTGAAAGCTTCAGTCACATTAATAATTACGTTTTCAGATGATGTACATTAATATCTCATTGTTTAATATAAATCTGGTTCAGTTGTTATATAACAATGTTTAATTCCCTACTAACCTCTTCCCAATCACTTCCCTCGCTCTTATCTTATCTCCCTCTCCTCCCCCTTCTCCTCTCCAGGCCATGAGGAGTCACGAGGGTAATGAGGCCCAGGTCTGCTACTTCATCATCCAGCTCCTCCTCCTCAAGCCCAACGACTTCCGCAACCGTGTCTCCGACTTCGTCAAGGAGAACGCCCCCGAGCACTGGCTGCAGAGCGACTGGCACACCAAGCACATGGCCTACCACAAGGTACCGTACTGGCCCCAACCCTGGAGGTCTGACTGACAGCTCCAGCATGAAAAGAGCAACGCTGCCTGAAAGACCGTCTGAAAAGAACCACTGAGCACAGAGAGGGGTTCAAGGCGATACGAACGTAAATGTCAACGGGCGGCCACTATAGTTCAGCCTGCACCGTTGCCTGTTGACATTTGGCCCTGTTTTTAAATGTGACATTTACATTGGCTGGGCTGGGATTTCAACTGAGCCTTCTGTGGAGTTAGCTGGGTTAAGTCTCCATCTGTTCTACTGTGGTGACTGAATAACCTCCACTCACTGTTTCACTGCTCCCAAGCTTGCTCTTTTAATAAAGCTTAAAGGTGATACAGTTCCATTTGACTTGGACTGTTGTTTTCTTCCCTATGATAACAGAAATACCCGGAGAAGCTGTACTTTGAGGGCTTGGCAGAGCAGGTGAACCCACCCATGCAGCAGCAGTCCCACTACCTGCCCATCTACTTTGGTAACGTGTGCCTGCGCTTCCTGCCCGTCTTTGACATTGTCATCCACCGCTTCCTGGAGCTGCTGCCCGTCTCCAAGTCCCTGGAGACCTTACTGGACCACCTGGGAGGACTCTACAAGTTCCACGGTGAGGGAAGGGGAGAGGAACATGGGGAATAGTTCTGGTCTGTTGCTTTGATTGTATATACAGCCTGGGGGGTATACTAACATCTCGAAAGAGCACTGATAGAAAACCCCTTTATTAATCAATGTTATGCTTGTACATTTGGAATGATGTGATGTGATGAGGTCTGTTCAGATGGTGGGTCTAATTGAACTAACTGAAGTGTGTGTTTCTCTGTGTCGTCTCCAGACCGTCCGGTGACCTACCTGTACAACACGCTCCACTACTACGAGCGTCACCTGCGTGAACGCACCAACCTGAAGAGGAAGCTGGTGCACGCCATCATGAGCTCTCTGAAGGACAACCGGGCGCCAGGCTGGTGCCTGAGTGAGACCTACATCAAGTGTGGCATGAACCCCCGTGAAGACAACATCTGGATCCCCGATGACACCTACTACTGCAAGCTCATCGGACGCCTCGTCGACAATATCCTTTCTTGTTGTTTATGCCGGAGCACATTTGACCTGTCCAAATCATTATCAGACAGTTTTCTATGTCTCTGTCCTGTTGGGATGTTCAGACTGATGAAAAGTAGTCTTATAACATCTGTGAGGGAATAGTTGATGTGCTAGATTGCTAGAAATTATTTCCTAGAATAACAGTCTATGGTGTATTCACACACTGTTGTGTAGATGGAGTGCTCTCCCAATGATGAGTATCTTCAGTATCATCCTTGACCTGCTGTCTCACCGATGGCTGGCAAGTCCCCCGGGCCGTTCCCTAACTGTGACTGGAGATTCAACGAGTTCCCCAACCCGGCCGCCCATGCTCTCCACGTCACCTGTGTAGAGCTGATGGCCCTAGCAGTGCCCGGCAAGGAGGTGGGCAACGCCCTGCTCAGCGTCGTCCTCAAGAGGTCAGAATGGGGTCATAGATCAAACAGGGGCCAGTAAGCAGCCAATTAGAGGGGAGATTGAACGGTCTCTAGGCTATATAAACAACCACAGTCTTGAATGTTGATTGCACTGCTCTCTTGATGCGTGTGTAAATGTTCCCTCATTATGCAGATGTTATTGTGTGAGGAATGGAGGATGAGTAATCTTAAAGTGGTGCTGAATCACTGCAGTGTGTTAGCTTTCTGCAGAGCTCAGTTAGACCTGTGTGCCCCTCTAGATGACAGCGTCTGTATCTGTATGGTGTTGTGATTGATTGGCCTCTTGATGTCATGTCATGTCATGTGACCTCCCTCACAGCCAACCGCTGGTGCCTCGGGAGAACATCACAGCCTGGATGAACGCTATCGGCCTGGTGATCACTGCCTTGCCTGTAAGACTCAGCTCTGTTCACACACACACACTAGCACAAAGGCTTTGTTACATATCAGCAACATATTGCGCCAGGAATCTGTAGTCTACGGCCCACAGCAAAGTTTCCACTATCCATGAAAAACAAAGTCCATAAATTGTTGGTCTTACTGCTCACAGTGTAATTCTGTGCAGCCAGACAGTAGTGACAGCTTTACCCAAATAAACATCTACATCCTTCAGCTGTCCTCCAGACTCCAGAGAACTGTCTGGAAGCCTCTCTAAGGTCTGAAACGTGAGCTAAACGGTATGCGTGTCTGTCTGTGTCTGCGTGTCTCTTTCGTCTCTCTAGGAGCCTTACTGGGTGGTCCTGCAGGACCGTATTGTGAGTGTGCTGGGCAGTCCGTGCCTCACCACAGAGACTGAGTGGGTGGGGTACCCCTTCGCGCTGCTGGACTTCACCGCCTGCCACCAGTCCTACTCCGAGATGTACTGCAGCTACGTGCTGGCCCTGGCCCACGCCGTGTGGCACCACTCCAGCATCGGACAGCTCTCCCTTATTCCCAAGTAAGACCCAACAGTAGCCCCCTGATTAGCTGTTCTCCAGCCCTCTATTCCTGGTCCACCAGCTGCCCCCTGATTAGCTGTTCTCCAGCCCTCTAGTCCTGGTCCACCAGCTGCCCCCTGATTAGCTGTTCTCCAGCCCTCTAGTCCTGGTCCACCAGCTGCCCCCTGATTAGCTGTTCTCCAGCCCTCTAGTCCTGGTCCACCAGCTGCCCCCTGATTAGCTGTTCTCCAGCCCTCTAGTCCTGGTCCACCAGCTGCCCCCTGATTAGCTGTTCTCCAGCCCTCTAGTCCTGGTCCACCAGCTGCCCCCTGATTAGCTGTTCTCCAGCCCTCTAGTCCTGGTCCACCAGCTGCCCCCTGATTAGCTGTTCTCCAGCCCTCTAGTCCTGGTCCACCAGCTGCCCCCTGATTAGCTGTTCTCCAGCCCTCTAGTCCTGGTCCACCAGTAGCTCTGCTCCTAACTCTCCTCACCAAGTAAGGCCCTCCAGTCATGGGGTACGTCCCAATAATACCTCCTTTCTTCTGAAGTCTACACTCATTCACTACTTCCCACAAATCTAAAAGCATTGGATTGGTGGAGACATGGGGTAGTGGCAGTTTCCACCATATTTCTTATATCAGTCAATGGGGTTTTCTCGTTTGGGCAAAAGACCATCCTCCTTCCTCTGTCCTCTGTCCTCTATCCTCCGTGACCAGGAAACCGATAAGTGGTTGAGGAGTGTGTCAATTGCTTGGTAGGCAAACGGAAGAGTGTCCTCCCCTCTTCGATAGCCATCTTTCATCGAGGATACTTGTGTATCCTACCACGGAAGAGTTTTGAAATCTGCCACACCCCCTTTGAATCAGCTATTGTTTTGTCAGAGGAGAAAAACATGCCCACGTTTAAAAACAATATGCTACTTATTGGTTTATCAAAATATCTTGAACATCTACAGTTGAAGTCGGAAGTTTACATACACTTATTTTTCAACCACTCCACAAATTTCTTGTTAACAAACTATAGTTTTGGCAAGTCGGTTAGGACATCTACTTTGTGCATGATAAAAGTCATTTTTCCATCAATTGTTTACAGACAGTTTATTTCACTTATAATTCACTATCACAATTCCAGTGGGTCAGAAGTTTACATACACTAAGTTGACTGTGCCTTTTAAACAGCTTGGAAAATTCCAGAAAATAATGTTGTGGCTTTAGAAGCTTCTGATAGGCTAATTGACATCATTTTAGTCAATTGGAGGTGTACCTGTGGATGTATTTCAAGGCCTACCTTCAGACTCAGTGCCTCTTTGCTTGACATCATGGGAAAATCAAAAGCCATCAGAAAAAACATTGTAGACCTCCACAAGTCTGGTTCATCCTTGGGAGCAATTTCCAAATGCCTGAAGGTACCACGTTCATCTGTACAAACAATAGTACGCAAGTATAAACACCATGGGACCACGCAGCCATCATACCGCTCAGGAAGGAGATGCGTACTTTGGTGCGAAAAGTGCAAATCAATCCCAGAACAGCAGCAAAGGACCTTGTGAAGATGCTGGAAGAAACAGGTACAATAGTATCTACAGTGGGGAGAACAAGTATTTTATACACTGCCAATTTTGCAGGTTTTCCTACTTACAAAGCATGTAGAGGTCTGTAATTTTTATCATAGGTACACTTCAACTGTGAGAGACGGAATCTAAAACAAAAATCCAGAAAATCACATTGTATGATTTTTAAGTAATTAATTTGCATTTTATTGCATGACATAAGTATTTGATACATCAGAAAAGCAGAACTTAATATTTGGTACAGAAACCTTTGTTTGCAATTACAGCGATCATACGTTTCCTGTAGGTCTTGACCAGGTTTGCACACACTGCAGCAGGGATTTTGGCCCACTCCTCCATGCAGACCTTCTCCAGATCCTTCAGGTTTCGGGGCTGTCGCTGGGCAATACGGACTTTCAGCTCCCTCCAAAGATTTTCTATTGGGTTCAGGTCTGGAGACTGGCTAGGCCACTCCAGGACCTTGAGATGCTTCTTACAGAGCCACTCCTTAGTTGCCCTGGCTTTGTGTTTCAGGGTCGTTGTCATGCTGGAAGACCCAGCCACGACCCATCTTCAATGCTCTTACTGAGGGAAGGAGGTTCTTGGCCAAGATCTCGCGATACATCGCCCCATCCATCCTCCCCTCAATACGGTGCAGTCGTCCTGTCCCCTTTGCAGAAAAGCATCCACAAAGAATGATGTTTCCACCTCCATGCTTCACGGTTGGGATGGTGTTCTTGGGGTTGTACTCATCCTTCTATTCTATTTGTGTCTCATCAGACCACATGACCTTCTCCCATTCCTCCTCTGGATCATCCAGATGGTCATTGGAAAACTTCAGATGGGCCTGGAAATGCGCTGGCTTGAGCAGGGGGACCTTGCGTGTGCTGCAGGATTTTAATCCATGACGGCTCTCTTCAGGTCATTGACCAGGTCCTGTCGTGTAGTTCTGGGCTGATCCCTCACCTTCCTCATGATCATTGATGCCCCACGAGGTGAGATCTTGCATGGAGCCCCAGACCAAGGATGATTGACCGTCATCTTGAACTTCTTCCATTTTCTAATAATTGCGCCAACAGTTGTTGCCTTCTCGCCAAGCTGCTTGCCTATTGTCCTGTAGCCCATCCCAGCCTTGTGCAGGTCTACAATTTTATCCCTGATGTCCTTACACAGCTCTCTGGTCTTGGCCATTGTGGAGAGGTTGGAGTCTGTTTGATTGAGTGTGTGGACAAGTGTCTTTTATACAGGTAACGAGTTCAAACAGGTGCAGTTAATACAGGTAATGAATGGAGAACAGGAGGGCTTCTTAAAGAAAAACTAACAGGTCTGTGAGAGCCGGAATTCTTACTGGTTGGTAGTTGATCAAATACTTATGTCATGCAATAAAATGCAAATTAATTACTTAAAAATCATACAATGTGATTTTCTGGATTTTTGTTTTCGATTCCGTCTCTCACAGTTGAAGTGTACCTATGATAAAAAATAACAGACCTCTACATGCTTTGTAAGTAGGAAAACCTGCAAAATCGGCAGTGTATCAAATACTTGTTCTCCCCACTGTATATCCACAGTAAAACGAGTCCTATATCGACATAACCTGAAAGGCCGCTCAGCAAGGAAGAAGCCACTGCTCCAAAACCGCCATAAAAAAGCCAGACTACGGTTTGCAACTGCACATGGGGTCAAAGATCGTACTTTTTGGAGATATTTCCTCTGGTCTGATGAAACAAAAATAGAACTGTTTGGCCATAATGACCATTGTTATGTTTGGAGGAAAAAGTGGGATGCTTGCAAGCCGAAGAACACCATCCCAACCGTGAAGCAGGGGGGTGGCAGCATCATGCTGTGGGGGTGCTTTGCTGCAGGAGGGACTGGTGCACTTCACAAAATAGATGGCATCATGAGGAAGGAAAATTATGTGGATATATTGAAGAAACATCTCAAGACATCAGTCAGGAAGTTAAAGCTTGGTTGCAAATGGGTCTTCCAAATGGACAATGACCCCAAGCATACTTCCAAAGTTGTGGCAAAATGGCTTAAGGACAACAAAGTCAAGGTATTGGAGTGGCCATCACAAAGCCCTGACCTCAATGCTATAGAAAAAGCGTGTGCGAGCAAGGAGGCCTACAAACCGGACTCAGTTACACCAGCTCTGTCATGAGGAATGGGCCAAAATTCACCCAACTTATTGTGGGAAGCTTGTGGAAGGCTACCCGAAACGTTTGACCCAAGTTAAACAATTTAAAGGCAATGCTACCAAATACTAATTGAGTTTATGTAAACTTCTGACCCACTGGGAATGTGATGAAAGAAATAAAAGCTGAAATAAAGCATTCTCTCTACTATTATTCTGACATTTCACATTCTTAAAATAAACTGACCTAAGACAGGGAATTGTTACTAGGATTAAATGTCAGGAATTGTGAAAAACTGAGTTTAAATGTCTTTGGCTAAGGTGTATGTAAACTTCCGACTTCAACTGTAACTTAATTTGTTTTGATCACTTTACACATTTATTTTGGGATCCAGCCCTGTAAATGTCATTTTCCTAATGATGCGCTAGTGGAGAAGGACCATCTCAATTCAAGCAAGCGCATTTCCATCCACGTTCACTCTCCTCTCCGACTCTTCTCGATTAACTGACCTTTTTCAAAAGGAGGGGATGGAGGAGAGAGGATGTAGGAGGTGAGCAAATCTAATTGATAAAAGGCCATTTACTTTCAAATGACTGAAGGGAAGTGAACAAGTGCACACATTGGGAGGAAGGAGAAATAATTGGGAAATAGCCCCTCTAGCCTCCTCTCTCTCACTCCTTACCCCTTCTCCCTCCATCCCCACCATCTTGCCCCCTCCCTCAGCTCAGGCCCCTACCAGCCCAAGCTGCTCACGTCTGACTTATATCAGATGGGGGTTAGTTAAGACTGTCTGCTCCACTCCTACCCTGTGTTCAATCACAGAGGGATAGTCCTGCTGCCTCCCAGCTCAGGCTTAGCTTAGCAGGCCTTCTCAGCTAGCCTGGGAATATCTCCCCCTATAACACTGTGTGTTCAGGCCTCGCTGGACTTCAAGCCCAAAGTGCTCCTGTGCTTCCGCCAGACTGTCATGTAAAATGACAGCAGAGCCCTGGCCTGCTGGGATTACATTACCATGAAGCAGATGGAAAGGCCTTATGATGAGACTCAGAGAAGTACAGTCACTATCTACTGGGCTGGCTACAGCTCTCTGACATTATGTGATGCTACTGTTTAAGATGAGTAATGTGCCCTTAAATTGGAATGAGCATGGGGATTCTAATTTCAGGAATTGGTGCATATATGCCTACATTTTCATTGGTCCAATAACATTTATATGCATGTTCTACCTGAATAGTATCTCAGATTTCACAGATTATGAAATATTGTAAACATTTCTTTAAAAAAATATATATATATACAGCTGCGGAAAAACTTAAGAGACCACTGCAAAATTATCAGTTTCTCTGGTTTTACTATTTATAGGTATGTGTTTGGGTAAAAATAACATTTTTGTTTTATTCTATAAACTACTGACAACATTTCTCCCAAATTCCAAATAAAAATATTGTCATTTAGAGAATTTATTTGCAGAAAATGACAACTGGTCAAAATAACAAAAAAGATGCAGTGTTGTCAGACCTCGAATAATGCAAAGAAAATAAGTTCATGTTCATTTTTAAACAACACAATACTAATGTTTTAACTTAGGAAGAGTTCAGAAATCAATATTTGGTGGAATAACCCTGATTTTCAATCACAGCTTTCATGCGTCTTGGCATGCTCTCCACCAGTCTTTCACATTGATGTTGGGTGACTTTATGCCACTCCTGGCGCAAAAATTCAAGCAGCTCGGCTTTGTTTGATGGCTTGTGACCATCCATCTTCCTCTTGATCACATTCCAGAAGTTTTCAATGGGGTTCAGGTCTGGAGATTGGGCTGGCCATGACAGGGTCTTGATCTGGTGGTCCTCCATCCACACCTTGATTGACCTGGCTGTGTGGCATGGTGCATTGTCCTGCTGGAAAAACCAATCCTCAGAGTTGGGGAACAATGTCAGAGCAAAAGGAAGCAAGTTTTCTTCCAGGACAACCTTGTACGTGGCTTGATTAATGCGTCCTTCACAAAGACAAATCTGCCCGATTCCAGCCTTGCTGAAGCACCCCCAGATCATCACCGATCCTCCAAATTTCACAGTGGGTGCGAGACACTGTGGCTTGTAGGCCTCTCCAGGTCTCCGTCTAACCATTAGACGACCAGGTGTTGGGCAAAGCTGATAATTGGACTCATCAGAGAAGATGACCTTACTCCAGTCCTCTACGGTCCAATCCTTATGGTCTTTTGCAAACCTCAGCCTGGCTCTTCTTTGCTTCTCATTGATAAAGGGCTTTTTTCTAGCTTTGCACGACTTCAGCCCTGCCCCTAGGAGCCTGTTTCGAACCGTCCTCGCCGTGCACTTCACCCCAGCTGCCGTTTGCCATTCTTTTTGTAGGTCACTTGATGTCATCCTACAGTTGTTGAGTGACATTCGAATGAGTTGGCGGTCATCCCGGTCAGTAGAGTCGTTTTTCGCCCTCTGCCGGTCTGTAGCTTTGTTGTCCCCAATGTCTACTGTTTGACCTTGTTCTTATGAACCGCTGTCTTTTGAAATTTTAAGGATGGAAGCAACCTGCCGCTCACTGTATCCCTCTGCTAGTAAAGCCAGAATTGAAACCTTCTTTTCCTCACTCAAAACTTTCCTTTTCAACTCTTTTGGCATGGTCAATAGTTCTTTTTTGATTAATATTACTTTTGAGGTACTATTAGCACTGTTTTTGCCATCCAGCTGGTCCTATTGCAAGAGGATAGTGATGACCACAGCAGTGGTTTTTATACTTTTCCTCGTTAAATAAGATTTGGTTCATGTGATCACCTAATCAGTACCTAAGTCAGTAGAATGAGGTGTGCCTGTGTTGGAATTCAACAGACACTGGAATGGAATGGCTGTCATACATGTAGAGATGCTGATTTAAGAAACATTTGCAGTGGTCTCTTAATTTTTTCCACAGCTGTATATATTTTTTGCCTCTTTTTCTCCCCAATTTCGTGATATCCAGTTGGTAGTTAGTCTTGTCCCATGCTGGGACAATTGTGCACTGCCTCATGGGTCTCCCGGTCACGTCCGGCTGTAACACAGCCTGTGATCAAACCCGGGTCTGTAGTGATGCCTTAGACCGCTGCGCCACTCGGGAGGCCCAATATTGTTTACTTTTGAATTTGAAAAGCAACCAGAAATACTACAAAAGCAATTTATATTCAAAAGCCATTCTCTAGGACGTGCCAAGCCAATCAGAATCTGAGTGGGCAAGATATACGATGACCTCTCCTTGCCAGGCAGTCATTACCTTGGTGACTCCTCTCAGCCAGTGTTTGTGTTAGCGCTTCCACTCTACCGCGTTATAGTGACAGTGACAGGCAGGCTGCTGCTATCCCCGGGCTGTCATCATCACTGTGGGCCGTGACACGTGGGAGATCTCAGCAGGCGCCGCGGCATCCTGACAACAGAGCCCGGTGACGAGACGCACCCCCAGTGGCGTGGGCAGCCAAGTGTGTACGCCTCACACTGACGCTTCTGGAACACAGATCACACACAGCTCGCTCTGGAAAAACTCTGCACACACACAGACACCTGGGATCTATCTTGTCATCTACGACCACACTGAGGCTTTGGTTCTGCTGTACCTGTGGTTTATATTCCACTGTCTCTGTTCAGAAAACCCTGTCAATTATCATTTAAATTCAGTGCCTCCACTGTCTTCTTCCATTTGCATACAGCTCTCACAGTTCGAGCCTTAGTCGCTTTGAACATCAGGTGCTTGGCTTTACAAAGCCTTCCACTACTTTCTTCTTCAGTCCTTTTCTCCTCCATCCCAGCATGTCTTTGAAAGAGAGCAGTCCATTCTCTCCTCTTCAGTCTCGATCTCTCTTTACGAGAAGTGTAACATATTCTCTCCTGTCCCTCCCCAGGTTCCTGTCTGAGGTGCTGAAGCCCATAGTGAAGACAGAGTTCCAGCTCCTCTACGTGTACCACCTGGTGGGGCCCTTCCTCCAGCGCTTCCAACAGGAGAGGACCCGCTGCATGCTGGAGGTACTGACTACTCCTGTCAATATATACCCCCCTCCTCCATCTCCCAGTACAACCCTAATACAACCCTATTATACCATACAATCCCACACAAAAGGCCTGTAAATTAAATTCCCTTTCACACTCCCTTGACCATTACAGAGAATAGAGCTGATGGTGTGTGTGTGCGTGCATGTGTGTGTGTGTGAACGTTCGTATGTGTGACATGTACGTGTGGCCCTGAGGTTAAGCCCCAGTGCTGGCGCCCCATTGCCACAGATCTAACCCCCAGAAAATGGACAATAGCTGGGTAGATTAAAGGGGAATTAGGTGGCTCACTGAGAAATCCTGTTGTTTGTGGAGAGGAGCGGGAGGGTTAAGGTCCTTGGTCTCCTCTCCCAAGAGGCAGTGGCTCTGTGCTGGGTTGTGCTGTGGCTTCCCATGGACAGCTCTAATGAATCTGCAGTACTGCTGTTGACCAGCCTGCCACCCCCTGGAAGGCGCTCGGACAAAAATAGTCATTCTTAGAAATAGCCATTCATTCTGTTTTTCACTCTGGCTTTGTGTTAATCAGATGTGTGACCCACCATCGCCATTCAATCAGTGACTGATTTGTCTGTGCCTTTTTTAACGATCTACGCATTTATGTGTGTGTTGTGAACTGCAGATTGGAGTGGCATTCTATGAGATGCTACAGGCTGTGGACCAGCACAGTCAACACCTGTCCTACATGGACCCCATCTGTGACTTCCTCTACCACATCAAGTACATGTTCACCGGGGACAGCGTCAAAGACCAGGTTAGAGAAATACTTGGGTTAAAGTTCTCCATTACTGTGACGGGGACGGGGACGGGGACGGGCAAAGTAATTCAAAGCGTATACTTTATCACTCAGGATGGAACTTTCCACTGCTCCTATTTATGGCATGTAATGTTGTTATTAAAACAAAATCCGACAACCCCATAGTAGAATAGTTCACTTTATTTACCTAGTCGGCTTGTTGTGTGTTCTATGTGAGATAAGTATTCCTCTCGAGGCGCATTCAAGTTGCGAGGGCCATAGGAGGGAAAGCAGTCAATGCACAACAATTTGGAATGCAATCATGGGAAAACACTTTTGAAAGCAGTTTTGACAATATATATTTTGAAAGCAGTTTTGGCCTTTGTTAAAAAAGGGTGGGCCCTCAGTTTTCCATTGCTACCACGTTTATTTATCTACTCCTTAAATTGCGCGGGTGGCATTGTTTAAAAATGCAGTTTTACAACCAGAGTTTCGAGCATGGTTTAGGCGCAGCTGTGCAACAGAGCTCTTAAATGGGCAATGTCGTCTTAAAATGACATACTTTGTAATAGAAACGTAAAATTGTTTACTTTTTCGAGTAAATAATGATTTATGTATTTATAATAAAATATTCATTTATTATTAATAATAATAACAATCAGGATGTTGTGTCCTATGGGGTAAATGCAGATGACCAAACCCCATTCTTCAAGTGCCTTTCAGAAAGTATTCCTACCCCTTGACTTATTCCACATTTTGTTGTTACAGCCTGAATTCAAAATGGATTCAATTGATGACAAAGTGAAAACATGTTTTTGAAATGTTTGCACATTCTTTTTTAAATTCTTCAAGCTCTGTCATGTTGGTTGTTGATCATTGCTAGACAGCCATTTTCAAGTCTTGCTATAGATTTTCAAGCCGATTTCTAAGTCAAAACTATAACTAGGCCACTCAGGAACATTCACTGTCGTCTTGGTATTCAACTCCAGTGTATATTTGACCTTGTGATTTAGGTTATTGTCCTGCTGAAAGGTGAATTTGTCTCCCAGTGTCTGTTGGAAAGCAGACTGAACCAAGTTTTCCACTAGGATTTTGCCTGTGCTTAGCTCTATTCCGTTTATTTTTATCCTAAAAAAAACTCCCTGGTCCTTGCCGATGACAACATGATGCAGCCACCACACTTGAAAATATGAAGAGTGGTACTCAGTGATGTGTTGCATTGGATTTGCCCCAAACAACGCTTTGTATTCAGGATATACAGTTAAATTCTTTGCCACATTTTTAGCAGTTTCACTTTAGTGCATTTTTACAAACAGGAATATATATTTTTTCTTTACCAATAGATGCTCTTCTTTGCGAGGCATTGGAAAACCTCCCTGTTCTTTGTGGTTGAATTTGTGTTTGAAATTCACTGCTCGACTGAGGGGCCTTACAGATAATTGTATGTGTGGGGTACAGAGGTAGTCATTCAAAAATCATGTTAAACACTATTATTGCACACGAGTCCATACAACTTATTATGCAACTTGTTAAGCACATTTTTCCTCCTGAACTTATTTAGGCTTGCCATAACAAAGGGGTGGAATACTTATTGACTCAAGACATTTCAGCTTTTCATTTTTTATTAATTTGTAAACATTTCTAAAAACATAATTCCGCTTGGACATTATGGGGTATTGTGTGTAGGCCAGTAAATTCAGGCTGTACCACAACAAAAATTCAAGGGGTGTGAATACTTTCTGAAGGCACTGTACATTTTATAGCCACTATGCTTCATCAGTTGTGTTACAGGTGATAATGCGTATTGCTAATAGCACATCTGATAATATAGTCCATGCATAGGCTATATGAATGGTCCAATATGTTCAAATACTTTTTACTGAAATACTACCAATATGTTACTGGGCCCATTTCTGGAGGTGGAAATTATATTTTAGATGGTGTCAGCAGCATTTTATTTTCATAAATTTTTGGAGTAGAATGTAGTTTAAAAAGTCACCAGAACTGAGCTTCTCAGTCCTTCTACATAAAAGAACCCCGGACCCCCTAAGCAAGGCGACTGGAATTGGTCAAACTCGCAGTTTAATACATGTACAAAATGATCGTCTTTCCCCAACAGCATGTTGGTCATGACTTTCTTACATGAAAGAGGAGGTTAATTTGGCCCCAGACAATCCATCTGTGATCGACTTAAGTTTCAGTTGTGGGATTTTGTGTTGCTTTTAACCCTGAATACTGTGTACTCTATGCCTTTCCTTGACCTCAAAATGTTTGCTCACTTGGTTTTCTGTCATGTCCTGCATTGGTATTCAGCCTCTCCTCTTCCCTCCTCCTCTAACTATATCAACACACCATGAATTTGAAATTCTAATTTGTTTGTCCTCCAAACATTCCCACGTATTTTACTTTGATGTCACTTGCTGCACGTCCCACTTCAATTCAGGGTCTAAGGCTGAAGTTGGCGTCTCCTCAGTAGTAGTACAGAAGAGATTAGTTGAATTGTCCTCCCAGTTTATCCCTTGTCTCTCATAGTGTTGTGTTTAATGTCGAGTGTGTGTGTGTGTGTGTGTGTGTATTCCCAGGTGGAGAAGATCATCCTGACCCTGCGTCCGGCCATGAAGCTCCGTCTGCGTTTCATCACCCACACTAGCAAGATGGAGCCTGCAGCTGCCAGCGTTCCCCAGCCCTCCTCCTCTGTGTCCTCACCCGCCCCACAGAGCAACCCCGGTCCCTCCAACCTCCCCCTGTCTGTGGCCCAGTAAAAAACACAGTCTGTCAGCCCCATGGCCATGGTCCCACTGTCACCAGCTGGAGGATTGAGATGGACACACTCCACAAATGTGTAGGTCAGGGTTGCAGACAGACAAGATGACCCTGAGAGTCTGGTCTCTTGAGACTGACCATGCAACACCCCAGTGCTGTGGTGTGTTCCAAAGCTTTAAACAGCCAGTCAGTCCAAACGCAGTATAGAAGAAAACAGACGTGAACTGTTACACAACAGACATTACCTTTTTATAACCTTTAGCTTTATAGTGCTTTTTATTGTTGAGTGTATTGGAAAAAGACAAGTGTTTTCTCTGCAATCATTGGTCTGCTAGAGTGTATATATAAAAGACTACGGTTGATGGCGGCTCATTCTGTTATTGCTCTCCCTTTGTAATAACATGAGATGGTCCAGTGCTTTGTGACTCCCTACTTAATCATGAGAGGTGATTTATGTTGTATTTTTCACATGAAGTAAAGAAGAAATAAAACGTCTTAGGATTCTGAGTTGGATTGTTGTCTTGTCTGATCCCCTGTTATTCTGCACTCTGCTCTGTAGAGATGACCTGTATTCTGTCAGCTCAGGACCTCTGCCAGATGTCTGGATGTTGTTATGGCCAGATGCACAAACACTAAGTTCAGAACAGGGTCAACAACTCAAACTCTCTTTAACACAAACTAGACTGGAGAGGCGTACGGTGCTTAGAACACTATCTCTACTTGCACATCATCTCTTGCACATCTATCATTCCAGTGTTAATACTAAATTGTAATTATTTTGCACTATGGCCTATTTATTGCCTTACGTCCATAGCTTGCTACATTTGCACACACTGTATATATATTTTCTGTTGTATTTTTGACTTTATGTTTTGTTTTACCCCATATGTAACTCTGTGTTGTTGTTTCTTATCGCACTGCTTTGCTTTATCTTGGCCAGGTCGCAGTTGAAAATGAGAACTTGTTCTCAACTGGCTTACCTGGTTAAATAAAGGTTAAACAAAAAAATTACAAAAATTAAATTCTTTTTCAGAGCTGAACTGATTGGTCAAAAGACTAATTAGTGAAAAAAAGATCTGAATTGGCCTGCCTGTGTAAACGCAGCCTATGAGTGGGCGGCAGGTAGCCTAGCGGTTAAGCGCGTTGGGCCAATATCTGAAAGGTCGCTGGTTCGAATCCCCGAGCCGACTAGGTGAGAAAGCTGCCGACGTGCCCTTGAGCAAGGCACTTAGCCCTAATTGTTCCTGTAAATTGCTCTGGATTAGAGTGTATGACAAATGTAAATAATGAGTGGTATTTCTGCTGTGAGATACAGAATGTGATTGGAAACTTTTTTCGAATGAGTGTTGATTCAGATTCTTGCGCTAGTCTCTCCTAAAGAAGCCTTTCACCTTCCAAGGACACTAATGTCACATTGGAATAGGAAATAAGATGGTACAGGGGAGGGGATAAGGAGAATAATCAATTTATTTAACCTTAGTCATTCATTTCCATGCCCTGGGATTCTTATAGATGTGATTTGCATAATCTGTAGGAAGAGGTTTCAGAAAGCTGTCAACTCCAGCACTCTGTAATGTACAGTAATTGTAATTCTGGTGCAGTATGCATGCAATGACACGCTAATTCAGAAATGTGCTTGATGAAAAACAGGGGCAGTGTATTTGCTATCATACATCTAGCAATATTGTTGGTACAAATTTACCTGAGCATATACATTTAGAATTTTTTCTCTCCATCTATAAAAAAATTTCACTAGAGAATTACATTAGCCTAGACCATATGGACTTTTCAGACTGGAAGATAGGGGCCAAAGAAGGTGATTATATTTCAGTCGGGCTGCTGCTCAGCTCCAAACATTGGGGCAGCAGTGCCTGCATCTGATATAGATCTAGGAAATGTGGGGAATTGACTCAGTAATAATGCTTGAAATTAATCAAGTAGTTGCTGATGCTGAAGCTCAGTAAAAAGCAGCAGAGTAAGCTGGGCCCTGGAGGACAGTGAAGGCACGAATGTTTTATCTAGTGTTCATCACCCCAGGCCCTCCAGGACCAGCCAGCATCGGCCTCTCCTTTCAACCCATTTTGTAATTAGAGTACAGAGGCCAACTACCCTCATTGATACAGTCCTGAGCTAACCCTTACAGTATCTATTCTCCCAGATTCCCTTCCAGATCGTTCACATGACTTTTGACTTCCCATGCTTCAATCAATATAAAAGGGACTGTGCTATGTAATTGACAGTGCAATGTAAAAGGTAATTTCAATGAAGGGGAGGTGGCAGCGGCGCGTGTCGGTACAAATGAACACTGAGATGGTTACGTTCCTGGGGTATTAGTCATCTGAGATGTGGAGGGGTTTAAAACGCTCACCTTCTCTCTACTATCCTATCTATGTCTCTTGGCTATCGCCCAATAGTTTATTTGGCATTAATGGTTTGTTATTTGGATTCGATAAGATGTATCTGCTGGGTGACATTTGATAGGAGGTATTCTCAGTATAATAAAAGACAATACAGAAATAAATGTTAAAGGCAACACAGGCCATGGATCAAATATAATTTTACTTGCTCATGATAAATCAAACTAATGAGAAATAGATTTTATGTTCGGTTTCGATTTCTACTTTATGGATTTATCTAAAGACTGTCACTTGTCTAATAAATAATTACACAACATTTTCCAGTAGCAGACCTTACTCTCCTACACAACCAAGTCTCCAGAACAAATCTATTACTTTACAGAGAGTCATGGCTTGGTTACTGTGGAGCCATGTCTTCAGCTCCCACGGCAATTTGTAAGAAACCCACCTCACCTCTACTTCCTGTTAATGGTCCCAAGGACCTGCCATCTGTGGTCCGCTGCTGATGCGGTTGCCATGGTCACAGTGACCAGCCAGACCTCTCAGACCAGACCAGAGATAGAATGTGACTCCAGGGGGCCTGGGGGCCTGGGAGAGTGGACAGGGGAAAGGCGAAGATAGGGAGGGGAAGCGAGGGAGGGAGTGTGGACTGTCTCGGTAAGGCGCTTTGCTGCTTTCTGTGTCCAGAGGATCAGGCCCTCTCTGTAGGGTCACATGGCCGCTACATTAAGCATGATTGCTTTCAGTAATCCCTGGTTCAAGCCAAGACATTCAATTAAAACAAGTGATGCTGCTTGTACAAGGGTTGAACGTTTCTGTTCTGTTGAAGAAAACAGGCTGAACGTAAAGGATTTTTTTTTAGTTCTTGAATCCAAAATGCAATATGATCATTTGTATTTCTGGAAATGCATGCTGTGTCTGACATTTGATTGTAGGCTGCACTGTAATTGCGGTTATACCACTTACCTGTTCAGTTTCAGTTAACAGCTACATTATTTTCTTTGCAATATGCCATTTTATTCTCTCAAGTGGGTTTATATTTTCACTGCTTTGAAAATGCCATGTGTTCTCAGTCCTTGTTATTCTCCCAGCAGGTTACAACAAGGCATCTCTCCAAATGCCACGCTCATTGGTCTGAGAATTCATTATATGGTGTGTCACACAGACCTGTTGGTAAACTGCTCAGATGCTGGTGAGGCATCTGTGACAGACTGACTTGTCTTCTCGGCCCTGCCCTTGTCTCTCCCCAGCCCCCCAGAATGTCCACCCCAGCTCCCCAGCCTCTCAGTCCAAGTCCCTCAGCCCTCTCAGCCTCTCTCCATTCCTCCAACCCCTCAGCCCCAGCCCCCTCATCTGCTGTGCCTTGCATTCTGCCCCTGGGACTCCTAATGAAGAGTATTCAAGCCAGAGCTGTCATTAAGACTGAAGAAACAGACTGCCCTGCTCCGGATGACAGGGCAGTAGCCATTAACTATGTGACACTGGAACCTCAGCTCCACAGTCATAAATGGCACAAGTCAATGAGCTGCGGATGTGAGACGGATGCCAGGGAAATATGCATTAAATGTTTTCCAGGGTGCATCAGCAGAACAATTTTTAATGGCTATGGCTTTTTCCTGCTGTGTTCAATCATGTTTTTTTCCTGGCCATACCAATCTCACTGCATGTAATAGGTGCATGCATTTAATAAGTTGACAATGAGTTGAGTTGATACAGATAGTTGATATGCAGTCACTATTTGGAATAGAATCTAGACTTTAAGGTTCTAGGAAATTATTAAGCCTCTGCAAGAGAGGCACAGCTGTCATGTTATAAATGCCTTATAATGCCTTATAATCTCCGCTGCTGATGACATCACAATAACAGAAAGAGACAGACATATGATGTGAACAATTGACGTTTTTGACAGACTCCTCTTCACGTGAGATGAATAGGGTCTGAATGGGTGATATCACAAGATTCTGCTCTCTGAGGCTACAGTGTGTATCAGTGATTCAGGGATGCCTGTTGCTCATCGTATTAGTGGGTCATCTCGGATTGCTGTTCTGTGTTACCTGGCAACGTAAATGTAGACTGCACCCTGAAAAGCCAGATTCTGTCTTTGTCAGACACTTCACGCCCTCACACTTCAACAGTAACTATTTCCATTTTAGGATCATGTAAGTTCATGAAAGTTCACACACTGAGTCATGGTTGTATACATTTTTATGATGGTCTTATATTGTCGCAAATCTCAAGGTTTCATGGCCATCTCTGTCTCAGAAAAAAGAGAGCTACGTAGATATGTATTCTGTCTGAATAGCTTTTTTTAAAATCTTTTTTTTTTTTTATGTACAGTGGGGAGAACAAGTATTTGATACACTGCCGATTTTGCAGGTTTTCCTACTTACAAAGCATGTAGAGGTCTGTCATTTTTATCATAGGTACACTTCAACTGTGAGAGACGGAATCTAAAACAAAAATCCAGAAAATCACATTGTATGATTTTTAAGTAATTAATTTGCATTTTATTGCATGACATAAGTATTTGATACATCAGAAAAGCAGAACTTAATATTTGGTACAGAAACCTTTGTTTGCAATTACAGAGATAATATGTTTCCTGTAGGTCTTGACCAGGTTTGCACACACTGCAGCAGGGATTTTGGCCCACTCCTCCATACAGACCTTCTCCAGATCCTTCAGGTTTCGGGGCTGTCGCTGGGCAATAAGGACTTTCAGCTCCCTCCAAAGATGTTCTATTGGGTTCAGGTCTGGAGACTGGCTAGGCCACTCCAGGACCTTGAGATGCTTCTTACAGAGCCACTCCTTAGTTGCCCTGGCTGTGTGTTTCGGGTCGTTGTCATGCTGGAAGACCCAGCCACGACCCATCTTCAATGCTCTTACTGAGGGAAGGAGGTTGTTGGCCAAGATCTCGCGATACATGGCCCCATCCATCCTCCCCTCAATACGGTGCAGTCGTCCTGTCCCCTTTGCAGAAAAGCATCCCCAAATAATTATGTTTCCACCTCCATGCTTCACGGTTGGGATGGTGTTCTTGGGGTTGTACTCATCCTTCTTCTTCCTCCAAACACGGCGAGTGGAGTTTAGACCAAAAAGCTCTATTTTTGTCTCATCAGACCATATGACCTTCTCCCATTCCTCCTCTGGATCATCCAGATGGTCATTGGCAAACTTCAGACGGGCCTGGACATGCGCTGGCTTGAGCAGGGGGACCTTGCGTGCGCTGCAGGATTTTAATCCATGACGGCGTAGTGTGTTACTAATGGTTTTCTTTGAGACTGTGGTCCCAGCTCTCTTCAGGTCATTGACCAGGTCCTGCCGTGTAGTTCTGGGCTGATCCCTCACCTTCCTCATGATCATTGCTGCCCCACGAGGTGAGATCTTGCATGGAGCCCCAGACCGAGGGTGATTGACCGTCATCTTGAATTTCTTCCATTTTCTAATAATTGCGCCAACAGTTGTTGCCTTCTCACCAAGCTGCTTGCCTATTGTCCTGTAGCCCATCCCAGCCTTGTGCAGGCCTACAGTTGTATCCCTGATGTCCTTACACAGCTCTCTGGTCTTGGCCATTGTGGAGAGGTTGGAGTCTGTTTGATTGAGTGTGTGGACAGGTGTATTTTATACAGGTAACGAGTTCAAACAGGTGCAGTTAATACAGGTAATGAGTGGAGAACAGGAGGGCTTCTTAAAGAAAAACTAACAGGTCTGTGAGAGCCGGAATTCTTACTGGTTGGTAGGTGATCAAATACTTATGTCATGCAATAAAATGCAAATTAATTACTTAAAAATCATACAATGTGATTTTCTGGATTTTTGTTTTAGATTCCGTCTCTCACAGTTGAAGTGTACCTATGATAAAAATTACAGACCTCTACATGCTTCGTAAGTAGAAAAACCTGCAAAATCAGTAGTGTATCAAATACTTGTTCTCCCCACTGTATTTATTATGGATCCCCATTAGCTGCTGCCAAGGCAGCAGCTACTCTTCCTGGGGTCCAGCAGAATTAAGGCAGTTCATACAATTTTAAAAACATTACAATACATTCACAGATTTCACAGCACTCTGTGTGCCCTGAGGCCCCTACTCCACCACTACCACATATCTACAGTACAAAAATCCATGTGTACGTGTGTATGTTATCGTGTGTGTATGCATGTGTCTGCGCCTATGTTTGTATTGCTTCAGCCATAATGACCGAGACGTCGACCTGATCTCATCTCCATCTCCCTGCCTGGCCTTGTGACTGTACTGTATAAACATTTCCTTCCTGCTAGGGATAGGGTCTTAGGGAGCAGGAACTGCATATCTTTTAAAGTAAACCCACAATTCATTCATTTTGTCTCTTTTTGATAATGTGAACTGAGGTAACCAATTTCTACTTAACCTGACGGAACATTTGCCTTCCCCCACGGACAGATTTTCCTTCCCCGGATCCAGTGCTAGAATACAGTTCATTATTTTGTTGAGATAGGTGAATACTTATCTAATCAAGATATATTAGTGTTTTATTTTTCATTAATTTGTAATAAATGCAATAATATTTCTCTACTTTAACATTACAGAGTATTTTGTGTAGATCGTTGACCAAAAATTAAGCAGAGCCAGTTCAGAAAGGAAACCCAAATGCCCAGCCTCAGGCTGATGCATCAGCTGTGATGGCATCAATTAGAGGCTAATATCAATCACGCCTACCTTATTTGGTGGTCTATTTAAGCTGACCGGGTCTGCTTACTCATCCTGCTGCTGCAACTGCTACTGCTACTATGCTCTGGTTTCTTGCTCCCACCACCACCCTCCACCTGTTAGGTTCCGTGCTATTTTATATTGATGCTTTGCTTGGGCAGTGAGCTACCCTGAAGGAGCAGAGCCTATAGCGCCAAGACTTGCATTATTCATTGCTTAATAAATGGTTAAACATACAGTATTTCCACGTGGCCTTTTCTTTCTGAAATGACAGTTAAATCCATTTTAATCCCACTTTGTAACACAACAAAATGTGGAAAAAGTCAAGGGGTGTGAATACCTTCTGAAGGCACTGTATACCCATCCACATATGTCTTTGCCCTCTAGTTAACTCCAGTCATGTGCAGCTGAAAAGAAAACTGCATATTTCTGCCTACATCATTAGTGCTCTATTTTCTCACTGCCAACCAGGGTTTCCATGGTAACGGGGTGCATCAGGGAGGATCGGTGTCTACCTGTTGTTTGCCTGTCTGTCTATCATTGCCTCCCCCTAATCCCTACCGTGTGCCTTGTTAAACTGCCTCATTCGCTTTTCATTACTTCTGCTACAAGCACTCACATCAGCCTCCAGAGGACGAGAGGGAGGCAGACCAGACCCCCTCTTGCCGGCCGCAGGCTTGTTCAGTCCAGCAACAAGAGCCTCTATCTCTCCCAGCCTCCCTCACTCTCTCCCCAAAGAGCAGCCTTGGCCTGGAGATGTGGGCTGCTGTCCAGAGATAGTGTTTGGGTGAGTGTGTATTTGTCCATGTGTGAGTGCTTGTGTCTAAAAGAGAAAGATAAGAGAGAGAGAGAGATAATGCAGTATCTCATGAACAATGGCAGAGTTCAATCCACAGTGGGGACAGTGTAATGTGGACAAGCGATAGAAACAAAGCCAGAGCAAACCGAGTTCAGTCTTCAGGACGGTCACACCAAAGTCATACGGTCACGGTTGACAAGCTAACGCGGTCAAAGCTACCTGATCACAAAGCAGTGTTACAGGGATTCAATAGACATGCCCCACTGGGCATACCACGTCAACGTGGATAATTTGGTAATATTTGGTTGAGATGTTGATCAATGAGATTAATCTATATTCACCCACTCAAAAAGACAGCAAAAAGTTAGCTGAATTTCCAATGTGTTATCACTATCACAATCAGATCACGTCTCCCTGTTCCTACTCCCCGCCTACAAGCAGCAGCTCAAGAGGGAGCAACCAACACAGTGAGGCGCTCGACAAAGGAGGCCGACTCAACGCTGCAGGACTTTTGAGAATTCTGATTGGATTATGTTCAAAGATTCATCCACCCAGGACTCATCAACATTGAGGAATATACATCGTCAGTCACAGGCTTCATTTGTTAATATGTTGATGATATTGTACCGACAATAACAATTCGAACATAGCCCAACCAAAAACCCTGGATGAACAGGTATCCATACCATGCTGATAGCCCGTACTGCAGCATTCAATGTCAGCAGAACGAACCCCGATGACTCGGTGGCGCGCAACACGTATAACAGCTGACGGGCGTCTTTTCAGACATCTTCAACCTGTCCCTGCCCCAGGCTGTAGTCCCCAACTGCTTCAAGGAGACCACCATTGTTCCAGTGCCCAAGAAAAACAACGTGAAAAACAAGCCTGAATGACTATCACCCCGTCGCACTCACCTCGGTCATCATGAAGTGCTTCGAGAGGCTGGTCATGGCCCACATCAAGGCCAGCATGCCAGGAACACTGGACCCACTCCGATTTGCCTACCGCTTCAACAGATCCACGGAAGATGCCATTTCCATTGCTATTCACATGGCCGTAACACATCTGGACAAGAGGAACACCTACAGTGGGGAAAAAAAGTATTTAGTCAGCCACCAATTGTGCAAGTTCTCCCACTTAAAAAGATGAGAGAGGCCTGTAATTTTCATCATAGGTACACGTCAACTATGACAGACAAAATGAGGAAAAAAAATCCAGAAAATCACATTGTAGGATTTTTTATGAATTTATTTGCAAATTATGGTGGAAAATAAATATTTGGTCAATAACAAAAGTTTCTCAATACTTTGTTATATACCCTTTGTTGGCAATGACACAGGTCAAACGTTTTCTGTAAGTCTTCACAAGGTTTTCACACACTGTTGCTGGTATTTTGGCCCATTCCTCCATGCAGATCTCCTCTAGAGCAGTGATGTTTTGGGGCTGTCGCTGGGCAACATGGACTTTCAACTCCCTCCAATTATTTTCTATGGGGTTGAGATCTGGAGACTGGCTAGGCCACTCCAGGACCTTGAAATGCTTCTTACGAAGCCACTCCTTCGTTGCCCAGGCGGTGTGTTTGGGATCATTGTCATGCTGAAAGACCCAGCCACGTTTAATCTTCAATGCCCTTGCTGATGGAAGGAGGTTTTCACTCAAGATCTCACGATACATGGCCCCATTCATTCTTTCCTTTACACGGATCAGTCGTCCTGGTCCCTTTGCAGAAAAACAGCCCCAAAGCATGATGTTTCCACCCCCATGCTTCACAGTAGGTATGGTGTTCTTTGGATGCAACTCAGCATTCTTTGTCCTCCAAACACGACGAGTTGTGTTTTTACCAAAAAGTTCTATTTTGGTTTCATCTGACCATATGACATTCTCCCAATCCTCTTCTGGATCATCCAAATGCAAACTTCAGATGGGCCTGGACATGTACTGGCTTAAGCAGGGGGACACGTCTGCACTGCAGGATTTGAGTCCCTGGCGGCGTAGTGTGTTACTGATGGTAGGCTTTGTTACTTTGGTCCCAGCTCTCTGCAGGTCATTCACTAGGTCCCCCCGTGTGGTTCTGGGATTTTTGCTCACCGTTCTTGTGATCATTTTGACCCCACGGGGTGAGATCTTGCGTGGAGCCCCAGATCGAGGGAGATTATCAGGGGTCTTGTATGTCTTCCATTTCCTAATAATTGCTCCCACAGTTGATTTCTTCAAACCAAGCTGCTTACCTATTGCAGATTCAGTCTTCCCAGCCTGGTGCAGGTCTACAATTTTGTTTCTGGTGTCCTTTGACAGCTCTTTGGTCTTGGCCATAGTGGAGTTTGGAGAGTGACTGTTTGAGGTTGTGGACAGGTGTCTTTTATACTGATAACAAGTTCAAACAGGTGCCATTAATACAGGTAACGAGTGGAGGACAGAGGAGCCTCTTAAAGAAGAAGTTACAGGTCTGTGAGAGCCAGAAATCTTGCTTGTTTGTAGGTGACCAAATACTTATTTTCCACCATAATTTGCAAATAAATTCATAAAAAATCCTACAATGTGATTTTCTGGATTTTTTTTCCTCAATTTGTCTGTCATAGTTGACGTGTACCTATGATGAAAATTACAGGCCTCTTTCATCTTTTTAAGTGGGAGAACTTGCACAATTGGTGGCTGACTAAATCCTTTTTTCCCCCACTGTATGTGAGAATGCTGTTCATTGACTACAGTTCAGTATTCAACACTATTGTTCCCTCCAAGCTCGACACCAAGCTCAGAGGCCTTGGTCTGGACACCACCCTCTGCAACTGGATCCTGGACTTCCTGATGGGCAGACCACAGGCTGTGAGGATTGTCAACAACACCTCCTCCACATTGACTCTTAACACAGGGGCCCCCAGGGGTGTGTTCTCAGCACTCTGCTGTACTCCCTGTTCACTCATGACTGCGTGGCTTTGCAGGACACCAACTCCATCATCAAGTTTGCTGACGACACCACGGTTGTAGGCCTGATAACCAACAACGACGAGTCAGCCTATAAGGAGGAGGTAAGTGAACTGGCATTGTGGTGCCAGGACAACAACGTCTCCCTCAACGTCAGCAAAACAAAGGAGTTGATTGTTGACTTCAGGAAGTAGAGGAGGGAACATGCCCTGATCCACATCAATGGGACTGCTGTAGAGAGTCATCAGTTTTAAATTCCTCAGTGTCCACATCTCAGAGGACTTGTCACAGACCAACAACACCACTACCTTTGTCAAGAGGGTGCAACAGCGTCTCTACTTCCTAAGGCGGCTGAAGAAATTTGGCATGCCACACCAGGTCCTTTCCAAATACTACCGCTGCACCATCGAGAGCGTCCTGACTGGTTGCTTCATGGCCTAGTACGTGACTTTTTCCATCTACGACCGCAAGGCCCTCCAGCGGGTGGTGAAGATGGCCCAGTACATCAATAGGATCGTGCTCCCACCCATCCAGGACATCTACTCAAAACAGTGCCTGATGAAGGCCCGCAGCATCATCAAGGACCCCACACGCCCCAGCCACGAGCTGTTCACTCCCTTACCATCGGGCAGACAGTATCGGAGCATGAGGTCTGATACCAACAGGCTCAGAGACAGTTTCTATCTACAAGCCATCAGACTGCTGAACACTTGAACTGGCCACCTGCTCTGATTCTCCGCACCTTAGCAAACATGCACTCACTCACACACCCCTGTGGTCCTCTGTAGCTCAGCTGGTAGAGCACGGCGCTTGTAACGCCAAGGTAGTGGGTTCGATCCCCGGGACCACCCATACACAAAAATGTATGCACGCACGACTGTAAGTCGCTTTGGATAAAAGCGTCTGCTAAATGGCATATTATTATATTATTATTATTATTACACCCACACACATCACAATTGCTGCTACCAGACTCTTATTGCTAATACTGCACAATTTAAAACACTTGCCCCCCAATCCCCACTTTCTCTGGTACATGTGTAAATATTCTACTATAAATTGTGCCTTCCTGTATTATACTAATGCTAAAAAATGTATTACATTCTACTGAGCCATTTACTTTATGCTCATATTCCTATCTTTTAGTATTTGTTATTGTTGTTGATTTGTTGAGAAGTTTGGACATACCTACTCATTCAAGGGTTTTTCTTTATTTTTACAATTTTTTACATTGTAGAATAATAGTGAAGACATCAAAACTATGAAATAACACATATGGAATCATGTAGTAACCAAAAAAGTGTTAAACAAATCAAAATATATTTTAGATTTTAGATTCTTCAAAGTAGCCACCCTTTGCCTTGATGACAGCTTTGCACACTTGGCATTCTCTCAACCAGCTTCACCTGGAATGCTTTTCCAACAGTCTTGAAGGAGTTCCCACATATGCCGAGCACTTGTTGGCTGCTTTTCCTTCACTCTGCAGTCCAACTCATCCCAAACCATCTCAATTGGGTTGAGGTCGGGTGATTGTGGAGGCCAGGTCATCAGATGCAGCACTCCATCACTCTCCTTCTTGGTAAAATAACCCTTACACAGCCTGGAGGTGTGTTTTGGGTCATTGTCCTGTTGAAAAACAAATGATAGTCCCACTAAGCGCAAACCAGATGTGATGGCGTATTGCTGCAGAATGCTGTGGTAGCCATGCTGGTTAAGTGTGCCTTGAATTCTAAATAAATCACAGACAGTGTCACCAGCAAAGCACCCCCACATCATCACACCTCCTCCTCCATGCTTCACGGTGGGCACCACACATACGTAGATCATCCGTTCACCTACTTTGTGTCTCACAAAGACACGTGGTTGGAACCAAATATCTCCAATTTGGACTCATCAGACCAAAGGACAGATTTCCACCGGTCTAATGTCCATTACTTGTGTTTCTTGGCCCAAGTAAGTCTCTTTTTCTTATTGGTGTCCTTTAGTAGTGGTTTCTTTGCAGCAATTCGACCATGAAGGCTTGATTCACACAGTCTCTTCTGAACAGCTGATGTTGAGATGTGTCTGTTACTTGAACTCTGTGAAGCATTTACAGTGGGGAAAAAAAGTATTTAGTCAGCCACCAATTGTGCAAGTTCTCCCACTTAAAAAGATGAGAGAGGCCTGTAATTTTCATCATAGGTACACGTCAACTATGACAGACAAATTGAGGGAAAAAAATCCAGAAAATCCCATTGTAGGATTTTTAATGAATTTATTTGCAAATTATGGTGGAAAATAAGTATTTGGTCACCTACAAACAAGCAAGATTTCTGGCTCTCACAGACCTGTAACTTCTTCTTTCAGAGGCTCCTCTGTCCTCCACTCATTACCTGTATTAATGGCACCTGTTTGAACTTGTTATCAGTATAAAATACACCTGTCCACAACCTCAAACAGTCACACTCCAAACTTCACAATGGCCAAGACCAAAGAGCTGTCAAAGGACACCAAAAACAAAATTGTAGACCTGCACCAGGCTGGGAAGACTGAATCTGCAATAGGTAAGCAGCTTGGTTTGAAGAAATCAACTGTGGGAGCAATTATTAGGAAATGGAAGACATACAAGACCACTGATAATCTCCCTCGATCTGGGGCTCCACGCAAGATCTCACCCCGTGGGGTCAAAATGATCACAAGAACGGTGAGCAAAAATCCCAGAACCACACGGGGGGACCTAGTGAATGACCTGCAGAGAGCTGGGACCAAAGTAACAAAGCCAACCATCAGTAACACACTACGCCGCCAGGGACTCAAATCCTGCAGTGCGAGACGTGTCCCCCTGCTTAAGCCAGTACATGTCCAGGCCCGTCTGAAGTGCATTTGGATGATCCAGAAGAGGATTGGGAGAATGTCATATGGTCAGATGAAACCAAAATATAACTTTTTGGTAAAAACTCAACTCGTCATGTTTGGAGGACAAAGAATGCTGAGTTGCATCCAAAGAACACCATACCTACTGTGAAGCATGGGGTTGGAAACATCATGCTTTGGGGCTGTTTTTCTGCAAAGGGACCAGGACGACTGATCCGTGTAAAGGAAAGAATGAATGGGGCCATGTATCGTGAGATTTTGAGTGAAACCCTCCTTCCATCAGCAAGGGCATTGAAGATGAAACGTGGCTGGGTCTTTCAGCATGACAATGATCCCAAACACACCGCCCGGGCAACGAAGGAGTGGTTTCGTAAGAAGCATTTCAAGGTCCTGGAGTGGCCTAGCCAGTCTCCAGATCTCAACCCCATAGAAAATCTTTGGAGGGAGTTGAAAGTCTGTGTTGCCCAGCGACAGCCCCAAAACATCACTGCTCTAGAGGAGATCTGCATGGAGGAATGGGCCAAAATACCAGCAACAGTGTGTGAAAACCTTGTGAAGACTTACAGAAAACGTTTGACCTGTGTCATTGCCAACAAAGGGTATATAACAAAGTATTGAGAAACTTTTGTTATTGACCAAATACTTATTTTCCACCATCATATGCCAATAAATTCATTAAAAATCCTACAATGTGATTTTCTGGAATTATTTTTCTCATTTTGTCTGTCATAGTTGATGTGTACCTATGATGAAAATTACAGGCCTCTCTCATCTTTTTAAGTGGGAGAACTTGCACAATTGGTGGCTGACTAAATACTTTTTTTCCCCACTGTATTTGGACTGCAATCTGTGGTGCAGTTAACTTTAATGAACTTATCCTCTGCAGCAGAGGTAACTCTGGGTCTTCCTTTCCTGTGGCAGTCCTCATGAGAGCCAGTTTTATCATAGCGCTTGATGGTTTTTGCGACTGCACTTGAAGAAACTTTCAAAGTTCTTTACATTTTCCGGATTGACTGACCATGTGTAACAGTGTTGCTTCCGTCCCTCTCCTCGCCCCTACCTGGGCTTGAACCAGGGACCCTCTGCACACATCGACAACAGTCACCCTCGAAGCACCGTTACCCGTCGCTCCACAAAAGCCGCGGCCCTTGCAGAGCAAGGGAAACAACTACTTCAAGGTCTCAGAGCGAGTGACGTCACCAATTGAAATGCTACTAGCGCGCACTGCTAACTAGCTAGCCATTTCACACCGGTTACACTCACCCCCCTTTTGACCTCCTCCCTTTCCGCAGCAACCAGTGATCCGGGTCAACAGCATCAACGTAACAGCGTTGCTTCCGTCCCTCTCCTCACCCCTACCTGGGCTTGAACCAGGGACCCTCTGCACACATCGACAACAGTCACTCTCGAAGCACCGTTACCCGTCGCTCCACAAAAGCCGCGGCTCTTGCAGAGCAAGGGAAACAACTACTTCAATGTCTCAGAGGGAGTGACGTCACCGATTGAAATGCTACTAGCGCGCACCGTTAACTAGCTAGCCATTTCACACCGGTTACACATGTCTTAAAGTAATGATGGACTGTCGTTTTTCTTTGCTTATTTGAGCTGTTCTTGCCATAATATGGACTTGGAAAACAAGGTCCTGGGATTTCCTCGTTCGTTGTCTATCATGGCAGATTAGAAGGTGGAGCAGGCTGCTTTTAATGCTTTGCTTTTAAAGCCTGGTGGTCTTTATAGGCCCATAGGTGGACAGTTAGGCCAGTACCTCTCCACAGATGCTCTAGCTTGCGTCCATGGGTCTTCATGCTTGTTGAACCAGGTTGAGACAGTCAAGCAGGTTCAGGAAGTCTGTGGCAGAGGAACATTTTGTTGAAATCACAAAGGATAACAACATTGGAGAGGATAGGACAGAGAGAGGTGATCAGCTCAGAAAACTCTGTAGTAAAAGAGACTGTGTTTGTTTTAGGGGGGCGATAGATACATATCACAGTGAGAGGACTGGGAGACTTCATTTTAAAAGCCATGCATTCAAATGATAAGCCAGCAGGGACAGGCAACACTTACAGTTCAAAACAGTCTTTGTGGAAAACAGCAAGACCACCACCCCTGCCATTTTCCAGATATTTATAATCAGGTGAAGCTGTTTCATTGAGTAGGTAGAAATCACAATTTCTGGCCATTGTCACTGATTAACTCTTGTAATTGTAGAGTCTTGTATGTTAGAGATTGCGCATTAAACAGTGCCAGTCTTAAAGGGGCCTCAGTGAGAGGCAGAACATGGACTTTTGTAACTGGCTGCAGATAGATTCTTTTGGCTTATGAATGGATTTCCTACCGCATCGCTGGCCTCGATGTTTAAGCTTTTTCCGTAGGATTCCAAGTTGAAGAAGACCTTTTTGAGCTCCTTACTCATGGTTTGTTTTATCCTATGAAGGAATCCTCCTGAGTAAAATGTTCTTTTTGGCTGAGATTGAGAAGTGAATCCAACATATAAATTATTAATTTGTAAACAAACTGGAATGAAAGACAAACACAATTCAATATCACTAAAGATTATTACATTTTAAATCAACCAGAGCTTGAAACCATAGGCCTATTGTATTGTTTATTTTATTTTATTGTTCTGGGTTGAATTGAAACAATAGCTGTTGATGACTTTGAAAATGCTATATAGGCCTAAATAGCATCATTGATGATACTGTATATGAGTGATAAAGTATGGTCACATTTAATTTGCTCTGTTAAACCTACCCTTTGGAATGACTCCGACAGCAAGTAAATCGATTTATTTAGTTTTTAAGTGGAGATTTGTCAACAATCATTCTCACGATAGCTCTTTGGTAATAGTCAGTGACAAATATCATAGCATGGCTGGGCTTGGTTAAAACCCTGGGAGACCAAAGGGTAGCTATAGATAGATAAATTATCCAGTAGGAGGTGCTGCCCAGCTTATTGTTTTTTTCTGATAGTGTATATACTGTAATGTTGAAGATCTGACGTTGTTTTAAAGGTACAAATTCAACATATTCTATACAAGGTTTGTCTATGTTGAAATTTGGTTACCATGATGACATAATCCTGTGGTTGAAATTTCACCCTCAAAACAACAGTTTAGGTCAATTACTTTTTTCAAATCCAATGTATTTCTACATAGATTCCACGTCACAACATGTTGACAAATTATGTTGAAACAACGTTGATTCAACCAGTTTGTGCCCAGTGCGGCAGTTTAATTCAATTCAATAGATCTTTATTGTCCCCGAAGGACAATTCTTGCCATTACTTCCCATTGTTTCTAGCTGGCAGGTGCAGTTGTATCAGGCAGGCCCACTGTAGTATAATGACATAGATCTGTAGCCTGAATAACATTATGATTATGACATGGTGGATCTGTTGAAGAAATACTCCTCCAACTCATACACAGTGTGGCATCCATCATTGCTACCGGGGGCACAGTAATTGTTGATGTAATCTAGGCTTAATTTTTTCACAATTGAATAGACATCAGGTAATTCGGCGGTCAGGTCTGGAGGGTTTGTAAGGGAATTAAAATCAGGTTGAGAGGAGTTTTGGGGGAGCGTTCAAGATGACAAACACTCATTTCGGTCATCTCACTTGATGAATAGTGCCCAGTCTACCCACACACATCTAATCAAGACAGAGAGGCAGCGAATGCAAGGCTGTCTGAAGGGCACCTGCACCTCTCATGGACAGAACAGAATAGTCCTGGTGAAATAGGTGGATCCGGGATCCGTGTGCTTGATTCCAACTCGAACTGAAGGTTGCTTTTTTTGTTGAAAGTGATGCTTTTCCAGATGAATATAAATCCGTGCAACAGTATGTGGCTTTGTGCCTTCTGTTTACATTTACATTTAAGTCATTTAGCAGACGCTCTTATCCAGAGCGACTTACAAATTGGTGCATTCACCCTATAGCCAGTGGGTTAACCACTTTACAACCATTATTTTTTTTTGGGGGGGGGGGCTAGAGGATTACTTCATCCTATCCCAGGTATTCCTTAAAGAGGTGGGGTTTCAAATGTCTCCGGAAGGTGGTGAGTGACTCCGCTGTCCTGGCGTCGTGAGGGAGCTTGTTCCACCATTGGGGTGCCAGAGCAGCGAACAGTTTTGACTGGGCTGAGCGGGAACTATGCTTCCGCAGAGGAAGGGGAGCCAGCAGGCCAGAGGTGGATGAACGTTCATTGCAATCCCTCAGACTGCAGACTGGGTTTAGGCATTGCCTCAGGGGGAAGCTGAAAACTTGTCCCTCTCTCTGACAGTAACCAAGCCAAGACATTCTCTGCAGATTAAGACATTTTGTTCTGGCATCCTGGTTGTGAGGGAGAAAGTAAACTCTGCTACTGGGAGGCCGGAGCAAATCGAGTCTGAGTCAAGACCGAGACTGCGAGGGGGGCGTGGGGTCCAAAACCGAGACCAGAAAAATGTGAGTCCAATTCAAGACCATGATTGTAATTGTGTCAAATCACCACCATAATAAGAGTTTAAAATGTCCTTTATTTATCATCAACAAAAAGTGAGCTACAGTGGGGAAAAAAAGTATTTAGTCAGCCACCAATTGTGCAAGTTCTCCCACTTAAAAAGATGAGAGAGGCCTGTAATTTTCATCATAGGTACACGTCAACTATGACAGACAAATTGAGAAAAAATAATCCAGAAAATCACATTGTAGGATTTTTAATGAATTTATTTGCAAATTATGGTGGAAAATATGTATTTGGTCACCTACAAACAAGCAAGATTTCTGGCTCTCACAGACCTGTAACTTCTTCTTTAAGAGGCTCCTCTGTCCTCCACTCGTTACCTGTATTAATGGCACCTGTTTGAACTTGTTATCAGTATAAAAGACACCTGTCCACAACCTCAAACAGTCACACTCCAAACTCCACTATGGCCAAGACCAAAGAGCTGTTTAAGGACACCAGAAACAAAATTGTAGACCTGCACCAGGCTGGGAAGACTGAATATGCAATAGGTAAGCAGCTTGGTTTGAAGAAATCAACTGTGGGAGCAATTATTAGGAAATGGAAGACATACAAGAACACTGATAATCTCCCTCGATCTGGGGCTCCACGCAAGATCTCACCCCGTGGGGTCAAAATGATCACAAGAACGGTGAGCAAAAATCCCAGAACCACACGGGGGGACCTAGTGAATGACCTGCAGAGAGCTGGGACCAAAGTAACAAAGCCTACCATCAGTAACACACTACGCCGACAGGGACTCAAATCCTGCAGTGCCAGACGTGTCCCCCTGCTTAAGCCAGTACATGTCCAGGCCCGTCTGAAGTTTGCTAGAGTGCATTTGGATGATCCAGAAGAGGATTAGGAGAATGTCATATGGTCAGATGAAACCAAAATAGAACTTTTTGGTAAAAACTCAACTCGTCGTGTTTGGAGGACAAAGAATGCTGAGTTGCATCCAAAGAACACCATACCTACTGTGAAGCATGGGGGTGGAAACATCATGCTTTGGGGCAGTTTTTCTGCAAAGGGACCAGGACGACTGATCCGTGTAAAGGAAAGAATGAATGGGGCCATGTATCGTGAGATTTTGAGTGAAAACCTCCTTCCATCAGCAAGGGCATTGAAGATGAAACGTGGCTGGGTCTTTCAGCATGACAATGATCCCAAACACACTGCCCGGGCAACGAAGGAGTGGCTTCGTAAGAAGCATTTCAAGGTCCTGGAGTGGCCTAGCCAGTCTCCAGATCTCAACCCCATAGAAAATCTTTGGAGGGAGTTGAAAGTCTGTGTTGCCCAGCGACAGCCCCAAAACATCACTGCTCTAGAGGAGATCTGCATGGAGGAATGGGCCAAAATACCAGCAACAGTGTGTGAAAACCTTGTGAAGACTTACAGAAAACGTTTGACCTGTGTCATTGCCAACAAAGGGTATATAACAAAGTATTGAGAAACTTTTGTTATTGACCAAATACTTATTTTCCACCATAATTTGCAAATAAATTCATAAAAAATCCTACAATGTGATTTTCTGGATTTTTTTTCTCATTTTGTCTGTCATAGTTGACGTGTACCTATGATGAAAATTACAGGCCTCTCTCATCTTTTTAAGTGGGAGAACTTGCACAATTGGTGGCTGACTAAATACTTTTTTTCCCCACTGTATTTTATTCGTAAACCTATGTGTCATCATGATGGTTTTGTGTCTCCTCACAGCTTTAAGGTTAAGTGTCTGATCTGTAATTTGGGAGGTAATGTTACGTGGATATCACAGCTCCTGCAGGAGTAGCACAATCCCACAGGAACAGCACTGACTCAAATTATAATGGCATAGGTTATAGAGTGCCCTGAGCTACTGAATAGATGTTGCCCACACATTCACACCTACACACACAGTGAGACACCACACCATGCTCATCTGCAGCACACCATGCCTGGTAGATATCTGTCTGCCTGTGTTGTGTCACCCTGTTGCAGCGATGCTATGCTGTGGATTAGTTATGCTGTAGGATGATAAAAGATACATCTCCAGGCGGTTTCACGAGGCACACGAGATGAGTGCATGTATTACTGAACCTGCGGTGTGTCTGAGCAACACAGTGGAGGAAGGCAAGCAGCTAGAGCCAAATGGAACAGTCTCTAGCCTCCCTCCCTCACAACATCCCTCCTTTCATTATAATGTGGATGGATGGACTCCCAGCTAACAATTCTAGGGAGAGTGAATGTTTTTGTATTGTTACCCATAATGTTCCCCAGATGTTTGTGTGTCCAGTTTTCCGTTATTTTGGGGAACATTCTTTGTATGTTAGCAAAAACCTCATGAGAACCTATTTAGCATGTTTTGGCATTAGCGTTAGGGGAACATTCCTTAAATGTCAAACAGAACTTACCCAGAACGTGGTTGCCATGTTCTCAGAATATCCTATATTAATGTTCAAGACACGTTTCATGGGAATGTTGCAAAAACCTTCCTGTGTCCAGTTTTCTGAAGGTTAGGAGAATATTCCATTAATGTCCCACCAAACATCCACAGAACATGGTTGACATGTTCTCAGAATATAAGATATTAATGTTCTAGACACGTTTCATGGGATCGTTGAAGGAACATTTCTGTATATCAGTTGTCAGGACGTCACCTGATGGTCCCAAAGAAAAGTTCCCCCCTCCCCCAATTTATTTTTACTTACACATCACGCCTTGTTACAGAGCCCATCAAGGCCCTGATTCATGAACCACTCACAGCTCTTTGTCTGTTGGCAAGATTAGGGGGACACACACACAGTGCATTTAACGTACAGTGTTTTCAATGTACATATTTGACACACTTTGACATACATGATTATGCTGTGCATGTTCATTTATACAGTAATTATTTTTCTGCATATCCTCACCTGAGATTTGAACTCACAACCTCTTGGTTGATGGCATTCCTATCTTTCTGCTACGCCACTATGTCTGTGTCAGTTATCAATTAATCAGACTATTCTCTCATCATTGATTTGATTTACTTATTTCAGCAATTTTAGGGCTTTCTGTATGGTGGTCTAATGTTGGTGGGGCATTTTTCCCTGTTTTAATGTTACTCCTGAATCACTATATAAAATAGTTTTTCTTGATTGTACTTTTAACAGAGCTGAGATTTACTTAAAAGTGCATTTCAAGAAGACGATGGAGAGATTCTCAGCTATATATTTACATTTACATTTTAGTCATTTAGCAGACGCTCTTATCCAGAGCGATTTACAGTTAGTGAATGCATGCATTTTTTTTTACATTTCATACTGGCCCACCGTGGGAAACGAACCCACATCCCTGCCGGCCAAACCCTCCCCTACCTTGGACGACGCTGGACCAATTGTGCTCCGCCCATATAATACAACAATACAAAAAATGTATGAGAGGTAGTAGAAATGTAGTCATATTTTGTGCTCAAGGGGTAATCCCACAGATTCCCATCTTTCAATGAGAAACTGATTTTAATTAGATCAGTTAGGGGTGTTGTAAATGTTGCCAAATAATGACATTAACATACACTGAGTGTACAAAACATTAGGAACTCCTGCTCTTTCCATGACATAGACTGACCAGGTGAATCCAGGTGAAAGCTATGATCCCTTATTGATGTCACTTGTTAAAACCACTTCAATCAGTGCTGATGAAGAGGAGGGGTCAGGTTAACTAATCATCTTTAAGCCTGGAGACAATTGAGACAGGGATTGCGTATGCATGCCATTCAGAGGGTGAATGGGCAAGACAAAATATTTAAGTGTCTTTGAACGGGGGTATGGTAAGAGGTGCCAGGCGCACTGGTTTGAGTGTAAAGAACTGCAACGCTGCTGGGTTTTTCATGCTCAACAGTTTCCCGTGTGTATCAAGAATGGTCCACCACTCAAAAGACATCCAGCCAACTTGACACAATTGTGGAAAGCATTGGAGTCAACTCAGTGTATATTGCTAAGAATGTGAGAGTAGTGTGACTCCCCTAGTGGATTCCAAATCCAGGCCACCAGCACCAGTGACAAACGCCCTACTGTAACCACTGTCCCAATAAGGGATATCCCTAGGGCATGTGCTTATTGGGCCAGTATAGTTAGGCCCTGTCCAGAAGCAAACCCTAACCTCTTCTCCCTACGTACTTGTGTAAATCTGAACCAACAGTATAGGTGTAAGCTATAGGGTGAATGCACTTCAAAGTAAATCTCAGCTCTGTTAAAAGTACACTCAAGAAAAACGATTTTATTGATCATAGTGATTCAGGAGTAACATTAAAAAAGGGTTATATGCCCCACCAACATTAGACAACTATACAAAAAGCCCTAAAATTGCTGAAATAACTCAATCAAATCAATGATGAGAGAATAGTTAGATTAACTGATAACTGACACAGACATGGTGGTGTAGCAGGAAGATCAAAATGCCATGAATAGTGCCCAGTCTACCCACACACATCTACCCTAATCAAGACAGAGATAGCAAGGCTGTCTGAAGGACACCTGCATCTTTCAGGAACAGAACTGAACAGTCACCAGAAATAGGTGCATCCAGGATCCAAGTACATCTCAGTGGTTCACCAATCAGAGCCTTGATGGGCTCGGCCACAGTAAGAAGGGGTGACGTGTAATGATGAAACAATAGTTATTTTTTGGATAACGTTTCTTTGGGACCATCAGGCGACGTCCTGATGACTGATACACATTAATTTTCATGCAACGTTCCCATGAAACGTGTCTAGAACATTAATATCTTATATTCTGAGAACATGGCAACTATGTTCTGTGTATGTTTGGTGGGACATTGATGGAATATTGTCCTAACCCTTAGAAAACTGGACACGGGAATGTTCTTGCAACGTTCCCATGAAACATGTCTAGAACACTAATATGCAATATTCTGAGAACATGGTAACCACGTTCTGGGTAAGTTCTGTTTGACATTAAGGGAATGGTCTCTTGGAAACAGTCCTTGCACGTCACTGGGGCATTCCTATGAAAACGTTAGGTAAGGACCTAATGAGACTCTTCAGGGAACGTTCTCTAAAGTTGTGAGAATGTTTGTTGTTACCTGGGTGGCCACTTCTCCTCTTCTCTCCTGTATCCAATTATGATGTTATGCAGTGAGGATGGCAACATGTCTCGCTCCCCAAATGAGAACTTTAATAGAAAACCTTGGCTGTGTAATAATGATCTATCATAACTCTGACACTGTGACTAGGGGTCAATGTTCCCTCAAATGTTTTCTGGTCTGCTGAGCGCAAACTTCTGTGCAACTTCCAGCATGCGTTTACTGTGAACACTGAGGCTGTACCCGCTTTAAGTTACAGTTTTAACAGTGGCCATGTAGGCTACTGTGACTATTTGATCATCATGTAGGCCTACCAGAGTGGCCTACCATCAAAAACAATGGAGAAAATGCATCCCATAACATTTTAACATGGAAATAGCTGTTCTATCATTCAGCCTACAATAGCAGCCAATGTGTGGTGTTCAATGTAGGCCTACATTTCATGAGACTTTTGGAAAAAAAACATGCAGGGCTTGACATTAACCTGTTTATGAACTTGTCCTTCAGACAAGGAGGTGACGGAAAATGTTGTTGTGTTGTTTGATGCAAGAAACCACTTTACAAAATAAAATGCATTATTATTCCCATACCATTATTACAGAGAATCAGGCAAATTATGCTACCCTCTGCGTATTGGCTATTTAGCTTATTCAAGCCTGTCTCAAAATCCAACACTGCCCGTTTAAAAAAAAAAAAAGCTCTTTACCTGACTCGCTTTTCAAAGACGCCTAGAAATGTACACGTTTTGTGCTCTTGTAGGAAGCAATCACTCCCCTATTGCTGACTACAAATGATCTATAACTGGGCTAATAACTCACTAAATAGCAAAGGATATTAACAAAATCTGCACACGTGGCTACATGCAGCTCTTGCTTTGATCTCAAAACAAGTGCATCTACTCATGACCGCTCATGCTGTAAACACAGTCCAGTTCAAAGTAAATGGCACAGATCCATATATGGCAATGGTCTATTTGCATATAGGCTTACTGCAGCTCTGATTGGTTATGCCGCACAAGTCTGTGTAGAGTAAAGGGAAACATTGATAGTGTTAACACGGAAAACTCTAGAACAGTCGTCACCAACCTTTTCTGAACCAAGATCACTTTCTGAGTCAAAATGCAAGCTGAGATCTACCGCTCAGATTTTTAAAAAACATTAACCAATTAAAAACAGTACTGTAGCAATGAGGTTTGTGCAGTAAGCTACAGGCCCAATACATTAACACCACATATTGGCTTTGCTTGAATTCCCCTGCCAATGCATTGTTGTTCGGGCCATTTTTAAAAATTACATTACAACATTTCAGGTAGTCTACATGATCACACAGGTAATAGATCCATTGTATTACTTGTGAGGCACAGCTGAGCGAGCATACATTTAAATAATTTGCTTTTTATTTTTATTTTTACAGGGCTGATGGTGCCTGCATCTGATGGTGAGTCTCAGAGGAGGGACAGAGCAGCAGACTGAGGGTCCGCCTCTCAACATCCCTCCTCTCTCCCTTTCCTCCACTGACACTGACCAAAAAGGGACACTGTCTTCCAGCTGATGGGGAAACTCGAGTCCACTGCATTATTTCTGCCTCATGCACAAATTCATGTTGTTATGAATAGAGAAAGTGAAATATTCCTCGATATTAAAAAATACCCAAGCCGCTAATAATAACAACAACAAGCCTATAGATACACTTTCCTACTCATTCGTTACTGCTGCACTGCTTGTTGTAGCGCTGAGCGGAAATAGGAAGAACGTGCATTTTATGGCTTATAAAAGTGTTGAATACAGAGTGTTGACAGTGCTGAGTAAGTAAGTAACTTAAACATGAACTCACTCATAAAAACAGCAGCTCTTTGCTGTATTCATTGACAATCTCTCTCTAGTCATGGTTTTAAACGTTTTGAAATCTCACAGTAACAATTCTGCTGTAGCTTTCTTTTATGCCTGCTACCTTACTGCAGACTGTAATCTGAGCCATCCGATTGGCCAGCAGTAGACCTAGAGTGCACTTGATTTGCTATCTGGGCCTGCCGGGAAGGCAGAGTTTGTACCTTCATACACATGAAATGGTTAAAAATGGCAACAGTTCGCCTACCCGGCACACAGGGCAGCTGAATCGGGTGCACCTACTGCCAACATTTGCAAAAATGTTTGGTGATCGACTAGGAATGCCTTGGAGATCGACCAGTGCTCTAGAAAGTTGAGTGAAGTTCAATCTCGTGCTTCTCTTTGTGGGTTGATATTTCTGCGCGGAAGTCCCGGGGGAGCTGAGCAGCAGTCTCAGGCCTACAGTTTAGAGGGAATATTGCTAGGGGTATCTATCCGGGCTGGAACATTAGCTGCCGCTGCCAATTAGCATCAGAAATCATTCCCTGGAGGTTTTTGCCTCCCCAATTTAATGTTAAAGCAGTGGTGTGACCACAGGGTGACCTCGTGTCCCAGAGCAAGGCTGAAGGCCTTGCTCTGGGACGAGAGAGAGAGAAAGAGAAAGAGAAAGAGAAAGAGAAAGAGAAAGAGAGAGAGTCTGTAGGCCTATAAAGGCGGAAGGAAGAGTCTGTAGGTCTATAAAGGCGGAAGGAAGAGTCTGTAGGCCTATAAAGGCGGAAGGAAGAGTCTGTAGCGGTTAGAGCGCTGGGACAGTAACTGAAAGGTTGCTTGTTTGTTACCCTGAGCCGGGTAAAGTGGAAAAATCTGCCGTTCTGCCTTTGAGCAAGGCAGTTAATCACAACAACTGCTCCCTACAATGGCCGTGTCGGAGTAGAGGTAACATGGGAAAACAGTGGCTAATGGCCGTGTTGGAGTAGAGGTAACGTGGGAAAACAGTGGCTAATGGCCGTGTCGGAGTAGAGGTAACATGGGAAAACAGTGGCTAATGGCCGTGTTGGAGAAGAGGTAACGTGGGAAAACAGTGGCTAATGGCCGTGTTGGAGAAGAGGTAACTTGGGAAAACAGTGGCTAATGGCCGTGTCGGAGTAGAGGTAACATGGGAAAACAGTGGCTAATGGCCGTGTTGGAGTAGAGGTAACGTGGGAAAACAGTGGCTAATGGCCGTGTTGGAGAAGAGGTAACTTGGGAAAACAGTGGCTAATGGCCGTGTCGGAGTAGAGGTAACATGGGAAAACAGTGGCTTTTCTTTTCTCTCTCGTCCACCACTACAGCCCAAGGACGTACGCCACAGGTCAGAATCGATGGGTGGAGCGCTGAAGTGTTCCCAGAGATCAAGATCAAATAAGGGGTGCTTATATTTGTCCTGTTTAACACTGTACGTGTGTGGTGTGAAATGGAAATGTGTATTTTGCATATCCCACTCCCCCTGAGACACCCTCGGAGAGTGGGGTCACATCCAGGGATCAGCCATTATTGACGGCAACCCTGGAGAAATGTGGGTTAAGTGCCTTGCTTATGGGTAGATCAACATATTTTTCACCTAGTCGGTTATTGGCCCAACGCTTTCACCACTTGGCTACTTGCCGGGGGGTTTCATTGTGTGTTAGCCTTATTCTGGAGTTCCCATGATCTAGAGCTTTGTGAGAGCGAGGGAGAGGGTGTACTACTCTGCCTGCAAGAGTAATGTAGCATATATCAGACTTCTTCAACTGTTGAAGGCGAAGAATTCTCACACACATGACTGTAAACATAATTTGTTATCATTTCGCTACCATCAGGCATGGAATTTCAAGGCCATCATACAGAAAGCCATTTCATGGATCTAGGCACTTCTACACACAAAGTTTTCAACCATTATTCAGCCTGCTGAGTGCAGGCTGCAGCTAGCTGACAGTAATCCTTCTCTCCGTGGTCAGAAAGTATCAACACAAGGACAGACAAAACTGTTAGGAATGTGGGGAATAAAAACGAATGCAGAAAACTTGCTGTTCATGATTTATTTCTGAGGATTGGGTGGTGTGGGTTTCTCGAGTCCTGAGGTTGCCACATGGCAGTATGAGGCAGATGCATGCACAGCCTGGAGGGGATATGACTTGAACAGGGAAAAATACATAAACACAATGCTAACAAGACTTCACAAGCTTTTATCTTTCTAATGAAAGAGAGGAAAAAGTTGAAAACATATGGATAAAGAATGTGATAGTTGTACTTGATGTATTGGCAAAATCATTGGTAGCAATAGGAAATTGATGGCAGGAGAAAAAGAACAGCTCTGCCCTCATTTAATACAATTCAAACAGCCTCATGCAGGGTTATTATTCAATGTCAGCTTCCTCCTGACAGTATTTATGTTCTGTTTTCTTCCAGAGAAAATCATCTCTGCACAATCAATTTATAGATCTTTGTCGTTGTTGTGAAAACAGCAGTAATTAAAAAAATTACTGCTGGGAAGTGGAAAGGCCTTCATTATGGGGGACGGGAGGGTTTCCCAGTGCAACTATGGCTTCCTTGTCCATGCCATGGAAAGACAAATGCTACATTACTTTATGCACACCTAATGAGGCATGATGATTCTGGGGCTATTTTTATCTGTTGACCATCACAGAAAAACCAAAAGCTCCAACAGCTCTAATCTATCTCTTCCTGCTTTAGGTCCATTAGTCCAGAATATATTTGACATCATTCCCTTTCTGAATAAGAGATTGGTTTAATGAATTAACTGTTTATGAATATGTTATGAATGGAATACAGACATTGGTGATGTATGAGCCAAAGTTTAAATATGCTCCAAATAGCAGAAAGTATTCACATTGCACTACCTCACTTACCTCCCAGTGAAAACAATAGTAAAATATTAATGCTGTTTTCTGCTAGGAGAGTGAACCTGCATGCAGTGATTGTCTATGAATGCATGTCAGGATTTGTCATTAACAATTAAAATCATTCAAGGGATTTGTGGTGACACGGTCATGGAAACACAAGTAAATATGGGATACCGGTGTGGTTTCAGAGTTAATTAAGCAATTAACATCCCATCATGCTTAGGGTCATGTATAAAAATGCCCAGTTGCCCATTATTTTGGCTACCATGGCTAGAAGAAGAAATCTCAGTGACTTTGAAAGACAGGTCTCAAAGGAGCATAGGTGGTTGTGTGTGTCTTAGTCACCAGATCAACCCAATTTAACACTTATGGGAGATTCTGGTGCGGCACCTGAGACAGCGTTTTCCACAACCATCAACAAAACACCAAATGATGGGAATTTTTCATGGAAGAATCGTGTCGCATCCCTCCAATAGAGTTCCAGAAACTTGTAGAATCTACGCCAAGGCACAATGAAGCTGTTCTGGCGGTTCGTGCTGACCCAACGTTCTATTAAGAGACTTTATGCTGGTGCTTCCTTTATTTGTGGTCCTCTGTAGCTCAATTGGTAGAGCATGGCGCTTGTAACGCCAGGGTAGTGGGTTCGATCCCCGGGACCACCCATACGTAAAAATGTATGCACACGACTGTAAGTCGCTTTGGATAAAAGCGTCTGCTAAATGGCATATTATTATTATAAAGGCAGTTTACCTGTATATCATTTCATTATGTAGTCACTCACAACTGCATTTGACATTAAACATGAATTTCCTGCAAACCATATTGAATTTCATCAGTAATTTCAGAGTCGGATAACTATAGAGATATGATAGAGGTGAGGATAGAGGTGATTTTCCAAGCATGAAAATAAATGGGTTTTTGGACACGATTGACAGTTTCCATGGCGCACAGGTGTAGCTGCACATGGTCTCTTCTACACAGGGCTGTAAATCAGCCAGCTAGTGCATCATACAACACAATATTGGAGAAGAGAGGTAGAGAGTAAAGAGCAAAGGTCTGCTATATAATTTATATGACCCCAGTATCGACTTCTCCTAGCAGACAGTGGAATTTAGTCACCAGATGACATCAGTCAAACGTGGATTACGAATATACTGAAAGAGATTGCTTTGGGACTGGTATCATGACACATTTAACCTTTGTGTGACTGTTATGCCTTCACTATGACAGAAAGTGGCTTCAATTAAGTGGTCATGTACTGAGAGCTATTGAGTAGAGGGGAGTTGATAGTCTCTGTCTATACTATAGCAGATGATATTACAGACTGGTCTGAAGAGAAGACTAGTGGCTCTGGCAGGGAGCGTGTATCGATCGGAGCAGGCAGCTCCAGAGATAGAGTGATAAGTATAGTTTCAGCCCACGACTGCCAATCCTGCTTCGATCTCTGTGCAGTGTACACTCCCCCTTTCTCTTCGCTTTTTCCCTCTGCTTGGGCAGATTGTGCCAGGGCTGAGGCGAACGGGAGCTTTGAGGGCCAAGATCAAAAATAGATGAGAAAACATTTTAAAGTATATGAGTAAAACAACTGCTTGAGGCAGATGCTTTTAAAATACAGGAACAACCCACTGACCCATCTGTTGTGAGGAAATTCCAATGAGGGTGCGTCACACAAGGCTCTTTATCACAGCACTTAAGGATAGCTCTTTGCATTGAACCTCCACATCCTCCAAGATAGACACCATATATAATCCAAACACCCCACCCTCAAGGCATCAGAATCAGTCAACCTGATAGGAAACAAAGTCTGTTCGATCGATTTTCATATCCTGATTTTTTATTGTTCATTGTGGCTAGACATTTACATTTTTAGTCATTTAGCAGACGCTCTTATCCAGAGCGACTTACAGTTAGTGAGTGCATACATTTTCATACTGGTCCCCCGTGGGAAACGAACCCACAACCTTGGCATTGCAAGCGCCATGCTCTACCAACTGAGCTACACTGGGCCCTGTGAATTTGCTCCACAGACAAACTGTCGTTGAAATCTAGTAGACCTGGTACATAGAACAACCTGGTACATATAACAACCTTTCGACTGTGGAGATCATAAGCAAGGCAGCAGACACTGCTGTAGCATCCCATGACACATCCGTGACACAAAGCATATATTATTAAGGTTCTGGTGAATTTATGCAAAAGCTGAACATAAACATAACAAACACAAGCCTCCAAGTGCAGGGTAATAATAAATCAAGGTCTACTTCAATTCAGTCATTATTAAGGCCTGTTCGGAAGTGGTAATTTAAGCATCTCCTTCGCTAACAGTATGTAAAATCAAAACTGAAATTCATCAGTTGTCCTTTTTTCAGCCAACTAGTTTTTTCTACTCATTTCAAAATTAAACTTTTATTTTTATTTTTTTATATCATCATCATACAGAAAACCTTTGACTATGTCAACTGGATGTACTTTCTGTTGTGTTTGTACAGTGGTGTCTCTCTCCTGTGTGTAGTACAGTAGCCCTACTCTTAGTCTCTGTAGTTCCTTGGTGCTGTCTCCGCACTGGCGGCGGGTACTGGGAGTGTTCAGTCAGTCAGGTGCAGTGGGACTCTGTCCGCCAGAGATCTCCCGGCTGATGCTAGCTCAGACAGCTAGCTGGGATAAAAGCTCCTTTACGTCCTGTAGTTTCTGAGAAGGAGACTGGTTCTGTGTGTGAAGGGCCTTCCTAACCAGGCCTGCTGCATCACCAGCCTCTTCTACACGGGACAAACAAAACAAAACACACAAACAAACTAACACAAACCCAACATGATCCTCATCGCCGGTAGGTCAACCTTATTGGCTGTGTATAATCATTCGATTTTAAAAAGCATATTTTTACCATAGGTAGCACATGGGAACCACTCTTTGTTTACTCTTCACGTTTTAGCCACATACAGCACAGATGAGACAGGATCACGTAAACATAGTTCACAGCATATTGTCCAACTGCATAGTCCAGCTCATTTTCCTTGGTCTCAAGTGTTTGAGTTTCAGTTCACTTTGTAGTGATGTTTTGTTTTAGCTTAGTAGAAAGACGGTGATTGTCTTTGCACTGACCGCACCTTGTGGAGGCCGAGGTATAGCCTAACCTAACCTCAGATCCCAGATCAGTCTGTAGTGTGCAATTTCCTTCAAAAAGGCCAACTGTTTTTCTCAGGGCACCAATCAGAGAAAAGAAGAAAGGTCCAAACTAGTCAGACAGATGGACAGACAGACACGACAGGGGCTTGTATGGAGGGAGACTGCCGAGAGTCGTGGGTAACAATCAGAGTTAAAGATACACAACACGCAGCATAGGGATTCCACAATCAATTCAGTGTCCTGCCCCCAAAAAAACCTCCTTCCTTGTTTAGTGAAACCCTTCAACTGCCCATTGGCTCCTGGGCTGGCTGGCTGACTGCCTGAGTTCCTGCTTGGGCTGGTTAGTGTCCAGTGCTGCCTGGGGGAATTGTCTGTGGTCACTTGCTGCTCGCGCTGGTGTCGGTGGTGGTCGTGTTGACAGCGTTAGTGTTGAGGTTGTCTGAGGGCCGCACCGGATCGGATGACACGGCCCCGTTGTGCTGAGTCTCGTCCATGAACTGCTGCACGGCCCGCAGCACGGCGTCCTCCACCAGCCTCTTACTCAGGCTCACCAGCTCCTCATCGTCAGGCTCCGGACCCCTCTTCACACCTACACAACCAACGACACCACAACAGCTAGCGTCACTACCACACCCTGTTATTACTCACACCATGCAGCCTAGCAACTCTGAGCTATATGAACTTTACCCTATTCCAGCTAAGTGTCAAGTTCTGTCAACACAACAAGAGCCCCTTGGTTAAAGGCTCTTCAAGGCTCAAAGTTTAGTGATGGTAAGCTCATACAGTATCAATTAAGCACACTCACAGAGGAGTACAATTCACATTTTGAGCAATTAAATCAGGGTTCTTCAATTCCGGTCCTGGAGGGCCGAATCACCTCTGTTTTTCATCCTCTCCTTCTAATCAGGGGCTAATTCAGACCTGGGACACCAGGTGAGTGCAATTAACTACCAGGTAGAAATAAAAAACAGAAGTGTTTCGGCCCTCCAGGACCGGAATTGAAGAACCCTGAATTAAATGATTAAGGTAAGCTATGAATTTACTGTGGCTATAGTTTTATGACAAATATTTTGTGCCCGCAGTAATGTTCTCGTTAGCTATTGTATCAGTGACAGTCTGCCAGTATTAGAGTATGTTAGAGTTGGGATGGTGCATTAGAGTGACAGGGGATTTGGCATTGACAGTGAGAGCACAGAAGCGGAGGCTAAAACAGTACAAACACTGGTGTCATCCTTTCACGCTGTCGCTCCAGTAGGGTTTAGAGTCAGACAGTCAGCTAGTTACACAAGAACATGTCAAGGGAGGGAGTCAGGGAGACTACAGTGCTTTAAATGAAATGGTGCTTTGGGACTCAGAGAGCCCACTGAGAGACAGAGACGCACGTACTTGTCCGAGCAGCCCGAGGCCCACTCTGAAAAAGATCTGCAAGACAAACAATAGCCGTTTAGCAACAGAACAGTACTTCTCAACGCAAATCAGACTCCATTTCTCACAATCAGGGGAGTTTGTGTGGCGATTAGCCCATTCCTTATTTTGATTGGCTGACAGCATACCTTGATTGCATTACTGAACGACAGGTTTGGTGAATTTCAACACTCAGTCATTTAGGAATTTCACACATTTGATTTCTGTGGTGTTTTATGGTGTTGTACTCAGAGGACCACTGTGTTACATAATCAAGTAATCAGATTAAGAAAGGTTTATAAGTGTTAAGCATATTATTTTCTCTCAGGGATGAGTCTATCTCCAAAGACATTTAATGAATACTTACAGCAGAGGGGGAGAAATAATTCGCTTTCTTTACACAGCAAAGTAATGACCTTTATTCTAACTATGTCGATTAGAATAAAGAGTGTGATGTTATATGAGTGACACATGGAGAAGTTGGTTATCAAAAGTGAGAAGAAAAAGATATAAACTCAAGGCAGGAGAGTGCACTTTGAACCATGGAAGTCCACACAACACAATGTGAGAGAGTGTGCAGTACATTGAAGGGTGTGCATACATCCATAGATACTAGCAATGATATTTCTATATGTCTGCATATAACACGTGGAGAGGGGGAAACTCACAGAGACCGCCTTTTGGGTTGACAGACACCAAACCTGAACATCGTAGACTAGAGAGACTCTCTCTCTCCCACTCTAACCAGAACAGCGAGCAGCCTGAAGCTAAACTCTATTCCATTAGCTACTGCTGTGGCTCAGAGAGAACTTTATGAGAGCAGTAAATGCTCCCTCCACACCCATAATAATGTAGGGGAGATCAGGCTGACAGATTAAGAGCTGGCAAGCAGGTCGTACCTTAGAGACAAGTAGAAGTGGTTCACCTTTTGAATTGGACTGAGAAAAGGGAAGCCAAAACCCAGACTCGCCTGGGTAGTAGTCATGGCGATAGCATTAGAATGAGTTTCACAGTATTAAACTATGCAAGTATTGAACACCAGTCTCTCTCTCTGGCTCTCCCTCTCTACTCCACTCTTGTGGCCAGACATTTCATCAGATGTGTTGTCAAACGGGGCGGCAGGTAGCTGGTTCTAATCCCCGTGCCGACTAGGTGAAAACCTCTGTCGATGTGCCCTTGAGCAAGGCACTTAACCCTAATTGCTCCTGTAAGTCACTCTGATAAGAGTGTCTGCTAAATGACTAAAATGTAAATGTGTGTTGTTTTCCTCCATCCCTGGGAGGGGGAGTGGTGCGGGAACTCAGGATCTCCCTAATGGAGCTGCCGTTTCCTCAGGAAATACCTCCAGGCAGACTCCCTAAACCACCAGGTCATCTGAGGGAAATGAGGCGAGGAGGGATCTTTTTAGCTCTGCTCCCTCTCTGCTGTACACACACACACACAGTGGGAGTCAACCGCTGCACTGCTCCTTATCAACGAGCACACTAGATTGAATCTATCCCATGGATAATGGATAAGCCACATTCCAAAACAAAAATGAGTATTAACACAGCAACTAGGATATCCTCCAACAAGATAAAGTGATGCATCAAATGAGCCCATACAGTTTGTGTGTGAAAGTAATTGCATGCTGAGCCTAGCGCTTCTGGACCTTCTGCAGTCATACATCACAGGGTGTGTCTCTCCGTCACCATAGGGACCTGTTACTGGTGGCCTGACAAGGTTGCCATTGAGTCCCAGCTCCAATCTGTCCTTGGACGAGGTTAGAAAAGGCTGTGTATGTGTTTTTCATGACTGTGCACTGCGTGTGTGTGTGTCTGTGTGCATGCACATGTGGCTGCATAAAAGCAGACAGAGAGACAGGAGTGCAGACAGGCAGCAACAACCCAGCACACTCTGCCAGTCATGTCTCTTACTCATCAGACACACAAGCAGGAATAGGCTACACACCTCAGGCTGACAAAATGCCATAGCAAGAGAACAATCAAGTGTTCTCTTCCAATATGGATACAGATCACAATGAAGCTTCTGCTTGAAACACTAAAACTAACTAGCACTGTATGTGTCTGAATGTGTTCTGAGGAACTCTCCCGTCTTTTCTAACTGCACTGTGAAGACCAGGCAGACAGATCAGCTTTAGCTGGGTACAACTACCCCCCCTCCCCCCCTCCCTCCCTCCCCTCCCCTCCCCTCCCCTCCGCCATGCTGCCTTTTAAAATCCCAAAGCTATTATTTAGCGCTGCCGGCCTTGTCAGATGCTCAGGGCTCACAGTTTGTGCCCGTGGAAGAACAGACACCCTTTCACAGTATTCACACGGCCAGCCAGCGGCCAAACAAGGACACGCTCCTCGCGCCCAGCTGTGCTCATGAGGGGTGGCGACAACACAATCACATCACCCAACGAGCATCTGACCTATCACGACAAATCTCTTCACCCTTCTCTCTTTCTCGCCCTCTCTCCCCATCCCTCTCACTCCCACTCGCTCTCTCTCTTTCTCACCCCCTTGCTAGAATTAAAAGTAGGGCAAACATGCTCTCAGAAAAAGGCAAGATTGCAGTGTTTCATCAGAGAAAGGCTCCCATCGAGTTGGAGGCAGAGAAACAATGCAGAGAGAAAATCCTGCCAAATCAAAATAGACATCCCAAATCAGCCTAGCTTTGCCAGACTGGTAAGAGCTTTGGACCAATTTATAATAGGGAAATGAAAAATAAATTGTTTGGCAGCATGGGAGCTTCTAGTGCTGAGTCCGCTGCATTGCCAATTGTTGGAGAGGCTGTTGGCACATAGCAGCTCCAGAAAGAGATACTGGCACTTTGACAGACAGCTCCAAGTTCACATATCTGCACACTGGTGACAGAGACAGCAGCACACACGTTTATGGCATGTGCATGTCGTTTATAGCGGACTATAAACTCTTCAGTGCCAAGATGACAAAATCACATACTTACCTACACACACACGATACAAACGCAATAATGGACACTCGGATACAAACACAGGCACACACACTCACAGACACATTCAATAAAACGATGCGCCCCTTTCGATCTTCCATAGATCTGAGTCTCAGCCACAAGCAAACCAGAAGACAGACAGACAGACCACCCACACCCAAGGACTTACAGATCTTCTCCTCCGCTCGGGAGAAGGGAAAGCAACACAACTGCCCCATAGCCGCACCGCTCCTCTGCCCAGTCTCTCTGGCTTTATCCCCTCTCTATCACTCCCAGCTCTACCCCGCTGCAAACAGATGAGTAGTAAAATCCAGCACAGCTTCTACACTGCCTGAGATGGAGTGAGTGAATGAGGGAGTCAACTGAGAGGCTGAAGGCAGCGTTCACTCTGTGACAGAGAGGGGAGGGGTGTGTGAGTGTGTGGAAGGGGAGGGGGGGGGGGATGACTCAAGCTCCACCCTCTTCCCTCTCGTTGCCTTGGATAATTGCTTTGGAATGGCCGGCAGCTGACTGCAACGGTTGTGTGCTCTCCTGCGTGGGTGTTTATGTGTAAGTGTGTGTGTATGGTCTCCGAAAGAGGTGCCGGTTTAGAATATAAATTCACCTTGCCAGCTGCTCAACATTCCACATAGAGATGAGCGATCATTAGAAACTAAATGAGAGGCTGATAATACAAAGCTGTGAAAGCACTATGACTTTCTCTCATTTCACTCTGTGTTTCCATTTAATGAGTTAACCTACACATCAAAAAGATACAATAAAAATCACACAGATCTGAGATCAAAATGTCAACGTGCAACAGAATGCAGTAAGTGAAAAAACCAATCATCCTTTTTTACAATTCAATATTTGAACAACAGTAATTGCTTTTAGACAGTAGCTTTCTTGAGCAGATGAAAAACTAAGAATATAAAAATGACTTCAGGCAGAGAGACAGGGTTTACAGTGCCTATAGAAAGTCTACAACCCTCAAATTTTTTTCACATTTTGTTGCGTTACAAAGTGGGATTAAAATGGATTTGTCATTTTTTGTCATCCAGCTACACAAAATAACCTGTAATGTCAAAGTTTAAGAAAAATTCTAACATTTTTTAAAGATGAATGAAAAATAAAACACTAATACACCTTGATTAGATAAGTATTCCCCTCCCCGAGTTAATACATGTTAGAAACATCTTTGGCAGCGATTACAGCTGTGAGTCTTTTTGGGTAAGTGTCATAAGAGCTTTGCACACCTGTATTGTGCAATATTTGCCCATTATTATTTTCAAAGATTCTTCAAGCTCTGTAAAGGTGTTGGGGATCATGGCTAGACAGTAATTTTCAAGTCTTGCCATAGATTTTCAAGCAGATTTCAACTGTAACTTGGCCACTCAGGAACATTCACTGTCTTCTTGCTAAGAAACTCCAGTGTAGATTTGGCTTTGTGTTGTAGGTCATTGTCCTGCTGAAAGGTGAATTTCTCTCCCAGTGTCTGGTGTAAAGCAGACTGAAGCAGGTTTTCCTCTAGTCTTTTCATCCTGAAAAACTCCCCAGTCTTTGCCGATGTCGAGCATTCCCATAACATGATGCAGCCACCACCATGCTTTAAAATAAGGAGGCAGTTATTCAGTGATGAGTTGTGTTTTGATTTGTCCCAAACATAAGGCTTTGCATTTAGGCCAAAAAGTGTATTCCTTTGCCATGTTTGTTTTTGCAATATTACTTTATTGCCTTGTTGCATACATTTGCATGTTTTGGAATATTCTGTATATTTGTATTCTTCTTTTCACCCGGTCAATTAGGTCATTATTGTAGAGTCACTACAATGTTGTTGATCCATCCTCAGTTTTCTCCCATCACAGCTATTGAACTCTGTTGCTGTTTTAAAATCACCAATGGCCTCATGGTGACATCCCTAAGCAGTTTCCATCCTGTCCTGCAGCTCAGTTCAGGAGGACGACTGCAACTTTGATGTGTCTGGGTGCTTTAATATATCATCCACAGCATAATTATTAACTTGACCATGCTTAAAGATATTCAGTGTCTGATATTGTTATTGTTACCCATCTACCAATCACAGCCTTTTTTATGAGGCTTTCGAAAAGCTCCCTGGTCTTTGAAGTTTAATCTGTTCTTGAAATTCAATATTTGACTGAGGGACCTTACATTTGTTGTATGTATGGGGGACAGAGGAAAGTGTAGTAATTAAAAAATCATGTCAACCCCTATTATTTCACACAGAGTGAGTCCATATAACTTATGTGATTTGTTAAGCCAAATTTTACTTCTGAACTAATTTAGGCTTGCCTAAACAAATTGGGTGAATACTTACTATATTTTAGATATTAAATGTTTATTAATTTGTAAACATTTGTAGAATTTGCTTTTCACTTTGACATTATGGAATATTGTGTGTAGATAAAAAAATACAATTAAATCGATTTCAATCCCACTTTGTAACGCAACAAAATGTGAAAAAAGTTCAAGGGGGTGTAGACTTGCTATAGCACAGTATAGGCCTAGCTAGAGGTAATGGTATGAATAAACACCATCTCATCTCTGATGACCACTTCACTATTGTCGACGCAGTCTCAAACTCCTGAACTTCCCTAGTCAAAATGTACATTTGGTGTATAATTTTTCTGCAATAAATTATTAATTCTACAGGAGTTAATATTAAGGCTCTGTGATAGGTTATAGACCTACAGTCAGTGTCCAGATTACAGTTTCCATTCAACCCATCTGAACAGTAGGCTACAGCCTATTTGAAGTCCCCTCCCCGTCTGGTGACTGTCGAATTTGTATAGCGCCTCACAATCATCGCACATAACGTAGCCGGCACTGCTATCATCGTCTTTTACCGCTTCACCAAATCTTTCCCAAACATGACTTTTCTCTTATTGAATTAAACTCTGACAAAGCGATTGGCGTGTCGACTACTTGGCACACGTACAGTTAGGCCCTAACGCTTAGGCTTACGCACTAATGCCAGAAAAGAATGAAAGAAAAACAATGTAGCCTCTATATATCAATCACAAGAATGATACATTTATGGATTCAGGAGTAAAAATGTACTTAACAACTCACATAATAAGTTGCATGGATTCATTCTGTGTTCAATAATAGTGATTGTTATACCCCACACATACACTTATCTGTAAGGTTCCTCAATCCAGTAATGAATTTCAAGCACAGATTCAACCACAAAGACCAGGGAGGTTTTTCAATGCCTCCCATAGAAGGGCACCGATTGGTAGATGTGTTAAAAATGTAAAAAGCAGATGCTGAATATCCCTTTGAGCACGGTGAAGTTATTAATTAGGCTTCGGATGGTGTATCAATACACCCAGTCACTAACAGGCATCCTTCCTAACGCAGTTGCTTTTTTCTTGTTATTTCTCCACTTTCTTCACCGTGTTTCTCTGGTAACCGGGGAAACGGCTACACATGACCACATCATCAACAAAAATGGAACTGTTGGAACTACTCAGGGATTTCACCATGAGGCCAAGACAGTTACAGAGTTTAATGGTTGTGATATGAGAAAAATGAGGATGGATCAACAACATTGTAGTTACTCCACAATACTAACCTAAATGACAGAGTGAAAAGAATGAAGCCTGCACAGAATAAAAATATTTCAAAACATGCATCCTGTTTCCAACAAGGCACTGCAAAAATATGTGGCAAAGAAATGAACTTTTTGTCCTGAATACAAAGTGTTATGTTGGGGCAAATCCAACACAACAAATCACAGAGTACCACTCTTCATATTTTCAAGCATGGTGGTGGCTGCATCATGTTATTGTCAAGGACTAGGGAGTTTATGATGAAAAGAAACAGAATACAGCTAAGCACAGGCAAAATCCTAGAGGAAAACCAGGTTCAGTCTTCTTTCCAACAAACACGGGGAGACTAATTCACCTTTCAGCAGGACAATAACCTAAAACACAAGGCCAAATCTACACTGGAGTTGCTTACCAAGATGACATTGAATGTTCCTGAGTGGCTTAATTATAGTTTTGAATTAAACTGAACAAAAATATGAACGCAACATGTTTCATGAGCTGAAATAAAAGATCAACTAAATTTTCCGTAAGCACAAAAAGCTTAATTCTCTCAAATTTTGTGCACAAATTTGTTTACATCCCTGTTAATGAGCATTTCTCCTTTGCCAAGATAATCCATCTACCTGACAGGTGTGGCATATCAAGAAGCTGATTAAACAGCATGATCATTACATAGGTCCACCTTGTGCTGGGGACAATAAAAGACCACTCTAAATGTGCAGTTTTGTCACACAACACAATGCCACAGATGTCTCAAGTTTTGAGGGAGTGTGCAATTGGCATGCTGACTGCAGGAATGCCCACCAGAGCTGTTGGCAGAGAATTTAACGTTAATTTCTCTACCATAAGCTGCCTCCAATGTTGTTTTAGAGAATTTGGCAGTACGTCCAACCGGCGTCACAACCGCAGACCACGTGTAACCATGCCAGCCCATGAACTCTACATCCGGCTTCTTCACCTGTGGGATCGTCTGAGAGGGGAGAGGGGGGGGTGACGAGGAGTATTTCTGTCTGTAATAAAGCCCTTTTGTGGGGAAAAACTCATTCTGATTGCGCCCTTGCCCAGTCATGTGAAATCCATAGATTAGGGACTAATTTATTTATTTCAATAGGCTTAACAATCTATGGCAAGACTTCAAAATGGCTTTCTAGCAATGATCAACAACCAACTTGACAGAGCTTGAAGAATTTTAAAAAGAAATATGGGCAAATATTGTACAATCCAGGTGTGCAAAGCTCTTAGACTTACCCAAAAAGACTCACAGCTGTAATCGCTGCCAAAGGTGTTTCCAACATATATTGTCTCAGGGGGGTGAATACTTATCTAATCAAGATACACTGAGTGCACAAAACATTAGGAAAACCTGCTCTTTCCATGACATAGACTGGCCAGGTGAATCCAGTTGAAAGCTATGATCCCTTATTAATGTCACTTGTTAAATCCACTTCAATCAGCGTAGACAGAAGATAGCCCTATTTGGTAAAAGACCAAGTCCATATTATTGCAAGAACAGCTCAAATAAGCAAAGAGAAACGACAGTCCATCATTACTTTAAGATATGAAGGTCAGTTAATACGGAACATTTCAAGATATGATGAAACTGGCTCTCATGAGTACTGCCACAGGAATGGAAGACCCAGAGTTACCTCTGCTGCAGAGGATAAGTTCATTAGTTACCAGCCTCAGAAATTGCAGCCCAAATAAATGCTTCACAGAGTTCAAGTAACAGACACATCTCAACATCAACTGTTCAGAGGAGACTGTGTGACTCAGGCCTTCATGGTCGAATTGCTGCAAAGAAACCACTACTAAAGGGCACCAATAATAAGAAGAGACTTGCTTGAGCTAAGAAACACGAGCAATGGACAATAGACCGGTGGAAATGTGTCCTTTGGTCTGGAGTCCAAATTGGAGATTTTTAGTTCCAACCGCCGTGTCTTTGTGAGACGCGGTGTGGGTGAACGGATGATCTCCGCATGTGTATTTCCCACCGTAAAGCATGGAGGAGGAGGTGTTATGGTGTGGGGGTGCTTTGCTGGTGACACTGTCTGTGATTTATTTATAATTCAAGGCACACTTAACCAGCATGGCTACCACAGCATTCTGCAGCGATACGCCATCCCATCTGGTTTGCGCTTAGTGGGACTATCATTTGTTTTTCAACAGGACAATGATCCAACACACCTCCAGGCTGTGTAAGGGCTGTTTGACCAAGATGGAGAGCGATGGAGTGCTGCATCAGATGACCTGATCTCCACAATCACCCGACCTCAACCCAGTTGAGATGGTTTGGGATGAGTCGGACCGCAGAGTGAAGGAAAAGCAACCAACAAGTGCTCAGCATATGTGATAACTCCTTCAAGACTGTTGGAAAAGCATTCCAGGTGAAGCTGGTTGAGAGAATGCCAAGAGTGCAAAGCTGTCATCAAGGCAAAGGGTGGCTATTTGAAGAATCTCAAATATAAAATATATTTTGATTTGTTTAACACTTTTTTGGTTACTACATGATTCCATATGTGTTATTTCATAGTTTTGATGTCTTCACATTTATTCTACAATGTAGAAAATAGTAAAAATAAAGAAAAAGGTGTGTCCAAACTTTTGACTGGTACTGTATATATCCATATTTTCGGGGACCCCTGCAGTACCTCCGCGGATCACCGGTTGAAATCCCCTGGGCTAGCTAGAAGTAATAGCATTAATAAATTTTGTACACAATCTCATCAATGATGACCACTTTATTATTAGTTAGGCTGCTATGCTAAGAACGTGACGACAACATTAGAAGGTTATTAAAGAAGTGAAATATGGAGCCAAACTGCCAGAGAACTGACTACATCTTCATGTTAAAACAGTAGAGTGGAAAGACAGCCAGGAGCATCCAGATGATGATGTAAGAATAGACAGAGCATGTTTATGATATGACCCAGTTGGCACACACTGCTCTGCTCTGACCCCACTGGACCAGGTCCTTCTCTCACCCACTCAACACTATCACCACCTCTCACCCACCATCCAAGGCCCACCAGACAGCAGTGTTTGTGAAATACTATGCCAGGGTGACGACTGTCCTCTCCTCGCCTCTACTTAACCATCGAAATACGAGATTCAATTAGCAACTAACTCAATCTGGGCTGTTGGTATTCAAAGCTGCTGTGGCAGACTTTGGCCAGACTGGATGAATTGGTAGAGCATGAACGCACGCACACACGCACACACACACACACCTCTTTAGTGTGCAGAAAGACTATGAACTAGATGTACCAGGCAACATTCCTGTTGCTCTCCTAGCCTTGGCCGTGACAGGGTGACGCCTGCTTAGAGCTCAATGGCATGGAACTGGTCTCTGGACGTCAGCACTGCTAGATGTCAGAAAGCATTATGTCGGTCTGTCTGTCTGTTTATGGACCTTGTCTAGATGACTGTGCTGATATCAGACACAGCTCTGTTATTGTTTTCGGGTAATAAACACTGACAACATCAGAGCTCTTTTAGTTTAGATGACGGTGGGTTTATTAAAGGGACATTTCAAAAAATGTTAACTTCATATTCATCATCTTCAGCACCACCATCAACATACAGTGCCTTCGGAAAGTATTCAGATCCCTTGACTTTTTCCACATTTTGTTACTTTACAGCCTTATTCTAAAATGGATTTAAAAAAAATATAATCCTCAGCAATCTACACACATCACCCCATAACGACAAAGCGAAATCAGGATTTTAGAAATGTTTGCTAATTTAATAAGTATTCAGACCCTTTGCTATGAGACTCGAAATTGAGCTCAGGTGCATCCTGTTTCCATTGATCATCCTTGAGATGTTTCTACAACTTGATTGGAGTCCACATGTGGTAAATTCACTTGATTGGACATGATTTGGAAAGGCACACACCTGTCTATATAAGGTCCCACAGTTGACAGTGCATGTCAGAGCAAAAACCAAGCCATGAGGTCGAAGGAATTGTCCGTAGAGCTCGGAGACAGGATTGTGTCGAGGCACAGATCTGGGGAAGGGTACCAAAAATTGTCTGCAGCATTGAAGGTCCCCAAGAACACAGTGGCCACCATCATTCTTAAATGGAAGAAGTTTGGAATCACCAAGACTCTTCCTAGAGCTGGCCGCCCGGCCAAACTGAGCAATCGGGGGAGAAGGTCCTTGGTCAGGGAGGTGACAAGGAACCCAATAGTCACTCTGACATAGCTCTAGAGTTCCTATGTGGAGATGGGAGAACCTTTCAGAAGGACAACCATCTCTGCAGCACTCCACCAATCAGGCCTTTATGGTAGATTGGCCAGATGGAAGCCACTCTTCTGTAAAAGACACATGCCAGCCCGCTTGGAGTTTGCCAAAAGGCACCCAAAGACTCTCAGACCATGAGAAACAAGATTCTCTGGTCTGATGAAACCAAGATTGAACTCTTTGGCCTGAATGCCAAGCGTCACGTCTGGAGGAAGCCTGGCACCATCCCTAAATTACCAAACATTTCTAAAAACCTGTTTTTGCTTTGTCATTATGAGGTATTGTGTGTAATCCATTTTATAATAAAGCTGTAACGTAACAAAATGTGAAAAAGTCAAGGGGTCTGAATACTTTCCTAAGGCACTATGTGAAAATGGCTCATTTCTATGTTTTGTAATAAAAAAGATAAGCATTTCCAATGACACCATCAACCAATTAGTAGGCAATGCCTACTCATAATGGGTTAAAATCACGATACACACCAATTATGTCATTGGAAACACAATTCTCCCTCTATCTTTTTTCTACAAAACATAGAAACATGACATTTTCACATATGTTGATGTTGGAGTGGTGCTGGAGATGATGAAAATGAAGTTGAAAAATGTAGAAATGTCCCTTTAAGCTCTGAAAAGCCCCACTGAAGACTGATGTGGTATAGTTGAGCTTGAAAGATGAATGCTTTGATTCAACATACACTATATACACAAAAGTATGCGGACATCCCTTTAAATGAGTGGATTCTGCCATTTCAGCCACACCCATTGCTGACAGGTGTATAAAATCGAGCACACAGCCATGCAATCTCCATACACAAACATTGGCAGTAGAATGGCCTTCCTGAAGAGCTCAGTGACTTTCAACGTGGCACCGTCATAGGATGCCACCGTTAAAACAAGTCAGTTCGTTAAATTTCTGCCCTGCTAGAGCTGCCCCGGTCAACTGTAAGTGCTGTTATTGTGAAGTGGAAACGTCTAGGAGCAACAACGGCTCAGCTGCAAAGTGGTAGGCCCCACAAGCTCACAGAACGGAACCGCCGAGTGCTGAAGCGCGTAAAAATAATCTGTCCTCGGTTGCAACACTCACTACGGAGTTCCAAACTGCCTCTGGAAGCAACGTCAGCACAAGAACTGTTCGTCGGAAGCTTCATGAAATGGGTTTCCATTGCCGAGCAGCCACACACAAGCCTAAGTTCACCATGCGCAATGCCAAGTGTCGGCTGGAGTGGTGTAAAGCTCGCCGCCATTGGACTCTGGAGCAGTGGAAATGCGTTCTCTGGAGTGATGAATCACGCTTCACCATCTGGCAGTCCGACGGACGAGTCTGGGTTTGGCAGATGCCAGTAGAACGCTACCTGCCCCAATGCATAGTACCAACTGTAAAGTTTGGAGAAGAGTAATAATGGTCTGGGGCTGTTTTTCATGGTTCGGGCTAGGCCCGTTAGTTCCAGTGAAGGGATATCTTAAAGCTACAGCATACAATGACATTCTAGATAATTCTGTGCTTCCAACTTTGTGGAAACAGTTTGGGGAAGGCCCTTTCCTGTTTCAGCATGACAATGCCCCCGTGCACAAAGTGAGGTCCATTCAGAAATGGTTTGTCAAGATCGGTGTGGAAGAAATTGACTGGCCTGCACAGAGCCCTGACCTCAACCCCATGGAACACCTTTGGGATGAATTGGAATGGCAACTGCGAGCCGGGCCTAATCGCCCAACATCAGTGCCCGACCTCACTTATGCTCATGGCTGAATGGAAGCAAGTCCACGCAGCAATGTTCCAACATCTAGTGGAAAGCCTTCCCGGAAGAGTGGAGGCTGTTATAGCAGCAAAGGGGGGACCAACTTCATATTAATGCCCATGATTTTGGAATGAAATGTTCGATGAGCAGGTGTCCACATACTTTTGGTCATGTAGTGTATCTACTGGCGTGTCTTGAAATCCAAATGCACCTGGGCGGGCATTACTTTTAATGTTGGACAGTGTGAATCTGACAGATACTAAATTAATAAAAATAGACTTGTTGTTAAATTAATTCAGACCATGCAGACTACTGAGACTTAGATCAGAAAAGTGTCTGCCTGCATCAAATAACAATGAACTGTATTACATTAGCTACAGTTGAAGTCGGAAGTTTACATACACCTTAGCCAAATACATTTAAACTCATTTTTTCACAATTCCTGACATTTAATACTAGTAACAATTCCCTGTCTTAGGTCAGTTAGGATCACCACTTTATTTAAAGAATGTGAAATGTCAGAATAATAGTAGAGAGAATTATTTATTTGAGCTTTTATTTCTTTCATCACATTCCCAGTGGGTCAGAAGTTTACATACACTAAATTAGTATTTGGTGGCATTGCCTTTAAATTGTTTAACTTGGGTCAAACGTTTCAGGTAGCCTTCCACAAGCTTCCTACAATAAGTTGGGTGAATTTTGTCCCATTCCTCCTGACAGAGCTGGTGTAACTGAGTCAGGTTTGTAGGCCTCCTTGCTCGCACACGCTTTTTCTATAGGATTGAGGTCAGGGCTTTGTGATGGCCACTCCAATACCTTGACTTTGTTGTCCTTAAGCCATTTTGCCACAACTTTGGAAGTATGCTTGGGGTCATTGTCCATTTGGAAGACCCATTTGCGACCAAGCTTTAACTTCCTGACTGATGTCTTGAGATGTTGCTTCAATATATCCATATAATTTCTTCCTCATGATGCCATCTATTTTGTGAAGTACACCAGTCCCTCCTGCAGTGAAGCACCCCCACAGCATGATGCTGCTACCCCCGTCCTTCACGGTTGGGATGGTGTTCTTCGGTTCGCAAGCCACTCCCTTTTTCCTCCAAACATAATGATGGTCATTATAGCCAAACAGTTATATTTTTGTTTAATCAGACCAGAGGACGTTTCTCCAAAAAGTACGATCTTTGTCCCCATGTGCAGTTGCAAAACGTAGTCTGGCTTTTTTATGGCGGTTTTGGAGCAGTGGTTTCTTCCTTGCTGAGCGGCCTTGCAGGTTATGTCGATATAGGACTTGTTTTACTGTGGATATAGATACTTTTGTATCAGCATCTTCACAAGGTCCTTTGCTGTTGTTCTGGGATTGATTTGCACTTTTCGCACAATAAAGTATGTTCATCTCTAGGAGACAGAACGCGTCTCCTTCCCGAGCGGTATGACGGCTGCATTGGTCCCATGGTGTTTATACTTGTGTACTATTGTTTGTACAGATGAACGTGGTACCTTCAGGCGTTTGGAAATTGCTCCCAAGGATGAACCAGACTTGTGGAGGTCTACAATGTTTTTTCTGAGGTCTTGGCTGATTTCTTTAGATTTTCCAATGATGTCAAGCAAAGAGGCACTGAGTCTGAAGGTAGGCCTTGAAATACATCCACAGGTACACCTCCAATTGACTCAAATTATGTCAATTAGCCTATCAGAAGCTTCTAAAGCCATGACATAATTTTCTGGAATTTTCCAAGCTGTTTAAAGGCACAGTCAACTTAGTGTATGTAAACTTCTGACCCACTGGAATTGTGATACAGTGAATTATAAGTGAAATAATCTTGTCTGTAAACAATTGTTGGAAATATTACTTTTGTCATGCACAAAGTAGATGTCCTAACCAACTTGCCAAAACTATAGTTTGTTAACAAGAAATTTGTGGAGTGGTTGAAAAACGAGTTTTAATGACTCCAACCTAAATGTATGTAAACTTCCAACTTCAACTGTACATATTTCATATTGATTTAGCCTAAAACAGAATGGATCCCATTACCATTAAACCCTTTAGCCTCTGAAGAGCACTCTATTGGATCGTTATCTAAACACTAACTGTGTGTGATATCCAAGATGATAGCCCATCACCATCAGATTAAAAGGCGAGAGCAAATGACTGCCGCCTGGTTTACTACAGATTCCCTCCTTGTGTGTGTGAGAAGAGCATCAAGGCCATTAAAGGTGTCTGAACAGCGGCTGGCGACGTCCACATAATTCATAATCCCACAACAAACAGCATCAGATCGATAGAACAGCATGTTTCATATCTGGAGTCTCAGAGAGCAGGCAGGGCGATGCTATTGAGTTACGCCTTAGCAGAGGGAAGTTATGGTGACCATCGTGGGTCCGACTCGCTTGCAATCCCATCTTTCATACACTACTTACTGCTTACCAATACGGGCCCCTACTACATCACATCATTACTATTGACTGTCCTGCCACGTCCAGACCCAGCACAGATCAATACAAATATATTAGTAGAAGGTGGGAACTTAAATTTTTTAGGGATGTGTGATGGCAATGTAACAGGCCATTGAAGGACCACACACAGCAGCATTTGTCCTCAGCTGTGTAAGAGGGCCAGCAGTCTCCAGCCCCCATCAGCAGTGGTACTCACACAGCTGCTACTCAACAAAACACACACACTAAATGCACACATTCACTCACACACGTGCAGGCACAAATAGGCACACACGCACTCGTGGACACAGACCCAAATGTACACACTGCTAAACCGACTGCTGCTATAATCCCCCCCATCCCAATTTGTGGTGCTAGAACGTGCCAATTGCTGTGCCTCAATGGAAATTGACAAAAATTACAGGGCTCAAAAACACATGACTGGATGTTCATGATGAGCTAGGAGAGGGATAGTATTGGTTCTTTCCTTTTCAAAACCAGAAAGAAATATGGATGGGGGAAAAAATAGATACAGCAGAGTATCGCAATATTATCTTTGCCAATTTTATATCGATACTGTGACTCCAAGTATCTATTTTTTAAGTTTATTCTCCAGTACTTTTGTATACTTTTTAGCCAGTAGTTATATAAGTAGCGCTTACGAGCCAAAAGTGGTCCCTGACAATTGTGTACTACGTCACATATGTGCAGATATGTGCACCACATCATTGCTCTTTCTCTCGCTCTGCTGTGTGTGCATCTTGCTAGTTGTTACTCAAATGGCGAGGGGCTGAAGCTCATTGGCTAGAACTCGAATTGCTAGGGTGCTAGCGACGTGGGGGAAATGTAGGGAAAATGGCGCAGCACAGCTTCGAGAAAAAGTTAATTTCAAACTAGGGCTGGGCGATAAGCATCATTGGCCTAAAAATCATATCTTTATTTTTCCTAACTTATGGGCGATTCACGATATATATATATATATATATATATATATATTCACACACAGTGCATTTCGGAAAGTATTCAGGCCCCTTGACTTCTTCCACTTTGTTACGTTACAGCCTTATTCTAAAATGGATTCAATAAAAATCCTCAGCAATCTACACACAATACCCCATAATGACAAAGCGAAAACAGGTGTCTATACATTTTTGCAAAAACAGAAATACCTTATTTAGACCCTTTGCTATGAGTCACGAAATTGAGGTCAGGTGCATCCTGTTTCCATTGATCATCCTTGAGATGTTTCTACAACTTGATTGGAGTCCACATGTGGTAAATTCAATTGATTGGAAATTATTTAGAAAGGCACACACCCGTCTATATAAGGTCCCACAGTTGACAGTGCATGTCAGAGCAAAAACCAAGCCATGAGGTCGAAGGAATTGTCCGTAGAGCTCCGAGACAGGATTGTGTCGAGGCACAGATCTGGGGAAGGGTACCAAAATATTTCTGCACCATTGAAGGTCTCCAAGAACACAGTGGCCTCCATCATTCTTAAATGGAAGAAGTTTGGAACCACCAAGACTCTTCCTAGAGCTGGCCGCCCAGCCAAACTGCAGCACTCCACCAATCAGGCCTTTATTGTAGAGTGGCCAGACGGAAGCCACTCCTCAGTAAAAGGCACATGAAAGCCCGCTTGGAGTTTGCCAAAAGGCACCTAAAGACTCTCAGACCATGAGAAACAAGATTCTCTGGTCTGATGAAACCAAGATTGAACTCTTTGGCCTGAATGCCAAGCGTCATGTCTGCAGGAAACCTGGCACCATCCCTACGGTGAAGCATGGTGGTGGCAGCATCATGCTGTGGGGATGTTTTTAAGCGGCAGGGACTGGGAGACTAGTCATGATCGATGGAAAGATGAACGGAGCAAAGTACAGAGAGATCCTTGATGAAAACCAGCTCCAGAGCGCTCAGGACCTCAGACTGGGGCGAAGGTTCACTTTCCAACAGTACAACGACCCTAAGCACACAGCCAAGACAATGCAGGAGTGGCTTCGGGACAAGTCTCTGAATGTCCTTGAGTGGCCCAGCCAGAGCCCGAACCCGATCTCTGAAGAGACCTGAAAATAGCTGTGCAGCAACGCTCCCCATCCAACCTGACAGAGCTTGAGAGGATCTGCAGAGAAGAATGGGAGAAACTCCCCAAATACATGTGTGCCAAGCTTGTAGCGTCATACCCAAGAAGACTCGAGGCTGTAATAGCTGCCAAAGGTGCTTCAACAAAGTACTGAGTAAAGGGTCTGAATACTTATGTAAATGTAATATTTCCGTTATATATTTTTTGTTTTTGCAAAAATTTCTACAAACCTGTTTTTGTTTTGTCATTATGGGGTATTGTGTGTAGATTGATGAGGGGAAAAAACTATTTAATCAATTTTAGAATAAGGCTGTAACCTAACAAAATGTGGAAAAGGTCAAGGGGTCTGAATACTGTTAATATGCATACTGTATATAAAAAAATAACTAAAAGCTTTGTTACATGTAAAAGTATAGCTAGGCTAAATATAAGCCTCCCACAACCCACTAATAATGTAATTATTTTATCTAAATAGTTTAACCAGCTTTTTTGCAATAATCACTGATCTGGCATTCAAGTTTGCCTATAAAAATAAAAACTGTTTTTACAAACTTTACAAGAACCATGCACATCCACTAATAATTACCAACCTCTGGTAGCAGGCAATATATAAAATTAACACAGGTCTCATAAACAATCGCTCAAGCTCAAGCCAACGTGGCAGTGAGTAGCCAGCTAATCTTTTTATTTAAAGTCTAGCCAACTTGGATCTATTTGCTTGCTAACAAGGTAGAAAGAACCGTTGAACTGTTATGAATATACCCTCCTGTCCGTCTCAAACTGTTTGAACAACATAGCCTGTTCACTTTGTTTAGATATTGAAATCAAGTGGCCTACCTGGATAAGAAGATGCTTATTTCTCAGAAAAGAGCGGGTTGCCAATTTGTTATATAAATGAGTATTTTTATGCTCATTGCACATTTATAAAACACAGGTTAGACAGCTAGCACATGACAGTCTGTGGCTAAAATGCTGCTAGCTGGATGTGGTACAGCAATACTGCGTGTGACAGAAACTGAGCATTAATTTTCCACAATCATGTTCATTGATACTCTCGTTTTAGTAGGGTCTGCTCTGTTCTACACTTTGGGAGTTGAGACATAAAAAGGGTATCGTTAGAAAGGTTAAGTTCTAGTCTATTACAGTAAGATAATGTCTCTAAGCGTTTCGGTGTCCATATTACAGATTCTGTTGGACCAAACCTTAAATGCAAATAGCGAGTTTAAACTGCTTGTTGTCAGAGAGGAAGAAATGATCTTTCGCCGTTGTTGTTGTGAGTGGCAGGGGCGTGGTGTCTGTGTGCGAGTGGGAAGGTGCACAGTGCACAGCACAGAAGGAGCCAAGGAGATGAGACCAAAAAGACATAGAATGCTCATAAAAACATACATTCTTGCGATACAGGCATTTGGAACATCAAATTAGTTCGATATATCACCCAGCATCATTTCAAACTAGGGATTTCGTGGCTAATTGAGGTAATACAGTAATTCTGCTCATAGACTAGGCATGTACGAACTACACATTGACACGTCAAGCCCCATACGGGAGGTTTAAAAATATACATAGTAGTCGCCAAAGTTTCCGGAGCATGTCTTTAAGAGCGAGGTAGCTGCTAGACATGAACACAGCGGCATCGCTCAAATATAAGATTACTTTCAACATGGCTGAGCAGTCTTAAATAGGGTTGCAAAATTCCGGGATTCGAGGATTCCAGATTTCCTCCTTATTCCTTCTTGATTCCGGGAATCCTCCAACCGGGATTTCAGGAAAACCAGGGAATTGATTGAAAGTTCCCGGAATTTTGCTACCCTATTTTTAAATATCGGATTGCCTCCGATCGATACCGCTGCATCCAGGTCCACACTGGCAACACACAATCTGAGCAAACTTAAAAGGAACAGAGGTCAATATTGGTTTTCAGACAACTCTTTTGATGAACACACAGACTGAGCCTCTCTAGTGACTCAGACAGAGGGCCCTACCCAGTACCTTGGACTTGGGGATGACTTTCTATTTGTATGAAGGTCAGCTTTGCTCACCGTGAAGTGGTCACGAGGCAGGTCGGCACACAGATAAGCAGCTGCACACTAAAGATAACAAGGCCTTTCCTATCACCTTTCTGGATATGACTGGTGTTATTAATCGCTGCTATCACTCACTACACTAGATGTATGTTTCTAGTTGCTACCCAAGACCTAATCAGCCAAGATAAAATATCAGCTGGCCAAGCCTAGCAGACTTACCACACACACGGTTGTTACACCCTCTCATCAAAGTCAAGGCCATTATCATTTCAACACACTTTGGAATATATAAACCTCAACTTACAGTGTATAATAAAATCTGTTTGAAATGCCAGGCATAGGATTTAGGCATCACAATTAATAATTTTACAACAATATATCAATACACACAGTGAGTGCTAATTTGTACAAATACAATGTAATGATGCCTCCAACTTTATGAGTAAGAGGACTGTCCAATAGGCCTATGGCAAGCGGTGAAAACATTCTGTATCTCCTAGACATAGTTCAGCTCAAATGCTTTTCTATCTCTTTTGACAAATGAGGCCTGAAGGAATTGAGCATGTGCACCCCCAACTGGTGATCCTTTTACATACACAAAAACAACAATGGGTTTCTCTACAGCACCACTGTGCTACAGAAATGTCCACCTTACATATTCCTTGTAAATGTGTTCTGCAGCTGCAGGCAGAGGAGAGACAACATCTTTAGAACCCACCAGTAGAACGCTCCTCTCTCCATGTTCAACCACACTACCTACCTCCCTACCGCTGGTCTGCTGACAGCAGGCTAGCTACCACGTCAATTTACCATTAGCATAACCCAACATGGCATGCTGAGATTAAATCTAAAGGAAATAAATACCCTGCTGCACATTCTTATGGCAAAGGCCATCTCTAATATGAACATTTGGGGATTATCCCAAGTTCCCAACTCTATATTTGAACAGTGATGTCAGCCAGGATAATGTAAAACTTTCTCCTCCAGGATTAAATGTCAATTTTTTTTATCCAGTTGGGGAGGAAAAATAGGTCCATAAATTGTTCCCTTCTGAGTCTGACTGTGACCTAGTTTTAACAGTGACGTGACAAGTATGCGAGTTACAAGGACACTGTCTGAGAGCATCGTCACCATTTCAAACACAGCAAAGCTCGATAAAAAAAGGACACGTAAGATTATTATTAATGTACTGCTACACTGGTGAACAAATAAAATAATCTAACATTTGTCAGAGTGGCCTTTGGCATTCAGAAAGTGAAAATCCAGTGAGGATTACATGACATAACTTGCTTATCCTGCTCTTCCCATCTGCCACAGAGATGGTGAATTACAATAACCGTGAACGATCAGCACCACGGTGGATTACTAAACAATTCACAGATTCTATATTCTACATATGGAATGCAGAGGTATAGGAGGAGGATTCTGTAAATATATATATATATATTTTTTTTTTTATCTGATATGGAAATATCATTTTATTTTATATGTATATCTTTTTTAAAACAGCATTACCAGGATGCATCATTCCAAAGCAGAAAAAGTGAAAATAATGTAGGCCTAGATAACCTAGCCTATATCTAAAGGCAAATGCATTACTAATAGAGTCATGGCTGAAAATGACATTTTTCTTCTTAACCTGGCAGTGAACTCCCCTGGAGCAGCCTCTCATTCCATAGATACCATAGTAATGAAATCAGTTCATTAAATCTCAGGCCCCCAGCCATCACAGACAGATGTGCAACACAGATGATATGGAACACATGGTGGCACCGCCACCTCAGGCTGGGAAAGTTCCGTAATCGGGCTGAAGAGGATTTGCAAATGTCATATTTCTGAATTGACATTTTGCTCAGCATAAATTTACAACAGCATTAGTCAAACATGACTCTCTACACTTCTCAGAGACTCTAGAGAGGCAGTACATTTCATAACTGTAAAGGAATAATCTACCCTAATTCTTTCCCCCCTTTATAACTACAGTAGGGTAAGCGTCCCTATTAAGCCTAAATACCCATTAAGCCCACTTTGGATAAAAAAAAGAAAAAAAAGACATTTCTGCTGTTTAATGTTTCAACCAATTCAACCAATCCATAACACTTTTTATTCTAAGCCATTCAGATGTTTTATTATTATTGACAGTTATGTGTAAGTTGCCACTAGTGGCCAATTTCAAAGCTGCAAAAAAAACGTTGGCGTTGAAGCAACCCTCAGATAAACAAATCTTTCAGATATTTTTAGTACTTTCTCAGATAAGTGATCATACTTTATGTAAAATTAAGAGATTAATGTACTGACAAATGCTGATGACAGCATATTTCATGGGCATTAATTAATATTTATTGCCAATTGAAAATATGAGTTTTTCATGCTAGCAGTCGAGCCTGCATGTCACAGTCTCACAGTAGCAACATAACTTGGTGAACGACAAGATAATAGACTTTAGGCATTCACAACATACATTCTTAAATGTATTTTGACTTATTTTACTGTTAAATGAACCTTGCATTGTTATACATTGATTACATTTTTGTAAATTTGACATTTATCTCAGGTTAAAGGGTACAGTAGCACAAAAAGCACTCCCTCTATACAGAATGTAAATTACAATACAGCAATATTGTTCAATATGATCGTTACTAACATTCCATAATATTGTAGTCTAGTGTACAGTTGAAGTCGGAAGTTTACATACACCTTAGCCAAATACATTTAAACTCAGTTTTTCACAATTCCTGACATTTAATCCTAGTAAAAATTCCCTGTCTTAGGTCAGTTAGGATCACCACTTTATTTTAAGAATGTGAAATGTCAGAATAATAGTAGAGAGAATTATATATTTCAGCTTTTATTTCTTTCATCACATTCCCAGTGGGTCCGAAGTTTACATACACTCAATTAGTATTTGGTAGCATTGCCTTTAAATTGTTTAACTTGGGTCAAACATTTCGGGTAGCCTTCCACAAGCTTCCCACAATACGTTGGGTGAATTTTGGCCCATTCATCCTGACAGAGCTGGTGTAACGGAGTCAAGTTTGTAGGCCTCCTTGCTCGCACACGTCTTTTCAGTTCTGCCCACATATTTTCTATAGGATTGAGGTCAAGGCTTTGTGATGGCCACTCCAATGCCTTGACTTTGCTGTCCTTAAGTCATTTTGCTTGGGGTCATTGTCCATTTGGAAGACCCAATTAAGCGACCAAGCTTTAACTTCCTGATTGATGTCTTGAGATGTTGCTTAATTATATCCACAGAATGTTCCTTCCTCATGATGCCATCTATTTAGTGAAGTGCACCCGTCCCCCACAGCATGATGCTGCCACCCCCGTGCTTCACGGTTGGGATGGTGTTCTTCGGCTTGCAATTCTTCCCCTTTTTCCTCCAAACATAACGATGGTCATTATGGCCAAATAGTTCTATTTTTATTTCATCAGACCAGAGGACATTTCTCCAAAAAGTACTTTGTCCCCATGTGCAGTTGCAAACTGTAGTCTGGCTTTTTTATGGCAGTTTTGGAGCAGTGGCTTCTTCCTTGCTGAGCGGCCTTTCAGGTTATGTCGATATAGGACTTGCATTACTGTGGATATAGATACTTTTGTACCTGTTGCCTCCAGCATCTTCACAAGGTCCTTTGCTGTTGTTCTGGGATTGATTTGCACTTTTCGCACCAAAGTACGTTCATCTCTAGGAGACAGAACGCGTCTCCTTCCTGAGCGGTATGACGGCTGTGTGGTGTTTATACTTGCATACTATTGTTTGTACAGATGAACGTGGTACCTTCAGGCGTTTGGAAATTGACTCAAATGGCGCCAATTAGCCTATCAGAAGCTTCTAAAGCCATGACATCATTTTCTGGGATTTTCCAAGCTGTTTAAAAGGCACAGTCAACTTAGTGTATGTAAACTTCTGACCCACTGGAATTGTGATACAGTGAATTATAAGTGAAATAATCTGTCTGTAAACAATTGTTGGAAAAATGACTTGTGTCATGCACAAAGTAGATGTCCTAACCGACTTGCCAAAACTATAGTTTGTTAACAAGAAATTTGTGGAGTGGTTGAAAAACGAGTTTTAATGACTCCAACCTAAGTGTATGTAAACTTCCGACTTCAACTGTATTTTAACCCCAAACCATTGCTTTCCAAATATTTTACGAGTAGACTTTGCTATTCTGTCTTTTTCACCATAAATCCCTGTTGATACAATTAAGCCCGGTTTGCATTGAAATACACAGAGATAATGTGTTGATATCCCTAATATTCAATGAACATGAGCATAAATCGTTTTTTTTTTCAGATTTAAGTTTATTAAAACACACAAAAACTACAGTGTTTCTAAAGCAATGTACTGCTGGGCTAGATCAACTCACATGGAAAAGGAGCAGACATTACAGAAGCAACACCAGGCAGGACAAGAGGCCCCCTGAGATGATTCTGCATCGACGATGAGGGTGACAACATGACAAGGTCACAAACACTAAGCCCAGACAGAGTGAGAGACAGAGGCAGGGGGAAAGAGAGGGGGGAGAGAGAGTAAAAACGAGAGAGAGAGAGAAAGAGCGCGATAGAGGGAGGGAGACGGTAAAGGAGGAGAGGAGGAGAAAGAGAACAAGTGGGGAGAAAGAGAGCAACTGAGAAATCCACAGACTTATGCATTCAACTTTATTTTCTGTAAAATCAACATGACATTTAGGTACCCTAAAATCGATTTCCTAATCAATGCAGAAATTTTTCCCCAGACAGAAATAACTCAATTATTAAAAAGCAGAGTTATTCTATAATATGAGAGGAACCAGCCTAAAGCATCCTTGGCAGATGGCACAAAACAAATTCATATTCACAACCCAGTCACAATATAACATCTAAGTCACACACACACAGGCACACACCAGCTTTCCCAGAGTTGCCACATGAGTTAACCTCTTACCCAACACCTTAGAGGGTGAGTATGGCAACAGTGTTTTTGACACTGAGCCGTGGTGTCAACTCCTTGACATGGGCTTCACAGCTGGCTGCTTGTGTGAGGTGAGAGAGAGGGACCCCTAAGTGTGCTGTGTCCCGTCTGTGACACCACAGTGCGACTCAGTCAGGGGAGGGGAGCCAGTCAGGAGCCATCCCATCACAGGGCCAGCTCAGTGGCTCATGGTCCACACAGGACAGGGCCTGACACACTCCACCTCCTCTCCTTCTCCCCTTCCTCATCCTCCCCCCTCATCCCCCTACCTCATCCCCCCTCCTCTCCCCCCTCCTCCTCCTCTCCATCCTGCTTTCCACCTTCCTCCTGTTCCTCATCATTTGGTGGACTTTGCTTCTTTCTTCAATAAGTGTCACATTGCATGTGTCAATGACGTTAGACAGTGGTATGCAAGTGCTTTGAAATGTGTATGTCCCATGTATGTGAGACCTTAGAAGGCTTCGCTTACATGTCTATCATATGGTTGTTGTTGTTTTTTAAATACATGCAACATTTCTGTTATTTCTAAATGTTAACCACCCACATGAGTCAGATATTACAAGAATCTTCTATGAATCTTCTCAGTGTATTTGCTGCCATTTGTATTACTTACAAGTAACTCCTGAGTGGCGCAGTGGTCTAAGGCACTGCATCGCAGTGCTAACTGTGCCACTAGATCCTGGTTCGAATCCAGGCTCTGTCGCAGCTGGCCGCGACCGGGAGACTCATGGGCGGCGCACAATTGGCCCAGCGTCGTCCAGGGTAGGGGAGGGAATGGCCGGCAGGGATGTAGCTCAGTTGATAGAGCATGGCGTTTGCAACGCCAGGGTTGTGGGTTCGATTCCCACAGGGGGCCAGTATAAAAAAAATATGTATTCACTAACTGTAAGTCGCTCTGGATAAGAGCGTCTGCTAAATGACTAAAATGTAAATGTAAATGTAAGTTCCAGGTAGAACAGAAGAATCTAGTTAAATTCTTCTATATCTTTTCCATATGGGAGCAGTGATCAGAGAGGGCTGGGGAGAGACCCCGGTCTGCCTGCTCCCTATACCAACTACACACATCTACTGGATGAGTCCAGGACAGCTTGCCTAGCTGGCCTGGCACTGCTGCCCAGCCATAGCTCCATCAAGAGCCCAGTGGCAGCTGACAGAGAAGAATATAGATGGACTAGTGAACTCTCACCAGTGTTTGTGCACTACAATCCCAATTCCATCTTTATCATAATATCACTGACTGTCACGGTCATTATTTTAATTGTGTGTGTTTATGGATTGTTTTAAAAATAGATATTGGCCATTGAGCCAAGCATTGGGTGGGTTTTATTTCTGTCATGTATAACCAACATACTCCTCACACATCCTCCTGAATCAACACCCTTCTTCCACTCTGTCGCCTGCCTGCTGACAGTTTCCTGATCCAGTTGGAGTCCTTCCAGACCAACCCTGAGCGCCAGGCTAATTAACAACACATTTCTTTTGGAACCATGTTGCTCTCAACCTGATGCTTTAGACTTGTACATGTTAGTCATATAGACCAACCAAAAGCTCTGTGGACCAACTCATTACAGAGGATGAAAAAGGTCTAGGCTATAGCCCTACCACTTGTCAACCATATATACAGTGGGGTTGGGAATTATTGGATCCCTTGATAAAGATGAGCAAAAAAGACTAGAAAATAAATATGGAAGCAAAACAGCCCCATAACATCAATGATCCACCACCAACAAATATATTCCCAGTCCCACAAATTTCACAGGCTGTTTGACAGCAATCTGAAGCAAGTTAACTTGTTTCCGTTTGTTCAGCATGCCAGGGAAGCTTTCAGACAAACAAGCACCACACATATCATCAAGACAAACCAAGCCAGAGGAGAGCACTGTGGAGCCAGTCAGTGCACATGAACTGGGCTGCCCTGTTGTGCTGGCTAACCCATCTCCCTCACTGCGGGTGCATAAGACGTTTGCCAAGCTTGTTTGTCAGACCTCCATCACTATGCTACAGCATACAGAGCCATCTGATCTCTCCCAACGATTCATGCAATTCAATTAGCAGACCTGCTTGCATGGAATGAGCCTGTTATGTATTGCATGTTATTGCTGCAGTGTGCATCACGACCACAAGGGTTCTACTGGGCAGCACAGAACCTGATAATCCAGGCACAGGCATCCTGCTGTGTACAGTGCATTTTGTAAATCTATTCTGTATTAGTGGCTTTAGTAGAACATAATCAACATTTCCAGAAATTGATGGAGGCCAAAAGTAAACATATTCATGGCCTTTCAAACAATTAGGCTAATTAGAAAAAGGTCTGTTCTGCTGTTTACTCAGTTAAGAGGCTGTGAAAATAGAACAATATGAAAGTGAATGGCTGCCAAGGACACTTGTTCCCAGTGGAGAGCATCATCCCCAAGTGATTTATTCATCCAGAAACTAAAGCATGTAGGGAATCAGAACAAATAAAACAAGCACTAAAATAAACTCAGACAGGAAGAAAGAGACGACACACAATCCCCAGCAACTAGGAGCGTCTATTGATTGTCAGAACAAACCTCTGGGGAATATCAAGGCACGTCTGAACAACAAACATCTTAAACCTCCTAATGTTAGTCCCTGGGTAAAGAGTTGACCAGATGATGTGGAGGAAATGCATTGCCTTCACAGACGATTACCTTTAAAAAAGATTATTAACTCCCTCTGCTGGTAAAATATTAACACAGCAACCCACTATAATTCCATTCAGTAACATCCCCAAGGTCGTTTGCAAATAAAATCTAGGCTAATAAACAATAACATCCCTTGCTACATTACATTATATTAACTGCTTATGGGAGCATTTCTGAGAGAAATAGGCTAATCAATCTCAGGAAGAAAATTCCCACTTCACAATCACTATTATATTATTATTACATTTACATTATCTTGTTAAGACTATCCTGTATCTTGTTAAACTTTCCCTCGGGTTCAGTTTTCCTCCCAAGTTCTGGAGTAAATCAAGTTAAGTGCATAATTCATATGATATTGAAGTTGTACAGACTACAGTATAGTAGATCTGAAGAGAAATTTTTTTCTTTGTCTCCTTGAATTCTACAGTAAATGATAAAATATATATAATATAATTTATATGACTATTTATTCATTTTGGCATGTATTGAGCAATGTATGTGCAGTACCAGTATGACCACGAGAGGCCGCCACTCACTTGTTCTAATGTTGTGGTTGCTTTTTCTATGGTGGGCTCGCACTATGTGGCAGTTGAGAGAAGTTTGCCAAGTGAGTCAATAGCAAGACAGAGGCACCAACATAAATATATTATTTATTATCTTTATTTTGAAGGTCTTGGCTCCCTTTCTTCAACTCCACCACACTATATGTGTAACATTTTGGCGAGCTAGCCAGGAGAAGATTCTACAAGCAAGAATAAGGTAGAACCACCTAAGAGACGAAACTAGGATCAACTTAACATTAGAGAAAGCGTCAGAACAACATCATCAATAAAAAAGAGGTAAAAATTGAGAACATAAATGATGAAGTGAGTGCCATCCTACGCCAACTGGAACAGCATCAACTCATTGAAGTGTGCAACTATTTGAAATGTGTTGGTCCTGCTGAGGGGGGGGTTTGTCAAATAAAACCAGACATAGTCTTATCCGGGTGATTTAAAGGACATTAAATGACATTGAGGACCAGGAGGAGGAGGACAGGGAATGTGAGTCCCTGAGAGACGTCCGCTAATTCATGCAAGAAATGAGAGAGTCCAGATGGAAAAGTACAGAGCCTTGGAGGAAGAGATCAGATGCCTCCGTGAGATGGTCACACCCCCCAGGCATGGAACAGAGGTACAGACCACACTACATCCTACCCCAGCACCTCAGGTCACACTACATCCTACCCCAGCACCTCAGACCACACTACATCCTACCCCAGCACCTCAGGTCACACCACGTCATACCCCAGTACCTGAGGTCACTCTCCGAAGAGAGTTCAGAATCAATGGGCATATAGGAGAAGGGGGACAGAGAGACAGGCTGTCATACACCAGTGGGTTGATGCTGTCTATACTAAAAAGCATCCTAAAGGGCCATTATAAAGAAGAGAGCTCATCTGTGAATGTGTCACAGGAGCCCAGAGAGTCAGCCCAGACCTTCCTCTTCCGAGTCATCGAGGTGAAGGAGAAGCTACTGTGAAAGTCCACAGACAGGGATGAGGAGGACTACAGCCACGACTTGATCCAGCGAAAGTTCCTCCGTGCCATCGAAATTGGACTGCTAAGTGATGCCGAGGACGAGTGAGCCACCACCACAGTCAAAGAGAGGTTACTCCCAGGGTCCACAGATCACATCTGAAACCCACCAGCTCATAGAAGACCTGAGGTCCGACGTCAGAGATGAGGAAGGTGTTCCTGGCAGCGAGGGAGGCCACCACTCAGCCATCACAGGGAGGAATGTACACCACTCAGCCATCACCAGGGGAAAGATACACCTCTCATTCAGCCCAGAGGGGAAGACCTACCACACAGACCAGCCAGAGACCACAGGGCTGTGCGGCCTGTGAGCAGTGCTACCGCTGCGGTGAGACGGGCCACGTGTCAAGAGGGTGCAGGAAGCCAAGGCAGACGGCGGGAAACGGGAATGGGCTGCTGAGACGGGATCAACAGTAGCTCCAGATCACGTGTCCCACCTACAGCCAGACTCCCTAACCACAAGAGAGACACAGCACCAGCACAAAAAACAGCAACAACAACAGCAACCAGGTAGACTAAACACACCACTCACCACTAAAGCCACAACAACAGCTCCAATCCTGAGTCTATATGTGAACTATGTGAGGCCACAGCACAAAACGCAGCTCATCAATCTGATTGGAAGGCAATGTCTAGTCAGCTGCAAGCTTGAAGATATCACAGTAGAGGCCCTGTGGGACACCGGAGCTCAAGCCAGTATCATCAACAAAGCCTGGAGGAAGAAACACCTCCCACACACCACCCTCCGACTCATTGAAGAGCTGTTGGGGCCCGGAACACTGACGGGATTGGCAGCCAAAATAGACTGAAATCCCCTTCACTGGCAAGATGGAGGTACAGTTCAAACTGAGCAGCGAGACAATGGAAGACATCACAGCTCCCATCCTCGTGTCAGACAACCCAGGTGGGGCAGAGAACCACATTTTTCGGATTCAACGTTATCGAGGTGGTGGTGAAGGCCCGCAGCACCGGTCACAAACAGACCCAGACACCCTCCAAACAGTAAGTGCTGCATCCTCTCTCACAGCCAGGACTGCCAAGATGGTGTTGAAGCTCATCCGCACTCCCGAGGAAAGTGAAGATGTGGGACTGGTGAGAACAGGCCGTAGGAGGATCTTCCTGTCTGCCAACGAAGTCATAACCATCCGTTTACGTGCACATGTAGGAGCCAAGTTCAAAGGCCAAGAGATATTATTCACACCCAGTGAACTACACCCTCTCCCCCACGGCTTGGAAGTGACTGATGGGCTGGTGAAGACAGCCAATGGGAAGAAAGCCTTTGTCACTATTCCCATCGCGAACACCACCAAATCGCACTCAACCAGTGCATCATCCTAAGCCACCTCCAGACAAGGAAAGCTGTGTATCCTGCCGCCGCTGACTCCCAAGCCAAGTGTTTTACAGTCAACCTAGCCCCAGTGAGTCCAGCACAGCAGAGAGAGAGAGAGAGAGAAACAACCGACCAAACTGGTACCCTCCAGTCAATGTGTACCACCTGACAGAGGAACAGAGAGTCAGAGAGATGTTGCATAAAGAATGTGAAGCCTTCACATATGACGACGACATCGGTTGTATCCCATCTCTGCACTTGCACATCACCCTGAACGACCTTACACCAGTGCAAAAGACTTACATCTCCATCCCCAAGCCACTCCACGCTGAGGTAAAAGAGTATCTCCAGGACCTGCTAAACAAAGGATGGGTAAGCCAGTCAAGGTTACCATACTCCTCCCCAGTGGTGTGTGTGAGGAAGAAGGATGGAAGCCTGAGGCTCTGCTGTGACTACAGGGAGCTCAACAACAAATCTGTTCCTGATCAACATCCCCATACCCAGAATCCAAGGCATGCTCTACTCACTGAGTGGCAACTCATGGTTCTCCGTCTACGACCAGGGAAAAGCCTACCATCAAGGGTTCCTAAATCATTTTTAAGTGGGGGAGGGTGTAATATATATATATATGACTATTTATCCTTTTTGGCATGTATTGCGCAATGTATGGTGCAGTACCAGAATGGCAACTAGAGGCCGCCACTCGTTTTAATGTTGTGGTTGCTTCTTCTATGGTGGGCTCGCGCTATGTAATAATAATAATAATAATAATATGCCATTTAGCAGACGCTTTTATCCAAAGCGACTTACAGTCATGCGTGCCTACATTTTTGTATATGGGTGGTCCCGGGGATCGAACCCACTACCTTGGCGTTACAAGCGCCGTGCTCTACCAGCTGAGCTACAGAGGACCACATATGTGGCAGTTGAGAGAAGTTTGCCAAGTCAACAGGAAGACAGAGGCACCAACATAAATACATTTCTTATCTTTATTTTGAAGGTAAGCGAGTGGCAAAGCCACTATTCAAAAGAGTAATGTTTCCGTAGTATGTTTGTTATATTGTTATGGTGCGTTTATGTTATGAACTTGTGAAAGTCCGCTAGCTAATTTAGCCGTTAGCCTGATAGCCCCATAGCAACGAGTCCCTAGCCAGCTAGCAATCTGGCAAAACAAATGTAACTAGAGAATGTATTTGATTAATTATATTGTCATATATATACACACATGTATATATACACACATATATATATACATATATATATATACATATATATATATATATATATATATGTATATATACACACATATATATATACATATATATATATATATACATATATATATATATATATATATATATATATATATATATATATATATATACACACATGTATGTATGTATATATATATGTATATACAGTGGGGAAAAAAAGTATTTAGTCAGTCACCAATTGTGCAGGTTCTCCCACTTAAAAAGATGAGAGAGGCCTGTAATTTTCATCATAGGTACACGTCAACTATGACAGACAAATTGAGAAAAAAATATCCAGAAAATCAAATTGTAGGATTTGTAATGAATTTATTTGCATATTATGCTGGAAAATAAGTATTTGGTCACCTACAAACAAGCAAGATTTCTGGCTCTCACAGACCTGTAACTTCTTCTTTAAGAGGCTCCTCTGTCCTCCACTCGTTACCTGTATTAATGGCACCTGTTTGAACTTGTTATCAGTATAAAAGACACCTGTCCACAACCTCAAACAGTCACACTCCAAACTCCACTATGGCCAAGACCAAAGAGCTGTCAAAGGACACCAGAAACAAAATTGTAGACCTGCACCAGGCTGGGAAGACTGAATCTGCAATAGGTAAGCAGCTTGGTTTGAAGAAATCAACTGTGGGAGCAATTATTAGGAAATGGAAGACATACAAGACCACAGATAATCTCCCTCGATCTGGGGCTCCACGCAAGATCTCACCCCGTGGGGTCAAAATGATCACAAGAACGGTGAGCAAAAATCCCAGAACCACACGGGGGGACCTAGTGAATGACCTGCAGAGAGCTGGGACCAAAGTAACAAAGCCTACCATCAGTATCACACTACGCCGCCAGGGACTCAAATCCTGCAGTGCAAGACGTGTCCCCTTGCTTAAGCCAGTACATGTCCAGGCCCGTCTGAAGTTTGCTAGAGTGCATTTGGATGATCCAGAAGAGGATTGGGAGAATGTCAGATGAAACCAAACTATAACTTTTTGGTAATAACTCAACTCGTTGTGTTTGGAGGACAAAGAATGCTGAGTTGCCTCCAAAGAACACCATACCTACTGTGAAGCATGGGGGTGGAAACATCATGCTTTGGGGCTGTTTTTCTGCAAAGGGACCAGGACGACTGATCCGTGTAAAGGAAAGAATGAATGGGGCCATGTATCGTGAGATTTTGAGTGAAAACCTCCTTCCATCAGCAAGGGCATTGAAGATGAAACGTGGCTGGGTCTTTCAGCATGACAATGATCCCAAACACACCGCCCGGGCAACGAAGGAGTGGCTTCGTAAGAAGCATTTCAAGGTCCTGGAGTGGCCTAGCCAGTCTCCAGATCTCAACCCCATAGAAAATCTTTGGAGGGAGTTGAAAGTCTGTGTTGCCCAGCGACAGCCCCAAAACATCACTGCTCTAGAGGAGATCTGCATGGAGGAATGGGCCAAAATAAACAGCAACAGTGTGTGAAAACCTTGTGAAGACTTACAGAAAACGTTTGACCTGTGTCATTGCCAACAAAGGGTATATAACAAAGTATTGAGAAACTTTTGTTGTTGACCAAATACTTATTTTCCACCATAATTTGCAAATAAATTCATAAAAAAATCCTACAATGTGATTTTCTGGAGAAAAAAAATCTCATTTTGCCTGTCATAGTTGACGTGTACCTATGATGAAAATTACAGGCCTCTCATCTTTTTAAGTGGGAGAACTTGCACAATTGTTGGCTGACTAAATACATTTTTTCCCCACTGTACTTATTATGGACACAGTATGCTTACATTATTAGTTATCTTGTTGTTATTAGTTGTTGTTAGTTGTTATTAGTCCCATCCTTCAACTCCATTCAACACCACCCATCTATCTCTTAACACCATCCATATTGGATTTCTATTTGCCATATATTTTTCAACTGTACTGTGATGTTTTACAAAAGTTCTGAACCTTTCTATTCTCATTGTTTCTACAAATTGTAAATTGAAAATAAACATTTTTGCTAAAAGTATTATATTATTGATCGATTGACTATGACTTTTCAGATCACCCAGTAATGCTATCTGCAGGGTTAGCTCCAGGTAAATATTGCAATCCTTTAGTCATTCCTGGACCTGTGTCCAAAAACAAGTTACAAATGGACAGTACCAAAAGAAATGATCTATGCAAAATATGCAGAGCTGGGAAGATTGTATCCCCCATACAAATAATATTCTACTGGTAGCAAGAATTTTATATAGTAATTTCAATTGAAAAATTCAAAGTTTTGAATCCGGCGTCGTTTTGCGTATCAGTTCATAAACACTACGCCTAGTTACAGCCTTATTCTAAAATGGATAAAATAGTTTTCCCCCCCTCATCAACCTACACACAATACCCCATAATGACAAAGCAAAAATTGCTTTTAGAATTTTTTTGCAAATGTATTCAAAATAAACAACTGTAATATCATATTTACGTAAGTATTCAGACCCTTTACTCAGTACTTTGTTGAAGCACCTTTGGCAGCGATTACAGCCTTGAGTCTTTTGGGTATGACGCTACAAGCTTGTCACACCTGTATTTGGGGAGTTTCTCCCATTCTTATCTGCAGATCCTCTCAAGCTCTGTCAGGTTGGATGGGGAGCGATGCTGCACAGCTATTTTCAGGTCTCTCCAGAAATGTTAGATCGGGTTCAAGTCCTGGCTCTGGCTGGGCCACTCAAGGACATTCAGAGACTTGTCCCGAAGCTACTCCTGCGTTGTCTTGGCTGTGTGCTTAGGGTCGTTGTCCTGTTGGAAGGTGAACCGTTGCCCCAGTCTGAGGTCCTGAGCGCTCTGGAACAGGTTTCATCAAGGATCTCTCTGTACTTTGCTCCGTTCATCCTTCCCTAAATCCTGACTAGTCTCCCAGTCCCTGCCACTGAAAAACATCCCCACAGCATGATGGTGCCACCACCATGCTTCACCGTAGGGATGGTGCCAGGTTTCCTTCAGATGTGACGTTTGGCATTCAGGCCAAAGAGTTCAATCTTGGTTTCATCAGACCAGAGAATCTTGTTTCTCATGGTCCGAGAGTCCTTTAGGTGCCTTTTGGCAAACTCCAAGCGGGCTGGCATGTGCATTTTACTGAGGAGTGACTTCCATCTGGCCACTCTAACATAAAGGCCTGATTGGTGGAGTGCTGCAGAGATTGTTGTCCTTCTGGAAGGTTCTCCCATCTCCACAGAGGAACTCCGGAACTCCGTCGGGTTCTTGGTCACATCCCTGACCAAGGCCCTTCTCCCCCGATTGCTCAGTTTGGCCAAGCGGCCAGCTCTAGGAAGAGTCTTGGTGGTTCCAAACTTATTTCATTTAAGAATGATGCACGCCACTGTGTTCTTCCACACCTTAATTGCTGCTGACATTTTTTGGTACCCTTCCCCAGATCTGTGCCTCGACACAATCCTGTCTCGGAGCTCTACGGACAATTCCTTCGACCTCATGGCTTGGTTTTTGCTCTGACATGCACTGTCAACTGTGGGACCTTATATAGACAGGTGTGTGCCTTTCCAAATCATGTCCAATCAATTGAATTTACCACAGGTGGACTCCAATCAAGTTGTACAAACATCTCAAGGATGCTCAATGGAAACAGGATGCACCTGAGCTCAATTTTTAGTCTCATAGCAAAGGGTCTGAATACTTATGTAAATAAGGTATTTCTGTTCTTTATCCTTAATAAATTAGCAACATTTTCTAAAAACCTGTTTTTGCTTTGTCATTATGGGGTATTGTGTGTATATTTGAGGGGGAAAAAACAATTTAATCAATTTTAGAATAAGGCTGTAACGTAACAAAATGTGTAAAAAGTCAAGGGGTCTGAATACTTTCCGAATGCATTGTTTACTGAACAAAAATATAAACGCAACATGTAAAGTGTTGGTCCCATGTTTCATGAGCTGAAATAAAAGATCCCACAAAAAGCAATTTTCTCTCAAATGTTGTGCAAAAATGTGTTTACATCCCAGTTAGTGAGCATTTCTCCTATGCTGAGATAATCCACCCACCTGACAGGTGTGGCATATCAAGAAGCATATTAAAACAGCATTATCATTACACAGGTGCACTTTGTGCTGGGGACAATAAAAGCCCACTCTAAAATGTGCAGTTTCGTTCGCACAACAGAATGCCACAGATGTCTCAAGTTGAGGGAGCGTGCAATTGGCAAGCTGACTGCAGGACCTCCATATCTGGCTTATTCACCTGCGGGATCGTCTGAGACCAGCCACCGGGCCAGCTGATGAAACAGTGGGTTTGCACAAGCAAACATTTTTATCACAAACTGTCAGAAACCGTCTCAGGGAAGCTCATCTGCGTGCTCGTCGTCCTCACCAGGGTCTTGACCTGACTGCAGTTCGGCGTCGTAACTGACTGCTCAACTTCGATGGACACTTGCACGCTGGAGAAGTGTGCTCTTCACGGATGAATCCTAGTTTCAACTGTACCGGGCAGATGGCGTCGTGTGGGAGAGCGGTTTGCTGATGTCAATGTTGTGAACTGAGTGCCCCATGGTGGCGGTGGGGTTATGGTATGGGCAGGCATAAGCGACGGACAACGAACACAATTGTGTTTTATCGATACCGTGACGAGATCCTGAGGCCCATTGTTGTGCCATTCATCCACCGCCTCATGTTTCAGCATGATAATGTACGGCCCCATGTCACAAGGATCTGTAAACAATTCCATGAAGCTGAACATGTCCCAGTTCTTCCATGGCCTGCCTACTCACCAGACATGTCACCCATTGAGCATGTTACGGACTTATTTTCTCATCCACGCCCCTACTTTTTTTTTTTTAAGGTATCTGTGACCAACGGATGCATATCTGTATTCACAGTCATGTGAAATCCATAGATAAGGGCCTAATGAATTTATTTCAATAGTCTGATTTCCTTATATGAACTGTAACTCAGTAAAATCTTTGAAATTGTTGCATGTTGCATTTATATTTTTGTTCAGTGTATATTCTGAATTTATATTTGTATTGTTATTACTTTTATCTATGAAATGGCAGTTGAGAGAAGTTTGCCAAGTGAGTCAACAGCAAGACAGAGGCACCAACATAAATACATGTCTTATCTTTATTTTGAAGGTCTTGGCTCCCTTTCTTCAACTCCACCACACTATGTGTAACCATGTCAATAATGCTGAGAGCAGATGAGATTTTCAGTCCTAATAATTTTTTTCTGCCTCACCGTGTCTACTCACCGAATGTAACGGAGGCCTCTTGGTGGTAGTATCCATCTGGCATCTTTTTCTTCAACATTGAGCAGAGGTCCAGCCTGATCACCCTCTCGTCTCCAAAATGATGCTGAGCGTAGTCAGAGTACAGCTCAGGGTCCAGCTTCTTCACACCCTGGGAGACAACACAGGCAGACACACAGAGACATGGGGATGTGCTCGCTGTCACGTCTGACCAGATATGGATGTTCTTGAACACACCCATCCACCCTGACCCCACACAGTAACACGTGCACACATAGGAGGAACACGCAGGAAATGTGTCATCCACCACCAACAAACAGATTAAGCTGGCAGCTCCCATTTTTCACTCCAACCCCCAGGTCAAATCCTCATCCCTCCTGCCAGACCAGACCATCTATTAATATCTATCTGCTGCCATAACCATCAGTCACTTAGCCACGATGGTAAACATAACCATCAGTCACTTAGCCACGATGGTAAACATGTCACACAGAGTGGACCGCTGTTACAAATCTACATTCTCTCAAAGTGAACATCATTGTTTACAATTTTATCAAAGGGCCTGCTTCCTTCCACGGGACAGTGACGTAGACTAAAGCCATTTAAAAGCTCCAGTATCACAGGACTAACTTTTACTCATTTTGTATCACTGTATTTTTATAGGGTATAATCCTTTATACGCTCCACAACTACTGATTTTCATTCCCAAGTCACTGAATGATCATGCAGAGACTGTTATTTCATGATAATACACATTATTATAAGCAATTACATTATCGTAAGGCCTTTGGTCTTGTATCGAAGACTCCAGACAGCCATTAACATTCATTTCAGTTGATTTAAGTCAATCAAGATTAATACGAGCCAGAATACAAATGTACACCTAGCTGTGAATGACTCAGCCTGTTGTTTCAGTCTGTCTGAGTCTGTGTTGTTCTCTATGCATGCCATTCCAGCAGGAGTGATGAGGAGTGATGAGGCTCACCTGACTGCGTAGCTTAGGAGCTTTGGACAGTTTCATGAAGGTAAGGTGGGGCTTGAACGCTTTGCCGTCGCCGGACGAGAGGCCTTTCTCCTCAAATGTTTTCCTCACAACCCCTGGAGCGAATGACCAGAGACGGGGAGAGAGAGAGGGTGATGGGAAAAACAACAGCAGATCTATTTGCAATGCAGGACCGCGAGGGAGAGAGCAACTTTAGCCCAGGATGGTGTAAAATAAAGAGATAATCAATAGGAGGAGAGGAGAGAAAAGAAGAGGGCGGGGGTATAGCGGTTAGTGGAAGTACAGGAATGGGCAGGACAGCTGCTGATAACATAATCCATTAGTGTCTGTATTTAGGGAAGCTTTCTCCATCTAAAAAACACAGTTTAATTGGAAACAGTAAGTAATACGTGAAAAGTTAACAAATAATACCAATATATCAGATTTTGCTAAAGAGAGAAAAAAGCTAAACATGAAATATTATTTTATGAACAGAAAGCATTTCAAATGGGTAAACAAAACTGTGCTGAGGGCTGACCCTTGGAAATCCTCATACATAACAGATGTATCCTGAATTGGCAGCCCAGCCCAGCTCAAATCCATATACGACTAACATATAGCTAGCAAGGCACGGTAAGTGACGTCAAAGATTACGCACACGAGAGAGAAGCAGGAGGATGGAAAAAAAAAAAGGAGAGTGGGTGGGGGAACAGTAGCCGACTAGCATTAGCACCCACCTGTGATCTGGGCCAGCGTGGCGAGGTGTTCTCCCTGGGCCAGCTCTACGAACGCCACCTCATTCCTGAAGTGTCTGATGCCGTGGAAGGGCAGGATGAGCTCCCGCCCCCGCAGCAGGTCCTGCAGCTCTGCCTTCATCTGGGCTACTGCACACGCCGCCCTGCAGTCAGCACAGCACAACAGCCAGATCAATCCCATGTCATTAATCCCCTCTACATCCTCTCTCCATCCTCTTTCTCTTCCCACCACACCATGCTCACACACTAGCCATTCAGGCTAATACATCATTCATCCCTGCAGTATTTAGTGATGCAAAGATAAATTGCCAGGGATGTGTACACAGTCAGATCTGTAACCATGTGTTTATCATAGGGAGATACTAGGCCTATATATATTCAGTGGTTTTAGAGGTTAAAAAAAGAGGACGTTGTTGTTTACTGTATGTTTTCAGATTTTATTTATTTTAACCTATTGACAAATTATAGTTTAATCAATATTGTCGTTACAAATTGTTTCATTTATTAAGGATCCCCATTAGCTCTTCCTGGGGTCCAAACAAATTAAGGGCAAAAATAAAAAATTCCATATAACATTATTACACCACTACATATCTAAAATACAACATTTATAATACCACCATACATACGTGTGTAGAGTGTGTGTGTGTGTGTGTGTCTCCTCACAGTCTGCATCGTTCCAAAAGGTGTCGTTTTATCAGTTTTGTTAATAAAATGTGTAGGACATAGAAACAGACATTAGAATTATTCTACTACTATCCCTATAAACAGGGTGGCTATCTGGTTGAAATAGTTGAGATCAGCTGCAGACACTCACAAGTTGACTTCCTCTTGACTGGCCAAGTGGGTCACCAGCAGCGTGATGTGGAGACTGCCCACAGGCACCAGAGCCCGCGTGAGTCTGGAGTCTCTCTGCATCACCAGCGCCTGCACCACCCCCACACCTTCACTGATCTGCACAAGTAGAACACGCCATTCATCCTCTTGCCATTCAGTTCCAGCATTTATATATAATAACCAGATAGCATTTAACTGCAGGGCACTCCTACATCATATGAAGGAATGTGCCTACCTGATTTCCAAAAGTTGTTTATATATTATAGAGATCAGTCCTTTCGGGAGCCCAGATAATTTATATATAAATCTAATCATTGGATGGTTCGGTAGTTGGGTTTCCAGCATAGCTGACCTAAATTGGAAATATAGAAAAAAGGAGTTGCCTGGTAATGTGTATGTATCTTTCAAATCTTGGAATGTTGTCAAACCATTACTGTCCATGACATCGGTAAGGATTCCACATTTGGACCATGGGGGGGATGCAAAAGGCCGCTCTCCAGATCGTGAAATATTGGAGTATGGGCATGCTGTTTTGATTCCCAGTTACATCGTTTTTTTACATTACGAAGAAATATAAATTGTGTAAGCAATAATAGGACCAAAGCGTAGTTTACATTGTTTAAGGGATACACAGTATCAGTAAACGCCACCTCTTCCAGGGTAATAGGAGACACCATATTTCCTCTCTATACTCAGCCAGGGGGCAGAAGAATCATGTTTAAATCAATTTAGGATGGGGCGAAATGCTAGTGCCTGGAAATATAATTTAAAGTTTGGTAAGAATAGTCCTCCTACATCTTTCCCCCCTTTGTAAATGTGTTAAGTTTATCCGGGATCGTCTACCTTGACATATACATTTTGAAACCACACTAAGAATGTAATCCCAATAGCCAGAAGGGGAAGCCATGCGACGCATTGAACTACAGAAATTCAGCCGAGGCAATATATTCATTTTGACAGAGATATTCTGCCGGTTAAAGTAACTGGGATATTATTCCATATACTGAGGTCGGATTAAATTGATTTGAGCGTTCTGTTATAGTTTCTGACAATGGTTTTATCCAAGGAAGGAAATATATCTACTCCCAAATATTTAAAATGGGAAACGATTGGGATTCCGTAAGTAGGGATGGAGTCCTCCATCGGGGTCTTGAGAGGCAATAGGGCTGATTCGGTTAGATAAATTTTATAGCTTGAGATGAAGCTGAATTTAGCATCTAAGATATGTAATAGTCGACGGAGGTTATACAAGGATAAACGCTTTTTAACAAACGCGCTTCGGTCAGTGTCGAGACGGCACAACAACATTTTAGAAAACAGTTTAATATCTGTGTTTATCAAAGATAGGGGGCAATAGTAAGTAGCAGTTGTTTTGTGATCACATGCAGTATGTATTCTAAATATAGTGATATATGGAGACACTATATAGAGAAATACCCCCAAATAAAATAGAATAAAAATGCATTTCTCAATAAAAATATATCACTAAATTGTACCTTGGGATTTGTGATGGGTATTGAAACAAAGTAGTTTGGGCGTTGTGTTTCCTTCTTTTTCTTTGTATCTGCATCCTCCTCACTTTCTACCCGACCACTTGCACCTCTCTTTCGTTTAATTTTCAATTTGGCCTCTGGCTTGGTGACTGGGGGAAATGTAACACAACGATATTAGTGTTGTACAAGAGGCAAATGTGTGATTCCATTATTCTGTAGTTGGATTTGACTGCCCTCCTGTAAAACCAACTGCCAGTCAAGTCAACAATGCATTATTCATCGCCAGTAGGCAGCTGGAGGAAATTTGAATGCAAGGGCAGCTGCGGTACAAGGAAGATCCTTGCATCAACTGGCAACTACAAATAACCAGTCATTATTGACTTACAGAGTTGGTGCCGCTAGTCAAATTACTGCTCTCCTACTCGCCCGGCCAGTTAAAATGGAAAATACCATCAACTGGTCACACTATGGGAACTATTGAACACATCCTCTCAATGAAGGTATGTTACAACTAACTATGTTATTTTAGTCTGGACATGTTGATTTGAGTTAGCCTGGATTCAACTGCAAAACAAATAATATGGCATAAACGGTTTACTTACAGCCAAGGTCCTTCCATATTGCTGTACTTGTGAATGGAAGTTCTGACATAAAATTGTCAGAACATTCTGATGACTTAGACTTGTGTTTCCTTCCACGTGGCTTTTTGGGTTTCTTCTTGATCCTCTTCACTATATCATGTTCTGAGGAACAAGGGGGAGATGATGACAGCATGTGAAAGGCTAAGCTGGATCCTTCAAATACCTCAGACATACTTTTCAAGAAAAAGGCTCTCCAAGTATCTGGATGCTGTGTGAATGTAATGAATGTTTGTAGCTAGTGAATATAAGCTATTCCTTGGAAGTAGTTGAGTAACAGCAAAAATGGATCATTCTACAATTTATGGTCTGACTGCACGGATTGTGTGTGTGACTCCACCCCATCCACTGTTCTGCTTTGGGGCAATTCCAAGGTAATGAAATTACGCTGAGACACAGACCTTTCACTTAAAAAATGTAAACCAAACAAAAACCATTGATTTCAAAGTTATAACTAACCATATAACTCTATGCACAAGTTCAATTTTGTACAATTTCCACAGAAATTTTTACAAAAACACATTTACAGGAAGAACACTGCAGATACAAAGTTTGGTACCAGAAGAAAACTGAGGGAGATTTTACCGTAAGTCTGTTACCAAACATTTTTTCCAGTAAAACATTTTTTATTTACTGTGTAATAGTGATTGTGCATAGAGTTATATGGTCATTGTGCACAGATTTCTATGGTTTGTTAAACATTGAAATCAATGGTTTTTGTTTGGTATACATTTTAAAGTGAAAAATCTGAGTCTGAGTGTAATTCTGTTACCATGGAATTACCCTTTGACAACAACAAGCATGTAAACAGTATGCTAGAAGGTCAGACATCTTGTGATGCACTGTGAGAGTGAAGATACTATAATTCTGATATTAGGCCATGACACTGGCCACCACTAAGACAGTACATAATAACAACATACTGTACTTGGATGGAAACAAAGGGGGTTCTATCTGTTTGTGCAGCATGTCATCCAATAAATTACTGTGGGATGCACTTTCCCTTTGATGTCAGACAATGAGAATAGTACTTTCACACAATTCTCTAATCATAATTTGTGAGTTTTCTATTTCAGTGATTATACATGTAGTGAAAACAAGCACCACAGATGGTAGGCTATATATTTCTCACCAGGGGCAATGATATCCTTCACATTACAATGCAAGTGACTCTCCTCTGCAGCAACTGGATCAGTTGATGCATCATGTGCAGGTGACAGCAGGTGGTCGTTGCCATGTTCCATGTTGTTCGTTTCGAGCTCGACAGCATAATCAGTCCAAGTGACCCGCTGCATTTCATTTAAGTTTACCAGACCTTGAGGTAACACAGAGAAGTAGCAGCAACTGTTTTGACGAGCTTTGGTCAAATTCAGCGAGGGACTTCGTGCAGTTCGCACATTGATGTTTTCAGCTACAAGCACTATTTGAAGCCGACAAATCCCTCTAAAATATTTAAAGAACTGAAGTCCTAGCATGACAACCTAAACGAGATAAACCAGTTCGCTAGCTACATAATTATAGCATTTGTGCGGAAGGACAGCTTACTCACATGTGATCAGGCCATGGGATTCAGTCTTTAGGTGCTAGCTAACTTTAGCTAACGCCTGCCACCTGTTGAAATAAATCAAGTTAGCTCGTTAACTAGCTATAACCTCGATAGCATGGCTACGACAGCAGACAGGCTGACTAAACGGAGCATGTGCTTGCACAAACTTGTCACTCACTCGTTCGAAAAGAGTCACGTGTTGCTTATGGCTAGCATAGCTAGCCAACATGATTCACTACACATGTAAACACAGGACTACGGATACTCAAAAGGATCAAATTACATTCGCTAATGACAAAAACTAAAGTTACCGTTGTCATATGACATTCTCGTGCTCAACGCTACAGTTTTGGAACATAATGGTAATGTTACCTTTTGTATTTGTTTGTCTGTAAACGACTAAATCAGCGGTTTACTCTTCAGAATATAAAACATATCATAATACATATGTAGTGATGTTGATTAGTAACACACTTTGTATTTGACACTGTTACTGAAACAATGATTCACTCTGCTAATTTATACAGTAGCTAGAGTTAATGGGGTGAGGTCATATTACAATATTGCACAGGAAACGTATTTACCAAGTAATGCATTTCCTTCAACAGCTAAATTCAGAGCACTAATTTATCTCACTAAATGTTGAGAGTTGTCCGTCACTTTTCTGTGCCTGAGAACTGGTACTTTCTGAAAACATATAGACAGAAACAGGTGGTGATAGAGTATCAGTTTATGCGCTATAGGCTTAATTAGACCAGGCCACAGAGGACTCGTAACAGAGGACCCCAGGACATGGTTTGTAACGCACACATGCTGTGTAGGTGGCCTAGTGAACAACACACACAGCCCAGACCAGAACAGAAGATACACAAAATAGATTAGAGCTCTTATAACTATCTGAGTACTTTAGTTTGTCTCTTCTCTTCATGTATATAATAACTGAGGGGAAAATACTGATCAAATCAATACACACCTTCCTGTATTTGTGTTAGTGACAGTTATCAGCGTTGTAATTACAGCAATGTATTGCCTCTCTTGTAAAATGACACAGAAGTTACATACATTGAGGTGATCCTGAAGGACAGATCTCTCAACAAGCCAGTAGTTTGTCATCCTATAACATTGAGTCCAATTCACCTTCTGAAGCTTATACAGTATTGAAATGACATTAAAAACATTCATTTAATTTCTGTTAAATTTCCATACAATCCATGAGAAGTACACCACACTCCTTCCTTGTTCACCATCCTCTCCTCAGGTAACACCTGTATTGTTTGCAGAACAAACAGTGCCTTGAAAGAAAAAGGCTCACGTATGTGCTTCTCTCTCTACCTTTCACGCCTTTGTTTGTGTTTTGTAACTGTAAACCACTGGATTTGGTTTCAGTTTGTGGGGGAGATATCTGCCATCACCGAAAGGGAACAGGTGTAATAGCAGGACCAGTTTGGCGACTTGTTCTTGAACTAAACAGAAGCAGACAGGTGAACGCATGGAATGTCTCTCCCCATCTTACCCCTGGTGCCCATGTCACTTGTAGTACACGGTCTCTGAGGTGAGTAAGAATCTGAAACGCCTATATTTGCTCAAAGTACCTTCCCCCAGGATATGTGACATGGGGTGCAGTGTTCAACAACAGCTATCATTCATAGAACTACAATTAAGATGTTTTACATGTAAATTGTAGCCGTGTATGTGTTTTATATAAATCAAAATATGTATTTTTACACTGAAATATTCATGAAATGTACAGTATATAATCTCAAAGATGTGTAATTGATTGCGGTATGTACTGAATGTCAGTCATTAAAGGCATATGCATGCATGAAACAGATTATAATGTGGAGGATTCAAATTCATGGCATTTTAGTCATTCCATCAGCTCCACTGTCATGCACCTGTACACATTTTAGTCATTTAGCAGATGCTCTTATCCAGAGCTACTTACATGAGGAATTAGGGTTAAGTGCCTTGCTCAAGGGCACATCGACAGATGTCGGTTCAGGGATTAGAACCAGCAACCTTTCGGTTACTGGCACAACGCTCTTAACCACTAAGCTACCTGCCGCCCGGTAGTCATCCTGCGTCATGGAATCCATTTATGACATTACAGCGAGGCTATTGCATGAAAAGGTTATGAAGAGCAGTTGCTGTCATCTCAATCATCAGTCAAACAATGACAGTGGAGCTGCTGCCTTAAAAAGTAGAGGCTTTTGAACCAGGCTGCCTGTGTTCAAGGCTCAGCCCCAAGTTAGCATCAAGAGGATTTACGTGCACACGGAGTGTGACAGTCACTGCTCCAAGTACTACTTCTTTCTCCCTCTTAATCCACTGTTGCCTTTAACACTAGCCCTCCTCATTGGTCAGCAGTAAGGAGAACTAGCGGATACTCTTTTCATCCCACTGGAATTTGCCTCATCGAAGGCAAACCTGACCTAGCTCTTCTACCACAGGGAATGTTAACCTAGAGCAACCGCTTCGCCATCAAAGAGTAAGCAGCCAGGGTATATTTTAATGCACTTGTTTTTTAATGCATTTGATATCTACGGGCCAGATGGTGAATTGTGATAATTCTTCTAACTAATCCCTTTGGGTAAATCTGCATAGCCACCATGTTCCAGGATTTGACAAGAAACAACAACCCTGGGTGGTTAAGAGAGGACAGTTTGATTCCCTGGTAGTATCACTGCACATATCATGCTAATCAACTGGAACTAGGATTTATCTGTCTGTAATCTGTAATTGATCATCTGTGGCTTAAACAGGAACAACACTATTGAGGTACATAATTTCTCTTTTACTTATTGTTTTAAATTCTAAAACTATTAAATGAATACAAGATAGGCCTAATTCTCTATTTGTCTTTGTTTTGCACCCGGATCTCTTGGGATGTATCGGTGGACCTGGCTGTCATCTGGGATCATGTTCATCTTCTGCTGGTGAGTTGGATGTTACTTTTACTTTGATGTGTGAAGAAAGACAGAATATGTTTAGTTCAATGTATCAAGAACTGTAATTTGGCTATTTTGCTTTGCATTTGTGCTTTAATCCTATCCTAAATTGATCTTTCAAAACCTTTTGACCAAAAAAATGTGCTCTTTAAAATGTGATTCCTCAGTCTATTTTATATGTATTATTTGGTTGGCTGAAATTAAGATGTTGGTTTTGGTTTCATCATGGTTTGATGTTTCAGATGAAGGCTTTTTGACACATGACAGTGTTGTGAGTGACCATTTAGACCTCTGTAACACAGTCCTATTATGAGTTACAACACAGTGGCATTCTTAAGGAAAAATCGACTCAATCTATCTTTTGGTATTTTTTTCATTAGCATTTTGCATCATCATCATGATGTGACACTTTGCTTCTCTTAAGTCCAATATCTTGAAAACTTGACTGCTGACATGCAAAACATTTTGGGACTGTATCAAGAGTGGACTAATGAAATAAATACCAAAATACCGTTTTTGAGTGGTTTTCCTTTAATGTTCTCTGTGCAGTAAGTATAAGTAGCCCAGTATAATCACTAGACTATATGTACACACCTTATACACACTCACACACACTACATTGAAACCCACACACATTCACATACACACACACTGACACAACACAAACAGTACATACGCACACTTTTAAACTCATCATTTGCTGCTGCTACTCTGTTCATTATTTTAATCTTATCTATCCTGATGCCTAGTCACTTTACCCTGCCTTCATGTGGATACAGTATCTACCTCAAATACTTTGTACCGCTCTCTGCACATTGATCTAGTACTGGTACTCCCTGTATATAGCTCCATTCTTGTGTATTTTATTTTATTCCTCATGTTACAATTAAATCTTTCTTAATTGTTTTACTCTGGGTCATTGGGAAAGGCTCGATTTTGATTTACTCGCATGTCTACATCAAGGTTATAAACAAAGACAAGGCCATCGGCCCATTGATCCATTACTCTACAAACATAAAAAAAATAGGCAATCAGTGCATTAATAAAGCACACTCAACCTCCTAAACTGAAAGTGGTATATTGATTCCCAGTGCCCACAACAGAATATCTGCTATGTAATGGATATTTGATGGCAAGTGAAATTGCTAATGGTTGTTGTGTGTGTGCTGCTGCATTACCCTGCAGCAAGGTGGTCCATTCTTTATTTGTTTTGCCAAGTAAAGCTGTTTATGTCATATGATGCTTCTGTTGTTGAACTTAAACACATGACACTGTGTTCTTTAATACTAAATTTGGTCCGTTTAAAAACAAAAATGTTTAGTCTGTCCATGTCAAAATGATACGGTGTTGTCTCTGCTTCACATTCATTTCCAAAAGGAATTGAAAGGCAACATGTCAACCAAATATCATGGGATCATTACAAGCTTACACTGAGTGTACCAGACATTAGAAACACCTTCCTAATATTGAGTTGCAACACTTTTTGCCCTCAGAACAGCCTCAATTTGTCAGGGCATGGACTCTACAAGGTGTCAAGCGTTCCACAGGGATGCTGGCCGATGTTGACTCCAATGCTTCCCACAGTTGTCAAGTTAGCTGGATGTTCTTTGGGTGGTGGACCCTTCTTTATACACACGGGAAACTGTTGAGCATGAAAAACCCAGCAGCGTTGCAGTTCTTGACACACTCAAACCGGTGCGCCTGGCACTTACTACCATACCCGGCTCAAGGGGACATATTTTGTCTTGCCCATTCGCCCTCTGAATGGTACACATACACAATCCATGTCTCAAGGCTTGAAAATCCTTCTTTAACCTGTCTCCTCCCCCTTCATCTACACTGATTGAAGTGGATTTAACAGGTGACATCAATAAGGGATCATAGCTTTACCTGGATTCACATGGTCAGTCTATGTCATGGAAAGAGCAGGGGTTCCTAATGTTTCTTACAATCAGTAAATTGTAAATGTAAAAACATTGCAATTACAAGAAATGTTCAGTAGTGGGAGCCACTTCATCACGCCAAACACTAATATACGTACAAATTGTAGGGCACCAATAGAAAAACGACTACATTTACAGACGAGTAGAGGAACCAATCACAATGCATTCTGTGATACTTGTAAAATGCCTAAGCCAATTACATTTGAGAGGCACATGTTTTTCTTTGTACTGGGCAGAGCTAGTGTGATCTACTGAGTTGGCTTTTCTCCCAGACAGATTTTATTTTTGGTCTGGGAATTTCAATTAGAGATTTTAGGAGGTTGACCAGAGCACATTTTTTATGAGGCCACGTTCTGAAAGTTTTTCTTATCTCATCTGAACTGCATCAGGTAAGTTGATTAGCAATGTTGTTACCTAATTGGTAGTCAGTGATAAATGTGAGGTAAACATCAGTGCTTGTAAAACTCCATTTACATCATTAGTAGCCATCTAGCTAGCGATGCAATGTTGGCACCAAACATTTCAAAACGTTTTTCACTTGGTAGGCTAGTAAGCCAGGCAGCTAAACTCAATTCCCGTGGTCAGTATCTATTGGAGCATCTCCATCTGTTCCTGTTCGGTATTGGGCATGGCATGTTTGTGAGTTCCACGCTTTTCAGAGGTAACGTTACTAGTTACCTATAAGTATGACTGGTTCTCAAGTGGGACCCAACATTTTACAACATAAGACAGCTGGCTTGCCCGCTAAATCTGACTCTTTGTGCAACATGTATGCCTTATATAAGTAAGTGGTAGTTAGTTAATCCTCAATCATTTTCTATAACCATGATGTGTACATTGTTGCTCCGCGTTACCTTCTGTTGGAACCTGTGGAAGCTCATTTGAGTTGAGGTACTTATCTAGAAGCTCCTGCAAGTTTGTCTAGTTAACGATAGTTGTCGACTTCATTATGTGTTTCAGAATGTGCCGAGTTACTGTATATTTGTTTGCTAGGGTAAATAATATTATAGCTCGCAGACCACACTGAAGAAAGAAAACATGCCAATATTAACAGCGGATACTGCACTGGTTACATCGATCGAGGATTTAATTTATGTAGTCCCCTGTAGCTCAGTTGGTAGAGCATGGCTCTTGCAACGCCAGGGTTGTGGGTTCGTTTCCCACGGGGGGCCAGTATGAAAATGTATGTACTCACTAACTGTAAGTCGCTCTGGATAAGAACGTCTGCTAAATGGCTAAAATGTAAATGGCGATTGAGAATTGTTGCTAGTAACGTTACCTGCAATCATCGTAAAAAGTTTGGCTATGTATCCGTTATTTGGATTTCTTTACAGTAACTCTCAAATCCTTTGATAATGCTTTCAAAATGAATCATGCTTGCAGAAGGCAGAAATTGCACGTGCCGGTAGCCCACAGTGTTTGTTTTGATTTCACGCGCAAAGCAGAGCTAGTTACGTAGCTAGTTAGCTGATAAACGCTAACGTTAGCTAGCTACGCTTTGTAAAATGTCCTTGTATTTTGTTACATTGTTATAAAGCGAGTGCACTTTTTGTTTTTAAATAATGGACTTCCTGGCGCCATCTTGCTTAAGTTGTGGCTGGAGGATGGGTGGCCACTTAACTCAAATACATTACAATGAATGAATGTGATGGTTTTGTAACGTAACATCATGAATGTGCAACGTGGTCTCAGAGCATTTCGTATTCTGTACATAAATCCGGCCAAGCACACGCACGTTCGTGGATGCAAGGTCCGATCACTTCTGACACCAATGTAATGTAAATGTAATGAAACAGGGAGGGAGCAGGTCTCCAACCCTCAACCTTCTTGCCCGAAGTCCAGCGCGCCATCGACTGTGTCTCAAAAGCTACAGTATGTTACGTTTCATATGGTATGTATTAATTTGTGGATGTCGTCTTACATTTCGTACGATATGTTACGAATTTGCAAAACGTATATATTACGAATTACAATTTGTTGTGGCTAACGTTAGCTAGCTCCAGGGCAGCATTTCCCAAACATGGTTTTTGCCCAAACACTACACAGCTGATTTGAACTATTTGAATCAGCTGTGTAGTGTTAGGGCAAAAAAACAAAATATACACCCCTTGGGGTCCCGATGATAGAGTTTGGGAAACCATGCTCAAGGTTAGGAGTTATGTTATATGGTTAGGGCAGGGGTGTCAAACTCATTTCCATGGAGGGCCTAGTGTCTGCAGGTTTTTGGTTTTTCCTTTCAATTAAGACCTAGACAACCAGGTGAGGGGAGTTCCTTACTAATCAGTTACCTTAATTAATCAATCAAGTACAAGGGAGGAGAGAACCCGCAGATACTCGGCCATCCGCTGAATGAGTTTGACACGTGGGTTAGCTAAAAGGGTTAGGGGATGGGTTAGCTAAAAAGTAAAAAGTAGTACGTAGTTGCTAAAGTTGTCTGTGATGAGATTCGAACACGCAATCTTTGGGTTGCTAGACGTTCTGGATAGAAGACCACCCATCCACCCCGAACCAACCGTCCTCCTTTCGTTTTTCCACATATTTGCCACATGCGCCGAATACAACAGATAATAATATGCCATTTAGCAGACGCTTTTATCCAAAGCGACTTAGTCATGTGTGCATACATTTTTACGTCCCGGGGATCGAACCCACTACCCTGGCGTTACAAGCGCCATGCTCTATCAATTGAGCTACAGAGGACCAGATGTAGACCTTACAGTGAAATGCTTACTTACAAGCCCTTAACCAACAATGCAGTTTTAAGAAAAGAAAAAAAAGTGTTAAGTAAAAAATAAAAATAGCAAATTATTAAAGAGCAGAAGTAAAATAAAACAACAGTAGTGAGGCTATATACAGGGGGGTACCGGTACAGAGTCAATGTGCAGGGGCAGCGGTTAGTCGAGGTAATTGAGGTAATATGTACATGTGGGTAGCGTTAGGGTTAGCCTTATGTAACCATACCATACTAATTTGAGTGTCCCGGATTTAAATTTGCTATGTTACATCTGAGGCCAGTTTGGAAAACTCAGTATTTCTCTCTCTCTCTGTGTTGCATCTGTGTGACAAATCCATGTAGCCTAATGACAGATGGCTTGCCATGAGCTCAAGGACACGCCTCACTTGTAGACACCCAAATTGGAAGAGAGCCAAGTGTAATTAAAACCTCACCCAAACCAAAACTAAATACCTTTTTTAACAGCTTTTTAAGGAGGAGCGGAAGTGAACCCTGGAACCCCAAAGAACTTCTGGTGCATTTGTAAACAACAGCTGTTCCGTCGCGGCTGTAAACCGCTAGCTAACTTAGTCTAGTTGTTTTCTCAAGGTCAAAATTAGCATTTTGACCATAGTATTCACGGGTGGGATAGTCCTTATGTCCGGGGATGAATCTATTTTTGAAAATGTAAAGTTTATAGAGTTCCCAAAGAAGCATCGCGGCGGGCTGCATTGCCTGCATGGGATAGTAACATTAGCAACAGGAGGTGGCGGCGCTAGGAAGATGTGTAGCACACGGGTAAGTTGTTTATCAAGTTAACCATCTAGGTAACGTCAGCTAGCTAACTACATATAAAAAGGATAGACAGCCATCCAATATTAGTTTTTTTTAAATGACTGAAACATTAGCTTGATCTGCTAAAAACAACCATGTTAGCTACCTAGCTAGTAGGTAGCTAATGAACAGATTTCTAGTCCCAAAGAGAACTACACTGTGTACAAAACATTAAGAACATCTTCCTAATCTTGACTTGCACCCCCCTTTTGCCCTCAGAACAGCCTCAATTCTTCGGGGCATGGACTCTACAAGGTGTCGAAAGCATTCCACAGAAATGCTGGCCCATGTTGACCCCAATGCTTCTCACAGCTGTGTCAAGTTGGCTGGATGTCCTTTGGGTGGTGGGCCATTCTTGATCAATTTACATTTTAGTCATTTAGCAGACGCTCTTATCCAGAGCGACTTACAGTTAGTGAGTGCATACGTTTTCATACACAAGTGAAGCTGTTTGAAAAAGCCAGCGGCATTGCAGTTCTTCACCCAAACCAGTGTGCCTGGCACCTACTACCATACCCCGTTCAAAGGCACTTCAATATTTTGTCTTGCCCATTCACCCTCTGAATGGCATACATACACAATCCATGTCTCGAAGCTTAAAAAGGCTTATTTAACCTGTCTCATCCCCTTCATCTTCACTGATTAGAAGTGGATTTAACAAGTGACATAAGGGATCATAGCTTTCACCTGGTCAGTCTGTCAAGGAAAGAGCTGGTGGTCATAATGTTTTGTACATTCAGTGCATGACAATACAAAAACACAATTGCAACGAAATATCAAATGTTACTTGAGAATAATGAAGAAAGTCCTGTTTCCTGACCTCAGATACAGAGACCTGTGAAAGCTGCTAAACCGTGTCTGCGGATGACGGTCCCAAAGAAAGTCCAAAGTCCTGGAAAGACTGAAGGGTATATCTCCAATAGGTTATATATGCTACTGGTTTACTGTTAGAATTGGTTGTAGGACTACAAAAATACTGTTAAAAGTAACAATGCATAGACCTAGAACATGCATGGCCAACTTTGCTCCTAGAGATCTAGCTACTGGGTGTGCAGATTTCTGTTCCAACCCAGACATTCTGCGAATTATTTGTATTAGACACTATTCATTTAACTATTCAATCCTCTCTTGTTTTGGAGTAAGATGAATGTCTATACCCACTAACCATTTTCATAGGCAGTCTTTGTATGATATTAAATAGTGTTGATTCTTTGAATTATGTATAGTGTGTTTTTTTGGTCATTGAACATTCCCAGTTTGTCTGTTTTATTTGGTTGTCACTCACTCATTTTGTCTGATGATATTGCACGGATTTGCAGCTGATGGTCCTTGATCATTGGTGTGGGTGTAACAATCCCTGTATGGCTGACCTAGGATGTAACCCCTGTCCACAACGGCACTTCATACCCACAAAGCAGCGTCCATTATCCTACCAAAACCATGATCTTGGTTGGGCTAGAATAACAGTACTTTAGGTCTCAGGGTAGATGACATCACCACATGATGGCTACTAGGGCTTAGTCTCACTTTGTCTTTCCTTGATTACCCTCATCCTTTCTCCTCACCTGAATTGTATCACAACTGTATTGGAGGAGAAGGTACAAGGTCCCTCCCCTCAGACCTTCTTCTCCAATGGGTTTTTAGGAGCCTAGCACTCACCTGTCAACTAGCTCACATGTGCTACACACTCACCCCTCTGCTACACTCCTTCTGCTCAGCGTCAACCTCAGCAGCCAGCAGAGCAGACTGAGTCAATCTAGCACCCAGATAATTAATTTTGTGGGTATTTAATTTTGCTACATTGACTCAGGTCACAGTCGGCGGCTGAGTTGTACTGTCGGTGTGTGACCGTAGCAAAGGGGAGCTGCAGGTGAGTTCTAGTAGCCACTGTGATGTGATGTCTCATCCCCCCTGAGATTTGCGTAGTGTCTCCTGCCTATCATGAATGTATCTATATTTTAATACCCTAAGCATCTCAGCTGCGGGAGGATCTCCAGCTGCAATTTTGCACCGATTTGCTTCATTCTGCTACACTCACTGTCCTCCTCGTCCAGTGGTTGGCATGTTAGCTACAAGGGTAATTTGATTAGGGCTTGCATCCCGAACGGGTCAGCCATACAGGGATGGAACGCCTACATTAATTACATGGCTACTTTGCAGACCATGTAAAAGTGCCCCTTCGCTGTGGTCACTCTTGCCGCCACTATCTGTGCTCTACCCTTTTGGTTACAGTGGATGTGAGGTTATTTATGGCATGCATGCCCAATGCAGACACAGTATGATGGGATTAGTATTGGCCTCGTGGGCATGTCCAATGCACTTGTGCATGGTGCTTGTCATTTCTATACTGAAACAGGATTAGCAAATCCTCACACATCGTTTACATTTTGTTGATGTTTTCTCCATTTGAAATTATACTATTAGAAATAGGAAAAGCACATCTGAGAAGTTGTGTGAGGGAATAATTTGCTAATAATTTAAAAGAAGGCTGACACCGGGTTTTTTATTTTTCATTAGACAATTAATGAGGCTAACCATGTTGAAGGATACCAGATTTGACTTTTACATGTACTGTACATGCCATATTGAAATGGATTAGTGCAAGCCCTACCCTTGTAATGAAGGTAGGCCTTAAAGGGAAATTTCAACAGTTGTCAACTTCATATTCATCATCTCAGCACCACATCAACATATGTGAAAATGGCGTGTTACTATGTCTTGTAGTAAAAAAAAATGAGGAAGAAATGTGTTTTCAATGACAACCAATTATTAGACAATTAGTAGGCAATGCCTACTCATAATTGGTTAAAATCACACGATGCACACTTATCTTATCTTCCTCTAGCTTTACTACAAAACATAGAAACCTGCGATTTTCACATATATTGGGGTGGTGCTGGAGATGATGAATATGAAGTTGAAAAATTGATGCTACATGCCTAGCACAAGCTAGTAATTCATTACAACTACAGTGTCTTAATTGAAACTAAGTAGGCAATACACCTAGGTAAAATATAGTTATGTTTTGGAGGAAGCAGATGAAGAGCTAGGAGAGACAGATTAGTGAGGGGGGAGAGGTTGATAGTGGGGTGATTACTGCTGTTTACCAACTTTTGATGTAAACAATGTGGCCGTCAAACATTGGACTCGAATGGTAGCTACATTTAGTTGAGTTATGTTGGCTGTCATGAGAGAAATGCATCTATCTAGCTGGCTAACAAGGTAATCTGATCTTTCTCTACCTTCACATCATGCTAGCTCTGGTTATTTGCTGTGCTAGCCAAATTTAACACCACCAGAGCAAACAGATAATAAACAGTAAATAAACTTCTGATTTTGTCCCCTGTAGCTCAGTTGGTAGAGCATAGCGCTTGCAACGCCAGGGTTGTGGGTTCGTTTCCCACGGGGGGCCAGTATGAAAATGTATGCACTCACTAACTGTAAGTCGCTCTGGATAAGAGCGTCTGCTAAATGACTAAACTGTTTAGTGGATCTGGTAGCAACAAGTCAGTGTGTGTATAACTCGTTTTTGTTTCGTTTTTTGGGTTGGATCAATAAATAAAAACTTGTCATTTTGTGCTAGTTAGCCAACTAACTAGCTAGCAATTATGGCGCGCTGCTGCGGCGGATGTTTACGGGGAACCTCTTGGTTGCGCATGCATATAGAACGTGTTATTGTTTTGACAGCTGAAAAGGTCTATAGCGGTAGCCCCCCACACACCCTCCCTTAACCTAAACCATAATCCCAGACTTTTCTGTCAATTCCTTCAGTAAAGAAATGGCTTTAGTGGTATTAAAGGAATGGTTCACCCATTTTTTATGTTTGTTTTTGTGCATCTCTAAGTGATGTTCTATCGAGTCCCTGGATCATTTCATGTTTTCATGTGTATCTGAGTTATTGGTGTCCAAGCAGGCAGAAGTCCGGCCGGTACGACGTAGCACTGTGATAACTTCCAGTGTAGTGAGAGCAACTTTAACCTCTACGGGATCGGTGTCCCGTATACGGGACGGTTGAGCTAACGTGCGCTAATGTGATTAGCATGACTGTTGAAAGTAACAGCAAACTTTCCAGGACATAGACCTGCCTTATATGGGCAGAAAGCATAAGGTCTTGTTAATCTAACTGCACTGTCCAATTTACAGTAGCTATTACAGTGAAAAAATACCATGCTATTGTTTGAGGAGAGTGCACAACAACAACAAAACTTATCACGGCAACTGGTTTGATACATTCACCTCTGAAGGTAAATAATGTACTTACATTCAGTAATCTTGCTCTGATTTGTCATCATAAGGGTCCCAGAGATAAAATGTAGCATAGTTTTGTTAAAATCCATTTTTATATTCAAATGTAGGAACTGGGTTCAACAGTTTGAACCCCTGCTGTCTGCTTCACTGGATCAATCTGAAACTTTGCACACACTGCTGCCTTCTAGTGGCCAAAATCTAAATTGCGCCTAAACTGTAATATTATAGTGTGGCATTTCTCTAGCATTTCAAAGATGATGGAACAAAAAAATAAATAGAAAACGCATGTTTTTTTTTTTTGTTTGTATTATCTTTTACCAGATCTAATGTGTTATATTCTCCTACATTAATTTCAAATTTCCACAAACTTCCAAGTGTTTCCTTTCAAATGGTATCAAGAATATGCATATCCTTGCTTCAGGTCCTGAGCTACAGGCAGTTAGATTTGGGTATGTCATTTTAGGCGAAAATTGATTGGTCCGATCCTTAAGAGGCTAATAGGAATACGATCTTTAGATCGCGAAAACGTCTCATACATGTCAGATTTCAATACTGGTCGATGTCATAACTCGAGAGGATGTCTTTTCTCGAATGAAATTGTCCAGCAGCAGTTGGTCACCAACGCTATGGATAACATGAAAACAGCCTAACCATCTCTTCTAGGGCAAGTAAAATTGTTAGTGAGGTGTTCTGTCATTTTGTGTCTGGCAGTAGCTAGCAATCTAGCCAATGTTAGCTTGGGCGCTTGACTGCAGTTGTAAGGTCAGAACGCTCAGATCAACTGTACTCCTCGGCCAGAGCGTCCAGTGTGTGCTGGATGCCAAAATGAAACATTTGTAAACAAAAAATATTCTCAGTGTTATTTAACACCGTGAATGAGTAGTTTTGGGTGGATTTTTCTTTTAAGAGAAAAGCAGAGTAATGCTTTGAGTTTTAAAGGTCCTGAAAAGTGAAAATTAAGTTTTTCATCAAATTGCTACATTGATAAAAGTTTGATCGTAAAGTGTCAAACACTTGGGTTCAGGAGTCAGGCATTACCAAGGATTTACTTCCGGCATTATGGAACGTCACATAAAGCCGGACATTTACATTTTTGTCATTTAGCAGACGCTCTTATCCAGAGCGACTTACAGTTAGTAATGCATCAATGGTAGCGTCTTAACTAATTTAACACAAACTTTGTCGTAGCTAGCTACAAATGCATTTCTAGTTTGTTTTAATTTACATTGATACATACATCGAGCTAGCTAGCTAATATGAAGTTTGCTAGCTGGTGATATTTAATTCAATGGCTATACAGTATGTAAAGTTAGCTAGCTACCTAACATTACGTTAGCAGCTCATTTGAGTTAGCCTGCACACAAACTTACTGTAGCAAGCTAGCTAGCTACCTACCTAGCTAATAATCATTTTTTTATCATTGTAAAAATATACTTACTTTCTTGAATAGATTTTCCCCCTGCCTCCATTTGCTGGGTCCTTAGACATCCTTAGATGTTTTCGGGGGTTGTAAAACTTTGCCCGTTTACAGGAGGAGAATGTTGAAGGGTGGTCTATAATGCCAGCAGGCATTAGGCCTAAACATCTTTTAGAATAAGTTAATAATATACATTTGAGGTATATATCATAAAATATGCATTACTAAGTCATGCTTCATTACTCATCAATAGTTCCACTTGCAAGTTCACTTGTTGGAGAGGATGAAAGTGAAAACAGTGCCTTATTGTGGCTTGTCAGACGTCCTAATGAGACATTTGGGGGGTTGCTGATCTCCTAATTATAGACAGTGGCTAGCATGACCGTTCATGGAACAGTGAGTTATTGTGTGAAGCTGCTTGATGGTGCCCTGTCAGAGTTCAGTAGATTTGCTCGTTACTTGAGTTTTGGCAACTTGGTAAACTAATATCCAAAATGTTCTGCATTAGCCTATTGGTAGCAGGATAATACATTTACTATAAGGCAATGTTCCTTTTGCACATAGTTCAAGAGCTATGGTACTCCTATTGATGTTAAACCTTTCGATGGGAAATTATGGTGCAACCTATCCTGGGGTTTGTTCCTGGGGCTTTTGGGCCATGCCTGATGAAAAATATAGGGGTAGAACTTCTCAAGCAGGCTATCTGGTGCTGTGCTTGCTGAGCACTGCATTGCTATTAAATAACCCTGGCCTATTATTTTGCAGCCTTGAGATTGCTTTCTTGGACAACTGTCTGAGCATATGCAGCACTACGTTTGTGGTTCATGGAAAGTTGAACTGGAATCATGCAGTAAGGATTTTGCTTAGACTTTGGTTTGGGGTTAATCCATGGCTCATATTCCATTAGCTTTAGGGGTTGAGGAGACTGAAGGCAAAATATCTGGTTGAGAAACATCTCTGGAGTATAGGAGGGTGAGCAGGAAAAGCTGCAGCATAGGGTACTCATTAGCCTACTTCAGGCAACGGCTCATGTTATCTCTTTTAGAGTTGCAACAAAATAGTATGTCAGGTGGCACGTGTCCCCTTTCCTTGATTCAGTACCTAAGGATGCCTAGGAACTTGTTTCCTCTTATCTGAGGTGTACCTTAGCATGAATTACATTTTTACATCGTGTGTAGTCCTCTTAACTGACCTTGCCCCCCCCCCCCCCCCCTGGACTGAATCTGTGTTGTAAGCTATATGTAGCATTCAGCACGGCCCTATGTACCCAAAGAACCCTGACTTTCTCAATAGTTTCTCTCACTGATAAAAAAAAAAAAAATATACTGTAAATTGCCACCACTGCCAGCTGTTAGAACACAAACTGATATGCCAATTCTTAATTGTTGCAAGAGAAAGAAATACCAGAGCTCTGAAATGTCAACCTTGTTCTGTCACTACAGGTAAGTACCTCAGATTGTGATTGGACAAAGGTGAGGTGGGGATTTATTCCTGTTTGAACACTGGAACAGACCACTCTCCATGTCGCTCGGTCTCCTAATTCTGGTGTGCACTGTGAGAGTGATTGCTTAACCATTCGGAAGGGTTATGGGAACATCCCGCTTTTAGAGTCCTGTGTTCCCGACATCCTGCCATGGCCACTGTTTTTCCACAGGGATTGTCACAATGGTTTAGGCTCCTATGGAATGGCTCAACAATTAAATATTACAAGCCTCTGGAACAACAACTCTGATTCTCAGACAGTTTCATATCAAGCATTTTTCAAAGATGACCTTTACAATCTGACACAAGGCTTTTGATTCAGTTGCCTTCAAAGCTCTACACAATCCTCCCAACCAAACTTGTTTGCAACAAGCTTCATTCATTGGTAGAGCTAAACAAAAGTCAACCATTACTTGCTCAAGTAGTAAGCCACCATGTCTCTATAAACAGTGTATTTGGAAAGTATTCAGACCCCTTGACTTTTTCAACATTTTACGTTACAGCCTTATTCTAAAATGAATTCAATTACTTTTTCCCCTCATCCAGCTGAAGCTGTAGACTTATCTCCCTCACTAACTTTAAGCATCAGTTGTCAGAGCAGCTTACCGATCACTGTACCTGTACACAGCCCATCTGAAATTAGCCCACCCAACTACCTCATCCCCATATTGTTATTTATTTTGCTAATTTGCACCCAAGTATCTCTATTTGCACATCATCTCTTGCACATCTATCATTCCAGTGTTAATACTAATTGTAATTATTTTGCACTATAGCCTATTTATTGCCTTACCTCCATAACTTGCTACATTTGCACACACTGTATATATATTTTCTGTTGTATTTTTGACTTTATGTTTTGTTTTACCCCATATGTAACTCTGTTGTTTTTATCACACTGCTTTGCTTTATCTTGGCCAGGTCGCAGTTGTAAATGAGAACTTGTTCTCAACTGGCTTACCTGGTTAAATAAAGGTGAAATAAAAAAATCTAAAAATCTACACACTACCCCATAATGACTAATTTAATGACTAATTTTGCACAAAAAAAAAAAAAAGTATTCAGACCCTTTGCAATGACACTCGAAATTGAGCTCAGGTGCATCCGGTTTCCATTTATCATCCTTGAGATGTTTCTACAACTTGATTGGAGTCCACCTGTGGTACATTACATTGATTGGACATGATTTGGAAAGGCACACACCGGTCTATATAAGGTCCCACAGTTGACAGTCCATGTCAGAGCAAAAACCAAGCCATGAGGTCGAAGGAATTGTCCGTAGAGCTCCAAGACAAGATTGTGTCGAGGCACAGATCTGGGGAAGGGTATCAAAAAAAATTATGCAGCATTGAAGGTCCCCAAGAACACAGTGGCCTCCATCATTTTTAAATGGAAGAAGTTTGGAACCACCAAGAATCTTCCTAGAGCTGGATGCCCGGCCAAACAGAGAAATCGGGGGAGAAGGGCCTTGGTCAGGGAGGTGACCAAGAACCTGATGGTCACTCTGACAGAGCTCCAGAGTTCCTCTGTGGAGATGGGAGAACCTTCCAGAAGGACAACCATCTCTGCAGCACTCCATCAATCAGGCCTTTATGGTAGAGTGGCTAGATGGAAGCCACTCCTCAGTAAAAGGCATATGACAGCCCACTTGGAGTTTGCCAAAAAGCACCTAAAGACTCTCAGACCATGAGAAACAAGATTCTCTGATCTGATGAAACCAAGCTTGAGCTATTTGGCCTGAATGCCAAGCATCACGTCTGGAGGAAACCTGGCACCATTCTTACGGTGACGCATGGTGGGTTTTTCAGCGGCAGGGACTGGGAGACTAGTTTGGATCGAGGGAAAGATGAACGGAGCAAGGTACAGAGATCCTTGATGAAAACCTGCTCAGGACCTCAGACTGGGGCGAAGGCTCACCTTCCAACAGGACAACGAACCTAAGCATACAGCCAAGACAACGCAGGAGTGGCTTCGGGACAAGTCTCTGAATGTCCTTGAACCGGATTGAACATCTCTGGAGAGATCTGAAAATAGCTGTGCAGTGACGTTTCCCATCCAACCTGACAGAGCTTGAAAGGATCTGCAGAGAACAATGGGAAGAACTCCCCAAAACAGGTGTGCCAAGCTTGTAGTGTCATACACAAGACGACTCAAGGCTGTAATCGCTGCCAAAGGTGCTTCAACAAAGTACTGAGTAAAGGGTCTGAATAATTTTGTAAATGTGATATTTCTGTTTATTTTTAATACATTTGCAAAAATGTCTAAACCCGTTTTTGCTTTTTCATTATGCGGTATTGTGTGTAGATTAAGGGGGGAAAAAACAATGTAATTCATTTTAGAATAAGGCTGTAACATAACAAAATGTGGAAAAAGTCAAGGGGTCTGAATACTTTCCGATTGCACTGTACCTTATCTCAGAAGCAGCACTATCAGCACTTTGAATGGCACAAGAAATACAAATGTATCATTACTGAGGAAAGGGGGAGTCTGCAATCTCCCAGCAAGTGTCCTGCTTTGAAGTGGATAGGAGGAAGAAGATGCAGCTTTTGATTGCCGATAGATAGGCCTAGTGCACTATTCTTACTCAGTCTGCCTGGTGGCCGACCTGCCTATACTGTGCCCCTCCCCTCTCTCTCTGTCCTTCGGTAGCTTGCTATGAAAGAGTGTTTGTGTTCTCGGAAGTATGGCAACTAATCAGTCTCCTCCATTCCAAACATACCGAATCTTGACTCGAATCCTAGCGGAATCAAATCTTGACACTCAGAAATGGGAGTTGACTCCGGGAGTAAACATGGAGAGTCGACTCAATTATTTTGGAGTCGACTCTCCACCACTACGTCATCATCGTTAACAGTTGGAAAAATTACAGAGAAAGGCAAGCGACAGCAGTATGGGAATACTTTGAGAAGTTACACTGAACAAAAATATAAACTCAACATGCAACAATTTCTAAGATTTTAGTGAGTTAGTTCATATAAGGAAATCAGTCGATTTGAAATAAATAAATTAGTCCCTAATCTATGGATTTCACATGACTGGGAATACAGATATGCATCTATTGGTCACCGATACCTTAAAAAAAATAAAATAAAGGGCAGTGGATCAGAACTAGTCAGTATCAAGTGTGACCACCATTTTCCCTCATGCAGCGAGACACATCTCCTTTGCATAGAGTTGATCAGGCTGTTGATTGTGGCCTGCAGAATGTTGTCCCACTCCTCCAATGGCTGTGCCAAGTTGCTTGATATTGGCGGGAACTGGAACGTGCTGTCTTATACGTTGATCCAGAGCATCCCGTGCATTATCATGCTGAAACATGAGGTGATGGCGGAGGATGAATGGCACGACAATGTGCCTCAGGGTCTCGTCACGGTATCTCTGTGCATTCAAATTGCCATCGATAACATGCAATTGTGTTCGTTGTCTGCCCATACCATAACCCCATTGTCACCATAGGGCACTCTGTTCACAACGCTGACATCAGCAAACCGCTTGCCCACACGACGCCATACACTGTCTGCCATCTGCCCGGTACAGTTGAAACCGGGATTCATCCGTGAAGAGCACTTCTCCAGCGTGCCAGTGGCCATCGAAGGTGAGAATTTGCCCACTGAAGGCTGTTACGACTCCGTACTGCAGTCAGGTCAAGACCCTGGTGAGGACGACGAGCACGCAGATGAGCTTCCCTGAGACGGTTTCTGACAGTTTGTGCAAAATTTATTCGGTTGTGCAAATACAGTTTAATCAGCTGGCTGGTCTCAGACGATCCCGCAGGTGAAGAAGCCGGATGTGGAGGTCCTGGGCTGGCGTGGTTACACGTGGTCCGCAGTTGTGAGGCAGTACTGCCGCACTTGTGAGGAAGTACTGCCAAATTCTCAAAAACAACGTTGGAGGCAGCTTATAGTAGATAAATGAAAATTTAAATGATCTGGCAACAGCTCTGGGGGACATTCCTGCAGTCAGCATGCCAATTGCATGCTCCCTCAACTTGAGACCTCTGGCATTGTGTTGTGTGACAACAAGACATTTTAGAATGGCCTTTTATTGTCCCCAGCACAAGGTGCACCTGTGTAATGATCATGCTGTTTAATCAGCTTCTCAATATGCCACACCTTTCAGGTGGGTGGATTATCTTGGCAAAAGACAAATGCTCACTAACCGGGATATAAACAAATTTGTTCCAAAAATGAGACACAAGCTTTTTGTGCGTATGTAACATTTCTGGGATCTTTTATTTAAGGTCATGAAACCACCACTAAATGTAGCGTTTATATTAATGTTCAATGTAAATGAGAAGGAACTGCATACTTTGCGAGCTGGAATTGAGGTACAGTAATGGTAGTACAGGTGCAATGCTTAACCATCTGAAAGGGACGCACCGTGAGACCCAAACAGTTGCTGGCAACAGCGCAGTGCATTGTGAATTCATGTGAAATTGTATGACATTTTCTTATAGTTTTAATGGAAAACCATTTGAAAAATGGCAGTTTTAAACGTTTAGGAAAAATTGACAATTTGTCACATCCCTAAACAGAAGCTTTCATTTCGGATAGTTTTTCCAATTGTTTTGGGGTTAATTTCTTATACACTATTGCTTTCAACAGAAAAGTCCCTGAGTATCTTTCAATGTTCTGTCTAGAAGCACAAGGAGCTGTTTGATGTACTACATAGAATGGTGATATATTTGCTGTAGGTTTCAAAGATGGGTAAACATATGTAATATATTAGTTTAGTGAAATGCAGCTTAATTACACAACTAGTGAAGTCAGAGGCATGTGTGTTCTTCACCCCCTGTACTCTTCTGAAGCCCTCTGTACATACGCTAGAGGCAATGTTCCCTCAAGATTTTTTCATCACTGAACAGATTTCAGGTCTGCTGAGCGCAAACTTGAACTTTGTGAAAATTCTGTGCAACTTCATGCGCTTGTTTACTGTGAACATGGAGGCTGTACCTGTTTTTAAGTTAGTTTTAACAGTGGTCAAGTAGGCTACTGCGGCTATTTGATCATAATGTAGGCCTACCAAATAAAATGCATAATTATTCCCATACCATTTATTACAGAGAATTAGACAAATTATGCTACCCACTGCCTATTGGCTACTTGTTCAAGCCTGTCTCAAAATACAACACTGCCTCATTTTAAGACAAAAAAAGCTCTTTACCTGACTATTTCCAAAGATGTCTAGAAATGCACATGTTTTGTGCTCTTGTAGGAAGCAATCACGCCCCCATTGCTGACTACAAATTATCTATAACTGGGTTAATAACTCACTAACTGGCAAAGGATATAAACAAATGTGTACACGTCACTACATGTAGCTCTCGCTTTGATCTCGAAGCAAACACATCTACTCACGACCGCTCATGCAGTAAAAAAACGTCCAGTTCAAAGTGAATGACAGATCCATATATGGCAATGGTCTATTTGCATATAGGCCTACTGCTGCTCTGATTGGTTATGGCGCACCGGTTGAATGGGCCTGAGTCGTGCCTGTCAATGCAATAGAATCCTACTCCGATACGTTCTGCCTACAACAAAATCTCTTGCATAGTTAGTTTTGTTTCGGGATGTTGCATTGAAAGTGGCTAATATTGCGTTGATTCAATCACAATTCCCGCAGTAAAGGGAAACGTTGATAGTGTTAACTAAAGGGGAAAACTCTAGAAAGTTGAGTGAAGTTCAATCTCGTGCTTCTGCACGGTAGTCCTGAGGAGCTGGGTACAGGGATCTCTCTTTGCTTGCCCCAGCCTACATATCAGTGTGTCCTGCAGGATGGCGGAGCAATGATAAAACCCCAAGCTGTATAAACAATGTAGGCAGTGCAGCTCCTCATTTCTGGTTACTGGGCAGCAGCACTGGAAAATCAAGAATGCCCTGTCGCTTCCCACTTTTCCATCAGGAAAATGTTTTGCGCTACTTATTTCCGCCTCTGTAGGGTGATGCCAGTGATCACCTCAAAGCCTTTGTCCTTCTGAGGGTCCTCTCTGGCTGCCTGAAAAGTGCCTGTCCCCACCGTGGAATACTAATTGGAGTCGTGTTCACAGCCCCTTGTTGTTTCTTCTAACACTACAAACTGAGGGATCCTCAAGGTCTATAATCCACTATTAGGAGATCGCTTTAGTAAACTGAGGAGGCTATACCCCCTAATCATCTCTTTTGGACAGCTCTCGTTCTCAGCCGCAGCTAAAGAGAAATAGAAGGAAGTGCTTGACTGCTCTCATTACCCAAGGGATTGAGCTGAATTGATTGTTATAAGGAGCTTGATTAAGCTGCTAAAGGGTTTTTGTTTGTGTAGTTTGGAGATGTGAGCTTGCATGTCAAAAGATAAAGCTTTGATTTTCCTTCACAAGGTAAACACAGCTTGGGCTTCCCATAAGCCATTGTTGGCGCTGTTTTGAGCTGATCAAATAATCAAAGTAAATCACACAGTAATGGAGGAGGTTCTTTGCATAGTTCTTGTTTTCATACCCTTTTAGTGAGACAAAAAGGCCCTTGTTCATGCTAGAGAGGGAGAGATAAAGGGAAGAGGGATGGGTATTAGCAGAGGAGACAGAGGAAATGGTCTGGTGTGACCACGTCAGACTTCCTCTTACCCTGGGCCTGCTCTGCGGGTGCAAAGGTCACAGGGCTGTTTGGGGCCGCTTGTAGGAGGCGCAGACGGTTCCTTCTCTTTAAAATAAACATGGCCCTAAACTTTCACCATGTCAGAGTTGGCCTGGCAGAACAGGCTGCTGCACTTCTGCTGTTCTCTCCACTCTCACATGCAGTCACACACTTTATCTAACAAGTCTTACGAGTGCTGTGTCTTGCCAAAAATCAGGGAGGTTCCCCAAGGACACCTGGTGATGAGCTAAGTGTATATTAAAACAGGTCATGGGAAAATGTTCTGATAGGTGATTTACTGTCATCAGAGCCAAGAACAAGTCTTAACACTTGATTTAATTGATGCATATCATTACTGTAGTAGGCTGACAAACTAGAAGAGAAGAAAAAGCTAGCCTAGAAAATATTATGTGGGGGGGAAAAAAGAAGAAAATAACAAACATTTTTAAAGGTGACCACCAGAGGGCAATGGCACCCCTATTTCGACATCATTCCGCCCTAGAGCGGAAATGCTTGTTTAGGTTCCACTCCGAAGAATGATGCAGGCTACTTATACATATTTCACGAATTGGTGGTGGGAAAGAAAGTCCTGGTGATTTCCACATGGAGTGGAGAACAGACCGCGTAGCTAGCTAGCATGCTAACCTTAGCATCCATCTTGCAAACCTTATCTAGCTAGCTAATATCTGTTGTGGCTGGTTTCTTTTAGCTACGCCATATTCCGAAGATTGGCCAGCTGGCTAGGCTGGTTCTGGACCTGGGTTTGTTATAAGCATAATAGGGAAAACTTTGCTACAGATGGAAACCAGTATATTTGACTTCACCATCTATTGTTATCTCCAAAGTTTTGGCATCTTCCATGAGAGACATGCATTTTTCTACATCGTAATGGACACTGTGCAACCTTTTGGTAGGCAGGCTGCTGGCAGGCTTCGGCTGCGGTACAGCAAAGCCAAGTCAGCCTGTGCTCATGGTTCTCACAGGGGAGGTTTAATGGTAGGCTACATGACTTTTGGGAGGTGGCGGTGCACCTCAATATTAGGAAGGTGTTCTTAATGTTTGTACTGTGTGTGTGTATATAGAGATGTATTACACACAGTGTACAAAACATTAGGAACACCTTCCTAATATTGAGTAGCATCCCCTTTTGCCCTCAGTACAACCTCAATTCGTCGTAAGCGTTCCACAGGGATGCTGGCCCATGTTGACGCCAATGCTTCCCACAGTTGTCTCTGTGTGCGTGTAGAGATTTTTTGTTATACAGACTACCCCAAAAAAGTAAGTGAACATTGACAAATTATCCAATGGATTATGTACATAAAAATTTTTATTAAAAAAAACACCTGGAGGTGCAAAAAGCACCCCCTATTTTAATTTGCTCCATGGCTCAGGTGGCCAAGTATAGGCCATGGCAAAAAGCTGTTTTGCTCAGTCGTGACTTGCGAAGAGGAAGATCTTTGCAGGTTTTTCTGATTTATAAGCAATGTTATGCTGGTGGGTGGTAACATTCAAATAAAACCCATTCCTGAATATAAACAGACTGAAAAGTATTAGCATGTCCTATCATCGGGGAAACACGGCATTGCCACAGAAAAAATTCCCACTTCGGATTTCCCACTTCAAGCCCAAATGTATCATACTTTGACTAAAATGATACCTTAATGACTTTAATCGTTGTGCAACATCATCGGTCAGTTGTGGGCATCGTCTTTCAGTTGAAAAAAAAGTGCCTTGTGGGCCTGTAATATTGTCACAAAGATTGTGCTCATGAATAAACAGTTTAGATACCATTCAAAACGGATGCAAGAAAATTCCTTTGTTCTTAAACTAAACTTGAACCCTCATTCAAGGGTTTTTCTTTATTTGTACTATTTTCTACATTGTAGAATAATAGTGAAGACATCAAAACTACGAAATAACACATGGGATCATGTAGTAACCAAAAAAGTGTTAAACAAATCAAAATATATTTTTTATATTTGAGATTCTTCAAATAGCCACTCTTTGCAAGAGTGTGCAAAGCTGTCATCAAGGCAAAGGGTGGCTACTTTGAAGAATCTCAAATATAAAATATATTCTGATTTGTTGAACACTTTTTTTGGTTACTACATGATTCCATATGTGTTATTTCATAGTTTTGATGTCTTCACTATTATTCTACAATGTAGAAAATAGTAAAACAAATGAAGAAAAACCCTTGAATGAGTAGGTGTCTCCAAACTTTTGATTGGGACTGTATACCTCAATTATTATTTCTATTTTTTGTTTTCTCTAAATAAGCTTTGTTGTACAATTTTTAAAGGTAAAATACACTGCCTTTTTAAACAGTCAGCAATAATTATACCTAGGCTGAATATAGGCTTTCCACAACCATAAGACTTGATAATAATTTAATCAAAATAGTTGTACCTGCTTTTTTTGCAATTATCACTGATCTGTTTTTGTTACATATTTAACCAGAATGCACATTCACTAATATTGTAGCAGGCATTATAGAAAACTTACACCGGTCTCATAAACAATCTCTCAAGCACAAGCCCACATGCTAGTGAGTAGCCAGCTAATATTTATATTTTAAGTTTAGCCAACTTGGATCTAGATATAATTTCACAAGCTCTGAATTCAGCTAACAAGGCAAAACAGTTGAATTGTGATGAACACAACCTTATGTCCGTCTCCAACTGTTTGAACAGCGTGCTTGAAATCAAGTGGCCTACCTTATTTCTCAGAATTAGAACGAGTTGCCAATTCCTTTATATAATTGTTTTATGCTTATTGCACATTTATAAAAGACTAAACAGCTAGTATAACAATCTTTGTTTGACTAAAATGCTGCTAGCGATACGTGGTACCGTAATGCGCGTGCAACAAACTGAGCGTTCATTTTCCAGCACAAATGTTCATTGGTACATCCGTTTTAGTAGTGTCTGCTCTGCTCGAAATTTGAGGAGTTGAAACATAAACGGGGAAAGGTTAACTTCTCCTCTATTACAGTAAAATAATGTCTCCATGTGTTTCGGTGTCCATATTACCGATTCTGTTGGACCAAACCTCAAATGCAAATAGCGAGTTGAAACCGTTTGTCAGAGAGGAAGAAGTTATCTCAACTTTGTGAATGGTAGGGGGAGGGGCTTGGGAGAAAGAGGCGACGTGAGAGGTTTCACTCTCGCCAAAATAAGCCCAATGTGTTTCTATGCGCTTAGGTTCAAAATAAGCTTGTCACCTGCCTTCCCGCCTTTGGGACAACAACTCCCATTGTTAGGGCGGAGACATGAGCATCTCGTCATTATATGTAGATCTCTGGTGTAAATGGGAAGATGCACAGAAGGAGCGAACGAGACGAGGCCAAAAATACAACATAAGAACAAGCAGACATAAACGCTCATAAAAATGAAAAATACAAAAAACCTTGATTCTGTGACACAGGCATTTGAAAAATCATGCATTCGAATTAATCAAATTAATTCAGTATATCGCCCAGCCCTACCTGCAATGTATTTCCATGGGAAACTCCATGCACCTGTGCTGAGATAGGCCCTGCATGTGGAACCACGTGACCCCTTGGGAGCACCCGTCTCCGCACCTCACTGTACTAATGGGAGCTGAATAAGGGAATTTAGAGCGGGACAATGGGGAGTTATGACTTATTGTTGTATCAGATTTGGAACACTTAGCCATTCAGAGCGAATAAAGGGGTAAGGGGTGGTCTTACTGTTTAAACACAGCACACTGGAGCTCTCTCCACATGAATGTCCCTCCATTATGACACCATTTTGACCTGTCAGTGGCAGGGAAGGGATATGGATGACATCTTTGGTTCCCCTTCAGCCATAAATGCATAGATATGGGACATGAACTTGGACGCTTGCCCTCGGCCAAATTATACAATAGGGATGTGTTTTGTATGTTAATTTATGTAAAACCTGTGTACCTACTTCAGTTATTCACTGTGCAGGTCATTGCTCATACTCTGGTGGATGAAAACAACCCTCTCATTCAGGTTTTAGTTTGTTTATAATTAGGTTGGTGTCGTAGATAGCCAATGAATCATTTCGTCACACGGCTGGCTTGCAGTGCAACACAAATCAGGGTTTAAATACTGTGTTTGTGTAATCCTCGATTTAATGTGAAAGGGGTGAATTTGAATATTGAGTATTTTGATACCCAAAAAATATTCTGTCTCGTTGAGTGCGACAGATGGATGGCACTGTGGACACAAGGATTAGGCCATGGTTTGTTTTTCTTAGGTGATCATTAACACAACATGTTTTTACTCAAAAGATGACCCCTTGAATACCATACACCAACCACTTGTTGGGAAAATAGCCTCAGCACATAAGGTAAAGGCTATGCCCCAGGGCTATGTTCTAATCTATAGAAAAACAAAGACATTTTGTAATTGTTTCAACATTAGTCTGTTCTCCCTTGAGGCTGTAAGTAAGAGCTTCTCTATTAGGGTTGAGTCCGCATTCATTAGATTAGAGATTAGATCCACCCTAGTTTATCCCGGCTACATCATCATGCCGCTCTCTCTTTGGTTCGGAGAGCTGACATTTTAGGGGTCCAGCCCAGAGTTGGCTCAGAACCTCTGGCTCCTCCAGTCCGTTGTTGGTGGGTGGGAGTTCTCTGTGGAACGCTGTCAGTGCTCTAGAACCCAGATGTGTTCCCTCAGGAGGTCCACTCCAGGGCTGGCCCCATGCCCTCCTGTGAATATGACATCACCAGTCCTTCAGTCAGACCCCAGACTGTAATCCATAACATCTCCCCCAGACTCAACAGCTGTCTGGATTTAAACGGTTGTTATTTGGGTTTTGATTCATCTGTACGATATTGCCCCTATAGTGTAGGCTACCTCGCCCTTACAACCAGCTATGTTGATGTTTTTGTGTCATCTATACTAGAGGAATGTATCAAGGCAAGCTGTTATCTGACTGGAATGCTAAATCTTTTGGCAGCAAGGGTTTACAAAATGTTTGGAAATTTGATAGGCTCATTTATATTTAATATAACCATATTACACTTAAGTTTTCCTGCAGTAACTGCATATCTTCTCAGTTTCTTCATTTCATGTGCCTTCATATGACAGCAAGGTTGTGACAGTGTTCCCTTTCTTTTAGATGAGATCCCACAAAAAAAGTAATCATTCAAGTTTAGCACATCATGAAGGGCTTAATAGCCTCTATTTTTTCTGGACTGGGGTTGGTGCTCTGGGGTGCTGGAGTCCCTGCAGTGGGAGCATCTATGTCTGAGTTTAGTCAGATACTTAGCCACAGGGACACAGATGCTCCACGGGGCATAGGGGAAACCCAGAGGACAGGAAGTGTGCTAATATCAACCTGCTATCACTGTGGGGCTGTGTCTTCTACATTGTGATATTGGGATTGGAGTCCTTCCTTTCCTGGATCAGATGCAGCTGCAACAGGTGAACAGCCTCCAAGAGGAGGGAACCATTAACAAAAGCGGTCCTGTCATCCACACTGTATTGCTGGATTTACAGTATGTACTGCAACGTGACACTGGGGTTAAGTGATATGCCCTGATTCTGGATCTCGGCACCTCGCCACAGCGAAACTGCCGTGCTGCAGCCAAGAGCTTATTATTATCTCTGGGAAGAAGAAAGTCTGAGGAAGAAAGGAAAAATCGTACTCACGCAATGCTATATTTCAAGTTGTAAACTGGGTGGTTCGAGCCCTGAATGCTGATTTGGCTGAAAGCCGTGTTATTTCAGACCGTATACCATGTGTATGACAAAAGAAACAACGTTTTATTCTTCTAATTACGTTATAATAGCAATAAGGCACCTCTGAGGTTTGTGGTATAAGGCCAATATACCACGGCCAAGAACAGCCCTTAGCCGTGGTATATTGGCCATATACCTCGGGCCTTATTGCTTAATTGTATTAGTCGTATGTACAGGATAAGCGTGGTATACACTGTCCAACTAAATGCCTACTAGCAGGTTCCTTCTGGACAATGCAACAACAATAAGCAATAATAAAAGATAAGAATATGAACAAAGTAAATGGCTCAGTAGAATAGAATAAACATTTTAGCATTAGTCCAATATTTACACATGTATCAGAGAAAGTGGGGATTGGGGGGGGCAAGTGTTTAAATTGTGCAGTATTAGCAATAAGAGTCTGCTAGCAGCAATTGTGGGGTGTGTGTGTGTAGCGTGTGGATGTGTGCATGTCTGTGGATGTGTGCGTGAATGAGTACAATTTTATTTAGCATGTGTCTACATGTTTGAGTTTCTGCTTTACCCCCTTGGCTCGTTGTGTGATCATGTCATGGAATAGGCTCTATCCCATGTGTACTTACTACTGTCTATTTGACCTTTCTCTCTGATGGAATGTGTAGATGGGACTAACATTAGCCTAAACCATCTGACGGGGTAGACCGATTTATCCCACCCTCAACAGAACTGCTTTCCCTTGCAAATCATAGAAAAACGTTGCAGACATTTGATGCACATCATTATTGCAGTTAACTGCCTCATTCTCTGGTGTCCCGTGTCTGCAATGTTGGTAAAGAAGCATGGTTGGCTGCCACTGTGTGTGGCTGGAGATTAACTGAATGCAGTTTAGATCAGGCGGCTGATGGGAATGACAGGAGTTAGTCTAGGGGCCTACATCTTCCATTTAAAGACACTGGCCATGTCCGAATACGTATGCAAAAGAAAAAAGGTTTAGTAGTGTAGGCTAGGCTACCTGTTGAATTATTGAATATATGGATCGAGCCTTAGCAGTCATTCTGATCTCGTTCTCAATGATCAGTGCTTTAGTTTGTTGTTGTCCAGGGGTTCTGAATTTGCTATGCACCTGACTGTCCACGTTTTTCTGTGCAATAGCCTTTTGATATGAACATTTGAAAAGAGTCTGTGTACTAGCCTATTTGATTTAATTTATATGTTACAGCACTTTGTTTTCACTAATAGATATTTTGAAATGGAACCGAATTATCTGTTTGTCTTCAGTCCCTTTTTTAAATAGGAGAGGTGGGCTATATGGTGTACTAAGGTATAGGTCAAATGTAATCCAGTCTTCCTATGACCAGCCTGAGTAGGCCTGGAACTCCATTCCTGTTCTGTTCAGTTTAGAGAAATGTATCAAATTGGAAATGAGCTATTATCAGGCTGGTTAATGCGATGCATATCCGTTGAATCCTACTCAGCCAATCAGGAGCCGCTACTGCGTTGCGACCGTGGGATACTGCATACTTTTTACTAAACAGTACATGATCAATAGTATGCGACGATGAGTAAATGGTATGCAGTTTAGGTATGTGGCACGCTAGTATGGGTATTCGAACACAGCCACTATCTAAACCAGTGAGTCTCATTGATTCTCAGTAAAAAGCTAATTCTAGGACTCCTATCTCGATGTCATCTTTCCCTTCAAACCACCATACATACCCTACTGCTAAGTCTTTCAGGGGTCAACTGGGCCCTGTAAATGAGAGCCACCCAGAAGGGCTGTTGTAGTGTATAGAGCGACAGGTAGCCTAGAGGTTAAGGGCCAGTAACCGAAAGGTCTCTGGTTTGAATCACTGTCTGTGCCCTTGAGCAAGGCACTTAACCCTATATGCTCCTGTAAGTCGCTCTGGATAAGAGTGTCTGCTAAATGATTAAAATGTCAAATGTAATGTGAGGGAGGCAGTTATGGCTGGGCTGTTGGACTAAGTGTGGGACACAGTAGCCCAGCAGCTGACAGTGATTGATCCCTGTATTGTTGTGCAGACACAGGCTGCAGGTCATTGTAGAGGAGGCAACATTGGTCTCACAGTTGCTGCCGCAGGGATGGTGACTATGGGAGGAATTCATGGACCACAAAGGAGATTACTATGCAAACAAGGGGAATTGAAGTTGCGTTAGGCCTAGGTGGCTCCGTACACATATACAAGATTTTTCACATGGGGTAAAGCTACTAGGTCTTGATAAACTAAATTATTGAGTGAAGATCATTTGAGTTTTACTGGCATTGACCAACAAATTAGATCTGCCTAAATGTCCAAGTAAAATTGTTCCAGCATCTCATAACATGATTCTCCTTTAATATCAAAAACACGTTAATTAGAGCAATTTGTTCCACACCACTGAGTCTGAGGTTCTGCACTCTTAACCTCTCCCCATGCTGTGGAGTTTGTCTGAACTCTAGAGGACACTGATTCAAACAGGCTTTGAGACCCTTGCTGCTTGTGACCTTCTTTGTTACTGCCGAGGTAAGTGTGAGCTGCATGCACAACTGGGAACTTCCTGTTGCTATAGCAACTCTGCTATATCCCAGATGGGGCACAAAGTTTGGTTTAGACGTGTTCCTCAGGAAAACCAATTTAGCCCACTTGAGAGTGGCGCCTATAGCTCCCACCCTATTACTTAAGTAAGGCATCCCAACATTGAGACTGTGCTTTGTGTGTGTTTGTATAAGTCAGTGCCTTATGTGCGAGACACAGACTGAAACTCATACATTGGTCTGTTGTCTCTGGCAGGTTTGGTTTATTGAAATGTAAGTACATTGAATCACACTGCAGGGTCTGTTTTGTTATTCTACCTGATGGTACTAGTCTTGGAGTTTTCAAAGAGCAGGAATATCCTGTCTCAAATGTAATCACGTCCTACATCACTGACAAGCCACGGTTATTTTGACTCGTGGAGTGAATGATAATATACACTGAACAAAAAATATAAACACAACATGTAAAGTGGTGGTCCCATGTTTCATGAGCTGAAATAAAAGATTCCAGAAATGTTCCATACGCTCAAAAAGCTTATTTCTCTCAAATGTGCACAAATTTGTTTACATCCCTTTTAGTGGGCATTTCTCCTTTGCCAATATAATCCATCCACCTGACAGGTGTGGCATATCAAGAAGCTGATTAAACAGCATGATCATTACACAGGTGCACCTTGTGCTGGGGGACAATAAAAGGCCACTCTAAAATGTGTAGTTTTGTCACACAACACAATGCCACAGATGTCTCAAGTTGAGGGAGCGTGCAATTGGCATGCTGACTGCAGGAATGTCCGCCAGAGCTGTTGGCAAAGAATTGAATGTTCATTTGTCTACCATAAGCTGATTCAAACATCGTTTTAGAAAATACCGGGCAGATGGCAGACAGCGTATGGCGTCGTGTGGGCAAGCGGTTTGCTGATGTTAACGTTGTTAACAGAGTGCCCCATGGTGTTGGTGGGGTTATGGTATGGGCAGGCATAAGCTACAGACAACGAACACAATTTAGCATTTTATCAATGGAAATGTCAATGCACAGAGATACCGTGACAAGATCCTGAGGCACATTGTCGTGTCGTTCATCCGCCGCCATCACCTCATGTTTCAGCATGATAATGCATGGCCCAATGTCGCAAGGATCTGTACAAAATTCCTGGAAGCTGAAAAGGTCCCAGTTCTTCCATGACCTGCATACTCAACAGACATGTCACCCATTGAGGATGTTTGGGATGCTCTGGATCGAAGTGTACGACAGCATGTTCCAGTTCCCGCCAATATCCAGCAACTTCGTAAAGCCATTGAAGAGGAATGGGACAACTCTATGCGAAGGAGATGTCTCGCTTCTGATCCACGCCCCTACCTTTTTTTTTTTACGTATCTGACTAACAGATGTATATCTGTATTCCCAGTCATGTGAAATCCATAGATTAGAATTGCATTCAATTGACTGATTTTCTGTAACTCAGTAAAATCTTAGAAATTGTTGCATGTTGCGTTTATATTTTTGTTCAGTATAAAAGCATGCGTGTTATGCCTTGCGGCTGTTTGATGGAAATAAGATAGGCTTGTGCTCTGGGCACTGCTCTACATAGTGGTAAAAAATGTATGCTTCAGTTTCAACACTTGTGGCTTTTTGCTCTCCCCCTTATCCATTTAACAGCAGAACTCATTGTCATTTTACCTCAATAAAGGAATTCGTACTTGGTGTGTTTCGATACAGTTGCCAAGGGCTTCAGAGGAAAGAGAACTAACATTTTGTGCCATGAGACCCGGGCAATTAACCCCATTGTCTGTGGTCTTTTCATCCTTTGGGGGCCCCGTGTAGCTCAGTTGGTAGAGCATGGCGCTTGCAACGCCAGGGTTGTGGGTTCGTTTCCCACGGGGGGCCAGTATGAAAATGTATCCACTCACAAACTGTAAGTTGCTCTGGATAAGAGCGTCTGCTAAATGACTAAAATGTAAATGTAAAATGTGTCTGGACATTGCTCTGTTTTAATCCTGCTGTGACCCTCCCACTGATGTGTCTGGGCTCGCCCGACATACACCCTGTTATCCATCCCGCCTCCTCCCCTTAAGCACGACACGCAGCTTTGATCTCTCTCTTGGGGCATGCATCCCTTCATAATGCACACTTTAGGGATACCCTCCCTAAAAATGCCCCTGCATCATTTGGTAATGGGCATGAGTACTCGAACAGACGTTAAGAAATCTTAAACCCCTGAGTCGATACATGTTAGAATCACCTTTTGGCAGCGTCTCTAAGATCAATCAATCAATTTTATTTTATATAGCCCTTCGTACATCAGCTGATATCTCGAAGTGCTGTACAGAAACCCAGCCTAAAACCCCAAACAGCTAGTAATGCAGGTGTAGAAGCACGGTGGCTAGGAAAAACTCCCTAGAAAGGCCAAAACCTAGGAAGAAACCTAGAGAGGAACCAGGCTATGAGGGGTGGCCAGTCCTCTTCTGGCTGTGCCGGGTGGAGATTATAACAGAACCATGCTAAGATGTTCAAAAATGTTCATAAGTGACAAGCATGGTCAAATAATAATCAGGAATAAATCTCAGTTGGCTTTTCATAGCCGATCATTAAGAGTTGAAAACAGCAGGTCTGGGACAGGTAGGGGTTCCATAACCGCAGGCAGAACAGTTGAAACTGGAATAGCAGCAAGGCCAGGCGGACTGGGGACAGCAAGGAGTCACCACGGCCGGTAGTCCCGACGTATGGTCCTAGGGCTCAGGTCTCTCAGTTGGCTTTTCATAGCCGATCATTAAGAGTTGAAAACAGCAGGTCTGGGACAGGTAGGGGTTTCGTAACCGCAGGCAGAACAGTTGAAACTGGAATAGCAGCAAGGCCAGGCGGACTGGGGACAGCAAGGTGTCAGCATGCCCGGTAGTCCTGACGTATGGTCCTAGGGCTCAGGTTCTCAGAGAGAAAGAGAGAATGAGAGAATTAGAGAGAGCATACTTAAATTCACACAGGACACTGGATAAGACAGGAGAAGTACTCCAGGTATAACCAACTAACCCCAGCCCCCCGACACATAAACTACTGCAGCATAAATACTGGAGGCTGAGACAGGAGCGGTCCGGAGACACTGGCCCCATCCGAAGAAACCCCCGGACAGGGCCAAACAGGAAGGATATAACCCCACCCACTCTGCCAAAGCACAGCCCCCGCACCACTAGAGGGATATCCTCAACCACCAACTTACAATCCTGAGACAAGGCCGAGTATAGCCCACAGAGGTCTCCACCACAGCACAAACCAAGGGGGGGCGCCAACTAAGAGCTTTACACACCTGGATTATACAATATTTGCACATTTATTCTTAAAAAAATGATTTAAGTTCTGTCAAATTGGTTGTTGATCATTGCTAGACAGCCATTTTCAAGTCTTGCCATAGATTTTAAAGCTGATTTAAGTCAAACTGTAACTAGGCACTCGGGTACATTCAATGTCGTCTTGGTAAGCAACTCCAGTGTATATTTGGCCTTGTTTTTTAAGTTATTGTCCTACTGAAAGGTGAATTTGTCTCCCAGTTTCTGTTGGAAAGCAGACTGAACCAGGTTTTCCTCTAGGATTGTGCCTGTGCTTAGCTCTAGGGCTGGGCAGTATACCGTATTTTACGATATGCCAGTATTTATGCATGGACCGGTTTGGGTTATTACTTTACCTACTATAACAGTATTTGAATATCTGGTTTGTTAAATGTGATAAGCTGTGTGTAACGTCCATTTTTATAGTTTACTTCGCTACTTGAGTCATCTCTCTCTCTCTCGCCATGCTGCATGGCTTTCCACACAAACCTAACCCCACCCCGTCACTCAAGGAGCACACGTGTTCCTCCTTGACCACGAGACACTTGCTGTTCAGTCTGCATGGTCAGTGCAGAACATGCACCAGTTGATGACAACGATGCTGTTTTCACTTTGCTTCTTAATATAAATCCACTAGCGTTCTACAATTACACTATTAGTTTGTTTCTTACATCTGCAAACAGCTCGTTTGTCTTTTCTTAGTAAGTTGGGCCTAAATCTTGTTAGCCGCTAATGCTAATCGCTAGCTAATAAATGTACTAAGTCAGAGCAAACGTAACTAGCCTGATAATACCAGTGATTGTGTAGACCTACATCTGCATGTTTTTTGTACAACAGTGTCTTCTAAATCAAAGGAATAGGCGAAGCAAGAATGTTAGCTACATGAAATAGCCAAGAGAAAACATTTTAATGTAGCCAAAGATTATAGGGTCCCCTAGGAAACACTTGTCAACACTTGGTTCCTACCCTGTCACAATAACACCTCACTGGCATTTTCATTTGTTGTCATGTCAAACACGGTATTCGAAGTGCCCACTATTATATTCTAACTATAGAATTAGAATATGTATGCACTCACTAACTGTAAGTCACTCTGGATAAGAGCGGCTGCTAAATGACTAAAATGTAAAATGTAAATGTAATAATCATTATATTTCCATGATTCCAACAGTTCACCCAAATGTTCTGCTCTAAATCACAAGTCAAATGGCAATTGCAACATTTGATAAAAAATAATGCCTAAATTGTTTGCCCATATTGTGCAGCCCTACATGGCAGTATGGAAATGCCCTCAAATGAGTGAAGAAATAGATGAAAATGCAGACAGTTATTTTTGGTTGAATTGAACAGTATAAAACAATCAGAATGGAGAAAGACCCATTTGAAATCACTTAGAATTTATGTGTTGCAAACCTTGGGTCATGCACCACTCATAAAGCAAATGTAGAACTTTTATTATTGAAAATAAATTAAATACCGTCATACCATCAAATCTATTAAAAAATACTATGATATTTTGGCCATATCGTAATGCCCCGTAGCTCAGTTGGTAGAGCATGGCGCTTGCAACGCCAGGGTTGTGGGTTCGATTCCCACGGGGGGCCAGTATGAAAAATGTATGCACTCACTTAGCTGTAAGTCGCTCTGGATAAGAGCGTCTGCTAAATGACTAAAATGTAATAATGCAGCCACCACCATGCTTGAAAATATGAAGTGGTACTCAGTGATATGTTGGGGGCAAATCCAACACAACATAACACTTTGTATTCAGGACATAAAGTTAATTTCTTTGCCACATTTTTTTGCAGTTTTACTTTAGTGCCTTATTGCAAACAGGATGCATGTTTTGGAATATTTGTATTTTGTGTTAGGCTTCCTTTTCACCTTGTCATTTAAGTTAATATTGTGGAGAAACTACAATGTTGTTGATCCATCCTCAGTTTTCTCCTATCACAGTTATTAAACTCTGTAACTGTGTTAAAGTCACCATTGGCCTCATGGTGAAATCCCTGAGCGGTTTCCTTTCTCTCCGGCTACTGAGTTAGGAAGGACGCATGTCTCTTTGTAGTGACTGGATGTATTGATGCACCATCCAAAGTGTATGCCTAATTAATAACTTCACCATGCTCAAAGGGATATTCAATGTCTTCATGTTTTGTTTTTTTACCCATCTACCAATGGGTGCCCATCTTTGCGAGGCTTTGGAAAACCTCCCTGGTCTTTGTGGTTGACTTTGTTTGAAATTCACTGCTCGACTGAGGGACCTTACAGATAGTTGTATGTGTGGGGTACAGCGATGAGGTAGTCATTCAAAAATCATGTTATACACTACACTATTATTGCACACAGTCCATGCAACTTGTTAAGCTTTTGTTTTTTGCCATAACAAAGGGGTTGAATACGTATTGATCAAGACATTTCAGCTTTAAATTGTTTATTCATTTCAAAAAATGTCTAAAAACATAATACCACTTTGACATTATGGGGTATTGTGTGTAGGCCAGTGACAAATCTCAATTTAATCCATTAAATTTCAGGCTGTAACACATATGGAAAAAGTCAAGGGGTGTGAATACTCTCTGAAGGCATTGTATATATGGGTCAATTTAGCAATTAGGATTGGTTATCTGTAATGGTTATGATAAATTAGGCATTGTTGCGCACTGTTGGCATATAGATAAATGCGCACATATTTTTTTCTAGTGCAACTTGTGTTCTAAAAATTGCTTCTCAAATGCCTTTCCCTAGCATCATTTTCTGTTCTATCCTAATACGGTGCACTACTATTTGACACCAGGCTGCTAAGACCCTCTATCGTGTGTACCGTAGATCCATCTGTTTCACTGTACATTGACATTACTTAAGCCCTTCCATCTGTCACCCAATGTGTGAAATTAGCACTAATACTTGGCCAAAATGTAATTTAGGGGCAAGCCCGCTAACACCATTAGAATAACTGAGTTAGAACAGCATGTTGATGCTTGTAAGTCACTAAGTGCTGAGAATAGTACCTCTTGTCTACACTCTGGAATGGTGTGTAAAACTTTATATTTTGAGGACATTCTCCTCAGAGCTCTTTAAACTCCAGTAATTTAGGCTAGATGGGAGCCAACCCGCAGTGGGTCTGCGTATGAATGCTTGTGTGTGGTTAGCTAGCTGCTGTAGCCCCAAGCTGGTGTCCTCCAAGGAGAGAGGAGAGGACTGGCATGCCAGTGAAAGGCGGCAGGGCCAGGGAAAGGAGTGAGAGAGGAGTGGTTAGCCTTGGTCTCTGAACGCAAGTGTCCATTAACAAACCATCTCTTGGCACATACAGAGCCGGGGTGGGGTCTGCCTCCTTCGCTCACTCTATCCCTCCCCCATTCTCTCACTCTCTCTCAGCAGAGTTTGGCTTCCTCTCTCGCCCTCATTCTTCTCTCTGTCTATGCCTGTCCCCCTGAGTTTGGTGCGGTAATGACAGCAGTGTATAGAGCAGGAGGAGGCTGATCAGCTGGAATAGAGCACAGGAAGGTGACAGGAAAGGACAGAGTCCGAGTCGGCCGTCAGAGGGGGAGAGATCACGGTAAGGTGCTGCTCAGTGCTCACACCCACACCCAGCGCCGCACCACAGCAGTGCACTGGGTTACTGTACTGTACTGAGGCTACTTTTCTGAGGCTGACACGGCTGGCTAATAGTCAATGCAGATCATCTGCCGTTCGCTTTGATAGAATGTGAGGTCAGCTGTTTTGAGTTTAGCGGGACGCAAAGAGTGTTCAGAGTTCAGCCGTTCCTGGATCTCATGGGTCATAAGATTGAGTAGATATGGTAATAAACATAATATTTTGGTTTGGAATTTTAAAGAATACTGGCAAATTGACTTTGCCTAGTCATTTTCCAGCTGTCATTCAATTAACCAGTGATTTGATAACACTAATCAGTGAGGGGCGTTGTCCTGGTTGTTGTTGCAGTGACATCCTTGTTTCGCCAAGCATATCATTGTGTGACCCGGTGTGTTATTATGAGACGTGACTTCATTATGCATGTGTGCACTGTTGGTGACCGTGTATATGTGCAATCAAGATTCCACATGTGGAGCAGTAAGTATTGTCACAAAGCCAGAAGATATAAGGGCTTGATAAAGAGTTGCAACACTGTACTTCAACAAAACAGCTAACCTGTGTCTAAAGATGAAAAAGAATGGCAGCTCCGACACTAATGTATTCTCCTGCCACTGTCTGGGGGATGTTTTTATTGTAGGGTGGGGGGGTTTACGGGGGAAATGAAAGCCTGCCTGTCGCCGATCCTTTTGAAGCTGCAGCATTCCCAGTACGGTATGCCTCGGTGGGGAGCAGAACCTAAGCAAAACAATCCCCAGCCCAGCACCACAGTACAGGAGCGCTCTTGGCTACAGGCTTTTTACTCTCTCCCTCGCTCCCTCTCGCTCTTTTAATTTAAGAGGCTTTATTGGCATGGGAAACATATGTTTACATTGCCAAAGCAAGTGAAATAAATAATCAACAAATGTGAAATCAAAAATGTATATTAAACATTACACTCACAAAAGTTTCAAAAGAATAAAGACATTTCAAATGTCATTCACTCCCTCCCCATTAAGAAGAGACACTATCAGTACAATTACTACTCTACAAACTCTGTTGCACTAAAAACCTGTTTGATCGAGAAATAAATGAAAACTAGGCTAACAATTGTTCTCGCCTATGGAGTTTCAATGGGTTTAGACTTGGTCTTTCCTACTAGGAGACTCTTCTGCATACAGGAGGAAACCATTTTGAGAGGTAACAGATAATTTAGCCAAGCTACATAAGGCATGCCATAAACATTTAATTTGATCCATATAGAAAGGACATATGAAGGGAAAGGGCTTACGGCAAACATTTTTTCGGTCCACGCATGACCTGCATTTCCATTTTGAGTACAAGGCTAAGAGATGGCGCCGGAGAAGATGGCTGCCATTTTACAGTCCTCTAACAAATTGTACTATTATGTGTTTTTTCGTGTTATTTGTAATTTATTCTGTACATAATGTTTCTGCCATCGTCTCTTATAACCAAAAAGAGCTTCTGGATATCAGGACAGCGATTACTCACCTCGTATTGGACAAAGATTTTTTCTTCAACGAGTCGGACGCGAAGGATATCCTACAGACACCCGACAAGGCCCAAATCCCCGTCATTCGCAGGAGAAAGCGATGGAGATATCGTGGACGTAGGTCAGGGTGCCTTGTAAGGATCCGACGGCGAGCGAGTAAACTGCCTCTTCCATCAATCCTATTAGCCAACGTACAATCTTTTGAAAATAAATTAGATGACCTACGATTACGGTTATCCTACCAACAGGACATTAAAAACTGTAATATCTTATGTTTCACCGAGTCGTGGCTGAACGACGACATGGACAACATACAGCTGATGGGATATACGCTACATCGGCAGGATAGAACGGCTGACTCCGGTAAGACAAGGGGTGGCTGTCTGTGTATATTTGTAAACAACAGCTGGTGCACAAAATCAAATACTAAGGAAGTCTCAAGGTTTTGCTCGCCTGTGGTAGAGTACCTTATGATAAGCTGTAGACCACACTATTTACCAAGACTTTTCATCTATATTTTTCATAGCTGTCTATTTACCACCACAAACCAATGCTGGCATTAAGATTGCACTCAATGAGCTGTATAAGGCCATAAGTAAACAGGAAAACGCTCATCCAGAGGCAGCGCTCCTAGTGGCCAGGGACTTTAATGCAGGGAAACTTAAATCCGTTCTACCCAATTTCTACCAGCATGTTAAATGTGCAACCAGAGGAAAAAAAAACTCTAGACCACCTTTACTCCACACACAGAGACTCATACAAAGCTCTCCCTTGCCTTCCATTTGGCAAATCTGACCATAATTCTATCCTCCTGATTCCTGTTTATAAGCAAAAACTAAAGCAGAAAGCACCAGTGACTCGGTTAATAACAAAGTGGTCAGATGACGCAGATGCTAAGCTACAGGACTGTTTTGCTAGCACAGACTGGAACATGTTCCGGGATTCTTCAGATAGCATTGAGGAGTACCCCACATCAGTCACTGGCTTCATCAATAAGTGCATTGATGATGTCGTCCCCACAGTGACCGTACGTACATACCCCAACCAGAAGCCATGGATTACAGGCAACATCTGCACTGAGCTAAAGGGTAGAGCTGCCGCTTTCAAGGAGCGGGACTCTAACCCGGACACTTATAAGAAATCCCGCTATGCCCTCTGACGAACCATCAAACAGGCAAAGAGTCAATACAGGACTAAGATTGAATCGTACTACACCGGCTCTGACGCTCGTCGGATGTGGCAGGGCTTGAAAACTATTACAGGCTACAAAGGGAAGCACAGCCGCGAGCTGCCCAGTGACACAAGCCTACCAGACGAGCTAAACCACTTCTATGCTCGCTTCGAGGCAAGCAACACTGAAGCATGCACGAGGGCACCAGCTGTTCCGGATGACTATCTGATCACGCTCTCCGTAGCCGATGTGAGTAAGACTTTTAAGCAGGTCAACATTCACAAGGCCGCAGGGCCAGACGGATTACCAGGACGTGTACTCTGAGCATGTGCTGACCAACTGGCAAGTGTCTACACTGACATTTTCAAGATGTCCCTGACTGAGTCTGTAATACCAACATGTTTCAAGCAGACCATCATAGTCCCCGTGCCCAAGAACACTAAGATAACCTGCCTAAATGACTACCGACCCGTAGCACTGACGTCTGTAGCCATGAAGTGCTTTGAAAGGCTGGTCATGGCTCACATCAACACCATTATTCCAGAAACCCTAGACCCACTCCAATTTGCATACCGCCCCAACAGATCCACAGATGATGCAATCTCTATTGCACTCCACACTGCCCTTTCCCACCTGGACAAGAGGAACACCTACGTGAGAAAGCTATTCATCGACTACAGCTCAGCGTTCAACACCATAGTGCCCTCAAAGCTCATCACTAAGCTAAGGATCCTGGGACTAAACACCTCCCTCTGCAACTGGATCCTGGACTTCCTGACGTGCCGCCCCCAGGTGGTAAGGGTAGGTAACAACACATCTGCCACACTGATCTTCAATACGTGGGCCCCTCAGGGGTGTGTGCTCAGTTCCCTCCTGTACTCCCTGTTCACCCATGACTGCATGGCCAGGCACGACTCCAACACCATCATTAAGTTTGCCGACGACACAACAGTGGTAGGCCTGATCACCGACAACAATGAGACAGCCTATAGGGAGGTGGTCAGAGACCTGGCCGTGTGGTGCCAGGATAACAACCTATCCCTCAACGTGACCAAGACAAAGGAGATGATTGTGGACTACAGGGAAAAAAAAGTGGACTGAGCACGCCCCCATTCCTATCGACGGGACTGTAGTGGAACAGGTTGAGAGCTTCAAGTTCCTTGGTGTCCACTTCACCAACAAACTATCATGGTCAAAATACACCAAGACAGTCGTGAAGAGGGCACGACAAAGCCTATTCCCCCTCAGGAGACTGAAAAGATTTGGCATGGGTCCTCAGATCCTCAAAGTTCTACAGCTGCACCATCGAGAGCATCCTGACTGGTTGCATCACCGCCTGGTATGGCAACTGCTCGGCCTCCGACCGCAAGGCACTACAGAGGGTAGTGCGTACGGCCCAGTACATCATTGGGCCAAGCTTCCTGCCATCCAGGACCTCTATACCAGGCGGTGTCAGAGGAAGGCCCTAAAAATTGTCAAAGACTCCAGCCACCCTAGTCATAGACTGTTCTCTATGCTACCGCACGGCAAGCGGTACCGGAGCGCCAAGTCTAGGTCCAAAATACTTCTCAACAGCTTCTACCCCCAAGCCTTAAGACTCCTGAACAGCTAATCATGGCTACCCAGACTATTTGCACTGCCCCCCCACCCCACCCCATCTTTTTACGCTGCAGCTACTCTGTTAATTATTTATGCATAGTCACTTTACCTCTACCCACATGTACATATTACCTCAACTACCTCAGCTAGCCGGTGCCCCCGCTCATTGACTCTGCACCGGTACCCCCCTGTATATAGCCTCCCTACTGTTTTTTTATTTTACTTCTGCTCTTTTTTTTCTCAACACTTTTTTGTATTTGTATTTTTACTTTTTTATTAAAAAATAAATGCATTGTTGGTTAAGGGCTGTAAGTAAGCATTTCCCGGTAATGTCCACACCTGTTGTGTAGATGTGGCAAATACATTTTGATTTGAGATGGCGATTTCCCAGACCTGAGTGGGTATGTGAGAGCATGCAAGTCCTATTGTTGTTTAGCAGTGTGGGAATGAGAGCAAGGGGGAGAGAGAGGGGGGAAAGAGGCCTTGTAGCCCTGGACGAGATGGAGGGAGAGCCAAGGCTGAGGCATGACTAACAGAGACCTGCTTACTGCTGGAGGAAACAGTAAACACTGCAGCCAGTTGGGAATGACCAGAGAAATTATGTTTATCACAGACTATCACAGAGAACATTGAAAAAAACAAAAGAGGATAACTTGCTTATTGTATGTGTTTTTAGAAATGTCTTACTGTTTTTGATGCCAGACTTTGTCACTGCAGTCAGTGTACTTTAATTGTCCAAACGTGTCTAATTAGTGTAATGAAACAATAGGCTGTGTTGAGGTGAAGTGTTTGATCCGACTGGGGATAAGCTAAATCCCTTATCCCTCATCACTCAACACCTCCACATACTTGAGCTAGAGGTGTACAGCAAACACACACACACACAGACACAGACAGACATGCTTAAAATACCTCATACTGTCACACCCACAGCTCTCCTAGCGTAACTGATTATTATATAGACGTAGACCGAGACGTGTGTTTTTACGAGCATAAACACTTAGACTAACCACCACCCACCTCCAGAACCAGTGTGTGTGTGTGTGTGTGTGTTGAGGCTATGACTTCCAGTCTGTTCTGTCTGCTGGATTATGTCTGTGATATTAGCCTCTTTTAATGAAAATACCATCTGATGGCATGAGATGATGAGAGAGCACGTCAGTCATGTCTCTGTATGGAGAGGACATTTTGTTTTTTGCTGACGAGGACCCTGATTGGTTTTGACAGGCTGTGTTGTTTCACAAACTCCCATGATGTGCAAGCTTTGCAGATTTGGGATTTAGCCTGCAGTCTGCTGGGATGGCCAGGTCTTGGTGCCACTGAATGGCTGAGCAAGTCACTCCCCTGTGGCAAGTTGGTAGAAATATGCTCTGAATTTCACTGAGCTTTGAACCTGTAGGCTATAGTATTCAACATGGTATTCTATTTCAGGTAATCGCTGTTGTGATTTCATTTACCAGCCTTACCCTGCACTACATTCAGGTTAGGATTATCAGGGAATTGATGTTATGTTGAAAATACTATTTTCTTTTGATTAGATTAGGCCTAGATGTAGCCTATTTCTTTGCAATGGATTGTGTGATTTTTATAGGCCTAATTTGAACCATTTGATGTGTAGCTTAGACCTACACAGCTTGTCTTCATTTGTGTTTTTTTGTGTCCTGAATGTAGCCCGCACATCAGTGAGGAAGTGATGTCTGTTACAATGCCATTAGTGTAGATGGATGTATTATTTTCTTAAATTGAATAAAGTTTGACGGTAAACCATCTGTTCCTTGTTATCAGGGTCTGATTGCTCACTGTTGTCGATGCGTTAGCGGCACAGTTTTCTTATTGGCCTCAATGTAATTGTATTCGTTGCAGAGGTCTTTACTTGGCCTTAACCTGATTAAGCCTAATCTGAATTGAAGAAATGTGTTCACCTAGCCTGTTCGTTCTGTTACATTTTGCTACCAAAGTGTCCCTCATCCCTGTTAGTTCTTGATAGAATAATACTAGAATGTCCTTTTCTTGGTTACATTTTCAACTATTCCCTGAGTCTTCTCAGCTGCTGCCTCCCTTAATTCCCCTGTCAACTTGTCACATGACCCCTTGTAAAATGTGTGGAACCATAAAATGGCTCCTCTCCCTCATAACTCAGTGGCCAGTCATGCGCGAGGGACCATTTTCTATTTATAAATCCCCCCTGCATGTAGCCCAGAATATTGTTCCATGAAGTGTGTCCTCCTCTCATATTGATTGCTACAAGAATATGCTAACTGAAGTGAATCATGGAATGCCAGGTACATCAATGCAATCACATTTGTTATCAGGAGAAAGGAAATAAACTGATTTAGTCAGGGTAGATAATTTGATTAAGTGAATTAGTCTCTACAGAGAGAGTCATTGCTCCACCCTGCAGCGCCTTGTCCATTTCATTTCACAGAGGCTATGTCCTCCTCTCTGGAACATGACGTTTCCAACCCAATTAATCTCGAAACACCATTATCCAGAGACTCAGGCAGCTCTATCATTCCATTATTTTATTTTGAGCCGTGTCCTTTTCTGTGAAACTGAGAGAGGCATGGCGAACCTTAACCTCTTGCCCTTGAGAGTCCTGTTGTCATGGTGAATGAGTGTAAGTGTGTTGTGCGTAGCTGCTCCCCTGTAACTGATATTTGGGTTGGACCCCTGCCTGGGGCCACTGCTCCGCTCTGGTGGGGGATGCAGTTAGCGGTTAGCCCCTTAGCAGCCAGCCATCGATGGCCACAGCCCTTTTGTACCATCACCCCACATGACATGACATTTTAGTAAGCTGCAATTACTTAATGTCAGAGAAATCCGTCATAATCAATCATGGCTGATATTATCAAATGCGGGTAGATTTTGGCATTGGCGGGCAAGATGCTATTTCATCAGCCACATTGGTGGGTGGTCAGGGCTCCTCAGTGCATGCATTTCACTCGCTTTTGTGAATAAAAATAGTCAAGTATGATCACATTTATAGCTAAATTAATGCTGCAGTAGCTGTTTTCAAAGTATTTCTGCCATTTTGTTTCATAGCTGGTAAATTAATCACACAAAGTCAAAGGACTACGATTCCTATAGCCTATCCCACCTCGCGCAGCAACACTGCCTGGCTGTGGGCTGTGCACACGTGAAGAGCTGAGTGAAAGATTCATTTTTAGAAGCCCTACGCACAGGCATAAAATGTGGCTTAATTTACTTGAAACTAAAGTGAGACTTTGTCATTGTTTCAAGGCTATTTACATCGTTTTGTTCACAAGCTAGGTTGTTTTTCAATGTTTAAGTTTCAACTACTAGGGAAGAGAAGACAATCCGGCTACTACTCACTCTCAATCTCACAGGCACAAACATGACTCAAGTCGCGTTACCACGTTAATGTCCCGCCCTTAAAGGGGCAGGTAAAGATTTGTGTCATCTGTGATATTTTGGTTAAGTCAAATGAAATTAAACAATATACCACATTACTTTTTACTAGTAATATATTTATTGTTTTAGAGACATTACAGAGCATGCTCATCAGTTTTTTTGTGTTTTGTTGGTGTAATTGTAGCCCCACAAAATGTTTTGGCAGGTAAAAAAAAATCTGAATGGCTGGTAGAGTGGTTGGTGGACCAAAAGGTTAATTTTACGCCCTGACCCATTTACTATTAGCTAGTGATTTGTGAATACATATGATACTATGTTACCTTCTCCTGATTTAACTCTATCCCTCTTTCTCTCTGTGTGCAGTGTGACTGGGGACCATGACGACAGAGGTGGGATCTGAGACGGAGGTGAAGAAAGAGCCGGAGAAGGCAGAGGAGCAGCCTGCAGCACCTGAATCAGAACCACCAGCCACCAACCAGACAGACGAGGCCAAGGCTGCAGAGCAGTCCGCCAACGACCACCCCGCTCCGGCCACTGACTCAGCCGAGGCCAAGGAGAAACAGGAGGAGGCCCAGCCCGCCGACAACGCCACACCACAGGAGGGAGAGGACACCCCAGCCTCAGAGAAAAAAGGCATCTCCAGATTCCTCCCTCCATGGCTTAAGAAGCAGAAGTCTCAGAGCCAGGTGGGACCCAAAGAGAGCCAGGCTGCACCCAAGGAGGAGGCAGGCGTTGCCCCAGTGAAGGAGGAGGCAGGCGTTGCCCCAGTGAAGGAGGAGGCAGGCGTTGCCCCAGTGAAGGAGGAGGCAGGCGTTGCCCCAGTGAAGGAGGAGGACGGTGAGAAGGCGGAGCAGGCCGAGGCAGAGCAGACGTCTTCGCCCACAGCAGCCAAACCCCAGGTGGAAGAAGAGAAAATAAACAGAGAGCTGAAACCAGAACAGAAAGAGGAAGTGAAATCGGAGGAAAAAGAGGAGAATCATTCCACTGGCAGTACAGACACTCAGGTATGCTACTCTGTTTACTATAGCTCTGCTTATCAAGATGGTCTTCTCTGCTGGCTGTCTGACCGTAGCGTGTCATCGTTGACCTTGCAGTCACACGACCTGATTCAACCTCAGCAAGCCAAACGGGGACCCTGAGGAATTGGTGCCACTTAGTTCACTTCACTAGATCTCTCTGCCAAGGTTCCTCCTGCAGCCCTGAGGTTAGGAGTTATGAGTTAGAAACGAGGTCTGTTGATGCAGTATTATTCAACAGTCAGTCACAAAGAAGGTACATATCTCTTAGTATAGAGATGTTGAATGTTCTCCTTATTTGTCGTTTATGACCCCAGCCCCTTTTCCATGTTTTAATACTTTGATCCACCTAATGACATCATCTGCAGTGATCAAGCCAATAGAAAACATGATGAGTGCTGGTTAAAAGCTGTGTGTACTGCGATATAAGTTACACTATGGTTCTCCTTACAGATCTGTGCTGACAGAATTGATGGCACTAAGCAGAACTAGGCTACTCTTTGACAAACCACTACTGACAAAATGGCCTTTGGATGTAAAGGGTTTTTCTTGTTCGCTCTGTGAATCTCCTCTTGGTGATTTGTGTCTAGCCTGCTAAGGAAGAGAAAGCAGCAGAGGAATCTCAGGAGAAGAGTGCAGCAGAGGAGGAGAACAAGGAGGTAGAGGAAGGAGGAGCGGAGAAGAAAGACGAGGAAGAGAGCCCGAAGCCTGAGGGTGGACATTCTTTTATCAAATCACCGCTGAAACTGACCAAGAAGGTGAAGATGGTGATGTGTCACGTGACCATGCTGGATGGAAGCCAGTTCCCCTGCGAGGTGGAGGTGAGTGTCTTCAATATTTCTTCTTGTTCTAAGCAAAGTAACATGCACTATATCAAAGTCCAGATCACGGACAAACAAATTTAAGTCATTTAGCAGACGCTCTTATCCAGAGCGACTTACAAATTGGTGCATTCAAATTAGGATAGCCAGTGGGACAACCACCCCCTTAGTTTTTTTTTTTTATGGGAGGGGGGTGGAAGGATAACTGTTATACTATTCCAGGTATTCCTTAAAGAGGTAGGGTTTCAAGTGTCTCCGGAAGGTGGTCAGTGACTCCGCTGTCCTGGCGTCGTGGGGGAGCTTGTTCCACCATTGGGGTGCCAGAACAGCGAATAGCTTTGACTGGGCTGAGCGGGAACTGTGCTTCCGTAGAGGTAGGGGGGCTAGCAGGCCAGAGGTGGATGAACGTAGTGCCCTCGTTTGGGTGTCGGGTCTGATCAGAGCCTGAAGGTAAGGATGTGCCGTTCCCCTCACAGCTCCGTAGGCAAGCACCATAATTTTGTAGTAGATGCAAGCTTCAACTGGAAGCCAGTGGAGTGTGCGGAGGAGCGGGGTGACATGAGAGAACCTGGGAAGGTTGAACACCAGACGGGCTGCAGCGTTCTGGATAAGTTGTAGGGGTTTAATGGCACAGGCAGAGAGCCCAGCCAACAGCGAGTTGCAGTAATCCAGACGGGAGATGACAAGTGCCTGGATTAGGACCTGTGTAAGGTAGGTTTTTTGAGGAGGGGTGCAACTCTCGCTCTCTTGAAGACGGAAGGGACATAGCCAGCGGTCAAGGATGAGGTGATGAGCGGGGTGAGGTAAGGGAGAAGGTCTCCGGAAATGGTCTGGAGAAGAGAGGAGGGGGTAGGGTCAAGCGGGCAGGTTGTTGGGCGGCCGGCCGTCACAAGTCGCAAGATTTCATCTGGAGAGAGAGGAGAGAAAGAAGTCAAAGCATAGGGTAGGGCAGTGTGAGCAGGACCAGCGGTGGTCATTTGACTTAGTAAATGAGGATCGGATGTCGTCAACCTTCATTTCAAAATCGTTGACGAAGTCATCCACAGAGAGGGAGGAGGAGGAGGATTCAGCAGGGAGGAGAAGGTGGCAAAGAGCTTCCTAGGGTTAGAGGCAGATGCTTGGAATTTAGAGTGGTAGAAAGTGGCTTTAGCAGCAGAAACAGAGGAAGAAAATGTAGAGAGGAGGGAGTGAAAAAATGCCAGGTCCGCAGGGAGTCTAGTTTTCCTCCATTTCCGCTCGGCTGCCCGGAGCCCTGTTCTGTGAGCTCGCAATGAGTCGTCAAGCCACGGAGCAGGAGGGGAGGACCGAGCCGGCCGGGAGGATAGGGGACATAGAGAGTCAAAAGATGCAGAAAGGGAGGAGAGGAGGGTTGAGGAGGCAGAATCAGGCGATCGGAGGGAGAAGGATTGAGCAGAGGGAAGAGATGATAGGATGGAAGAGGAGAGAGTAGCGGGAGAGAGAGAGTGAAGGTTGCGACTGTACATTACCATCTGAGTAGGGGCAGAGTGAGAAGTGTTGGAGGAGAGCGAGAGGGAAAAGGATACAAAGTAGTGGTCGGAGACTTGGAGGGGAGTTGCAGTGAGATTAGTAGAAGAACAGCAACACAAGCCAACACTCAACTGATAGAAACCATAATATGTATTAGCTAAAAGCAATTACTATTTACAATTCATCACATCATGGGTGAGCTTACCAGTGATCGAAATAATTTATTTAAACACTTTCTAAAAGTCGAAAGTAATCCGACGGTAGGTAGTTTGTGTGCTCCGCCATGTTTGTTTTTCTGCGTCAACCAAAGATAAGAAGAGGTGCAAAATTAGTTGGGTCTGTTTTCAGTATGCATGTTGAAGGGGAAGGGGGTGTGTCGTCTACCATAATTCATTTCCCATCATTCACTTCCGAAAGTTTACTTGAAAGACGAGTAAACCGTCCCTTCACCTTGTTATAACAATTTGCTATAGCATCTTTGGTCTGACAGACGTTTGCGTGACACCCAGAATGCATTGAATGATTTCAACAAACATGGCTCCACACATAGCGGGTTAATATGGCTTAGCATTAGCTCATCATAATCAGTACAACCTTCAAAAAAGTATTTTACACACATCATATGCGTCCATTACAATCTATGCAAGAATAGGAATACATTATTTGTCACCAGTACTTGAAATTGTGAATAAAACAAATAAATAAATGATTACCACACAAACCGGTATGCGCCATACATGTATATGGTGTGCTACAGTAGAAACAACATAACACGATATACAGAAACTATTATGATAGCGTAATAAGGCACTTACTTTGATAGGAACGCACACATGTCCAAAGTTATTATTAGTAAGGAAAACAATAATGAAGTCAATGTGAGCGCCAGCCAGAAAATGTACCAGGAGGGAAAAGGTTTGTGATGGTTCTGTTCTGACTAGAGATCCGCAAAGGTCTGCATTCTTGACCCAAGGAAACACTGGGGAAGTGCTTGGGCTCTCATCAAAAAGCAAAGTTTGTCCGTCTCATCGTAATGCCTCAAACGTAAATTGTCCGCCACAATGAAATGGGCTACTTCTATGTGAATTATTGAGGCGGAACACACTTCAATTCAAACTGTCGTTAAATAAAACGTATTTGAAAATAATTAGAAATTGACAAGTTGAAACAGCCTATAGATAATTAGCAGGCAGCGTGTCTTGGTTTGAGGGCAGTGTGGGTTAACTGTCCTGTTGCATAACAATCACATTTTGGACCAGTGAGGTCATTCTGATATCATGCACATAAAAAAAATATTTCGCTGGTGAGTTGGAGATATGTGGAACTCACATTTGAAAAGGTTAAAGGTGATGGATGATATTTACTCTACTATATACACTGAGTGTACAAAACATTAAGAACACCTTCCTAATATTGAGTTCCACCCCCTCTTTTGCCCTCAGAATAACCTTAATTCCTCAAGGCATGGACTCTACAAGGTGTTGAAAGCATTCCACAGGGATGCTGGCCCATGTTGACTCAATACTTCCCACAGTTGTCTCAAGTTGGCTGGATGCGTCTGGCACCTACTATCATACCCCTTTCAAAGGCACTTAAATCTTTTGTCTTACCCAATTCATCTCTCAATTGTCTCAAGGCTTAAACATTATTTAACCAGTCTCCTCCCCTTCACCTACACTGATTGAAGTGGATTTAACAGTTGAAATCAATAAGGGATCATAGCTTCACCTAGATTCACCTGGTCAGTCTAGGACATGGAAAGAGCAGGTGTTCTTAATGTTTTGTACATTCAGTGTATGTATTGTGAATAGAGCTGGCACAATTTCATTGTAATAGAGGCAACTTCTTTGTAAATGTTTTCGTTATACAGAATTTTTTTTGCTATTCAGACGGTTATTTCTATTTTTTTGCTAGGCGGACATTTAGCTGGCCAATTACATAATCCAACATTCCATGACTGCCACAGCCCTAATTGTGAAGAGTTCCATGGTCATTTTGAAGGTTGTGGTAATTGTCTTTTTGTTATCTTTTTAATAGGAACAAATTGCCTACCTTTAACCCTGTGTTTTGACAGATTAATAGCCTAGTTTTATAGAAGATCCAGTGCAGGGATTATTGTTGGAGATAAGCATTCAGAACCATTGTCATGTGGTTTACATAGTGTTGTCCTAGAGGAAAACAACAATGCAGTGTACTGGAGCTGTAAACAGCACAGCAGCCTCTACTTATTCGATGAACCTCATCACGATAATTTTGTTTTGCGCAGGAAGAGGAGGATAGCATTGCGTGTAATCCTGTTGAATAGATTGTGAGGATTTCATATCAGACATTTCAGTGTTATTTCCTCCCTTGCTACCGGTGGTGTCTGAGGCTGTTTATACAGTTGAAGTCGGAAGTTTACATGCACTTAGGTTGGAGTCATTAAAACTCGTTTTTCAACCACTCCACAAATTTCTTGTTAACAAACTATAGTTTTGGCAAGTCGGTTAGGACATCTACTTTGTGCATGACACAAGTAATTTTTCCAACAATTGTTTACAGACAAATTATTTCACTTATAATTCACTGTATCACAATTCCAGTGGGTCAGAAGTTTACATACACTAAATTGACTGTGCCTTTAAACAGCTTGGAAAATTCCAGAAAATGATGTAATGGCTTTAGAAGCTTCTGATAGGCTAATTGACATCATTTGAGTCAATTGGAGGTGTACATGTGGATGTATTTCAAACTCAGTGCCTCTTTGCTTGACATCATGGGAAAATCAAAAGAAATCAGCCAAGACCTCAGAAAAAAGATTGTAGACCTCCACAAGTCTGGTTCATCCTTGGGAGCAATTTCCAAACGCCTGAAGGTACCGCGTTCATCTGTACCAACAATGGTACGCAAGTATAAACACCATGGGACCACGTAGCCGTCATACCGCTCAGGAAGGGAACGTGTTCTGTCTCCTAGAGATGAACGTACTTTGGTGCGAAAAGTGCAAATCAATCCCAGAATAACAGTAAAGGACCTTGTGAAGATGCAGGTACAAAAGTATCTATATCCACAGTAAAACGAGTCCTATATCGACATAACCTGAAAGGCCGCTCAGGAAGGAAGAAGCCACTGCTCCAAAACCGCCATGAAAAGCCAGACTACGGTTTGCAACTGCACATGGGGACTAAGATAGTACTTTTTGGAGAAATGTCCTCTGTTCTGATTAAACAAAAATAGAACTGTTTGGTCATAATGACCATCGTTATGTTTGGAGGAAAAGGGGGTCACTTGCAAGCCGAAGAACACCATCCCAATCGTGAAGCACGGGGTGGCAGCATCATGCTGTGGGGGTGCTTTGCTGCAGGAGGGACTGGTGCACTTCACAAACTAGATGGCATCATGAGGAAGGAAAATTATGTAGATATATTGAAGCAACATCTCAAGACATCAGTCAGGAAGTTAAAGCTTGGTCACAAATGGGTCTTCCAAATGGACTATGACCCTAAGCATACTTCCAAAGTTGTGGCAAAATGGTCCACGGTAAACTCCATACCACTCTAGCCTGCATCTCAAATCAGTCAGTCGTTTTCTTCTGTTTGATGATACACTACATCACCAAAAGTATGTGAACACCCCTTCAAATTAGTGGATTCGGCTATTGCTGACAGGTGTATAAAGTCGAGCACACAGCCATGCAATCTCCATAAAGAAACATTGGCAGTAGAATGGCCTTACTGAAGAGCTCAGTGACTTTCAATGTGGCACCATTATAGGATGCCATCTTTCCAACAAGTCACTCCATATTAATGCCCATGATTTTGGAATGAGATGTTTGACCAGCAGGTGTCCACATACTTTTGGTCATTTAGTGTAATGTATTATTGTTTCTCCAGCATAGCAGGTGAATTAGTGTTTCACTACATTGGACCATAGATCAAGTTCCCTAGTGTGTCATTTCCACGTTGTTACTCCCCCTCATTACCTTTTGCATACTAATGAGCCATGGGATGATGAGAAATTGCTAGCCTACATCATATGTTTTCGAAGGCACCATTCCCTGCAGTGAATTCACACTAACTGGCCAATTTAAGGAAATAGCTGCTAGTGTCTTTTAAAGTGTGTCTCAGTTTGGGTTCTCCCATGGGTTTGAATGATGTGGGCTATGTTCTGGTTTGGCTATGGGTGGAATTGGCTGTGTTGTCTGGAGCTGGGAGGTCTTGGGACTGAACTTGGGCCTGTGTTTGGTGGAGGAGTTGAGGTCCTCTCTCTCTGGCCCTCAGGTGTTTGGTGGAGGGCTGGAGGCCCTCTCTCTCTGGCCCTCAGGTGCACGTGAAGCCCCTGTATGGGTGGGAGTCATGTGGTTTATACCCAAAAGGGATAAGCGCTGGTGCTGAGGGAGGTGGACCTTAACCTCGGACCTGGAAGTGATGGGTGGGTGACAGCTCCCGGATAGGGGCGGGTGACACCCCCCGCCCAGGCCCCAGTCCCTCCCAACTTCTACCCCCCTGGCCTGGCAGGCTGCACGGCAGGTGCTCGTCTGGTGTTCTCGTCTAGTTCTCTGGAGCCCACCACGTCCACAGGCATGGCAGATTAGAGGGGGTCCTGAGCCCCCCACAGATTAAACCTGTAGCATCTGCTGTCCCCCGCAGACGCGTGGCAAACCAACCAACCCCGCCTGCAAACTCATAACCTTGTCATCATATCCTCCAGTTAGTCAGTCAGCTATCTCCAATGAGATCCAGTGATCCACTCAGTTGGATAGAGGGAGCTTCTTTCTTCATAATTACAAGTCAAGTGTTAAAGCTAGTTGGTTGCGGTTGCGTAAGTCTGTCTATTATGTTATTGCTTTTGACTGTCCCATTGGTTATTAATGTGTAGGCTAGTCATTTTCCCATCCTGGAGGCTAAGGAGTTTCACTGTGTGTGTGATTGAGAGTGTTTGTGGATCCCAGTGAAGCTGAACATGCGTTTTGAGATGGAGGTTTGTGAATGGGGCCCAACACTAATTGCTCAGTGCGCAGCGCTGTTTGAAGAGGGCCAGCTTTGTTCGCAGTTTCAGAAAAGCTGAGGCATCAGTAAATGCCATTGTTGGGGAGTATTCAACCAGAAGACAGTGGCATATTTATAACGAGATGCAATGCCTGCAGTCTATCTGGGAGCGTTTGGAAAACGGAGAACAACAGAGATTAACCTTAATTTTCTGGGGAGAAGCAAAGCAAGTGCCCACACTAACCCTCAGTGGAAAACAATGACATGTTTCATGGAAGCACACTAGGGCCACTTCAGACATTCTCAACTGTCTCCCTTTGAAATAGATTTATATTCTTCTCTCAAAGTTGTTTTTTAGGTCCTTATTTTATGCAACTTGAATTGCGAGCTAATGGAAATGCCAAATAGGGTAACTCAGAGATCTGAATGCACAGCCGCAGTTCTCTCTCTCTCTCTGTACTCCAAGGTGTTCTCTGAGATGTTAGTCTGAATGGTGCTGGAGCTGTCTCTATCTCCTCTCCGTCTCTCTCTCTCTCGGGCCGTGTAGCAGCCAGGCTAGTCCAGGCCAGGCCCCGGCCCATTAGGACTCAGTGGGGCGTGGAGGTGTCTCTGGGAGACTGCAGCCTGGGCGGTGCGCCTCCCCCTCCCCCTTCTCTCTCCCTCTGCTCCTCCTGGGGTCTGGACTGCTGCCTCAGGGTGAATCCACTGGTGGACTGGGCTGCTGGTGGATCTGTGTGTGTGATCCAGAGAGGGATTGTCATGTGTGTTTTCTAGGCAGGGTGTTTGGGCCATTGGGGGCCTTGTCAAGGTGCATTGTGGCACAAGTTAATGGTGTTTAGACTGTACATTTTACATTTTAGTCATTTAGCAGACGCTCTTATCCAGAGCGACTTACAGGAGCAATTAGGGTTAAGTGCCTTGCTCATGGGGACATCGACAGATTTTTCACCTAGTCGGCTTGGGGATTAGAACCAGCGACCTTTCGGTTACTGGTACAACGCTCTTAACCACTAAGCTACCTGCCGCCCATAGTGTCTGATCTAGCTAGTCAATCAAACTCCTGACTCGGCCTATATTGATCCTACTCTAGAATGCACAACTTTTGAGATGGATGGGTCAGTGTACCAGAAAATAATATTAATACATATCTAAAGAAGACTATATCTCATTCTCTACTCAGAAGTACCAATCGGAGAAGTAGAGTCATAGAAACACAATGCTCTAGTACTGCCACACTACATAAAGCATGATTCTCATGCACTCTGACAAGGCCTTGCCGCTCCAGGTATACCCTCTTCCTCACACATTTTCCCTTTCTTTGTGAGTGCCTTGCAATATGACAGCGACGAAAAACCGTAACATTTGTGTGTCAACAAACAGTAATGGCGTCTGGGGGTCTGCAGCAACGTAGTCATCTCCTCTTCAGCCAATGGTGTGGCTCTGAGCAGTACAAAGCTGCTTCCAATGTATTCTCCGTGGTACAGAGTCCTGCTGCATTATTTTGCCAGCGCAGCTCAGCGCGCGTTAGGGTTCCAGTCCTGACGGACACGTATGAGTCTAATCCGCTGGAACAGCCGGGAGCTCTGGGGCTCCAGGGAGACCAGCCTCGCCATCTCACACATACACATACACACACACACACATACAGCAGGTAGCTTTGCGCTTAGATCGTTGAGCCAGTAACCGAAAGGTCGCTAGTTCGAATCCCCGAGCTGACAAGGTGAAAAAAATCTGTCTGTGCCCTTGAGCAAGGCACTTAACCTTAATTACTCCAGGGTTGCCGTTGATAATGGCAGACCCTGGCCGTGACCCCAACTCTGAGGGTGTGTCAGGGGGATTTGGGATATGCAAAAACACATTTCCAATTCACATGTATGCATATAATACACATTGTACATGTGTGAAATAGGACAAATATTAGCACCCACCAAATTACTATTGTTATACACACACACACGCCCCTTTCTGTTTCTGCAGTGGATGCAGACAAAGGGTGTCTGTGTTGTCTAGCATCCTTTCTCCTTGCTTCTCTATAGATTGTCTGCATGTGAATTTGATTATTGCTGTGTTGTAGAGGTGGAGTGTTTCAGGCTGATTCTCTATAAGCCTATGGGATGATAACTGCATCTGGATGTCAGGATTCTTGACTTCCAGCCATGGACAGACTGAGTCGGACACTCCCTTCTGTCTCTTTCTCCCACCCTGTCCTCTTGTCTCTCTCTCCCACCCTGTCTCTAATGTCCCAGTGATGGGCCCCTCCCTCGTGATTGCAAAACAATGTCCAGACATCAGGAATGCTCCCATAAAGCCAAATGAGTAGAAACAGTTAGGGTTTTCTTGTAGATTCCCAGTGTTTGGCCAAATCTCTCATTTGTTTGTTAGTAAGACAATGTGTTCATTGGGTACCATTTATTGAATGTAGCCTAATATTTGCTACCAGCACCAGACCTGTTTGTTGTCTATGGTGCATAGGGGATCTGAAAAGTCTTTATTTTTAGGTGTACCTCTCTAAGTGTCCTTAGAGGAATCATGCTGTGGAGATTCACTCGTTAGCAACCTGCCAAATTCAATTAGGCTGCAGCCCAGCTCCCTGTTCCCAGCTCCACTTGGCCTGCTAGTTAGTCCAGCTCCCTGTTCCCAGCTCCACTTGGCCTGCTAGTTAGTCCAGCTCCCTGTTCCCAGCTCCACTTGGCCTGCTAGTTAGTCCAGCTCCCTGTTCCCAGCTCCACTTGGCCTGCTAGTTAGTCCAGCTCCCTGTTCCCAGCTCCACTTGGCCTGCTAGTTAGTCCTCACTGGGTGGATTGTTCGTAGTGCCACCATGTTCCTCTGTGGGCTGGTTCAGCTTGGTTCTGTAAGATGATTGAACATGGCACTGTATGCATCAACGCGTGCACTGCTGCATTATTCAACACATTTTTCAGTGTGTTTTCAGGGCAACTCGCTAGCATTAATTTCAACTAGTTAAATATGCCAAAGCATTACTTTTTCACATCCAGACCCTCATACAGTGCATTCAGAAAGTATTCAGACCCCTTGACTTTTTCCACATTTTGTTACATTACAGCCTTATTCTAAAATGGATTAAATCGTTTTTTTCCCCCCTCATCAATCTACACACAATACCCCATAAAGACAAAACAGGTTTCTAGAAATTTTTGCAAATGAATAAAAAAAAAAAAAATATCACATTTCCGTAAGTATTCAGACCCTTTACTGAGTACTTTGTTGAAACACCTTTGGCAGTGATTACAGTCTCAAGTCTTCTTGGGTATGACGCTACAAGCTTGGCACACATTCTTCTCTGCAGATCCTCTCAAGCTCTGTCAGGTTGGATGGGGAGCGTCGCTGCACAGCTATTTTCAGGTCTCCAGAGATGTTAGAACGGGTAAGTCTGGGCTCTGGCTGGGCCACTCATGGACATTCAGAGACTTGTCCCGAAGCCACTCCTGTGTTGTCTTGGCTGTGGGTTTAGGGTCGTTGTCCTGTTGGAAGGTGAACCTTAGCCCCAGTCTGAGGTCCTGAGCGCTGTGGAGCAGGTTTTCATCAAGGATCTCTCTGTTCTTTGCTCCATTCATCTTTCCCTCAATCCTAAGTAGCCTCCCAGTTCCTGCCGCTGAAAAACATCCCCACAGCATGATGTTGCCACCACCATGCTTCACCGTAGGGATGGTACCAGGTTTCCTCCAGACGTGACGCTTGACATTCAGGCCAAAGAGTTCAATCTTGGTTTCATTAGACCAGAGAATCTTGTTTCTCATGGTCTGAGAGTCCTTTAGGTGCCTTTTGGCAAACTCCAAGCGGGCTGTCATGTGCCTTTTACTGAGGAGTGGCTTCCGTCCGGCCACTCTACCATAAAGGCCTGATTGGTGGAGTGCTGCAGAGATGGCTGTCCTTCTGGAAGGTTCTCCCGTCTCCACAGAGGAACTATGGAGCTCTGTCAAAATGACCATTGGGTTCTTGGTCACCTCCCTGACCAAGACACTTCTCCCCGATTACTCAGTTTGGTCGGGGGGGCAGCTCTAGGAAGAGTCTTGATGGTTCAAAATGTATTTCATTTAAGAATGATGGAGGCCACTGTGTTCTTGGGGACCTTCAATGCGGCAGACATTTTTTGGTACCCTTCCCCAGATCTGTGCCTCGACACAATCCTGTCTCGGAGCTCTACAGACAATTCCTTCGACCTCATGGCTTGGTTTTTGCTCTGACATGCGCTGTCAACTGTGGGACCTTATATAGACAGGTGTGTGCCTTTCCAAATCATGTCCAATCAATTGAAGTTACCACAGGTGGACTCCAATCAAGTTGTAGAAACATCTCAAGGATGATCAATGGAAACAGGATGCACCTGAGCTCAATTTCGAGTCTCATAGCAAAGGGTCTGTATACTTATGTAAATATGATATTTCAGTTTATTTTTACTACATTTGCAAAAAAATCTAAACCTGTTTTTGCTTTGTCATTACGGGGTATTGTGTGTGGATTGAGGATTTGTATTTATTTAATCAGTTTTAGAATAAGGCTGTAACGTAACAAAATGTGGAAAAAGGAAAGGGGTCTGAATACTTTCTGAATGCATGTAATACCAAAAATGTCCCCCCCCCCCCTCCCATTGTAGTCTATGCCCTAAAGTCAAAGCTTGGCATGCATAAGCAGGTGTGTAGAATGTGTACACAACCACTGTCATAACATTTAAGTAAACTCATTTGACCTGCTTGGCGTGTGATTGCAAATGAGGCAATACTATTGCTGTGGCCTCCTCTCTGCAGTTTTGAGGCTAAAGCTGACAGGGCAAGGCCCTTGGTCCTGAAGTGCCCTCTGTTAGCATGCTAATGACTGATCTAATTGACCTGCACTGTAGAGCGGGGCCAATGGAAGAATCCTAATGAGCTCAACCTCTCTGCCGACTGCCCCACCCTGCACAGGTAACCACAAGTTCGTTTTCATGGAGCATCGTGCCGGTAACGACAGCCCTCTGGAGGGAGCAGCTCTCTCAACAGCACTGTGGGGCTTTGGGTGGTGTGTTTACCTCACCTCTAGTTGAACCTAGCGTAAATAGCTCTGACTTTTTGAAGAGGCTGTAAGAGACCTTTTAAGCCTAAATGGATGGAATGTATAAGACCTGAAGTTTTATGGAGCCTTTTGTCTGCGACTGTGCTTTTACAGCCGCCAATGAGATTACTTTGCTGTACTCGTTCCATTGAGATGTAGCTGTCAAACATTTTAATAGGAATTACGTGACTTGCAGCAGGCGCCAGTAATTCAGATTAGGACTTTGTCTGCTTGTGCTGCGGTCTCTGTCAGACACTGCTCAGGCTAGGGCACAGACAGTTTCATTACATTTGCACTGAAACCCGAGCTTCAATTGGAAGCACCTGAAATCTCCCGCCTAATGGGCGAACGTATTTATTATTTTACAGTGCTGCCTGCTTTGCTGCCTAATGCACTCCAAGGCAATGGCTTCCGCATGATCAATAGTGAACATGAAATCCATTTTGCTGTGTGCCTACAATCCTTAGCGACTGTTGACCAGTCAGTACTGAAGTGCTTTAGTAGAGGAGATTGCCCTGAAATGAACATTGATCCTCCCCACCGGGCTTCTGTTTAGAAACTGAGTTCCTGTCCTGATTGTTTAATATGTAGTGCAGAATGGCGTGCCACGGGAGGAAAATGCAAGGTCATGTGTAAAGAGGTGAATTTAAAGCCAAACAAAGGCAGCACCTTGGACACACATCTCAGAATCCACCTGGTGCCAAATCATGTCTCTCAGGGCCACACCCCTCCTGCAACTAGGATGTTGCAGCCTCCAAGCTGATAGTATGTTGCTAACAGTCTTTCTTTTCTCTCTCGCTCTCTCACACTCTGCAGACGATCTAATGTAACAGTGTTTATTGTCAGGGGGGGGTGGGAAGAGGCATTCAAAAAGCCTCAACAGTTTCCTTCTGGGGAGTGACTGATAATACCAGCATACCTTAAATATCTCCGCTGTCCCAAGGAGGGGAAGCACAAATGCACAGCCTTCTTTTCATCCCCCTCTGTCTAGAATGCTGTGTCGTTGTCCTTTGTGGACTTTATATGGTTATTGTCCCTCAGGCCGAGGCAATGTGTTGCCCCGAGGAGGTAGTGTGGTAGAGTTCGCCCACTTTGTCCACACTGCAATTCATCCCAAATAGCTCCCTCATTCCACGAGTGTCAAAGGACCAGTAATATGCAATGCTCACGCAATCCATGGGCTTCTGTGGGGATTTTCCTGTAATGCCTATACTGTCTAGTTCTGCTGTGCAGGCGAATACAGGGCCAGTTGGAGAGAGCTGCCAAGCTGTCCCAAACGGCTGCATATCTGTCGGTCTGTCTGCAGGGCAAATTGCAGCTCACACCCAAGAGATGCCCTGGAGGAGTGCGTTCTCTAGAGTTTTCTGACACTTTCCACACACAACCATACAATTGTTGCATTCATGATCCACGTAAATGAACCTCCACGTAAATTAACCCTGTCGTAACGAACAGTGAAAGATGAATTGTGTAATTTTAAGGTTTTGTAATAAGTTTTTTCCGTTAAATGAAATACATTGGGGATTGATGGATGGTAAAAATATTTATTACGAGTCCAATTCTCTAAATAATCTGCCTCGCTTATATTGTAGGTCGCTATTTTGTAATGTCAACTGTTCTTAGTGATTAGTGACATGGTTTTCATTCTCTTCTTTGTTCTTTCCTCTCTGCAGAAACGGGCGAAAGGCCAGTACCTGTTCTTTAAAGTGTACGAAGCCCTGAACCTACTGGAGAAGGACTACTTTGGGTTGAGTTACAAAGACAACGCTGACCAGACGGTAAAGTCATTGTGTTTTTAACCACATTCTTCTATGGTGAGATCTGAAGGCCTGCTTTAAGAGAATAATCTGGCTTTTCCAGAACAGGAAAGACATTAGAAATGCAAACTTATCTTCTACATGCCCTCAGATCCACTTTTGAGGGAATGTTTTCTTTCTAAAGTACCAGTACCTTTACTAGGCCTAACTACACTGAACAAAAATATAAACGCAATGTGCAACAATTTCAACGATTTTACTGAGTTAAAGTTCATGTAAGGAAATCAGTCAATTGAAATAAATTCATTAGGCCCTAATCTATGGATTTCACATGACTGGGAATACAGATATGCATCTGTTGGTCACAGGTAACTTAAAAAAAAGTTAGGGGCGTGGATCAGAAAACCCGTCAGTATCTGGTGTGACCACCATTTGCCTCATGCGGCACTACACATCTCCTTCGCATAGAGTTGATCAGGCTGTTGATTGTGGTCTGTGGAATGTCGTCCCACTCCTCTTCAATGGCTGTGCGAAGTCGCTGGATATTGGCAGGATCTGGAACACGCTGTCGTACACGTCGATCCAGAGCATCTCAAACATGCTCAATTGGTGGCATGTCTGAGTATGCAGACCATGGAAGAACTGGGACCAGGAATTATGTACAGATCCTTGCAACATGGGGCCGTGCATTAACATGCTGAAACATGAGGTGATGGCGGCGGATGAATGTGACGACAATGGGCCTCAGGATCTCGTCACGGTATCTCTGTGCATTAAAATTGCCATCGATAAAATGCAATTGTGTTCGTTGTCCATAGCTTATGCCTGCCCATACCATAACCCCATCAACACCATGGGGCACACTGTGCACAACGTTGACATCAGCAAACCGCTCGCCCACACAACGCCATCTGCCCGGTACAGTTGAAACTGGGGTTCATCCGTGAAGAGCACACTTCTCCAGCGTGCCAGTGTCCATCGAAGGTGAGCATATGCCCGCTGAAGTCTGTTACGACACCATACTGCAATCAAGTCAAGACCCTGGTGAGGACGATGAGCACGCAGATGAGCTTCCCTGAGACGGTTTCTGACAGTTTGTGCAGAAATTCTTCGGTTGTGAAAACCCACAGTTTCATCAGCTGTCCGGGTGGTTGGTCTCAGACGATCCCGCAGGTGAAGAAGCCGGTTGTGGAGGTCCTGGGGTGGCGTGGTTACACGTGGTCTGCGGTTGTGAGGCCGGTCGGACATACTGCCAAATTCATTAAAACAACGTTTGAGGCGGCTTATGCTAGAGAAATTAACATTAAATTATCTGGCAACAGCTTTGGTGGACATTCCTGCAGTCAGCATGCCAATTTGCACGCTCCCTCAACTTGAAACATCTGTGGCATTGTGTTGTGTGACACAACTGCACATTTTAGTGGCCATTTCTTGTCCCCAGCACAAGGTGCACCTGTGTAATGATCATGCTGTTTAATCAGCTTCTTGATATGCCACACCTGTCAGGTAGATGGATTATCTTGGCAAAGGAGAAAATGCTCACTAACAGGGATGTAAACTAATTTGTGTACAACATTTGAAAGAAATTCGTTTTTTGTGCGTTTGGGTAATTTCTTGGATGATTTATTTCAGCTCATGAAACATGGGACCAACACTTTACATGTTGCGTTTATATTTTTGTTCAGTGTACTTCCTAAAATGTATCATGTAATAACCTCTCTCCCAATGGCACAGATGTTTTTGCGTTTATGTCCTAAAACTTTTTTATATCGTTCTTCTAATTGTATAATTAGCTAGACTTTTATTCTGCTACAAAAGTTGCAATGACTAATGGTTTGACCACATAATATCCCTCTCATGATCAATATGAGTTGTTTAGACATTCCAAACGGTTTAGCGAGCCTGATGGACCATATAATTGATAGATAAAGGGACGTTTTGACAAATGCCTGAATGAATCAAGTGATTCATAAAAGTCAGATGGATGATAAAGTACTTCCCTGTGTGCTAAAGCCAGCCCATCCTCATAGGAATGTCTGAAGTGTGCAGTAAACCTCCAGAGAACCCAGATATGCTTCCAGGAAATAACATCAGTTATTTTCCAGATCTGTGTCAACATGGTTTATTGGGAAGCTCTCTAATATCACTGGTTGGAGACAGAGGTTCCGCTCGCAAACTTCAGTCCATACTAACTCTGCTCTGCTCTCCCCCACTGCCAACCAAGCAGGCCTGGTTCACAGACCCATATCCTTCTCTCACATTGCCTGTCTGTATTCTTATGGCTTTGGCCATGAACGTTAAAGTCTCCCCTGCACACTAACTGGAGCTTAATAACAGAGTCAACACGCTCCCCAGTCTGTCTACAGGCTCAACATCAGTCATTGAGGGAGACTGTTGGGAGAGAGATCAGCATATTTGCGGTGGGGCTGCATGCAGAGTTTGGTTCCACGTTGACACTGGAAACTGCAGGCTAGCCAGGGGGGGCGGGGGGAGAGGAGGAGGGAAGAGGCTGTATAATACAGACTAGTGTAGTTCAGTGGAATGTGTTTTCATCATGTGTGTTTGTTTATATAAAAGTGGATCATACCAGTAATGACAATCATGGCTAGTTTTGTTGTGTCTGGAGTGGTCTGGATTGGTGCTAAATTGACAGTTTTGCTCTTTACAGCAGCTCTGTGCCTAATGCTTCCATCTGTGCCTTGTTTTTGATGATGCTTGTCTTGACATACCTGATCTACTACAGTACATGAGAAGGGAAATAAAAAGGAAGGCCTGGTGTATTTACTTAGAAACGGCACAGTGTTCTATGTTTAGATGCTGTATCTTGCCAATATTGACGTTTTCACAATCAAAGTCCCACCTGCATTTTTCTAACATGAGTTACCAATCACCATGGTTACTCAACAGGGAAACTATGATGTTTGTGGTTAACTGCTAGAAGTAATAATAAATAATAATATGCCATTTAACAGACTCTTTTATCCAAAGCGACTTAGTCATGTGTGCATAAATTTTTACGTATGGGTGGTCCCGGGGATCGAACCCACTACCCTGGCGTTACAAGCGCCGTGCTCTACCAATTGAGCTACAGAGGACCACATGGAAGTCTGATACTGTGTGTTTTAAAATTTCTGCATACTTGTTGAAACCAAAACTAATATCTCCTTTGTTTCTCAATATAGTGCTGGCTGGACCCTACAAAGGAGATCAAACGTCAGATCCGCAGTAAGTTGTGCTTTTTAACATTTTGAAACCTATTTCTGTATGAGGTTTCTCATTAAGTAACAGGGCCACCATGGTACACACTAAGTGGCTTTACTGTACGTACCAACCTAATGAAAGGCTTCCACACTATACCCTGTTATTTCCCCTACCATTTTCTCCCCCATTCACTGTACTCTCTATTCTGATAGCCCTAATAACTCATGTAACTGTTGACATTTACTATATCTTGAGCAGAGACACGTTTTTTTAAAATTCTTCCTGGAGTGAGATGCTCTTTTCACATCTGGACATTGGATTGCAGTAATTCTGGATGGGGCTGGGGGAATGTGTTGGGTGGAGGGAGGCTGTGCTCTGCTGAACCTCTGGGCCAGGGCAGAGAGAAGGGAAGGGGGACGCTCACCACCCCCCAGTCTGATACTCCAGAGCACTTAGCTTCCAGTAACACCGGCCAGAGTTGCACACACACACACACACACACACACACAGTCACACCCCCTAGAGAATTCACTATGTAGCCATGGGACCGGCGGCTCTGAGCGGCGGTACGGTCTGTCCAGGGCCTGGGATGCGTTAAGAGCATAAAACGCTGTGCAGTACAGCCCCAGAGGCCTGCAACAGGCCTCTTCTGGTCCACCGACTCTTACAGTGGTCATTCTACCTGGCTGTCCAGGAGCCAAAGCTATGCCAATTTTCTAGCCTTATCTCTCAGTCTTGTTTGGACTGCTTCAGCACCTTGCGTCAATGAGTGAGAAACAGACGTATGCCTTGTCTGTTAGCCACAGTTTGCTCCCTTCGAGATAAAGTCAGTATCTGGAGGGCAGGCTGATAAGGGAGGCCACTGTTAGACTGACTTGACTGATTCAGGTCAGTAGGCAGGCAGAGTTCACAGCCAGGCCTGTAACTGAAATCACTAGTGGTTTATGTTCCTAACTCACAGGTCACTGACTACCAGTGGGATCCAGTGAAATCATAGATATTGGCGCACTTTCTTTAACATATGTAATATTAAGATAATGGCCTGTGCTGTGCTTTGGCTGGTTGGGGTTTGAGCTCTCTCTCCTCAGAGACAGATGGAAAGACTTGGAGCGCAGCAGTGCGGAGGAAATTGCCCTGACATGAAGTCATCTTCTCTGGGATTTGAATTTTGTGCAGCTTGACTATGGACCTGATGTCACCCGTGGGTGGGCGAGACCTTTTTATTTGTTTCACTTATTGAACCTATTGTGTAGGATTTCACAGACCAATGGTGCATTGCTGGTGTATATGATTCTATGATATGGTACTCCCCATTTCATGCAATTTGCTGTGCCTGTTTACCCTGTAATAGTACTCTATGGTGTATGACTGGGGAATGGAGGCTATCACATCACATGAATTGAGGCCTCAGCTCAGACCCATTTATCTGCAGCTTGTGACTCCGACTGGAACGTTTCAAGGATAATTTAAAATTGGGAAAACGAGGCAGAGAGGAGCGGGAAACCGAAATCACCTGTGCCCCTGTCACACCACCACGGTTTACTTTTGGATGGTCATCTTTGTAAAAACGGTTACTTTTTATGAGTCTTTCCATGAATGCTCACTGGGAAAATGACCCTGATTTCCAAAGCAGCTTCTGTGTGCTAGAGAACACCAGATTTTTTTGCTCTCGATATTCGTCCTCTTTCACACCTGAAATACTACACTTAATGGGATCATTGAAGCTACTGCTCTGCAAAGTTTTCCTGCCACACACACACACACACACACACACACACACACACACACACACACACACCAGAAAAACACAATGTTCCTGGACAGATCAAGTGGTATTAGGCCCTCTGAGACAGTCATGTGATTAGAGCTTCCCCCTCCCAGTAGCACCAGTGATTTAACCCTCCCCTCATTGATTGTGAAGGGTGATCGTCCAGTCATGTGACTTGCTCTGAGCCAGCTGCCTTACATTCCAGTGTATCAGTCTTTAATCTGCCTCTAGCTTCCTCAAATGGTCACTGACCTCTTCGCTCAGTCCGGCTAAAGGACAACGGCTACAATATGGCTACTGTTGGAACAGGAGAGGAACAGTGGCGCTTTAATTTGTGGGGTCATTTTTGGAATTCCTCTTTAACATATTTGACATCCTGTATCCCATGCCCAGGCTAAGCATGGGTGAATTTGGCCAGTTTTTCCTTCTCATGTCTTGTGGAAAATGAATATAAAGTAAGCATGTTTTGTATGATTTTCTATGAATTCTCAGTGTTGTGCAGACTTGAAAAGAGAAGAAGTGAATTCCTTCCCAAATGTAATTTTCTCCACATGGCCTGGGATTATGGGAAGGATGAAAAGCAGAGCCCTTCGTTGCTGCAGCAAAATAAATGGTCCCCATGGGATCACTTCATGATTACTCTGTTCCAGCATACTGTGCAGACGAGACCAAGGACACTCACTCGCCTGCAGCTAAACAGACAGGACATTACTATCGCTCTCCACTGATAAGCAAACACAGAAAAACTCAATTTCATTATTTAATTATCTATTTTCTGCATAAAAATCCATAATTCCTAATACGTTTCAGACCGTACATTTCAGGGAAACAGAGTAGGAAGACCATTAAGTCTTATGTCAGGACACGGTTGACATTTTGTTGTCAATTGAGCCGTTGTGTAACGTCCCTCGCCCAGATGAAAGAGAGGGAGAGCGATTGTCGTCATCATCCGTCTCTTCTCTTCCCGGGTGTAATCGGGCTAGCGCTAGCCCATACCTCTCTCGCTCTCGCTCTCAGCTAGCGGTTGCTAGGTGACAACCAGCCCTAGCCTAATGCTGACGAAGCTATAGGCATCGCCACATCAAGCCTGTGGTCTATGACTGGACACGCACACAGAGATGAGGCGATAGTGTGTATTAGCTCTGCTAATCCTGTCTCATCTCACATGGCGCTCTCTTATCGCTGACAACAGGAAGTGATACATGGAGCCTTGCAAAGGGCTCTTAAGCCCATCTGACCCCAACACTAGTAGGCTACTACTAGAAAGTAGGTTGCTTACTTAGAAGTTACTCCATATCATGATTACGTGTCAAGGATTTGTGTTTTTTTCTTTAATTTTATCAACCCATCCACCACCCCCCTTCAGAGGACACATCTTTTTAGTTTTTACATACTTTTTTGCTACATATATACATTTTACATTTCACACTTTACATATACATTTTCGATATACATTTTCCGTACATGGCACTTTTATATGCAGCGATCACATAACAATAATTCATTACCGAACATGAGCTCTTTAATCCCAACCCACAGCCACTCTCAGACCATCCCAACTATCACCGTAGACCGCCCTCGTTTGGTTCCCATGTGCCATATCTTTTTCAATTGTGATGTGAAGTTGATTGAAAACCGTTTGTGTTGTTGAACATGTTCTTCTGAAATGTACTGTGTTCTCCGCTAGCTGGTTGAATCTAAATCCAGCCCTTTTCTACTGATTTTAAATCCCCTCAGTGTGTCCAATGATGAATACCCAAAACAGAGAGTGAGCGGTATGTTGAAAGACCCTGTTTCTGCTCTGTCATTTTTTATGAGTCTGTGTGCCACGGTGCAGGACCAAATCAAAATGACTCTCACCAGGTCTTTCCAGGCTTGACAAAACTCCACTTCAAAGGGAAGATCTAAATTGCATACTCCTCACGTTGTCTCTCCTCGTCTCCTTCTCAAAACTGATTGGAGGAGAAAGACAGAGGTCCCGCCCCTCTGACCTTCTCCTCCAATGGGTTTTGAGAAGGAGACGAGGAGCGAGGATGCGAGGAGTATGCAATTGAGATCTTCCCAAAGCCTCTCCTCACGGGTCGTAGCTGTTGTGTAATTGCGTGCAGCTGCTACATCCTTCCCAGTGTGAGTTCTTGTTCTCTTTCCATCTCTCTGCCTGTCTCTTTTTCCCCCGCTCTCTGATTCCCTCTCCCCCACCACTCTTCTACACCACCTCATACACACACACACACACACACACACACACACACACACACACACACACACTCCTTACGGTCGATGAGCGCAGCTGTTGGGGCAGTGCCATATTTTTAGCAGTGTGTGTGTTCTTAGCACATCTGGTTCTTAGCACATCTGGCCTGGCATGCCACCATCGCTTGTTTTTCTGTCTTCATTATTTGACACTAAATGCATAATTTCCTTCCTCTACATACAAACGCTCACCCAAATGATTAGCTGATGTCAGTCCATCTTTGCTTGAACACGTGGCCTTGCGCCTTTAGAAATAATGATCATGTGTTATGATATTGTAGATCAACTATTTATTTGACTCTTTTAATCAGATGAGTCCTGTCCTTTCTGTTTCCTTTCCACAGATGCCACCTGGCAGTTTGCGTTCAATGTCAAGTTCTACCCTCCGGATCCATCCCAGCTGACCGAGGATATTACCAGGTATTGTACTGTCGCTTTCATCAGGAAACAAAGAGGTCAAACAGCCACATCACACACTCCTTTGATTGTACATTTGAATTTTTGGCTTTATTATGTTAGTCATCAAGCAAAAAATGATCTGCCCAGTCGTGCAAACAAAGAATGCTTTAATGCCACACAGGTGGCCCGGAGCAGTCAACCTACAGTCTGTTAATACTTTACATTCACACTATTTGGACATCTTTCCAGAGAATATTGTACATTGGCTTTATGGGGGAAATGTAAATAGTTGTACTGTTATGGTATGTACCGTACATGTTGATTTTCGACCAGCATGCACATAACTAAACACACACACATGCTAGCACTGTTATTCAATGTACACCCAGTCAATATAACCTATTCCAGAGACAGTAAAGGCAAGTCCATTGCTGTACAGTAGTTGTACACTGCAGCAGCAACATGCATTAGACTCCTGGTTGATGAGGTCAGAAGAGCAGAGCACTGAGAGAATGGGAGGGGACGGTGGGTGTCCATTGATTGTTCAATATCCATGTGTTCCCCCAGCTTCCCAGTGTCTAATCATTCCCTGCGCTGAGCCCTCAGCCAGTGCCTAATCTAGCATAGAAGTGCCCTCTTTGATCGGCGCCCGTCAAAAGGTTGCAGCAATATCCAGTGCAGTGGAGCGGTCTTCAGCCTCCCGAGTTTAGTTTCAGCACAGCCCCAGGGCCAAGGTCACAGGCAATGGAGGGCAATCATCTGCACACACACCTACCTTCCTTTCCCTCTCGCAGTGTGCCGTTATCACATATGCTATTTCTGCTTCTGTGAACCTGCAGGCTGCTGCACTACTATAACGTACAGGAAAACGCCCACGTACACACTACACTCCCAACACACAGCTTTCACATGCGTGTTATGTCAGAACTGAAGTAGTGGGCTAGTGTCATGAGAAATGTACAGACCAAATGTACAAAATGTATTTCATGCCTGAATGTGGTTATGGACTGTGACTCTCTCCCTCCACCCCTCCTCCTCATCCCATCTCTCTCTCGCTCCTCCACCCACCCCCCCCCACACCCTTTTATCGCATCTCTCCATCTCCCTGTAGATATCTCCTGTGCCTTCAGCTCCGGCAGGACATAGCGTCGGGGCGTCTGCCCTGCTCCTTCGTCACCCACTCCCTGCTGGGTTCCTACGCCCTGCAGGCTGAGCTGGGAGACCATGACTCCGGCGAGCACCGCCTCGACTACATCAGTGACTTCCAGTTTGCCCCCTCCCAGACCAAGGAGATGGAGGAGAAGGTGGTGGAGCTCCACAAAACTCACAGGTCAGGGCCGTGTGGGGTGAAAGGGATAGTTCAGCAATAACTATCCCTTTTAAATTAGCAAACGAGCAAGTGAAGATGACGCTGAAGTCATAGTTTTAGGGGAGATTAAATATAGCTGAAGGTGCCTCTTTAAAACCCAGGACTGGGGAGAGACACCTGTGTAGAAATTAGTTGGAAACGACCCCTGGACTGTACAGGTAATGTGATCATTATCATACTTTGAATTCCCAGTTTTCAGGAGCTGACACTTCTCAGATCATTCAATTGAACTCTTCACCTCTGTGTTTGTTTACAATATATATATTTTTTTGTCTACTTGTCAAGGGGGATGACTCCTGCTCAAGCAGATGCCCAGTTCTTAGAAAACGCTAAGAAGTTGTCGATGTACGGTGTGGATCTCCACCATGCCAAGGTGACTAGCTGCCACAGACACCAGGTTTTGAAATGTCCAATTCAACCAGAAATTATGTTTAAGGAATCATTCCTGTGTTTATTTTTGGGGAAATGTGAGGAAATACATTTATATGTTTATAGAATGCCCTGCGATGAGAAAATGTGAAGCTGATAATGCTAGGAAAGATTAATGAACTGTAAGCTGTAGTGTGGCTATCCTCTGCACAAGGAGGCATAGCCTGCTGGTCAGTATCCAAACTTAGTCATTAGTCCCAGGAACTGTTCTCCTATGCTCCATTCGTTGTGTATGGAAGTCTGGAAGAAACGCCTGTGAGAGCACACAGGACTCAGGGAGGCTCCTTTGATGTGGTGTGCAGTGAGGGGAAGAGAAAGGGCACCGGAAAACACAAAGCCAAAGTATTTCAACTGGAAAAGAGAGTGGGCCCTACCACCGCATCAGCTGTACAAACACATGAGGTGGATTGGAGCCGGAGCTCTTTTCACTGGGCCATCGACATGGGACGTGGAATGATCCCTCGTCTCTCCACATGGACTGGACATGGGTTGAAAATACTCAGAGAAATGTTCTGCTGGTCCATAGAGAGGGGGAATGGGAGGGAGCGCGATAGGGGGGGAGAGAGGGGTCAGTGACCTTTTTAGTTCATATCCCAACCGTCAGTGAGAAAAGTACCGCCTCGCTCTCTCTCTGAGTCTCTGTCTCTCTCTCTCTGTGTGTGTAGGCAGGGAAAGCAGGTCATGTGGAAAAGCATGCCAAGGACATACTTAGTGAGAGGGTTTGGTTAAAAGCCATGCATTGACATCTAATAGTGGCCATGGCCATCGGCGGGGAAGGATTTTCCTCCTTATTTTACAGTTGAATACCCAAATCAATAGTCACTCCGTATCTATCCATACAGCCTGGACTTAAAAGGCCTTTTATGGTGTCATGCAAGGTTGATAACAACGTTACCATTGAGTTATGGTGGGGTGATTGAATATCCGGCCTTATTCAGTTGTATGTTATTGCTAATAATTCCATTGTGCGCCTTGGTGATATTCTAAATCTTCTGGGCTGAAATCTGAGAACGTTGTCTGTTCTCTATCCTTGTTGTCTGTACTGAATACCTGACTGTGTTTTCTCTTCATTGTACTTTGCTGAACTGTTGCTTTGGCTGGTGTCTTTGTCTGCAGGACTCTGAGGGAGTGGACATCATGTTGGGAGTGTGTGCCAACGGCCTGCTGATCTACAAAGACCGACTCCGGATAAACCGCTTCGCCTGGCCAAAAATCCTCAAGATCTCCTACAAACGCAGCAACTTCTATATCAAAATCAGGCCGGGAGAGGTACGGAACAGCACCGCCCTCAGAGGAAAGACTAGACATTTCTACATTTTGAAGTTGTCCTTTCGAAAGCCCACTCGAGAAGTCAGCCGTAGGAAGCAGACTCCTTCATTGAGCCAAATACTGACAGTGTTAGGAGATGGTTTGATTGTACAGATGGAAATGCTGACATTTAGATATTTTTTCTCAAGGCCCATTAAAACTAGTGTCTTGGAAGAAGGGATGGCGGTGGGGGGGTTGGGTCCATATCCCTGTCTTTTGTAGAGCATATGTTTTCTATCTAAGCTAGTCTCCAGTACTCAGGGGAACTCACCTCTATACTCTGTCTTCCAGACAGAGCAGTTTGAGAGTTCTGTGGGCTTCAAACTGCCCAACCACCGCGCTGCCAAGAGAGTCTGGAAGGTCTGCGTGGAGAATCACACTTTCTTCAGGTAACAGTCACACTGTCAGCATCCATGTCAACGACCCCTACAAACCCCTACATTTCTGTGTAACCTAATCCTGTTCACCTCTAACTCACTGCTTCAGACTCGAAAATATGTCTGAACCAGGAAGAACTAGTGTGTTAGGTCCTTTTGAAGTCTGTTGTTTTTGAATGATTGCACCATTCATTAAAATGTTCTGTTCCACCATCTACATGCCCTTTCTAACCTGTTGACTCTGTGAAATGTGTGTCTAAGCTAACACAGACAAAAAGGAGCCCATGTCAAACCCCAGTGGAGCATGTTGAATGGTGTTTCCCCCACAGTCTGAAGTGTGTACCAACTGGAGTGTGTAATTGGCCAGTCTCTAGGGAGCACTAGGTTCCTCCGATACTTCCTGTCCAGTGAAAAGACTGAGGAGACGGAGCACAGTGTAGTGGAGCATGGCCGTCGTGCACTTATTTGTTTAAGCAGCTTCTCTGTCCGAGGCCTAAAGCCATGGCCATTATCATGTGATTAAGCTGTCTCCTTAGCGTCCGCTCTGCAGGGCTGTATCATTAAGGAAGCAACTGTCCCCCCCCCTGGGGATTTAAGAATGAGCAAACATTTAATATCCTGTAGGAAAGCAGAGTCCCTCAGAGACACTGATAGAGATGCGTGTTTCAACCGTAAAACCCCAACTTCTCCCTCCCAGATCAGCCCGTCCCTTGGGGGTTCATCTGTCTTGACGTCATTTGAAACGCAACGCCCTATGGTTGGAATCACCCCAGCAACGCATCATGTTAAATACATCCCACCTGCTGCGCCTCGCATTGTTTGACAGTTTGTAAGAGGAGTGTCGGCCCACGAGAAATTGGAACCGGATTCGCCATGGAGATCCTCGGTTGTTTAATCGAGCTGTGTTGTTCTTGGCACAGATGACGAGGAGGGGAGCCACAGCCTCAACAAACGCAAAGCAAAAAATCACTTGCTGCCTTCCCTTCAACCCAACCACTAATAGCCAAAAGCCCTGTAGTGCCTCTCTCTCCTAACATTCAGATCATCTGTGTACTAAATCAACTCCTAGTAATGACTCTCCTTAAATTGTCAAGTTTTAATTAGAAGCCCCGCCTTCTACTTAATGGTCTTGTACACTGATATCAATACCAAGAGCTTTAATTGCCCCGGTCATTATCGGTTTGGGCTAACGAGCTTGATCAAAGAGCGGCTTCTTTTGGACAGTGTTGTGAAGGCATGATGTCATGTCAGACCCAGGCCCTGGCTGGGCTGGGATGGAGAAGTCGTGCCGGGCTGCTGAGATCATGATGGAATCCACAGACACCCTGACACACCAGCAGCACGCCCAGGGCCAGCGTGTTTAAATGGGGTTGAAATCAGCTCTGGCCTCCACGCCCCTGGGTTAAACAACAGACCCCCGCCCCACTATGCCTGTATAAGAGCAGAAAGCAAGAGCCTTACTTTATGGACGCCACTGTGGCTAAACCTGACACCACTAGGACAATGCCAGAGACATCTGGACTGAATGCCCCCCCCCCCCCCTCTCTCTCCCCTCTCCTCCAGCCTGCCGTCACCTCAGGCTGGGTACAGACCTGTTTGAAGGAACTTCTGCTCTGTAGGGGTTTGTGAAGGGGTGTGTGTGTGTGAGAGAGAGATGTCTGAATTAGGGGCCCTGCAAAGTGAATGGGGAGAGCTGGATGGGCAGGAAAGCCCTGTCGCCATGGGAGATTAAGGATAGGGGCAGGGATGTTTGTGACCACCCCTCCCCCACCCCCACCTCTGTCTCCCGATAATATTTAGTCGCAACCACAGCTGTTACTCAGAGCAGAGCCAGCTAAGGGGAAAAAGAGACTGCTAAATGTTCAGCGCCCAGTTTTAAGTGTTTTATAGCTATGTTTATTTACGGTCACTGACAAACAATGAGACTGTTGAATGGATCCCTTATACCTGAGTCTTCATGACTCATCCTAGTCCTCTCTATTAACACACAGAGATGTTTATCACTTTGGCTTCAGCGGTTGGCCCAGTTTACTGGCAGTAAATTGATTTTTCATGGGGGAAAAAATATAGTACTCTATCTACTCTCACGGTCTTCCAGTAAACTAAAATATGTTTTGCATACTGCCACTAAACTACTGGATATGAAAGGGTTTGTTTTCAGAATAGTATTGATCTTATTTTGGTCCTATTCTCGCTCCAGGTTGATGACTCCAGAAGCGCCCACTAAAGCCAAGTTCCTCACGCTGGGCTCCAAGTTCCGCTATAGTGGGCGCACCCAGGCCCAGACACGACAAGCCAGCACCCTCATCGACAGGCCGGCACCCTACTTCGAGCGCACCTCCAGCAAGCGCATCTCACGAAGCCTGGATGGAGGTAGGCCGTGGCACTAGACAACACACACACATTTGGGAGAACGTATTACTATACCCACTACCTTGAACTATGGGCTCCACTGGTAATGAGTGTGAGTCAGTCCATAGCTATCTCTGCAGGAGGAGAGTAGAGTGTTACTCAGTGGCACATGGCCTCTAAACCCGGCCTACACAAGCAGTAGGTCTCTTTGTGACCATCAGAGAGCTCTGATTCAGTCCGCTCAGTGCAGACACCGTAGGGGGCCGTCACAGAACCACAGCCTACCTCAGCCTCGCCATCAAAGAGATGTTTAGAGAAACTGCTGGGGAAACACTCCAAACCGGAGAGAGGGAGGGAATGAAGGAGGGAAAGTAACAAAGGACCCACAGGATCAGAGGAAAACCATTACAGTGAGATGTACAAAAAGAAACACAACCCTGTTCAGATGTCTCTGTATGACAGCAATCCTCAACATGCCTCAGCATGCATTCTGTTCCCCTGCCAACCGGTAAAGTTTAGAGCACACTACACATCATCCTAGTTTGTTCAAACTGTCTTGTCAGCTGAACTAGGTTGGTCTTATGGACTATTAGGATATTTGTCTCTTCTAAGTGTTTAGAGCTGAGCTAGTGTCCTGTACAGTGTCAGCCAGTGAGTGTGTAGCTAGATGACTTGACATATTCCCTCCCCATCATGGGCATTGGTTAGGAACAGGAAATGGCTCCAACATCTGTTTTCCTTTGTTGGGAACGCTGGGATTAATGACTGTGGATGAAACTGGACTCATTCTTCTTGACCAGGGGATTTCAAAGTGTTTATATTGCTGGACCCGGGCTGTATACATTACATTATACATTTAACATGGGAAAGAAACGGTGCCACTAAAGCATGTGCACGCATGAAGGATATGGTCAGTCCTAGGCCCACGTGAACTATTAGGCCTATTTTCAACCATGAATGCGTTCTAGAAATTACTCTGAGCAAAACGACTGAAATGCAGTAGTACTGGACTGTAGCTCCCAAGCAGGAAGTTGAAATGCAGGTGATGCTGTAGCTGAAAGTGTAGTAGTAATTAAACAGTGAATGTAAGCTTGAACATGTACAGTGGTTCCTGTGACAGAAAGATTAGCGTGTAATATTGACCGGTCAGCATTTTGCTTCCAACTACATCAGCACTAATCTAGGAGGAGAATACTAGCTAGAAGAACACGAATCACCAAATTAATGTTGATTACGCAATTGCTCTACGTTGCCATGAGTACCCTACAACAAGATTTAATGAGACGAAGGATTTAGCCTTTCTTTCTTCTTCTCTGTAGCTTGTAAATTTAGAGGTACTAGGATAACTAAATCAAATATCCCAAATACCCAGAGTGCACTAGGGCCACTCATTATTAAAGGGTTACTCTACTCAGTTCAGCTGTGGGCTAACCTGGCCTACTCTGGAATCTCCTTTCTTTGCTTCCTTCACTCCTTCTTTCCCGTCCTGTATGTAGATCCTCTCCGAGGAGCCTCTTGATCATTCATCATCAATGCACTGCGCTATTAATTCCCTCTAGTCCCTCTGTAGTAGAGGAGGCAATCAAGAGAAGAGAGGGTGGGAACCATTTGTTCTCCATCTGGCCAACTGTGGAGTCTTCTCTCTGCTTTGATTGAGACAAAGATCTGGCCCCTGAATAGGGCCCCCAGACCCAGTAAGCCCCCAGAGCTTTAGAGACAGTCACAGCTGGTATGGGACCGGGACTGGGATTCTGAATGAGACAGGGCTAGATGAGGTGAATTTGGTTCTGGTTTCTGGATCAATTATTCTCTCTTCCCCCAACACATGGCACAACAATACAGGGAGTGGCGGCTGTGCTGTGGGTGGCACGGTCGGTTACAGATGATAGCAGGTTCCATATCACACAACCACCGTATCACACCACCACCATATCAAACCCTCGCATCTAAACCTCAAGAATCCATGACAGCACCACTCAGTCTGGTCTGCTTGTATCAGTGTGTGTGTTGGCACTGCTAAATACACTACTGTACACTACTGCTATTCATGACATGTCAATTACTGTAGTTTCACATAGATCTAGCATTTAGCCAAAGAACTGATGCTGTGTCATTTTCTCTAAGCTCTTTTCATCTGAATAGCTATTGAAAGTAGGCCTTATACTATACCAAAACTAATAGCCATGTCTGGTATGTACGATGAATCCATGCCCTCCTGGTCTTATGTCCTCCACAAAAGGCAGGGTAAAGAATCTTTCATATGAACCAGATTAAACTGTGCTCTGGGGTTAGAATTCCCTCTGCTGGCCAGTGCTGGGAATTGCCAGGGTGCCGATATGTATTGTGATTCTCACGATTCTATATGTATTGCGATTCGATACTGCGATTTTATTATATGCGATTTGATGTTCCAAACATATTGCTCACTATGTCTGCTGCAGAGAGACGAGAGAGCATGTGAAAATTAATTTTCAATAGTCATGTAAATAAAAGTGCTGAAAACATGTTGGGTCACTATATATATATATATATATATATATATATATATATATATATATATATATATATATACACACACACACACACACACACACACACACACACACACACACACACACACTACCGTTCAAAAGTTTGGGGTCACTTACAAATGTCCTTGTTTTCGAAAGTAAAGCAATTTCTGTGTCCACCAGCTGCATTAAGTACTGCAGTGCATATCCTCCTCATGGACTGCACCAGATTTGCCAGTTCTTGCTGTGAGATGTTACCCCACTCTTCCACCAAGGCACCTGCAATTTCCCGGACATTTCTGAGGAGAATGGCCCTAGCCCTCACCCTCCGATCCAACAGGTCCCAGACGTGCTCAATGGGATTGAGATCCGGGCTCTACGCTGGCCATGGCAGAACACTGACATTCCTGTCTTGCAGGAAATCATGCACAGAACGAGCAGTATGGCTGGTGGCATTGTCATGCTGGAGGGTCATGTCAGGATGAGCCTGCAGGAAGGGTACCACATGAGGGAGGAGGATGTCTTCCCTGTAACGCACAGCGTTGAGATTGCCTGCAATGACAACAAGCTTAGTCCGATGATTCTGTGACACACCGCCCCAGACCATGACGGACCCTCCACCTCCAAATCGATCCCGCTCCAGAGTACAGGCCTCGGTGTAACGCTCATTCCTTCGATGATAAACGCGAATCCGACCATCACCCCTAGGTGAGACAAAACCGCGACTCGTCAGTGAAGAGCATTTTTGCCAGTCCTGTCTGGTCCAGCGACGGTGGGTTTGTGCCCAGGCGACGTTGTTGCCGGTGATGTCTGGTGAGGACCTGCCTTACAACAGGCCTACAAGCCCTCAGTCCAGCCTCTCTCAGCCTATTGCGGACAGTCTGAGCACTGATGGAGGGATTGTGCGTTCCTGGTGTAACTCGGGCAGTTGTTGTTGCCATCCTGTACCTGTCCCGCAGGTGTGATGTTCTGATGTACCAATCCTGTGCAGGTGTTACACGTGGTCTGCCACTGCGAGGACGATCAGCTGTCCGTCCTGTCTCCCTGTAGCGCTGTCTTAAGCGTCTCACAGTATGGACGTTGCAATTTATTGCCCTGGCCACATCTGCAGTCCTCATGCCTCCTTGCAGCATGCCTAAGGCACGTTCACGCAGATGAGCAAGGATCCTGGGCATCTTTCTTTTGGTGTTTTTCAGAGTCAGTAGAAAGGCCTCTTTAGTGTCCTAAGTTTTCATAACTGTGACCTTAATTGCCTACCGTCTGTAAGCTGTTAGTGTCTTAACGACCGTTCCACAGGTGCATGTTCATTAATTGTTTATGGTTAATTGAACAAGCATGGGAAACAGTGTTTAAACCCTTTACAATGAAGATCTTTGAAGTTATTTGGATTTTTATGAATTCTCTTTGAAAGACAGGGTCCTGAAAAAGGGACGTTCCTTTTTTTGCTGAGTTTATAAATTATATATATATATATATTTTAAAGATGGAGAACAAGCTATAGGATGAAAAATACCAGAGTTTTGGAGCAGGTATAGCCGACTAGTTTTAGCTAACGCTACCATATTGTGATATGTGACTATCGATTATTTTTTGTGTAGTTTTTTTATCACAAGTTTGACATTAGAATTAAGATGTGCTGAACTGAAGATCAATCTGAAGTATGGGTGAAAGAATGGAGAATATAATTGTTATATAAAGCTTGGATGTGTGTTGTCTCCTTTTTCCTCTCTAGCTCCAGTGATTAACGTGACTGAGGCCCAGGACTCAGGCCCCACCTCTGGGGAGAACGGCAGGGAGCCTGGCCTGGAATTCTCCTCTGACTCGAAGGTGAGCGAGGAGGGAGGGGAATGCTCTAACTCAATCTCTTCTCTTTCGAGGTAGAATCAAATATCCTGTTGTTGGATTGGTTATTAATTGTCTATGTCTGTTCCTAATCTCATTTGTCTCAAAGAAATGCCCCCAAGGTTTCACTACAGGGAACTCAATTCATTGTATGTCTACTGTCTAGCTTAGAATAACTAGCCTATTGTTCTGTTTGTTAGATTGAATGTAAACCAACCAATATATTGACTTAGTCTTGGTACATTTGGTTTTGTCATGTCCCACGTCCCTCTTCTAAAGATCTACTGTGTAATGCGTTTCTTTGCGTTGTGAAAAATCGACCCAACAAACCCCCTCATTCAGCCTAGTAGTCAAACAACAGCCACTGTAGCAATGTAGAGTTTAATTGAATTCGCTAGAGCTATAGGATGCCATTTTGAACTGTCTGCTCCGTGCCCCTGCTAGTTATTATTCGAAGAGTTTAGGACTTGCTTGACATTTGGTAGCTGTATAAAGGATCTTATTCAGTCTTACAGTGAGTTGGCCATGAAAGCCATGTATTCAGGTCATTATGTAACCTGTGGTACTGAGAGCAAAGAATTCAGAGGCTCATCTCTTCAGTGATAAAGCCCAGCTCATTGGAGACACTGTCTTAGTTGTGCAAGGGGTAATGTACTCCGATAGGACCATGGGACCTCTGCCCCCTCTACCCCTTTGCCATTGTGATATTAATCAAGACTCCACTAACTGGATTTATGTCCGGCAGATGTTGTCCTGCCATGGCAGGGTAGATGTATGGTTCTCAGGGGTTTATCTGGAAGTGAACATGTTGTTAAGGGGACAGAGCTGAAAGTAATTGAGTTTTGAATTTGAATTGAATGAGAACGACCAGAGTACAACGGTGCTCTAACTCGATCACAAAGACCTTCCTGTTTTTGGGTTGCTTTAATTGTTATCTATTCTGCCTTCAATCTGCCGCTCTGTCCACTAATGATGTCAGCTCTAATCCTGTTGTACAGTTGTAGAATGTGATTGACCCTCCTCCCTCACACCCCACCCCCCTCTTCCCCAGCACCCCCTGACCTTTGACCCCTGACCTTTTACACTGCCCCTTCTCCGCGACCTCTTGTCTGCACCCCTGTGTCACTCTGCTGCACCCCTGACCTGACACGTCTCACTGACTAATGGTGTGTTTCTCTCTCTCCCGCTCCTCTCTTTTCCTGTGCACTCTATTTCCTGTTACCGTTTATAATTTCTCACACACATTTTTATTCTCTGGGTTGTTGTTTTGCTTGTGTTTTCCCTACTCACCCCTCCTGCATGGTGTCTACATGTGAACTGCTCTCTTTCTCTCTCTGCGGCGGGGAAACGATGGGTCCCTCACTGTGCAGTCGATCTTCATGTTCCCCCTGTCCTTCTCCTCCTCAATGTCATCCCTCCCTCCCATACTGGACTCTGAGCTGGACGTTCTGTCCGACATCTCGGAGGACGACCCGCTGTCCTGGGGCCAGCTAGACGGGGACGGGGACTACCCTGGTATCTGGGACCCTGATTGCACCCCTCAGCAGCAGCATGCAGACAGCTTGGCTGCAGCAGAGCACTACCATCACCAGCCTCTAGAGGCCTCTCCTCCCCCCTCCCCCCTGGCCTGTACCTCAGAGCCCCAGGAAGGGTCACCTGCCCAGGTCAAGGCTGCGGCTCAATCCAGGCTGGGCTTCTCCCTGCTGGGCATGTTGACGGGCCTGCGCCTGGGCCTCCTGCCCTTCTCTCTGCTGGATGAGGAAGGCTACCTCTGCTTTCCCAGTCTGCCCCAGGACTGTGCTGCCTGCTTGGTCCCCGCGGGGCTGCAGCGCTACCTGCCCCTCTCCTCCCCCTCCCTGGTGCCCTCCTTCATGTTCATCTTGGCTGTGCTGCTGTCTGCCTCCCAGTCCCTGGCTCTGGCCTTCCTCCTGGCCCTGCCCCTGGCCTTGTCGCTGTGCTATCTGGAGCCCAAGGCGCCCGGCCCCATGGCCAGGCTCTGCTCAGACACACACACAGACACACACACAGACACACACACTGACACACACACTTCCCTGCTGCAGGAAGAGCTGTGTGACCAGCTGTGTGACCCTGCTGCCTAAAGGCCGCTACAATCTTTACGCAAATGCAGCGACGGCGCGCCGTTCTCTACGTAGCTCTACGTACTTGTGTGCGTGTCAAATTTTGGAACGGAACGTGTACGACGCTCCGTCGCTCTGTTTGCGTAGGGTGTGTAGGGCCTTTCAAGTGTCACCATGTCACCACCTCCCTACCTCTCTCACCTCAGCGTGTTCTGCACTCCCTCCCTGTTACGTTTCTCTCTCCTGTTCCCTTTCTTCTCCAAACCTTTGATTTCCTTTGATGTCAAATGACCACATTTAATTGTAATCTTTCGCCAATCTCCAGAGATCTTAAATTAGTTCTTATGACAATCATTCATATTGTACCAGTATTGGCTGCTCTGTCATGAATCCTTTTTGTTAAATGAATAAGAGGAAAATGATACCTTGTATACCTTTTTAGTGTTGTAAAATTATAATTTCCTGTGTCACCGTACGTTTGGCTGTAAATGTTGATAAACAGGTAGATGTGTATATACAGGTAGATACAGTATATATCTGTTATCAAGTTACATTTGGCCTTTAAGGACGTTATTGCAGTGTTGCACCCCCTGCCCCTGTCCTTTTCAGTGTTATTAGTCGCCATTTAATATGCCAGAGTTTCTCACCATTTTTGAAAACGATAAGAAACACAAAGTAGAAAATAACAAAAAACGTAAAATCAGCTCTACTCAGAAAATCGCCCCCGGTCCCATCATGCCTTACTCTCATGTGGGCGGAGCATGGCCGCTCCTCCCTCAGTCACATGACATTGCACCGTTATGTGGTGCTGCTGGGAATCAGCCTTTCCCATCATCCATTTCACCTTCTCATTCTCCCCAACAAAACCATTCCCACTACAAACACCATGCAGGTAGAGGAGGAGCCTAGCGAAGGGGCGGCGGCCACACCTACAGAGGGCACTGAGGTCTGTGAGGGCAGCGGCCATCTTTGCCATCGTACTGCACCTTTAAGATTATCTATAATACCATATATACAGAGAGCTATGGGCAGTGCAGGAGGTGTCAAACTAACGTGTCCTTTTCTCCTTGGCACTCACAGATGAAAGGAGATGAGGCAGACTCCTCCCAACAGGTTGATTGATTTGATGTGTGATTGGTTGTTTGATGGTGTATTTGTCTATAAATCATCTGGGTTTTTCCACATCCTCACTGCTCCTCATTTTGTAGGCTGGGTTTGACTTTTGCGGCAGGAATGTATGCTTTGTATTTGGTTTCTTTCTTTCTGCTGGTGCCACTGTGATCTGGGATGTATTTGGTGTGTTTATTTAAGGGGGAAAAGGAGTACAACACACTGCTGTCCAACCACACACCACCAAAGCTGCACATAACGCTGTTAGGACATTATTTTGGATTGCCTTAGCTGCAGCATTCTAAGGGTTAACACCCAAATAAGCTCCACATTGTGAGGACTACGTGTTCTCTATGTCCACATTTTAGTATTAGAGTTGTATTACACAGCTAAGGTGAAGTGTGGTTTGGAGAGGGTCCATTCTGGTCTGCCCTGACCACTACTGGACTTTCAGTGTGCTTGTGGCCCAGTCTCCACAGCCTCTGCTCTGTAGTTCCACTGTCCTGTTTTTTTTTTTACACAAACGCCTCATGTCTACATTTTTTGATTCCACAGAGCGGAAAGTTGAGAGTGCAGGGGGAAAATATATATGTCAGACATAGCAATTTAATGTTGGAGGTTGGTAAGACTATGATATCTATTGGCGCCTAACTAAAGGGAATCAAAGCCCAAGCCTGTGTCCTCTTGGCTCCTGTCCCAGGCTGACTACTCCAGTCTACCTCTTCACTCTCAGGCTCTGTGTGTGTGTGTGTGTGTGTGTGTTTGAACACCAATGCATGAATCTGCATGTGGGACCGGGATGGGGATTGGGTGCATGTCTGACCCAACAGGTTTTGGAGTTTAGTGTGGTGAGGGTGACTGCTGATTACCACCCTAATATTGAGTAGATTTTGTTTTGTGTGTATTTAGTATTTTCCGGTGATATCCGACTAATTTGTTTCCCTAACCCATTTAGGGATATTTCTGCTCTGGTTGGCTTGATTTGAGTTGTGAATTTGTAATGGGGTAATAACAAACTAAACCTACCCAGAGTGCTCTCTAATCTCACACATTAGCAACGTGGAACTGGCATGGTGCCCTACGCCATGTAATTACCAGAATGGATTTTTACACTATTAAATGACAATAACTAAGCCTTTATTATGACCTTCCCTTACTGAGGTCACGATAGGAGAAATTACTTAGAATAGACTCATGAAGTATAGAAAATGAGAACAGCTCTTCTGGAGTATGTTGAACTCTTCTGGAGTATGTTGAATGGAAATAAAAAATAGTTAATGTAAATGTATTTAAAGTGAAGCCACACTCCATGTTGCTTATCACCATGGCAACAGCATGTGCCTTATGCCATGTATAATTGCACACCTGTCAAAATGTGTGACGGCGAGACACATTTTAAAGCCAAACCCTTGTTCAACAGTGTCAAAGGGAAAATTGGTCCCTCTGGTTGGGTTCCACTGGCAGTTCCACGTTTTGATGTTCATGTGTAGGCTACTACTGAACTAAAGGGTTAAACTCCTAACAAAGCCTCACCTCACTGATGCCTCACTCTCATCACAACCTTTGATCAGTGTGGATGTTTTCTACATCCTCCTCTTCTCTAAAAGGGTTCAAGTTCAAAAACAAGTTCAAATCAGAGTGCTTTTAATTGGATATCGTTATCCATTAATTAGAGTGAGGTCACGATTGGGACTGTGTGTAAATTTTTTCTTAGTCTCACTAATGACAATGAAGAAGCAGTACCCCTACTACCCTGTAGATTCTGTTGAGTGATAGCGCCTCCTGGTGGCTCCTAAGGAAATGCACTCATTACTTGAAGCTAGGACTCCTTGGCCAAACTAAGCTTATAATTGTAATATTTATATTCATATTTACGGATCCCATACAAGTTTGTAATTAAGGCACATGAAAGTTCACATTTTCAAGAAGGCATTTCTGGATAAATAAAATATTTATTTTATTTATTTATTTGGACCTACTGTGAGGCTGGAAATAGCGGCAAACACCTATGATCCTGAATAAGGTCACAAATGGTACACCCATACACACACTAAAACTAGCCATACACGGGCAGTCAGTGAGGCTTGGCGTCCATCCTGTTACTATCATGGTTTCCAGACTAATGTACCTGTTGTCCGTTGTTGTCCCCTCCTCTCCTCACCCCCCACCATGGCTATGTGTGGCGTCCTCCTGGCACCGCTAGGACCTGGATAAGACTCAGGAGGATGTTTTGAAACATCAGGCTAGCATTAGCGAGTTAAAGCGCAGTTTTATGGAGGCCACCCCTGAGCCGCGTCCCAGTCAGTGGGAAAAGCGCCTCACAGCCAGCCCGGCTACAAGCCTGCGTCTGCAGGCCCAAGGGGTATGTGTTCAGCCGTGTCCTACTGTCCCTCCTACCGTCAGTCCTCCTGTCCCACCAGCCTGCCTGCATGTCCTCTACTCTCCTCCCTGTCTCCACCTCTCTCTGACCTGTCTCTAGCCTGCTGGGAGGCCCTGGCTCCAACCTCAGTCCCCTGGTTCTGACTCGCTATATGTTTGATTATTATGTGACAGTTGGGATGTAGAAACACCATTCCTCCTCCCTCCCTCTCCTCTTCTCTCTCTTGTCCTAATTCCACTAATTCAGCAATTCCCCCCTCCCGCCACTATCCCGAACAGATGAGTAGAGCACTCTAAGAATAACACCTGTCAGTCCTCTACACGTCACTAGAATACACACCTGCGCTCTCTCTCGCGCTCTCCCACCCTCTCTTTCTCTGTCTCTCTCTCCCTCGCCTCCCTCTGACTGTTAAGTGGATTTAAAGATATTACCCATAATCCCAACTGTCACACAGGGGCCTCTGTGGACTCCTCTATCTGCCTGTAAATGCTATTCTTTGTCAGCTGCTCTTCTCCCTCAGCCAATGGCTGGCTGAGTTTATCTCATTACTGTACTTCACCCTGTTGCTGTTATGAACGGTCAGCCTCCAATCGGATTAGTTCTCTGGCTGACTGTCCACATCTGAAGCACTGTGATCTCTTGTATTTCTGTTCTGAGCTGTAGATACACATATTATTTGATTGTCATGCTGCGCCACCTAATATTCTTTCGCTATAGTTTTTTTCTGTGTTCCTCAAGTTTTGCCCTGCCTATGTAATGTTTGATGATACAAAGAGTTGCAATTTTATTTGCACGCTTTTATTGACTTTCTCAGTGCTGTCTAAAGTGTGCTTTTCTTTCTTTGAGCTGCAATTTTCACTGCTGAATTTCACAACTGTGTATTTACTGTCATTCACGTGCACTTGTGCATTGGTGTAACCGCTCCTCCTCCTTTCAGCTGGACAAGCCTCACTTTTGAGTTCCTACTTCAAGTGTCTCCTCTTGTGATTTCCCCCCTGTGTTTCCTACTTATGTTTGGCTGTGTTGAGTGATGTACTGCATGCCTGCCTCTCACTCGTCCCTCTCGTCACTCTCTCTACACCCAACAAGCAGGTGATAGTGTTCACACACAGGCCTTGGGCCTGGTGCTGGACCTGTGATAAACAGAGTGTGTGTGGTATGTCTGTGTGTTACCGACGTGCTGCCTCATTCCTAGAACACACACCTCCACCATCCCCGTCTCAAAACTGCACTGAATCACTCTGCTCACTCACTCAGCCACTGGATAGTTTTAAGGGCTCTTCTGTTGTGTTGCACTGTTTGTATAGACTAGCTTGTGAAAGTGACTACTCCTCTTCTCTCCAGTAATGTCTGTCCTTCCTCTAATTCTGACATCTTTGCCTTGTCATTCTCTAACCTGTGTAGAGCTTGGAAGAGGAAATGACCTCCATTTTATTCAGTAAATTTGCCTGCGAGTCTGGTCTGGTTGATCCCGGCTGCACTACCACTAGGCAAGCAGCAGAGGGCGCTGTAGTCACTGCCTCTGGCCGTATGGCCTCAGCTCCACTCACTGCCGAGGTCGTCCTCAATACAGATGAATCAAAACCAACAAAACATCAGGTCGCTACCCATGCGACAACTAATGTATTGTCGCATGGTGCATCTCTTTAACTCTGCCACACCAAGTTCATGACCAGTCCAGACTACCACACACAATCAAAGTAGTATACACCTATTATGGTGACTAGATGTGTTGTTGGCTTGGCAGTGCACAATATGATGCAATTATAAGTATTTGCAGATGACTTACTCATTTTTGCACACACGCTGTAAGAGATTATAGAGCAAACCAGGCTGGCCATAAACTTTGGCATGAATATTTTCTTGTCATTTCATACGTTTCTGTCAATTGCCATTTCTTTCTCTGAATGCTCATGTTCTGTCTCCTTTGAGTGGTCTGTGTTACTAAATCTGTTTATATGCTATAGAACTGTTAAAGGTTCCCTTCCTACAGATGGGTAATGAGGTGGTAATGTTTGTGCATGTCAGAGAGACAGTCTCTCCCTCCTCCTAACCCGGGGAACCTGTACAGTGCTATGGTAACCGTAGAGATTCCTGATGTCATGCTGATGTGTGTGAGTGACTGCTGCCTGTTGGTTGCCTTTACGTTCCACAGAGAAGCCCCCTACCCAGAACCCAGGAGCCTCTCCCTGACCTCACGGTCGCCAAGGTGGTCCCCCCATCTAACACCGCCTCCGCCCCTCCTCCATCCCCCACCCCACACATACACTTAACCTCCAGCTCATCTCTCCTTTTTCATTTCAGCCATTTCTTCTTCCAGCCATCCATCCATCTCTCTATTTCTCTCTCCTTTTTCTGGTTACCATCCCTCCTTATGTTCGTTGCGTTGCCTTTTTTCAGTTGGTGGTGTTCTTTGTTGGGTTGTGTGGTCATCTTTTACGTTTCTGTTGTTCTCTCTCCATCCCGTTTGTTGTTTTTGTTCTCTGGTGTAGAGCGCAGATGACAAACCGAAATCCGGCGAGGCGGCGTGGCAGGCAGCAGAGGTTGAGATAGAAGAGACTGTAGTCGTCGAGGAGATCAGGGTGGCCCCCAAAGGCTCCGTCACCGTCACCACCCACGAGGTGGTCACCCCCGTTGCCATGGAGACGGAGGTCGAGAAGCCCAAAGAGGAAGGGATAGAGGAAGTTAAGGAGAAGGTTAAGGAGGAGCAGAAGAGGCCTGTGAGCGTGTCCTCGGACAGCCACAGTGAGAGCGAGGAGGAGGATGCGGGGGAGTACCACCCCCAGGTCACCGTCAGCGCCTCAGTGGACCAGATCAAAGAAGAGCCCGAGGAGGAGGAGGAACAGAAAGTAAATGAAGAACCAGAGCCAGTTACAGAACCAGAACCACTCCCAGAGCAAGTGGTCAAAGTAGAGGTCGAGGTAGAGGCCCAGCCTGCCCCTGCAGTAGTGGAAGAAACCTCAGTGGCAGAACCACAACCAGCCCCTGTGGCGGAGGAGAGCACCGAGGACATCCTGGTCAGCCCTTACGAGGCCCCTAACGGGCACGCCGAGGCCCATGAGGGCCATCCCGGCCTCGTGGCCCTGGAAGAGGAGGAGGAGGAAGAGGAGCCCAGAGTCAACGGGGACGCGTCTCACTCAGAGACAGAGCGCCTCCCCCAGGTTATTTGTTGCTCTGAGGTAAATGAATGGCTGCCGTCTCCCAGACCTGCGTAGTGCAGAGCACGGCCCACCGCCTAGCCTACTGCTACATACTACGCACTTCTGACCTCCACCACCCACCTACCTCCCTCCTACCTACTTACTACATACCTAGCTGCCTACCTACCTTCATATTGTACCTGCACGCCTGCTGATTCTCTACGCTGTCTGTCCGTGCTTCTGTCGCTCAGCACCTGAGCGTCACAGCAATGGAACGCTGAAGGCCTTTCACCTGCACAGCGGTCGCTTGGGCTAATTTTCGCTAAAGGAAGTTAAATGATAAGTGATAATCGTAAGAAGTAATGGCTAATATCCCCCAGCAGCACCTTCAGTTGTGGATCTGTGCCAAAGCGCTGCCCTCCTCTACTGTCGATCTGTCCCCCAGACTACTTCACTGTAATCATCACCACCTCTCAGTCCACCACGTTTCTGTTGGTGTTTTATTTTACTCTGTGTGTCGGCCCTGGTCCCTGTGTTTGTGAACGCACTGGCAGAGATGGCGCTGAGAATTGCGTGGGAGTGGAGGCGTTGTTGTTGTGCAATGCATGGCACCTGTGTGTGTGTGTGTGTGTGTGTGTTTGCTACAGCATGTGAAGTGTGTGTCCCCTTCCCTGTATTGGGTCTTTATTTGGCTAAGTTCTTGGTTGAGATGAGTCATTGCCTGGTCACTGGCATTAATTTGGTTTCGTCTCCGCCGTGACTGTCTTCAAGGACTCGTCCTCCCAAGCACTTACTTAAATGTCACGCCGTTCATTTGTGGGAACGTCAATGCATGTCTGTACCGTGCTGTTGGTCGCCTGTGGCAAAGATCAAAGCAAAAATGCATTGTACCGTTACATCAAAGTTACAAAAACCTCTATTATTTGCTTCATTTGCTTATTTTTTTGCTTTTTCAGTTGGTAATTTAGCTTGCATGCGCATGGTTGCATGGTTACGCCAAAGAGATTGTAGTTTATACTTATGTGCATTTTTGTAATGTTCATTTGCAGCTCGTGCATGAGTTCAGTTCCTACTGCTTTAGAGGTTGTGCTGTGTTTGCCTTGCCCTTGGTAAATGTGAAGTGTGTGTGTTTGTCTGTCCTGACTCTCTCCCCCTGCCCCCCAGCCTCCTGTGGTGAAGACCGAGATGGTGACCATCTCAGACACGTTTGCGGCCCAGAAGACTGAGATTGCCACTAAGGAGGTTCCCATCGTGCACACAGAGACCAAGACCATCACGTACGAGGCTGCCCAGGTAGGACCACTCCTCAGATGGCCCACTACCACTAAATAGATAGTGTTCAGACTGGCGATATGATGCTCTAATCGGCTCGCTGTGTGTTCTCCAGCTGGACGGCAGTGGAGACGGCGAACCAGGCGTTCTCATGACAGCCCAAACCATTACCTCTGAGTCACTGTGCACCACCACCACCACACACATCACCAAGGTAACTACATGTCACCGCACACGTCACCGTGGTAGCCACACACATCAAAAAGGGAACCACACACTTTACCATGGGAACCACACACTTCACCATGGCAACCACACGTTGCCATGGTAACCTCAAAGCCACATCCATCACCAAGGTAACAGCCCAGCTCTCCCTGGTCCATTGTGTAAATGCCATGGTATGTAGACTGTGGGCTCTGGCAGGGAGGACTGGATTCCCATCTGGCAGCATTATTCTGTGTAATCTGTGTGCAAATGAAGAGCAGCCTGCTCTGTAGTCTGTTGTGTTGATGCTTGGGGCTGTGACTGGCACCTACCCAGCCCAGGCAGAATTCCTCTGTTGTGACTTGGTGCAGATTCATAGATGCCAAACCCCAGCCCAAGTTTGTGTGCCGCACCTGGCATCAATAGACACCAAACAGCAGTGGACAGTGCTCTGGTTTTCCTCTACTCCCTTGCTGGCGGGCACCAAATTCATTTATACACATAGCTGGGGTTGTTTTCTCTTTTAAATACTCCTCCATTGGAGCAAGGAGATACTCTTGATTCAGTACTTCTAAGGATCGCATATTTTAATTTCATGGAATTCGGCTCAGTGCATAATGGAAGCCTCCTCTGGATCAGCTCCTAGATAGATATTATCACCTATGGCTGCAAATATTGAGGCAGCTTATTCTAACGCTTAGGCTATCCTCTGTATTAAATCGAATATTGGCCATATCATTGTGCATGTTAGGCCTACACATCATGAAATTGAGAAAATTACAGACCGTAGCCTACAATTAGCTAAATAGAACTCAATTGATTGAACATGAAATGTATTTCAATATTATTGAAATATATTGGCCTTATGTAGCCTATGCTGTATTTATATTTTAATGCAGTCATCTCAGTTTTAATTTGAAGCATTTTTACCCTTTGCTGGTTGTAACAATTGCAAAGACTTTGGCAACTTCATATTTGTAGTAAACTTTGTTCTGAAGTTATCAGCGGTCACAGATAAACATCTTGATTATATGTTTAGAAGAGCTCTTCTGTGTATAAAGACGTGGAAGGGCAAAAAAGCATCTAATGACGCACTTAGCTGTTCTGGTTTGAGGCAGCCGGTAAATAACAAGCATTTTCAAGTGCAACTTTAGTAACAATGGTTTTGGGAAACAGCTCTGAGATTAAACAATGCTCCTACGATGGTTCTAACGATGAACTTGGCCTTAAGATGCTTTTGGGAAACCGGGGCCTGGAGGATTTGTTGTTTTACTAATACAGTATGTCTGTGTACTTATCCTGAACATTTGGCTGTTTGCAGACATTAAAAGGTGGTCTCTCAGAAACCAGGATCGAGAAGCGCATTGTCATCACCGGAGACTCAGACATCGACCACGATCAGGTGAGCGTCAAGTCAGTCACACCAATCCGACACGTCCTCTGGTGGGAACCAATTACACAGTGTACCACAGCAGCTTGTATTACTGAATGGAAGATGTCGGCTTATTACATTTCTGTCCAAGATTTTCCATATAGTGAACATTTATACTTATGGAAATATGAGAATGTACCATACTACCAACTGAGGTCAACCACTCATAATATGTGCAGTTCAGTTATGTGGTATATCTGAGAGAATATATTATTGACAATTTTAGCAAGAATGAGAATTAAATGTGGTGGCCCAGTATCTCTGGTGTCTGCTCCTTTTAGACTAGAAATGGCAATAAGGACTTAAGTGTTTTCAGTCATTGTCTCAGCTGAAAGAGATGCATCGATCCCTGTGAAAAGACCTCGCTCTCTGATTTATAGTGTCAAGAGTCTTATACCTCCATATGAGAGTTCATCTGGTCATTAAACTAAAGAGTACAGCAGACAGATACACTCCACGCAAAGAGGTCCCTGTTGAACTCACAAATATTCACAACAACATATGTTTCCACATTAGAAGTTCATCCCAAACCCCAAAGGGACAAGCACGGGCAGACGTCCAAGCCGTACTTTCCATGTGAATGTCCCTCTCCCTCCTCCCATCCTTTGTCTTCATTTTATGTTTTGCCGTTTTTTGTTGTCGCCGCTGCTTTTCTCATCTGTATCCATAGCGCCTCCATTTTGTTAGTTTTCTGTTCCTTTGTTCTCCTTTATTTCCGTTAATGCCATCGTCTCCCTTTCCTTTTGGGTGTGTTGTTGCCGGGGCGTTGCCACCCCGGGTAGGCCTTGGCCCAGGCTATAAAGGAAGCCAAAGAGCAGCACCCTGACATGTCAGTGACACGGGTGGTGGTCCACAAAGAGACAGAGCTGGCAGAGGAGGGCGAGGACTGAGGCACCAGGTAAGGAACAGAAGCCACCAGGAGGCTCAGGGGTGTGGTGATTAGGGGGTTTAGGGTGAAGTGGTAAAGGATCGTCCCTCTCTGCTGCGAGTCTACGGTGGCCCTTCTAGCCCAAACCGACAGCACATCACATGCATCAGCCGGATATAAGTCCCCCACAGGGTGGAACTAACTGTCTCCTTGTCTTTTTCTTTGAGTTCTCCATCTTTTCTCTTAACTCCCCGTTTGCCCTCAGTCTGTACTTATGACTGAGCTATTTTGAGATGAATCGTAAAGTTCATACAAAATGTCCGCAAACCAAACTGCTGCAGATGTATCACTTTTTCTGGTCAAAATGTTTTGTTTTACTGGCTACACTAACCTCGTGACATCACTGTCTGTATTCTAACATGGACAGTGTTGGCAGACTGTGGCAGCACACTCTCCACCAGACAGATGACACCTCATACACACCGGAAGAGCAGATTAATGACAATGCTAATTAACTGGTGTACTGGAGGAGAAGAGAAAACAAATATTCCCTGTAGGTTTTTAGCTTGAAAGCACTTCACAATAGCTATTTTATCAGTTACTCGACCTTGTCAGCCTTTGGAGTTGGAACCATTCCAATCCATTGTAATCTCATAAAGCTTGGTTCAAGCCCAGAGAATTGTCTTGAATACACCTCAATCACCTCAGTCGTAAAGCAGTATCTATGGGCCCATCAAATAGGAGCAAGAAATGGATTCACACAGGAGGATCAAATGTACCCACAGCAAGGCAGAGGCTTTGAGCCAATTGTTAATTACAGTCAATTCGGGGGTGCTGGGTGGATACTATGGCTTCATTACTATGGTATTACTCTGAACAAACTAGCAAGGGGTGTGAATACTCTGCCTCCACCCTGTCCATATAGTGGTATGTCCATGGGTCGTTTGGCGAGCTCAGACCGTCATGGCAGTGGTCCGATGCACAGGAACTTTACATTACAGTTTACATTTATTTCCACCATTTCCATTTCAGAGGAGGACCAGATAGAGACCTCCAGCCAGAGCCAGCCCTTCCCGCTTGTTAGCTCTGTCATCCTCTCCAGTTCTGCTGAATTTGGGGGAAAATAAGCATGACTGCAGCGGCTGCTGAGAATAGAATGGCGCTTTGATTGGTGTAGCAGCGTGTGTACCCTTCAGTGAGAATGCTGTGGCAGCTCTTGTCAGATCATCAAGTGCTTTTGTCTTTTCTACCTACAGTGCCTTCAGAAAGTATTCACACCCCTTGTCTTTGTGTTACAAAGTGGGATTAAAATGGATTTGTCCTTTTTTGTCAACTATTTACACAATACTCTGTCGAAGAAAAATTCTAACATTTGTAAAAAATAAAAATGTCAAAAAAATAAATAATATCTTGATTAGATAAGTATTCAACCCCCTGAGTCAATACATGTTAGAATCACCTTTGGCAGCGATTACAGATTTGTCTCTAAGAGCTTTGCACACTTGAATTGTGGAACATTTGCCCAGTATTCTTTTCAAAATTCTTCAAGCTCTGACAAATTGGTTGTTGATCATTGCTAGACAACCATTTTCAGGTATTGCCATAGATTTTCACGCAGATTTAAGTCAAAACGTTAACTCAGCCACTCAGGAACATTCACTGTCTTCTTGGTAAGCAACTCCAGTGTAGATTTGGCCTTGTGTTTTAGTTTATTGTCCTGCTGAAAGGTGAATTCATCTCCCAGTGTCTGGTGGAAAGCAGACTAAACCAGGTTTTCCTGTAGGATTTTGCCTGTGCTTAGCTCCATTCCGTTTCTTTTTTATCCTGAAAAACTCCCCAGTCCTTAACGATTACAAGCATACCCATAAAATAATGCAGCCACCACTATGCTTGAAAATATTCAGTGGTACTCAGTAATGTGTTATATTGGATTTGCCCTAAACATAACACTTTGTATTCAGCACAAAAAGTGTATTGCTTTGCAGTATTACTTTAGTGCCTTGTTGCAAACAGGATGCATGTTTTGGAGTATTTTTATTCTGTACAGGCTTCCTTCTTTTCACTCTTGTCAATTAGGTTAGTATTGTGGAGTAACTACAATGTTGTTGATCCATCCTCAGTTTTCTCCTATCACAGCCATTAAACTCTGTAACTGTTTTGAAGTCACCATTTGGCTTCATGGTGAAATCCCTGAGCAGTTTCCTTCCTCTCCGGCAACTGAGTTAGGAAGGACGCCTGTATCTTTGTAGTGACTGGGTGTATTGATACAACATCCAAAGTGTAATTAATAACTTCACCATCCTCAAAGGCATATTTAATGTCTGTTTTTTGTATTTTTACTCCTCTACCAATTGGTGCCCTCCTTTGTGAGGCATTGGAAAATCTTTGTGGTTTAATCTGTGCTTGAAATTCAGTGCTCGACTGATGGACCTTACAGATAATTGTATGTGTGGGGTATAGAGATGAGGTAGTCATTCAAAAATCATGTTAAACACTATTTTTGCGTACAGATTGAGTCCATGCAATTTATGTGACATGTTTAGCAAATTTCTACTCCTGAACTTATTTAAGCTTGCCATAACAAAGGGGTTGAATACCTATTGACTCAAGACCATTCAGCAAAAACATAATTCCACTTTGACATTATGGGGTATTGTGTGTAGGCCAGCGACAAAAAAATCTCAATTGAATCCATTTTAAATTCAAGCTGTAACACAACAAACTGTGGAAAAAGTCAAAGGGTGTGAATACTTTCTGAAGGCACTGTACCTGGCAGGACATGAGATGCCTCGCTCATCAAAATACTTTGAAGCAGGCGCTGGAGTACTACCTGGTTTTGGGTTTGCCTTAAGGACATGGTGTCTTTTAATCCCAGTAGGCTAGTATCGAATGAGAATCCAATTTCTGCTGTTTTAGCTCAAGGCGACTCAGCCACTTTTGCCGAAGCAGATTAACGCTTCCTAAGTAAATTAGAATAGTTAAAAATAGCAGATATGATCAACTGTATAATACACTGTTAATCAGTGCAAGGCAGTTGCATTACCATACCAACTTATTTTAGGTGATTTCAATTAAAGCTCCAGACACTTGGTATTTGGACCTTATCTGTACAATTACTCCAGTTGGTGGTACTCGACACTCCTTCATGTTGAATTGAATATTCCATCCTTCTATTCTTTCTCTTTCGCAGAGCTGAAGAGCCTGTGAAGTTCATACTTGGATGTTTGAGAAACTCCTGTCATCTCCCAAACCGAGAGTCAACCTGGTGGGAAGACTACGTCGGACAACACCGAGGCTGAACTCCTGTGTGTTTCATCGCACACCTTCCTTTTTTATCACTCAGAAGAGAACCACTTAGCTAACATTTGTAGCGTGTTTAAATTGTTTTGTGCTTTTTGCAAAAATAAGAAAAAAATCTGCCATTATTAGAACCAGATAGAATGTATCATGTGATCATTTTTATTGTTGAGTAGTATTCACATTCCTAGTATGTACAGACAGGTAATGTTATGAAAAAGTCATTTCAATATCTATCTTCCTGTATTCATGCAGTTGCAGGTGGACAGGTATTAAGACTAAGTGGGTATATTAGCCTTGGACCTGGTCTTGTTCCATGTTGTCTTTAGAGTCAAATGTTTATCTGTTTTTGGGGGAAAAGGAAGAACAGCAAATTGTATTTAATTGGGTGAGTTTCCAAGGGACTAACAAAGGACGAAGCACTGTGTCATTTTGTACATTGCACTACAGTGCCAACACGTTTTCTTCTCTATGCAGTCAAAACAAAAACATTCCATTAAAGGGCAGGTGCTTTTCCTCTACCTCCCTCAGAAAACAAAATTAAATTAAAAAAAAATCTACAAAAAATCATGAAACATTAGGCAGCTTGGAAACTTTAGCTTTTCCATAACTTTTTGGCATCATTCATCAGAAATATATTTGTAGAAACTTATATTTTTTGCTATCTTTTAAAGTTTTTTGTCAATCTGTAAACTGATTTAGATGTTGATGAGGTGGGTTTGTTTGCCCCTTTTAAATATTTTTAATATATTTCAGAGGTTTTTTGACAACTAAAAGAAACACAAAATTGCCACTATTTGTATCTTTTACCTGTAGATAAAGGAGATCGCTGCCCTTAGCACTCTCTGCAATCTGACCAACCTCACCAAACCCAATGATGGTATCAATTTGCTCTTTGGACCCAGTGTATAGCAGATAATCTTAGATTTTTAGCAGCTTTAAAATGTTGTCTCCACCACAGCCACCCCAAACTCTGTGTAACACTGTTGAAATAAAAGTTTGTTATTCTCTGATTGGATGACTTTGGTTCCTTTTTACCAGTGTTAGGGAGTAGTGAACTACATGTAGTTCAACTAGTAATTTAACTACATTTTGCAGTAGCTTGGTGGTACTTGAACTAAATTCAAATCTAGTTAGTGTTTTCAGTAGTTAATTACTTTTTTTGCAATGTAGTTGATGTAGCTAACTACTGGAACTACACAAATATGCACTGTAAAAAATGAAAAGTAGTTTTTACAGTAACTTACTGGCAACCTGTAAGTTACTGTGAGAAAAAAAGGAACAGTGTTACTGTACTGTATTTTATGGTATCCAATACTGTTACTGTAATGTAAAGCCTCTCTTACTCTGACTGTAAAGCCTTATTTGCAAATTTCCCAGAGTGCCTTGCCTTTCGAATGAATTGTAGAGTTACCACCCATGACTGTATTTGTTTAGTGACAGTGACATGGTTGTTGCATTCAATGTTCAGTCCTTTGGCCTTCACCAAGTGAGATCCTAAGCGAGTATGTTATCACTAAAATTACATTCTTTAACACAATACAGTGGAAGTCTATGGGTATCTGCTAGCATGCAGCAACTTCCTTCAAACTGCACGCAGAGACATGAAAATGGTATCCACGAGTTCATCTGACTCTGGGGAAGTAGATAAAGGGCCTCATTGCATCATTTGTTGACTTCTGTAACCGTAAAAGCCTTGGTTTCTTGCACGTTAACATCAGAAGCCTCCTCCCTAAGTTTGAGTTATTCACTGCGTTAGCACACTCCGCCAACCCTGATGTTCTAGCAGTGTCTGAATCCTGGCTTAGGAAGGCCACCAAAAATTCAGAAATGTCCATCCCCAACTACAACATTTTCCGTATAGATAGAACTGCCAAAGGGGGTTGGGTTGCAATCTACTGTAGAGATAGCCTGCATAACTCTATCATACTATCCAGGTCTGTGTCCAAACAGTTTGAGCTTCTACTTCTAAAAATCCACCTTTCCAGAAATAAGTCTCTCGCTGTTGCCGCTTGCTACAGACCCCCCTCAGCCCCCAGCTGTGCCCTGGACACCATATGTGAATTGATTGCCCCCCATCTATCCTCAGAGTTCGTACTGCTTGGTGACCTAAACTGGGATATGCTTAACACCCCGGCCAACCTACAATCTAAACTAGATGCCCTCAATCTCACACAAATTATCAACGAACCTACCAGGTACAACCCTAAATCTGTAATCATGGGCACCCTCATAGATCTCATCCTGACAAATCATGCTGCCAAACATGCCCTCGTAAAACTGACTATCCTACCGATCCTTGACTTCGGCGATGTCATTTACAAAATAGCCTCCAACACTCTACTCAGAAAATTGGATGTAGTCTATCACAGTGCCATCCGTTTTGTCACCAAAGCCCCATATACGACTCACCATTGTGACCTGTACGCTCTTGTTGGCTGGACCTCACTACATATTCGTCGCCAAACCCACTGGCTCCAGGTCATCTATAAATCACTGCTAGGCAAATCCCTGCCTTATCTTAGCTCACTGGTCACCATAGCAACACCCACCCGTAGTCTGCGCTCCAGCAGGTATATCTCACTGGTCATCCCCAAAGCCAACACCTTCTTTGGCCACCATTCCTTCCAGTTCTCTGCTGCCAATGACTGGAACGAACTGCAAAAATCTCTGAAGCTGGAGACTTATCTCCCTCACTAACTTTAAGCATCAGTTGTCAGAGCAGCTTACCGATCACTGCACCTGTACACAGCCATTCTGAAATTAGCCCACCCAACTACCTCATCCCCATATTGTTATTTATTTTGCTAATTTGCACTCCAGTATCTATATTTGCACATCATCTTTTGCACATCTATCATTCCAGTGTTAATACTAATTGTAATTATTTTTCACTATGGCCTATTTATTGCCTTACCTCCATAATTTACTACATTCGCACACACTGTATACAGTGAGGGGAAAAAATTATTTGATCCCCTGCTGATTTTGTACGTTTGCCCACTGACAAAGACATGATCAGTCTCATTTTAATGGTAGGTTTATTTGAACAGTGAGAGACAGAATAACAACAACAAAATCCAGAAAAACACGTCAAAAATGTTATAAATTGATTTGCATTTTAATGAGGGAAATAAGTATTTGACCCCTCTGCAAAACATGACTTAGTACTTGGTGGCAAAACCCTTGTTGGCAATCACAGAGGTCAGACGTTTCTTGTAGTTGGCCACCAGGTTTGCACACATCTCAGGAGGGATTTTGTCCCACTCCTCTTTGCAGATCTTCTCCAAGTCATTAAGGTTTCGAGGCTGACGTTTGGCAACTCGAACCTTCAGCTCCCTCCACAGATTTTCTATGGGATTAAGGTCTGGAGACTGGCTAGGCCACTCCAGAACCTTAATGTGCTTCTTCTTGAGCCACTCCTTTGTTGCCTTGGCCGTGTGTTTTGGGTCATTGTCATGCTGGAATACCCATCCACGACGCATTTTCAATACCCTAGCTGAGGGAAGGAGGTTCTCACCCAAGATTTGACGGTACATGTCCATCGTCCCTTTGATGCGGTGAAGTTGTCCTGTCTCCTTAGCAGAAAAACACCACCAAAGCATAATGTTTCCACCTCCATGTTTGACGGTGGGGATGGTGTTCTTGGGGTCAAATAATTATTTCCCTCATTTATAATGCAAATCAATTTCTAACAATTTTGACATGCGTTTTTCTGGCTTTTTTTGTTGTTATTCTGACTCTCACTATTCAAATAAACCTACCATTAAAATTATAGACTGATCATTTCTTTGTCAGTGGGCAAACGTACAAAATCAGGAGGGGATCAAATACTTTTTTCCCTCACTGTATATATTTTCTGTTGTATTTCTGACTTTATGTTTTGTTTTACCGCATATGTAACTCTGTTGTTTTTATCGCACTGCTTTGCTTTATCTTGGCCAGGTCGCAGAACTTGTTCTCAACTGTCTTACCTGGAAAAATAAAGGTGAAATAAAATTGCCAAAATCCGAAGTATCCCTTTAACAAAAGCTTATTGTGGACATCTGGGTTTCTTAACCTTTTCAACCATAGGAAATAATCTGAAAAGAACTTGAACCATTCTTAGAAATAATTTAATACCGAAGGTACAATAAACACTATCATTTCAGTAATAAAAAATACACATTGTCTCTGCAGTCCAACAGTTTGTAAACAGTGATTTGGAATTCCATATTGGTTGTTGCTTCACTCCATGGTTTAGCTGGTGTTTTATCCATGATCTGGCAGTGGATAGTCCTCAGTACTTGTATTCAGCATCTCCATCCACTGTACTCTCCCTGTGACACTATTCTGTCTGCAAATGAGTTCTCAGAGGGCTGTACTGTACCCAGCAGGGCAATATCCAGCATGGGGCCATCCACAGTTCCCCTTCTCAGGTGTACATTCTCCCCCCAGCCCGTCGTCTCTGCCTGGGTAATGTGGTTCTGTTGCTCTGCCTGGAGGCCGTGTCCCTGGGGTGAGGTGCTGCAGACAACTCTGCCTCTACTGAGATAAAGAAAGAATATAGTGAGTCTGTCTCTTTGTGTATGTGTGGGGTCACATCTTCTCTGTCTACAGCCAGCACTGTTTGAAGGCTGTGAGGTCTGAGCCCAGCTGAGAGGCAGAGCTCCATCAGTAATACTATCAATAATGAAGAAGTGGAGAAAATATCGACTATTGACCAAGCCTTTAGGCCAGCTCCACACGAATAAGCTTTCCAAAGACTGTTATGGTTCTCTCAGACAGGGTGAACTGTTCTCAGAATTGTTTTTTTGTTTGAAAAGTAGTCCTGTTTCTATGCTAATGCAGCTGTAATTCAGTAATATGCTGGTCAAATCATACCACGTTTACACGGGCTGGTTGTCCAGTAACAATATGCTACAAGTAATACGTTGTAGACAAGTAAGAAGATATTGACAGTATTTATCATCTAATTGTACATTGTCCAAAATCACTCATTTGTTAGCTGTTATGAAAGACAAAGCAGAGTGCAGTTGAATTACCTTCCTTCAGCTTCCAGTTCAGGTAAACCATGATCTGTATCAGCAGCAGAGTGACGGGCAGGAAGACCCCAACACACAGCAGCCATCCAGGGACCTCCCTGAGAACCTCTCTGAGAAACAACACCAAGCTGGACATACTGATGGTGGTAACTGGTGAGACTGAGGCCTTTGGCCCTGTGATATTCTACTGTAGAAATACCACTGGTGATTTGGACTTTGTGCGGTTGTTTAAACAACCCTGTGATTGCTAAGAGGATTTACTGCTGCCTGGTTAATAGTTTACCCAGCCCGGGCCCGGTGCTGGGGGGGTCAATCCAGACGTTAGCCCCTGTTACCCTGCTCTGATGTCATAAACATACAGAGTCTCCATCACTTTGGATAGTTATCATTTCTCTGAAATAGTATGAAAGGTTTGATGGAAACATCTAGTCTGTTGAAGCGCAGAGAAACTGGATATTTGAGAGATTTGAATTGGCCAAACAGATTTTGAGTGAAGCTTTTGAAAGGTTATCTCTATGAATGTCTATTGATTGGTTTGTTTAGTTTAGCATTGTGATTTAAAATAGATTGACTGGGCTATTATACCGACCTCTGAATGTATTGTTGTGGAAGTCTCTATACTTCTCCCGAACAGTTACTTATTCAGAATACAATTGAAATCTGAATTGATAAGATCATTGCTATCTGTCATCCAAATCCCTGAGGTATTTTCATTTGTTCAATTATAGGATTTAAAAGGATTAATAAGACTTACTTATTATAAGCAGGTGATGTTCCTTAACTTTCATTATTGGCACGATATGCACTGTTTGCTTTGAAACAGGCTTTACTCTCAACTGCGTCTTTGAACTTAAGTTCAGCTATCAAATAATGTCAATGTGCAGTGTGTGTTTCTTGAATAAGCATGACAGAATGTTCCCTGCTATGATTAGAGAAGGGATTTACTACACTTCATGAGCAACTCTGAACCCAAAATACTCCCCCCCAAGGGATTGCGTTTCATTTTCAACGAAGGGTTCAAGATTACAACCAAATGTTCTGTTTAGAAAAAAGTTAGCCGCTTCATCTGGCCTAGTAATGTTAACTTGTTTTCCATTAAATGAGCCATTGGGATACTGCAATTAAAAAGCCCTTTTCTCAATCGTCTCCATGTCAGGCCATTTCTGAGTCTTTCTCTTGTTTTCGTATTTTCTTAGTGCCTTGTTCATTTGCATACTGTGGCATTTGAGAAATCCATCAAATAAATCTTTGATCTGCCTCAGTTTTGTGTGATCAATCCCAGCCATCAAATGGTGAGAGAGCCACTTTGACCCCTAATGATGAGTACCAACCATCTGGATCAATGCGTTGGAATATCTCCTCTTCTCCCTTTGATCATGAGCTTATTTTGGCTATGAAGACGCTTTGGCAGGCTTCGTAGTTTCATGGGGTTTTCTGTAACAATTAAGGAATATGTTTTCTCTATCACTGGCTCTCATGTCCTGGAGAGGGAATATGCTTAATATCGCACACTGTGCTTATTATTGCATACAGAGGTAGGCTTTTCAATGGCATTCAGCATTGTAGGTGACTTTTCTATGGATCCTAGATCTTGCTGCATCTTCAGAATATTAAAAGAGAAATTACCCTAGAATTTGATTATATTTCCATGGAATCCATCTCTAGCTTGGCTTTAGACGGCACATAACCCCACAGCCCTTTGTAGCTCAGCTCCAAAGAGCGAGCGAGAGACCGAGAGAGAGCTGTGTGTGAAATCAAACTACGTGCGCACGGTGTCACTGTCTGGATGAGTGGAGCCCTCATAATGGAATCAGTCGTGTGTCTCTTACTTTGGTTACTCAGCCCTATTACTTCACAGGATTTAGTCATGACTGACATTACCACAGCTTGCTCGCATCCCATTACATAAGCACACTAACTGGAGTTTTGAATGGGTATCGTCGCTCTCTTGTTCGTGAGGGTTCATAGGCTTAAGTGTGTGTTTAGGCTGGGTGTTGAAAGAGGGTAAGGGCCAGGGTGTGCTGCTTTTATATGAAAAGTCCTCTAGGCATCCATGGTGCTCTATAGTTTATAAGAATGCAGTGCCCCAAACTTCTTGGTTTTGATTTGAGTCTACTAACATGTCATTATGATTAATCAGTGATCAAAACCCAACAAACTGTCACGAGCTAAAAATAGCTCATCAACAGTCAGTCTATTAAAAAAAATTGACTATTAGTCCTTAATGATGGAAATGAAAAGTTCAAACGCTGCCACAAAACATTATCAACTAATCAGAGCATGTAATTACCTAGCCCCAACCCAGAGCAGACATAATTAATTAAGCTGTCATGTTTAGACTTCCTCCGACTTTAGTAGCTACTAAACCATGATTGATCTTCTGTTTATAGGGAGAGGCCACAGTAAGTGGATGTCTCCCCTACAGTGATCAGGTCTGGTCCTACTCTCCTTGCCCAACCATCACAGTTCTCACTCTGGTGGGGCAGAGAGCATCAAAACATTCATCCATCTGAATTCAATCACATGCCTGTCAATTGTATTGACACTCACTGGATGAGACATAAGGGAGGGGACTCTAATAGTGCGATTAATCAAGGCTAAATTGGTCATTGGTGTTTTCATTACTTCTTGATTATGACAGTCATGGGCAGCATACTGTATAGTTGCCATATTTTCTGTCCCTAGATAGGAGATGAGCATATAACATTAATCTGTATGCTAGTCAGACTAGAAGAGCATTTCAATGCCTTTCTGCCGTTTTGTATTTATCCAGAGTTGCCAATGTGTTAAATGCCACTACGCTTAATTTGAGGCCAGCTGACAGTTTTTTTGTCGCCATCACTCAGCATCAACCCAAGGTTATTTCAGTTTTCAAGATCACAGTCTGTCATCGCTCGCTCTCTCGCTCTCACTTTCGTTCCACCTTTTCTTCCACCTATTGATTCTGCTCCTCTCTGAAAATATGGATTATAATGAAAATCCACCTGAGGTGTGTGAGTTGTTTGACCCCTGTATTGTCCATAGTGAATGTAGGACTGCTATCTAGAGCAAGTCAGTGCCGTAGGAAGTGGACCCACTAACTTTCATTGATCGGAGGATGGGATGAGTTGGTCTTAACCTTTCTCCTAAACCCTGACCAGCCCACACATATGGAACTGCTGTAACGTAATTTACTGTATGAACCGATTGCTTTCAGTTTTCTACACATCAATCAATCTCCGTTGATCCCACAAAGGTTACATCTTTCATACTAGTAATAAGTACATTCTATAAATGTTCCTTCTAGTACATTACACTAGATTGATATTTACTGGTTTCCATCAGCGGTAGGAGAAGAGAGAGCAGCATAGTGGTTTGCTCTTCAAACACTGCTCTACCGCACCATTTTATGAGCTTGTTTGTTTTCCTGTAGTGCAATGTTAAGTCAAATGGTCATTTTTTCCAGTATGATCATACTCTCTATATAACTAAACTATTACAATGTTCTACTATAGGCAGTGCAGTGGAGGACTGCAGAGCTGACAATGTTTTCATATTTACCGGAGCGTCTTGGAGGCATTGTGATAATGTGTATCTGTATGTGAGGAGCTGTTGGAGCCCAGGGTTGGCAAGGCTGGGAGTTGAGATTTGGTCCTATTTAGTAGGCTGCTCTTTTGCGTTGAGCGACGTATTATTGCTGCAATTGTCATTATGGTTTGTTTGAAACCTTTGTGTAAATGTGTGTTTCTGAACAAAAGGCTGAGCTGCCAGCTGCTTCAATAGGCACTGAACGTTTTTTTTAGCACGGCAAAAGGAGGAGAACAAATATTAAGACATTAAACACGGGCTCAAATTAATGAATTCTAGCTAGGTTTCTGTTCTGTCCATCAGCCCGGCTGCATCTTTGTGGGCTTTCCTGATCTCTCCAAAGTGGAGCACAACCAGACATTGAAGATGACAGAATCTGACAAGGCTCTGAAAATCTAGGATAAATATTTGATTGGCGTTGTGGTTTGTGTCAAACTCAACAGGGGCAGGAATTGATTAGAAAAGGAATTTGCCTTAACTCTTTAACAGATGCATGTCATGGTTGTGGGTAGACCGCTCTCTCCCTCCGCAATTCACAAAATAAGAGGGCTGTGGAGAAATGCAGTTTTTTTAACTTGCCAAGAAAAATTAAATACTCAGACAAACCCATACAAGACAATATGAGCCAATCACAACTCCCTATCTGACGATCATAAATGAACACGTTTATTTGTTAATCTATTAACAGCATACTTTGGTATTACGGCTTGGTTGTTCTCTTTTACCAGAGCCTGCAGCTCTCAGCTACTTATAGTAGATAAGGAGGTAGTGTTTACAGAGCTGATTATGTAGTTGTACATCCATTATAGAGAGGGATTCATTAGGGAGAAATATAGTTGAAGTAGGCGTTCTTCTCTGCATCAGGTTTGAGTGAAGGTGTTTGACCTCTGCCCTCTGTGTTACTGTATCACTCCTCACAGAGAGCCTCTGGACCTTGATGACGTGTGTGCGTGCGGCTGTGTAAACTGCTCTCTTCACATGTCCCTGATCAACATTACCAACATTACACCCTTTTCACATGTCCCTGATCAACATTACACCCCCACTTCTTTCTTCTTCCCCTGAGGTCTCATTAGACTGGATGCATTTAAAACTGCTTTTCATTCTATAGAAGCTGCCAAGTGTATATACCAGAATACAAACATGGATGGAAAAGTTAGTATGTTAAAGATGTTTGGTGTAGGACATAGGGGATGGTGGGAGTGATTATGATTTCTTCCTTCATTACTTTGATTTTCAGTGAAAAACGGCTTGGGCCCTAACACTGGATGCTTGTCAACCATAATTTGATATAATTTTAGTATTCTGTTAATGGATTGTGCCTCTGGAGGGGGACCATGCGTTTTCCCACCTCTGGTGTATGAGCAACGCATACAGACACAGTAGGCTATTCTCTCCCATGTGGGTTATGATAAATCTCTTCTTATGTATGTTTCATTGTGATTAGTCTTTAATCCATCTTGAAGTACATCTTTCTGAATGTCATTATGGAACAAAAATATATTCCACCCATCATGCTATGTCATGGGGTAAATCTGTTATTTCCAGGCGCTTTACAATACATTTGGTGAAAACACACTACTCTCATTTGTGGGAATTCGGATGAGTCATTCTCCCATTTGCGTGTAACAAGAAAAGATGCACATCATCAATAATCCTGTAGTGTATTGAGATGCGTGAGGAAACTAATGGCCGTTTGGATATATGCAAAGTGTATCCTTGTATGGGTAGTTTTTTTTCTGTTGGGTAACTATGGAAACAGTGCTAATGTGTAAATGTGACAGAGGTCTAAGCCTGTGGCGTCTTCTAATTGCATGAATGACACATTTAGAGGAACTGTTTGTAGTGTAGGCTACAGAGGTGAACTGTCCAGGGGTGTAGCTTTTAGCATTCCACTGTTGTTATGTAAGGGGATGTGTTTGGAATAGTCATTCAGCATTTAGACATCTGTGTTCAGTGTCTACAGCCACTTGATCACCCAAACCTATCTATCATACTGCAATGGTTTCAGCCTCATGCTCATGGAAAACAGATCACTGTTGGTAGTACTACAAAGCACAGTACATACACTGAGTGTACAAAACATTAGGAACACCTTCCTAATATTGAGTTGCACCCCTTTTTGCCCTTAGAACAGCCTCAATTCGTTGGAGCATGGATTCTACAAGGTGTCAAAAGCGTTTTCAAAGGCACTTACATATTTTCTTGCCCATTCCCCCTCTGAATGGCACACATACACAATCCATGTCTCAATTGCCTCAAGGCTTGAAAATCCTTCTTTAACCTGTCTCCTCAAATCAAATTGTATTGGTCTCATACACAGATTTAGCAGATGATTTTGCGGGTGTAGCGAAATGCTTGTAGGAACTTGAAGCAGAGCTACAATTTCTGTCTCCTCCCCTTCATCTACATGGATTGAAGTGGATTTAACAAGTAACATCAATAAGGGATCATAGCTTTCACCTGGATTCACCTGGTCAGTCTATGTCGAGGAAAGAGCAGGTATTCCTAATGCTTTGTTTACTCAGTGTATATTTGATCATAATAGAGTATATACATACAGTGGGGAGAAGAAGTATTTGATACACTGCCGATTTTGCAGGTTTTCCTACTTACAAAGCATGTAGAGGTCTGTAATTTTTATCATAGGTACACTTCAACTGTGAGAGACGGAATCTAAAACAAAAATCCAGAAAATCACATTGTATAATTTTTAAGTAATTAATTTGCATTGTATTGCATGACATAAGTATTTGATCACCTACCAACCAGTAAGAATTCCGGCTCTCACAGACCTGTTAGTTTTTCTTTAAGAAGCCCTCCTGTTCTCCACTCATTACCTGTATTAACTGCACCTGTTTGAACTCGTTACCTGTATAAAAGACACCTGTCCACACACTCAATCAAACAGACTACAACCTCTCCACAATGGCCAAGACCAGAGAGCTGTGTAAGGACATCAGGGATAAAATTGTAGACCTGCACAAGGCTGGGATGGGCTACAGGACAATAGGCAAGCAGCTTGGTGAGAAGGCAACAACTGTTGGCGCAATTATTAGAAAATGGAAGAAGTTCAAGATGACGGTCAATCACCCTCGGTCTGGGGCTCCATGCAAGATCTCACCTCGTTGGGGTATCAATGATCATGAGGAAGGTGAGGGATCAGCCCAGAACTACACGGCAGGACCTGGTCAATGACCTGAAGAGAGCTGGGACCACAGTCTCAAAGAAAACCATTTAGTAACACACTACGCCGTCATGGATTAAAATCCTGCAGCGCACGCAAGGTCCCCCTGCTCAAGCCAGCGCATGTCCAGGCCCGTCTGAAGTTTGCCAATGACCATCGTGTTTGGAGGAAGAAGAAGGATGAGTACAACCCCAAGAACACCATCCCAACCGTGAAGCATGGAGGTGGAAACATCATTCTTTGGGGATGCTTTTCTGCAAAGGGGACATGACGACTGCACCGTATTGAGGGGAGGATGGATGGGGCCATGTATTGCAAGATCTTGGCCAACAACCTCCTTCCCTCAGTAAGGGCATTGAAGATGGGTCGTGGCTGGGACTTCCAGCATGACAACGACCCGAAACACACAGCCAGGGCAACTAAGTAGTGGCTCTGTAAGAAGCATCTCAAGGTCCTGGAGTGGTCTAGCCAGTCTCCAGACCTGAACCCAATAGAAAATCTTTGGAGGGAGCTGAAAGTCCGTATTGCCCAGCGACAGCCCCGAAACCTGAAGGATCTGGAGAAGGTCTGTATGGAGGAGTGGGCCAAAATCCCTGCTGCAGTGTGTGCAAACCTGGTCAAGACTTACAGGAAACGTACGATCTCTGTAATTGCAAACAAAGGTTTCTGTACCAAATATTAAGTTCTGCTTTTCTGATGTATCAAATACTTATGTCATGCAATAAAATGCAAATTAATTACTTAAAAATCATACAATGTGATTTTCTGGATTTTTGACCTGGATTACAGACCTACATGCTTTGTAAGTAGGAAAACCTGCAAAATCGGCAGTGTATCAAATACTTGTTCTCCCCACTGTACAGTTGTGTGGACGTAGACTGTTCAGCAACTGTAATGATACTGTATGTGTACAAGCTGCATGACAGACATCTCATTAGTGGGTAAGTGGAGTAGCTCATATCCTTTCACTAACCCTCAAGGACAGCCTGTTTTTTGTGTCATAGAGGAAACGCATATTTACTGTGTGTTTTTGCCCTCGTGAAATGATGACGTACAATCTTGGCACTGAGAAAGGCCAAGTCGTGGGCATGGAGAGAAATCCGGTCTGCCCATTTTAGAGCATGTGTCAACTTAAAAACAACTTTAAAACAACATGACATGAGAATTAGGATCTCATCTGACTAAAAAGGATTTGATTGAGACTCATGGCAGTCAGTTTAGTTTCATGTCCTAAGACACTGGAGATGATCGACTGAAAATAAATATTGTGATGTTGAAATGAAATGAGGGCAGGGGTGAAGGGGTCCAATGGGAGCAAGCAACATACATGACATTGTCAGTCTGATTGTAACTGCACAAGTTATGCTCTGGATTTAGTGACATACAGCTTGACCTCAGTTTAATTGCTATTCCTGACCAGTCTCCTCCTTTTCTCACTACAAAGAGAAGGATGGCTTCTTTAATACAGCACTGTCTGCCTTCATATCTCGGACAGCTGCAACATGGGAATTTCTGTGCCTTTTTTAGATGGAATATGTTTTATTTACCAGCCTATCTAAGTGCACTGTAACATGAATTGAGAGAGCCATCCACTAGACTGTATTTTTGACATAGCTACAGTAGAGAACGTAGCTGTCACTGTGGGATTATTGAGAAAATGGGGCCATTATGGATACACCATTACAGAGCTATATAGTTATGTGTCAAGGAGTCCACATGCTTCCCAGCTGAAACATTTCGGAAGAGTTAGTGCATATATAGTGAGAACATTTTGTTCGTTTTTGTTCGTTTTGGGCTTCGTTAAGGGTTTTTTCGGCTGTTCGCACACACACATTTTTTTCTTGAGGCTAGCCGAAGTCATTGAGAAATACTGCACTAAACATCTTAGTTAGATGTAAAATTGCCGACTAAGATCTCCTCAGCAAAAATGTCAAAATGTCTCAAAATGGACAAACAGTACTATTGCCGCTTTTTTCTTGTTTTTCAAGCGAAAGTCTTTTAATGGGAGTATGTGAGCACACTCGTTTGGTCCGAACTGAAGCATGCTGACGCCTTAAGGCTCCATGCTCCGGATTTACTGTACTAGGGCTTTTACTGATGCCAAGTTTACATCTGTGATAAAACACAAAAGTACAGTACCAGTGAAGGTTAGGAGATGGAATGAAACTGACTTGAAAGTGAATAAAAACAGCATCATGATCATACTTGATTACAAATACAATGTAAATAATGTACAGTGGGCTCCAAAAGTATTGGGACAGTGACTAATTTTTTGCTGTTTTGGCTCTGTACTCCAGCACTTTGGATTTGAAATGATACAATGTCTATGAGGTTAATGTGCAGACTGTCATCTTTAATTATAGGGTATTTTCATCCATATCGGGTGAACCGTTTTGAAATTACAGCACTTTTTGTACATAGTCTCCCCCCATTTTAGGGGACCAAAAGTATTGGGACAAATTCACTTATGTGTATTAAAGTAGTCAAATGTTTAGTATTTGGTCCCATATTCCTAGCACAGAATGATTACATCGAGCTTGTGACTCTACAAACTTGTTGGATGCATTTGCTGTTTGTTTTGGTTGTGTTTCAGATTATTTTGTAAGAATAGAATGTTTCTAAACACTTCTACATTCATGTGGAGGCTACCATGATTACAGATAATCCTGAATGAATTGTGAATAATGATAAGTGAGAACGTTAGAGGCATGTTATTGTAATGGTGAGAGGTTAGCATGTCTTGGGTGTATGATATTTGTGTGTCTGTAACCAAAACAAACAGAAAATGCAGCAAAGACATGCTAACCTCTCACCATTACAATAACATTCTCACTCATCATTATTCACCATTCATTCAGGATTATCTGTAATCATGGTCGCATCCACATCCTACCACTGGCCCAAAACTGTTGAAGCTCACTGTATGACTGTTCTGTTTTTATTCTGCTTATAGAGAACTGTCTAGCAAAACTGTTACTTTCCATTGAATGCTGTTTTAGACTGTGTAGGCTACTGTTCCCAGCAGCATTTGTAGTGGTTAGAAGAATGCAGCTGACCCCACAGAATTCAAAGGTTGAAGTGTTTTTGGATGGAGGCTGTCTGTTACTGGCTAGAGCGGTACAGGTGGATAGTAATTCGGGCGGATAGTAATTCGGAGAACCCTCCTATCAATTGTAGCAGCAGAACACATTATTCCCTCACTGACTACCCCTCTACCTGACATGTAATAGCCTAACCCAGACACAACCTGTCTTCAGGCTCTGTCTCAATATTTGACTTGAAATCAACATTAATCTGTCTGAAATGTCTAAATATGCATTTAGGATTGTCAATTTAAAAGTTATTAGGTAATATATTCACTGTGAATGTGGCATCACACTTCCTTGTGCTCTTGTGTAGATTTAAGGTCTTCCTAATTGGCAGCATTTTGCGTTGCTGCTTGATTAGCGTCAAGGATTAGAAGGAGATTCCACCCTCTCTGTAGAAGTGTGTTTTCCCAAGGTTGGCATAGCAACCTGATAAATTCATCAGCATATGTAAATGTGTGTGAGGTTGATTAGGATTCCATTTTGTCCTGTGCTGAAACGACTGTATATTCTCCTCAAATGAACCACATCCTCAAAACTCATTCTAGTGTACTACGATATCCAGTACCATGCATCCCATCCCATCCCATACTGGTCTATTGACAAGCTCCATCGTCACAAGATTACCATTGCTGTGTTGAGTGGCATGTATACTATAAGTTGTACTGTATGCTTCTGCTTAATGAAATATAATTGGAACTTACAGTTGAAGTCGGAAGTTTACATACACTTAGGTTGGAATCATTAAAACTTGTTTTTCAACCACTCCACAAATTTCTTGTTAACAAACTATAGTTTTGGCAAGTCGGTTAGGACATCTACTTTGTGCATGACACAAGTCATTTTTCCAACAATTGTTTACAGACAGATTATTTCATTTATAATTCACTGTATCAAAATTCCAGTGGGTCAGAAGTTTACATACACTAAGTTGACTGTGCCTTTAAACAGCTTGGAAAATTACAGAAAATGATGTCATGGCTTTAGAAGCCTCTGATAGGCTAATTGACATAATTTGAGTCAATTGGAGGTGTACCTGTGGATGTATTTCAAGGCCTACCTTCAACCTCAGTGCCTCTTTGCTTGACATCATGGGAAAATCAAAAGAAATCAGCCAAGACCTCAGAAAAACAATTGTAGACCTCCACAAGTCTGGTATATCCTTGGGAGCAATTTACAAACGCCTGAAGGTGCCACGTTCATCTGTACAAACAATAGTACGCAAGTATAAACACCATGGGATCATGCAGCCGTCATACCGCTCAGGAAGGAGACGCGTTCTGTCTCCTAGAGATTAATATACTTTGGTGCGAAAAGTGCAAATCAATCCCAGAGCAACAGCAAAGGACCTTGTGAAGATGCTGGAGGAAACAGGTACAAAAGTATCTATATCCACAGTAAAACAAGTCCTATATCGACATAACCTGAAAGGCCGCTCAGCAAGGAAGAAGCCACTGCTCCAAAACCGCCATAAAAAAGCCAGACTACGGTTTGCAACTGCACATGGGGACAAAGATCGTACTTTTTGGAGAAATGTCCTCTGGTCTGATGAAACAAAAATAGAACTGTTTGGCCATAATGACCATCGTTATGTTTGGAGGAAAAGTCGAAGAACACCATCCCAACCGTGAAGCACGGGGGTGGCAGCATCATGCTGTGGGGGTGCTTTGCTGCAGGAGGGACTGGTGCACTTCACAAAATAGATGGCATCATGAGGAAGGAAAATTATGTGGATATATTGAAGCAACATCTCAAGACATCAGTCAGGAAATTAAAGCTTGGTCACAAATGGGTCTTCCAAATGGACAATGACCCCAAGCATACTTCCAAAGTTGTGGCAAAATGGCTTAAGGATAACAAAGTCAAGGTATTGGAGTGGCCATCACAAAGCCCTGACCTCAATCCTATAGAAAATGTGTGGGCAGAACTGAAAAAGTGTGTGCGAGCAAGGAGGCCTGCAAACCTGACTCAGTTTTGAAAGCTCTGTCAGGAGGAATGGGCCAAAATTCACCCAACTTATTGTGGGAAGCTTGTGGAATGCTACCTGAAACATTTGACCCAAGATAAACAATTTAAAGTCAATGCTGGCAAATACTAATTGAGTGTATGTAAACCTCTGACCCACTTGGAATGTGATTAAATAAATAAAAGCTTAAATAAATAATTATCTCTATTATTATTCTGACATTTCACATTCTTAAAATGAAGTGGTGATCCTAACTGACCTAAGACAGGTCATTTTGACTAGGATTAAATGTCAGGAATTGTGAAACAGAGTTTAAATGTATTTGGCTAAGGTGTATGTAAACTTCCGACTTCAACTGTATATGTCCTGTATGTGCCCCAACAGGTTGATGAGCTGGCCCCATATGGGGCTCCAGACTCCACACACTACCCTCAACTAGCCCAAACCACACCAGTCAGTTACACCTTGGCATCATTGCGTTGTTTGGGTTGCAGACTCATCTGTCTCTCATCTGAATCCTACAGGCAGAGGAGTGTAGTGGCACTTCACTTGACGGGAATGACCTTTTCACTAAAACAGATGGTAATGAAGTCCCTACAGCTATTTCCCCTGTCAGAATGTTTTGAATTGTACTTTTCTATTGGATTTTTGTCTTGTACTGCTACTTGAAATGATAGAAGGTGTGAAGTGGATGGGTTAGTATGTCAGTACTTTTCGAACATTTACCTGAATTGTGAACTACATTTAGTAGTACTACAGTAGTTTGGTGTTGGTATACCACGGTACTGTATGTACAGTTTTTTTTTGGGGGGGGGCATAGACAAAATTATAGTTTTTCTGACATTGTGGTTCTAGATTGATATCAACATGAATTAATTACTATGTTTATGGAAACACCACTTGCTTGCTGTTAGAGATTCACCACTTGCTTGACATTTGCCCCTTTTGTGAGGGTAAAATAACAATCACACCTGTTGCCTTCCCTGTCTATTGTTCTAATGAGATGGTATTTTCCCAGAGTGGCATCATCTCCAGGCTAGAAGCTCCCTTCCCTCTAGCGCCCACCACTCATTAAAACCTCCTCTGTGAGCGCTTATCTATAATGTATAAACTCAGTGAAAGAGATCGTCACCTCCCACTGCTCCTGCTACTCCCTCCCTCTCCTCATTGCTGTAGCTCAGACATCAGTCTTAATGACTCCAAAGGCTTTAATTACAGTGTATTTCCTGGTGAGACAAGGGGACAGCCCCTTGGATTGCTTTAGGGTTAGGGGTCTTCTCTCTAGCCTCAATCAACACTCCGCTTCATTCTCACTTAGTGTAAAGATCCATCTTGTCAGATATCATCCATCCAAAATCCATGATCTTTGGTTTGTTGTTTTGAAGGGTGGCATTTTCATACACAATTTAAAGATTTATTTTCACATTGATTGCAGACAATGATTATCCTCTTAGATAGGCTTCAACCTACTGAAACAGTACTGTATTTTCAACATTGTACATTTAATTAAAATGATAGTGGAAAGGTGCTCTATAATGTAATTAAATCACGAATCAAGGAAATCTAAGGCCACAAGGACATTGGATCATGAGATCAACAATGTTCTTATTAGATGATGAGTCAGGCCAGATGGTTGAAGACTAGGCATTAGGAGTGAGGGCCGGGGAAAATTGTAATTACTAAGATACTACCTCTGAGCTTTTAGTTCAGGCGTCCTGAGAGACAGGAAAGGTTGATTGTATTATCTATGTGTCAGTGCAGCCATGGTATTTCCTGTGTGTATCAGAGCTCAAAGCAAAGGCTGTCTACGGTGGAGGACACTGATCTATATCGCCAAGAGAATCCCTTTTGTTCTGGCCTGACGTCACTTTAATAAGAATGCTATATGTCAGGGTTTCCCAAACTCAAAACCCTGCTATATATAACCAATGCTATTCAATCTGACTGAAGTCATTATTATAAAACATAGCAATGTTTTCTGTCTATATACAGTGAGCTCCAAAAGTATTGGCACTGTGACACATGTTTTGTTGTTTTGGCTCTGTACTCCAGCACTTTGCATTTGAAATGATACGGTGTAGACTGTCAGCTTTAATTTGAGGGTATTTTCATCCAAATCGGGTGAACCGTTTAGAAATTATAGCAAAGCCTTGAACTTCAGGCAGAATAAGATGTCACCCTGGTGCCACAGCTCAGTGGAGTACAGCAATCAGATACACCTGGCTTCAATAATATTTACCTTTATTTCCTGATTTTATGATGAACAGGATTAGGACATTCAACTGGTGAGGAGCAGGAAGGGGGGAAATCAATTTAGCTAATTTCCACTGCTTTCCTGCCTGCGGTCTGTAATATGCTTATGTTCATAAAAATGCATGAAGCAAAATCTGTCATTCTTATTTTATAATGGGGAGATACAAATAATAAGCCAGGATAATTGCCAATTAATCTACCGTGTGTGTGTGTGTGACGGAGGGGCTGACACTGTTTCTATGGAGACTGACGATGCATCGGGCAGCAGTGGGGCTTTGGCTCTGACATAAGGTGTCCATTCAGGATCAATCCTCCATAGGTACATCAGGTTTAGGGACTACAAAGGGAAACCCCCACAGTAGGCAGCCAATGTTACTTTCTGCAGGAATCCAATGTTACCCACTCAGAGATCCATTGGGTGTTTGTGACGTTAATGTTTGATTGTGTAGTGGTGTTTCCCGTTATCACACAGCTGCAGGGGCTGTATGTTAAAACCATTCTATTCTCTATTATGAATTTGACATCTTAGAATATCACATCAAACTGGCAGAGTGTAAGACTACAGCACAAAATACAGCTACAGCATGTACTGTACAGACCAATGTTGTGATTCAAGATTAGGCAGATATGCACATCTCCAAATGTGTTAGCCAAGTTGATTTGCTTAGTGCCAGAACACACATTAAATCATACACGGTGACTGCAGCACTTTACAATATCACCTCGTATCAGATTTAGTAATAAATCAATATCTGTTATTTGTGGCCAAACCTAAGATGAGTTCAGATGCCCTGAATGGTTGATGATGAATCACATTGGTGTTGTAACTCTGCCTATTTTTCTCTTTTAATTCAATTATTATTCCCATAAAAAAGGCATTGTGATTAAATCTGCTCTGCCTTGCCTCTTGCTCAAGAGGCGTGGGCTACAGTACATGGTGAATGCAGAATGAATACTAAAAACACCTGCGCAAAGAATCCTGGAATTGTGATGGAAATGGAATGAAATACACATTCTTCCACTATTGCAAACATTTCCAACAGAGAAACTGGGAATGAACGGAAATGAATTTACCAGAAAGGTTACCTGAAGAAAATCGCATTAACACACATAACGGGGGCATGAAGCTTTTAATGTGACAGTCATTGAAATGTGTTGAAACTGAAAGCAGATATCACATCACTGTTATCCACTGGAGGAGGTGAGGATTGGAACTGGAATAATCACTGGGGAATTCTCATGTGGTGAATCTCATTAGAGAAAGATGGCTGGTTGAAGATAATGAGAAACAGTTTCACCATATTCAACAAAATAGTAATTCCATTCCATACTATCTCCATAGAGAAGCCCTATACAGATGTAGGATCTTAATTTGATCACCCTGTTGCAGGAGAACTTTCCTGCAATGCAGGAAATGTAAAACCTGTAGTGTATTTGAGGTTTAAAAAAGCTTCTGAAGTTCGTAATTTCCACTTTGAAATTTCAGCTTGTTTTTCCCTTACGAAAAATGTATCAACCCATACAAAAATGTCCATGAAAAAATCCTGTTTCTGCAGGATAATTTTTTTCTGCTGTAGTAGCAAACTGGCTCTGATTAATATCCTACATCTGTATGTGACCTTGTGATGCTTTGTATCATCCATTATCTAAGTGTTGCCCCTCACTTTAGTTTTACATTGTTTACATAGATGAAAGGTCGGGCTGTCAGGATGTCTGTTAGAGCTCTTCTGTACCCTGCTCCACTGCTCACACCTCCCTGTCCCTGCATCACAGCACACTCAGTACTCTCCATTACCTAACACACTGTACAGACTATGAATGAGGTACCACCGTTTTTACTAACTGTATCTGAATATCATGTAAACATCTTTGAGGAGATGTTCTCAGAACAACAGTATTAGCACCAGCTCTAACACTCTAGAGATGAGATCAAACATGGTTGAGAATTGTACTACCAGAGACCACAAGGACAATGTTGATGAGCAGGTTGCCATGGGGATATAGTCTCTCCAGCTCTCACAAGGAAATCAGTGAATTTTTTCACAACACTCCTTCCCCTTCTTTTCAGACATCTGGCCTGCATGGCCTGGCTTTACTGTGGTGAAGATACACAGCTCTGTCTGTAGGTCTAGCGCTTCTGTGGAATCAGTTACTGCTGTTTATTACTTGTTTATTACTAGTTTCTTACATGTTAAAATGAGTGGGAGGACGAGTGTCTCTCTGCACTCCAGGAAGCCTTGGTTTTTTATTCACAGTGTAAATTGTAGTCCATCATCTGAATGTAATGGCAACAACAACATCACCGCTAGGTTACTCTCCCTAGTCCATATTTCCTGTTTGATAGGTGCAATGTTTTATTTGTCTAATTTCCTATCTTCTTATTGTAACCTTATTACGGGTTCATACTTAGTCACCCGAGCCAGAGGGTTGATTGATAAGGGAAGTGTATCAGCCTCCCCATGTTTAGCTTGGTGTCTGTGATTTGGCATATGGAAGAGCGGGGCACAAAGTAACAACTAAATAATTCAAATTAGAAACCCCTTAGAAAGCTGTTATTCAGTGTGCTAATGCTTGGTAAGTGTATCTACATGCCTAGGAAGTTTTTCTTAAATCCAGAAACACTTATTTTTTTTATTGACAAGTTTTTTTCAGGTCGAATTCTCTTTTTGGATTATTGACCTGTGTAACATTCCCCCTGTATCTAATCATAATATATAATGTAGTATGTCCTTTTTATCAGTAAGAAGAGGTATTTGGATTGGTATAGTTGATTATAATTATTGTTGTATTTTCTCAAGACTCATATTATTTTATATGGTATTTAGATACATTTACATAATGATGTAAAATGTCCCTTCTTTACATCAAGTTTGCCAGTACCACTATATAATAATTTTGGCTATTTTGGCAACAACAAAAATTGTCAATTTAGTGTGTTTTCATCCAAATATTATTTCAAATATTTTTTCATTTTTTGTGTGTTTTCTTAATGACGGTGTAACATTTAACCCCGCAGCCTGTTACAATTAACCTAATTCATTGTAACATTAATTGTAATGTTTTGACCTACGCCACTTTCGGTTGAATTGTAAATGACTGGTATATCCTAGAAACGTAGTTGGTGTGTAATGGTAGCTGAGATATGTATATTGTTGGTATAAAAATATTAATCTAACTAAAATAATATTTTCATAAATAAGCAAAAGACTGAAAGTGTTACTTTGTGCCCCGGTCTTCCCTACTGAGCAGCCTATGTGGCCTGACAGACATGTTTATCACGCTCTCTGTCACTATACACAGTGTTCAATCCAGCCAGCCAGGGAGCAAGGGAGTTAGGATGGCTGGGGCTGAGCAGTGTGTCCTAAAAAGGACAGCTTTCGCTATTCGGTCAAATAAATATTTATCCAGGCCAAGTCGTTCCTCATAAAAAAAAAAAAAAAAAAATGAAAACAACATGAATAAAGTTAATAACATTTGTTTTGTATGCTCATATGTACTATATTTAATGGAAGGCACAGACTTGTTTGTTTCTTCTCAAATATGTTTTTGCATGTCTTCATTATTATGAGGAACAGCAGAGGGATACTTAATGTTATCAGCATTGCTCAGTTCAGAGCTATTGTGCTTTAAGGAGGTCCTCATACAGTTCTTTACAGTTCTCATCCGGCGCTTGCACCATGTTGCCTGTTTTGTGGATGTGAAGTTTTTTTTATTTGGTTGTAGTGCTGTAGGCCATGATACTGTACCAAATGTAGTTTCATAGCTGTTGTTTATTTGTCTAAAATGCAGGTAGCTTAGTGGGTAAGAGCGTTGTGCCAGTAACCGAAAGTATCTCCGAGCCGACTAGTCCTATCATCCACTTTACGATGAATGCTCGATGACAGGATTAAGAGTGCATTCAATTAAAGGTCACCGTGTTTTTAATCCTCTCAATGTACAGTAACAGTCAAAGGTTTGGACACACCTACTCATTCAAGGGAATTTCTTTATTTTTACTATTTTCTACATTGTAGAATAATAGTGAAGACAACAAAACTATGAAATAACACATGGAATCATGTACAGTTGAAGTCGGAAGTTTACATACACTTAGATTGGAATCATTAAAACTAATTTTTTAACCACTCCACAAATTTCTTGTTAACAAACTATAGTTTTGGCAAATCGGTTAGGACATCTACTTTGTGCATGACACAAGTCATTTTTCCAACAATTGTTTACAGACAGATTATTTCACTTATAATTCATTGTATCACAATTCCAGTGGGTCAGAAGTTTACATACACTAAGTTGACTGTGCCTTTAAACAGCTTGGAAGATTCCAGAAAATGGTGTCATGGCTTTAGAAGCTTCTGATAGGCTAATTGACATCATTTGAGTCAATTGGAGGTGTACCTGTGGATGTATTTCAAGGCCTACCTTCAAACTCAGTGCCTCTTTGCTTGCCATCATGGGAAAATCAAAAGAAATCAGCCAAGACGTATTTTGGTGTGAAAAGTGCAAATCAATCCCAGAACAACAGGAAAGGACCTTGTGAAGACGCTGGAGGAAACGGGTACAGAAGTATCTATATCCACAGTAAAATTAGTCCTATATCGACATAACTTGAAAGGCCGCTCAGCAAGGAAGAAGCCACTGCTCCAAAACCGCCATAAAAAAGCCAGACTACGGTTTGCAACTGCACATGGGGACAAATATCTGACTTTGTGGAGAAATGTCCTCTGGTCTGATGAAACAAAATGACCATTGTTATGTTTGGAGGAAAAAGGAGGCACCTTGCAAGCTGAAGAACACCATCTCAACCGTGAAGCATGGGGGTGGCAGCATCATGCTGTGGGGGTGCTTTGCTGCAGGAGGGACTGGTGCACTTCACAAAATAGATGGAATCATGAGGAAAGAAAATGATGTGGATATATTGAAGCAACATCTCAAGACATCAGTTAGGAAGTTAAAGCTTGATCACAAATGGGTCTTCCAAATGGACAATGACCCCAAGCATACTTCCAAAGTTGTGGCAAAATGGCTTAAGGACAACAAAGTCAAGGTATTGGAGTGGCCATCACAAAGCCCTGACCTCAATCCTATAGAACATTTGTGGGCAGAACTGAAAAAGCGTGTGTGAGCAAGGAAGCCTACAAACCTGACTCAGTTACACCAGCTCTGTCAGGAGGAATGGGCCAAAATTCACCCAACTTATTGTGGGAAGCTTGTGGAAGGCTACCCAGGTAAAAAATAATGGTCTCAGGAATCAGATTGCCATTACCAGCTGTGAAGGAAGGTCATTGGTGTAAGTTACTGAACTTGATGCATGTACAAATATATAGGGGATAATTTGATATGATTAGCTGTTATCATTTTATGTAGATGTTTGAGTATGGAGAACAATGATAATTTCAACAGGCAATACATGAGGGAGATAATTTGGCAAATTTAAGAAATGCAATATTCATATTTAACCCCCAGTGGTACTGCTTGCTTCTCTTTTCTCAGTTCTCATCGTCACACTTGACTGCATTAGAATTAGAACTATACAAATAAAACATTCAATTAAGTATGGCAGGCACCTTGCCACAGCTTTATGCTAATGTGTAATTGCATTTGATGACAAGAACCCTGAGAAGAAAACACGTTTGTTTTAATGTAGTGTGGTAATTTCAATGCAGGGTGTCTGGAGAACAGTGAGGGCACATGAGGATAGGCTTTTTAGTGGCGAGCAGCACATGTACTATTGAATAACTGACGACATTGTTTTATTTGAGTGGACAAAAACTGGGGACTTAACCTTGATGCACCCAGACATTTTAAAGCAGCATGTAAGAGTTTTACTTTCAGCCCAAGTAAACAACTTGCAGTATTATACTTGCTCAAGGTAAACAAACAGAAAACACAGTGTAGCTATCCTTCAAGAGTCAAACGAGAATTTGTCTGGTAAAATGTGAATTTTCCACCTTTTCCCTGTATTTGTATTTCGCTGATGGGTTCAGTATATGAGATAGTGTACCCACCCACACTGTGGCAGACCCTCCTTTGTACATTTTTATTGAATGGTAAACAGTCTCTTTCTGAGTAAATATTTGTGTTCCCTGGCTAGTGTACATAATTCATTAATTTGAGATGGAAACATCCATTGAAATATTAATGACATTATGACACACAGCCGAATGAATAAAGAAGAGAGGACTGTTGTAAAGCTGCCAAGGCCACCAGTGGGAGGTTTAAGTTAAACTGTGCTCTCTCTCTTTAACAACAGGACTAACTGTTTAGTGATGGATTGTGTATATACATGGATTGTAGAGGCCAATTCATTATATGGTTTAAAAGCTCCCTTTATTTTCTCAAGCACTCCTTTAATAGTCAATTAAAGACTGTGTTAACTCATGATTATGGTTGAAATGAGGACATTTGCATTGAGGGCATAAATTAGGAGTTTATTATGCAGTATTATGTACTAAATGTTTGTTTATTATTAGAATGAATCACTTTGAATAAAAATGGTATGTGTAGTGTGTCTCTTGGGTGCCAAGGGTCTAGTGTGTTAGATATTCAGGGAATATCTTAGGGTGCTTGCAAGTCAGTGGAGGCTCCTCAGAGGAGGAAGGGGAGGACCATCCTCCTCAGTGAATTTCATAAAAATAGTGAAACTTTAAAGTTATCAATTTTAGATAAAACTATACAAAATATATTTACATGTCACCAAATAATTGATTAATGAAGGTCTACACTAGCCTCACCAACACTGTAGGGTACCACCATGGTGTAGCCGGAGGACAGCTACTTTCCATCCTCCTCTGGGTACATTGACTTCAGTACAAAAACTAGGAATCTCATGGTTCTCACCTCCTTCCAAAGACTTACACAGTAATTATGACAACTTCCGGAGGACGTCCTCCAACCTATCAGAGCTCTTGCAGCATGAACTGACGTTGTCCACCCAATCAAAGGATCAGAGAATTAATCTAGTACTGAAAGCATAAGCTACAGCTAGCTAGCACTGCAGTGCATAAAATGTGGTGAGTAGTTGACTCAAAGAGAGGGAAAGACAATAGATGAACAGTTTTGAACAAATACATTTCTTAAAAAATGAAGGAGAAGCAAGAGAGAGAGAGAGCGAGAGAGAGATATTTTGTAAGGGTAGGTTGGAGGACGTCCTCCGGAAGTTGTCATAATTACTGTGTAAGTCTATGGAAAGAGGTGAGAACCATGAGCCTCCTAGGTTTTGCACTGAAGTCAATGTACCCAGAGGAGGACGGAAACTAGCTGTCCTCCGGCTACACCGTGGTGCTACCCTACATTATTTTAAAAAAAGCACTTTCACTTACTTTGCTAGCGAATGCAGCTAGCTAGTTTAGCCTACTCAAACACATGGCTCAAACAGAGAGGGATGCTATGTTAGCTAGCTGGCTATGGCTATCCCACACTGGAACTCTTCCAAGTCAAGGTAAGCTTTTGGTTTGATTAATTTATTGCCACCCGGGCCCGCCGGTGTAATTGCTAAACTGCTTGCTGCTGACTGTACACTGTACTGCATGATTGTAGCAGGTCTACTAACGCGTTAGTTCTAGTAAGTATGTTGACTATGATGTTAATATGGTGACAACGATGTAGGTTGTGCGTAGCGGTTATGACATGGTTTGGCTTGAAAAGGTTTTTTCGTCTGGTCACAGAAAGCTGATGTGTTGTGCGCTGAAGTCCTCAACCAAAGAGAAAATGTGAGAGGAGGAGAGCGCGTAGATGTGAGAAGGAAGACAAAGGGATCATGCTGTTTGAATGTGGCTGCTATGAAAGTGAAGCTATGAAAGTGAACTGTGTTTGCTTGTGATCAGGGGTGTATTCATTTAGCCGATTCTGTTGAAAAACATTTCTTAAAATGAAGCAAACAGAACTAAACGGGGATAAATATACCTGAATTTGTCCAATAGAAACTCTCGCTCGCTAGATGCAAAAGTGTGCAAGGTGGTATCGATACATTGAGCTGGGGGAATGGAATGTGAATGACATTCATCCAATTTGCTGTAATAGAAATAAGGCCATGCTCATAAAAAAAGTGTCCTCCCTCATCTTAAACGGCACTGACCGCCACTGTTGCAAGTGATTGTGTGTTGCTCTCTACTCAAGTAATGAGAGGGATCTGAGTCTTGCTGTGAGTAATTCAGAGATTTTACTGTGAAAGTAAGTGTACAACAAGCACCACTTAGGCTGATTGGCGTCTCGTTTATCCTTGAGGGATAACTGCTTTCAAAGTGGACAAATGATGGCAATCAGTAACAACAATAGGGCTCTCACAGTAATTGTTCTGTCAGGCATTTCTCTCTACATGTTCACAAATAGTTTCACAATTATGTCCATCATGACCAGACACTTTCAAACGTGTATGCCTTTCTCAGCCACTTAAACGTGACTGAAAATAGTGTCATTTTTACTATACAATACAACTTTTTCTAAATGGAACTCAAATCGTCCCTCTTCAATCAGGATCCAACATTACAAGAGAATTTAAAAAAATGTCTTGCCTCATTCGTCTTGTTTTAACAACCTTTCTTGGTTCCCAATTGACCAAAAACACATCTATACTAGCCAGGCCTGTGTTTGAATAAGAGGGAATGAGGTTAACCATTCAGACCTCTGAAGCGCTCTGTGTTGATTTGTACAGTAAAGCCTTTTTCTTTAATAAGGAAGATTAACGGAATGACCGGGAGTGATGAGAACAAGGGATGGAGGAGGAGGGGGGGGGGGGTGTGTAGCTGGAGCGAGATGCTCTGGGTGCCCTTCAGTATCCCTCCAAGCAGGAGTAATTTAATTGGCTGATTTAGAGGGATTGGCAGGGGGGAGTCGGAGCATGGCTCCCGTTTGGTTAGATGTGTGGGCAGATGATGCCAGCACAGTACTGGTAGGATTTTGAAGAATCGAGTGGGCCTCAGCTTAAACTCTCCCAGTACATGACTCTTTGCTTGATGGTCAAGCAACGCAGCAGGCCTCAGCGGATGTCATTACCTTCATACAATGGGCTGATACTGGTATAGGACCACTTTTCACAGGCCCAATTAAATGTCTGGATTGTTCAACTTCTAAAAGCCCACGCTAAAATGATAATGTATCACTTTGAAGAAATGTCTAGATACAGAATGCAGGCGAAAATGGTTCTGCCAATAGACATGCTATTTGAAGCTTCTCTTGAATACTGCAGGACACACTTCATATTTGCTCAGCCATCCATTTCTCCCCATATTCTCTCTCGGCTGTGTCTGCATGTCATTTATTAATAAGCATGTGGAGCGTGAGTAGTTGGGCAAGTTTCCTCTTGAATAAACAACAACCACTATCTCCCTCACTGTATGAATCCCAGCAGGATACTGTACTAAAAGCCCATTTTTTCTTAGAATACAACACAGCAAAAACCAAACCCTAAATACCTTAGATACAATGATATTTCATTTAAACAAGTGAGCATCACATCCATTTCACAGATAGTGTAATAGACAACATTACCATCCCACATCCCACACTGTGCAAACAGAGGTCTGAGCATACAATGGGATGTGATGACTGAGTGAGAGCTGTTCAGAACAACTTGAACAACTTCACTGTTCCAGACGCTACCCACACGGCCCCTCTTTACTAGTAATCACAATGCCATAATTTCCCACAGTGCTCGTAGGGAGCTGTGCTCTGCCCTTAATAGGCTGCTTAGAGGATATTCAGGATAAATATACATTTTCTCATTCTCATAGTGACATTGGTAACTGCATTAATTTCCCACTTACAGACACACTAGAGCCATTTTGTACCTGGTTAGAATCCTATCTCTGTATTCCATATTCCATGCAGTTGAGAATTATTGGCATTGGCCCTGATCATATAAACAAATGTCAAACCTTTCAAATGTTCATTGGATAACTGCCATATGTGGCAAATGTTACACAAAACAAATATTTCAAACTTTTTACCTCTAATATCAAATACATTTCATTTTATAAGACAAGAAAAGTTTTGTTACATTCCAAATTAGGCTTATTTGCATATCTATCCTTCCATCCTAGTTAATCACATTCATTCTTTGATGCAGATCAAAAGGAAAGAGGAAATGCCCAAGACATTTTTATACTGTTTGAATGTACCACAACTACTTTCACTCCGTCTCCATTTCATCCTGATTCAAAAGACGACATGAAAGCCAACCAACTACAGAAGCTGGCAGGTACAGAAATATACATTGTTTTACACCAACATGATTGAGTTGATGTTTTAAGTGTAGAAAGTTGCAGAAAGCTTAGAAGCTAACAGCGAGTAGCTATTTCCAGAACATATGTACCCATTACGTCAAAAAGCTGACGGGGAGTGAAGATGGGGAATGTAAACAGACATGTCTACATACTGTACCCTTCGTTGCTGTGAACAATACAGACTGGAAGATATCTGAATCATTCATGTTACCCACTCACTGTGCAACACCTATCAGCAGGGGTTGTTGGAACAAGTTTCATGAAGTTCATGGCGGTACACACTTTTACCCTGCCTTTACACCCTCAGATAGAAGTGACATCACACACTTCGCTGTAAACTTCCCAAGACACGTTCTTTCTTGTCATTGATTGTCATTGTTACCAGGCCCGTGCATAACAATCTCAGCCCATTCACAGCACAGCAGTGGCAACTGACAAAGAAGTCACTCCCTGAAAGGCCATTATGTAGTCAAACTGTGTAACAAGCTCTTACAAACCTTTTCTCAATCAATACAGTATTTAAAAGGAGTATGAAACGGAGGTTGGGTCACTGATTTCACTGCAATGGGCAATGGTTTAGAATGTAAAGTAGGTGGACCTCATGAGACGGTCGAGTCCCCTGAGACCTCCAGCAGTGACTCACCCGACACCCTCAGCTTAGTGTGGACAGGACAGGTCACACTCTGATTTACCAACACGCCTCTTGGATAATGAGGATGGGGAATAATAGTCAAGACATTATTAATAGGAGTGTAATGCCCCTGAGTGACCTAGAATGCAGGATAATGGTGGAGTTTCCTATAACAGGTCATGAAGGACATTAACAAGATGCTGAAGTTCCCCGAATGTAAGCCAATTAGTAAATAGAGGCAAGAAACAGTCTTAGCTTCCTCATTAGTTTGGCTAAGTAGCGGTTTTAGCAAAATTGGAATAAAGAAGACATCCAAGTTGCAAGACACTGTCTTACTGGATCAATGACAGTAAAACAGATATGACATTTGAAGCAATCTTATCATATTAATGTTTTCTCTTGTTTTGACCCATGAGCCTTTGCAGCTCTCCTTTGTCGCATGTCCGAAGCAGCTGCCTAGCTGCATTTGGATTTAAATACTGAGGGTGCCTTTGTTGCCATGGCAGTCAGAGGGGGTCCCAAACTATTGACGGAACTGTGTTGGAGATTGAGGCCCTAATGAGCTAGAATAGCATCACGAAGGCCAGGGTCTCACCCAACGCTCCCATTCCCCTGGTGAGTGAGGTCCAAACCCCAAGGCTCCTGCCAATTAACCCAGCCCTGGCCTGCACTGCTCCGCAAAGGTAATTTGCCATCAGTGATGGGGAAGTCCCCAAGGAGCACAGGTGGGAGGATCTAGCAATGAGGCAGAACTAACATCAAAGTACCGTTTATGCTAAAATAGATATGGGCTTTTTTGGTTTGTTGATTGTTGTTTGAAGCCGCAATGTTATTTGCTTTGATGCTAACTCTCCAGATGGCCTCAGTCAAACTTGATTTTCCTTCTCAAATCCAAAACTATCTCCAACTTTATCTGTAACCTTTTTCTGTTTAGGATGAGGATCCGGGCGGGAGTTGTGTGGACAGTAGCCTATATATACCATGAAGTTCTATAAAAATGTACAAAATCAAAGCAAAAGATACTCTTTATTACATTGCATGAAGGAATATTCACTACTTAAGAACATCAGAGGTTTAGTCAGTACTTCATCCATATCCCACTGGGTACAGACGTCAATTCAATGTCTATTCCACGTTAGTTTAACGTAGTTTCATTGAAATACGTGGAAACAACGTTGATTCAACCAGTGTGTGCTCAGTGGGATGATATTACCTTATTATTTTATGAGTGGCTTGAGGGAAGATGATATATTGTGAATAGTCTACCCATGCTAAGAGAGCATAGCAATAACAGACCAAATTGGCAAGGCAGAGGCTGTATTGTTGAAGAATATGAGAGGCAGATTGGAATTCACACCACTCCACCTGTCCAAAATAGACTTGTACCCAGACATCCAATGTTTAATTGATTGCCGTTTTACAAAAGACCACCTCTTACAGATAAACAAAAAGGGGACACTGCCAATATAAGATAAACAAAATCAATTTTGACGAGAAAACATAAAACTATAAAATCTTAAATCCAATGTCTTCCTAATTGCAGTCAGATAAACATTTCAGCAAAAGAAAACATGAAAACTATATCAGATCCTCAGCATCCATATGGTACAGTTTCTCCTGTTCATATTGACAATGTGTAATCCTTGTTTAAAAATCAGGCTTCCTGGAAGTCACACACATCTTGGTTGACTCCCCCTCCAGATGGAACCATCTTATGAGACTCCTCTCTACTCTGACAGCTTCCAATTCGATACTCCCAGATCTCCTATTGTTCAATATAGGAATGCTATTTACTTCCTTGCCAAAGGGAAAAAAATTCCCTTCTCAACAGATTCAAAGTTTGTGGGGTGAGAAGGCAAATGTTAGAAGAATTTCTCGGTTCATTCACTTTAAGAATTCAAGAGATAAAATGAACATCAGAATAGCAGATGGGAGCAGAAATACTCTGTACTGTTTATGATAATGAACCTATCTTTGTGTTTAAAATACATCTAATAAGGCAAGGTTAAATACTTTTCTGTGAATACATAGCACATTTCCATAAGGCTGGGGAGAACAATATAGTGCTATCATAAAAGACAAATGTTACCCTGATAAGCTTCATTTTATTCTGAGAAATTGGTCAATTGTACATTTCACGCGTTAAATCATTTTTCTTTAAAAAAAAATAGCAGTGTGTGTTGAGAACAATACATTATTAAAAGCGCCATAGCAAAATATCTAGCCAACTCTTGTACGTACACTGACCAGTTTGAACAAACAATACTGCCATTTGCAACAAAGCAAAGACTATAGATACGTGACAAGAAAAACAAACCACATGTTAATGGTATTGGTTTCTGTATTTCCAAGTTCACTTTGAACCTAATTTCAAAATGTCTTATGAATTGATTTGTGCTGCAAATATCTCACACACATGTAACACAGCCCCTCTTTCTTTTAACTGCAAACAGACTGACTACCTGAGCGCTCCATCCCAAAACAACATGTAATCACACTTACAATTTACTAAGCAACACTCTGACAGTGAACAGCTAGAATTGTGATTTGTATTGCAGAATGATCTTGTCACACAAACAAACATATTATTAGATTTAGGTCCAAGTAGTGGGCTTTATATAGCCTGGTCCCAGATGTGTTTATGCTTTCTTGCCAACTCCTATGGTCCTCATCAGGTGGCAATGACCATAGGAGTTGGCAAGACAGCACAAACACATCTGGAACCAGGTTTTGTAAGAGTTCCATTTAAAACCTGGTCTCTGAGCTCCCTCGTTTCATAGTGTTGCTAATGAACTGCTTATCGTGTTCAAAGCTGAGGTTATTGTGAGACCTGGAGATCATGAGCAGCTTCTCTTTCTTGGTGTAATCCTGTTTGACTGCTACCTGGGGCAGCTGCAGTCTGTCCATAGGATCCTCCTTGTTCTCCAGCTTCATGTAACCTTTACTATTGCTGCGGTCCAGCCGGGGCCAGCTGGGATGTTTCCTCTGCTCTGGCTTCACTGTTAGATTGGTGGGCCTTCGATCCAGGTCCAGAGACTTGGAGTGAGAAGACAGCATGTGGAGGGAGTTGTTGGAGCCGAAGTCCTTGCGGGCAGCCCCGGGGGACAGGTACCTCCCACTGGCAGAGCCTGGGGACAGAGAGCTACGAGAGGACGAGAAGGAGTGGGACTCTGTGGCCGAGTTACTCCTGAGGAGCATGACGCCGGGAGGTTTGTAGGCTTTGGCAATGTCCGCCGGGACAGGCACAGCCAGGGACTCCATAGAGGGGTGTCGGGACCTAACCCTAATGTGCTCCAGGTCCTCTGTGATGTTATCCATGTCAGGCTCGTCGATCACACAGTTGTTGAGCTTGATAACGGGCAGGGTGAAAGCGCTGATCGAGGATGAGACGATTGATCTGGTCTGGCATCTCTTGGGGAAGCTGCTCTTCTTGTCCCAGTGGCGGCTGCCCTCATGCTGCAGACCAAAGATGGAGCCAGAGCGCTCTCTGTAGAACGAAGGCAGTAAGCCATGCCCCCCTTTGGCCTCGTTGAGAAGACCCTCCTCGTCCTCTGTAGAGCTGGCCCTGCGAGACACCCTCACATCGTTCCCCATGCTGGAGACCCCTAGCAGGGTGTTAGCAGCTAGCTTGGAGGCACACTGGTTCTCATAGGTCCTGACCTCATGCTCCCCATAGGGGCCAGAGTAGGCCCCATTCATGTACTTGTGCTCTTTGATCCTCAGGCTGTGGATGTCGATGACGGTGGAGTACATGTCCCTCATGTGGATCACCTTGGTCTCCCGGTCCCTGTTTTCGTGCAGGATGGCATTGGCGCAGATGAAGATGAAGATACCAATTCCCATGGTGAAGGGGCCCAGCATCTTCATCTTCTCAGAGTGCAGGTGCTGCTCAAAGAACTGGGCCAGCGTACCGCCTTCCTCCCGGGTCACCCTGGTGTCATTGGTGGATAGCTTGGCACTGGCCGCTATGAGGTCCTCTTTGTGGGGCCAGTAACCCAGCACGGCCATGGCGATGCCCATCATCAGGATCAACACACCCAGGATGAGGAAGAACCCAGAGGCAGAGTAGAGGCGGATCTTTCCCCTAACCACCACCACGTCGGCCCGAGGTTTACGCTTGGCCCTCCTCTTCTCCTGGGCCTCTCCTGGGGCTGTGGACTGGATGGGCAGGTGGTGCTGGGAGCGCGCCGAGTCCTGCCTCTTCAGTGCAGCAAGGTGGCCCGTGATCACTCCACCAGCTGAAATCATCACTACCGCTGTCCACGGCCCTGTAAAGACAAACAGAGAAGGGGAGTGAGACGCATCTGGTATGTTTACTGATGTCTCTTCTCTAGTTGCTGGGCTGCTGGCACTGTCCTCCTGGTAATCCCATGGTGGGAGGCAGAGCAGCATTAACCGTCAAGCTGGGAACAGCATCTGCAGCAACTGCTCTTATGCTTGCTTTGGTAATTAAGAATGATGACAATTATGTTCTAATATTAATTCTAGTCACAGCCCATAGGCAACAATTCATTTGGCAATCTGGTGTTTGTCCTCTTAGTTTTTCCTCTCTAAAAGAAAGGAGGGCATTTTTGGAAGCCTAGATGATGATTTAAATGGCAAATTGCATGATGTTTGTGAGTGTATGAATCCAGATGTAGCTATGATATCGCACTTTACATTTACACAATTCCCTTGCCCTTTTCCACTCCAGCTGTTTGTATCTCTCTCTCTCGCTATCTCTGTCACTCACTCTCTCTCGCTATCTCTGTCACTCACTCTGTCTCGCTATCTCTGTCACTCACTCTGTCTCGCTTTCTCGCTTACACACACCACAGACAAACACACACATGCACACACAGACGCTCTTTTCCAATTTACTCCATATTTTTGTCATCTCAGGAGGATCATCTCATTTCATAGTAAAAGGGTTTTAATAAAAATAAGATGCCGTTACTTAGTCCTTATGCACAGATCTTAAATTAAAAAGGGTTGAATTAATTATGACAGTCTATTAATGGAGATTACTCACAAGTGACCTTGAAATATTTTACAGTAAAATAGAGTCTCAGCTAACACAAGCAGCACTGGTCAGTACTACTCAGTACTCAACCGTATATTAATGGGTGGCCTGACTACCATACACCATCATATTTCAACACTTGCCAATGGAGCTCCACGACAAACAACTTATGGGAGAAATATGTTATCTTTTTAGGAACGGTAATCTCATTCAGTGTATCAAATAAATAAAAAAACGTCAAAAGTACCAACAACCAGGTTGAAGGCAGGAGAGGTGCAGTAACATGGTGCTTTACCAAAAGGTGTGTGGAGTGAATCATTAACATCATCTCTCTGTCAGCACTAACAACAGGACGTACTGTAGTGTGGACAGGTTGTCATGTTTACACACCGGAGTGTGTCCGAGGAGCACACTCTCGCTCTATAGGGAATACATACATATGAGTACATCCCTCAAGGCACTTCCTTATTAGTTTAAGGTCACTGCACATTGCATGGTGAAAATACTAGATGACATATGTTCGGATCTAGAAAAATGTGTTATTCCCATTGCAGACAGAGAGGAGACTCTTGGGCGGATGCATGACAGTTGTATGACCCACTTCTCTGACTGTACCCACCCACCCAGTACCCCACCCAGCATTAGGTCTGAGAGCAGGTGTGGGTGGTGATGCCTTTTGATGTTGACTTATCTAAAGTTCACCATTAAATACCAGGATGAGGAGCAGGGGAGGCAGGGATGGAGGATATCAATAAATAGGAGAGTGCAGTTCCTATTGTCTTTCTTTTTTTTTTTTTTTGATGTGTTTGGAACATAGAACATTGCTTGAATACCACGTCTTTTTGCAAAGGACACAAACAGGAAATCTAATAAGAATATGACACCCCATGAGAATCATAAACATCAGTGGACGTGAGCAGACTTAGGGGCCAGTCAGAGATAACGGAATAGATGACAAACAGACAATAATAGGTCAGGGTGTCAGCGAATATACATGTATGTTCAGTGCTGAAAACAAAATCTTGTCTTCCCAGATTGTAATGTGTCAAACCTGACATGAGTTTAAATTATCAGATAACGCAAAATGAAGAAGGAAAATTGCATATAATCAACAATTCCCTTGCTGCTTTGGCAAATGATTTATTGACTGCAGCCATAGCAGATGAGATGAGGAGGAGAACTGTGTTCAGGGCATTATTGGTGTGATCAAGTGGGCAGCCTGGTCTCATAGACTAGACGTAACATAGTAAATGTACATCCGTGACACTTAGATTAGTATGATATGTTACGTTTGGTATGGTTACATAAGACAGATGGTTACGTAAGTCAACCATTCCCCTTCCTCTAACCTTAACCTTAACCTTAACTTTTTAACCTAACTCCCAACCTTAACCTTAACCTCTAACCCTAACATCTAGCCAAGCTAACGTTAGCATTAGCCACCTAGCTAACATTAGCCACAACAAATTGTTATTCGTAACATATCATATGAAATGGATGATGGACATCCACAAATTAATACATACTATATGAAACATAACATATCACTCTAATTGGCTTTGGTTTTTCATTTACTATATTACATCTACGCCTGAGTCCAGGTTGAAGTGGGAGGTGTCGTTCCAGACACAGCATAATGTGTATATTAGAGAGCGAGTGTGTGTGTGTGAGAGAGAGAGAGAGAGAGAGAGAGACGTGTCAGTAACTTCTAGACCCGCGCATGTGTGCAGTGTGTGGTTGGGCGGTGTAATGGTACCGCTGTTTCCAAGAAAATGAATAATTTGCACAATAATGCGATAAACAATAATATAATCAATCATAACTGCATGTGCACGTGTAGAGATACAGTATGTAAAATCTACAAACACCAGATCAATAGAATATTTGCAGCTATGTTCCCATTTTCATTTTTTAAAATGACTGCAGGGCATGAATATTAAATGGTTTAAAACAGCTATGAATAACAGCCAGTGATGAAACGACGGGAAGGAATTTTGAATTCACCAGTGGTATCATACAAGAATAAAAGAAAAGTTGAGAAATCAAAGTGGTGAGGATAGAAATGATATTTGATACGAGCGCAGCTCCATGTGACTACCCTGTCTATGGATTCGATAGACAAAAACATCTGTTTAAATTAAGGTTAAAATAGAACCATGCAAATAATCGTTATTCTATTACAGAAAAGGCCATCGAGGCCAATAACATTTTTTAAAAGAATAATGTAATTGTTTCTTACCTGTAAAATAGGGTGCTTCTTTGTAGCTGGTGTTATTTGTCCATTACGCATGGAAAATTATAACGCAAGTCATGTTTCTCAACACTCATGGTTGGCTTGCTCAGTCAGTTTGTATTACCATTACATTTATAATCGAGTGCCGATACGAAAAATAATAAACTTCCAAAGAAAAAAGGTTTCATTGTTTCGCTCCATTTCCTAAACGCGCAACTGGACTGTTGGCCACACGGCTGTACAAACTGCTCCAAGCTGCGCGACGCGCAGAGACTGTCTACTATTGTTTTACTGTCAACTGTCTCAACTTTTTGTCACTAAAGCCCGGTGATCCACACACAGTCGACTATAACAATTCAAATACGTTTTCTGTTTAGCCTACTAACTTTAAATTGTTCACATCTGGGGACAAAGCGCTGTGAATCCTTTTGGAGTAGAACCAAGATGCCTTATCATGTCCACTTTCTATTCCTCCATGGAATGGTAGGTTGTAGATAGGCTCTCTCCAGCAGCTGGCTTTAAGGATCCGGCCGTGATTGTGAGTCCCATAGGGCGGCGCACAATTGGCCCAGCGTAGTCCGTGTTTTGCTGGGGTAGGCCGTCATTGAAAATAAGAATGTGTTCTTAACTGACTTGCCTAGTTAGATAAAGGTTAAATAAAAAATAAAAAAGGAGAGAGACGGTCCCTTCAGCTCGGAATAATGCATTACTTGGGATGTAGACTAGGAAAAGCATTGTACTCCCACGTGATGCTTCACTCTAAGTGAAGCACAGTGAGAAAAAAAAAAAACATAAAAACATGAGGAAGCTTATTTGAATAATTTATGCGTGGAGAAGTCAATGCATCTGAATATAATATTACCATAATAGTTTCCAATGTCCCCAATGCAAAGACAGTAATTTATGCAAGTATTGATAACACATGTGGTAACCTAAACTCCCTGCATGTTGCTTTCAATCTGGAGATGCAAATGATTGAGTTTACCATGTCCTTTGATGATGGCCATTTATGAATGCAATCGTTTATAATGGCACCATAACACAGATATTATAGCCGATATAGCCACTGAATCAAGATTAAACTCATTCCCTGTTCCTACTGCCTACATGCCGTGATGAGCAAGCGCACTCGGATGTAAACAACCAACTGTAGTTTATTGTAACAGGAGCAATTAAAGGGTTAAAAGCCCCGAGATCTATATCGAAATGTTGCAGATGTTTGAGTCTGTCATTTCCTGTGTTTATGCGATGCATGTCTGGCTCAACTGGATACAAAAAAAAAAAAACATGTTCACAGGTGGCTTCGAGAGAGCTAGGGTTTAAAGTGTATGTGGCTGGGTTTTTATAAGCATTTCTCCACTGTGATACTGCCTAAATGTTCTCATTTGAAATGGGACTAACCCAACCTAGTATTGGTAGGTTCCACTTCAGCCTTTGGGGTTGAGGGGCTGAGAAAGGGTTGAAGAAGGGTTGGGTTTGGACATACTAGCCTGTTCTGTCTCCCCACCCCTCTGATCCTTGTTAGGAATTCTCAAGGTTTGTTAAATGGGGAGATTGACAACATATGGGGACATTGGTGGTTTATTTGTGTGTTATTTAAGGCTTTTCCAATTGCCTTAGTCGGTGTACTAAGGCAAGGCCCATGTGAGAAATGAGTTGGGATGAGTCTGTGTGCCATTTGAGATGCAGCCTTGGTGTGATGATGAATAAACTGGAGTAGCACTCTGCTGTCAATCTGAAGCCAATTTTCTAAGTGTGAGCATCTCAGCTGCATGTGGTCACGTCCCACTGCATAACTGACTAATAACATGAGTGAATGGAGCCAGACTAGTGAATCTCAGTGAGGGGGAGTGGACAGGTTTCATCCATGCATGTCCTGAGATCTGGATCCACACCAGCTGTAATACACTGCATCAAATCAAATCAAATTTTATTTGTCACATACAGTAGGGGGAAAAAGTATTTGATCCCCTGCTGATTTTGTACGTTTGCCCACTGACAAAGACATGATCAGTCTATAATTTTAATGGGAGGTTTATTTGAACAGTGTGAGACAGAATAAATAAAAATAAAAAACAGATGTCAAAAATGTTCTAAATTGATTTGCAGTTTAATGAGGGAAATAAGTATTTGACCCCTCTGCAAAACATGACTTAGTACTTGGTGGCCTTGTTGGCAATCACAGAGGTCAGACGTTTCTTGTAGTTGGCCACCAGGTTTGCACACATCTCAGGAGGGATTTTGTCCCACTCCTCTTTGCAGATCTTCTCCAAGTCATTAAGGTTTTGAGGCTGACGTTTGGCAACTCGAACCTTCAGCTCCCTCCACAGATTTTCTATGGGATTAAGGTCTGGAGACTGGCAAGGCCACTCCAGGACCTTAATGTGCTTTTTCTTGAGCCACTCCTTTGTTGCATTGGCTGTGTGTTTTGGGTCATTGTCATGCTGGAATACCCATCCATGACCCATTTTCAATGCCCTGGCTGAGGGAAGGAGGTTCTCACCCAAGATTTGACGGTACATGGCGCCGTCCATCGTCCCTTTGATGCGGTGATGTTGTCCTGTCCCCTTAGCAGAAAAACACCCCCAAAGCATAATGTTTCCACCTCCATGTTTGACGGTGGGGATGGTGTTCTTGGGTTCATAGGCAGCATTCCTCCTCCTCCAAACACGGCGAGTTGAGTTGATGCCAAAGAGCTCGATTTTGGTCTCATCTGACCACAACACTTTCACCCAGTTCTCCTCTGAATCATTCAGATGTTCATTGGCAAACTTCAGACGGGCCTGTATATGTGCTTTCTTGAGCAGGGAGACCTTGCGGGCGCTGCAGGATTTCAGTCCTTCACGGCGTAGAGTGTTACCAATTGTTTTCTTGGTGACTATGGTCCCAGCTGCCTTGAGATCATTGACAAGATCCTCCCATGTAGTTCTGGGCTGATTCCTCACCGTTCTCATGATCATTGCAACTCCATGAGGTGAGATCTTGCATGGAGCCCCAGGCCGAGGGAGATTGACAGTTATTTTGTGTTTCTTCCATTTGCGAATAATCGCACCAACTGTTGTCACCTTCTCACCAAGCTGCTTGGAGATGGTCTTGTAGCCCATTCCAGCCTTGTGTAGGTCTACAGTCTTGTCCCTGACATCCTTGGAGAGCTCTTTGGTCTTGGCCATGGTGGAGAGTTTGGAATCTGATTGATTGATTGCTTCTGTGGACAGGTGTCTTTTATACAGGTAACAAACTGAGATTAGGAGCACTCCCTTTAAGAGTGTGCTCCTAATCTCAGCTCATTACCTGTATAAAAGACACCTGGGATCCAGAAATCTTTCTGATTGAGAGGGGGTCAAATACTTATTTCCCTCATTAAAATGCAAATCAATTTATAACATTTGACATGTGTTTTTCTGGATTTTTTTGTTGTTATTCTGTCTCTCACTGTTCAAATAAACCTACCATTAAAATTATAGACTGATCATTTCTTTGTCAGTGGGCAAATGTACAAAATCAGCAGGGGATCAAATCCTTTTTTCCCTCACTGTACACGTGTTTAGCAGATGTTATAGTGGGTGTAGCGAAATGCTTGTGCTTCTAGATCCGACAGTGCAGTAGTATCTAACAAGTAATATCTAACACAACATATACCTAATACACACAAAACTAGTAAGGAATGGAATTTAAGAAAATATACATATATGGACAAGCAATGACAGAGCGGCATGGACTAAGATACAGTAGAATATTATAGAATAGAATGCAGTATATACATATGAGATGAGTAGTGCAAGATATGTAAACATTATTAAAGTGACTGTAAACATTATTAAAGTGACTAGTGTTCAAATTCTTAAAGTGGCCAGTGATTTCAATAGGCAGCAGCAGCCTCTAATGTGCTAGTGATGGCTATTTAACAGTCTGATGGCCTTGAGATAGAAGCTGTTTTTCATTCTCTCGGTCCCAGCTTTGATGCACCTGTACTGACCTCGCCTTCTGGATGATAGCGGGGTGAACAGGCAGTGGCTCGGGTGGTTGATGTCCTTGATTATCTTTTTGGCCTTCCTGTGACATCGGGTGCTGTATGTGTATTGGAGTGCGGGTAGTTTGCCCCTGGTAATGCGTTCGGCAGACCGCACCACCCTCTGGAGAGCCCTGCGGTTGAGGGCGGTGCAGTTGCCGTACCAGGTGGTGATACAGCCCGACAGGATGCTCTCAATTGTGCATCTGGAAAAGTTTGTGAGGGTTTTAGGTGCCAAGCTGAATTTCTTCAGCCTCCTGAGGTTGAAGAGGCTCTGTTGTGCCTTCTTCACCACACTGTCTGCGTGGGTGGACCATTTCAGTTTGTCGGTGATGTGTACGCCAAGGAACTTGAAGCTTTCCACCTTCTCCACTGCGGTCCAGTCAATGTGGATAGGGGGGTGCACCCTCTGCTGTTTCCTGAAGTCCACGATCATCTCCTTTGTTTTGTTGACGTTGAGTGAGAGGTTATTTTCCTGGCACCACACTCCCAGAGCCCTCACCTCCTCCCTGTAGGCGGTCTCGTCATTGTTGGTAATCAAGCCTACTACTGTTGTGTCGTCTGCAAACTTGATGATTGAGTTGGAGGTGTGCTTGGCCACGCAGTCATGGGTGAACAGGGAGTACATGAGGGGGCTGAGCACGCAACCCTTGTGGGGCCCCAGTGTTGAGGATCAGTGAAGTAGAGATGTTGTTTCCTACCTTCACCACCTGGGGGCGTCCCGTCAGGAAGTTTAGGACCCAGTTGCACAGGGCGGGGTTCAGACCCAGGGCCTCGAGCTTGATGATGAGCTTGGAGGGTACTATGGTGTTGAATGCTGAGCTATTGTCAATTAACAGCATTCTTACATAGGTATTCCTCTTGTCCAGGTGGGATAGGGCAGTGTGCAGTGTGATGGCGATTGCATCGTCTGTGGATCTATTGGGGCGGTAAGCAAATTGAAGTGGGTCTAGGGTGACAGGTAAGGTAGAGGTGATATGATCCTTGACTAGTCTCTCAAAGCACTTCATGATGACAGAGGTGAGTGCTACAGGGCGATAGTCATTTAGTTCAGTTACCTTTGCTTTCTTGGGTACAGGAACAATGGTGGCCATCTTGAAGCATGTGGGAACAGCAGACTGGGAAAGGGAGAGATTGAATATGTCCATAAACACACCAGCCAGCTGGTCTGCGCATGCTCTGAGGACGCAGCTAGGGATGCCGCCTGGGCCGGCAGCCTTGCGGGGTTAACATGCTTAAATGTTTTAATCACGTCGGCCACGGAGAAGGAGAGGACACAGTCCTTGGTAGTGGCCCTCTTCAGTGGCACTGTGTTATCCTCAAAGCGGGCGAAGAAGGTGTTTAGCTTGTCTGGAAGCGAGACGTCGATTTCAGCGACGTGGCTGGTTTTCCTTTTGTAGTCCGTAATTGTCTGTAGACCCTGCCACATACGTCTCGTGTCTGAGCCGTTTAATTGCGACTCCACTTTGTCTCTATACTGATGTTTTGCCAGTTTAATTGCCTTGCGGAGTGAGTAGCTACACTGTTTGTATTCTGCCATATTCCCAGTCACCTTGCCATGGTTGAATGCGGTGGTTCGCGCTTTCATATTGGCGCGAATGATGCCATCTATCCACGGTTTCTGGTTAGGGTAGGTTTTAATACATGCGTGACGAATGTGTACATACAGCACTGTAATTGTGGTCTCTCTTTGTGTGTACATTCGCTATCTTAAACCATATTAAATTAACCATATTGTGAGGAGGAGTATCTCTGTTTTATGCAGAAAAGCTGCTGAATTGTGTCAGGGATGTCAATGAAAGTGCACTGTCTATTTTTCTAGGATGTCATACAACTCTATTTGATGGATGCATTATCTTCTGATGGGTCAGATGAATCATGTTTCTTGTGTTCATTTTCTTGAGCTCTTTCAGTGAATCCCTCAAAGCCTTTTCCAGATCAGTGATGATGTATGATGTATGGCATCGTTTAGGATGCCACATAGTTTCCTTGTGACTGTTGTGGTGTGTGAATACATTTGCCATTCATTTCATCTGCATTTTGGTCATATATCACAATTACCATGTTAAAGTGACTGCTCCTTGTGCATGTTTCACATGTACATTACATAGGGGCTTACATACTAGCATCTTGAATGTGATCAATTTAAGACATTAGATGCTGAACAAAACTCATTTAGGAGAAATTTGTGAAGTATGTTTTTTTAAATACCAATATTCTGGGTTCTAGCATCTCAGCTCAACACAGTTCCAAATACAATCAAATGCTCACAGTTCTAAAACGAAAGCTTGTGATAAAATCCACCCACATGAGCCATAGTGGACAGAACTGTAGTTCTAGTGACCTTTCCAAACAGTATTCATGGGTTTTTTAACCTTTCCTTAACTAGTATGTGTAAATCCTCTGTAGCTCAGCTGGTAGAGCACGGCGCTTGTAACGCCAAGGTAGTGGGTTCGATCCCCAGGACCACCCAAACACAAAAAAAAAATGTATGCACGCATGACTGTAAGTCGCTTTGGATAAAAGTGTCTGCTAAATGGCATATTATTATTATTAAATACAGTTCACGTTATTTTATCAATCACATGGAGTCAATTAACTGGAGGGGGACCTATTGGTCAGGTCAAGTGGCACAGAAGGTAATCATGTGTTTCTTAGAGGTAAAGTTCAGGAGAGAGGAAAGTGCATCACTCTGCGGAACAGAGAATGAACATCTGAGGGATTTTGAAGAGGAATCAAAAGGGGCTTGTTTCTGATCTTCTCAGCAACCTTTGTATTAAGCAGCTTTCAGGCTCCCAGCCTTCCTTTGAGTGTTTCTCTATAGAAGAGAGATGAGTAGGTGTGGGAGAAACACACAGAGAAGTAAAGCTTATTTCAGCAGTAGGGCCAAATGCTGTCTCCACAGATTAATCTCCTAACATTCTGCAGGCTGTGTAGGTGTGATCATAAACCACCCCCGGCTCTAAAGATAGATTACCTCTCGCAATTAACATTTCACATGAAGAAAACTCGTCGTCCTGACATTGAAAATAACGAAGACTGGGTAAATCTTGTGAAGACAACAGTTTGCTCTGGATTCAGTCAATATTTGATTGACACAGAAGTTTGCCATCATTCCTCTCTTTTGTGTAAAAATGGGCAGGGGTTTAAAGCGTGATTCGGCACTGAGTAACTGTTGAGTGATTTGTTGCATTGTGAAAAATAGAAACCCAGTGGGCGAAACCTGATTGAAAAGACGTTAGTATGATTATGGTCACAAACTGGTTGAAAAATGACGTTTAAAAAAAAGTATTTTCACTGACCAAAATATGACGTATTTTTCTGACCACCATACGACCAGCTGGCCATAATTCTGACCACTATATTATGTGTTATATTATGCACTGGTCATAGTTAAGACCTCATCCTAACCTGGTAATGACCACCTGACTACAGCTTATTACCTACTGTAAAAAGTATTGCAGGGGAAAAAGTTGGAAATTGAAAACATTGTTCATTACATTTAGATTTGTTTCCATAGGCACCAATTAAAGTTTCAATCTGCAACATATTCTTACATTTAAAATAGATCAAGCAATGGCAAAAATACATTTAAAAAATGCATATCTGCATACAGTAATTGTTTCATAATTCACAGACATTACATGCATAGAAAGACTGGGACAGAGTATATAAAGGCCCATTGTTTTTAAAATTAATGATTAATAAGAGTGGTGTGATGGGGTAGATCCTCATCAAGGACCTCTGAACAGAGAAGACGAACTGGAGTGTAGTGGCCCTCTTGCAGAGTCATGTGATTGGTCAGATCTGCAGTGAAGAGAATCAGCGCATTACAACTTCATCAATTTGAGATTTTAAAACAAACTAGAAAAGGACATTACTGAAGAAACTTTATGGACTCAGCTGGCTAAAAGTATTTCCATGGTACTAGTTGAATAATTTTGTGACAGTTATAGCTTAGAGAAGTCTTCAAAAAACAGCAACTTGCTCATATACATAATTTGCATCCTCCTCCACCATGGCATATTTTAGGACTTTCCCGAGGGCCCGCAACACATCAACCTCCTGAGTTTTCTGGCTTTTCATGACACTTACTGTAAGCATAAAAATAAATTAAAGATTGGCATAATGTGGCCATGCAGGACACAACAGAACAGTAACGCACAGTAAAATATCTTTAACAGTCAGAATCTACAAAAAATGTCACTGTCTATGTCAAATGTCTCAACTGCTCACGTTTACTTACCAATTATAATAGAGCTCACACAAGTGGTAGCAAAGGCATGTTTGCTCCTCTGTCCCTTCATATGGAAGTGGGACATTAACTCATTGGTCATCAATCTGAAACATTTTAATAAAGAGGATATCAAAACTAGACAGTAGTTGGATTTATTTTTTAAAATCTCTAAATGGTAAAGTTTAGCTTAATCCTAATACTTGTTGTAATATTCAAACAACTTTTAATAGACGTACCGCTCCATAATCCTGAGGACACTGTCCCGAACAGAGGTTCCCCCAATTGAGGATACAGTGAGAGAAAAAAGTATTTGATCCCCTGCTGATTTTGTATGTTTGCCCACTGACAAAGAAATGATCAGTCTATAACTTTAATGGTAGGTTTATTTGAACAGTGAGAGACAGAATAACAACAAAAAAATCCAGAAAAACGCATTTCAAAAATGTTATAAATTGATTTGCATTTTAATGAGGGAAATAAGTATTTGACCCCCTCTCGATCAGAAAGATTTCTGGCTCCCAGGTGTATTTTATACAGGTAACGAGCTGAGATTAGGAGCACACTCTTAAAGGGAGTGCTCCTAATCTCAGCTTGTTACCTGTATAAAAGACACCTGTCCACAGAAGCAATCAATCAATCAGATTCCAAACTCTCCACCATGGCCAAGACCAAAGAGCTCTCCAAGGATGTCAGGGACAAGATTGTAGACCTACATAAGGCTGGAATGGGCTACAAGACCATCGCCAAGCAGCTTGGTGAGAAGGTGACAACAGTTGGTGCGATTATTCGCAAATGGAAGAAACACAAAAGAACTGTCAATCTCCCTCGGCCTGGGGCTCCATGCAAGATCTCACCTCGTGGAGTTGCAATGATCATGAGAACGGTGAGGAATCAGCCCAGAACTACACGGGAGGATCTTGTCAATGATTGCAAGGCAGCTGGGACCATAGTCACCAAGAAAACAATTGGTAACAGACTACGCCGTGAAGGACTGAAATCCTGCAGCGCCCGCAAGGTCCCCCTGCTCAAGAAAGCACATATACAGGGCCGTCTGAAGTTTGCCAATGAACATCTGAATGATTCAGAGGAGAACTGGGTGATGTGGTCAGATGAGACCAAAATCGAGCTCTTTGGCATCAACTCAACTCGCCGTGTTTGGAGGAGGAGGAATGCTGCCTATGACCCCAAGAACACCATCCCCACTGTCAAACATGGAGGTGGAAACATTATGCTTTGGGGGTGTTTTTCTGCTAAGGGGACAGGACAACTTCACCACATCAAAGGGACGATGGAGTGGAACAAAATCACTCCTGAGATGTGTGCAAACCTGGTGGCCAACTACAAGAAATGTCTGACCTCTGTGGGTTTTGCCACCAAGTACTAAGTCATGTTTTGCAAAGGGGTCAAATACTTATTTCCCTCATTAAAATGCAAATCAATTTATAACATTTTTGACATGCGTTTTTCTTGATTTTTTTGTTGTTATTCTGTCTCTCACTGTTCAAATAAACCTACCATTAAAAGTATAGACTGATCATGTCTTTGTCAGTGGGCAAACGTACAAAATCAGCAGGGGATCAAATACTTTTTTACCCCTCACTGTAGCTTGGCAGTCTTAAAATAAATAAGAAAGGTAAATGCAAGAATGTAAGTATGTATAAAGAGACAATAAAATATTATATTTTCAAAAGTTGTGTCTGTCATATCATTCCTGCAACAAACATTGTTAGAATTGGGTGTAATTGGCAAATATCTTCCTATTCTCTGCAACTGCACACATATGTGAGTTTGAGTGAGCGACAGGGAGAATGAGTGTGACGAGTACTGAGGATACGAAGAGGCAGGACGCAGACGCAGGAATCAACAGTTTACTTAACAATGAGAAAGAGAATAACAAAGAGCGAGTAAACAACACGATGCTAACAATTACACACAACAATGACTGAACAGTCCAGGGCTATATACTGGTGGTGATGAGATGATGAGGTGCAGGTGCGCTGGAAATTCTTAGGGTGCGTTGGGTTTCCATTCCTGTGTTGCCGAGGTGGTGCACTCAGACCGGTGGCTCAGTAGACCGGCGAATCAGAGCGCCGGAGGGGAGCAACGGGAGGAGACGTGACAGTACTGGAAGGGAGTGAGCCCCGTGGAAGAGTGAACAAGGGAGTTCTGGGTATATTCTGCCCAGGGAAGAAACCTTTCCCACTCACCCTGCCGGTCCTGATAGTGGCAACGAATGAACCTCCCCAGCTCCTGGTTCATGCGCTCCACCTGCCCATTTGACTGAGGCTTATACCCAGAAGTGAGGCTGGCCGTGGCCCCGATCCGAGACGATGTCCCGCGGAAGTCCATAGTGCCGGAAGACCTGTTGGAACAGGACCTCAGAGACCTGGAGAGCAGAAGGAAGACCAGTTAGTGGCAAAAAACTGCATGATTTTGAAAACTGATATATGACCACCATGACTGTGGTGAAGCCGTCAGAACGTGGGAGGTTGGTGACAAAGTCTATGGACAGGTGTGACCAAGGTCGCTGAGGCACCGGGAGAGGAACTAGTTTGCCTGCCGGGGCGTTCCGAGGTGTCTTCATTTGGGCACATACGGAACAGGACTTGACATAGTGAGAGACATCAGTAGCCAAGGTGGGCCACCAGTATTTTTGTGATAGAGAATGCATGGTGCGCGTAATACCGGAGTGCCCTGGTAATACCGGAGTGCCCTGGTAAATAAAAAAATAAAAGATTGGTGTGTGCCCAGATCAGCAGGAGGTCACGGACACTGGTGAGTACATACACGTGCCCCGGAGGGGCATTGGCAGGCGCTGGGTCCTCTTGAGCCGCCAGGCGGATGTCTTTGTCCACATCCCAAATGACAGGTGCAACGATGAGAGACGCGGGCAGGATAGGAACCCCCAGATCCTTCCTTTCTCCGGTATGGTGCATCCTGGAGAGTGCGTCGGCTTTCACGTTCTGGGATCCTGGGCGGTAGGACAGAATAAACTGAAAGCGAGTAAGAAATTGGGCCCACCTGGCTTGACGAGAGTTCATTCGTTTCGCTGCCCATATGTGCTCCAAATTCCGGTGGTCAGTAAGAATCCGGAATGCATGGACTGCACCCTCCAGCCAGTGTCTCCATTCCTCCAGAGCGAGGACCACCGCCAACAGCTCCCTGTCTCCAACTCCATAGTTCCTCTCTGCGGGGGTAAGCTTTTTTGAGAAAAAGGCACAGGGATACATTTTCTCTGGCTTACCTTGCCGCTGGGAGAGGACCGCACCCACACCCTCCTCAGATGCGTCCACCTCCAGGATGAAAGGACAAGATGGATCTGGGTGTTTTAGGATGGGCGCTGTGGTGAACCTCTCCTTCAGCCTCTTGGAGGCAGCGTCATCCTCAGGGTTCCAGGCCAGCTTCTGAGGACCCCCCTTAAGGAGAGAGAAGAGCAGGGTGGCTATGGAGCTGAAGGACCTGATGAAACGCCGGTCGAAATTGGCGAAGCCTAGGAAGCTCTGTAGCCCCTTGATGGTGGTGGGGACTGGCCATGACCTGATAGCGTCCGTCTTATCTCTTTCCATGAACACCCCCTGAGGACTGATCCTGTATCCCAGGAAGGAGATGGCCTGTTTTTGGAAATTGCGTTTCTTCCCCTTCACCAACAGGCTGTGTTCCTGGAGGCGGAGTAGGACAGCTCTGACGTCCTTGACATGCTCCTCGAACGTAGCCGAGTAGATCAGGATATTGTCGACGTACACACCACCTGTCTACTCAGCATGTCTCGGAACACATCATTGACGAAGGACTGGAACACAGAAGGTGGGTTGGCGAGGCCGTAGGGCATGACGCAGTATTTATAGTGGCCTGAGGTAGTGCTGAATGCCATCTTCCACTCGTCTCCTTCCCGGATTCGGATCAGGTTGTAGGCACTCCTCAGGTACAACTTGGTAAAGTACAAGGCCCTTCGTAGCTGCTCGATGGCCGACAGAACCAGAGGGATGGGGTACTGGTACTTGGTGGTGACTGCGTTCAGCCCCCTGTAGTCAATGCACGGCCTCAGCCTTCCGTCTTTTTTGGCCATGAAGAAGAAGCTGGCAGAGGCAGGAGAGGTAGAGTATCTGATGAACCCCTGTTTCAGGGTCTCCGCCACACACTTCTCCGCCATGGAAAGGGGGTAAATGCAACTCGTCGGGGGGTGTTGTCCCTCCAGCAGGTTAATGGCGCAGTCCCAGGGCCTGTGAGGAGGGAGACACATAGCCTTTGATGAAGAGAAGACACCAGAGAGATCTGCGTACTCACGTGGAATGTTGGGCTGGAGGGCGGACTCCGGACTCTCCACTGACGTGGAACAACAAACCACCAGCAGGCAGGTCTTCCGGCATGAGGTGGACCAGGCTGTGATCCTCTTGGTGATCCAATTGACGGTGGGGTTGTGTAGTCTGAGCCAGGGCAATCCCAAGATGATCAGGTGAAGGGGTGACATGACGATGTGGAATGACAGCTCCTCTTGGTGCTCCGGTAGTGTGGGAATTGTGATGGTGATGAGGAGAGTGACGTGCATAATGATGCCTGATCCAAGTGGTTTATTGTCCAGCGAGGTGACGTGTAGCGTAGAAGGCAGTGGCACAGTGGGCAACCCCCATTCAGAGACCAGCTCCCTATCTATAAGGTTCCCCGCTGAGCCGGAATCTATCATTGCAGTGGAAATGGAGGAGAGGGAATAACCAGTCACCGTTATGGGAACTAAAAACAATGGTTTTGTGATAGGAGATGACGTAACACTCACGGAGCGGCGACGGGAGTCATACCGCCTAGATTGGGCGCCGCCAGGAGATCTGTGGTCCGTGGTGGTGTAGGGGGTGCTGCCCACCTCCATGGGTGAGGACTCGGAGGCAGGGCGGCTTCCATAGCTCAGATGGGGTGAGCGTCAAGGCTCTGGGAGGTGTTGGGAACGCCGTCTGTCTATCAACATGTCGTCAAGACAGATGGACGTGGCGATGAGGGTATCAAGGTCCATCTCATTGTCCCGACATGCGAGTTCCGTCTTGATGTCTTCCCGTAAGCCTCCCCTGAAGGCCGTGCGCAGAGCACGCTCATTCCAGCCGGGAGACGGCGCCACCGTGCGAAAGCTCAGAGCGTATTCGGACACGGGCCCCTCTCCCTGTTGTAGCTGGAGGAGACGCTCATCCCTGTCCTTTCCCTCCGTGGGATGATCAAACACCGCCCTGAACCGAGCGAGGAAGGTGGAGTAGGGAAGCGCCGCGGCCTCACCTCCTTCCCAGACTGCCATGGCCCAATCCAGCGCCTTTCCTTTAAGTAGCAAAATCACCAGTGCTGTCCTGGCTTGGTCAGATGGATATGCCCCAGGCTGACACGGCAGATAAAGTGAAACCTGTTGCAGGAAGCCGCTACATTTAGTAGTTTTACCGTCATAGCGCTCCGGTAGGGCGAGGGATCCCTCAGAAGTTGGTGATAGCACGGGAACAGGTGGACTGGGTGCGCTCGCCGCTCCCTGAGGTGGAACCGGAGCACTGGGCAGATTATGCAGAGTTTGGAGCACTTCCTGCATGGCGGCGTTCAACTGGGCAAGCTGCTGCTGGTGCTGGTCGAGGCGCTGGGAAACTCCAGGAGGATTACCTGCTGCATCCATTTTCGTGAGAGGTGTGTAATTCTGTAAGAGTACTGAGGATATGAAGAGGCAGTACGCAGATGCAGGAATCAGCAAGGTAAAGGTTTACTTAACAATGAGAAAGAGAATAACAAAGAGCGAGTAAACAACACGACGCTAACAATTACACACAACAATGACTGAACAGTCCAGGGCCATATGGTGGTGATGAGATGATGAAGTGCAGGTGCACTGGAGGTGATTAGGGTGCGTTGGGTTTCCATTCCTGTGTTGCCGAGGTGGTGCGCTCAGACCGGTGGCTCAGTAGACTGGCGAATCAGAGCGCCGGAGGGGAGCAACAGGAGGAGACGTGACAATGAGAAATGGGAGAAATGTTATATGACTCACCAATGGAGGTGTCTGTTGAATCAGGACACAAAGGTTTTGCACCTGAAAAAAAAGTGACTTAAAATAGGATTTATTTGCTTTACAAACTTATATTTGAAATGGTGCTATTTCAATTGGATCTACTTAGACTAAGATCAGGCACTCATGGGCAGCTGATAAGAATGTATCTTGGGGAATCCAGTCTCAATGAGACCTGATGCAGAGAAAAAACTTTAATTATCATCAGCATAGCCAGTACAAACCTAGCTCTTACCAAACTGGTTAGTAGGATTCAATTCACATTGAAGATCAACATTTTACACACAAAACTTACTGTCAATGACTACGGATTTAAGGACGTGTGGTTCTGCTCGCTCCTTTACCTGGGATGTGGCAGAATACGTCACTGGTTACTGAGTGGGTGGCCAAGGATTGCTGTAGAGGCCATGCATCAGGTCAATGACAAGTTTCAGGAACTGTAAAGACAGAAGCAAATCATGATTAACCATTAAGTTAATTAACCTAGTCGGCTCGGGGGTTAGAACCAGCGACCTTTCGGTTACTGGCACAACGCTCTTAACCACTAAGCTACCTGCCACCCTATCCTGGGGGATTGTAGTAAGTTATTGAAATAAAAGACATAGGCCTATGTGTTATTTGTTAAATTCTGAAAACATGTATTTATTATGGATCCCCATTAGCTGCTGTATGTATGTATAGTGCGTATGTTATCGTGTGTATGCATGTGTCTGCGCCTATATTTGTGTTGCATCAGTTATTTGATGTGGAATAGAGTTCCATGTAGTCATGGCTCTACAGTGATTGAAAAAAGTATTTGATCCCCTGCTGATTTTGTACGTTTGCCCACTGACAAAGACATGATCAGTCTATAATAAAAAATAAAAAAATGTTATAAATTGATTTGCATTTTAATGAGGGAAATAAGTATTTGACCCCTCTGCAAAACATGACAAAGTACTTGGTGGCAAAACCCTTGTTGGCAATCACAGAGGTTAGACGTTTCTTGTAGTTGGCTACCAGGTTTGCACACATCTCAGGAGGGATTTTGTCCCACTCTTTGCAGATTTTCTCCAAGTCATTAAGGTTTCGAGCCTGACGTTTGGCAACTCGAATCTTCAGCTCCCTCCACAGATTTTCTATGGGATTAAGGTCTGGAGACTGGCTAGGCCACTCCAGGACCTTAATGTGCTTATTCTTGAGCCACTCCTTTGTTGCCTTGGCCGTGTGTTCTGGGTCAATGTCATGCTGGAATACCCATCCATGACCCATTTTCAATGCCCTGGCTGAGGGAAGGAGGTTCTCACCCAAGATTTGACGTTACATGGCGCCGCCCATCGTCCCTTTGATGCGGTGAAGTTGTCCTGTCCCCTTAGCAGAAAAACACCCCCTAAGCATAATGTTTCCACCTCCATGTTTGACAGTGGGAATGGTGTTCTTGGGGTCATAGGCAGCATTCCTCCTCCTCCAAACACTGCGAGTTGAATTGATGCCAAAGAGCTCGATTTTGGTCTCATCTGACCACAACACTTTCACCCAGTTATCCTCTGAATCATTCAGATGTTCATTGGCAAACTTCAGACGGCCCTGTATATGTGCTTTCTTGAGCAGGGGGACCTTGCGGGCGCTGCTGGATTTCAGTCCTTCACGGCGTAGAGTGTTACCAATTGTTTTTTTGGTGACTATGGTCCCAGCTGCCTTGAGATCATTGACAAGATTCTCCCGTGTAGTTCTGGGCTGATTCCTCACCGTTCTCATGATCATTGCAACTCCACGAGGTGAGATCTTGTATGGAGCCCCAGGCCGAGGGAGATTGACAGTTCTTTTGCGTTTCTTCCATTTGCGAATAATCGTACCAACTGTTGTCACCTTCTCACCAAGCTGCTTGGCGATGGTCTTGTAGCCCATTCCAGCCTTGTGTAGGTCTACAATCTTGTCCCTGACATGTTTGGAGAGTTCTTTGGTCTTGAACATGGTGGAGAGTTTAGAATTTACATTTACATTTTAAATTTACGTCATTTAGCAGACGCGCTTATCCAGAGTGACTTACAAATTGGTGCATTCACCTTATAGCCAGTGGGATAACCACTTTACAATATGTTTTTTTTTTTTTGGGGGGGGGGTAGAAGGGTTACTTTATCCTATCCCAGGTATTCCTTAAAGAGGTGGGGTTTCAAGTGTCTCTGGAAGGTGGTGAGTGACTCCGCTGTCCTGGCGTCGTGAGGGAGCTTGTTCCACCATTGGGGTGCCAGAGCAGCGAACAGTTTTGACTGGGCTGAGTGGGAACTGTGCTTCCGCAGAGGTAGGGGGGCCAGCAGGCCAGAGGTGGATGAACGCAATGCCGTCGTTTGGGTGTAGGGACTGATCAGAGCCTGAAGGTACGGAGGTGCCGTTCCCCTCACAGCTCCGTAGGCAAGCACCATGGTCTTGTAGCAGATGCGAGCTTCAACTGGAAGCCAGTGGAGTGTGCGGAGGAGCGGGGTGACGTGAGAGAACTTGGGAAGGTTGAACACCAGACGGGCTGCGGCATTCTGGATGAGTTGTAGGGGTTTAATGGCACAGGCAGGGAGCCCAGCCAACAGCGAGTTGCAGTAATCCAGACGGGAGATGACAAGTGCCTGGATTAGGACCTGTGCCGCTTCCTGTGTAAGGCAGGGTCGTACTCTCCGAATGTTGTAGAGCATGAACCTACAGGATCGGGTCACCGCCTTGATGTTAGCGGAGAACGACAGGGTGTTGTCCAGGGTCACGCCAAGACTCTTTGCACTCTGGGAGGAGGACACAACGGAGTTGTCAACCGTGATGGCGAGATCATGGAAGGGGCAGTCCTTCCCCGGGAGGAAGAGCAGCTCCGTCTTGCCGAGGTTCAGCTTGAGGTGGTGATCCATCATCCACACTGATATGTCTGCCAGACATGCAGAGATGCGATTCGCCACCTGGTTATCAGAAGGGGGAAAGGAGAAGGTTAGTTGTGTGTCGTCTGCGTAGCAATGATAGGAGAGGCCATGTGAGGATATGACAGAGCCAAGTGACTTGGTGTATAGCGAGAATAGGAGAGGGCCTAGAACTGAGCCCTGGGGGACACCAGTGGTGAGAGCACGTGGTGCGGAGACAGATTCTCGCCACGCCACTTGGTAGGAGCGACCTGTCAGGTAGGACGCAATCCAGGAGTGAGCCGCACCGGAGATGCCCAACTCGGAGAGGGTGGAGAGGAGGATATGATGGTTCACAGTATCAAAGGCAGCAGACAGGTCTAGAAGGACAAGAGCAGAGGAGAGAGATTTAACTTTAGCAGTGCGGAGAGCCTCTGTGACACAGAGAAGAGCTGTCTCAGTTGAATGACCAGTCTTGAAACCTGACTGGTTTGGATCAAGAAGGTCATTCTGAGAGAGATAGCAAGAGAGTTGGCTAAAGACGGCACGCTCAAGAGTTTTGGAGAGAAAAGAAAGAAGGGATACTGGTCTGTAGTTGTTGACATCGGAGGGATCGAGTGTAGGTTTTTTGAGAAGGGGTACAACTCTCGCTCTCTTGAAGACGGAAGGGACATAGCCAGCGGTCAAGGATGAGTTGATGAGCGAGGTGAGGTAAGGGAGAAGGTCTCCGGAAATGGTCTGGAGAAGAGAGGAGGGGATAGGGTCAAGCGGGCAGGTTGTTGGGCGGCCGGCCGTCACAAGTCGCAAGATTTCATCTGGAGAGAGAGGGGAGAAAGAAGTCAAAGCATAGGGTAGGGCAATGTGAGCAGGACCAGCAGTATCATTTGACTTAACAAACGAGGATCGGATGTCATCAACCTTCTTTTCAAAATGGTTGACGAAGTCATCCACAGAGAAGGAGGAGGGGGGGAGGGGGAGGAGGATTCAGCCAGGAGGAGAAGGTGGCAAAGAGCTTCCTAGGGTTAGAGGCAGATGCTTGGAATTTAGAGTGGTAGAAAGTGGCTTTAGCAGCAGAAACAGAGGAAGAAAATGTAGAGAGGAGGGAGTGAAAAGATGCCCGTTCCGCAGGGAGTCCTGTTCTGTGAGCTCACAATGAGTCGTCAAGCAACGGAGCAGGAGGGGAGGACCGAGCCGGCTGGGAGGATAGGGGATATAGAGATTCAAAGGATGCAGAAAGGGAGGAGAGGAGGGTTGAGGAGGCAGAATCAGGAGATTGGAGGGAGAAGGTTTGAGCAGAGGGAAGAGATGATAGGATGGAAGAGGAGAGAGTAGCGGGAGAGAGAGCAAAGGTTGCGACGGCGCATTACCATCTGAGTAGAGGCAGAGTGAGTAGTGTTGGAGGAGAGCGAGAGAGAAAAGGATACAAAGTAGTGGTCGGAGACATGGAGGGGAGTTGCAGTGAGATTAGTAGAAGAACAGCATCTAGTAAAGATGAGGTCAAGCGTATTGCCTGTCTTGTGAGTAGGGGGGGACGGTGAGAGGGTGAGGTAAAAAGAGGAGAGGAGTGGAAAGAAGGAGGCAGAGAGAAATGAGTCAAAGGTAGACGTAGGGAGGTTAAAGTCACCCAGAACTGTGAGGGGTGAGCCATCCTCAGGAAAGGAACTTATCAAGGCGTCAAGCTCATTGATGAACTCTCCAAGGGAACCTGGAGGGCGATAAATGATAAGGATGTTAAGCTTGAATGGGCTAGTGACTGTGACAGCATGGAATTCAAATGAGGAGATAGACAGATGGGTCAGGGGAAAAAGAGAGAATGTCAACTTGGGAGAGATGAGGATTTCTGTGCCACCACCCCGCTGACCAGATGCTCTCGGGGTATGCGAGAACACATGGTCAGACGAGGAGAGAGCAGTAGGAGTAGCAGTGTTTTCAGTGGTAATCCATGTTTCTGTCAGCGCCAAGAAGTCGAGGGACTGGAGGGTAGCATAGGCTGAGATGAACTCTGCCTTGTTGGCCGCAGAACGGCAGTTCCAGAGGCTGCCGGAGACCTGGAACTCCACGTGGGTCGTACATGCAGGGACCACCAGGTTAGAGAGGCAGCAGCCACGCGGTGTGAGGCATTTGTATAGCCTGTGCGGAGAGGAGAGAACAGGGATAGACAGACGCATAGTTGACAGGCTACAGAAAATGGCTACAATAATGCAAAGGAGATCGGAATGAAATGAACTAAACATCTGGGAAAGCGAGAGAGCGGGGTCTCCCTCACTTACGTTTCACTGAAACACCCAAATATAACTCTCCCAACTTCCACCTCAGAAACTATAACTGTTGTAAACTACAGCGGTTCAATGTTTTCTAGGAATAGGATAACTTAGTTTATTCAGCTAGCTAACTTGGTACAGTATTCTTCTGTGAAAACCGTCCAGGGCACCTAGTCCTATGACGCCATAGCCAACTAGCATGCCAGGCTCCAATAATACGGTTTAGCACCAATACTCGGCCACAACAAACCACCAGTGTGTCAATACGCCAAGCAGATCATTCGTGTCCGTGTCTAACGTTGTGGGTTAGTCCCGACAGCTTGAGCGAGTCGTCGTCAATTTATTCAGCCAGTTAGTTAGCTAGAATAAAATACTAGCTAGCCATTGCTTTCTGCCAACGAAAAAAACCCTCCTCCCACGGCCCGAACACACAGAGAGAGCCAAGCTAACGTTAACTAGTCACCCATGTCCTGTGGAATCTGATTGATTGATTGCTTCTGTGGACAGGTGTCTTTTATACAGGTAACAAACTAAGATTAGGAGCACTCCCTTTAAGTGTGCTCCTAATCTCAGCTCGTTACCTGTATAAAAGACACCTAGGAGCCAGAAATCTTTCTGATTGAGAGGGGGTCAAATACTTATTTCCCTCATTAAAATGCAAATCAATTTATTACATTTTTGACATGCGTCTTTCTGGATTATTTTGTTGTTATTCTGTCTCTCACTGTTCAAATAAACATACCATTAAAATTATAGACTGATCATTTCTTTGTCAGTGGGCAAACGTACAAAATCAGCAGGGGATCAAATACCTTTTTCCCTCACTGTATGTAGTACTGTGCACCTTCCATATTCTGTTCTGGATTTGGGGACTGTGAAGAGACCTCTGGTGGCATGTCTTGTGGGGTATGTCATAATAGAACATCAAAATTGCATTCAGTGGAACAGAAGAAAAAACGCAACACAATAAAAAGTCCAATTAGCTAACACAGACAAAAAATTACCATTAGAAGCCAACACACACAGCAAGCTACCAGATTATTAATTTTAAAAAACATTATTTAATTGTACTGCAATTTTACTGCATTTTAACGGCAGTCAATTTTTGTAAGGGTATCCTGTATTATTGTGCACGTTTATCATACATGCTGATGGCCAGGTCGCAGTTGTAAATGAGAACTTGTTCTCAACTGGCTTACCTGGTTAAATAAAGGTGAAATAAAAATAAAATAAAAAGCCTAGAACAAATGTTATGGATAGAATGTGCACTTTTCAATTGGGTGGACTGCAACTACAAAAAACATTGCCATAGCCTGTAGTAAAATCAAGAGCATTTATAGCATCAGAGATGCATCAAACCCTGCTGAAAAATAACATTACTCCAATTGTAATAATTGTAATGGTTCTAGTGACTTATATCCAATGGGTGCATGGCCCCAAACACTATGTACATGTTTATATAGATTGGTTTCTATTCACTGAGTAGCATTTAGATAACTGGTCAGTAGCTAAATCAGATTTTAACCATAAACCATATATCAACCAAAATAAGACGTATTTTTCATGACGTCAAAAATACATAATGAAAAAGACGTCTTAATCTGGTTGTGATCTGGTTATATGACGTCCTGACCAGATCTTAACCAGAAAGACGTCTTTAGCACGTTGCATGCCTACTGGGAAGGATATTATAAACTCTTCATGGCCTTGGAGGTGTCAGTATGGTTCTCTCTGTTGAATGAACTGTATAGATACCACATAATATTATAACCAATTCTAATCATGAAATGTGCTATCCTCATGGTTTTCATGTATTCACGGTCTTTTATTTATAAAATACTAAAATCAGGACATTTTTCTAATTAAGCCGATGATATATCTGACAAACCTGTTTATTACTCTGAGTTCTGATCAGTATGAGGATCATGCCTTGAGGAAGACTCGCTTGAGCAAACACCAATGATCAACCAAGCCTTTGTATTGTATTTTCCTCCTACTACAGTTGCCTCATATCCCCCTAGAGTGCATCTCCTCCCCTCTCTTCTCCTCTCTTCTCTCCAACTCGCTTCTCTTCTTACAGTGGGTCAAGCTCGAGGCCAATTTATTCAATAATGCCTGGTATAAAGGAGACTCCTGAAGGACAGGGCTATTGAATTAGAAAGGTGGACAGACGGTCGGAATACACTTAGCAAAGGACAAAAAGAGATTTAAACCCTCGGCACCATCATTTTGTTATAGTTGGTGGATGTGAAATCTATATAATCATCTATTGTGCAAACCTCAGTTGCAATGGTTCCATTTATATCAGGTTGTACAATGTAGAAGCATTCTGTTGGCAGTGAAGAAGCAATGTATTCACTACAATAAATATCTCCCAGAGCATCTGTTAGTTATGTCAGAGTGAAGAGTTTTACTCAACCTTCTCATTGTCCTACAGCTGGTAACACATACTTTCAGTGTAGCCTACATGTTTTTGACTTGGGTAATATAATAGATGGGAAGCAGCCTAGACCTAATTGGAGAAGCTGTGGTCCATCACAGGCAGACTCTCTATAGCATGCTGTCAGCTCCAATTACAGCAGATGCACTATCTTGTCTCCCAGGGAAATGTTGGCCCAACCAATACTGACACACTCTTTCCCCAAACACAGAGAGCTCCAACTCCAACTGAAAATCAGCCACGGAAACTTGGCTATTGTTAATTGCAAACTTCAAAAGTCCTACTTTCCATACAGTTATCAAAGTGTTTACTGGCATGTCCGTTTTTTACTCAACTAGGATTAGTCGTAATAACACTTACTTGGCAATGAGGCTGAGCAGATTTTAGATGTAGCTTGGAGCTAAATGGACAAATAACCTTGGCTCAATCATGAACAAGTTCATAGTCATGAAATACTGAACCCCTCAAACATGGGGGCTATAAAAAAAAAATATATATACAGTTTTCAGCCCTTCCAGTGCTTACCAGCTGTCTTTTAGTCTGGAGGACATTTGAAGAATAGACTGCCATACAGCTGCGGTGGCAAGGACTGATACACTGTGCCAGCTTATAATGTCACTTTCTCTGAAATGAGACATGGCATTCAAGAAGGTCCAAAAGGTTTGCCGTTGCATAGCTCAATTGTGTCACTACCATAAATGAACATTATGAAGTGTTTAACATAAATATAGCGCTTATTTATTCAGCAATGGTCTATTTTTTAATTTTGTCTTTCAGCAGATCTCTGTGACGTCATTCTGAAATAGAAATATGATTAGAGGAAGCATGCAGACACGTACTCACACCCTCCTTTACAGGCACACACACACATACATGACAATGACGCCCATCTAAAATACAGAGAACAAGATATGGTGTCTCCATGGTAACGAGGATGCTGGTTGCTGTGGCAGCATGGCAGGAAAACCTTAGTTAGTTGAAGACCTGTTACACAAAGAAAAGCAGTGATTCACACAGACTTATGCTCTGATGCTGAAAAGCATAGTCTGCCCCTGCAATTACATTTGTCATTTAGTAGATTGAATAATGTGATGTCTTAATAAGACATTAAAGATGCACTCTGGGATATAAACCACAACAAATTCGTAACATATTGCACAAATTGGATTTGTAACATATCATACGAATTGCAAAATACAATAATATGCCATTTAGCAGACGCTTTTATCCAAAGCGACTTACAGTCATGCGTGCATACATTATTTTTACTACCTTGGCGTTACAAGCGCCGTGCTCTACCAGCTGAGCTACAGAGGACCACAATATATCACGCGAAATGGATGGCATACTATACAATTGGATGACGCAGTACACCAAAAATGGGGACCAGTTTTGGCTCGTGAGCACTACTTTCAAAACTACTGGCTGAAATTATGCAAAGTTTGAGAGTGCATCTTTAATTCACATCTCCTTTTGTTAAAATGACATCCATACCATAAATATTTTCATTCAGTCTGTGCAGATATGAAGACATTGCGAGTGCTCAAAGTAATCCTGTGCCATAGAGTAATATTGTGTGGATCATGAGGTGATGAGGTCTTGTCGATGTTCAGTGGGTTGCAAAATGTTTTCTAACCGCATCCCAAACTTCCAACTGTTTCAAATATTTTGGCAGAGATTAGTATATCCAAATACCTTGTGCTGGAATAACATTTTAATGGTCTGTGTCTGAATTGTGTTTAAAAAGTGCCTTCCCTTACCTCCTTATCTACACAGCAGTGGATGTTCCTCATAGGAGGAAGGGGAGGACCATCCTCCTCAGTGACTTTCATAAAAATAAAAATAGTGAAACATTAAAAAAGTTATCCTTTTTAGATAAAACTACACTAAATATATTAACTTCACCATATAATTGATTAAAACACACTGTTTTGCAATGAAGGTCCACAGTAGCCTCAACAGCACTACCAGATTATTAATTTAAAAAACATTATTTAAATGTACTGCAGTTTTACTGCATTTTAACGGCAGTAAATTTTGTAAGGGTATCCTGTATTATTGTGCATGTTTATCATACAGTTGAAGTCGGAAGTTTACATACACTTAGGTTGGAGTCAGTAAACTCATTTTTCAACCACCCACAACTTTCTTGTTAACAAACTATAGTTTTGGCAAGTCGGTTAGGAAATCTACTTTGTGCATGACACAAGTAATTTTTCCAACAATTGTTTACAGACAGATTATTTCACTTATAATTCACTGTATCACAATTCCAGTGGGTCAGAAGTTTACATACACTAAGTTGACTGTGCCTTTAAACAGCTTGGAAAATTCCAGGAAATGATGTCATGGCTTTAGAAGCTTCTGATAGGCTAATTGACATCATTTGAGTCAATTGGAGTTGTACCTGTGGATGTATTTCAAGGCCTACCTTCAAACTCAGTGCCTCTTTGCTTGACATCATGGGAAAATCAAAAGAAATCAACCAAGACCTCAGAAGAAAATTGACCTCCACAAGTCTGGTTCATCATTGGGAGCAATTTCCAAACGCCTGAAGGTACCACGTTCATCTGTACAAACAAAAGTACGCAAGTATAAACACCATGGGACCATGCAGCCGTCATACCGCTAAGGAAGGACACACGTTCTGTCTCCTAGAGATGTACTTTGGTGCGAAAAGTGCAAATCAATCCCAGAACAACAGCAAAGGACCTTATGAAGATGCTGGAGGAAACAGGTAAAAAAGTATATATATCCACAGTAAAAGGAGTCCTATATCGACATAACCTGAAAGGCCGCTCAGCAAGGAAGAAGCCACTGCTCCAAAACCGCCATAAAAAAGCCAGACTACGGTTTGCAACTGCACATGGGGACAAAGATCGTACTTTTTGGAGAAATATCCTCTGGTCTGATGAAACAAAAATAGAACTGTTTGGCCATAATGACCATTGTTATGTTTGGAGGAAAAAGGGGGTTGCTTGCAAGCCGAAGAACACCATCCCAACCGTGAAGCACAGGGGTGGCAGCATCATGCTGTGGGGGTGCTTTGCTGCAGGAGGGACTGGTGCACTTCACAAAATAGATGGCATCATGAGGAAGGAAAATGAGGTGGATATATTGAAGCAACATCTCAAGACATCAGTCAGGAAGTTAAAACTTGGTCGAAAATGGGTCTTCCAAATGTACAATGACCCCAAGCATACTTCCAAAGTTGTGGCAAAATGGCTTAAGGACAACAAAGTCAAGGTATTGGAGCGGCCAGCACAAAGCCCTGACCTCAAACCTATAGAAAATCTATGGGCAGAACTGAAAAAGCATGTGCGAGCAAGGAGGCCTACAAACCTGACTCAGTTACACCAGCTCTGTCAGGAGGAATGGGCCAAAATTCGCCCAACTTATTGTGGGAAGCTTGTGGAAGGCTACCTGAAACGTTTGATCCAAGTTAAACAATTGAAAGGCAATGCTACCAAATACTAATTGAGTGTATGTAAACTTCTGACCCACTGGGAATGTGATGAAATAAATAAAAGCTGAAATAAATCATTCTCTCTACTATTATTCTGACATTTCACATTCTTAAAATAAAGTGGTGATCCTAACTGACCTAAGACAGGGAATTTTTACTAGGATTAAATGTCAGGAATTGTGAAAAACTGAGTTTAAATGTATTTGGCTAAGGTGTATGTAAACTTCCGACTTTAACTGTACATGCTGATAGCCTAGAACAAATGTTATGGATATAATGTGCACTTTTCAATTGGGTGGACTGCAACTACAAAAAACATTGCCATAGCCTGTAGTAAAATCAAGAGCATGTTCAGTGGGTTGCAAAAGGTTTTATAAACGTATCCCAAACTTCCAACTGTTTCAAATATTTTGGCAGAGATTAGTATATCCAAATACCTTGTGCTGGAATAACATTTTAATGGTCTGTGTCTGAATTGTGTTTAAAAAGTGCCTTCCCTAACCTCCTTTTCTACACAGCAGTTGATGTTCCTCATAAGAGGAAGGGGAGGACCATCCTCCTCAGTGACTTTCATAAAAATAAAAATAGTGAAACATTAAAAAAGTTATCCTTTTTAGATAAAACTACACTAAATATATTAACTTCACCATATAATTGAATAAAACACACTTTTGCAATGAAGGTCTGCAGTAGCCTCAACAGCACTCTGTAGGGTGAATGCAGCTAGCTAGTGAATGCAGCTAGCTAGTTTAGCCTACTCAAACACCCGGATCAAACAGAGAGGAATGCAATGTTAGCTAGCTGGCTATACCTATCCAACACTGGAACTTTTCCAAGTCAAGGTAAGGCCCGCTGGTGTAACTGATAAACTGCTTGCTGTACACTGTACTGTATGATTGTAGCGGGTTTACTAACACGTTAGTTCTAGTAGCTATGTTGACTATGACATTAGCTAATATGGTGACAACGATGTTGTCTGTGTGTAGCGGTTAGCGGTTATGATATGAAGGTTTGGCTTGGAAAGGGTTTTTCGTCTGGTCACAGACAGCTGATGTGTTGTGCATTGAAGTCCACAAGTGAAGGGAAAAGGTGAGAGGAGGAGAGCGCGTAGATGTGAGAAGGAATTAATGAGCAAAGTGATCATGCTGTTTGTATGTGGCTGTTATGAAAGTGAATTGTGTTTGTGTGTGATCAGGGGTGTATTCATTCTGCCGATTCTGTTGAAAAACATTTCTTAAATGGAAGCAAACATACCTGAATTTGTCCAATAGAAACTCTCGTTTGCAACTGTTAGACTAATTATTACATCCTAGATCAGCTAGATGCAGGCAAGAGTGTGAAAGGTGGAATTGAATGTGTTATTGTTTGTCACCTTGATTACTCAAATGTTTCTCTCGACCTGTGCACCTACGTTGTAAACTTTCATACATAGGCTAGGTTGTACCAGCCTCATGATGGGTATAGGGAAAATGTGAGTATAATGTAGTAACCTAAACCTATTGATGTTACATTGAGCTGGGTAAATGGAATATGAATGACATTCATCCAATTTCCTGTAATAGAAATAAGGCCATGCTCATAAAAAAATGTAATAATCCTCCCTCGTCTTAAACGGCACCGACCTCCACTGCAACACAGACAATGGTCAGCCAGTTCAGTGGGCATTATTGATTCATAATGAAAAAGTTAAACATTTAGAATCTTAATGATCTGTTTTAATGATAAGGTTTTGTTGTTCTGGCAGGCTGATATTTTCTTTATACATCTGTTATGGATTTTCTCCTGCCTGCCTGGTCTCATTATCCATAATCTTTCTTTTTGATCTAGAATTAAACTATGACTGGTTAAAACTCAGTTACATGCTCATGCTAGTGGGAAAAATAGCCAAGATATAAGTGTAAGATATAACCATAATTAAAGAGACAATAATTATTCAATTGGATAGACTGCAAACAGTCAGAATATACGTATTTGCCTTATAGTGTAGGCTACATCTGCCTCTGTCATCATCCTGGACATAGACTGGCACTGGTCAGAGGCTCCCCAAGCAATTGCCTTACAGGCTAAGGGATGTAATAGTGTGGAACATCTGCTCTATTATCAAGGGACTAACAGCACTGTAGGCAGCAATGAGCACACACTGGGTTCCTTTCACGACAAAAAAAAAAGTATGCACTCACTAACTGTAAGTCGCTCTGGATAAGAGCGTCTGCTGAATGACTGAAATGTAAATGTTATTTTAAATAAATAAGAGATGATTTGGAGACAGATTTGGCTGCTGATTCCTGTATTGCATAATTGGGAGAAGAACTCTGGAGAACTTTGATGACGTTATAAGGCCAGGCTGGGCCAGCTAATTCAGCCAAGTCTCACTTGGCTGTGACCGGCCATATTGTTTTATCATTCTCCTTCTTTCTCCTCCTCTCTTTCCCCTTTTACCCTGATCATTGCCCTTGGCTTGGATTTGAAGCTGAACTTAGATTGTCGGTATGCATTCTTCTTTTCAGACTACTTGGGTTTAATCCTTGGTAAACATGTCACAGAATCCTGCATTTGCAGAAAAGGCGTGGAAGTTGATTTTACTTTAAAAGGCTTTATGCTGTTTTCACAGAGCAGAACATTCCAATCCATTCCACAATATTCCAGTAAAATTTGCTGCAACATTATGTGGCATGTCCAGTGCATTTGGAAAGTTTTCAGACCCCTTGACTTTTTTCATATTTTGTTACGTTACAGCCTTATTCTAAAATTGATTAAATTGTTTTTTTCCCTCATCAATCTACACACAATATCCCATAATGACAAAGCAAAAACCGTTTTTTCAGATGTTTCTGTACTTTGTTGAAGCACCTTTGGCAGCGATTACAGCCTCAAGTCTTCTTGGGTATGACGCTACAAGCTTGGCACACCTGTATTTGGGGAGTTTCTCCCATTCTTCTCTGCAGATCCTCTCAAGCTCTGTCAGGTTGGATGGGGAGCGTTGCTGCGCTGATATTTTCAGGTCTCTCCAGAGATGTTCGATTGGGTTCAAGTCCGGGCTCTGGCTGGGCCACTCAAGGACATTCAGAGACTTGTCCCGATGCCACTCCTGTGTTGTCTTGGCTGTGTGCTTAGGGTCGTTGTCCTGTGGGAAGGTGAACCTTCGCCCCCAGTCTGAGGTCCTGAGCGCTCTGGAGCAGGTTTTCATCAATGATCTCTCTGTACTTTGCTCCGTTCATCTTTCCCTCAATCCTGACTAGTCTCCCAGTCACTGCCGCTGAAAAACATTCCAAATAAAATGTATTGGTCACATACACATGGTTAGCAGATGTTATTGTGAGTGTAGCGAAATGCTTGTGCTTCTAGTTCCGACAGTGTAGCAATATCTAGCAAGTAATATCTAACAGTTCCACAACAAAAACCTAATACACACAAATCTAAGTAAAGGAATGGAATAAGAATATATAAATATATGGAGGAGCAATGTCATTATCAGAGTGGCATAGGCTAAGATGCAATATATAGTATAGAATACATTACATTACATTACATTACATTTACGTCATTTAGCAGACGCTCTTATCCAGAGCGACTTACAAATTGGTGCATTCACCCTATAGCCAGTGGGATAACCACTTCACAATTGTTTTTTTTTTTTAATTGTTTTTATTATTATTTTTTTTTTGGGGGGGGGGGGGGTGTAGAAGGATTACTTTATCCTATCCCAGGTATTCCTTAAAGAGGTGGGGTTTCAAATGTCTCCGGAAGGTGGTGAGTGACTCCGCTGTCCTGAGCAGCGAACAGTTTTGACTGGGCTGAGCGGGAACTATGCTTCCGCAGAGGAAGGGGAGCCAGCAGGCCAGAGGTGGATGAACGCAATGCCCTCGTTTGGGTGTAGGGACTGATCAGAGCCTGAAGGTACGGAGGTGCCGTTCCACTCACAGCTCCATAGGCAAGCACCATGGTCTTGTAACAGATGCGAGCTTCAACTGGAAGCCAGTGGAGTGTGCGGAGGAGCGGGGTGACGTGAGAGAACTTGGGAAGGTTGAACACCAGACGGGCTGCGGCATTCTGGATGAGTTGTAGGGGTTTAATGGCACAGGCAGGGAGCCCAGCCAACAGCGAGTTGCAGTAATCCAGACGGGAGATGACAAGTGCCTGGATTAGGACCTGTGCCGCTTCCTGTGTAAGGCAGGGTCGTACTCTCCGAATGTTGTAGAGCATGAACCTACAGGATCGGGTCACCGCCTTGATGTTAGCGGAGAACGACAGGGTGTTGTCCAGGGTCACGCCAAGGCTCTTCGCACTCTGGGAGGAGGACACAACGGAGTTGTCAACCGTGATGGCGAGATCATGGAACGGGCAGTCCTTCCCCGGGAGGAAGAGCAGCTCTGTCTTGCCAAGGTTCAGCTTGAGGTGGTGATCCGTCATCCATACTGATATGTCTGCCAGACATGCAGAGATGCGATTCGCCACCTGGTTATCAGAAGGGGGAAAGGAGAAGATTAGTTGTGTATCGTCAGCGTAGCAATGATAGGAGAGGCCATGTGAGGATATGACAGAGCCAAGTGACTTGGTGTATAGCGAGAATAGGAGAGGGCCTAGAACTGAGCCCTGGGGGACACCAGTGGTGAGAGCACGTGGTGCGGAGACAGCTTCTCGCCACGCCACTTGGTAGGAGCGACCGGTCAGGTAGGACGCAATCCAAGAGTGAGCCGCGCCGGAGATGCCCAGCTCGGAGAGGGTGGAGAGGAGGATCTGATGGTTCACAGTATCAAAGGCAGCAGACAGGTCTAGAAGGATAAGAGCAGAGGAGAGAGAGTTAGCTTATACATATGAGATGTGTAATGAAAGATATGTATACATTATTAAGATAGTATAGAAACGGTATATACATATGAGATGGGTAACGCAAGATATGTAAACATTATTAAAGTGGCATTATTAAAGTGACTAGTGTTCCATTTATTCAAGTGGCCAGTGATTTTAAAGTCTGTATGTAGGCAGCAGCCTCTCTGTGCTAATGATGGCTGTTTAACAGTCTGATGGCCTTGAGATAGAAGCTGTTTTTCATTCTCTCGGTCCCAGCACTGATGTACCTGTACTGACCTCACCTTCTGGATGATAGCGGGGTGATCAGGCAGTGGCTCGGGTGGTAGTTGTCCTTGATGATCTTTTTGGCCTTCCTGTGACATCGGGTGCTGTAGGTGTCCTGGAGGGCAGGTAGTTTACCCCCGGTGATGCGTTGTGCAGACCGCACCACCCTATGGAGAGCCCTGCAGTTGCGGGCGGTGCAGTTGCCGTACCAGGCAGTGATACATCCCGACAGGATGCTCTCAATTGTGCATCTGTAAAAGTTTGTGAGGGTTTTAGGTGACAGGCCAAATTTCTTCAGCCTCTTGAGGTTGAAGAGACGCTGTTGCGCCTTCTTCACCACACTGTCTGTGTGGGTGGACCATTTCAGTTTGTCAGTGATATGTACGCCGAGGAACTTAAAACTTTTAACCTTCTCCACTGCTGTCCCGCCGATGTGGATAGGGGGGTACTCCCTCTGCTGTTTCCTGAAGTCAATGACGTTGAGTGAGAGGTTATTTTCCTTACACCACACTCCGAGAGCCCTCACCTCCTCCCTGTAGGCTGTCACATCGTTGTTGGTAATCAAGCCTACTACTGTTGTGTCGTCTGCAAACTTGATGATTGAGTTGGAGGCGTGCATGGCTACGCAGTCATGGGTGAACAGGGAGTACAGGAGGGGGCTGAGCACACACCCTTGTGGGGCCCCAGTGTTGAGGATCAGCGAAGTGGAGATGTTGTTTCCTACCTTCACCACCTGGGGGCGGCCCGTCAGGAAGTCCAGGACAGAGGGCGGGGTTCAGACCCAGGGCCTCAAGCTTGATGATGAGCTTGGAGGGTACTATGGTGTTGAATGCTGAGCTATAGTCAATGAACAGCATTCTTACATAGGTATTCCTCTTGTCCAGATGGGATAGGGCAGTGTGATGGCGATTGCATCGTCTGTGGACCTATTGGGGCGGTATGCAAATTGAAGTGGGTCTAGGGTGACAGGTAAGGTGGAGGTGATATGATCCTTGAGTAGTTTCTCAAAGCACTTCATGATGACAGACGTGAGTGCTACAGGGCGATAGTCATTTAGTTCAGTTACCTTTAAATTATTGGGTACAGGAACAATGGTGGCCATCATGAAGCATGTGGGGATAGCAGACTGGGATAGGGAGAGATTGAATATGTTCGTAAACACACCAGCCAGCAGGTCTGCGCATGCTCTGAGGACGCGGCTAGGAATGCCGTCTTGGCCGGCAGCCTTGCGAGGGTTAACAAGTTTAAAATCTCTTACTCACGTCGGCCACGGAGAAGGAGAGCCCACAGTCCTTGGTAGCTGGCCGCGTCGGTGGCACTGTGTTATCCTCAAAGCGAGCAAAGAACTTGTTTAGCTTGTCTGGCAGCAAGACGTCGGTGTCCGTGACGTGGATGGTTTTCCTATTGTAGTCCGTGATTGTCTGTAAACCCTGCCACATACATCTCGTGTCTGAGCTGTTGAATTGCGACTGCACTTTGTCTCGATATTGACGTTTTGCCTGTTTGATTGCCTTGCGGAGGGAACGACCACAGCATGATGCTGCCACCACCATGCTTCACCGTAGGAATGGTGCCAGGTTTCCTCCAGACGTGACGCTTTTATTCAGGCCAAAGAGTTCCATTTTGGTTTCATCAGACCAGAGAATCTTGTTTCTAAATGGTCTGAGAGTCCTTTAGGTGCCTTTTGGCAAACTCCAAGCGGGCTGTCATGTGGCTTTTACTGAGGAGTGGTTTCCGTCTGGCCACTCTACCATAAAGGCCTGATTGGTGGAGTACTGCAGAGATGGTTGTCCTTCTGGAAGGTTCTCCCATCTCCACAGAGGAACTCTGGAGCTCTGTCAGAGTGACCATCGGGTTCTTGGTCACCTCCCTGACTAAGGCCCTTCTCCCCCGATTGCTCAGTTTGGTCGGGCGGCCAGCTCTAGGAAGAGTCTTGGTGGTTCCAAACTTCTTCCATTTAAGAATTATGGAGGCCACTGTGTTCTTGGGGACCTTCAATGCATCAGAAATGTTGTGCCTCAACACAATCCTGTCTCGGAGCGCTACGGATAATTCCTTCGGTTTTTGCTCTGACATGCACTGTCAACTGTGGGACCTTATATAGACAGGGGTGTGCCTTTCCAGATCATGTCCAATCAATCAAATTTACCACAGGTTGACTCCAATCAAGTTGTAGAAACATCTCAAGGATGATCAATGGAAACAGGATGCACCTAAACTCAATTTCGAGTCTCATAGCAAAGGGTCTGAATACTTATGTAAATAAGGTATCTGTTTTTTATTTTTAATACATTTGCAAAATGTATGTATTAATAATAATCAGGAATGACAGTGAAATTGGTTTGTCATATGAATATTGCTCATATGCCACCATGACATACATTACGAGGATGATCCACATGTGATGGTGGATTAATGAACTGAAGTTAGGATCCTTTCCCTGGCTAATCAAAAACTGCCGCTGGGCTCAACAGCATTCCTCTATTAGAGAGATAATGGCTGATGCAGTTTTCCTTTGTCAGTCTGCTGTGTGAGAGAATTTGACCTCTTTTCACTGTAGCTTTAAGGCCAAGTCTCCCAGAGGAGCTGTGTTTCTGGAGGAGGGGGAGAGGGGCTGGGGATTAGCTGTGTGTGTGGGATAACTGGGCCTCTCCAGCTGCTGGATCATTGGGTGCTCCACAGGAAATCCCAAAACGGCATTCACATTCTAGGAGGAACCCACAGTTTTTAGAAAGTACAATGTTGTGCGCGCCATTGCATCATGTAGGAAACTATTAAGAACGTAGGCTATGAGCTGGTGCTGGATTTGAAACAGACTTTAAAGTCTATGCCAGTGTCTTTAAAGTATACACTAAGTTCTTCTATCCAATGCAGCACTAAAAGTGAGAAAATGTGCAGCACACAAGTTGATCATGAATGATTCAAGTAACTGTCCAGTGTTTCCAGATTTCTATTAGATTTGACCTATAACTAATTACAATATGAGTTAAATCGTTTTCCTTCCAAAAAATGGTAATTAAGTATGTTAAAAAGCAGCTTTTCTGTGTTGAAATGGTGTGGGCGTACCCCAGTGGCGGTTAGTGGTGTTCAAGATAAGGTAGGACAATTTTTTAAAATAAGTATGGCCTTATTTCTATTACAGCATATTGGATGACTGACATTCATATTCCATTCACCCAACTCAATGTAACATCGATAGGTTTAGCCTTCTACATGATATTCGAATTTGCACTACACCCATCATGAGGCTGCTACAACCAAGCCTACAAATGAATGTTTATTATGTAGGTGCACAGGTAGAGAAACAAATTGGAGTAATCACCTTTTCCATTCGCTTGTGGACTTCAGTGCACAAGACAACAGCTGTCCGTAACCGGAAATAGCAAGCATTTTTTAAACGGTCTGTTTGAGATACGAGTTTGAGGTGTTTTTTTCTATAATATATGCTTTGACCACAAATACAAGTATAGGATCAGTCAAAAATATTATTTGGGTATGAGTTAAAGGCATATGAACTTTAAAAGTGAGATTTTCACTGGACAGTTAATAACTTTAATAACGCCAATTGAACTACCCATTATAATGAATCAGGATTAATTGTTAATGATAAAATTATCAATCACAACAATATTCCACTGAAGTTCATTTCCAAAAAAATAAATGCCTAAAAGATGGTGGCTCTCTGCCACCCTACTCTAACCCAAAATTGAAAGAGGCAATCATGAGATGACACTGTCATTAGAAACACATAATATTCATAGGAAATGTTGCTTGGGAGCGGAAACAAGAAATAATAGCAATGATGGGTCATAATTGCATTTCACATCTGATCCTCTCTACCAAATGTCAGTCAGGGCCAGGAGTAATACATTTACATTTGGATTCATTATCAGCCAAGTTCATGGACTGTTTTGTGTCTGAGGGCACATGTTGATTTATTCAAGCAGTGTAATAACAATCTGGAACATAGCCCTGGTCTATCTGCAATCTGCACTGTGCCCTAGCTACAGTATGTTGGTTTATTCATGTGCATAAGCATTCATAATCTCATAAATCTGTGAGCTTGTTAGCTAAAATACGTTTATCCTTTGTTGGAGAGAAAAATAGCACCAAACGTCATGATAAATATTCATAACAAGGCAAAAATAGATGCATATACCAGCTTCAGCCTGACATTTCCAGAAGATACCAACAACTGGCTGCAGAGGTATTGGAGACAATTGACGCTCATACTGTTTTTCTACAGCTATCTGCCTTTTTAGGGTAAAATGAAATATTCCCCCTAAAACTAGTCATCTGTAAGTAACCAACCTAATCTAGAGTCCTCCATGGGAAAAGGCTATTCAATAACGGAGTATGTACTGAACACTTTCCTTAGCACCAAACAATGAATTAAGTGAAACCATATAGATAATCAGGAATCTGTGGTGATGCCTATTTCTAAATTCTGTTGAAAATATCTTTATGCTTTGCAGTAAATAATACATTTTTCATCTGCAATCCTGTTCGAGACAAAACACATCAAAGACAATGATCCCTTGACAAACATTCCAGCTTAGATTCTTAGTTTGAGGCGATTTAGAAGAATGGAGCACCGACACAATGATCAAACAGTTGTCAGATGATTTGTAGATATAATAACAAATACTAGAAAATAAAAGATTGTGTTGAACCATGCAAAAGGGAAATGTCTCTACTTTCACTGCATGAAAATAGAACAAGTGAATTATATTTCCATTCTTAGGGTGATAAATCTGACAAGGTGCAAATAGAAAAATATAGCACTGTGTGACAGGATGTGACAATTATTTGAGATTAGTGAGATGAATAAAATATGCATAATATTCTGGCACTGAACACTTCAACAAAGCAAAAGTGGCTTTAGTGTACACTGGAAGGAGAACTTGAGACAGAGGTAACACCTGGGACACAAGTAGACTTAACAGTAACACAAGAGGCAGCCTTAGTGTACTTCTCATTGTATTTATTAGTGAATCAATACAGGTGGAATAAAGGCTTCATCATTATTTAGCTTCAGAAATGGCAAGCTCTTTCCCATTTACATTATTTTGCATAATTCTGCACACAGCAGTCTCACCCACCGGTATGAGAAGGGAAAAAAAGCATATTTAAATAAATAACAGGAAAACATAAACCAACATTTTGTTCTCTTTAGGCTTCGGTAAAGCAAATTGAAATAGCATATTACGGTCAACATTATTTAAAGAGCACTAAGTATGCTCTTTGAGATGATCAGCAATGTACCTATTCAATTATATTTAACAATTGCTTTAAATTGCAGTACATAAATAAACAATTGTGAACAATTGTCCACATGAAGAAATACCCTTGTCCATATAGATAGCCTTTTATTTATTTTTTATTTGATTCAATCAACCAAACCCATTCCCTGGGTTTAGCACATTAAAGTAAACATACACTTGCCACTGCTTCAGAGGGCCTGAACAGTACTGATGAGGTGACTGTACAGTACAAAGGAGAGAGAAACCAGACCAAGATGACCCACGTTGGTCTTTATACAGGTACTGTATATGGCTATCCATAAAACATAACAGTTGGGGGCATTTACCATGGGGAAATTAAATGCAGGGCCTGGTGCATTGAATTATTACAGTAGGGTGCCCCTGTTGGTTTGGTGACAGAATAAAAATCCCTTTCTCGTGTCGGTTGAAATATACAGCCTTCTCCTGCAGCACCACCACCCCAGCAGCCAGACAGAAGTGACAAGGATCAAAAATCATGATGACTTTCTCATGAATGTATTTATTTCTCTGTGCCACTCACCTGGGGAATCACTGAGCCTCCATTCTCAGTTAGAATCTTTCTGACCTCTATGACATCGGCATCCCAGAGAGACTGGAACAGCTAAAGCCAATAATCTTCTATAATACCAGAGACCCTGTGCAGATGGGACTTTCTACATGAAACGTTGCTGATTGTGATGCACTAAAGGAAATCTGAAGGATGATAAACTATAGTCGAACAGCCTCATGGCACCACGCCAACACTAATATAAAAAAATGAAAATGACATTTCTTCAATGAGCCAATCATATTGGAGATTCTCAGTATGCAATATGGTTGTCTTAAAAAAAATTACTTGTGCAATTCAGTTTGCATGAGATACATCCTCTGGGAAGGACGGTTCTTTGTGCTTCACATCCTTTGTCTGTAGACCTCCTCCTAAGGGTAAAAAATAGTGGCCTCCCACCTTCGTTAGAGCTCATTACATGCAGATTCCTCCGCCGTCTTGAACATTAAGATGGAGTTGTAGATCTTAATGGCTGGACCCAGCTTGATGCTCATGATCTTCACCAAGTCAACCTGGGTCAACAGCAGGAAGGCTTCACCATCTATTTGCTGGACAAAAACATGGGAGGGAAGAGTTAGAGAAGTCTCACATTTTAAAATGGACACCATCAAAGCGCTTTCCTAATGACCATTTTTGCCTAAGGAATATGTTTCCACATTCACATAGCAGGCAGCTTAGAATTCACTTCAAAGCAAGGGTTTTTAAGGATTCTCCACCATGAGGGTGATGCAAATGTTCATGCCTCATTAGAGGGGGTGATATTCAGAGGTTGAGTCATATTCTACCTTTAACAACCTGTCGTAACATCAACCGCTATTACCGCTGACAGAAAGGCACAACATGAACATAATTTCATGAGAACCATGAGAAGAATTTCCTGTGTTTAATGACTTGGATAATCTGTAGAGATAGGCCTATTTGAGTGTGCGAATCAAAGTACACTTTTTTGCCTTAAACCACAGGCCTCTGGGACAATTAAGTTATTAAATGTTTTTGTTGTCAACAATTATTTTTATTGCGTCACAAAGGCAATACAATCAATAATATTTTTAAGATATTATCTGAAGATTAACACAATACACCAATTTATAGAAAATATTACCAAAGACTACCTATCCTCAATCCAAGTCTTTGTTTCTGGAGCTGAAAATACTCTGGTTTGATGGGAGAGGATGAAATGATGGGGGACATATGAGAGTGAATCAGGTGTCCACCAGCAGACTGTGTGACAGCTGTTTCTAGTGACAGCTGCTCTGTTTGCAGTCCTCAGTCAATCAATCAGTCAGTCAGTCAGGGACTAGTACTGCATGTCTTATTCATAACCACTTCCACCACTCAATTTAGCTCCAGAGAAATATTTGTCTTCAGTTGCCTTTATTAGCCATTGGAACAGCTGGGTAATCCTTTAGTCGTTAACAGTTCTATAAAGTGACTCCATTCATGGATGTCAATCAAGCTGCCAGCATATTCATTATTTTCCCCATTGACCCACTGCCTCAAGTAGAGAGGTTCATGGACACAGCAATTATCAATATGCCGACATGTATCTCTAAGGACTGTTAGTTGAACTACTGAACTCCTACAACCCTTACAACTCTATTACACTGCATGAATAAAAGTTGTCATTTAAAAGTTACATAACATCCATTGGTGCGTTTTGCAGAGGCACTTAAACTCTGAGGCAGACACAGATAAGGAGATCACACCATTATGAAGGATAATGTGAAGGTAATGCATCCGATGACAACAAAATGGGATCTGTGTGTGTGTGTGTGTGTCAGTGGAGGCTCCTTAGAGGAGGAAGGTAAGGACCATCCTCCTCAGTGAATTTCAGAAAAATAAAATAGTGAAATATTAAAAACGTTATCCTTTTTAGATAAAACTATACTAAATATATTTACGTCACCAAATAATTGATTAAAACGAACTGTTTTTCAATGAAGGTTTACAGTAGCCTCAACAGCACTCTGTAGGGTAGCAACATGGTGTAGCCGGAGGACAGCTAGTTTCCGTCCTCCTCTGGGTACATTGACTTCAATACAAAACCTAGGAGGCTCGTGGTTCTCACCCCCTTCCATAAGCCCTATTCGCACGGGACTAGTAATACTATAGGACGTCAGTTAAGTAATTATTACACCAGCATGTCCGTTTTTACAGTGGTTGATTCGGAAGGGATTAGTTTTACCAAACTGCCCCTGTAATTCTTTTTTTTCCTCATTCACAATTTACCATTATGACGGAAGCCTGGAGGCTCTTCTAAGCGTGACGATATTTCAAATGTCTAGGGATAGCCTAATATTGGGCTAATGGCCTTCAGTTCGGAGAAAGTCAAAATAATCATGCGTATCAATAAGAACCATGAACTGTAACCTATGCAGACATTTAATTACATGACGTACACTACACAACCAAAAATATGTGGACACCTGCTCGTCGAACATCTCATTCCAAAATCATGGGCATTTATATGGAGTTGGTGCCCCCTCTGCTGCTATAACAGCCTCCACACTTCTTGGAAAGCTTTCCACTACATGTTGGAACATTGCTGCGGTTACTTGCTTCCATTCAGCCACAAGAGCATTAGTGAGGTCGGGCACTGATGTTGGGCGATTAGGCCTGGCTCGCAGTCAGCGTTCCAATTCATCCCAAAGGTGCTCGATGGGGTTGAGGTCAGGGCTCTGTGCAGGCCAGTGAAGTTCTTCCAAACTGATCTCGACAAACCATTTCTGTATGGACCTTGCGTTGTCATGGGGGCATTGTCATACTGAAACAGGAAAGGGCCTTCCCCAAACAAAGTTGGGAGCACAGAATCGTCTAGAATGTAATTGTATGCTGTAGCGTTAAGATTTCCCTTCACTGGAACTAAGGGGCCTAGCCCAAACCATGAAAAACAGTCCCAGACCATTATTACTCCTCCACTTAACGTTACAATTGGCAATATGCATTCGGGCAGGTAGCGTTCTCCTGGCATCTGGCAAACCCAGATTCGTCCGTTGGACTGCCAGATGGCGAAGCGTGATTCATCACTCCAGAGAATGCATATCCACTGCTCCAGAGTCCAATGGCGACGAGCTTTACAGCACTCCAGCTGACTCTTGGCATTGCGCATGGTGATCTTAGTCTTGAGTGCGGCTGCTCAGCCATGGAAACCCATTTCATGAAACTCCCGACGAACAGTTATTGTGCTTACGTTGCTTCCAGAGACTGTTTGGAACTCGGTAGTGAGTGTTGCAACCGAGAACAGATTATTTTTACATGCTGCGCGCTTCAGCACTCGGCGGTCCCGTTCTGCGAGCTTGTGTGGCCTACCACTTTGCGGCTGAGCCGTTGTTGCTCCTAGACGTTTCCACTTCACAATAACAGCAATAACAGTTGACCGGGGAAGCTCTAGCAGGGCAGAAATTTGACGGACTGACTTGTTGGAAAGGTGGCATTCTATGACGGTACCACGTTGAAACTCACCGATCTCTTCAGTAAGGCCATTCTACTGCCAATGTTTGTCTATGGAGATTGCATGGCTGTGTGCTTTATACAACTGTCAGCAACGGGTGTGACTGAAATAGCTGATTCCACTAATTTGAAGGGGTGTTCACATACTTTTGTATTTATAGTGTATTTGGCAATTTATAAATTCATTGGCACAATATCATCCACTTCATCATTTAAAAGAGAAGTAGGGCACTAGGAAATGTGATATATGACAAAACAGATAATCTGTAGGCTACGTGCATAGCACTTTGATTTAAGCATCAATTTGTTCCCATGTTCTTCCCCAAACTGGGTGCAGGTAATATCCCTCAAAACACAGGGATGACGATTTGCACGGGATAGTGCACTTACGATGTAAACTTTCATTCATAGGCTAGGTTGTAGCAACCTCATGATGGGTATAGGGAAAATTCAAATATCATGTAGTGGCCTAAACCTATCGATGTTACATTGACCTGGGTGAATGGAATATGAATGAGAGTCATTCAATATGCTGTAATAGAGATTATGCCATGATTATTTAAAAGAAAATAGTCTCCACTCATCTTAAACAGCACCGACCACTACTGGCATGTGTGTCTGTATGTATCAGTGGTTAGCTGCATGTACTGTATTGAAACTGTACCTCATCTCTGAATGTGTGCACGTGTTCCTTACAGCCTGGAAGACCTTGGATGAACTCAATCACCTGTAACACATTGGACATCATGGTTAGTACAGTTATTCAAATGAACAGCAAAGTCACTGCACAGCAAGCAACATTGTAATGACAATGTAAATCATCCATTACCTCCTCCACTGTCCACGAAGCTACTTTGCTTGAAGTGATGCCAGCCACAGTGGGCAGTAGCTTGCTGTGCTGGTCCCAACAGAAAGGAGTGCTGCTAGGGGATGGCGAAGTGCATGGCATGAACACTGACTGGTGAAGGGCTTGTTGTAGTGTCAGCTCTACTGTAGGGAAGGGAAGGAAATAAACATACAAAAATCCTCAAATGAATTCACTTACTTTGAAAAAAGCAAGGAATTTGTTGCTGTGGTTACCTGAAGATAAACAGCTTGATACTAAAGTAATCACCATATTGCCCTCAAAGCTCATCACTAAGCTAAGGACCCTGGGACTAAATACCTTCCTCTACAACTGGATCCTGTACTTCCTGACAGGCCGCCCCCAGGTGGAAACGGTAGGTAATAACACATCTGCCACGCTGATCCTCAACACGGGGGCCCCTCAGGGGTGCGTGCTCAGTCCCCTCCTGTACTCCCTGTTCACCCATGACTGCATGGCCAGGCACAACTCCAACACCATCATTAAGTTTGCCGACGACACAACAGTGGTAGGCCTGATCACCGACAACGATGAGACAGCCTATAAGGAGGAGGACAGAGACCTGGCCGTGTGGTGCCAGGATAACAACCTCTCCCTCAACATGATCAAGACAAAGGAGATGATTGTGGACTACAGGAAAAAGAAGAGGACCAAGCACACCCCCATTCTCATCGACGGGGCTGTAGTGGAGCAGGTTGAGAGCTTCAAGTTCCTTGGTTTCCACATCACCAACAAACTATCATGGTCCAAACACACCAAGACAGTCGTGAAGAGGGCACGACAAAGCCTATTCCCCCTTAGGAGACTGAAAAGATTTGGCTTGGGTCCTCAGATCCTCAAAAAGTTCTACAGCTGCACCATCGAGAGCATCCTGACTGGTTGCATCACTGCCTGGTATGGCAACTGCTCGGCCTCCGACTGCAAGGCACTACAGAGGGTAGTGTGTACGGCTCAGTACATCACTGGGGCCAAGCTTCCTGCCATCCAGGACCTCTATACTAGGCGGTGTCAGAGGAAGGCCCTAAAAAATGTCAAAGACTCCAGCCACCCTAGTCATAGACTGTTCTCTCTGCTACCGCACGGCAAGCGGTACCGGAGTGCCAAGTCTAGGTCCAAAAGGCTTCTTAAGAGCTTCTACCCCCAAGCCATAAAGACTCCTGAACAGCTAATCAAATGGCTACCCGGACTATTTGCATTGTGCCCCCACCCACCCCATCTTTTACGCTGTTGCTACTCTCTGTTTATTATCTATGCATAGTGACTTTAACTCTACCTACATGTACATATTACCTAAATTACCTCGACTAACCTGTTCCCCGGCACATGGACTCCGTACCGGTACCCCCTGTATATAGCCTCGCTACTGTTATTTTACTGCTGCTCTTTCATTATTATTATTATTATTATTATTATTATTTATTTTTTACTTATCACTTATTTTTCTTAAAACTACATTGTTGGTTAAGGGCTTGTAAGTAAGCATTTCACTGTAAGGTCTACACCTGTTGTAATTTTATATTATTTCATCTGATGGAAGTATTTGGAAAGGTTAGAAGAAACAGAATGCAGATGCTTGCCGCTCACTCCTAACCATATAAGGAAGCTGCGCGAATCAGTCTAATCAGATAGTGAGTTAATGCTGACTGTTTCTTTGCTCCAGGCATAAACACAGCTTTGAGCATCTTCCAACGTTTATCTCCTGATAATTGGTCATGACAATTCAATTCAAGTGAAGTGAAAAATGGTGATGTCTTGAGAGTAATTGATGGAACACAAAGAAATTTTTCCTGGGGAGGAACACATCTAGAGAGATTAAGATTAAGATCACTTTACTGGTTAATTGCACACAAGGTCCAACCGAAATTTGACTTCCGCTTTTAACCCAACCCTTCCGAAAGACACAAATACAGTACCAGTCAAAAGTTTGAACACACCTACTCATTCAAGGTTTTTTATTTATTTTTACATCGTAGAATAATAGTGAAGACATCAAAACTATGAAATAACACATATGGAATCATGTAGTAACCAAAAAAGTGTTAAAGAAATCAAAACACATTTTATATTTTAGATTCTTCAAAGTAGCCACCCTTTGCCTTGATGACAGCTTTGCACTCTCTTGGCATTCTCTCAACCAGCTTCACCTGGAATGCTTTTCCAACAGTCTTGAAGGAGTTCCCACATATACTGAGCACTTGTTGCTTTTCCGTCACTCTGCAGTCCAACTCATCCCAAACCATCTCAATTGGGTTGAGGTCGGGTGACTGTGGAGGCCAGGTCATCTGATGCAGCACTCAATCACTCTCCTTCTTGGTCAAATAGCCCTTACACAGCCTGGAGGTGTGTTGGGTCATTGTCCTGTTGAAAAACAAATGATAGTGCCACTAAGCGCAAACCAGATTGGATGGCGTATTGCTGCAGAATGCTGTGGTAGCCATGCTGGTTAAGTGTGCTATGAATTCTAAATAAATCACAGACAGTGTTACCAACAAAGCACCGTTCACCTACTCTAATGTCCATTGCTTGTGTTTCTTGGTCCAAGCAAGTCTCTTCTTATTATTGGTGTCCTTTAGTAGTGGTTTCTTTGCAGCAATTCGACCATGAAGGCCTGATTCACGCAGTCTCCTCTGAACAGTTGATGTTTAGCTGTGTCTGTTACTTAAACTCTGTGAAGCATTTATTTGGGCTGAAATTTCTGAGGCTGGTAACTCTAATGAACTTATCCTCTGCAGCAGAGGTAACTCTGGGTCTTCCTTTCCTGTGGCGGTCCTCATGAGTGCCAGTTTCATCATAGCGATGGATGGTTTTTGCGACTGCACTTGAAGAAACCTTTAAAGTTCTTGAAATGATCCGGATTGACTGACCTTCATGTCTTAAAGTAATGATGGACTGTCGTTTCTCTTTGCTTATTTGAGCTGTTCTTGCCATAATATGGACTTGGTTTTTTACCAAATAGGGCTATCTTCTGTATACCACCCCTACCTTGTCACAACACAACTGATTGGCTCAAACGCATTAAGAAGTAAAGAAATTCCACAAATTAACTTTTAAGAAGGCACACCTGTTAATTTAAATGCATTCCAGGTGACTACCTCATGAAGCTGGTTGAGAGAATGCCAAGCGTGTGCAAAGCTGTCATCAAGGCAAAGGGTGGCTACTTTGAAGAATCTCAAATAGATTTTATTTATTTATTTGTTAACACTTTTATGGTTACTACATGATTCCATATGTGTTATTTCATAGTTTTGATGTCTTCACTATTATTCTACAATGTAGAAAATAGTAAAAATAAAGAAAAACCCTTGAATGAGTAGGTGTGTCCAAACTCCTCACTGGTCCTGTACATACATCGTTTTTTTTTTAATGTAGGAACTAATATACTGTAGCAAGAGAGGGAAGCAATTACAGTCAGGACCAATTAGAGAGGTTTCGGCCAATAGCAAAGGTCACAGTCACAGACTCATGGGTCATAATTCTTTAGTATACATTTAATGAGGTGACAGTTGTGACACAGCAACTTCATGCAACTTTACTTTGGATGACGGAGAAACAGTTGTTCGCTTATGAACAAACACCCCAAGGACATTAATATTCACGTTTCAGAGAAATGGGGGAGTATTTTCTGGAAGAGTCTTCACTCGCCATTCTGCTGAGTAAATACCTGGGAGGCACTGGGTGTTACTCCTGCATATGCATGTTAGAGAATGATCACTACTCATTAAATCTAGAATATATATACTGTGTGTGTGTATATATACAGTTGAAGTCACCTTAGCCAAAATATTTGAAACAGTTGGAAGTTTGGGATACGTTTAGAAAACCTTTTGCAACCCACTGAACATGCTCTTGATTTTACTACAGGCTATGGCAATGTTTTTTGTAGTTGCAGTCCACCCAATTGAAAAGTGCACATTCTATCCATAACATTTGTTCTAGGCTATCAGCATGTACAGTTGAAGTCGGAAGTTTACATACACCTTAGCCAAATACATTTAAACTAAGTTTTCACAATTCCTGAAATTTAATCCTAGTAAAAAATCCCTGTCTTAGGTCAGTTAGGATCACCACTTTATTTTAAGAATGTGAAATGTCAGAATAATAGTAGAGAGAATGTTTTATTTCTTTAATCACATTCCCAGTGGGTCAGAAGTTTACATACACTCAATTAGTATTTGGTAGCATTGCCTTTAAATTGTTTAACTTGGGTCAAATGTTTCGGGTAGCCTTCCACAAGCTTCCCACAATAAGGTGGGTGAATTTTGGCCCATTCCTCCTGACAGAGCTGGTGTAACTGAGTCAGGTTTGCAGGCCTCCTTGCTCGCACACGCTTTTTCAGTTCTGCCCACACATTTTCTATAGGATTGAGGTCAGGGCTTTGTGATGGCCACTCCAATACCTTGACTTTGTTATCCTTAAGCCATTTTGCCACAACTTTGGAAGTATGCTTGGGGTCATTGTCCATTTGGAAGACCCATTTGTGACCAAGCTTTAACTTCCTGACTGATGTCTTGAGATGTTGCTTCAATATATCCACATAATTTTCCTTCCTCATGATGCCATCTATGTTGTGAAATGCACCAGTCCCTCCTGCAGCAAAGCACCCCCACAGCATGATGCTGCCACCCCCGTGCTTCACGGTTGGGATGGTGTTCTTTGGCTTGCAAGCATTCCCCTTTTTCCTCCAAACATAACGATGGTCATTATGGCCAAACAGTTCTATTTTTGTTTCATCAGACCATAGGACATTTCTCCAAAAAGTACGATCTTTGTCCCCATGTGCAATTGCAAACCGTATTCTGGCTTTTTTATGACGGTTTTTGAGCAGAGGCTCCTTCCTTGCTGAGCGGCCTTTCAGGTTATGTCGATATAGGCTTTGTTTTATTGTGGATATAGATACTTTTGTACCTGTTTCCTCCAGCATCTTCACAAGGTCCTTTGCTGTTGTTCTGGGAGTGATTTGCACTTTTTGCACCAAAGTACGTTCATCTCTAGGAAACAGAACGCGTCTCCTTCTGAGCGGTATGACGGCTGCGTGGTCCCATGGTGTTTATACTTGCGTACTATTGTTTGTATAGATGAATGTGGTACCTTCAGGCATTTGGAAATTGCTCCCAAGGATGTACCAGACTTGTGGAGGTCTATAGTGTTTTTTCCTGAGGTCTTGGCCGATTTCTTTTGATTTTCCCATGATGTCAAGCAAAGAGGCATTGAGTTTGAAGGTAGGCCTTGAAATACATCCACAGGTACACCTCCAATTGACTCAAATAATCTGACATATGGAATTGTTTTAAGATGGTCATACTATGGATCATTTCGCTATTTGATTTGGAATTTTCTGACCCCTTTATGTATCAAAAATATATATAAAAAAATTATTTAATTAAATATTAATTTTCACCTAAAGCCCATAGAAACGCACTGAATAACACATTCATAAATGGCAAAAAGGAGAGCCCAAAAATGAATCGTAAGACACACGGTTTTGAAGTGTCTGTCCTTAATCTAGGAGATATAAAAAAAAGTAGCATTTTTATTTTATTTGTACACATATTTAACCCCTTTTTTGGGGCAGGCACAAAACTACCTTCATACTTCCATTCGTTTTTTTGAACCGGTACCAGCTACCTTCAGACCAGTCCCGTGACACTTGTGGGGGTCGTAGAGCAAAACGGAGAACATTGTGTTCGTGAGAGTCACCCCTTTCCATAGAGTGGTCATAATGGTTTGTACGTCAAACCGTTCAGACGCTACAGACGTTTACGTGAGAAGACTGATTTTCGGGATATCATGATTGGACAAACACCGCTCTAGCTCTGCCACTTTTCATCGCAGATGTGGAAGTGTGGCACTGGCGGATGCAGTGGATTGTTATGTAATTTAGGTTCACGCACCGGTGTGTCAATCAACTCTAGGGATTCTAATCGCAAACCCCTTTGAAATCAGATCTAAAATCTCTCATGACCATATTATGATTCTACTGCGTTGATGAAGCAATTGCCTACTTCACTTCATCTATTTATCTCCAGTAGAGTGATCAGACTCACTCATCATCACATTTAGCTTTAATAATACAATGATCAATGTTAATATGAATGCATTTTTTTAATTATCAAAATTATCAGGTCAGGACTTAAAACCAAAATCGTGCATTATGTTTGATTACAATAAAATCTATTTTGTAAGTTGTTGATTTGTCCATATTTATCTGCTCCATGCGGCACCACTGAATATGCTAGGCATTAGAATGAAAATAAGAACTGAAGACATGAATAGAATAATGAGCATTTGTTGCTGTATAGGATGCATAGGTCTAGGAATAATCACATGAAAGGGACCCATATAAAATGACACAGAGAGAGATGGAGCTTTGAAAACTTCTTACTGAAGGTGATCAAAGACAAAGTGTCTTTACTGTCCAAGGCAGATATATAGACTAATTAACCCAGCATCATCATTTACGGAGCTAGAGGAGGGAGACAGTCATTCAATGTCACCCGGAAACATATACAGTGGGGAGAACATGTATTTGATACACTGCCGATTTTGCAGGTTTTCCTACTTACAAAGCATGTAGAGGTCTGTAATTTTTATCATAGGTACACTTCAACTGTGAGAGACGAAATCTAAAACAAAAATCTTTTGTAAAATTTTAAAGTAATTAATTTGCATTTTATTGCATGACTTAAGTATTTGATCACTTACCAACCAGTAAGAATTCCGGCTCTCACAGACCTGTTAGTTTTTCTTTAAGAAGCCCTCCTGTTCTCCACTCATTACCTGTATTAACTGCACCTGTTTGAACAAAATTGTAGACCTGCACAAGGCTGGGATGGGCTACAGGACAATAGGCAAGCAGCTTGGTGAGAAGGCAACAACTGTTGGCGCAATTATTAGAAAATGGAAGAAGTTCAAAATGATGGTCAATCACCCTCGGTCTGGGGCTCCATGCAAGATCTCACCTCGTGGGGCATCAATGATCATGAGGAAGGTGAGGGATCAGCCCAGAACTACATGGCAGGACCTGGTCAATGACCTGAAAAGAGCTGGGACCACAGTCTCAAAGAAAACCATTAGTAACACACTACGCCGTCATGGATTAAAATCCTGCAGCGCACGCAAGGTCCCCCTGCTCAAGCCAGCGCATGTCCAGGCCCGTCTGAAGTTTGCCAATGACCATCTGGATGATCCAGAGGAGGAATGGGAGAAGGTCATGTGGTCTGATGAGACAAAAATAGAGCTTTTTGGTCTAAACTCCACTCGCCATGTTTGGAGGAAGAAGAAGGATGAGTACAACCCCAAGAACACCATCCCAACCGTGAAGCATGGAGGTGGAAACATCATTCTTTGGGGATGCTATTCTGCAAAGGGGACAGGACGACTGCACCGTATTGAGAGGAGGATGGATGGGACCATGTATCCCGAGATCTTGGCCAACAACCTCCTTCCCTCAGTAAGAGCATTGAAGATGGGTCGTGGCTGGGTCTTCCAGCATGACAACGACCCGAAACACACAGCCAGGGCAACTAAGGAGTGGCTCCGTAAGAAGCATCTCAAGGTCCTGGAGTGGCCTAGCCAGTCTCCAGACCTGAACCCAATAGAAAACCTTTGGAGGGAGCTGAAAGTCCGTATTGCCGACATCCCCGAAACCTGAAGGATCTGGAGAAGGTCTGTATGGAGGAGTGGGCCAAAATCCCTGCTGCAGTGTGTGCAAACCTGGTCAAGACCTACAGGAAACGTATGATCACTGTAATTACAAACAAAGGTTTCTGTACCAAATATTAAGTTCTGCTTTTCTGATGTATCAAATACTTATGTCATGCAATAAAATGCAGATTAATTACTTAGAAATCATACAATGTGATTTTCTGGATTTTTGTTTTAGATTCCGTCTCTCACAGTTGAAGTGTACCTATGATAAAAATTACAGACCTCTACATGCTTTGTAAGTAGGAAAACCTGCAAAATCGGCAGTGTATCAAATACATGCTGTTTACAGTTACTACACACAGAGTAGTGGCAGACACCCCAACGGTCAGAAAGGTCAGTGCCGTTTGATGTCTGTTTCAGGAAAACATCTTCTGTCTGTCTCTGTATTCAAATAATATTCCCCTCCAGTTTGCTGCTTGCTGCTGGTTCACTCTCATGACTGGCTATGTAGTCTTCTATCCCTTCAGAGGAGTGAGAACTCAGAGCCTTGGATGTTCTGACACTGGAACATCACACAAAGAACCCTGAATCCACAGTCCTGTACTGTAGAAGGAGGGAGTCATTCATATTGCTTTAAGGTTTTCCCTATTGTTTTTAGATTAGGTTTAAACTACACTGTAAAGACAGTTTTGGTATGCAGTGCTGTTTGGTTTCATTTGGAGAGGATGGGAATATTAGAATTCTCAATAAATGAACTGAAACCAAAGGAGCTAGGCTTAAATGACGACAAACAAGAAATTAAAATAATTTCAGCGTGTGCCAAAGACATGAACATCCACATAATAACACTGTGTGAAACTGTTTTGAGAGCGTGTGCCTAGCTCTGGCAAGACACAGAATAAGGGGAGAGACATCCCAAGAGGTGAAGACATTCAGCATAGTAAAAGACAGAGGGAGAGATGGATCTACATTACTGATTCATACTGTGAAGGAAGGCACTGGGTAATGACTGGGAGTCAATAGATCAGACTGTACCAGGAATCGACACTGTGCATTGATGCTCTTAAATTATTTGAATGATAGGAAGAATAGGATGTTGTTCAGAGACAGTACAGTACCTTTGGTTTCCATTATGCATGACACCTCACTGTTTATCCCCTCCTCCACCGGCTCCTCTACCTTCCTCTGCTTGCATGGCCGCCCAACCCTGGGAGAGAGGAGGGGGTCAATAGAGACACACAGACAGGGCAGGAACTGGGATCACACAATTTGAAAACAAAACTTTTCACGACATATTGAGTCACTACTTCATTGATTATCACTGTACATTCCAAGATGTTCAAATACTAGCCGTCACTACTACTGGACTTCCTGACAGGCCGCCCCCAGGTGGTAAGGGTAGGTAACAACACATCTGCCACACTGATCCTCAACACGGGGGCCCCTCAGGGGTGCGTGCTCAGTCCCCTCCTGTACTCCCTGTTCACCCATGACTGCATGGCCAGGCACGACTCCAACACCATCATTAAGTTTGCTGACGACACAACAGTGGTAGGCCTGATCACCGACAACGATGAGACAGCCTATAAGGAGGAGGTCAGAGACCTGGCCGTGTGGTGCCAGGATAACAACCTCTCCCTCAACGTGACCAAGACAAAGGAAATGATTGTGGACTACAGGGAAAAAAAAGAGGACTGAGCACGCCCCCATTCTCATCGACGGGGCTGTAGTGGAACAGGTTGAGAGCTTCAAGTTCCTTGGTGTCCACATCACCAACGAACTATCATGGTCCAAACACACCAAGACAGTCGTGAAGAGGGCACGACAAAGCCTATTCCCCCTCAGGAGACTGAAAAGATTTGGCATGGGTCCTCAGATCCTCAAAAAATTATACAGCTGTACCATCGAGAGCATCCTGACTGGTTGCATCACCGCCTGGTATGGCAACTGCTTGGCCTCCGACCGTAAGGCACTACAGAGGGTAGTACGTACGGCCCAGTACATCACTGGGGCCAAGCTTCCTGCCATCCAGGACCTCTATACCAGGCGGTGTCAGAGGAAGGCCCTCAAAATTGTCAAAGACTCCAGCCACCCTAGTCATAGACTGTTCTCTCTGCTACCGCACGGCAAGCGGTACCGGAGTGCCAAGTCTAGGTCCAAAAGACTTCTCAACAGCTTCTACCCCCAAGCCATAAGACTCTTGAACAGCTAATCATGGCTACCCGGACTATTTGCACTGCCCCCCCACCCCATCTTTTTACGCTGCTGCTACTCTGTTAATTATTTATGCATAGTCACTTTAACTCTACCCACATGTACATATTACTTCAACTACCTCAACTAGCCGGTGCCCCCGCACATTGACTCTGCACCGGTACCCCCCTGTATATATATATATAGCCTCCTTACTGTTATTTTATTTTACTTCTGCTCTTTTTTTCTCAACACTTTTTTGTTGTTGTTTTATTTTACTTTTTTATTAAAAATAAATGCACTGTTGGTTAAGGGCTGTAAGTAAGCATTTCACTGTAATGTCTGCACCTGTTGTATTCGGCGCATGTGGCCAATATAATTTGATTTGATTTGATTTGAAAATGCAATGTAGCTTGTAATCACTTTTAAATCATACTCAATCAACATGCTGCTCTGATTTAGTCTTGATAATTCCTAAATAACAGGGTGATGACTTGAGTTTCTCTCTAAATTAAACTTAGCTAAGGCATTATGTCTCCTCTCTTCTCCATGTAAAAAATAAAATAAAAAAGGTAAGCCAGTTGAGAACAAGTTCTCATTTACAACTGCGACCTGGCCAAGATAAAGCAAAGCAGTGCGATAAAAACAACAACAACACAGAGTTACATATGGAATAAACAAAACGTACAGTCAATAACACAATATAAAATATATATACAGTGTGTGCAAATGTAGAAAGTTACGGAGGTAAGGCAATAAATAGGCCATAGTGCAAAAAAATTACAATTTAGTATTAACACTGGAGTGATAGATGTGCAGAAGATGATACTGGGGTGCAAATGAGCAAAATAAATAACAATGTAAATATCAATATGGGGATGAGGTAGTTGGGTGGGCTAATTACAGATGGGCTGTGTACAGGTGCAGTGATCAGTAAGCTGCTCTGACAACTGATGCTTAAAGTTAGTGAGGGAGATAAGTGTCTCCAGCGTCAGAGATTTTTGCAGTTCGTTCCAGTCATTTGCAACAGAGAACTGGAAGGAATGGCGGCCAAAGGAGGTGTTGGCTTTGGGGATGACCAGTGAGATATACCTGCTGGAACGCATACTACGGGTGGGTGTTACTATGGTGACTAATGATCTAAGATAAGGCAGGGATTTGCCTAGAAGTGATTTATAGATGACCTGGAGCCAGTGGGTTTGGCGACGAATATGTAGTGAGGGCCAGCCAACGAGAGCGTACAGGTCACAATGGTGGGTAGTATATGGGGCTTTGGTGACAAAACGGATGGCACTGTGATAGACTACATCCAATTTGCTGAGTAGAGTGTTGGAAGCTATTTTGTAAACGACATCGCCGAAGTCAAGGATCGGTAGGATAGTCAGTTTTACGAGGGCATGTTTAGCAGCATGAGTGAAGGAGGCTTTGTTTAGCGAAATAGGAAGCCGTTTCTAGATTTAACTTTGGATTGGAGATGCTTAATGTGAGTCTGGAAGGAGAGTTTACGGTCTAACCAGACACCTAGGTATTTGTAGTTGTCCATATATTCTAAGTCAGACCCGCCGAGAGTAGTGATTCTAGTCGGGCAGGTGGGTGCAAGCAGCGTTCGATTGAAGAGCATGCATTTAGTTTTACTAGCATTTAAGAGCAGTTGGAGGCTACGGAAGGAGTGTTGTATGGCATTGAAGCTCGTTTGGGGGTTTGTTAACACAGTGTCCAGTGAAGGGCCAGATGTATACAAAATGGTGTCGTCTGCGTAGAGGTGGATCTGAGAGTCACCAGTCCCCCATATAGACTGCCAGAGGTCCAGACAACAGGCCGTCCGATTTGACACATTGAACTCTATCTGAGAAGTAATTGGTGAACCAGGCGAGGCAGTCATTTGAGAAACCAAGGCTATTTAGTCTGCCAATAAGAATGCGGTGATTGACAGAGTCAAAAGCCTTGGCCAGGTCGATGAAGACGGCTGCACAGTACTGTCTTTTATCGATTGTTGTTATTATATCGTTTAGGACCTTGAGCGTGGCTGAGGTGCACCCATGACCAGCTCGGAAACCAGATTGCATAGCGGAGAAGGTACGGTGGGATTCGAAATGGTCGGTGATCTGTTTGTTAACTTGCCTTTCAAATACTTTCGAAAGGCAGGGAAGAATGGATATAGGTCTGTAACAGTTTGGATCTAGAGTGTCACCCCCTTTGAAGAGGGGGATGACCGCGGCAGCTTTCCAATCTCTGGGTATCTCAGACGATACGAAAGAGATGTTGAACAGGCTAGTAATAGGGGTTGCGACAATTTCGGAGGCTAATTTTAGAAAGAAAGGGTCCAGATTGTCTAGCCCTTTTTGTAGGGGTCCAGATTTAGCAGCTCTTTCAGGACATCAGCTATCTGAATTTGGGTGAAGGAGAAGTGTGTGTGTGTGTGTGTGTGGGGGGGGGGGGGGGGGCAGGCATGGGCAAGTTGCAGCGGAGAGATAGTATGTATGCAGAAATAGTTGTGTGCATTGGACTGAAAGAAGGTCCAAACTGAATAAAATAGAGAAAACTTAGTGCCAGTCCCTGGACAACCAATTAATCTATGCAAATAAGGTTTAACATTTAAAGAATTGAAGTGATGTCTGGTGAGTTTCACAAATGTTAACCTATACAAATCAAGCTGCCCACATATTCCATCAGTTATCTGAAATGCCAACACATCTCTGGGGACATGAATGTGGAGTAGAACTTTATAGTAAAATGGGATTGAGTGCATATTAGTGTAAATACCTGCTCATAATGACATTTAATTGTTTGAAAAAATAAATAAAAAGAGAAACAGCATTATGTCATACATGACTCATTTAAATCTGATGAAAACAGTGCATGATGGTTTTGGTAGTGTATGCTTGAGGTGAGACTTCTACTAGTATGCCTTACATAAACACAATGAAAGGAAGGTACAGTGCCTTGCAAAAGTATTCATACCCCTTGGCGTATTTCCTATTTTGTTGCATTACAACCTGTAATATTTGGATTTCATGTAATGGACATACACAAAATAGTCCAAATTGGTGAATTGAAATGAAAACAATTATTATTTCAAAAAATTCAAATAAATAAATAATGGAAAAGTGGTGGTGCATATGTATTCACCCCCTTTGCTATGAAGCCCCTAAACAAGATCTGGTGCAACCAATTACCTTCAGAAGTCACATAATTAGTTAAATAAAGTCCACCTTCGTGCAATCTAAGTGTCACATGATCTGTCACATGATCTCAGTATATATACACCTGTTCTGAAAGGCCCCAGAGTCTGCAACACCACTAAGCAAGGGGCACCACCAAGCAAGTTGCACCTTGAAATCAAGGAGCTCTCCAAACAGGTCAGGGACAAAGTTGTGGAGAAGTACAGATCAGGGTTGGGTTATAAAAAAATATCAGAAACTTTGAACATCCCACGGAGCACCATTAAATCCATTATTAAAAATGGAAAGAATATGGCACCACAACAAACATGCCAAGAGAGGGCCGCCCACCAAAACTTACGGACCAGTCAAGGAGGGCATTAATCAGAGAGGCAACAAAGAGACCAAAGATAACCCTGAAAGAGCTGCAAAGATCCACAGCGGAGATTGGAGCATCTGTCCGTAGGACCACTTTAAAAAAACCATTGCTTAAAGAAATGAATAAGCAAACACGTTTGGTGTTCGCCAAAAGGCATGTGGGAGACTCCCCAAACATATGGAAGAAGGTACTCTGGTCAGATGAGACTAGAATTGAGCTTTTTGGACATCAAGGAAAACGCTATGTCTGGCGCAAACCCAATACCTCTCATCACCCCGAGAACACCATCACCACAGTGAAGCATGGTGGCAGCATCATGCTGTGGGGATGTTTTTCATCGGCAGGGACTGGGAAACTGGTCAGAATGAAGGAATGATGGATGGCGCTAAATACAGGGAAATTCTTGAGGGAAACCTGTTTCAGTCTTTTCCAGAGATTTGAGACCTTCCAGCAGGACAATGACCCTAAGCATACTGCTAAAGCAACACTTGAGTGGATTAAGGGAAAACATTTAAATGTCTTGGAATGGCCTAGTCAAAGCCCAGACCTCAATCCAATTGAGAATATGTGGTATGACTTACAGATTGTTGTACACCAGTGGAAGCCATCCAACTTGAAGGAGCTGGAGCAGTTTTGCGTTGAAGAATGGGCAAAAAATCCCAGTGCCAAGCTTATAGAGACATACCCCAAGAGACTTGCAGCTGTAATTGCTGCAAAAGGTGGCTCTACAAATTATTGACTTTGAGGGGGGGTGAATAGTTATGCACGCTCAAGTTCTGTTTTTTTTGTCTTGTTTCTTGTTTGTTTCACAATAAAAAATATTTTGCATCTTCAAAGTGGTAGGCAAGTTGTGTAAATCAAATGATACAAACCCCCCAAAAACCCATTTTAATTCCAGGTTGTAAGGCAACAAAATGCCATGGGGGGTGAATACTTTCGCAAGCCACTGTAATTGTAGGGCAGGCATTAACCTCGTCCCCGGGAGAGAGAGCTGGCTGGTGGACAAGATTAGGCAGGCATTAGTCAGATGACAGTTTGACAAAGCTCAGGGAAGCTGCTGTAGAGAGACTTGGTAATTACAGCAATCTTCAATTATACTCCTCTGACTGTGGCTCTCTCTGTGTGGTAATAAATGGGGTGCTAAGTCCAGAAAAAAAACATTTTTTAAAAATCACCTTAATTGCGTGTTGGTCACTTGAAGGATGTTAATAAAAAGGGCAACACCCCACGCCAAATTCGGACTAAGGAAATCAGCATTCACAAAACATAAGAAATGAATCTAGTCACAACCTGTCTGATGAAAAGCACATCAGGTTAGGGTTGTCACGGTGACCGTATTACCACCACACCGGCAGTCACGAGTCATGTCTGCAGTCAAATTCCCTGTGACTCTTGGTCACAGTAATCCCATCTAAAACTGAGCAAATTAATGGCGCTGATGGGTAGCCTACTAAACTTGCTAACGTCCCTTGCTAATGGCCTGGTACTCAGCACTCTATTGTCCCTCTAATCACTTTCTACACACTTAATGACTGAATTTGAATAATCTGAACGATGAGGACAAATTGTGATGGGAGTTAAAGCTCCTGTTCCGAAATAGCCCCGGACCCAATATGCATACAGTGAGGAAAAAAGTATTTGATCCCCTGCTGATTTTGTACGTTTGCCCACTGACAGAGACATGATCAGTCTATAATTTTAATGGTAGGTTTATTTGAACAGTGAGAGACAGAATAACAACAAAAAAATCCAGAAAAACGCATGTCAAAAATGTTATAAATTGATTTGCATTTTAATGAGGGAAATAAGTATTTGACCCCTCTGCAAAACATTACTTAGTACTTGGTTATTCTTCCACGGAACAGTAATAATGTTTCACTGGGTCCTTGACAAGCTGTTTAATCAACCGGAGAAATGTAATTTGATACATTCTTCAAGTCCAGAGAGATGTTAAGAAATGGTGGATGGTGTGAGAGTGTGATTTGAAGGAGTCAGGCGCAGGAGGGTAAATCACAGAATACAGAGTTTATTCCATAGTACACAGTTATGCTGGATAGCGTCAACAGCACAGGGCGTAATACAGGCGCACTGGAACACAATACAGGCACACGGGGAGAAATAACCCTGGCAATACAAAGTACGGATAGCTCAACCGAGCTACACTTATCTTCACATAAAACAATCACTCACAAGGACAAGGGGGCAGAGGGAACACTTATACAGTGAGGGAAAAAGTATTTGATCCCTTGCTGATTTTGCCCACTGACAAAGACATGATCAGTCTATAATTTTAATGGTAGGTTTATTTGAACAGTGAGAGACAGAATAACAACAAAAAAATCCAGAAATAAACGCATGTCAAAAATGTAATAAATATATTTGCATTTTAATGAGGGAAATAAGTATTTGACCCCTCTGCAAAACATGACTTAGTACTTGGTGGCAAAACCCTTGTTGGCAATCACAGAGGTCAGACGTTTCTTGTAGTTGGCCACCAGGTTTGCACACATCTCAGGTGGGATTTTGTCCCACTCCTCTTTGTAGATCTTCTCCAAGTCATTAAGGTTTCGAGGCTGACATTTGGCAACTCGAACCTTCAGCTCCCTCCACAGATTTTCTATGGGATTAAGGTCTGAAGACTGGCTAGGCCACTCCAGGACCTTAATGTGCTTCTTCTTGAGCAACTCCTTTGTTGCCTTGGCCGTGTGTTTTGGGTCATTGTCATGCTGGAATACCCATCCACGACCCATTTTCAATGCCCTGGCTGAGGGAAGGAGGTTCTCACCCAAGATTTGACGGTACATGGCCCCGTCCATCGTCCCTTTGATGCGGTGAAGTTGTCCTGTCCCCTTAGCAGAAAAACACCCCCAAAGCATAATGTTTCCACCTCCATGTTTGACGGTGGGGATGGTGTTCTTGGGGTCATAGGCAGCATTCCTCCTCCTCCAAACACGGCGAGTTGAGTTGATGCCAAAGAGCTCGATTTTGGTCTCATCTGACCACAACACTTTCACCCAGTTCTCCTCTGAATCATTCAGATGTTCATTGGCAAACTTCAGACGGGCCTGTATATGTGCTTTCTTGAGCAGGGTGAACTTGCGGGCGCTGCAGGATTTCAGTCCTTCACGGCGTAGTGTGTTACCAATTGTTTTCTTGGTGACTATGGTCCCAGCTGCCTTGAGATCATTGACAAGATCCTCCCGTGTAGTTCTGGGCTGATTCCTCACCGTTCTCATGATCATTGCAACTCCACGAGGTGAGATCTTGCATGGAGCCCCAGGCCGAGGGAGATTGACAGTTATTTTGTGTTTCTTCCATTTGCGAATAATCGCACCAACTGTTGTCACCTTCTCACCAAGCTGCTTGGCGATGGTCTTGTAGCCCATTCCAGCCTTGTGTCGGTCTACAATCTTGTCCCTGACATCCTTGGAGAGCTCTTTGGTCTTGGCCATGGTGGAGAGTTTGGAATCTGATTGATTGATTGCTTCTGTGGACAGGTGTCTTTTATACAGGTAACAAACTGAGATTAGGAGCACTCCCTTTAAGAGTGTGCTCCTAATCTCAGTTTGTTACCTGTATAAAAGACACCTGGGAGCCAGAAATCTTTCTAATTGAGAGGGGGTCAAATACTTATTTCCCTCATTAAAATGCAAATCAATTTATAACATTTTTGACATGCACTTTTCTGGATTTTCTTGTTGTTATTCTGTCTCTCACTGTTCAAATAACAATTATAGACTGATCATTTCTTTGTCAGTGGGCAGAGAGAGAGAGAGAGAGAGAGAGAGAGAGAGAGAGAGAGAGAGAGAGAGAGAGAGAGAGAGAGAGAGAGAGAGAGAGAGAGAGAGAGAGAGAGAGAGAGAGAGAGAGAGAGAGAGAGAGAGAGAGAGAGAGAGAGAGAGAGAGAGAGAGAGAGAGAGAGAGAGAGAGAGAGAGAGAGAGAGAGAGAGAGAGAGAGAGAGAGAGAGAGAGAGAGAGAGAGAGAGAGAGAGAGAGAGAGAGAGAGAGAGAGACAGACTCAGACTCAGACTCAGACTCAGACTCAGACTCAGACTCAGACTCAGACTCAGACTCAGACTCAGACTGTAGGCTATTAGGAAGTGGAGGCCGTGCGGTGTGAATGTTTGAATAAGACACAGGAGGCTCGGAGTACCAGAGCAGCCACGGAGGGAGAAACGGCAACCACTTATCTCGCGCTAGACTAACTTCTTGCTAGTTATTTATCGTCCCATCCGATCACATAGTACCTGTCTTGACTGCGTCAAACTGAGAGAAGCTAGCTAACTAGGCTAATTGAGGCTAACCATAACGTTACTGCGCTTCTTACCATCCTACAGTTACCTACACATAACAACAACTCCATTCAGATTATAGCCTAAATAGCAGCCTACCTGTTGGCTTTTGGTTGTTGTAGCCTTTCATTCTCATTTCACTTTTAATTTTGTCATTTTAATTCCAACTTCCATTGATTAGATATCCCCTGACTTGCTTGCCACACAAGCAGAGCAGCAATGCAATTGTCTCTCTCTCTCTGCAGGAATTGCAAGGATCAGAGCGCATGCCTTTTTTTGCAACTTTTTCCAAATCATCAATATAGAGTCGCATCATGCAGCCCATATGTTTTGATTTCTAAGACATTCCCAGGTTTATAGGCCTATAACAACTAAATAAAGAATGGTTCTAATTGTGATGGCATAGGCTATATCACATTTATTAATTTGACTTTTTTAAATGTAGATGTTCCAAAGGCGCGCATCAGCAGCTTGTACGAGTGGAAGCCCAGAGATGCTCAACATGTTTATGTTAATTAACAGTCAATTACCGTGAGACCGGCAGTCATTTGCATGACAATTACCGTCGGACAACATTTTGTGACTGCCACAGCCCTACATCAGGTCCTCACAATCCTATCAGTCTAACACTGGACCAGCAGGCAGTAATGACACAGTCACACACCACCCGACCACCAGATTGAATACAGCCATTCCAGAGAGAGCAGGGCTATTCACGTGTATTGTAAGGGCCACTCACCTCCTTTTTGGCTCTGTGCCGGCAGGTTTCTTGATTGGCCGCTCCATGGCACTCGCCACCGCGCTGCCAGCCTTTTCGCCCCTGCAAGTCTTGTCCAGGTGATTTGGGTTGGCGATTAAGTGCTTGCTAAGAAATTGGCAGAGAGATAAATGTTTTTAATGTTGTGCAGCACATCCATATTATGAGAGCCATGGCTGGCGGGGAACTGTTACACATGTGAGTCACTTCAGACAGAAATAGATGAGAGCTGTTCGCACTTTTTCTGGTGTTAAGCCACTAAAATGCTTGAAGGAATTTGGAAATTAAGTTATATTGCAAAATTCAAAGCTACACGATGATAGTCTCAGCCAAACTCTACATTCTAATACGCCTACACTGGAATCATATATTCCCCCCCCCCCCTTCAATATCAGTCTCAGACTGTCTGAGAATATATTGTAGTTAGAGCAATGTTTTGGTTACTGATTGTTCCTTACTCTGCAGTGAGAGCTGGAGCTGGGTTGATATCTGGGTTGGGTTCTGCCCGTCGGGGTCGGCCCAGTCCTCCTGATCCTGGCATCTCACCACTCAGACGGTCTGGCAGCACTGAGTCCTTGTTGATGTTGATGTCAGAGTATGGGCATCCCACCGCACTGCAAATCAGAACACGTACATTATTCCAAATGACTGATTTAAGGAAAAAGGACTTAAGTGTAAAAATAACTTCATAATAGGACTTAATTACAACTTAATAAGGTGTTATAGGTCTCCTGAGTGGCGCAGTGGTCTAAGGCACTGCATCGCAGTGCTAACTGTGCCACTAGAGATCCTGGTTCGAATCCAGGCTCTGTCGCAGCCGGCCGCGACCGGGAGACTCATGGGCGGCGCACAATTGGCCCAGCGTCGTCCAGGGTAGGGGAGGCAATGGCCGGCAGGGATGTAGCTCAGTTGATAGAGCATGGCGTTTGCAACGCCAGGGTTGTGGGTTCGATTCCCACGGGGGGCCAGTATAAAAATAAATTTAAAAAAATGTATTCACTAACTGTAAGTCGCTCTGGATAAGAGCGTCTGCTAAATGACTAAAATGTAAATGTAAAATGTTAATAACAAAACAGGATATGAATTCACACATCAGTGATCTTGGGGACAGAATCAAAAGCTAATATAAGCAAAGCAGAAGAGATAGATATATATTTTAAGGCAGCTCACTCACACTGAGTGTATGTCACAAACGCTCTTCCCTGTCTAATCGGGCAAACATTGATGTTGGCATAAAACAGTTTACACAGTTCCTAGTCCTACTCAATAGTCACTACAGCCAACCTAAAGAGTTCTGAGTCGCTGGGGTTGAAGTAATTCATTCCAATGGCAGTGTGCAGACTGAGGCTTCTTCATTTACAACGCCTTATCATCGTCCACCTGTGTAATGTGCTACTTCTCATTACCTTAGGGGGAAACATACTTTAACTCCACTAAAAAGGAAATGGGATGGGTCTATATAAACAACATATTTGCATTGAAATGGTTGAGTAAGCCTCGCTGTCACACTGCGACCACTCTGACTGACGAGAGGCGAGAAAGAGATCGCGTTTCTCTCTTTCTCCTCTAATCCCTCTCTAATTTTTCCTGGCCACTGGCACACATTTTTTGCATAATGAGGGCTCTTTCCGATTATTTCTGTCCGTAGCTAGCTGTCATACTACCGGTTTAACATTCCAGGTTTGGCAACAAACACTGATAAAGCACCTCTCATTCCATAGATACATTTTAATAAGATACATTCTGTACTCAGACTCCAAGTTAATCAGCTTACATTACAGATACTGAACCAAGGGACTGTGTCCTCATTAAAAAGTGACTCTACTGCAGTATGCATGACCTCCGGTAACTCCATAATACAGCACCGCAACGTCGGGATAAAGAACTAGAGTCATTTTGCCTTTTCTGCAAATATTATTTTGCTCACATTAGTAGATCTACAGCTGGAGGGGTACATGCTGTAAGAAAGCCAGGTGATACAGATGTGGATGTATGGAGAACGGAGACGCGGTTTCTCAGGAGAAAAGGGAAAGAATTGTGATGAATACTGATGGGAGAGAGTGACACTCGTGCTTACACGGCTGTGCTTCTAGCTCCACACAGCCAATTATACAGGCTCTACACAGCCTCACCCCAGGGGCATTCAGGTACGTGTGGACCATGTACAATACCTACCTACAGTTGAAGTCGGATGTTTACATACACCTTAGCCAAATACATTTAAACTCAGTTTCACAATTCCTGACATTTAATCCTAGTAAAAATTCCCTGTCTTAGGTCAGTTAGGATCACCACTTTATTTTAAGAATGTGAAATGTCAGAATAATAGTAGAGAGAATTATTTATTTCAGCTTTTATTTTTTCATCACATTCCCAGTGGGTCAGAAGTTTACATACACACAATTAGTATTTGGTAGCATTGCCTTTAAATTGTTTAACTTGGGTCAAACGTTTCGGGTAGCCTTCCACAAGCTTCCCACAATAAGTTGGGTGAATTTTGGCCCATTCCTCCTGACAGAGCTGGTGTAACTGAGTCAGGTTTGTAGGCCTCCTTGCTCGCACACGCTTTTTCAGTTCTGCCCACACATTTTCTATAGGATTGAGGTCAGGGCTTTGTGATGGTCACTCCAATACCTTGACTTTGTTGTCCTTAAGCCATTTTGCCACAACTTTGGAAGTATGCTTGGGGTCATTGTCCATTTGGAAGACCCATTTGCGACCAAGCTTTAACTTCCTGACTGATGTCTTGAGATGTTGCTTCAATATATCCACATAATTTTCCTTCCTCATGATGGCATCTATTTTGTGCACAAGTGCACCAGTCCCTCCTGCAGCAAAGCACCCCCACAGCACGATGCTGCCACCCCCGTGCTTCACGGTTGGGATGGTGTTCTTCGGCTTGCAAGCGTCCCCCTTTTTCCTCCAAACATAATGATGGTCATTATGGCCAAACAGTTCTATTTTTGTTTCATCAGACCAGAGGACATTTCTCCAAAAAGTACGACGATCTTTGTCCCCATGTGCAGTTGCAAACCGTAGTCTGGCTTTTTTGTGGCAGTTTTGGAGCAGTGGCTTCTTCCTTGCTGAGTGGCCTTTCAGGTTATGTCGATATAGGACTCATTTTACTGTGGATATAGATACTTTTGTACCTGTTTCCTCCAGCACCTTGTGTCATGCACAAAGTAGATGTCCTAACCAACTTGCCAAAACTATAGTTTGTTAACAAGACATTTGTGGAGTGGTTGAAAAACAAGTTTTAATGACTCCAACCTAAGTGTATGTAAACCTACGACTTCAACTGTATATTGCTGACCTCCGGACCTACCACAGCTGTTGTAGGCCAACCTTCACTTTTAGAAGGAACATATTGGGTGTCTGTCTCTTGCATTATGAGTCTCTGTGCTACAGTATTGGCTAATACAGTACATGTAACTGGTGGATCAAGTAACCATTCACCGGCCTGTAGAGATATAAAGCCTGTTGGGGTTATAAGTGGACATTTCTATTGGATGGTAGTTTTGATGGCCTGGCCAGCCAGACAGAGTGAGTGCTGTGTGTGTGGGTACCTGTGGTGGCCAGAGTAGCGGGCTCCTTTGATGTGGCCCACACCTTTACACCCTGGGGTGGGACATCCGCCCTGCTCAGACGACTCAAACAGCTCCTGTGGATCTGTGGATGAGGAGAGGGGGATGAGGAGAGGAGAGGGGGTGAGATATTATATCCGGATCTACCTAGTGATACACTACTCACTACATGACTTCTGGCGAACCATCCTAAAATAATGTAATGCTAATGTGCAGTGTCCATATTAGGATAGCCTCAGTCACAAGGAGTTGGTGTCAACCTCACAAGGAGTTGGTACTATTCAGAGTCAATACAGGTACAGAGAAAGCAGATATTTCCCTGGATCTGTCCTTATGACACGAGTGAGCTGCCATGTGGAGCAGTAGCATTTATCGCCCCCCAGGTTCCCTTGGAGAGTTCATCAATGAGCTTGACGCCTTGATAAGTTCCTTTCCTGAGGATGGCTCACCCCTCACAGTTCTGGGTGACTTTAACCTCCCTACGTCTGCCTTTGACTAATTTCTTTCTGCCTCCTTCTTTCCACTCCTTTCCTCTTTTGACCTCACCCTCTCATCGTCCCCCCCTACTCACAAGGCAGGCAATACGCTTGACCTCATCTTTACTAGATGCTGTTCTTCTACTAATCTCACTGCAACTCCCCTCCATGTCTCCGACCACTACTTTGTATCCTTTTCTCTCTCGCTCTCCTCCAACACTACTCACTCTGCCCCTACTCAGATGGTAATGTGCCGTCGCAACCTTCGCTCTCTCTCTCCCGCTACTCTCTCCTCTTCCATCCTACCATCTCTTCCCTCCGCTCAATCCTTCTCCCTCCAATCTCCTGATTCTGCCTCCTCAACCCTCCTCTCCTCCCTTTCTGCATCCTTTGACTCTCTATGTCCCCTATCCTCCCGGCCGGCTCGGTCCTCCCCTCCTGCTCCGTGGCTTGACGACTCATTGCGAGCTCACAGAACAGGGCTATAGAGGAAAACTAGACTCCCTGCGGACCTGGCATCTTTTCACTCCCACCTCTCTACATTTTCTTCCTCTGTTTCTGCTGCTAAAGCCACTTTCTACCACTCTAAATTCCAAGCATCTGCCTCTAACCCTAGGAAGCTCTTTGCCACCTTCTCCTCCCTGCTGAATCCGCCCAACAACCTGCCCACTTGACCCTATCCCCTCCTCTCTTCTCCAGACCATCTCCGGTGACCTTCTCCCTTACCTCACCTCGCTCATCAACTCATCCTTGACCGCTGGCTATGTCCCTTCCGTCTTCAAGAGAGCGAGAGTTGCACCCCTTCTCAAAAAACCTACACTCGATCCCTCCGATGTCAACAACTACAGACCAGAATCCCTTCTTTCTTTTCTCTCCAAAACTCTTGAGCGTGCCGTCTTTAGCCAACTCTCTTGCTATCTCTCTCAGAATGACCTTCTTGATCCAAACCAGTCAGGTTTCAAGACTGGTCATTTAACTGCGCTTCTCTGTGTCACGGAGGCTCTCCGCACTGCTAAAGCTAGCTCTCTCTCCTCCGCTCTTGTCCTTCTAGACCTGTCTGCTGCCTTTGATACTGTGAACCATCAGATCCTCCTCTCCACCCTCTCCACCCTCTCCGAGTTGGGCATCTCCGGCGTGGCTCACTCTTGGATTGCGTCCTACCTGACCGGTCGCTCCTACCAAGTGGCGTGGCGAGAATCTGTCTCCGCACCACGTGCTCTCACCACTGGTGTCCCCCAGGGCTCAGTTCTAGGCCCTCTCCTATTCTCGCTATACACCAAGTCACTTGGCTCTGTCATATCCTCACATGGCCTCTCCTATCATTGCTACGCAGATGACACACAACTAATCTTCTCCTTTCCCCCTTCTGATAACCAGGTGGCGAATCGCATCTCTGCATGTCTGGCAGACATATCAGTGTGGATGACGGATCACCACCACAAGCTGAACCTCGGCAAGACGGAGCTGCTCTTCCTCCCGGGGAAGGACTGCCCCTTCCATGATCTCGCCATCACGGTTGACAACTCCGTTGTGTCCTCCTCCCAGAGTGCAAAGAGCCTTGGCGTGACCCTGGACAACACCCTGTCGTTCTCCGCTAACATCAAGGCGGTGACCCGATCCTGTAGGTTCATGCTCTACAACATTCGGAGAGTACGACCCTGCCTTACACAGGAAGCGGAACATGGTCCTAATCCAGGCACTTGTCATCTCCCGTCTGGATTACTGCAACTCGCTGTTGGCTGTGCTCCCTGCCTGTGCCATTAAACCCTTACAACTCATCCAGAATGCCGCAGCCCGTCTGGTGTTCAACCTTCCCAAGTTCTCTCACGTCACCCCGCTCCTCCGCACACTCCACTGGCTTCCAGTTGAAGCTCGCATCTGCTATAAGACCATGGTGCTTGCCTACGGAGCTGTGAGGGGAACGGCACCTCCGTACCTTCAGTCTCTCATCAGTCCCTACACCCAAACGAGGGCATTGCGTTCATCCACCTCTGGCCTGCTAGCCCCCCTACCTCTACGGAAGCACAGTTCCCGCTCAGCCCAGTCAAAACCTTTCACTGCTCTGGCACCCCAATGGTGGAACAAGCTCCCCCACAACGCCAGGACAGCGGAGTCACTCACCACCTTCCGGAGACACTTGAAACCCCACCTCTTTAAGGCATACCTGGGATAGGATAAAGTAATCCTTCTACCCCCCCTTACCCCACCCCAAAGAAAAAAATAAAAAATAAAAAATAAAAAATAAAAAACATATTGTAAAGTGGTTATCCCACTGGCTATAAGGTGAATGCACCTATTTGTAAGTCGCTCTGGATAAGAGCGTCTGCTAAATGACGTAAATGTAAAAATGTAGCTCTCTCTCTCTGAGAACCCAGCTCTGTACTCTGAAACCTAACGGCAGCATCAGCTGCACTCTAATCACAACTCCTCACTCCACGTTTCCATGGACACCACTACACAGGGAGAAATTATTAGTAAGTGGAAGGGGAGCCAGAGGGAAGTTCATTGTTCAGCTCCCAGCATCCTCAGGGTAAAATACAGGATATTGACCACAGAGAGAGCCAGGACTCATGAGCCATCAAACATACTGAGTCATTTTGAATAATTTGCTCTTTTCACAAACAAGGCTTCCTTCCACTACTCCTTCAATATAATGACGGCAGATCAGATTAAATCAACGCAGAGATGGAACCGTCTTTTCAGGGAAAAGCATATTACACTATTTACGATTGAATGGGATAAGAAATAGCAGCATCCATTGAGGCCTGGCTCTACGTGTGTCTGCTAGGAACCTTATGTCTGGAACTGAGGCAGGGAGCTGGACATTAATTGATTAGGATGAGTCAAAGCCACTCACTGATCGGGGGCTGGAGGGGGTGGCCAGTCTTAGCACACCAGCCCGCAGGGTGGATGTCTGGACTGTCTGTGTCCACCCAGTAGTCATACTCATCCGTCCAGCCATCAAAATGGATCTAGAGGAATACACACAGCAAGGACAAACAGTTACAGTAGAGTCCAACCACATATGTTAAATATAGAAATGTGGGGAAAAGTCATGTTCAAAAGTCAAAATCATGGTAGAATGATAAGGACATATCTTGGAGATAAGAAGCTGAACTACTGATTGTGCCAATCTACCTGACAAGCATTGTCTCAGACTGAAGCCCCTGGCACTGCCCTTACAGCTGGATGAGGCTAGCTCTGTTATCTGTGGGAGGCTGACACACAGCATAGTTGATAACTATCTTACATCCTCAGTTCTTATTCACACTCCTGACAATGAGAGTGTGCTTCACAGTGTGGGGCAAACAAGAGGAGACAGGAGCACACCAGGGAGTTGTGGGAAGACAGACCCTCCTAGTATACAGCCTGCTTCCCTGCCTGGCTAAAAACGATTGTTATTATTTCAGTTGAAGACAACATGAAATATGAAGCATGTGCTGGTACAAAGGAACTGAAGATGGGGAAACAGCAAGAGAATGTATGTGATGGTTGAAGGACAATGAGAGCATGAAATGTATGTAGTGTTGGTTCCTGTGTGAGTGGTGAGAGTGATGGTGGTGGGGGATGGATATAGCTTCAGAAAACAGTCTTGGAATGAATGAGAGAAGATAAGAGTTCAGTTCAAGATCAAATTTAAAGCCTTGTATATAAAGTGACAAGTGAAAGTAGAGAAACCAAAGCTAAGCTGAAGGAGTACGAGTTTAGAAACCGGAGGGACTGTATAGAATAGAGCTATGCTATCTAGGGCTATTTTTGCTCCATGGACAGAAGGGTTTAGACTGAGATGACTGAACAGTATAGGCATATGTAGGGCAGAGGGAGAGGTATGCACATACTGTAGGGTTGGAGGGCAGCAGAGAAGAAAGAATACCCCCCCCCCCCCCCACAGGCAGCTGTCCACCGACTCTGACACTGACCTACTGTTCACTTCAGAGTTCAAAGAGCATGAAGCTCATAGCTCTCCTGAAAATGGTCTAAGGGAGAGAGTCAGGTAGATGGTAATTTGATGTACTGGAATAGATGGACAATGGTGAGGTCCTGAATCATTTGTATATGTATTCCTAGTGCAGTAAATCAGCACATTTCTCCCACAGGACACCATACAGAGTTCATCTCCCAATTTCCTACGTAAAGCTGGAGTTTCATTACATAAGTTGTTCTTTGACATTTTTCAGAGACATTTGTAGTGAACCAGAACTCAGAGATTATACCCATAATAATTATATAATCTAGGATTATACTATTCCAGATCTAGGGTCTAATAGTTACACACTTCACAGTGCAGATGAGTGAGGAAAGCTGAACTAAACCACACACACAACACCTGGTCAACCTCATCCTTACATCTGAATGTCTGGATGATGGGAGGAAGGGAGGAAGGGAGCACTCCTAATTATTGACACAGACAGCTGAGTCACAGTGTCATGTTGAATGACTCCAGTCTGGAGTGCAGATAGATCCTGGTAGACACAGTGGTCAGATAGATAGACTGATAGAGAGTTTAAAATATGTTCTCACCTGGATCCTGTGGTCATCAGTGTCCACCACGGTGGCCACTCTGACAAGCATGGGGTTCCTCTTGTCCACCGTCTCCAGCTTCATGAGTGGCTGGAAGCTGTGGGGGGGTTTCTGTAAAGGGAGAGTGGGGGGTGGGGGGTGTTAGGGCTCAGACACAGCAATAGTGTTTGCTGGCCGAGAGCACTTAGCACCTCTGAACATAATTGGCGAACAGAGTGCGCTCTGATTTTACATGTAGAATCGCGTGAAAAATGCCAGCAGTCAGACCTCTACAGCGGGTGGTCCTTAAAACACTGCTTGCTGACGATCGGCAGACGAACGCTACTTCCACATTCGATGCGATGTGCGTGTGCCTTTAGGCAGCATGTCATATGCACACTCTGCAGCAGAAAGCCAGCTAGGCTACTCCAGTAAATTGTGTTGGAATGTAGATGTGGGGCTGCCACATCGTTTTACGTGCCGAGGACAGAGAGATAGAAAGCCTCACCACTTTAAAAGCCCTGGCTGGAGCCGGTGACGAGTTGGTCTCCTCCAGATACTTTTCCCAGGAGAAATTCTTGACATTGGGGTAACCTACATAAAAGAATAATGAAAAAGATTGAGCATGACTACATATGCTGTATTATAGGTGTGGGCGGGTAAAGTCCCTTGTGCTTCTGTCATTCCAAACCATTGGTCTTCTCCACAGTGGAATAACATAATTTACAGATCAGATTCAGTCATTTAGCAGATGCTCTTATCCAGAGTGACTTACAGTAGTGAGTGCATACATTTTCATACTTTTTTGTACTGGTCCCCTGTGGGAATCAAACCCACAACCCTGGTGTTGCAAGTGCCTTGCTCTACCAACACACAGGAGATCATCTGTTTGGAAACTTTCCATGTGTTGTTCTTTACTTTCAGAACTGTATGGTCAATCATCATTACACATTTGTGATATCCTGGCATCTACAGGATAAATATTGAGTTAGTATCTCACCTGGAGGCTTGGTGAGAATCCTGTCATTGTCTTGACACCAGCCCACTGGATGGATGTATGGACTGGTTGCATCACACCTACAGAGGAGCAGGAGAAGGACAGTGGTAAAAAAAATGCCATCTTCTCAACAATGTCAGATTTCCCATTTCTTAGTATATATTCCTCCTCTTCCCTATAAACGGTTATGACATGAACTCCCCATAAACTGTTATGGGTTATTTAATAGGGATAATGTTTAGGAGTAAGCATGAGGATATTGGGATAGATCAACTGACATTGTGACAGACTCTGAGCCACTGTGGTGTCAGCCACCTTATTTCTGAGTGATTAACCCGTGCAGCTAACCATGATTATTATTATTTTTTGGTCATTTAGCAGACGCTCTTATCCAGAGCAACTTACAGGAGCAATTAGGGTTAAGTGCCTTGCTCAAGGACACATCGACAGATTTTTCACCTAGTCGGCTCGGGGATTAGAACCAGCGACCTTTCGGTTACTGGCACAACGCTCTTAACCACTAAGCTACCTCAGGGCGAGAAAGGATACTTCACTCACAGCTTCCCACGAATCCCTCTCTCCATGACAAACATCAGTAGGACAACATATATCTGTCACTGAATGATGGACGGCACACCATTGACGAGTAGATTGTAGGTAGTAATACTATTATGATGCTGTCAATGTATAAGCATTGCTGGATAAATTGCAAGGGGCTTGCTTATCTGGTCAGTATATTGCAATCCTCCTTACTTGGCCAAAAGGTTATAAGACAGCTGTTACTGAAATATCTCAAACGGTTTACTATTTCACCATGGACTCAACATACTGTTTCTAAACCAATCCCTGTTAGGTTGTGCCAGTGTGACAGAACAGTGGAATAATCTCATTTGAGGATTGTCTTTGTTTCCACCTCAGTGGTCAGTGTTGTTACAGCAAGCTTGTTTAAGGGATAACATAGATTCCTAGTGTCCTTCTCTCTGGCCAGGCCAGTGTGAAGCGGAGCACAGTGGAGTGGTTTACCGGCTCTTTGGCCCAGAGCTGTGACGTTGTAGGGCCTGTGACTGGCTGACGTGAGCTGTAGTGAAAACATGTGTGAGAGTGTCATCTCCCTGGGTGAATCTGCTCGTCCCTTAGCCGCTCCAGGCTCTACTCTCTCTCTATCCTCTCCTCCTTGACATTTATTGATGATCATCCATAATTCATCCAATACAAGCTCTTGTATCGTGCAGACTAGGACTTCCTCCTGGCAGCCTAAATCCACAGCTGGGAGGGCTTAGAGTGGGCACGAAATGACAGTAACGACACATGCAATTCTCAGTCAGAAAAAGCCAAACAAAGGTGAAAATCAACAAGGGTTGAGGGATGACAATTGAGGGGGGAAAAGGAAGACTAGAGAATTGTGAGGAAAGTGATGTGCGTGCTTGTGTCAAAATAATAATTAATGGTACAGCCGATTCATACAGTACTTAAAATCTATTACACAAGTAATGTAGCTTGTTTGCTTGTGTAAAATATTAATAACAAACACTCTGGTAAGAAGCAATGCTTTTCTCCTCCCAGACACAAACATTCTGTTGTAATAAATCTAGCACCATCTAGTGCCCAATTCTGCAACAAGAAAGAACCAACACAGCCTCCAAAGCAATATGACTAAGATATGGCATCAGTAAACACAAATCACTGCTTTGATTTTGAAGACTGAAATATTGTAAGGAAATGTTAGGAAAGGGCTAGGGTCAGTCTGTTATATCTGGTGTTATTCTCCTGCCTTATCCGGTGTCCTGTGTGAATTTAAGTATGCTCCCTCTAATTCTCTCTCTCTACCTCCCATCCCGGAGGACCTGAGCCCTAGGACCATGCCTCAGGACTACCTGGCCTGATGACTCCTTGCTGTCCCCAGTCCACCTGTTCGTGCTGCTGCTCCAGTTTCCACTCTTCTGCCTGCGCATATGGAACCCTGACCTGTTCACCGGACGTGCTACCTTGTCCCAGACCTGCTGTTTTCAACTCTCTCTCTCTACCACACCTGCTATTTCAACCTCTAAATGCCTGGCTATGAAAAGCCAAGTGACGTTTACTCCTGATGTACTGACCTGTTGCAACCTCTACAACCACTGTGATTATTATTTGACCCTGCTGATCATCTATGAATGTTTGAACATCTTGGAGAAAAATCTGGCCTTAATGGCCATGTACTGTTATAATCTCCACCCGGCACAGCCAGAAGGGGACCCCTCAGAGCCTGGTTCCTCTCTAGGTTTCTTCCTAGGTTTCTGCCTTTCTAGGGAGTTTTTCCTAGCCACCGTGCTTCTACATCTGCATTGCTTGCTGTTTGGGGTTTTAGGCTGGGTTTCTGTATAGCACTTTGTGACATCTGCTGATGTAAAAAGGGCTTTATAAATACATTTTTATTGATTGATTGATTGTAAGGAGTTGAAGGAAATGTAATAACAAAGTTAGACATTACCAGAAGTCGTAGCTCTCATCCCAGTTATCAAAGTGCACCAGGAATCGACTGTCCACCATGTCTGTTACTGTGGCAACACAGATGAAGGAGGGGTTCTTCTTGTCAATGGCCTCCAGCTTCATCCCAATTCTGAATCCTAAAGGAGTGACAGTCTGGAAAATAAAAATAGGACAGTTACTCAGAGACAAAAGCTCACATTTGGTTCAACCATGAACCTACTTATATTATAGCCTTTAAACTGCTCATGAATCTACTTCATATCTATGTTGAATGGGTTGATGTCAAGTATTGTACTTCAATGAAGGAGGTGTAAAACTGGGCATGAAGTCTAACTAAACTAAACAGTTCCACCTAGTGGTAAAACACTAGTATCAAAGCAATATGAAAGCGATCCATAAGGCCTTGGACACACTGGGATTTTGTGTCAGAGAATTGCGGATGGAGCCAATGGAAGTCAACAGTTGCCGATATAATTGATTGTCTGAGAAAAAAACCCACAAACAGTCTGTCTTTTGATGGATGCAACTCGTCCAAACTCGTCCGAAAATAGTTGACTTGAGTTTTACTTTTGACGGACAAAAACAGACAATGATGTATGTCATATACGATTTCATCTGAGTTTATGCATCTGAGTGTGTCCCCGGCCTGAATTAGGTCTGTAGGCTGCTCTTACCATGTTCTGATTCTCAAACAGGGCCTTGGGAGCTGCCTGGGCTTTGCTCAGCTTGATGTACGACGACCAGCTGAACTCCTCATCCTTTATACCTGTCCATCCATAGTGGGGAGGGAGGGGTTGGGGGGGGGGGGGTAATTTGGATAATTTGACTCTATCAAATATCCCTGGTTCAATTTCAAGTATGCTAGTATTCATGCATAAAATTAATAGAAATGACATCTTTGTGTCCTTTCTGTTTTCAAAATAGTTACTTAAAATAAAATACATTGTTTTCCTGTTGCCATAGGTAACCTGCTTGCACAAGGCATAACAAATTAATTGCCAAGTATGCCCGCTGTAACCATCCCTATATGACTAGTCTCACATAGGAAACAAAACTAGTCAGCAATACAGTATAAAGGAAACACTAATGAGAAGATGAGGGAGTACTACAGTAACAGTTGAAAATATCCCATCCAAAATGTCCAATACTGTATATGTTATTAGCTTTTCCAGGTGGATATCTGTCAAAGGTAGCATGTCTCTTACCTTTGGGGGGGTGAAGCTTGTGTCCTGTTTTCTCACACCATCCCACAGGGTGAATGTCTGCAGAGTTGGAATTCACCCAGAAGTCATAGTAGTCTGAGTACTTGTCAAAGTGAAGCCGTATTCTGTGTCCTGAAACCTAAACATGGAAGAAGCATTAAGCATCTTTATACATAACATGGTCATCCTGTGTTTGCTATTCAAGAGATTCATTAAGTAGTAGCCTACTGACCAGACGCGCACATGATGCCAACATAGAGAAGTAGACATAATTAAAAGTACCAAAAGAGCATTTATGGTCTTATAAATACTGTAATTTGCTAATGCCATTGCATAGAAAGACATAAGTGATCACAACTACTGCTATGCACTGGAACAAGAACAATGACAATGATATCCATGACATGAGTTTCGACTCCCCTGAGAGGGCAGCGATGATGAGTCGAGGTGAGAGGTTACCTCAGCTACAGTGAGCACACAGTACATGGAGGGGTGCTCTGGGTCCACTCCCTCTAGCCTCATCCCCACCCGGAATCCATTCTTACTCTGGGGGAAGGCCTGGTGCTGAAATGAAAATGTGACATCATTCATTTAAAATACATACAGTGAGGGAAAAAAGGATTTGATCCCCTGCTGATTTTGTACGTTTGCCCACTGACAAAGAAATGATCAGTCTATAATTTTAATGGTAAGTTTATTTGAACAATGAGAGACAGAATAACAACAAAAAAATCCAGAAGAACGCATGTCAAAAATGTTATATATTGATTTGCATTTTAATGAGGGAAACAAGTATTTGACCCCCTCTCAATCAGAAAGATTTCTGGCTCCCAGGTGTCTTTTATACAGGTAACGAGCTGAGATTAGGAGCACACTCTTAAAGGGAGTGCTCCTAATCTCAGTTTGTTACCTGTATGAAAGACACCTGTCCACAGAAGCAATCAATCAATCAGATTCCAAACTCTCCACCATGGCCAAGACCAAAGAGCTCTCCAAGAATGTCAGGGACAAGATTGTAGACCTACACACGGCTGGAATGGGCTACAAGACCATCACCAAGCAGCTTGGTGAGAAGGTGACAACAGTTGGTGCGATTATTCGCAAATGGAAGAAACACAAAAGAACTGTCAATCTCCCTCGGCCTGGGGCTCCATGCAAGATCTCACCTCGTGGAGTTGCAATGATCATGAGAACGGTGAGGAATCAGGCCAGAACTACATGGGAGGATCTTGTCAATGATCTCAAGGCAGCTGGGACCATAGTCACCAAGAAAACAATTGGTAACACACTACGCCGTGAAGGACTGAAATCCTGCAGCGCCCGCAAGGTCCTCCTGCTCAAGAAAGCACATATTCATGCCTGTCTGAAGTTTGCCAATAAACATCTGAATGATTCAGAGGAGAACTGGGTGAAAGTGTTGTGGTCAGATGAGACCAAAATCGAGCTCTTTGGCATCAACTCAACTCGCCGTGTTTGGAGGAGGAGGAATGCTGCCTATGACCCCAAGAACACCATCCCCACCGTCAAACATGGAGGTGGAAACTTTATGCTTTGGGGGTGTTTTTCTGTTAAGGGGACAGGACAACTTCACCGCATCAAATGGACGATGGACGGGGCCATGTACCGTCAAATCTTGGGTGAGAACCTCCTTCCCTCAGCCATGGCATTGAAAATGGGTCGTGGATGGGTATTCCAGCATGACAATGACCCAAAACACACGGCCAAGGCAACAAAGGAGTGGCTCAAGAAGAAGCACATTAAGATCCTGGAGTGGCCTAGCCAGTCTCCAGACCTTAATCCCATAGAAAATATGTGGAGGGAGTTGAAGGTTTGAGTTGCCAAACGTCAGCCTCGAAACCTTAATGACTTGGAGAAGATCTGCAAAGAGGAGTGGGACAAAATCCCTCCTGAGATGTGTGCAAACCTGGTGGCCAACTACAAGAAACGTCTGACCTCTGTGATTGCCAACAAGGGTTTTGCCACCAAATACTAAGTCATGTTTTGCAGAGGGGTCAAATACTTATTTCCCTCATTAAAATGCTAATCAATTTATAACATTTTTGACATGCGTTTTTCTGGATTTTTTTGTTGTTATTCTGTCTCTTACTGTTCAAATAAACCTACCATTAAAATTATAGACTGATAATTTCTTTGTCAGTGGGCAAACATACAAAATCAGCAGGGGATCAAATAATTTTTTCCCTCACTGTATTTCCAGACTATTTCCAGACTTAAAAAAATTTATCATGAACTTAAAGCTGCAATATGCAACTTTTTGGGCAACCTGGACAAATTCTCATTGAAAGCAAGTATAAGAAGCTGTTGATCTGTTCTATGTGCGCTATTTCTATGCTTCCCTTGCTTAGGTTTTGTTTTTTGCGTCTTTTACTTCCGGTTTTGTACACCAGCTTCAAACAGATTAAAGTACAATATTTTTGGCTATGGAAAATATATTGCACAGCGGTTTAGATGGTACAATGATTCTATACACTATACTTGCTTGTTTTGTCACATAAACTGAAATTAGGCAAACTATTAGAATTTTAGCAACCAGGAAATGGTGGAGCGATTTCTGCATAGTGCACCTTTAACAGTTTTTGTAGGCAAAGAATAATACGTGGTTAATGAGTTGAATAAATGAATTCTCAACATGCAGGAAAAAATGTAGGACATGATGTGAAATATAATCTTAACCCTGAATGACAAGCTGTAAAGGAGGAATAGACGAAAGAATAGAATGACTAGAAGGAAACAGAGAAGGATAAGGGTTTAAATGTAAGTTAATAACCCAATCTAGACAGGCCTGAGGGGTATGGTATGGTATGATAGCTCACCTCTTTGAACAGTTTAGTGGGGGCAGCAATGGCTTTGTCCTGCTCCAGATATGAGGCCCAACACCAAGACTTCTTCTTACCTCCATATGGAACAGCTGCCATAGTGAGACAATGATTCATTAGATTGTGTAAAAAGCAATACACAACATTACATTGCAACACATTGAGTTAGTCTGTGTGTATGTGCAAATGGCAGTGATTATATCAATATGGTGATTGGGAAATTGTGAAAAGATTGTGAAAATGAGCAATGGCCCCTCATTGGTGTCCCTCCCACTGCATGTTTCTACTCACTGTGTCTCAGGAGGGCTGCATCCCCCCTCCGTTTCCTCCTGCCTCGCGGAGCTCCACGCGTCGTCTTCCTGCTATCTTTCTCCTCCTGTTTGATGCACACACAGGAGGCTTTACACACTAGAACACTAGAATATGCAGGAACATTTTAAGAAGACTAAGAATATATATGTAAATGTGATATTTAAAAATGTGATTTCTAAAAACCTGTTTTGGCTTTTTCATTATGGGGTATTGTGTGTAGATTGATGATGGGGAAAAAACTATTGAATCCATTTTAGAATAAGGCTGTAACGTAACAAAAATGTGGAAAAAGTCAATGGGGTCTGAATACTTTCCGAATGCACTGTACTCACACATACAGTATAGATTAGAGCAATGTGATATTTTGGCGTAGGCAATGAGGACAGTGTTTATGAGGTAGTATGGGAAACATTCTGAATTTGTGTTTACATTAAAAGGTTTCCATTTTGAAACAATAATGATAAATCAGAGATTAGCCGAGAGTTATCTACACCAGTCGGGTCACAGCACGTTCTGTGAGGCATTAATTTAGTACGAGTTACGACACCTCAGCAGGAAAGGCATGCAAGGCTAATGCGTCATCCCTCACAATCTTGTGCAATCTGGAGTGATGCCAAAAGATTTACAGACTTGAGGCTCTATACTATATATATCAAATAAGCAATATCTACAAAATGTGATGAAATATCGAGAAATAACAGTAAATAACTTAAGATGTCAACAGTTATGTATAATTCAGTACGTACACAATGTCTGTAAAAGTAAAAAAAAAATCAGGATAACAACATTCGTTACAAAAACTCCTTGGCGTATAAACTAATACTAACATAGTCCTCATCATCGTCCTCAGGCGGGACCTCTGTGGTGTCCATCTTGTCAGCTAGGCTCTCCTTGTCCTGCTGCAGAGGCCTCTTACGGCTGACCCCCACCACCTCCCCATTACTCTTCAAAACCTCTTTCTTCAGCATCAGCTCACTGCAGTGGAAAGAATATGTAGAGTAAAGGGTTGTGCAAAAAGGATGACCATTCTAATAAACTATAGTTTCAGTAATAGCTGAACTGCAAAATATCTAAAGCATTACCAGCATGAAACATTTATGCTAAAACAGTCTTCATTCATGGCAAAAAAAAAGAAACAAAGAAATGCACTAATTAGGTGCTGGGCAGAAAACAAAACTGATTGTGTTACTAGGATATTATTAGATTGAATAAATACATAGATTTTCAAGTCAAACATTTTAAGGGGGACCACACCGTGTATTTCATATTCATAACGCATTACTCCTACATTGACTTATTCAAGGTGACAGGGCTGCCTATGAATAATCTTATCATCATCGGCAGCTATAAATATGGTCAAAATCAAACAAAAATTACAATCTAACTCCATTTTTTTCAAATTAAATATGATTAACTGTTCATTACAGGATGTATAGTCTGTCTTTCTCTTCTCTGTTGCCATGGCAGTAGTAAATCCACAGAAGGAATACCACTTTAAGGTGCAACGTTCTGTTGGCAGCTTCTCCCCTATAAGACAATGGATACATGGGGCCCTCGGCAGCACCGGCTCTCTCTCTCTCTCTCCAGCTCAGAGCATGCACTAGCATCACCGCCAGTCTTTCCATTAACTAACTGATACATTATTCCTGGCTTCCACCCTGCATAGGATGGCTGGCCAAATAAATGTTTATGAGGTAGACTTATTGATTTTCTTAAGCATATGAAATATGTTTATAGTTGTTGTGGATATAAATATAGAAAATGCAGTTAAAACCAGACCAGAGCTGACGCCCTGGATACTAATGAAACCCTAGTCCTACCCACTCCCCAGGACACTCCCCAGGCCACTCCCCAGGCCACTCCCCAGGCCACTCCCCAGGCCACTCACTCCTGCTGGTCCTGCTGCAGACAGCGCTCGCTGCAGTGGAGGCCATCAGACAGGAAGTCCACGGGGGAGCCCTTCCTCTGGCAGCGCACACATACCAGGCCTCTCTGGGCCCACTGCCCCTCCTGCATCTCCTCTTTCACTTTCACCGCCACCGCCGCACTGTCTGAGAGGGCTGGGGAAGGAGAGAGAGAGGGGGGGAGGAAAAGAGAGTCACAGTCATCCTCACCCATCTCCTGTGTGGCTAATTCATCATTTCTAAGTTCAGGGTCAATAACAACAGAGCAATGGGATAACATAAAAGGTTCCCATGCATTCCCTGTTTGATTAAAAAACAACAGCAACATAGCCACTATCTAGCCTGAGACTCAAATTGAAAGCCTTATTTGGAGATAATCAGAAATGCTCAAATAGATAGACAGCTGACCCCTTTTAATGATCACGATTCACCATTTTCTGCTTAGCTTTGCTGAGCTCAATTCGACTGACTCTCATGCCTAGAAGGTTAGACACAATTATGACAATTATGGAAAATGCAAATGTCTTGTATATCAAAGGTATCCTAAACTGCTAACGTTAAATGGGGCGGCAGGTAGCTTAGTGGTTAAGAGCATTGTGCCAGTAACCGAAAGGTTGCTGGTTCTAATCCCCGAGCTGACTAGGTGAAAAAATATGTCGATGTGCCCTTGAGCAAGGCACTTAACCCTAATTGCTCCTGTAAGTCGCTCTGGATAAGAGTGTCTACTAAAATGTAAAAAAATTAAATCCTATTTCAGACAGCACAGTTACATGATGGGTAATTATCTAGTTTTGTAAATAGCCGTTATAGACAATATAATTATGTCATGAAACGTAAAAACAAAGCCACCTCTACAGCAGCTTCTTAAAGACTGTATGCATGGTATGTGATAAGCTAGTGAAAACCTTCAGTTAAACATGCCTACTTGAAAGAGAAATAGAAAATATATGCACATCCCACCGGATCAGATGCATCTCAGACCCCAATGGGGATACAAACATAGTACATATGTATGCTTACATCTCGCAAATATATCCCTTCCAGGAGCATCTAAAAGTTGTGGACATTGAACCATGCCATCTTACCCTCCTGAGCAGTGGGCACTGCCCATGTAATGGTGGCATGAGCTTTCTTCACACTCTCATCTTCTCCCTCCTCTGTTAGGACCTCCAAGACTCCAAACTCATTCACCTTAAACTAATAAACATAACACACACATTCAAAATGGATTAAATTGATGTTTTTCTCTCACCCATCTACACACAATACCCCATAATGACAAAGTGAAAACATGTAAAAAAAATTTTTTGCCACATTTATTGAAAATGAAATACAGAAATATCTCATTTACATAAGTATTCACACCCCTGAGTCAATACATGTTAGAATCATCTTTGGCAGCGATTACATCTGTGAGTCTTTCTGGGTAAGTCTCTAAGAGCTTTGCATACCTGGATTGTATAATAGTTGCATATTATTCTTTTAAAAATTCTTCAAGCTCTGTCAAGTTGGTTGTTGATCATTGCTAGACGGCTATTTTCAAGTCTTGCCATAGATTTTCAAGCCGATTTAAGTCAAAACTGTAACTAGGCCACTTAGGAACATTCAATGTTGTCTTGGTAAGCAACTTTAGTGTATATTTGGCCTTGTGTTTTAGGTTAGTCCTGCTGAAATGTGAATTTGTCTCCCAGTGTCTGTTGGAAAGCGGACTGAACCAGGTTTTCCTCTAGGATATCGCCTGTGCTTACTCATCTACCAATAGGTGCCCTTCTTTGCAAGGCATTGGAAAACCTCTCTTGAATACTTATTGACTCAAGACATTTGAGCTTTTCATTTTTAATTAATTTGTCAACATTTCTAAAAACATAATTCCACTTTGGCATTGTGGGGTATTGTGCGTAGACCAGTGACACAAAATCTCAATTTAATCCCATTTTAAATTCAGGCTGTAACACAACAAAATGCGGAAAAAGTCAAGAAGTATGAATACTTTCTGAAAACACTGTATATGTGAGGAGTGAGGACATACTGCATATTTAGATCAATACTATGATTAGCGCCATGTGACCTAGTCAGGAAAAAGTCCTTGGTCCTAATTATGATTTATACAATTTATGATTTGTACAATTATATATTACATTGCATTTGTCATTACACAAATGGATCATTCAATTTCATTATAATGTGTCCTTATTCTGAAAGGTATAACACAAGCAAAAAATAATTATATATATGGCAACATTGAACCTTTTCAGCTATTGTGGTGATGTGTACCTTCAGCTCACTCCCAGGTAGGGTTCCGACACCATCATTCCAGTCCATGGCACCATACACATCAAAATCAGGGGCTGCTGCATTTGTAGCTGCATTTGCAGCATTTTTAGACTCATCCATGTTAAAAATGGGGATATCTGAAAAAGACAAGATGAAGCCAAGCCAGACAATAAATAACACTGTGCAGAATGAATATGGCATAGGCCTACTGAATCTACATAAACTGACTTTAAAAACATCAGCTAAGTAAAGTTATTACAACCGTAGTCCTGCCCAAAGTGCGAGTCAAATGAAAAGAGGAGAAACAAATTAACGTTTCACAGAGCGGCTTTGCAACAATGTCTCAATAATGTTTCACAAAGCCGCTTTGCAACAATGTTTCAATTATTGTCGAAATGTAACAGCGGAAGCCCTGCGACATTGTAACTCGATGACATACATCAACCACTAGAGGTCATTGCTGACTAGGTTTAGACGACTGCGTTTGAAACTTTCAGACCCTATCAAACAATGAAATCACTGAACAAAAAAATTCAGACGAAAATGTTTTACGTATTTGATAGAAATTATGAATTATTTATAGTTTATGCAATAGGCCTATGATATATTAATATCGCTGTCTTTCAAATAGAATTCCTGACATTTCGGTAGGGTATATAATTTATGTGTTTTGTATGCGCCTAAGATAATAAGTATAGGCATTCAGCCAGTAGCCTACATTTACAGCAAATCGTTGCCAGGCATTTACGAAATTGCAATATGAAAGTAACTTACATTTTATGCATGCATAATGCTTTTCCATCCCAAACTATTTAAAGGATTAATCCTCTCTCTGCTAAGCGTCAAAATTGCATCGTATGCGGGAACACTTTTTTGAATTATCAACCAATATTATTACAAAGGAAAATTCCGCGTGTTGACTGTGCACATGTTATTCAACCTGTGTGTTAGATTTTATCATCAGATGTCCATTGTCGGTTATGAGTGTTATTAATATTTATTTCGAGCTTTCTGAGTCAAATAGTTTTAATTACGAGTGGGATTAAATGATTCGGTTGTGCGCAACCAGTTCGCATTTCCTTTGTATTCCAACTAGGTGTGTTACAGATATTTTGTGATGTCCCTTAGCAAGACGCTAATCATGCATTGTATCAGATATTAACACTTTTCTTTGCTCTGATACTATTTAATGTGTTTTAAAGCCAGTTTCCCAAAATGGCGGAGCTGGAATATACTCCTATATAATTCTCACCGGCAGGCCTGCACTCGTTGCTCTACAACAAAAATAATATTTTAACTGCATTGAAAGCTTTTTGGAAGGAAATTATTATAGAAATATTTTAGTCCAGCTCGCTTGTCAAGCGCAAATGTCTTCTTCTCCCCAGCCTTAACATGGAATTACACTGAAGCAAGCATTATTCTTGAAAGAGTACAATATACCATTATTATATACGACTCTGGGAGACAAGAAATCTAGCACAACATATTTTCTATCATTGCAGTAATTTTCGACGCAACTTTTGTTACAATTTTAGAATGCAATATATTCACGCTCTACGCATTGAACCTCTTCCTGGCTGATATTATTGATGACACGTCCAGTCGTTTTGTACTTATTGCTAAGTTTTGGTGAAATTCCGTCGCAATGAACCTCTAACGAAAGTATTATATAACAGATCACTCATTACTATAAGGCATAATTTCCTCCATCAATTGTTTTATCCAAAAGTACATTTGTTTTAATTTGTCTGTTTCTTACCCAAATTCTCCCACGAGTACTGACAAATTGCCCAGGCAGCCGTCAATGCGCATGAGCATGGCTCTGAGCGAGTGGGTGCCTCAGCTAGACTGTAAAACAGATAATGCCAATATCGAAAGTTTTAGCAGGTTGAATAACAACATATTTAATAGATTAAGCCATTATTTGTCGCATAACCTTGTCATCGACATAAAACCATCAGCAAATGATTATGGATGCGTTGTGGATGTTTGGAGACTGCGATAGGCGATGATTAGAATAAAAGAGCACGAATAACATGTTACTAAAAATAAAACCCAGTTTGCTTGTCGACAGTGAAAAGAGGGTGACTTGCGAAATAGCACAAAGAACGTCAAAAAACCTTTCAATACCAACATTGTGTTGTATACTTTAACATAAATTGCGCCATCAACCTATTTTTCTATTTTGTGCTTAGGTTTATGCATCAACGTTGTTTTCGTTGCAGTTCAAAATAAAATGAATCTGTGCTTGTGAGTCCTGTGCAAGAAACCATGCAAATTAATCAGATTGCTGTACAAAGTTTCTTTATGCCATGTTGTAGTCCGTTATTACTATGAACAAATTGTCTCAACTTGATTTAATGACATCAAAATGAAAAACAGGAATGGGCTGTAGCCATGGCCTACTGTTTAATTCCATAACTCACACATCCAGCTACCTTTATTGGACTTCTAGATTAGCTTCTCTAGAGTTGTTCAAGTGAACTAGAATACAATAGAACAGAATAGAAGAGAATAGAATACACAGAACAGATATAATATAATATAATATAATATAATATAATATAATATAATAGAATACAGTTATAGTAGAATACATTAAGTTTGACTTTCATCAGTAATGGCTTTCCAGACAGGACCAAATGTTGTACAGTAACGTTCTGTGTAGATTTGTAGTCATCCAAGCTTCTCATTCATTACCATTACCAATGCATGAAGTTATAGGAAAAATATCCCCTATGGTCTTATAGTTATGATTATGAGTATGACTACATTTTCTGTAAAATCGTTCATACTTATGGGCTGCTCTGTAAGAGCACTTCTGGCAAATGCATAGTGCATGGGGTGTTACTGCTGTTCCAGATCACCATACTGTACATTTGATGTTTACCTTATGGAGCTCAATTCCAATTCATGGAATGTGCATAGCCATGGTGGCATGGCATAAGGGCAATGATTTCATTGGGAGCCCTTTCCTGCATATGACTGAGCAATTAACAGAATAAATGCTTTGTGTTGGTGATCTCTCCTCTAAAGCATGTTTGGTGATGGTCACCGCACAATCCACTCAATGTATAGAACATTAGTGATTAGTGAGTTACAGTGTCACTAATTCGCTAAAAAGAAAATAAGCTCATATGATGCAGTGCTGATTAGGGCATGGAGGGTGATTGTCAATAGACATGCTGAAGACTGGGTTTATGGTTTAAGTGCTTAGAACTTGTTTCTGTTTCCTCAAAGTTCTGTCATGGTTTTAACAACACATGTAGCAGGGGCCTTTTTAATGTCTCAACTCTAAACATTCAAGAATATGTGCAGTTTCAGAGAGATCATATGTAGCACAGTACACTCAGTGGGCCAGAGAATCAGAGAAGACCACTGTTCTAAAGAACTGTGTGTCCTATTTACATTTAATTTACCCAGAGTCAAGTCTGGCTTGCCTCCTGGTGAACCAGCAGCTGTTACAGTATATACAACCCAACAGGCCAACAACACATTCATATTCTAAACAACAATATGGCCCGGTGAATATGCATGCAGTGACATCATAGTGTGTGAAGAGAGGTTGGTTGTCACACCACTCAGGTGTATTTCTAGCCACTGTGTGTTGGTGCTGCTGTAGAAGTGGTCCGGGCCTTGGGGCGGGCTTTATCCAGAATGACTTGAGATAGGAAGCTTTTGGCATGTGTTTAAGCCCATTAAGAACAGCCCTCATCCACTGCTTTGTTTGCTCTACTGTAGGTAGGCAACCTTTTAGCAACTCCACTGATAAAAGAAAAGGCGGCCATTCATGTTGTTGGACTACTGTTGCAGGTGTTGTGGGTATTGTGGGTATACTCTGAAGCGCTATGGACCAATCAACATGAATCAAGATCAAGACCAACGTCTGTGAAACATGGGTAAATATGTTGGACTCCAGTTTTGGATACCACAGGAAGTGGATTAGTAGGGAACTAAGTGTACGTGTTTACCTGTCTACTTAGTGTGACTGTGTACATGCAGTCACAACCAAAATTATTGGCTACCTTGATAAAGATGAGCAAAAAAGACTGTATAAAATATATAATACTAATACTGAGCTATATTGTATGCAAAGAAATAATAGAAAATGACATTATTTATACTAATACAATTGCTAAGAGAAAGAGATTTTGTTTAAAATAGTATTTTTTTTTTCTCAAAAAGATAGGGGTCAAACTTATTGGCACCCCTGTTTTCAATCGGGTTCAAGTCCTGAGACTGAGATGGTTTTGTGGCCAAGTAACCATTTATTTTTGGATTTTGATGTGTGCTAGGGGTTATTGTCTTGCTTGAAGATCCACTTGCAGCCAAGTTTCAGCCTCCTGGCAGAGGCAACCAGGTTTTTGGCTAAAATGTCCTCGTATTTGGTAAAGTTGATGATGCCGTTGACCTTAACAAGGGCCCCAGGACCAGTGGAAGCAAAATAACCCCACAACATCAAAGATCCACCAGCATATTTTACAGTCGGTATGGGGTTCTTTGCATCGATCCTTCTTTCGATGCCAAACCCACCACTGGTGTGTGTGGCCAAAGAGCTCTATTTTCGTGTCATCTGACCATAGCACCGGTTCCAATCCAAGTGCCAATGCCGTTTACCAAACTTCAGGCCTTTACATTTATTGGAAAACATCAAAATTGAAGTCTTTGGCCACGTAAACCAGTGGTGGGTTTGTCGTCGAAAGCAGGATGCGAAGAACCCCATACTTACTGTAAAATATGGTGGTGGATCTTTGATGTTATGGGGCTATTTTGCTTCCACTGGTACTGGACTTTACCCAGTACCAGGACATTTTAGCCAAAAACCTGGTTGCCTCTGCCAGAAAGCTGAAACTTGGCCGCAAGTGGATCTTCCAGCAAGACAATAACACCAAGCACAACAAAATTCACAAAGAAATGGTTAATTAACCACAAAATCAACATTTTGCAATGGCCATCTCAGTCTCCAGACTTGAACCCTATTTAAAACCTGTGGTTTGAATTGAAGATGGCAGTTCAAAGATTCTGTATGGAGGAATGGTCTAAGATCCCTCCCAATGTGTTCTCCAATCTCATAAAACATTTTCGAAAATGTCTCAGTGCCGTTATGCTCACAAGGGAAGGGAGTATTGAAAACAGGGGTACCAATAATTTTGACCCCTATCTTTTATAGAATATTTTTAATTACTTGTTAAATAAAATATTTTTCACTGAGTAATTGTATTAGCATAAATAATATAATTTCAATTTTTTTTCTAGGAATTTGTTCTAGCCTTCGGAAAGTATTCAGACCCCTTGACTTTTTCCACATTTTGTTACGTTACAGCCTTATTCTAAAATTGATAAAATTATTTTTTTCTCTCATCAATCTACACACAATACCCCAAAAACAGGTTTTTAGATATTTTTGCTAATTTATAAAAAATAAAGAACTGAAATATCACATTTACATAAGTATTCAGACCCTTTACTCAGTACTTTGTTGAAGCACCTTTGGCAGCGATTACAGCATCGAGTCTTCTTGGGTATGACGCTACAAGCTTGGGACACCTGTATTTGGGGAGTTTCTCCCATTCTTCTCTGCAGATCCTCTCAAACTCTCTCAGGTTGAATGGGGAGCGTTGCTGCACAGATATTTTCAGGTCTCTCTAGAGATGTTCGTTTGGGTTCAAGTCCAGGCTCTGGCTGGGCCACTCAAAGACATTCAGAGACTTGTCCCGAAGCCACTCTTGTGTTGTCTTGGCTGTGTGCTTAGGGTCGTTGTCCTGTTGGAAAGTGAACATTTGCCCCAGTCTGAGGTCCTGAGCACTCTGGAGCAGGTTTTCATCAATGATTTCGCTGTACTTTGCTCCGTTCATCTTTCCCTCGATCCTGACTAGTCTCCCAGTCCCTGTTGCTGAAAAACATCACCACAGCATGATGCTGTCACCACCATGCTTCACAGTAGGGATGGTGCCAGGTTTCCTCCAGACGTGACGCTTGGCATTCAGGCCAAAGAGTTCAATCTTGATTTCATCAGACCAGAGAATCTTGTTTCTCATGGTCTGAGAGTCTTTAGGTGCCTTTTGGCAAATTCCAAGCGGGCTGTCATGTGCCTTTTACTGAGGAGTGGCTTCCGTCTGGCCACTCTACCATAAAGGCACGGTTGGTGGAGTGCTGCAGAGATGGTTGTCTTTCTGGAAGCTTCTCCCATCTCCACAGAGGAACTCTAGAGCTCTGTCAGAGTGACCATTGGGTTCTTGGTCACCTCACTGACCAAGGCCTTTCTCCCCCGATTGGTCAGTTTGGCTGGGCGGCCAGCTCTAGGAAGAATCTTGGTGTTCTAAACTTTTTCCATTTAAGAATGATGGAGGCCACTGTGTTCTTGGGGATCTTCAATGCTGCAGAAATGTTTTGATACCCTTTCCCAGATCTGTGCCTCGACACAATCCTGTCTCGGAGCTCTACGGACAATTCCTTCAACCTCATGGCTTGGTTTTTGCTCTGACATGCACTGTCAACTGTGGGACCTTATATAGACAGGTGTGTGCCTTTCCAACTCATGTCCAATCAATTTAAATGACCACAGGTGATCTCCAATGAAGTTGTAGAAACATCTCAAGGATATTCAATGGAAACAGGATGCACCTGAGCTCAATTTCGAGTTTCATAGCAAAGGGTCTGAATACTTATGTAAATAAGGTATTTCTGTTTTTAATTTTTTACACATTTGCAAAAATTTCTAAAAACCTGTTTTCGCTTTGTCATTATGGGGTATTGTGTGTAGATTGCAGAGATTTTTTTTATTTTTTCCATTTAGAATAAGGCTGTAACATAACAAAATGTGGGAAAAGTCAAGGTGTCTGAATACTTTTCGAAGGCACTGTAGCTCAGTATTTGTATTATTTATTTTATACAGTCTTTTTTGCTCATTGTTATCAAGGGTGCCAATCATTTCGGTCATGACTGTAGGTCATGTGCTGCTGCTGTCTATTGTAAATATCACAAAACAGCTGACAAGTCAATTTAGAGCATTTGGTATGGACTTCTAATACCTTCCATTGAAATGACTGAACCTATCTGAGTTTAGTTTAAGCAAGTATTTTAGTGTGAAATGCCTACATGGCCTTCCTTTTAATAGTTTTGTAGCAACAGCAATGGTTGAATGACTCCATATTATTATGGATCATATTATAGGTTTTATTAGGAATGAACGACTGAACTTTTTGGGGTCTTGTGTGATGGAGTCTTACATAATGTAAACATTCCTTACAGATTGTTCTCCAGTACTTGCTGATGGACATGATGTCCTTCTATTATGTTTACTACATTGTGGTCAGCCTTTGCATTGGTATTTTCAGGGTCTAAAATAATAGATATTTTCCACAATATTAAAATGAAGTATATCCTGTCTTTCATATACAGTTGAAGTCAGAAGTTTACATACACCTTAGCCAAATACATTTAAACTCAGTTTTTCACAATTCCTGACATTTAATCCTAGTTAAAATTCCCTGTCTTAGGTCAGTTAGGGATCACCACTTTATTTTAAGAATGTGAAATGTCAGAATAATAGTAGAGAGAATGATTTATTTCAGCTTTTATTTCTTTCATCACATTCCCAGTGAGTCAGAAGTATTTGGTAGCATTGCCTTTAAATTGTTTAACTTGGGTCAAATGTTTCGGGTAGCCTTCCACAAGCTTCCCACAATAAGTTGGGTGAATTTTGGCCCATTCCTCCTGACAGAGCTGGTGTAACTGAGTCAGGTTTGTAGGCCTCCTTGCTCGCACACAGTTTTTCAGTTCTGCCCACAAATGTTCTATAGGATTGAGGTCAGGGCTTTGTGATGGCCACTCCAATTCCTTGACTTTGTTGTCCTTAAGCCATTTTGCCACAACTTTGGAAGTGTGCTTGGGGTCATTGTCCATTTGGAAGACCCATTTGTGATCAAGCTTTAACTTCCTGACTGATGTCTTGAGATGTTGCTCCAATATATCCACATAATTTTCCTTCCTCATGATGCCATCTATTTTGTGAAGTGCACCAGTCCCTCCTGCAGCAAAGCACCCCCACAGCATGATGCTACCACCCCCGTGCTTCACGGTTGGGATGGTGTTCTTCGGCTTGCAAGCGTCCCCCTTTTTCCTCCAAACATAATGATGGTCATTATGGCCAAACAGTTCTATTTTTGTTTCATCAGACCAGAGGACATTTCTCCAAAAAGTACGATCTTTGTCCCCATGTGCAGTTGCAAACCGTAGTCTGGCTTTTTTATGGCGGTTTTGGAGCAGTGGCTTCTTCCTTGCTGAGCGGCCTTTCAGGTTATGTCGATATAGGACTCGTTTTACTGTGGATATAGATACTTTTTTACCTGTTTCCTCCAGCATCTTCACAAGGTCCTTTGCTGTTTTTCTGGGATTGATTTGCACTTTTCGCACCAAAGTCCGTTCATCTCTAGGAGACAGAACGCATCTCCTTCCTTAGCGGTATGACGGCTGCATGGTCCCATGGTGTTTATACTTGCATACTATTGTTTGTACAGATGAACGTGGTACCTTCAGGCGTTTGGAAATTGCTCCCAAGGATGAACTTGACTTGTGGAGGTCTACAATTGTTTTTCTGAGGTCTTGGCCGATTTATTTTGATTTTCCCATGATGTCAAGCAAAGAGGCACTGAGTTTGACGGTAGGCCTTGATATACATCCACATGTACACCTCCAATTGACTCAAATGATGTCAATTAGCCTATCAGAAGCTTCTAAAGCCATGACATAATTTTCTGGAATTTTCCAAGCTGTTTAAAGGCACAGTCAACTTAGTGTATGTAAACTTCTGACCCACTGGAATTGTGATACAGTGAATTATAAGTGAAATAATCTGTCTGTAAACAATTGTTGGAAAAATTACTTGTGTCATGCACAAAGTAGATGTCCTAACCGACTTGCCAAAACTATAGTTTGTTAACAAGAAATTTGTGGAGTGGTTGAAAAACGAGTTTTAATGACTCCAACCTAAGTTTATGTAAACTTCAGACTTCAGCTGTGTAGTAGTTCCATTGTCATATGTTGTGGTACATGATTGACTTGAACTTCCTTTCTCGTGACACAGAAACTACCCACAAAAAACATGCACAATGGCTGCATGGAACCCTCATTTTGCTTTTTGCTAAAAAGCATTACAATATGTCTCCAGTGCTACCTCACACATTTACTGTATCTACAATGAATGGCAAATGTATCATTTATGACTCAAGTTTCACACAATTCATATTCTCTGCAGGCTACATGAGGTTGACAGCCTTTTAGCGGCCTTTGATTACACAACACAACCATCATAGTAAAGTCCAAAATACCTAGGTGAGTTGATCCAAGGCTTTATTCTTGTTATTCAGTAGTTGGCACCATTACCCTTTTTTAGATTGACTACCTTGAATTATGTGTGTTCATGTTGGTAAGCATGTTGGCTGGGTTTCTGTATAGCCCTTTGTGACATATGCTGATGTAAAAAGGGCTTTTTAAATACATTTGATTTGATTTGTTGGCTCAGTTGTGTAGTTTCTATTCCCTGCACAGTGACTGTGATCTCCATGGAGGTGACTTATCTTTTGGGAGGCTTGATATTTGCGTGGATCGTGGAGGAGTGGGTATGGGACTACACCATCACAGTCACACTAATACACAACGGTCTGACGGTAGCAGGTAAGCAGCAAGAGATTGAGGCAAGGGGACAAGAATCTCATAGTCCAAGGGTTCATAAATGTAAGCTTTTCTGAACAAACCTGACGTAACTCAAACCATCACTGACTTGTATTTGGCATATTTACTCTTTAGTTAAATCAACATATTATTACAATTATGTATCTATGGACAGCCCACTGCCTGCTGTCTACTTTGTATTCAAATCTGTGTCAAGCACCATGCTTCAAAGATCCCTCTTTCTATTGTGTAACATCAATTAGTGTTGATATTGTATAGCAGCCAGCCCACATTCTGTAATGACGTCTGGCAGCCTGGTGCTGCCTGTGCTCTACAGTAATGCCAGGTTTGATAATAGCAAACACATTAATGACTCCACATGAGTCTACTTCCCACCTGAGACACATTTTTCAGAGGATATTTTAGTATGAGTTTCAGTAATGGCTAATGAATTGGATTAGAAGAACAAACAATGTCAACGTTAATCACTGAATTGATGGGATTTCAATCTAGGTTATGTTAGGCACGGTTGTAAGGCTGCTTTAGTATAAAGATGCTTGTCTCAATAACATCATATTCATACATGCTGGTTCATTAATTTCACAAGCTGAAAGAAAGCTTGATTTAATTAATGTATTAGTTTATTATGGTTGAAAATGTGTCATATTCAATTACTATCCTGTCTGTTTCTTTCACCCAGTTATGTCAGATTTTTCATCACCAGAACATTATTGGATTGCTCTTGGTAAGGAATCATACTTGATGTCAGGCAATTGGGAGCCAATAAAAATATAATTATTGTCATGTATTTTCATTATTGCATGAATTAGTCATTCTACTTTATTTTGCAAGTGATTCAATACTTAGGTTCATGATTAAAATCTACTATTTCACTAATCTTATCCATTCTGTGTTTTCCAGGTCCTGGATTGGTGATGATGATGGAGGCCAACTTCTATCATACAAGCTTTTCAGGAATAATGATGTGTATCCAGAAGAGCTCCAACATGTCTGGCAAAAACATTTACAGTAGCTTTTCTTCTACAAAATAATGTAGAGTCAATGATATTGTTTTATATTCTGTTTTTTTACTGCACACTTTTGGTACACTATGAATCCACATATTATATTTTGCAATTATAGGTTGTTTGGAAGGAATTGTTGGGAATATTAAACACTTCTTGCCAACAATGCTTTTTGCTTTATGTATCTTGTCCATATCCTCCTCCATGCCATTGAAAATAATAAGGAATCACGTGATCTTTTTAGAGGTGAAATAAACACAATTGTTATTACTGCGTTATTACTGTAACAAAGTGTTATTACAAAGTGTTATTACTGCGTTATTCTTGTAACAAAGTGTTATTACAAAGTGTTATTAATGCGTTATTGCTGGAACAAAGTGTTATTACAAAGTGTTGTTACTGCGTTATTACTGGAACAAAGTGTTATTACAAAGTGTTATTACTGCGTTATTATTGTAACAAAGTGTTATTACAAAGTGTTATTAATGCGTTATTGCTGGAACAAAGTGTTATTACAAAGTGTTATTACTGCGTTATTACTGGAACAAAGTGTTATTACAAAGTGTCATTGCTGTCTTATAACACATTACCTCATTAAAACGCTAAGAAACCTTTGGGATAGCATAGTGGTGAATGTGATTAAGCCTGAGCATCTGTTGTCTGTTAAAGCCCTTTGGATTAAGCATGCTTAGAATTACTGAGGCAGTAGTGAGCAGTCAGTCGCTCCTCCTCATTACCTTGACTGGTGTCATTTCAGTACTGAAACCAACATCCGTCTCTTGAAGGGGGTCAGTCTGCTGATCACTCCAGTCTGCAATACTGACCCAAGTCACAGTTGTAATCCCAGTGACCCTACATTTACACAGACACAACCCAGACAGGGAAGTCAAAGACTGAGAGTAAACTAAAAGGATTGAAAATCTACAACAGGAAGTACAGTATCTACCCCTAATATGGTTGATTTGCATCACACAACACATACAACTGTCAGACCCACAGTTTGATTCTCAACTGTCCCCTTCCATTCACTTTGAGAACATTAATAGCAGCATGTTCTTTGTAGTGGATTTGTAGTTGGAATGAGAGCACAGGAAAGAAGGGCATTAATCATTTAATAAGATTACGCAAAGGTGCAGGAGGGTGTATGGGAAGGAACGCAAGGGCAGCTCTTTGGGGGCTGATTGCCTACGGTGTGTATGCTCTGTGTGAGTGTGTGTGTGCGTGTGTGTTTGACTGTGTGTGTACATTAACACCACTCTGCAGCACATGGCAAGGTGAGCCATGGAGTCGAAGAGGTCCTCCCCTCACATGGGATAAGGGGGTTCTCCTCCCCTCTGCAAATAGAGCGTTGGACCTCGACACAAAATGGTTACCATGGTTTCCAAATTCGTCTATTATCTTCATCTAAGGTATGGAACCGATTTTAGGGCTTGTTTTACTGAATGTGTGTCATACTGTATCTATTATGGGATATGGACTTGAGTGACTTATGTGTCGACTGTGTTACAAGATCTCTGAAAACACATACTATCCTTTTTTATTTCTGATGAGGTTCTGTGTGTTGAGACAGGGCAGCTTGGTAAACGGTGGGACTTCATGGATTGTAGCTACTAAGGTCATTCCTGATAGTCCTTTAGCCATGAGAGATATAAAGTTGACAGAGCTGCAGAGGGCAAAGCTGTCAGAAATAAGAAATGTGAAATATCAGGAATAACAAAATAGTAATCCATAGGCGCTAAATCATATGAAGGCTATTGTTCCGGCAAAATAAATATATTTGTCACCAAAGAACGTGAAAAATATTGTGTTGACTTTCCAAAGCTTGTGCAGGAAGCCAAGCAACAACACCTCTGTCATGTGCAGATTCAGTTTCACTCCATTCTTGTACCTGCTGGTGTACATTTCACCTTGGTAAGAGCTTTTCTCAGATCATAGTCCACACCTGTCCAGAAGGACTGAGATGGAACATTATTAGTCTAATATCAGGGTTCAAGTGTAACATGCCAAGAATATAAATGTTTCTGTTTAGTGAATTCACACAGCGTTTTGTTAGGTGTTATCACAGCAATGGATCCAGATCCTTTTGAGCATCATTGCCAGTGATTCTTACACAAAGGGATTTCCTCTGCTGCACCTGACATTCACAGAACATTGTTGTAACTGACCACCAGATGGCAGTATAGAGGTAGCCTACTAATTTACTGTTGCATGTTAGGCCTTTGTTGTAATGGCCAGTGCTGCTCAGATGTCAAACCTATGAGGCATGTTGGAGCTGGTCTGATAACTTTCCACACCATTATAACCAAGAGAGGTCTTCCGATTCAGCCTGCCAGACTAATGAATATTCACTAATTGATGGCAACAGAATGTAACCGTTTGTAAGTGTAACATCATGGCTTTGTCTTCTGGCATGCACTAAAGGCCCACATGTAAATATCTAGTTCTTCAACAAACAGTCATTTGTAGTATGGACATTTACATAAATGTCACAAAATACATGAATTAAATAATATGTAACAACAACATGTTTGTACTGCCGTTATTACCGCGTTACTACACAGGTATAAGATCAACGTAATGCAGGCTTAAATGCCATGAATCCATATCACTAGACAGTAGTCACAGAGGACCTCAGATCCATAATGGTGATTAGAATGATTAATTCAAATTCACAAAGTACAGGTGAAATGACAGGGAATAAATCATTATAGTGTATTATACTGCATAATACATCATGATTCATATCAGTATAGGCCAAAGATTAGCTATAATATACTGTAACTTGGAATATTAGAGTAGTAAAACATTATTGTGCCGTTTTCAGGTTTATGCCTAATATATGCCATTTAGCAGACGCTTTTATCCCAAGAGATGTACAGTCATGCGTGTATACATTTTACATTTTACGTTACTTAACTTGACAAATGTATGACCCAGATAGGATATCAGTATTGCTGGGGCCAATGGCTGGGGGACCATATAAAGTACGTAGATAAGATAGATGACTGGGACAAGAAAGAAAGTGATGTTTCATACGGTTTTACAGGTCTGACCCCGCCCAAATTACACCGCCCAACAGCATTCTGGGCGGTGCTTTCAGGCATCTGTTGATTATCCATGTGTGAGTTTGTTTTGCATGGCCCGGTGCCCCTTGTGCGCAGAGTTTGTATATTTTAGACCATTACATTGGTACTTAAGTGAAATGTACACTCACCCGGAGCACCGAGTCATGCAAAACGAACTCTCCCCATGTTGTTAGGGGAGGCAGTGAGATCATTGAAAGAGACAACTCCCCTCACACACAGCACAGCTCTCCTATTCCTGGAGGCTGTACGTTCAAAGTTAACTGCGAACTTCAACAATAATACGGCATGAGTCGGGCAACATGAGTCACCAGCAGGACGCCAAGGGAGTCATCTTGACCGGATATTTTAGCAATAGTGAAGTTTTACCGCCTGCCTCGGGTGTCAAAAGTGCCGAAGAGATCGAGTCTTCATCGCTGAGGTGAGCGGATAGTCTGTTATTGGCCATAGCCTACTCCCTACTGTAAGTAACGTTGTAACATTGCCGCGTGAATAGTTAAGAAAAGGTGCAAAGGTCTTCCAGTTGCCCAGTTTGTAACCTCTAACAGAAAGAACACTCAGTGTAGTCCCCAAGTCGCCCCTGACTTTTCAATGTGTTGACACATTGTTACCATGTTGACACATTGTGTGAAATTAAATGAGTTCTAGACTAAACAAGCAGTGTAAATACAGGCGTGCGTATGATAATGATGAGGATGAAACTGTTTATATGATATGTAAATCATAGAAGTAGGCCTACAGTAGTCAATAAGTGATTTTTCATATGTAGGCTACACTACGTCACTATGCCGAAATTAGACTGTCCAAAAATACCTCGTTTTATTAGGCTAGAGAACTTGAGAGCAAACCCTAACACAAAATAGATATTCTGTTTATTTACACAAACTTTGTTTGTTCTGCACATGTTTAAGAAAGTGTAAACACTATCAAATAACAAACTCCACGCTTACAGGGTGAGGACACACACACGAAGACAGCACTAGCCAGTTGAAACATGATGCTGTTTTTCCAATTCAAGAGGCCATCTGTAAAAGCCAGTGTCTGTTATAGGCTGCAGCTATAGTGGATGAGCCCTGTCATGAATGCAGGTGCCTCCACTCTCCAGCTGGGTCTGAGGGTCCCCAGTGGCCCTACAGAGGGCTGGCCCGGCCAAGGCTGTTTTGGATACTACATACAGGGGTCTGTCTGTACTACTGTGCCATAGTAGCACCATCCATAGTTGGCATGGTGTGGCAAATGTGGCACCTACCTCTCTTGTTTGTCTCATGTGCCAGTTCAATTGGTCTTGCTTCTGCATGGGAACAGAAAGATAAAACAAAAGTCTAACTGGGTGCATGTTGTGGTCAATGAATGTTGTCCAGTTTGTTGGAATAATAGCCTGCAGTTAAATGTTTGTTATAATGAGAGATTTTGCCACCAGCTTACTGAGGCATTTTGGTCTTACTGTATGAACAAGTCACCGGTGGTACATAATTGACTACTCTCCACAGCTCTTTTGTTTTCCACTTATATTGAGTTATTAGATAACTATTCATTCCATGTAGACAAATAGAAAGAACAGAGTACAGCCCTTTTAATGAGTTGATAACGAAACAGTTTGTTCACACAAGTACAAAGAATGTGATATACAGATGGGTGTGTTGGTTCTTTGTGCCTGCATGTGTTTATTAAGTTAGGTTGTAGGCATTCATGTTTTGACCTTACATTTTTTCACTGTATAGATGTTATATAGAATAGGCATTCATTAATAATTGATCAAGTCTTTTTGTATTCTTTACATAATGTTGTGGGTCAGGTTATACCCAATCAATAAGCTCAGCCGGTAGTGTGTTAGCTGTTTACTCCGACTTGAGTTTCTAATGTCCAAAACATTTTACATTTTAGTCATTTAGCAGATGCTCTTATCCAGTGTGACTTACAGTAGTGAGTGCATACATTTTCATATTTGTTCGTACTGGTCCCCCGTGGGAATTGAAGCCACAACCCTGGCGTTGCAAGTGCCATGCTCTACCAACTGAGCTACACAGGATCACAAAAGAGCAGGGTTAACAGGTTCAAGTCAAGGCCAAGTGAACAGCCTGTGTTATGATTTCCAACGAATCAGGTGAGTGGCTGAGCTTATTGTGAGTGAGATATAATATTGACTCAGGGACCACCTACCTTAAAATACCTGCAGCAGTGTTAACATGATGATGATGATGATGAAAACACATGGAGTCAATGCACAGAATCAACACAGGTTATCATCATAGTGTTATTGCTGCTGTTTGTGTTTTTATAGTTTTTCCATTAGCACAGCAGCACTCTTTACATTTCCTGTTGTTCCCAGGTGTTGGAAAATGTATTTCCACTTACAGTAGAGATTATTCTTACTTGTGTTCCTATTATTATTTAAATCCTTTATCATTAAACTGCCAACAATGTCTTTTGAACGTCATATGTATTTAACATTTTAATATCTCTGCTATTTTTAAAGTCATGTCCCCCTCCGTCCTTGACATTTCCTAAATAAGTATATTTAACACATTGACGTTTTTAGAATTTTGATAACACAAACATAATTTGTGTTATAGGCAGTTTTAGGAGTACATATCACGGCGCAGTCTCTGAGGAATACAGTCACGCCTCTTTGAACAGGGAAGGGTTTGAAAAGTGTTCTTACCCTATTTTCTCTACACAGAGGAACATAAACTATCTCAAATCCCAGAACCCATCACTGGGGGCTTTCCCATGCAGTCTGTCCAATCCAGCTGGCCCATATGACCGCAGAACTTTGGCCTCAGTTCTTTGGAGCTGTCGCCATGGTGCATCCATTCACCAGGCACCACAGCATCTGCCCCCACATCTTGTACATGTGTTAAACCCAGCATATTCTCCAGTCTCCTGGAAATGACATGTCATCTGAGAGTGTACTCAGGCAGTAAGTATTATACAGGAGATTGGAGGGTTAGTCAGACTGAAACCCAGCAGTAACGTTCCATGACTGGGGTTGTCACAGCAACCAACCGGCTTGGGCCCATGTGTCCCTGTATTACCTGTAGTGGATGTTTGGAATGTGCATTAGGAGTTAAGTCAAACTTGATTGCTAGTGCATGTGATTGACAGTAGTGTAATCCCCTGTTTCCATTACGGTGCTAAACCATGCATGTTCTGCCACAGTGCCACTATGTATTTTAGACACCTGTTGTCACCACACTTTGCCTCACAGTAGCACACTCAGGTTAAGGTTTAGTAAGCCTCCGAGATGGTACAGTATACCTGTGCCTCTGCCGCCTGACCTGCACTGTCAGTTCTTCTGTATGAATGGATCTAGAGTATACTATGGCCCCTCTCCTTTGTGTCTGTATGCAAAATGACCAGGCACTAAACAGCAGAGAAAGACTACGTTGTTTCCCCTTTTGTCCTTGAGCACTGGCAGTTTGTCACTCTTGGAGCCAGCAAGATAGCTGACCTTTCTATGTGAATGGGTCTGGCTGTGGGGTAACATTGGTGCTGTGTACATTGCTGGGATACTTGACTTTCCTTCCTTGTCCTCTTGATATCAAACCTTGCATGTGCTCCTAATGGGGAAGATGGTGTTTGCATTTCTGTCTTGGGATGGTGAAACACATTCCGCTTTCTCCCTGCACTCCCTGGTCTTTGTTCTATTTATTAGCACCTTATTCCCCTCCAAACCAAATGTTTGTGCTGTGTTTTAGCTTGTTCCCCATAAAGGTTTGAATAAATAAAATGTTTTCCAACCCTCAGATTCTTCCAGAATTGTTCAAACATTGTGGAACTATTAACTAGAAAACAGACAGCAATTGGTTTGTGACAGCATTTCCTCAACAACCTCTATGAATTTACGATTTGTAAAGGTGTTGTTTATCCAGGGCCAGAAATGTCAGGCGTTACTGATACCCTGTGTATTTCCTGTGGCTGGGAAGGAGCTGAGGGCTGACTCATTTTACAACCTCCACAGACCTCAGGTGAGGCCTAATAGGCCTGCAGCTCATTTATATTCTGCCCTGTCTATGACCATGGAACTCTTCACTGCGAGAAATAGACCTCAAAGCCATGAAGAACACTCTGTAGGCACATAGAGCTGGTTTTGAAGCTCATTTGTACTCTTTAGTTTGAGGTTATCAGATATTATTTCTGTCACCTTGGATGTGTAAAACATTAGCCTGGCTTGACCAAGATTGACCGTGTTTAGTATCAAGTGCGTAAGCAGCAGCAGTAATTTGGGAGTGTGGAACCGCTGAGGTTTCATGAATTATTTTTGCCACGCTAGGTGTCCCTTTAAAGGTCCAATGCAGAAGTTTTTTAAATCTCAATATCAAATCATTTCTGGGTAACAATTAAGTACCTTACTGTGATTGTTATTAACTAAAATGGTAAAAAATAATCAACAATAGCTTCATAGCAAAGAGCAATTTCTCAAGCAAGAATTTTGCTAGTACTGTCTGGGAGTGGTTTGAGTGGGGAGGGGAAAACTCAAAATTAGCTCTTATTTCTTATTGGTCTATTCACTAATTTACTGCATGGTGATGTCACCATGGATGGCCCAAACTCCCTCCCACCAAAACAGGCAGAAATTTCAGGCAGTCTTTTCGAACAGCTTTTACACTAAAAGGACATTATCATAATTTTCACAGTATTATTCCAACCTCATAGTGTTGAAATGTATATAAAACACAGGAAAATCACATTTTTGGCTGCACTGGGCCTTTAAGTGCAACCACCAGAACTATTAGGGGGAGGGGGGTGTAGCAGCTCTCTGATGCCCATCAGGAGTCCTCTTTGTGCTTTCCCTGGGTTCACTCGCATGGCGAAGCCTATCTGGAGCAAGCCAAGCCTTCACCAAGCCCACAAGCCCACGCATGCATTATCTTTAAACTAGTAACTTGGCATTTTGGAATAAATGAAAGGATCTAGGCTGTGGCCAGCTAACAGCAGCTGACAGCAGGGGTTGCACAGAATGACGTGCTATAAGTGTGACTCGGCCAGAGGAAAGCAGAACTGCTGCACTGACTGACTGAAATGAGTTAACCCTTCATGTTCATGCTAAACCAGGTTCTATGTGGAAAATAGAACTTGGTTTAGTACCAGACAACCACCCAGTTTTACTCATTATTAGTATGGTATGACTTGTAGTATTTATAACTCATCCTAAAATTAGTACCAGACAACCACCCAGTTTTACTCATTATTAGTATGGTATGACTTGGAGTATTTATAACTCACTAATAAAATTACTGTGAAATAGTACTCATAATACTCTCTCCTTCTTTGTCCACCAGTCGCAGGACAGGCCACTACAGTGTCCAGAACCGGGCCAAAAATGTCCCGGGAAAGCCCCCGTACCACCGCTGTAACTCCCAGGACTCGCTGGACGAGCTGGCCATGGACGACTACTGGACCGAGGTGAAGAACATCACCCTTAGTGGAGAGGGAGAGGGGGACGCAGAGCCACAGGAGGAGGTGCAGCTTAAGGTGCCTGATGGTATGGAGCTCTACTCTATAGCAGGAGTGTCCTCTGGAAGCAGAGAGGAGATGCAGGTTGTTATAGTGGAAGGACCATATGCCCTTTGTTGAACTAGTGCTTCAGGGTAACATTTCACCATGTACATTATATGACTAGTGATTTACCTAGATCACTGTCTGAAAGGATTATTTTATACTGAACAAAAATATAAACGCAACGTGAAAAGTGTTGGTCCCATGTTTTATGAGCTGAAATAAAAGATTCCAGAAATGTTTCATACACACAAAAAGCTTATTTCTCTCAAATTTGGTGTAGAAATGTGTTTAAATCCCTGATAGTGAGCATTTCTCCTTTGCCAAGATAATCTATCCACCTTACAGGTGTGGCATATCAATAAGCTGATTAAACAGCATGATCATTACACAGGTGCACATTGTGCTGGGGACAATAAAAGGCCACTCTAAAATGTGCAGTTTTGTCACACAACACAATGCCACAGATATCTCAAGTTTTGAGTGAGCGTGCAATTGGCATGCTGACTGCAGGAATGTCCACCAGAGCTGTTGCCAGATGATTTAATGTTAATGTCTCTACCATAAGCCACCTCCTAAGTTGTTTTAGAAAATTTGGCAGTCCGTCCAACCGGCCTCACAACCGCAGACCACGCGTAACCACGCCAGCCCAGGACCTCCACATCCGGCTTCTTCACAGGCGGGATCATCTGAAACCAGCCACCCAGACAGCTGATTAAACGGAGGAGTATTTCTGTCTGTAATAAAGCCCTTTTTGTAGGGAAAAACAAATTCTGATTGGCTGGGCCTGGCTCCCACATGGCTGCGCCCCTGTGATTAGGGCCTAATTTATTTATTTCAATTGACAGATTTCCTTATATGAACTATAATAAAGTAAAATCGTTGAAATTGTTGCATGTTGCGTTTATATACTTTTGTTCAGTACATACAGTAGAGCTGACTGGGATAGTCTGGTCTGTTGTCCAGCACATGTTGTTTTGCAATACCACCACATAATGATTTATTTTCTTTCATCCACAAAAGACAATAGCCTTGCTTGATCCTACAGGATCAGGAAATGCCTATAAATAGCACTGCAGAAGTATATTGTTTATTAGGTTGACATTCATTGTTTTGTCTGGAGAACGTAAAGCAGGAACTTCCTTTTGTTTCTGTTCTTTTCTATAACAAGATGGTTGGTGTTAAGGGGGTAGGAGGGAGATCCTTCCCTGTTTCATGTCTTTCTCTATTCCCACACCTCAGTACAGAAAAATTGCATAATATAATAGTAATTGCACAGTAATAATCTATGAATTACTTGTTTGTTCCTTTATTATTCAATACATTGCTGTGTCCTCTCACTAGTCTTCAGGCCTACACCCATGTCTTTACCATTAACATACTACTGCTCTTTTGGTGCATCATCAACTCATAACACTCAACTTGTCTGTCTGTAGAGGGGGAACAGGAGGAGGCATGGCTGATGGAGGCAGGGCTGGCCACTCTGTTTGACGAGTCTGCATCGGACCCCGAGGAAATGATGGGGCTGTTGTCCACGCTGACGCGCACCCAGGCCGCCACCGTGGAGAAACGTGTTGAGAAGCTACAGCAGACCCTCAGGAAGAGGAACAAGCAGCACCAAGTACCTGACGTCAGAGACATCTTCAAACTCCCAGGCACGCCGGAGTCAAAGGTCAGCCTGCCACCGGTCCCGTTAACACCCCAAAAATCAGTCATGCCTGAGATGCCTCGCTACAGAACAAACCCAGTGACTTGTTTACCGTAGTTAGTTAACATAATTACTAATCACAATGTCTGTTAATGGACACCTGGAGGTGAAGTAATACGTAACTGAATATCTTAATATTATGCAAATGAAGGTCTTGCACTCACAATTGGTGCAAAAAATATAACGACTTTCTACAATATCAGCAGTTATGCTTAGTTGTTTGATTCATGAATTGATCAAAATAAGCTATATTGAATTGTGATGAGAGCCTTTTTTTGTTCTGTGTTATGTTACTGGAGGATGAAGCAAAGTCACCAGAGAGAAGTGAAAATAGAATAAAGGATATTACGACAGATGGTATGTACCACAAGTTCTACTCACTAAATATGTGTCTGGTCATGTTGGTCTATACCTATAGAAAACATCACTGACTCATCACTTAACAATCTGCCACACAAATGAACTGGTATTTCTATACACTGCATTGTTGCTTTTATGTGATACTGTAGATTTCCTGAAATGGTTCATGATCACAGGAAGCAGAAGTGAAGATTCTACGGAAGAGCTGCTGAGTTGAGAAGATAACTCAGCAGCACACACACACACACAGGAAGCAGGGACATTGCCTCTCTCCGTCTGTTCCCGCCACCCCTCTGACCTTAACATGAAGGCTGTCAGGAATCTGCTCCCTATCTTCCATTATACACATGCCTGCTATTCCTATTAGTGGAGATGGCAGGGAGGCACTGCAGTTATGTGTCCTGGTGTCAGAGCCAAGGCCTTACATGTCTGTCTGACATGGGTCACGGAGGGCAGACTGGCTCTCTGGCTGTTGACTGCCACAGGACTAGTCGTTGTCCCTTAGTGTCCCTTCAGTGGGCAGCACAGTCACCACCACCTAGTTCTAATCTCCCCAGCTCCCCACTGCTGACTAAAGACTTTGTCCCATCTGTGGACTTTCACACATCTAATTCATAATTCATCATGTAATCTCTTGTCTCACTATCAGCTTCTAGTTCTTCTCCCTTCCTTACTGTGCTGTTGGTCTAGCTTTTAATGTGTCCCAATAATAACTCCTGATGTGTGTGTGTGTGTGTGTGTGTGTGTGTGTGTGTGTGTGTGTGTGTGTGTGTGTGTGTGTGTACAGGTCAAGCGACGGGGCTGGGGAACGGGGCAGGCCCTGCTGAGCAGCGTGTGTCTGAACCTGAGACAGACATCAACCTAGAGGTGTCCTTCTCTGATCAGGCCCTCAGCTATAAGGAGGGATCAAAGGGCAGTGGTGAGGCGCTGACAGACGCAGATGACAAGCTACCTGTGAGTACCCTTTAAACATTAACACCACCACACAGATTGACTGAGTCGCTCAGCTGGAGCAAAGTTTACATGCCAAAACAGGAAGTGTCACTCGTCAACATAGCAGGATCCCATGGGCCAGTTTGGGACAAAAGATTTCAAATATTTGTATGTTTTTTGGCAGAAGCAGGAACTTTGCCCTGTAGTGTTTATGGAGTGAAATATGTTTCTGTGTTTACTTAGCCTACATCAGCAATGATTGACTAAATTATGATTTTATATTTATATAGGCCATCATTTACAGCGTTATTGTAGGCCTACTGATTGTGTACAAATGTAAGTTATATGACATTGAATGATGTCATTTGCACAGAAGAGAACATTATCAATCAAAACCTTTAAATAGAGTTTTTGTGTCATAATACATTTCACAGTCGAAACTGTACTAGCCTACTGGTGTTTCGGAGTTCTGTCTCTTGTTCTAGGCCCACCTGGTGGTGACACTCAAGTATAACCACAGATACTCCAAACAATGTCCAAACAGTGTCCATCTGACCTTGTCCAATAAGAAACGCTTGTTTTCATCTTCCATTGCAAAATGTTTTGCTACGGTGTGCACTAATGAATACAACCCAGTTTTGCTAACTGCTAATGTAACCTGTGCTTCTCTGTATGACAGAACTTCAAGTTAAGGAGAGACAAGACAGGGCTGACCAAGGCTGGGGACCTGTCCCCTCAGGACATGAAGAAGGTGCACCGCCTGGTGCTGATAGAGATGACCGCTCTGTTTGACACGGCAGGCATCGACCTCAAGGCCCACAAAGCAGTCAAACTCAAGGTCAAAGGTAAGCCAGTATGTTACAACTGTTAGCATGGAACACAACTGTATAACAGTATATGTGTGTAAGAGCCCTGATGACTGTCCCATTGACTATCCCATCAAGCTCTGATGAAATAATTTGTTCTTGTGTTTGTGTTCTAGAGTCTGGCCTGTTTGGAGTTCCCCTGGCCACCCTATTGGAACAGGACCAGAGGAGACAGCCAGGGACCAAGGTGCCAATCATACTGCAGAGGGTGAGCAGCACAACCTCTCATTAACACAGTCAGTGGTTCACTGATCCTGGTTCACTTTAATCACACAGTACGTCTGAATGTGTGCTCTGCAGTAGAAATCTCTGCAGGTTGCTGTAGGGGTGATGGTATTGTCATATGTGTTGTTGATTTGGTGGTTAAAGCTTATAAGAGTGTTCTATTGTTTCCAGCTCATCTCTCACATAGAGGAGGAGGGTCTGGACACAGAGGGGCTTCTACGGATACCCGGAGCAGCCACAAGAGTCAAGGTCATTGTTCATCATTGTTGATAGATGTAGTCCTGCTTTATTCAATGTCTGGGGAAGGATTTGCATGCTGTGACAACAGCTTAATGTACTGTAGCTGTAGGGAAATAAGAATTTGGCTAATGGAAATGTTAGTGTGGTGACAGACTGTCAAAATCAAATCAAACTTTATTTGTCACATGCGCCGAATACAACAGGTGTAGACCTTACCATGAAATGCTTACTTACAAGCCCTTAACCAACAATGCAGTTCAAGAAAGAGTTAAGAAAATATTTACCAAATAAACTAAAGTAAAAAATAATAAAAAGTAACACAATAAAATAACAATAACGAGGCTATATACAGGGGGTACCGGTACCGAGTCAATGTGCGGGGGTACAGGTTAGTCGAGGAAATGTGTACATGTAGGTAGGGGTAAAGTGACTATACATAGATAATAGCGGGTAGCAGCAGTGTAAAAACAAATGGGGGGGGGTCGTCCTCAATGTAAATAGTCCGGGTGGCCATTTGATTAATTATTCAGCAGTCTTAAGCTGTTAAGGAGCCTTTTGGTCCTAGACTTTGCGCTCCGGTACCGCTTTCCGTGTGGTAGCAGAGAGAACAATCTGTTACTTGGGTGACTGGAGTCTTTGACAATTTTTTGGGTTTTCCTCTGACACTGCCTAGTATATAGGTCCTGGATGGCAGGAAGCTTGGCCCCAGTGATGTACTGGGCCGTACGCACTACCATCTGTAGCGCCTTATGGTCAGATGTCGAGCAGTTGCCATACCAGGCGGTGATGCAACCGGTCAGGATGCTCTCGATGGTGCAGCTGTAGAACTTTCTGTTCTGATTGTGTAGTCCACGATCAGCTCCTTTGTCTTGCTCACATTGAGGGAGAGGTTGTTGTCCTGGCACCACACTGCCAGGTCTCTCACCTCCTCCCTATAGGCTGTCTCATCATTGTCAGTGATCAGGCCTACCACTGTTGTGTCGTCAGCAAACTTAATGATGGTGTTGGAGTCGTGTTTGGTCACGCAGTTGTGGGTGAACAGGGAGTACAGGAGGGGACTAAGCAAGCACCCCTGAGGGGCCCCAGTGGTGAGGATAAGCGTGGCAGACGTGTTGTTGCCTACCCTTAGCACCTGGGGGCAACCCGTCAGGAAGTCCAGGATCCAGTTGCAGAGATAGGTGTTTAGTCCCAGGGTCCTTAGTTTAGTGATGAGCTTTGTGGGCACTATGGTGTTGAATGCTTAGCTGTCGTCAATGAACAGCATTCTCACATAGGTGCTCCTTTTGTCCAGGTGGGAAAGGGCAGTGTGGATTGCGATTGAGATTGCGTCATCTGTGGATCTGTTGGGGTGATATGCGAATTGGAGTGGGTCTCGGGTATCTGTGATGATGCTGTTGATGTGAGCCATGACTAGCATTTCAAAGCACTTCATGGCTACCGACATGAGTGCTACGGGGCGGTAATAATTTAGGCAGGTTACCTTCGCTTCCTTGGGCACAGGGACTATGGTGGTCTGCTTGAAACATGTAGGTATTACAGACTCGGTCAGGGAGAGGTTGAAAATGTCAGTGAAGACACTTGCCAGTTGGTCCGCGCATGCTCATAAGGTACTCTACCTCAGGCGAGCAATACCTCGAGACTTCTTTAATATTAGATATCGCGCACCAGCTGTTACTGACTAATAGACACACACCCCCGCCCCTCATTTTACCAGACGTAGCTTCTCTGTCCTGCCAATGCATGGAAAAACTCATTAATCCACGACTCAGTGAAACATCAAATATTATGTTAGGATATTCTTGATCGTAGATCATCCATTTTGTTTTGCAATGATTGCACGTTGGCCAATAGAACGGATGGTAGTGGAAGTTTACTCACTCGCCTATGAATTCTCAGAAGGCAGCCCGACCTCCGCCCCCTTTTTCTCTGTATTTTCTTCACGCAAATGACAGGGTTTTGGGCCCGTTCCCGAGAAAGCAGTAAATCCTTCGTGTCAGACACGTTAAAGAAAAAATCTTTGTCCAGTGCGAGGTGAGTAATCGCTGTTCTGATGTACAGAAGTTTTTTTTCGGTCATAAGAGACGGTAGCAGCAACATTATGTACACAATAAGTAAAATAATAAGTTACAAACAACGCGAAAAAACTAACAAAATAGCACAGTTGGTTAGGAGCCTGTAAAACGGCAGCCATCCCCTCCGGCACCATTATGCATGTGGAAGGTATCATGAGTGTTGTACTGTAGGATGATGAAGCCTCCAGTGTGTGTGTGTGTGTGTGTGTGTGTGTGTGTGTGTGTGTGTGTGTGTGACGTGTTTAACTATACTTCCCCACAAGAATAGTAAACAAACAAACATTTGACCAACTGGGGACATTTTGTTGGTCCCCACAAGGTCAAATGCTATTTCTAGGGGCTTTACGGTAAAGGTTAGAATTAGTGTTAGGGTTAGAATTAGGTTTAGGGTTAGGGTTAGGAGCTAGGGTTAGTTTTAGGGTTAGGGGTTAGGGTTAGGTTTAGGGTTAAGGGTCAAAAATAGGATTTTTAATGGGACTGAATTGTGTGTCCCCACAAGGTTAATTGTACAAGACTGTGTGTGTGTGAGAGGGAGAGTATGTGTGTGTGTGTGTGTTAACATGTGACCTATGTGTCTGGCTGGCAGGCAGTGTGTGTGGAGCTGGAGGGGAAGTTCTACGAGGGTCTGTTCCCATGGGAGAGTCTGAAGCAGCACGATGCAGCCAGCCTGCTCAAGCTCTTCATCAGGGAGCTGCCTCACCCACTGCTCACTGTGGAGTACCTCAGCGCATTCATCGCAGTGCTTAGTCAGTCCCCCTATACATTATGAACCACACTTTTTCTCACTATGGTGCACTGTATGTATACTCATTTAGAATTGTATCTCGATTCTGTTTGAGTTTTGTCTTATGTTGACTTATGGATTAGTAAACCAATCCGTTGTGATTTGTTTGCTTGCCTTACTCACAGAACTGCCCACTAAGAAGCAGCAGCTGCAGGCTCTCAACTTGCTGGTCCTGCTGCTTCCAGAGTCCAGCCGTGATACACTAAAGGTAGATATATCTACTTTCTCTGTGCTAGTTCTCTAGCCAATACAGTACAGTCTCATGTTGTCTGTTGGACACATTGTAATGTATCTTATGGTGGTTTCAGGCGCTGATGGAGTTCTTTCAGAGGGTCATAGACCACAAAGAGCAGAACAAGATGACCTTGAACAACGTTGCCGTGGTGATGGCTCCAAACATCTTCATGTTTAAAGGCTTCCGCAACAAGATCAGTGAGCAACAGGAATTTTCCCTGGCCACAGAGACCGCCAACATCGTCCGACTACTCATCAGATACCAAAACCTGCTCTGGACGGTAGGCTCAAGTCATGGGGCCTCATTTATCAATATTGTGTAGAAATTATTCTAAAATACTACTTACGAACAGAGTTTTGAATGTTCGTACCTATAGAAAAAGTATGATTTAACAAACAACCCTACAAGCATCATATACACACACTGGTAGGAGATAACCGTTGATAAATACCAATTGTTCTCAGCCTCAGTGCTTGTGCATGACCTTGGCTATTTGCATTTTTAAACACCCATAATTAACCACATATGGTCAAAATCATAAAGCCTGTGGGGATTATACAGCGCCGTACCATGAAATACAATGTCGCAACCAAAAAAGCTAAGAAAAATATATATTTTCAGAGAACAAATAGAGGTGCGAGTGTCAGAGATAAAGTACAACCAAAAGGTGTTATTTGTACCAGTCAAAAGTTTGGATACACCTACTCATTCAAGGGTTTTTCTTTATTTTTTTACTATTCTCTACATTGTAGAATAATAGTGAAGACATAAATACTATTAAATAACACATATGGAATCATGTAGTAACCAAAAACGTGTTGAACAAATCAAAATATATTTTATATTTGAGATCCTTCAAATAGTCACCCTCTGCCTTGATGACAGCTTTGCACACTCTTGGCATTCTCTCAACCAGCTTCACCTGGAATGCTTTTCCAAGAGTCTTGAAGGAGTTCCCACAAATGCTGAGCACTTGTTGGCTGCTTTTCCTTCACTCTGCCGTCCGACTCATCCCAAACCATCTCAATTGGGTTGAGGTTGGGGGATTGTGGAGGCCAGGTCATCTGATGCAGCACTCCATCACTCTCATTCTTGGTAAAATAGCCCTTACACAGCCTGGAGGTGTGTTGGGTCATTGTCCTGTTGAAAAACAAATGATAGTCCCACTAAGCCCAAACCAGATGGGGTAGTCATGCTGGTTAAGTGTGCCTTGAATTCTAAATAAATCACAGACAGTGTCACCAGCAAAGCACCCCTACACCATAACACCTCCTCCTCCGTGCTTTACGGTGGGAACTACACACTACACATGCGGAGATCATCCGTTCACCCACACCGCGTCTCACAAAGACACGGCGGTTGGAACCCAAAATCTCCAATTTGAACTCCAGACCAAAGGACAAATTTCCACTGGTCTAATGTCCATTGCTCATGTTTCTTGGCCCAAACAGGTTTCTTCTTCTTATTGGTGTCCTTTGGTAGTGGTTTCTTTGCAGCAATTCGACCATGAAGGCCTGATTTCACACACTCCACTCTGAACAGTTGATGTTGAGATGTGTCTGTGTCTTGAACTCTTTGAAGCTTTTATTTGGGCTGCAATTTCTGAGGCTGGTAACTCTAATTAACTTATCCTCTGCAGCAGAGGTAACTCTGGGTCTACCATTCCTGTGGCAGTCCGCATGAGAGCCAGTTTCATCATAGTGCTTGATAGTTTTTGCGACTGCACTTGAAGAAACTTTCAAAGTTCTGTAAAAATAAAGAAAAACCCTTGAATGAGTAGGTGTGTCCAAACTTTTGACCGGTAGTGTACTTCCAATGAGTACGCAACACTCACCAATAAGCCATTCATCCTCAACAATTCCTTCCTGAAGGCGTATAGGCCAACATTACTGTTCTGCAAAATGAACGAGTCGTGCGTGCCACCTGGCCACCACATTCAGCAGCGTCTTTTGCGCATCACATAACCTATCCCCTGCACATTAAAAGTGGAAGCCTTTTCTGTTCCCGTAGTTGAACTCGTTTTGGGATGGTGCTTTTATGGTGACGTGGGTGCCGTCTATTGCTCTGTTCGTATTTGGGAACCAATTGATGGCAAAGAAACCCCTCTTGACTTCAACCTGTTGTGCGATGATTTATGGAAATTGTATGTTACAGTTCGTTTTGCGTATGATTGCATCCAAAACATTGGCTCATCGAGGGATGCGAGAATCCGATCGGCAAGCTCCCGCTGAAAAGTGCCCGTTGCCAAAAACCCGAGGGTGGATAGCACTTGGATGTCAGTGGAGGCTGCTGAGGGGAGGACGGCTCATACTAATGGCTGGAATGGAGTATAATGGATGGAATGAAGTGAATGGAATCAAACACATGAAAACCATGTTTTTGATACCATTCCATTTACTCCATTCCAGCCATTATTAGGAGTCGTTCTCCCCTCAGCAGCCTCCACTGTTGGATGTGCATCGGAATGGCATGTGTCTTAAATCCTAACAAAAATCCTATAAGATTTGTTTGGGAAACGATATCTGATGAGCCAATCTGTACTTTCTGGAGAAAAAAAGAGTCCCACCTGTCTGTAAAAACGTGCACTCTGCGAAATGCAGTGTTTGCCAAATCCTTCAACAGAGCAAGATAAGCCTATCATTCGATTTCCCATAGTCTTTTATAGCATTTCAACAATGGTTTAACTTTCACTTTTTGCCTATAATTTAACAAATGACTGTACTTTATATGGACTATTATCGTAACAAATGCACTGATGTGGTGAAATGATATGCCTGTCAAGATATGTTGCATGAATTCACAATGGAAATACAATGACATCGAAAATGATTTATTTATTACTCTCATAATTTCAGACATTTTCAACATGTATTTTCCCCATTCTATGCTTGACAAATAGTTTCCTTATTCTACCACTTGGCACTATGCGTACGCATGGTCAAGCAAATGTTATATATATTGATACATCTCACACTTTGCGTGGAAATGATCCCACGCATGGTTTACGCACAATTTTGTACTTTATGTATAGGCCTACTGTACGTAATTGGTATGGCTCTTCAATGTCAAAATGTGTAATTTTATCATACATTTTTCACTTCAGATTCCTAAATTCATAATGAATCAAGTCAGAAAACAAAACACGGAGAACCAGAAGAAAATGAGTAAAGACCGCGCCATGATGAAACTCCTAAAGAAGATGGCCTATGAGCGAGAGAAACCAGAGAAACAGGAGAAACCCCTCTCCGAGGTGAGGGCAGCAGTAGCAGACAAAGGCGTCTGTCTGTCTGTAGCACCTGTATATGGAAATCCAATTGGCTCTGCGACCGTACTGAAAAGCAGTTATAGCTGAGGGGAACACCCATGCTGTTGAATGAATCAAGAGGAGAATATGTGAATGACTCAAATGCCTTCTGCGCTTCCTGTTTCAACTGATGAAAGAGGAAGTGGCTCCCCTGTGACACCTAGTGGATATATGTAGAACTGCAACTCCGTTTTTTTATTGTTTGAAAAATGACTTAATAATGAAGAAATTGCATAATGGATAATATGGATTCATTAAGAAATTGCATTATATAAGGCAATTTTCAATAAATGCTTGATATTTTGTATAAAAGTATAGCTGATGTACAGTTTGTATTAGTGTAGTATTGAGTACAGTAGCGACACTATAGTATTATGATGGTTAGCTGAGACATGTCTGTGTTGTCTTTCCCCATGCAGGTGGACAGTAGTTCTCAGGGCTTCATCAGGGTCCAGGCCCCTCAGTTCTCTAAGGTCTCCATGGCTGTCCAGCTGACTGAAGAGTTGCAGGCATCTGATGTCCTCAGCCGCTTCCTCAGCCAGGACAGGTGAGAACAACACCCCTCCCTCCCCCCTGTCCTCCCAGGGGCACTATTGTCATCCTGTCACACACCAAAGGCTTGCAGCCACATAATGATAACTCTCAGCCCACTCCCTCACACAGGGCATTCTGAGTGCAGTTAAGTTACACTACAGAGACATTTACACCCTGTTTGTGTTGTAACTGAGCAGCCTATGGGAACTGTTATTCCTGCTCAGCTGAGTGACACTGCACGGCATGGCTCTGATTTCTCTGTATCTGTATGCTGCCCTACAAAGGCAAAACGATGCTGATTCATGATTTCGACAGTGGGCTCCAAAGGTATTGGGACAGTGACACATTTGTTGTTGTTTTGGCTCTGTACTCCAGCACTTTGGATTTTAAATGATACGATGACTACGAGGTTAAAGTGCAGACTGTGAGCTTTAATTTGAGGGTATCTTTATCCATATCTGGTTAACCGTTTAGAAATTACTGCACTTTTTGACATAGTCCCCCCCATTTTAGGGGACCAAAAGTATTGGGACAAATTCACGTGTATTAAAGTAGTAAAAAGTTAAGTATTTGGTAGCACGCAATGACTATATCAAGCTTCTGACTACACATTTGTTGGATGCATTTGCTGTTTGTTTTGGTTGGGTTTCAGATTATTTTGTGCCCAATAGAAGTGAATGGTAAATAATGTATTGTGTCATTTTGGAGTCACTTTTATTGTAAATAAGAATAGAATATGTTTCTCAACACTTCTACATGTATGTGGATGCTACCATGATTACGGATAATCCTGAATGAATCGTGAGAAAGTTACAGATGCACAAATATCATACCCCCCAAGACATGCTAACCTCTCATCATTACAGTAACAGGGGAAGTTTGCATATTTTTTTTGGGGGGGGGGTGTATGACATTTGTCACAATACTTTTGGTCCCCTAAAATGTATTTCTAAACGGTTCATGCGATATGGATGAAAATACCCTCAAATTAAAACTGACAGTCTACACTTTAACCTCATAGTCATTGTATCATTTCAAATCCAAAGTGTTGGAGTACAGAGCCAAAACAACAACAAATGGGTCACTGTTCCAGTACTTTTGGAGCCCACTGTATGACCCCTAAAATGCAGATACTGCACTCTGCCTTTGTATGACCTTAAACAACTATATGGGTAATGCAAAGGCAAAGTGCAGTATCTACAATCTAAATATGTTTATCCAACTTTCTTGTTGTTTTTCCTGTTTGACTTTGTATGGTCATTTATTTGACTTGGGTCATAGGTCAAATCAGTGGTCATGGTTGATATGTAGAAAAAATTACTTAATAATAAGATAATACATCAGTGCATTATCACTTATCTACCTACAATATATTTGGCTGGACAGCAAATAAACTTTAAAGCCATTTTTCTCAGTTTCCCTGTTTGCGTACTTACTGCTGTTTGCAGTCAAAACAAGTGCAGTAACTGCTGTTTGCCTTGGTTTCTACTTGGATTTTGTAGTTACTGCAAATTTCATACTCCATTTTCTCTGAAACTGAACATAATTGAACCAGAACACTTAGTCACAAGATAAAACAGATACTACAAAGCCTGATTTCAATCTTAACTGGATTTTGACCAAAAGTGCGTTTTGCCTTTGTAGGGAAGTATAAAACTCAACTGTTTTGGAATGTTACTCTATTTGTAACATGGGTTTTTGTTTACCCCTCAGTATGTTGTCTGTGTGTGTGTGTTCTAGCTCTGTGTCTGTGAAGAGAGAAGATCTGTGCCTTTATGAAATAGGAGGGAATATCCGTAAGTATTGCACAGTGGCGTACAAAGTCATTTAACACACAAACCATCTCATACAGTTGAAGTCGGAAGTTTACATACACCTTAGCCAAATACATTTTAACTCAGTTTTTCACAATTCCTGACATTTAATCCTAGTAAAAATGCCTTGTCTTAGGTCAGTTAGGATCACCACTTTATTTTAAGAATGTGAAATGTCAGAATAATAGTAGAGAGAATGATTTATTTCAGCTTTTATTTCTTTCATCACATTCCCAGTGGGTCAGAAGTTTACATACACTCAATTAGTATTTTGTAGCATTGCCTTTAAATTGTTTAACTTGGGTCAAACGTTTCAGGTAGCCTTCCACAAGCTTCCCACAATACGTTGGGTGAATTTTGGCCCATTCCTTCTGACAGAGCTGGTGTAACTGAGTCAGGTTTGTAGGCCTCCTTGCTCGCACACGCTTTTTCAGTTCTGCCCACAAATGTTCTATAGGATTGAGGTCAGGGCCTTGTGATGGCCACTCCAATACCTTGACTTTGTTGGCCTTAAGCCATTTTGCCACAACTTTGGAAGTATGCTTGGGTCATTGTCCATTTGGAAGACCCATTTGCGACCAAGCTTTAACTTCCTGACTGATGTCTTGAGATGTTGCTTCCACATAATTTTCCTTCCTCATGATGCCATCTATTTTGTGAAGTGCACCAGTCCCTCCTGCAGCAAAGCATCCCCACTACATGATGCTGCCACCCCCTTGCTTCACGGTTGGGATGGTGTTCTTCGGCTTGTAAGCATTCCCCTTTTTCCTCCAAACATAACGATGGTCATTATGGCCAAAAAGTTATATTTTTGTTTAATCAGACCAGAGGACATTTCTCCAAAAAGTACGATCTTTGTCCCCATGTGCAGTTGCAAACCGTAGTCTGGCTTTTTTATGGCGGTTTTGGAGCAGTGGCTTCTTCCTTGCTGAGTGGCCTTTCAGGTTATGTCGATATAGGACTCGTTTTACTGTGGATTTAGATATTTTTGTTACCTGTTTCCTCCAGCATCTTCACAAGGTCCTTTGCTGTTGTTCTGGGATTGATTTGCACTTTTTGCACCAAAGTACGTTCATCTCTAGGAGACAGAAAGCGTCTCCTTCCTGAGCGGTATGATGGCTGCGTGGTCCCATGGTGTTTATACTTGCATACTATTGTTTGTACAGATGTACGTGGTACCTTCAGGCATTTGGAAATTGCTCCCAAGGATGAACCAGACTTGTGGAGGTCTACAATCTTTTTTCTGAGGTCTTGGCTGATTTATTTTGATTTTCCCATGATGTCAAGCAAAGAGGCACTGAGTTTGAAGGTAGGCCTTGAAAGACATCCACAGGTACACCTCCAATTGACTCAAATGATGTCAATTAGCCTATCAGAAAGCCATGACATAATTTTCTGGAATTTTCCAAGCTGTTTAAAGGCACAGTCAACTTAGTGTATGTAAACTTCTGACCCACTGGAATTGTAATACAGTGAATTATAAGTGAAATAATCTGTCTGTAAACAATTGTTGGAAAAATTACTTGTCATGCACAAAGTAGATGTCCTAACCGACTTGCCAAAACAATAGTTTGTTAACAAGAAATTTGTGGAGGGGTTGAAAAACAAGTTTTAATGACTCCAGCCAAAGTGTATGTAAACTTCCGACTTCAACTGTATATCCTAGGTGCCATTTATAGTTTCTCAAAAATAATGACTCTATTACATGGTATTATCTGTAAAAAAAAAAAAAAGAACATAAAGCAAAATGTCAACATCCTACAGTAGACTGTGTATTCAGACCATATTCTGCTGTAAATTCAAAGTAGTACCATACAGTAAGTCATTTTAAAGATGTTTTAAGGACATGGTTCAAATCCCAGCAGAGCGTCACCTTCCCAATAGATGTAGGATCTTAATTTGAGCCAGTTTGCTACAGCAGGAAAAATATCCTGCAGCAACAGGAAATGTGAATTATTATGTGTATTATAATTAGTGGACATTTTTGTAGGGGATGATACAGGGAAAATCAAATCAGAAATGTCAAAGTAGAAATTACAAACGTCAGAAGCCTTTTTTAAACCTCAAATACACTACAAGTTTTGAATTTCCTGCAATGCAGGAAAGTTCTCGTGCAACAGGGTGATCAAATTAAGATCCTACATCTGTATGTCAGACAGTATCCGATTAGTTCTTTGCTGTGTGTTGTTCCTGAACAGAGGAGCGCTGCCTGGATGAGGAGACCTATATGAAAGACCTGTTGGAGCTCAACCCCAGTGCAGAGTGGTTCATCAAGTGCATCCAGAGATAGGATATCTGAATGCTCACACCCTGCCAGCAATGTCTTAAAGGAGAACGGACGGGGGTACCGCAAGAGAAAAGGGAAACTTCAGCTAATGTATATCCACTTCACCATGACATGCTAATGACCACTGGACCCAAGACAGGTATTACAGTGTTAATGTTGTTGTCCTTTGTAGGGCTGTAGTTTAGAGTAGAGTTTATGCAGATGAGGGCTCTTCCTCTGAAATGGATGCCCTGTGATGTGTTAGGTCCACATGTGTATAGGGTACTAACTGATTGACATGTATGCTACTGGAAGTCCAACTGTCAACGCATGAGGAGTTGGACAATTGTGACTGAGGAGAGCCACTGAACAATAATCTGTGATAGGTCTGTGTGTTGATGATAAGGGCAATTTACTATACCATCAAGGTACTGGATTAGTTGATCGTAATGATCAATACAGTAAATGGCCAAAAACCAAAGAAACAGTAGTATTATAATGGGTTGCTATAAAAATGACAAGTTTGTCAGACAACATTGTTTTTACATTCAATGATAGACATGCAAGATCTAATTGAACCACTAATATGATTTGCTGTACTCTGTAGCTCATTCTCCATTGTAAGATCATCAACATGTAATATGCGTGCCTCCCCTAACTAAATTTGTGTTTTACTGTAGTTCTTTGTAATGGTTATATTCATTGACTCGTTCCATTTTACCCAAATACTGTCCAGCGATGTCTGTAATCAGCAATGTCAGTGCTTAATGCAGATAAATAGACGGTTACTAATTTTGTGATATTGAATGATATATCAAAACAATTCTTCCCTGTTACTTCTTTATATTCACTGCCAAATCATAATGTAGGGTGAGCTGAAGTGGTTTACAGATATAACACTCCTTAGTTCTCAAAGAGGGTATTCTAGCCCCAGTTTGCTATTAGGCACTTATCTGTGGGGTCCCTCTGAGCAATACCTCTCCACTGTGACTTCTGTCCGTTTCATGTTGACCATGTAGACAGAATATGACCAGTGAAAGAGACAGCCAATCAAAGAGATAACGTTAAATACATTATTTAAATGTGTTTGGTAGTGTCAGTTCTCAAGCTGTGGTCCTAAGCTAGCATTTCAGGTCACTTCCTAATAACATTAACGTGTGGTTCTCAAAAGATACTTTCAATGGAGGGAACAGTTTAAAATAATTTAATGTGTATGTCCAAACATTTCAATTTAGAAAGCAAAAATGATATAACTACAGATATGACTGTGCTGTATGAACTGTGCTAAACAATGTGATTTTTATACCCTCTCCCTGCCCTTATGTTGTGCTTTATATTGTAAATATGACTGTTGAAAGATGTCCCTTTTGTTGTTGTATACTGTATGTTCTACGGCTTCTAAAATGACCACTAAACATTTTGTAAATAAATGTGTAATTGCGCCTTTTTGGTGTGTGTGCGCTTATTTGGTATAGTGCAACAGACATAATAAATTAAAAATGACAATAAAAGAAAGCAAAATAAAAAGTTTTCCTGAAGGAAGATACTGTGTTTTGTTTTGCTTGTGACTACATGAGTAGTACATGTTTCCTTTGATGGGCCTGTATGGTGGCCTGGATGGCTTGGCTGTAGTGGTGGAAGGGAACTTGGACACACTGAGGTGGCTGGAGCTGGCCAGACTTCATTAGGCCACACACAGAGGTCACCATGGTCTGTAGCTGCATCACATCTGCTGGGGACAGAGAGACACAACACCACCCATATGGAAAAGATATAGAAGATTTAACAAGATTATTCTGTTCTACCTGGAACGTGTAAGTAATACATATGGCAGCAAATACACTGAGAAGATTCTTGTAATATCTGACATACATGTAGTTAACATTTAGACATAACAGAAATGTTAATTGTATAAAAAACACAAGAGACAAGCTAAGCCTTCTAATGTCTCACATATATATAGGACATACACATTTCAAAGCTCTTGAATACCGCTGTCTGACGTAACACTTATTGAAGAAAGAAAGTCCGCCACGAGGAGGAGGAGCAGTAGGAGGAAGGTGGAAAGCAGAAGGAGGGGAAGGGGCTAAAGAGGGCAGGAGAGGGAGAGGAGGATAAAGAGGAGGAAAGGAGGATGAGGGGGAGGAGAGAAGTGGAAGAAAGAGGGGGAGGAGAGGATGAGGGGGAGGAGGAGGTGGAAACGCCTTTATGCGCAAATGTTGAGATAATAACCATCAAATCGAATTAAACTTGGAGTCACGCGATGATATGTTGTGTGGTCCCCACTACGACTCGGGAAAGCATGCATTTTGTTAGGCTACAGATTAAATAAGTGATGAGTTTAATACTCCTTTCCAATAAATATCGAGGGTCTTATTCTGGTGACATGATGATCGTTGCTTGGCTGCCGTTTTCCCCCACAATAATCTCTAGGCTACCCGCTCTGTATCTGCGGTCTGTTGGCTAGAGCGCATGTACCAAGACCAGAGCGGGCACATTTGCTGTATAACGTAACAGTTTTTGTGACAAAACCATCAGTCGAGTTGAAAATGCGATGAGAAACCCATTTAAATTGTATTTTTCATTCGATACATGGGAATTTGGGAATTTAACAGAAAAAGTTTTTTTTATGTGCACTATGTCATCACGCATAACCTTTTATCCACAAACAATCTGACGGAAACATCTCTGGTGGGAAGATGCGCATATTGTTTTATGCAGATTTTAGAATATTCGCATGAAAATCTGTTGCAAATTTGATGGAAACCTAGCTAGTGACAAATATCAAAGCTAGGCTGGGCATAGTTAAAACCCTGGATGGGAGACCAAAGGCATAGTTGTATATAAATCAACTGTCCAGTAGGTGGTGCTGCCCAGCCTTAAACATGGAAACTCATACCTGAAAATGAATAGTAATTCTCATGGTTTTTTAAATGTTGACTTATAAAAACAATGTGAAACCTATAAGGAAAGCATTTCTTTTGTCGAGGTTACATTGTCAGAACATACACACTTTTTTATAATATTCATAGATGACTCATATAATTCATATATTTTGCCTCAAATATGTCACAATTTTTATTTTACTAGGCAAGTCAGTTAAGAACTCATTCTTATTTACAATGACGGCCTACACCGGCCAAACTTGGGCCAATTGTGCGCTGCCCTATGGGACTCCCAATCACGGCCGGTTGTGATACAGCCTGGAATCGAACCAGTGGGTCTGTAGTGACGCCTCAAGCATTGAGATGCAGTGCCTTAGCCGCTGCGCCACTCGGGAGCCCAATTGAATACAATCATGTATTCAATTGTGTATGTCATATAAGGTATATACTGTAAGTCAACACATATACAAATACACCATTGACATATAAGGAAAAACATAAAAAATCTTACCAGATACTATGTAATTATATTAAGTATTTGATTTTTGTACCAATAATATTCTTCTGCCATACAATATTCTTATTTGTTTTTCATGATTCTTTTCCATATGGCCACATGGTTCAGTCAAATGGTAAAGGTTCTTGGTCAGATTTTGAAAGTTGAATAAAGTGTGCACTAGAGGGTTGAAGTGAGTGAGCTTTGTGCAGCAAGTTTACCTTGACTGTTGTTTCTTTTCCACTGCGTCATCCAGAATCCTTGTAATGTGATGTTCTTAAAAATGAGTGATTTCTTTTCGAGAGCCAAAAAAAACAGAAATGTCAAAGATGTACTGTAAGCAAGGTTACATATAGTGCAATTTACAGTGCAATTTGAGAATCATTTGAGATTATGTTGAACAACAAATATGAACTCACAGCTGGAATCTGAAGAGGCTTTTTGGCCATCCCACCATATGTCACTAATGTTGCCCCATCACTGTGAGGGCATTCAAAAAGAGGGATTAGCTTTCATAGAGAATCAGTCCTTTCAAAGCCAAAACTAACATGATGGATTACATTATTCATGCAGACCATGTTGCAGTAAAGATTTTGGCCAGAAACCCTTAATCATGACAAAACCTACCAAAGACTAGAGAGGACAAGTCCACCACTCCTGCCTCCCACACAGTTTAAACCCAGGATGGGCTTTGGGAGCTCCTGAAATGGCAATACATTAGTATAGTCTACAATTGATTCTTGGAAAGAAGCCAACACCTCTAATCTCATCATACATTTTATGGTATAACTATTCTCTCACCTGAATTAGGTTATCCAGACCCAGACATTGCAGCTCTTCTTCAGTAATAACAAAATCAGCTCCCATCAATTTTAGTTCCTCCTCCAACTCTTGCCGATTGGGTCTGAGAGAAAAAAGCTCTAAAATCAGCTCCTTGAATATGGATACTATTGTTATGTTCTGGGTCGATACTGATGTAGCTAGACAGAGTCCCCACCTGTCTCTGATGATGTTGATGGTCTTCACCCCCAAGGCAGCAGCTATTTGAATGACAGCCTGACCCACTGCACTGTTGGATCCATTCTGTATCACAGTGGCCCCTGCAGACAATGAATAAATGAATGAATGAAGCAATTATTAATTAATGAATGAATACTTGTTTACTGCTTATAAAGCACCATTTCATAAAAAGTGTCACACTTGAGTGACAGTAGCTTGTACAGGCAACAAGAATAGACCAAAAGGACAGAGTGTCCCACAGAAATAATGTTTATCGAACTACTATTGTCTACCTGGTTTGAGTGTAACAAAGTCCTGCAGCATCCTGTAGGCAGTGCAGGGGTTCACCCCGATGGTAGCAGCCCCCAGCAGAGGGATGTCCTTGGGGACCTGGAGAAGGTCATCAGCCTCACACACTGCCTCTGTCCTCCATGTACCTTTAAACAGAACCCCACCCAAACGCTGTCTCACAATGATGATGTCATGTCACACAACACAAATACAACAAGTAGTTTGAGACTTTGAGATGTAAATATTAATGTCTGATAATACGTTCCAAATTCAAACGATTTTCACTCTGTCTCAATCATTTCTTATCACTAAATCTTTGTCAGGGTAAAAACCAAAGGTACCCACACTGCCCTACCACTACTGTGGTGTTACAGACAGAAGAGGAATGTACTTTAGTACTGATGTTTTCTCACCAAAGCCAGCATCCCAGGGTATGACCCAGTCTCCTGGTCTCAGAGAGGTGACCTTCCAACCAACCTCCACCACCTCACCCACTCCCTCATTCCCACCCACAGCAGGAAACACGGGAAGGATTGGGTATGTGCCTGTGGATTACAATGCAAGGAACTGTTTTATACCCTGTGTAGGCTCAAAAACCCGACCCCTAGGCAACAGCAGTGTTAATCCGGAACATTTAATAATTGTGGGAGGCAAACGGAATGTCTAGAGATAATCTATGGTAACACGAGGTAACCGGAGCCAGGCTCCAGCACCTTATGGATGATAAGTAGGATAACCCAAGGTTATGCCAAAATTAGGGTTAGGGTTGTGGTTAAGGCTGGGGTTGGGTTGAACTGGGATGTGGACATGAAGCTAGGGTTAGGGTTGTGATTGAGACTGGGGTTGGGTTGAACCGGGATGTGGACATGAAGCTAGGGTTAGGGTTGTGGTTGAGGCTGGGGTTGGGTTGAACCGGGATGTGGACATGAAGCTAGGGTTAGGGTTGTGGTTAAGGCTGGGGTTAGGGTTGAACCGGGATGTGGACATGAAGCTAGGGTTAGGGTTGTGATTGAGGCTGGGGTTGGGTTGAACTGGGATGTGGACATGAAGCTAGGGTTAGGGTTGTGGTTCAGGCTGGGGTTGGGTTGAACTGGGATGTGGACATGAAGCTAGGGTTAGGGTTGTGGTTAAGGCTGGGGTTGGGTTGAACCGGGATGTGGACATGAAGCTAGGGTTAGGGTTGTGGTTGAGGCTGGGGTTGGGTTGAACTGAGATGTGGACATGAAGCTAGGGTTAGGGTTGTGGTTGAGGCTAGGGTTGGGTTGAACCAGGATGTGGACATGAAGCTAGGGTTAGGGTTGTGGTTCAGGCTGGGGTGTGGACATGAAGCTAGGGTTAGGGTTGTGGTTGAGGCTAGGGTTAGGGTTGAACTGAGATGTGGACATGAAGCTAGGGTTAGGGTTGTGGTTGAGGCTGGGGTTAGGGTTGAACTGGGACGTGGACATGAAGCTAGGGTTAGGGTTGTGGTTGAGGCTGGGGTTCGGGTTGAACTGGGACGTGGACATGAAGCTAGGGTTAGGGTTGTGATTGAGACTGGGGTTAGGGTTGAACTGAGATGTGGACATAAGCCTAATGTAACCCTAGCCCTGTTCAATCACCCCTCTACATGCTTTTTTCTTAGTTATTATAAAGTGTTACCATATCTCTTAAAGATACAATCTCGATTGGGTTAAAACTGATTATCTATCATGTATTATTGATTCATCCAGTATGAATGTTACCTTGTAGCATGTTAATATCAGCTGGATTCACTGGTGCTGCCAACATCCTCAGTCTGACACTGTGTTGACCCATGGCTGGCAAGGCCATCTCTTCCATTCTATTATATGGACAATAACACAATCATGTAACTTAGAAATTGCCATCCACATTGCTGTTTATGTGTTTCTTTATTCATATTGAGGAAACAAGTTTACAGCTACAGTTAGATAGCAATGATTAAGAGTTAAAACTGGGGAAACAGCACAAACCAGTGGCCATAATGTCTTTGACGATCTGTTTATAGTTTTTTTCATTAGCTTTGGGGCTATTTTCACAAGTATGTGGTGAATTTTCAAAACTCTTAGTACAAAACTCCAAACTGGTAACAATTGTAACGCAGCAAGTCTTATATGCAAAACCTTTTATTGTGCATTAATTTCTTTCACCACACAACCATTGATCCCATATACTGGGAAAAATTGATTTAATCACCAAAACACAACATAATGGTATCTTCTCAATTTAGTTGTTTTAACGACCAGTTAATCCAAAGGCAAAAAATGCAAGATACATGTTTCAAAATTTCCCTTTGAATGTAATTTGCTATAGCATTGTAAGTTACAGTACATTGATCTGTTTCCACATTAGGAAATGCACTTGCATTACCCCTTAAAATATCCATCCTTTCTAGTGCATGTGTAATCAAAGGTGTGATCATTGAAGACATCTTTCACAATCATTGATGAAAAAAATATATACACTACCGGTCAAAAGTTTTAGGACACCTACATTCAAGGGTTTTTCTTTATTTGTTATTATTTTCTAAATTGTAGAATAATAGTGAAGACATCAAAACTATGAAATAACACATATGGAATCATGTAGTAACCATAATACTTTTGAGATTCTTCAAATAGCCACCCTTTGCCTTGATGACTATTGGCATTCTCCCAACCAGCTTCACCTGGAATGCTTTTCTAACAGTCTTGAAGGAGTTTCCACATATGCTGAGCACTTGTTGGCTGCTTTTCCTTCACTCTGCGGTCCGACTCATCCCAAACCATCTCAATTTGGTTGAGATCGGGGGATTGTGGAGGCCAGGTCATCTGATGCAGCACTCCATCACTCTCCTTCTTGGTCAAATAGCCCTTGCACAGCCTGGAGGTGTATTGGGTCATTGTCCTGTTGAAAAACAAATGATAGTCCCACTAAGCCCAAACCAGATGGGATGCAAATGATAGTCCCACTAAGCCCAAACCAGATGGGATGGTGTATCACTGCAGAATGCTGTGGTAGCCATGCTGGTTAAGTGTGCCTTGAATTCTAAATAAATCACAGACAGTGTCACCAGCAAAGCACCCCCACACCATAACACCTCCTCCTCCATGCTTTACGGTGGGAAATACACATGCGGAGATCATCTGTTCACCCACACTGCGTCTCACAAAGACACGGCGGTTCGAACCAAAAATCTCACATTTGGACTCCAGACCAAAGGACACATTTCCACTGGTCTAATGTCAATTGCTCGTGTTTCTTGGCTCAAGCAAGTCTCTTCTTATTATTGGTGTCCTTTAGTGTGGTTTCTTTGCAGCAATTCGACCATAAAGGCCTGATTCATACAGTCTCCTCTGAACAGTTGATGTTGAGATGTGTCTGTTACTTGAACTCTGTGAAGCATTTATTTGGGCTGCAATTTCTGAGGCTGGTAACTCTAATGAACTTATCCTCTGCAGCAGAGGTAACTCTTGGTCTTCCATTCCTGTTTCGGTCCTCATGAGAGCCAGTTTCATCATAGCGCTTGATGGTTTTTGCGACTACACTTGAAGAAACTTTCAAAGTTCTTGAAATGTACCGTATTGACTGACCTTCATGTCTTAAAGTAATGATGGACTGTCATTTCTCTTTGCTTATTTGAGCTGTTCCTGCCATAATATTGACTTGGTCTTTTACCAAATAGGGCTATCTTCTGTATACCCCCCCTACCTTGTCACAACACAACTGATTGGCTCAAACACATTAAGAAGGAAAGAAATTCCACAAAGCTGGTTGAGAGAATGCAAAAGAGTGTGCAAAGCTGTCATCAAGGCAAAGGGTGGCTATTTGAAGAATCTCAAATATAAAATATATTTTGATTTGTTTAACACTTTTTTGGTTACTACATGATTCCATATGTGTTATTTCATAGTTTTGATGTCTTCACTATTATTCTACAATGTAGAAAATAGTAAAAGTAAAGAAAAACCTTTGAATGAGTAGGTGTTCTAAAACTTTTGACCGGTAGTGTATACTGTTCTGATATAATTACAAAATAGGTGTACTTTAATCAAGTGAAATAAATGAAATGAATAAAATAAACATAATGTTTAGCAGGCACTAGTTTTCATCATGCCTGCCTTGAGAATTTGGCCATAGGCTCTCATCGACATCGCAGTAAATGTTCTCATTGTTCATGCACTTGGGGAAAAAAACTTTTGGAATGGCGAACTCGACTTGAGTTCTTGTGCCCCCTCGGGCTCATGTGGTGGGGGAGATCTTCTCTGCCTTGTCTCAGGGTAATACGTTTGTGGTCTGTTGATATCCCTCTGGTGGTGTGGGGGTTGTGCTTTGGCAAAGTGAGTGGTGTTATATCCTGCCTGGTTGGCCCTGTCCGAGGGTATCTTTGGACGGGGCAACAGTGTCCCCCGATCCCCCCTGTCTCAGTCTCTAGTATTTATGCTGCAATAGTCTATGTGCCGGGGGGCTACTGTCAGTCTGTCCTATCTGGTGTTTTTCTCCTGTCTTATCTGGTGTCCTGTGTGATCTTAAGTACTAGCCCTCTATTTCCCCCATCTCTCTCTCGCTCTCTCTCTCCCCTCACAGAGGACCTGAGCCCTAGGACCATGCCTCAGCACTACCTGGCCTGATGACTCCTGGCTGTCCCCGTCCCCAGTCCACCTTGTCGTGCTGCTGATCCAGTTTCTGCTGTTCTGCCTGCGGTTATGGAACCCTGTCCTGTTCACCAGATGTGCTACCCTATACCCAGTATGTAAACATTATTAAAGTGACCAGTGTTAAATTACTATGTACAGTTGAAGTCGGAAGTTTACATACACCTTAGCCAAATACATTTAAACTCAGTTTTTCACAATTCCTGACATTTAATCCAAGTAAAAATGTCCTGTCTTAGGTCAGTTAAGATCACCACTTTATTTTAAAAATGTGAAATGTCAGAATAATAGTAGAGATAATTATTTCTTTCAGCTTTTATTTCTTTCATCACATTCCCAGTGGGTCAGAAGTTGTTTAACTTGGGTCAAACGTTTCAGGTAGCCTTCCACAAGCTTCCCACAATAAGTTGGGTGAATTTTGGCCCATTCCTCTTGACAGAGCTGGTGTAACTGAGTCAGGTTTGTAGACCTCCTTGCTTGCACACACTTTTTCAGTTCTGCCAACACATTTTCTATATGATTGAGGTCAGGGCTTTGTGATGGCCACTCCAATACCTTGACTTTGTTGTCCTTAAGCCATTTTGCCACAACTTTGGAAGTATGCTTGGGATCATTGTCCATTTGGAAGACCCATTTGTGACCAAGCTTTAACTTCCTGACTGATGTCTTGAGATGTTGCTTCAATATATCCACATAATTTTCCTTCCTCATGATGCCATCTATTTTGTGAAGTGCACCAGTTCCTCCTGCAGCAAAGCACCCCCACAGCATGATGCTGCCACCCCCTTGCTTCACTTTTTCCTCCAAACATAACGATGGTCATTATGGCCAAACAGTTCTATTTTTGTTTCATCAGACCAGAGTACATTTCTCCAAAATGTACGATCTTTGTCCCCATGTGCAGTTGCAAACCATAGTCAGGCTTTTTTATGGCGGTTTTGGAGCAGTGGCTTCTTCCTTGCTGAGCGGCCTTTCAGGTTATGTCGATATAGGACTCACTTTACTGTGGATATAGATACTTTTGTACCTGTTTCCTCCAGCATCTTCACAAGGTCCTTTGCTGTTGTTCTGGGATTGATTTGCACTTTTTGCACCAAAGTACGTTCATCTCTAGGAGACAGAACGCGTCTCCTTCCTGACCGGTATGACGGCTGCGTGGTCCCATGGTGTTTATACTTGCATACTATTGTTTGTACAGATGTACGTGGTACCTTCAGGCATTTGGAAATTGCTCCCAAGGATGAACCAGACTTGTGGAGGTCTACAATTGTTTTTCTGAGGTCTTGGCTGATTTCATTTGATTTTCCCATGATGTCAAGCAAAGAGGCACTGAGTTTGAAGGTAGGCCTTGAAATACATCCACAGGTACACCTCCAATTGACTCAAATTATGTCAATTAGCCTATCAGAAGCTTCTAAAGCCATGACATCATTTTCTGGAATTTTCCAAGCTGTTTAAAGGCACAGTGAACTTAGTGTATGTAAACTTCTGACCCACTGGAATTGTGATACAGTAAATTATAAGTGAAATAATCTGTCTGTAAACAATTGTTTGAAAAATTACTAGTGTCATGCACAAAGTATATGTCCTAACCGACTTGCCAAAACTATAGTTTGTTAACAAGAAATGTGTGTAGTGGTTGAAAAACGAGTTTGAATGACTTCAACCTAAGTGTATGTAAACTTCTGACTTCAACTGTACATAGGGCAGCAGTCTCTAAGGTGCAGGGTCGAGTATCGGGGGGTAGCCGGCTAGTAACAGTGACTAAAGTTCAGGGCAGGGTAGTGGGCGGAGGCCGGCTAGTGGTGACTATTTAACAGTCGGATGGCCTGGAGATAGAAGCTGTTTTTCAGTCTCTCAGTCCCAGCTTTGATGCACATGTACGGTCTCTGCCTTCCAGATGGAAGCGGGGTGAACAGGCTGGGGCTCGGGTGGCTGAGGTCCTTGATGATCTTCTTGGCCTTTCTGTGACACCGGGTGCTGTAGATGTCCTGGAGGGCAGGCAGTGTGCCCCCGGTGATGCGTTGAGCTGACCACACCACCCTCTGGAGAGCCCTGCGGTTGTGGACGGTGTAGTTGCCATACCAGGCGGTGATACAGCCCAACAGGATGCTCTCAATGGTGCATCTGTAGAAGTTTGTGAGGGTCTTGGGGGCCAAGCCGAATTTCTTCATCCTCCTGAGGTTGAAGAGGCGCTATTGTGCCTTCTTCACCACACTGTCAGTGTAGTTGAACCATTTCAGGTTGTCAGTGATGTGCACGCAGAGGAACTTTAAGCTTTTCACCCTCTCCACTGCGGCCCCATTGATGTGGATGGGGGGCGGGCTCCCTCTGCTGTCTCCTGAAGTCCACGATCAGCTCCTTCATTTTGTTGACATTGAGGGAGAGGTTATTTTCCTGGCAGCACTCCACAAGTGTCCTCACCTCCTCCCTGTAGGCTGTCTCGTCATTGTTGGTAATCAGGCCTACCACTGTTGTGTCATCTGCAAACTTGATGATTGAGTTGGAGACGTGTGTGGCCACCTTATGACCTTAAACAACTATATGGGTAATGCAAAAGCAAAGTGCACAAAAATCTAAAATCTCAATGTGTTCATCCAACTTTCTTGGCTGTCTGATGGTGCATGTGAAGGTATGTCATGATCAGGAATGCCTGAACTCGGAGCCCGTTAGAATACCAAGGCAAACTGCAGTAACTGCAGTCAAAACACAGTGAAACAAAGCCAGAGTGCAGTAACTTCACTTACTGCTGTTTGCCTTGGTTTTTACTTGGATTTTGTAGTTACTGCAAATTTGACACTCGATTTTCTCTGAAACTGAACATAATTGAACCAGGACACTTTGTCACAAGATTTTCAGTTGTATTTTTTTAAACTAAAAATTATAAAAAATTAAATAAAATGACGACAACATTTCACAAGATAAAAAAAGATACTACAAAGCCTGATTTCAGTCTTAACTCAATTTTGACCAAATGTGTAGTTACTGCTGTTTTCAATTGTACGGCAGAGTACAGCTCTGATCTTGCCAATATCAGATTGTTTAAAACTTACCGTGAAGTAAAATCATAATAGTCATCATTCATAATAGTACATACATTTTAAAATGTTTTAGTCATTTAGCAGACGCTCTGATCCAGAGCGATTAGGGTTAAGTGCATTGCTCAAGGGCACATCGACAGATTTTTCACCTAGTCGGCTCGGGGATTAGAACCAGCTACCTTTCGGTTACTGGCACAACGCTCTTAACCACTAAGCTACCTGCCGCCCTAAAGTATATATCATACTTTATATGTTTATACTTTACAAACATACATTTTCATTATGTAGTTCTCAAAATCTGTAGTAGAAAAAAACAGTTCACATAAAATCGATAGGTTTACCAAACGGTTCAGTGACGATCAATTAAGAGCAGTCGGATTAAGAAATAGTAAAATGTATTTTAACAAACGAGAAGACAATCATATCAAAAGTAATGTTAGCATTGCATTGTGAAAAGCAATTACTTTATATGAACATGTATTGCAATGTGGAACGTATTTCTAGATGAAATACTGATTAGGTTTGGTGAAAAGTGACTGTATGATTTTGTGTATTGTACTGTACTTATTAGTCAATTGAAAATTTGCTTAGAGTTTTGAAACAACTGCCTTTTGATGATCTGTTTTGGCAGAACTATTTTCATTTCACAGTGAGCATCTCAAACACACTCTCCAATCGACACACATGTATGACAACATCATATGATCCCTTACCTGACTGTGTCATAGTGATGTCCGTGCTGTCTGTAGACCAGTGCTGAGCAGGAGTGGAGCTGCCGTAGAGCACCAGGGGCCAGGGTGGTTCTGCTCTCTCTCTGCCACAAGGATAGCACTCTCTCCTGGGTCAGTCTGAACAGAGCCCCCCTCATGACGGCCGAAGCAGCGGAGCAAAGGCCACACTATGGATGAATCAGTTCTACTTCTACACTGGTAGGTAATGGTACACTACCTCCCAGTACACTGTAATCTCACTTCCTTAAACCTGATAGTCTTAATAGACTGGGAGGGTGAAGAAAGCATGTGTTTTCCTATATCTCATCTCCATTGTGGTGGTGACCCTGAAGCTAAATACTTCATGATTGTGTAACAGCCTGTTAAACAATCTACTGTATGTAAAAATCGGAAATTCCCAATGCAGCTCATAAGAATGAAAGTCGGAAAAGGTCAAGGTAAATTTGTTATAGCACTGAAGACATTTGTAGAGCTGAATTGGAGGGATAGTTTACCCAAATTACAAAATGACACATTGGTTTCCTTACCCTGTAAGTAGTCTGTGTACAAGGTATGATTTGGTTTCCAAATGCTAACGTTTTAGCATTTGTGGCACAAATCCCATTCAAGTCATGGTACAGATATTAGCATTTTTCGAGCACCATGTCCAAATCATCCAATATTATCTACAATTGAATGTGAAGCTCAACAAAGTCCCTCAAAGATGATTTGAACATGATGCACAAAAAATGCTAATGTCGGTACCATGACTTTGTTAAAACGTTATATTTGGAAACAGTGCCAGGGAAACGAAACCAAGGCATGGATTGCTGTCATACCTTGTCCATAGACTGCTTATAGTGTAAGGAAACCGATATGTCCTTTTGTAATATCCCTTTAAGCATTTATACATCATGGTATTATAAAAATATTTAAATGCACTTCCAAATCAGATTGCAAACATATCTGTTGCTTAGCATTTTATTTTCATAATTCTTCCAATTTCAGTGCAGTTCACTGTTTGCTGCATAGATAATAGACATAGCCTACTGTAAAATAGTTGATAATAAAATGTGTGTGTACCAGATTGATAGTAGGCGTGTTTCTCTGTTGCTAGAAGGTTAGGCAGAGCAGCAGACTAAGGCAGTTCCTTGTTGGAAGAAATGTTGCTAAATTAATATATGGGAAATGAAGCAGATTACAACATGTGGCAATCCTCAAGATCCCGAGTGTAAGTTAAAAGTAACGGTTTGACATTGTAATAAAGACAAGAAAATGATTTGAATGCCTTCAAAGCATATATTTGAAAATGCTGCTTGTTGTTAGACGGTACAAATTCCAACCACACCATGCATACGGTTTGCTACATCACATGTAGTTTAGACAAACAGGGGGCTTAAGCCATACAGGAGAACAGAAGGGGATCCATAGTTCTCTAAATGAACCATGGTTGTATACTAAGTCATTCTACAGGTTCCACTCACTTTGGAGGGGGTTGGGATACTTCACACTCTAAAAAAGCAATCCAAACTCTGGGTATAAAGCTGGCTGGCCGTCTGATTCAGCATAAGGGAGAGGTTACAGTCTGGTAAGTTGTGTTTCCATGTGTTTTGGTGCTGCTGCTGTGCTTCAGGCAGTGACAGGCTTTGGTAGTCCGTGTTTAGGCTGCATTGGCTGGGCAGGTTAGGGGTTGAACCCCCTTGAATTCCAGGCCCTTGTTGAATTGAACCTCCAACACTTTGGATGCCTTGGTTATCTTCAGGTTGCGCATGCAGCCTTTGAATGAAGTACTAGAAGTCAGGCCAAACTGCTTGAGCCCCTCTGGAAAAGAGATAAAAGACACCATTGATTTATGACTGTTATTTTCTGCCCCATTAAGCACATTCATGTTTCTATTTCATAAATCAGAAAGCCGATGACTGCTTGACGTTATTACTTTGATTATATCCTGATGTTTAGATAGGAAGTAAAGCACAAACATTTTCAACATTATAGTGGAGCACGGTTTGCTTCACAGTATCCAGGGTCATGTTCAGGAGGTATAAATGTAACCTGATTCCACAGGCATCCCACTGGGCACAGACATCGTTGAAGCCATGAAGTTCAAGGCCAATCGCGGTACTGCAGGCATCGTTTTCAGAAGACAGGGTCCCCCATTATCGTGAAGGGGAAAATGGCAATCTACGTGGTCAATCTTAATATAAATAAAATATTTTTTTGAAGACAATCATGGTACCAATAATTGCTTCTATTACACCAGATGTATGTGCTTGAACCGATTATTTTAAAATCGCAGATGAAGTTATATGTGTAATTTAGTAGCTAATGGCAGCCTGCAGTACCTCGGTCGCCATTCAACTTGAGATACTCAATGAGAGGGGGCAGCACTGAGCTAGCCTGCAATGTCACTTCCTGGAGTAGCTCAAACTGCACATGTTATGTCTACATAAATCTTTAAGACGCCATCTTAAAGGTATACTTCGGGATTTTGGATTTTGGCCATCTGCTTTCCCAGAGTCAGATGAACTCGTGGATACCATTTTTATGTCTCTTTGTCCAATAGGAAAGAAGTTAGAGGTAGTTTCGCGAGCCAATGCTAACTACCGTTAGCACAATGAATGCTAGTTAGCAATCTTCAATCAAACTGTACGCAGAGACATAAAAATGGTATCCACAAGTTCATCTGACTCTGGGGAAGTAGATAAAGGGCCTCACTGTCAAAATCCTGAAGTATCCCTTAACCGACTTCTTAGGCTTCAAATACTCTATTGAGTCTTTACATAGGAATGAATGGTGTCACGTTGTCCATTCATTTATGCAGTCATATATGCACCTGGGTATCCACCGACGTAGATGGGGTCGCTGGTGTCAACGGTGTTGAACCTGGCGTTGGGGCTCTCTGCTTCCACCTTCCTGCCGTCCACTATGATCTCCAGCCTGTGGCGGAGCTTGTGGGCTGTGACCGAGTGCCACTGACCGTCACAGAGGCCTGCCTCTGCTTCAGGCTGGTATTCAGCTGTGATCCGGCCCGCTCCGTTGTCCACGTGGAACAGCAGCTAGGGAGGGAAGAAGTCATACTCAGAATACACCTGACCTGTTCAATAGGTAGTTTGTAACAAAACATGACTGTTAGTTATGAACAACCATGATCCTATTGAACCCCATTAACTAATGTATACAGTACAATAGCTTTGCACACTTATGGTTGTTGTTAGGCTTACAGTAAGAGAGTGTAGAGTCTGGTTAGAATTAAATGTATGTGGTACAACAAAGCAGCATTGTATTGTATGTTTGTGTGTACCTTTCCGTTGTGCAGTTCGATGCCAAGGCCCTCCATCTTGGTGTCCACCTGGCTGCTGACCGCCAGCAGAACACCGTTGCTCTGGGACGTACGGAACTCCAGCTCCAGAGACACGTCCAGACCCACCCTGTAGGAACCCACTGAACCAGAGGACAGGAGATACAGGGAGCAGTCAGAATTGATACAACAACTGCCATGAGATTGAATAATAAGTTCTCTATGATACTGTCATAAAAATAATATCTCTGTGAAAAGTTGGTGTACGAGTAGTCAACCATTCATCATCAACATGTATTGTTCCACGTTATTATTATATTATGTGATTGGTGGGATATTTTGCATCGTGGGGTCAGGAGTTTTTCCTGGTCAGGTCACATGGTCAGGAACAACTCCAGGCCATAACTATAGGTACAGTTCTACGTTTTGAGTGTCAGAACGTACCTGCTTTGACATATCCAGTGCCATCAAAGTAGGTTCCCTTCTCAGTGCTGATGAAACAGCTGCCCACGTGGTGGCTGGAGGTGGGCGTGTCCATGTCCAACACATTCCCCAGCATCTTGAAATTCCTAATGCAGCCATTGATACTGTACAAGACCTAGAAGAAGAACACAACCAACACTATACTTTACACTGAGACATGTCATTTACTTTTGAATGTATCCCATAAGTTGTAAACGATTACTGTTAATATCAACACTTTAAGCTGATCACATGTAATGTAATACATACAATTACAGTAATACAGAGTCTACAGTTAGGCATAATACATACAATTACAGTAATACAGAGTCTACAGTAAGGAGTAATACATACAATGAAAGTAATACAGAGTCTACAGTGAGGCTTGTGTTTCACTTCCTACAAATGAAATACACCACCAAACCAAATGGGAGGAAGCGTGTATGAACGTACTGGTCCGATCCTCTTGGTGGTATAGTTGACGGGTAGGCCACCTATATACAGCATGCCAACAACATCCAGGATATCAGCCTTCTTGGGGCTGGTGGTGTGCTTGGAGTAGCGGTTGTCTATCACCAGTACACCTCTCTGTTTCTCTCTCATCACCCGGATCTGTGACAGCAGAAGGGAAAAGATTTGAGGGGAAACAAGGACAATAACAATACATAGCTTTAATACACAATTACATTTACGTCATTTAGCAGACGCTCTTATCCAGAGCGACTTACAGTTAGTGAGTGCATACATTATTATTTTTTTCATACTGGCCCCCTGTGGGAATCAAACCCACAACCCTGGCGTTGCAAATGCCATGCTCTACCAACTGAGCTACATCCCTGCCGGCCATTCCCTCCCCTTCCCTGGACGACGCTGGGCCAATTGTGCGCCGCCCCATGGGTCTGCCGGTCGCGGCCTGCTACGACAGAGATGAAAATAAAGTACTGTAGTTTCTGATTACTTTGCTTGCTTCCTGTTTTGGTCAACTAACTAGTCATAGTGCTTTTATAGCGTCATTGTGACATACAGTATTTAGCTATCTGCTCTCACTATATAAACTCACTCAGACAGTGAAGTAGACCTGATGGTAACTGCCAACAGACTCTGTACACCACGTTAAGGGTTATAAATTATTATGAATTTTGGTTTCATTGTTGCTATGATGAAGGTTTCACCAGCTGACTCGAGAGCCCAGACCTTGTGCCAGTGTCCGTCGTTGATGATGCGTGGCACGCTGACGGAGGTGTTGCCGTGGCCCAAGTCGTACCCGAGGTGGGCCATGCCCTCCTTCACCTGGATGGTGGCAAAGTCAGCGTGGTTGATCCTTGCCATGTAGAACACCAGGCCTGACTCTGCTGTGGTCCGCAGCTCAAACTCTATGATCAGTCTGCAAGCAAACACATTCACAACACTGTCAATCCAATATGACATTTACAGATATTACCCATGTCTTTAATAACATTATTATGTATCATTTAGATAAGAAAGGTCTCATTTGGGCTTTACTGTTATCAAATCAATTTAAACTCGACATACCTGTTCTTAACCTTTGTGTCATCGAATTCAAATGCAACATGGCTGTTTTTGGAGAGACCAAACTGTTTGGCTTTCTCTAAGACCACTGGAGATGCCTCGGCAGCACAGGAAAGCTGTTGAAGAAGGGGGGGGGGGTGGGGGGGGGGGGGGGGGAGTAGCAGTCGTCTTAAAAACATTATATCAACATGATCTCATTCACAGAGTGCATTAAAAGACAATGCAAACCTTCCTTTTAATATGAATGTACAGTAGTCTACCTACTTTCTGTCTGAAGTGCTATTCTAACATGTGCCAGTAGATGGTGCTAATGAAAAACACATGAAGTTGCTATTGAGACTACCTGAAAATTGAAATGTGTTTTTGCAAGGCCACCTTAGCACTGCCAACATCTGAATCACGTATTTGGTTCAGTTCTGTACATGAAGACATTCCTATTACTCTGACCTTGCATCCACATCTCTCTCAATGTAGAATATCCATTTTCTTCTATATTCTTGTTTAGCCACAAAGGCTCCCATTGCTTAAAAGGGCATTTATTTATCTTAAAGTCACTGCATAAATTACAGCATATCTAGCCTGTTTATAAAGAAGAACTACTACAACCATATTGGTTTACTAAGAATGTACTTCTCTTCTAAGAAAATCCCCATTGAAAGTAAAACGTCTGTTGCCAATACTAAGAATATGGACATGGAATGTATATTTCACATGAGCAACAAATCTTCACACAGGCGGCATGGTGTTGAAGGTCTTGAGCTGGGATCCAATGAGATGAAGGTTCAGCAGACACATGCTTAAAGGGCTCGGGGGGGAGGGGGGGACACGTAGGGAGAAGTGAGTGAGAAGAGTAGAGTGGTACCGGAGGGGCTGTGACAGCACCGTAGTCAGGTTCCTCTGTGGCGGGGCTGAGTTCTGGAGGTACGACAGGGGGCGCGTCCTAAAGTAGCGGCAGGGCAAGGGGGGAGTGAAAGGGTTAAGCTGTGGTACACACTGCCAATCAGATTGGCTACAGCATTCATGACACAGGCGGCCCACCAATCAGGCTGGGGCACTGATGTTATGAATGGCGAAAGTCAGCACAGCAGGTAGCTAGAGGAACAGTGCTAAGAAAAGGATTACAGTATTATTACAGAAATGCACATCATTTCTACAAGCAAAGAGAGGTACTACCAGTGGCAATACTGCCGCAATCTATACATTTGCCTACGATGATACGTCCATGGAGATGTATCATGAGAATATATGAGGAAGATACAGGTGGGGTAGGCCAATGCAAGGCATCTTGGTTAGATGAGAATGGATGAGCGAGAGAGAGAAAGAGAGAGAGAGAGAGGGAGAGAGGGGGGGGGGAGGGAGAGAGAGAGAGGACAGAGAGAGCGCTGCTACACTACCTCAGCTGTCAGCCAGAGAGGATATATTGAGCACAGGAGCTATAAGAAAGAGCCCTGTCAACACTGCAACTTTACCTATAAAGCAGACCTAATGGATTGGAAAACGTCCCATTCTTTATCCCAGCCACATCAACCTCTCTGATAGTGTATTTAGACTCAGGGCCAACCGGCCTGCCTGGCTGAGCTTTGCTGGGGATGGATGTCAGCTCTTTATGACCCATGGGGAAAATGTATCACACCATCATAGGGTGGGAAATGAGTCATTTAACGCGCCTTTCCTTTCTGCTACTACCTGATACCCCTAGTGGGAGTGGGACCTACAGTGGGAGGTGGAGGGGTCTGTCTGGGTGTCGGGGTGGGTGGTGGTACAGCAGGAGCCTCAGGTTGGACCGGCTGGGACACGTCTTCTTCCTTGGCCTCCTCCTCCTCTTCATCCTCTTCTTCTGGGAGGGGCAGCGGGGGAGGGGGAGGAGCCAGGTTGGGACACTGGCCGATCTCTGCGTTCTCAAAGACCACGGGCTGGGAGAAGTCTGTGAGGCTGTAGGGCATAAAGACGCGGGCAAGAAAACACACACACACACATGCACAGACGTGCGCGCGCACACAAAAACACAGACACACACAGGGAGAGAAAGAGAGAGTGTGTAAATGGGTGATGATGGGGCTTGGCTATCAGTGTAATCAGTGTAATTATGAACATGGTTATCACAAAGGACAGCCCCATTAAAGCCAACTAAATATGGGTCAACTGTGTTTAGCCCACTGGGGAGAGAGAGAGAGAGAGAGAGAGAGAGAGAGAGAGAGAGAGAGAGAGAGAGAGAGAGAGAGCACTGATTCCTAATGATAGGAATTTATTATCATCCGTAGAAAAAAACTGTTAAATAACAGCATTTACAACCTCTTTAACTGGGAGAAACGAACGCACCATGAAACAGCTCACAACTACATGACACCACAACGCATGTACAACATTTCCCACATAGCCTTCCATGAATAATATCTACAATCAGGATAATGAATAGTTATGGTAGATAGACTAGATGTACTCGGGAGATAATAGGAGATGGTGAGAGACGTACATGGTATTAATCATGAGGTTCCAGATGCAGCCTTCGAAGGGGTCGTTGGGTCTCTGGGTGCTGAGCTCTACATCAGGGGGGATACCCCCGATGAACAGTCTCTTAATGCCCATGTTTTGGTCGTTGGGAAGAGCCTGCTCCCTCTTCAGCTCCTCATCCACCTGGACGGCGAATGACCTGGACAGAGAACCACGCAGGACAGTACAGTGAGACACTTTGAGCCAGCTCTGTGTAAAGACAGCTAAAAATGAAAAGCTGGAAACAAGTTTATTAAGACACAAGTTATTGTGCTAAACTGTATGACGCTGTTCAGTGTATACCAATACCAATGTGTGTGTGTGTGTTTGTGTGTGTTACGCACCTGCCACCCAGTCTCTCGATGCGCAGAGTGTGTTCCCTCCCGTCATGCAGGATACCCTGGTCAGGCTTGCGGACCACCCTGCGTGGGCTGTGGCTGCCTGTGAACACCAGCACCTCCAGGGCCCCCTTGTTCAGCAACACGGCCAGGAAGGGCTGCAGGGGAGACGAGAGGGGATGTGAGGGGGAAGAACCATGGAGGCACAACAACATCCAATCTCAATGACCAACACCACCTCAGGACAGACTCAGGGACACAAGGTTATACAGAAAAGCAATATCGCACATAAACACTGTGGTTATTAAACAAAGGCTTTATGCACTATCATCTGGGGCAAGTCAGTACAGGCTTAATGCAATAGGGAGTCCTGAATGTTCAAAGACAATTAGAACGTTATGCCATTCGCCAGAAACCTCACATACTTTGAGAACGGAAGTAAACTTTACATAATTGCATACTGATACGCTTTTCAACCCTGAGGACTTGTAGCGTTTATGTAAGTCCTCTATTTCTCTACACGGCTTGATTCGATTCTGTTTGGGCAGAACATCAGAGAAAGTGCGGCCCTCTCTGAAACATACCAGGCAAGAAATAGATAGATTTAAGTGCCTCTTGTTATGATTAAATTCTCTGTAATCAGTCCAGTGAGATGTTGAGCACATCCCTTGACAGCATTGCAGACTAGCATGCACAGAGGGAGTTTGCCTATGGAGAGTGAGGGAGTGCTACCGTTAGAATACCTCTGGTCTGATGCAGCATGCGCTCCTCCTGTCCCCTGCGCAAATTGGCAGAAAGAATGACGCGGACACGGAGGCCGACGAGGCCGACTTGTACTCATTCGAAATGACATCCACTTAATTTACTAGGCCCTAATGATTTTCAAAGGTGACGGTCTGGACCTTTCCCAAGGGTTATCGCCGAATTGGACGTGATCTATCAGAGGGCTGTTGTATAATCTATTTCTTACTAACGGCACATGAAGGGAGAATGTTAGAGGTTAAACCCGCTATCATTTCCTGCAGCCACGGGCCATAATTGATGTGTTGGTCCGCAGAAGTCTGCAGACGAACAGAGGGAGAGATTGAGAGAGAGAGCTGGAGAGATGAAGAGTGCCCTAACAGATGCAAAAAGCCATATTTTAATCAAAGCCGTTGTCGCAAATCTCCCAGCATTTAGCCCTCTGTGAAAGATGATCAACTTTTGTTTGCTGTCGGGTGAATGTATAATCATTACAGCTTACAGGCAATCCATCTCTTTTATCATTCATTTAATAACGAGCCTTGCACACAGCAGAAATTGATTAGCAATGTGCTGTTAGTTTTTCAAAGCAACTCAACCAGACAGCACAGCGCCCCTTATTAAATTACAGAAACCTAGAAACACCTCCAACAACCATTCCATTGCTACTGGGAAATAGGATGCAATGACTTATAAAGAACAAGGAGGTGACATTATAGAGGACTAGGTGCTGAGTTAGGAGGCTTTCATAACTGCAACACTGAAGTGAGAGAGTGTGTTTGTGTGTATGTGCGTGTGTATGTGCGTGTGTATGTGTCTCATCCTCCTCCTCTTACCTCCCCAGACTGCCTGCGTCTCCTCTTGGGGAGTTGGAACTGGGAGCTGGCCCCATTGGTGCTCCCACTGCCAAACAGGATGATACCCTTATCACTCTTGGTTGCGAAGGACAAGCTGATCTCTGTGCCAACATCGAAGGACATGGACCTCAGCTCCATGTGACCTGGCTTGGAGAAGCTCACTGTGTGGAGGTTCTGTTGGGGAGAGACCAGAGATCACGGTCATTCACAGCACATTCAATTGAGAGTCATCAGTAATTTTCAGGGTTCTTTTTATAATCTGAATACTGTATAACAGTACAGTATATTATAAGGCCTATGTTGCTTTGTTTCTAATGTTCATATACATTTCAGACTTATAACGAACATAATAATAAACCTTGTTTGTTAGAGTACAGTTTGTTAGAGTACCACTGTATGCATTTGCAGATGCATCATCAGGCATTGACACAGGGTCCACAACAAATGAAAGAGCTGAATTGAGCGTGAAATTTTGCAAACATCTTCCAAACACAACTGAGACGTAGAAACCAGCCTTTGCTGAATTCAAAATGACTTATACCACTTAATTCTTGGCATTGTTACAGTCTTTTGCATTCGGTGTCTGTGGTGATGAACAATGGCGCCGACAGACATGACAGCTCTGCTTCTAGCTCCTACAAGCATTTCGCTACACCCGTAATAACATCTGCTAAATATGTGTATCTGACCAATAAAATGTGATTTGGTGTTTGTATAAATATTTAAATATTTTTCCCTAACGAAAATAACACTTTTAGAAGCAGTGATTTCTCTTCTTTATGGTATCTATCACTATCTCATTATTCCAATTATCTTTTTCGGTTTCTTTATATCAGTTTTCTGACCTCACTCATTTTTATTCTTCCTTATGTTTTTTCGAGGGATGTTGGGCAAAATGTTGGCCCATATTTCATGAGCAGGCCTATATCTATAAACAGTTAAAGGGAGGGGTGAAAAGAAGAGGGGTATGAAAGAGGAGGAGTGCTAATAAAAACCTGTGGAGGATAAACCGACCTCTACAGAGCAGCCTTTGGTCAGGCCGGTGTAGTCTGAGCTGCTCAGCAGGTTATAGGGGGTTCTGGAAACCTCAATGTCTCTTATACAGCCAGCATACCTCTTTTTGGTAACCTCTGACCTGTAAAGAGAAGAGAGAGTTGTCTCAATTGCCATTATGACCATCATTCTGTTCATTGTGGAAGTGCTGTCCTCATTTTTTTAGGAGCCAATGACCGTGAGATGTAGACCAAATTGAGACTGCATTCATTCTAAATGAATAAAGTGAGGCTTCTTTTTTGAAGCTGTTTTAAGAACATTTCTTTGGTATACCTTTTATCTGGGGTTTATTCTAAAGCTATGAAACATTTATCTGAACAATTAGACAGCATCTTCTGCATAGCAGACACAAAGCTGCCAAGAGTGCCTCATTGTTAAATGTTCATTTCAAAATGGTGCCAGCAAATTCCATTTACAGTAACATGCTAGAGAAGTGGTGGGGTGACAACACAGCATCTATTGAATGGAAAGGAGTGGAAGCTGTATCCTACTGGTCCTCAGAATTTTGTGCTCATGTTCATTTGGACTAATATCTAAAACCTCCATTGAGAAAAGGAGGGGTGTATACTGACTCAATTCTGATGACCAGCTTGTTGCATTAAAGCATCTACAACTTAAGCACAAGAGCATATTTTTCTGAACTAAATGCATGGTAACTTGCATGGTAAAGCCAGGTTACCAGAGAGGCTTTAGAGAGTAAATGGGTATGCTAGTACATGCAAAAGGTGATACAGGAAACTTTAACAGTACACATTTTTACCTTGATTTGATACTGTAAGAACAAAATATAAACGTATATGCATATTAGCACAAGTATAACACACAAATTAAACACTGTCAAAATATGTAGACAGGAGTCACAATCAAAAGTGAAAAGAGTACATTCAGTTCTCCCTGTGTGTGTTGAAAGGGTCTATAAGACCTACAGAATATACGTCTGATACTGCCAGAGACTGTGAAGGTCTAACATTGAATGTTTACAATGACAGATCTATATAACCCATTGTTCCTGTTTATGTTATCTATTGTTAGAGTTCAATGAGAGTTAACACCAGAGAGGGCAGTGACAATGTGACACTGACTCAAGGTCCGGCAGCAGATAGAGGTGTTCTAATGGAAACTTAAGTGTCTGTCTGTCTGTCTGTCTGCCTATATCCCTTGTCAATCCTCAACTTTCATAGCCAAACGTGACAACATGAGAAGAATAGCAACAATGAGTAACAGACTGTACAGTACTGAGTGTCTGAGCAAAGAACGGAGCAGAGGTGTAAAGAAAAGCTATCTGAGGTGTACTTTAGTGCACACATAAAAACAGACCTGTAGCATAAGGCCCTACTGTGGAGGTGATTGACATCCTACAGAGTACAGTACATACCTGTAGTTTCCAATGGTTGGCAAACCCCCAAAGTAGATCCTCTCATCCTCCTTGAGGTTGAGCCCAGTGGCAGAGCCTTGGGATGACACCACCAGCTTCTCCTCTTCATTGGTATCTATGTCCACGATGGTCACCGTAGCTGGGGTGAAAGGAAACCAACAAGGGTAAATGTCTGTTCAACAAAAAGCTCTGATGAAGCTACAAAGGTGGTATGTTCTATAAACTACACAGTCTCTACAAACATCAACTGGAGTGGAATGTTATATGTATTATGATGAGTGTGAGTGTCACCTTGTTTCTTCATGCGGGCCATAGTGAAGGACTTCCACCTGCCGTCGTTGTGTCTCTTGATACTGAGGACCGAGCCGGTGCCTGAGCCCAGGTCAAAACTCACCTTCACTAGACCATCACTCAACTCAGCACTCATAAAGTCCTTCTGTCTCAGAGAGGGGAGAGAGGGAGAGAGAGAGAGTTTATTGAGTAATATAGATAAATGATTCATATCTAACACACATTTAACAGTTTTCATTACTACTGAACTTGAACAGTTTGCTAGTCCTTGTTAAGAGACAGGTGTGTGTATGAGTGAGGTTACCATATCCTTGGTGGCGAAATACATGAGCAGGGAGTCTGTGGAGAAGGAGCGGAACTTGAACATGACGGTGGAGACGTTGGGGTTCCATCTGGTGGGGCGGCTCACAGCAGCGTAGCCCTCCCCATCAAACTGTACCGTCCCCTCTGTGTCTGACGGCTGGGGGCTGAAACACACACCCCCAAACACTCAGCAATAATCACACAGTCAAGTGAACTTTTAGGACATAAAAGAGTGTATAGTGAACTTTTAGAGTAAAACATTCGTGAATGTTTATGAGATCGTTTAAAAAAAAGTCCTTACACTACAATAGACATTAATATCAAGTATTCAATGTGATGTGAAAACGCAGGCCTACCTGACCACACATCCTTTGCAGTCTCCTTCTCTCTCTCTGTAGTTCCACAGGCCAATAGGTTTGTTGTCCAGGTATGTCTCTCCCATACACCCGGAGAAAGTAGTGGTTTTGACAGCGTCCGCTTTCTACAGGACAAACAACGATACACATAGTGAATACCAATGAATCTAGCAAAAAAAAGAAAGAGGTAACAAAATACTAAATATATAGCTCTGGGATAAACTTCTGTATGGCAAAGTGATATCAGCTACCTTCACACTGCCCAATATGCCACCGACAAACAGGTAGGCATTCTGGTCCACATCCAGGATAGTATAGCCATCAGGAGAGGTGCCACTCTTAGAGGTGGGCATGATGCCAGCTTTGGGACCCTCCAGTGCATGGACAGAGATGGTGCCATTGATGCCATTCCTGGGATCAAAACAGAAATGATCAGATGATGAATTAAAACTTCATGAACTTTTCAATAAGAAGGCTACCTGGCACAATCAGTGTTAAAAGATTAACTAATGAATAAACTCATAGACGAATCCCTTTCAATAACCTTTGCTCTGAAAAAAGACCTGGTGTAGAATGTGAATAACAATGGTTTTCTACCGTGAGGCCTCGATGCGATGCCAGTTGCCGTCGTTGATAGTCATGTCAGGATACTCAACCTTGCCCACTCCAGAGCCCACGTCCCACAGGAAGTTGACCTTGCCCTTACGCATCTCAATGGCCAGGAAGTCAATCTAGAGGCAGACAGAGGATGAGCCAATAAGATGCAGCGCTGCAATCTCCTACCTGATAACATTACAGATCGATGACTATTCTTTCTCTCTCTATGGGTCTAGACTGCTGTAGTGTCGCACAGTGTAGGAGCACAGAGCAGGACACATTAGAATAAGATCCTGAGGAATTAAGAGGCACAGGCAAATCAGGAGAGGAGCAACAGGATTGTGATTTCCCCAGGGAAATCAGTGATGAAACCAGATGAAATAGTCTGGTTTGAACGGCCGGTTAATTGCTGTGGTCGCTGTTGCAGTACATAGAGGCAATATCACCCACTCTCTCCTGAGGATCTCACAAGGAAATGAATAACCTTTTATTATTTCCTCTCTGACTTGAACATAATTGGTATTTATCTTGTATGTTGAGAAATATCCACTGGTGGAATGATATCTAATTAATTGGTCAACAACACATTACACATCCCGGGCTAGAGATAAGCCCAACCAAACAGTGAAAAATAGCCCTAATATGTTAAGTTTCACACAAAAATGTATTTGTTGCCCAGAGGTTTACCATATTAGGGTTAAGTGATTTACTTAGTGATTGTATCCACAAACACACACACACACACACACACACACACACACACACACACACACACACACACACACACACACACACACACACACACACACACACACACAGGTGACTAACATCTCAGTGTGGCGTTATCTCCTCTGACTCACATATTTGATACTGCCCAGGTAGAAGAGTAGGTTATCAGGGGAGGTGGTCTTCACATTCACAACGATGGCATTGTAGCGACCCTTCTTGATTTCTGGTCGATATGCACGGATACAGTCTCCTCCAGAGGATACGGACACTTTAATCTTTGTAGGGAGACATCACATGGATCTTATACCAAACAGAGAGCACTAAAAAGGTCCAACCCACTGGACACACACTGGTTGAATCAACGTTGTTTCCACGTCATTTCAATGAAATTACGTTGAACCAAAGTGGAATAGATGTTGAATTGACGTCTGTGCCCAGTGGGAAGAAACGTTCAGGAAAACACAACTGTGTAGTAACAGAAGTACAAGTGCAATGTCCTTTAGAGGCAAGAGCAACAATTTGTTATTTTACTCTTTTGTACCAATCAAATAAAAAACACACAAACCTTGAGTGTAAGAGACTGTTAAAAAACAACAACACACGTTATCTTTGATTGAATGTTCTTTGTTTAACAGAGCCTTCACTCAAACTGTGGCGATGCATGTGCACCACAAGCTAAAGCTGGGTGGAGGGATAAAGAGGGATGTGACTGAACTCTCCTAGAACGAGTTGTAAATCACCATTTCTGTGATGATGGCACAGTTAGCAGAATGGCCGGCTTAGAAGCCACTGATTAAAGCAGTGGAAACAGAGGAGGTGGGAACGAGAGAGAGGGATGGAGAGGAGGAGTGTGACTCACAGAGTTGGCCTGCTTGCGCGCCTGATTGATCAACTCTTTAATCTGGGAGATGTTTTTCTTCAAGTTGTCCTGCAGCTCTTTGATGGGCTTCAGTTTCTCCAGCAGTCTGTCTGCCTTGTCCTCCAGGTCTTTCACCTTGGCCCCCGCTGCATGGACTGATACACACATACACACACACACACACACGTAAGCACGCACGCCAGACACGCCAGACACACACACGCAAGAACAAACACACACAAGGACGGACAGACGCACACGCACAGACGCACACACACAGGGTAGAGAGACGTCAGTCTAAAAACACCAAACATCACACTTCCTTACTAACTACTAATTTCCACAGCCACTGCTTTCTGTGAGCCAGGCCTATTAGTTAGAGATCAGCGGAGAGATGGCGGCATCGTAATCACTTATTTAAAGGTGAAGATCACAGTCACTTATTTAAAGGTAAAGAGCTGAAAGCTGTTATGAAAAGAAAGAGGATGACATAGTAAATGGCTTGCTATGCATTCATAATTAGCCACCGGTAATCTTTCCAAGGCATACATTAGGATAACAGGCTTAGTGAAGCTCTAAAATACACGTTTTAATCCTGTTGAAGTGAAACAAAGAGATGGAATGCTGAGGAAGACAGAATGAAAGCAAGAGGTATTTTATTGTTACTATTTTTCCTACAGCTACGGTACAGCCCATGCAGCACTAATGGATACTCTCTCTGTCATCATGCAGGAGCTTTAATCAGGTAATATAAAAGGTATACATACTTATTGCTGTTGGGGTTCAAAAGAAAAATGGGACAGAAAGAAAAAAATATGTGAGGTACAGAATTATACAATGTCATGTGTGAGACAGAAATGTGCCAGAGTAATAGATATCTACGCTCACAAGTTTAAACCCAAAAAAACTAACAAATGCATTTTGAGTCAATCAGCGCATGTCTTGGCACGGACAATACTTTTAATATACAGTAAATACTACAGCTTTCCTACCCTTAAGAACTACAACACCCAGAGGATCTCTTACTGTTTTTCTCAGGGTCCTGGATCATGTTGTTGGCCTTGTTGACGTCATCCTCCAGCTTGCTGTAGTTCTTCTTCAGGCCCATCAGGTTCAGGTTCATGTCTCTCAGTCTGGCCAGTACATCATTGGCTGTGTCGTTGGCATCTCCTGCCTTGGCCTTGGTAATCTGTAGCTTGGCTGCTGTATCTGGACAACAAAGTTGGTATACAATATGTAGTAATCTAAAGTTCAAGAGAGACTAGTAATCCAACATGGTATGGACTATTGGAGGTAGTCGGTCATACATGATGTTTAACAGCCTTACAGAAATCTTTATGTCAACTCTGCTGCCCACCCGTCAGATGTTTTGAATGCACCCTGCAGCCTGCCTGTCTGATTCCTTACCATATTTAACCTGGACTGTGCCGCATTGACTTCTGTCATGTTGGATCTACAAGAGCATGTGGCCTCTCACCTCATAGCTACACCACTATTGATCCATTATGCTCCCACATCCTGGGCTCAGCCTGACAAATTGCTCCAGCAGCAACACACATCAATGAGAAGTATTTCATTTGTTGTTTGTATTTAAACAAAGGTCATTTCCTACTGTTGTTTCTGTGATTACCATTGGGGATTGCATTCAGCTTCCGTAACGTATCGTCCAGATCCTTCCGCAAGCCCTTGTTCTTCAAGCCACCAGCTTTCACCCTAGCCTGGAGACTGCCAACACTCTCAGCGTTCTCTGAAATACAAAGACGTCCGCTTGGTTCCCAAAAACATATCCATACCAACACTCCTCAGAAAAAACAGCTCTTTGAAATATGTCTGGCGTTTATCATCACAGTTGGTGGGTGTTGTATGGGGAGGGGATCAACATGATTTTGTCTCAGTGGAACTGGATTTACCTTTCACATCATTCTCTAACTGCTTGGCTTCGTTCCACAGTTGAATACTCTTCCGAACAGAGTTCTTGGCGTTATCCTTCAAAGAGCCTTTGGGTCCTGATGCCTGTGTGTGTGCACCAAGAATGTACGCTTGAATATCAGAACAGTGCATTCTACAGTGACCAAAGAATGTAGTAGAAGAATTACATACTGTACATACAACAATACAATAGTACAAGATACTCCTAGGTACTGCACAATGCACAGCGTACTACACAAATACTATTTAATATAGAACTTATAATACCTTTTATTAATAGAGAACCTCAGGTGCATATGCCTCTGATTCTCAGACTTAACATCATAACTTAACACATTGAAGTGCACAAATGAATATAAAAACACCAACATAGTTCTGAAAACAGTCTTTTTTTTTACATTGTTAATAGTGTGTGGAGAGGAAAAGCAGTGTTTTTGAACAGAGGACACACGGGCTGAGGAGATTTCCACAGAGGGGACCAATGTTCCCTCTCAGCCCCTTGAGCCTCTCCCTCTCTCCTTCAGAGAGAAGAAGGGGGAATAGATTTCTCTTCACCTCCGCTGGCTCCTGCTGCAGGAGGCAGAGTCATGATAATAAGGACAACAGCGCTGGAACTTTGATCTCTCCAGCGTGACTAATGGAAATGAATAAGGAAATGCAAAAACATTTGAATGCCAAATCTCTGCTGCTCAGCACATTAGAGAGAGAGGTCCTCTTTGAGTCCTTACACGCACGCGCGCACACACATACACACGCGCACACACACGCGCGGGGTGAAGGGGTGAAGTGTGTGTAGGTGTGTATGTGCTCTCACCAGCTGAAGGGCCTCTGTCCCGCGTGCCCTGGCCTGCTTTGCCTCTTTGTCAGCCTCCTCGATGAAGTCCTTGATGTTGCTGTATGCGTTGAACGCTGCTGTGGCGTTAAAGGACAGGTTCTTGGCTTCTGCCAGGATGCTGTGAGGAGACAGCAAGAGACTTGGTTAGGACACCAGCCAATACACTTACAAAACATTCAATAACAACAATTACATTCAATCCATTGTATCATTATAACAGAGGTAGAACAAACAAAACTACCCCCCCAAAATATTATTGCTTCATTGTCTGTCTTTCTGTCTGTCTGTCTGTCTGTCTGTCTGTCTGTCTGTCTGTCTGTCTGTCTGTCTGTCTGTCTGTCTGTCTGTCTGTCTGTCTGTCTGTCTGTCTGTCTGTCTGTCTGTCTGTCTGTCTGTCTTTCTGTGAGCCAGCCTGTGTGCCTTCCTGTGTGTGTGTGTGTGTCTGTCTGTCTATCTTTCTGTGAGCCAGCCTGTGTGCCTGCCTGTGTGTGTGTGTGTGTGTGTGTGTGTGTGTGTGTGTGTGTGTGTGTCGGTCTGTCTGTCTATCTTTCTGTGAGCCAGCCTGTGTGCCTGCCTGTGTGTGTGTGTGTGTGTGTGTGTGTGTGTGTGTGTGTCGGTCTGTCTGTCTATCTTTCTGTGAGCCAGCCTATGTGCCTGCCTGTGTGTGTGTGTGTGTTTGTCTGTACCGGTCCAGGATGTTTGAGGACACGTTGAGCTCAGCAGCGTGGTTCTCAGCGTCCTGCAGAAGGTCAGTCAGGGTGTTGCCACTCAGGCCCTGGGTCAGATGGCTCACCCTGTAGTCCAGCTGCCCATGGAGAGGACCCAGCTCATGCTCCATCTCCTCCAGATCCTACACAGAGAGAGAGAGGGAGAGAGAGAGAGAGAGAGAGAGAGAGAGGGAGAGAGAGAGAGAGAGAGCGAGAGAGAGAGAGAGAGAGAGAGAGAGAGAGAGAGAGAGAGAGAGAGAGAGAGAGAGAGAGAGAGAGCAGTTGAGGGGGAGACAGAAAGACAGACAGACAGAAAAAAACAGAAAGAGAGAGAAAGAGGGAGAGAGATCAAGCTGAGCCTCCTCATTGATGCAGGTGAGGCGTACAGATGTACAAATTAAGTCCTGGACAGAAAAAGGTCTACAGTAAAGTCCAATAGTGCTGCAGGCTACATCTGTCTGACAACACAACAGCAACCCAACAGAGTAAAGGTGTGTCTTCCTTCCCCAATGAAGGGCTTGACAGGCCTGACTCGAGTTGGGATCTGTGTGTGTGTAAGTGAGTGTGTATACCTCAATCTCCTTATTGATGTTGTCTGAGAGCCCATTGGCTTCAGCCAGAATGCGCTCTCCGTCTGCCAGCACGTCTTCAGTTCCTTTCTTCACTGAGCTCACAGCATCCCTCTTTCTCTGCAAACAGACAGACAAGAACAGTCAGCTCCAGTAATTTTACAGAAACAACAACCCACGTTGTGAGTGATGGTGTATATATAACTATGGAATAGTTAGTACGTGTATGTATGTGTGACCAGGCTGCTGACCTCCAGGGCGGTGAGGTTGCGCTGGTTCTGTCCGGACAGGGCCCCAGCCTCCCTGCTCTTCCCCTGGGCGTCCTTCAGCAGGGCCTGGGTGTCATCCAGCTTGGCCCGGTGGTCACCCATCTTCTCTGTCACCTCTGCCTTCAGGTCCTCCGTGGCCTGGTGGGGGTCCCCGAAGAGACGCTTCACCTTCTGGTACAGGGCCTCTGCCAGTCTGGAGAGAGGTAGAGAGAGAGAGGTAGAGAGAGAGAGAGAGAGAGAGAGAGTGAGAGAGAGAGAGAGAGAGAGAGAGAGAGAGAGAGAGAGAGAGAGAGAGAGAGAGAGAGAGAGAGAGAGAGAGAGAGAGAGAGAGAGAGAGAGAGAGAGAGAGAGAGAGAGAGAGAGAGAGCAATTGGGAAAGAGAAAGGGAGAGGTGAAGATCACATCAGAGCCCTGTATGGTGTGAGGAGGAGATATTCTTTCTCGCTCCGTTCTTTTTTCTACTCCTGTCTGCGGATCAGACCAGCCACTAGATGTCCCTCTTTCTTCTTGCATGACTCTTCCAGGCCTCAGCCAGAAGGAAACTGGTTGGATTAGAATGAATAATATTCCTATCACCCACCTCAACTTTTAATTAGTTCATTAAGATTTTGCATAAGAAAAGTAAACTTTATTTATTCAGCTGTGATTTGCTTGGCCACAAAATTATTTGTAGAATATAAAAAAAACGGAGAAACAAAACGCAAATGTGAAAGTTACTACAGAATACCAGTATGTTTTTAAATGGATCGCTTCATTGTTTACTAGGATATGAAAGCATTCATTTAGCTGAGAGTATAATGACCCAGGAAATGCAGGGGATACCTTCCTAGAAATATGACACAGGAGTCCTTCAGTGGTGTATAACATGTGCGCGTATGACTGGATGATCCCATCCCTGTGTGGACCATAATAGCTTGACATCTCCCTGCTATCTGTGATCTGAGGTTGACTAGTCAGGCTTTACCCCAGCTCATCCTCTGAGATGTGCTTCTTGCCTCCCAGCTGGCGTTTGCGGAGCTCAGCTAGCATGGTCTCGATCTCCTGGTGCATCTCGTTCAGACTCTTCTCTGGAGCTCCGTTCCTCCTGCCCAGAGTCTCATTCAGCTCTTTAGCCTTGACCTTCAGAACTGGAGGATGGAGGACATGGGGAAGTCATTGTCATTTTTACACACACATGCAAACACACACACACACACACACACACACACACACACACACACACACACACACACACACACACAACACACACACACACACGCACACACACACACACACACACACACTGCCATAAGGCACAATTCTCCATCTCCTGATACTGTCATATACTGTCACCTCTAGCTGAAAGCCTGAGAACAGAATGTGTTATAGAAATCAAACAGTGTTTGAGACATGTCTCCTCTCATCAAAACACACTGCTGCTGCTTTGACATGCCATGAAGATTACCATTATGTTAGTGGCAGACATCCAGACTGACTACCACATGTTAAAGAGGCAGAACAGAGAGAGAGAGAAAGATAGAGGGGGGATCTGAGAAGGCTGTGCGTCTGTTCACTAGGCTGCTAACGTCAAAGAACCATGCTGAATCCAACCTGGCCTCTCAACCCGCCCAAGGGCCAGTTAGTTAGTACAGGAAATGCGTACTACTTTTGACCTACACTAGATGCCATGATTAGCAATGAGCTCATCCTCATGTGCGTGTTATGTGTGTACAGCCAAGCCTTTGTGTGTGTGTTCTTGGAGCACAGAGGGACGAGCTACAGAAGCAGCTAGCTAGCGCTCAAATTAAATGAGCTGCTTAAAGGCAAGGTAGAACAAAGTGATTGACAACAAAAGCAGAAAAGTTTCACTTTTTACATCCCATTCAATGGCAATGGAGGCTTCTTTTAGGTTGATTCAAAGACATTCAAATTCTGCTTGACAGAACAATGCACTTTAATCAAATTAATGTGGCCTTTGAAATCAAAACCCAATCAGTTCAAAATAAATGGAGAGAGAAGTTGCTCCGGCTGGGTTCTAATTTGAAAATAAATCATCAAATACAAAATGAAGATGAGGCTTAATTGGATGCATTCCTTACATTCCTGAAGAGTTCAAACATAAACATTTAATGTAATTACAAAGACAAAATATATACCTATTAAAGGAGCCCGGTGCGGAATAATTACATACTATGTTTCAAAGGCAATTAAACACTTAAACGTTCCATGGATTGCATCATCAGATTGATTTGTTTACGAACACATCAGCATGAAAAAACTATCCAATCTCCTCCTGACCGCTTTTACAAGCTGCTCGATGTGTTTATGAAAATCTGTGGGGAAGTTAAGTGAGAATTTGACTTTGAGTGTGTTCATTGCTTTTTGGAAATCTTTCACAAAATACAATTTTTATGTAAATGAGGGTTGGCATCAGTTAAGTGTGTCATTGCGCTCAATCAGTAGACCTGTAAATAGTCCATTTGTACCAGTCCAATTCTGTGAAGGGTCAGAGACTGAGTTTGAGCTTCAGTGAAGGTTTGAGTGTGTGTGTGTGTGTGTGTGTGTGTGAGTGTCTATGTGTGTGTGTGTGTCTCTATGTGTATGTGTGTTATGTGTGTGTCTATATGTGTGTGTCCATATGTGTGTGTGTATGTATATGTGCCGTATGGATCTGGCAGTACCAGTCCCACATGCTGTAGAGCGTGGAGCGGGGCTGGTCCATGCTGGCGAGGCAAGCGAGGCTGGGTGGAGAAAGGTTCCCTGCTGACACTAATCACGTTGCCCACAGTGAGGAGCCACCATGTGCCAGTCCACTCTGATTATATCGCTTTCTCCAGACCCCATCCTCCATCCCTATTAATTAGGCCTTTACATGGCTACACGGCTACAGCGACTAGGCCCTTTATCAACTAAATCATCTTCCAATTTCAACCCAGAGAGAATGTCACAGCACAGAGGCGCCTAATCACAGAGCAGAGGACACAGCACAGAGCCCAGGCACTAATTTCCTCAACATCCTGACCCTCCGGCCTTTACAACACTGAATTAGTACCCTGCTCTCAGACACTAAGCCAGCACTACGGCAGGAATGTCACTTAGATGTAACCGTTTTTTAAATGGGAGAATCTTATAGGAATGTAGTACCTTCTGCAGCCAGTAGGGTGTTCTTGACGAAAAGTTCCAGGTCTTCGGCTCGTTTGTGGATTCTATCGGCATCGGCGCCTGTTTGCTCGCCATCTGCCGACACTTTGGTCGCCTGAGCGAGAACACACACACACACACCCAATCAGTTGGACGGACATGAACTGATCCAGGATGGGCCAGTGTTCAGTGTTCATTCAAGATGATTGCACATTTCCTATCCTGAATCCTGTGGCCCCTATGGTCTAACAATGGACAGCCTCAGAGTACCTGGTCAAACAAATCCATTTCATAATCATCAGTCAGAGTTGGTATGTCCTTTCAGAAATGCTCTATTGATGAAAAATAATGATAGAGGGATTGAAGCAGCTGAGCACCATATTGGCTAGTGAAATACAAGTAGTCAATTGTCTGCCCTACATACACAAACAAACAACATTAGGATATCTTAAAGCATTTAGGAAATATAGACCTGTAAACACACAGATACAATAGGCGGAAATATCAACTATTAATATTTAAGATTAATGTAAACTTCACTTTGGTAATCCGTATCTGGTAAACCGGCCCATAGTGGGTTACAACTTTCCAAGCTCTCAGTGCTGTATGGTCCTGCCTGGCAAATACACATACAGTAACACGTTTTTTAAAATGTTGTGGCTAATTGGAAAACACCCCCTGAACTCAAAAAGTGCAGAACAATGCTCACGTAAGCTCATGTAACCTAAAATTGCTAACTCTGATATTGCAAAAATGTGCATACAGTTCAACATGTTGTGTCTATTGTTATCAGCTCTAAGGCAAGTGGGCTCAGACACTGAGAACTGTCTTCAGTGAAAGGTTCCTCTGTGGATTTTATATGTTTAGCCCATACTCTTGCAGTTACATTAGACGGCCCCGCTAGACTTGACTCCAAATCCAATATGACATCCAAAATCCAATATGGCTGCCACATTACCATTAAACGGTGGTTTAATCACCTGTATATGTGCACGTTTTAAATTAGATACATTTTTCAGATTTGTGTACTGTACTTATGACCTGTACTCAAGACTATTTTTGTGTACTTCAACTATGTTAGGAATCCAATATGCCCACCATATACACTACCAGTCAAAAGTTTGGACACACCTACTCATTCAAGGGACTTTCTTTATTTTTACTATTTTTAACATTGTAGAATAATAGTGAAGACATCAAAACTATGAAATAACACAGTTTCCCGTATGTATCAAGATTGGTCCACCACCCAAAGGACATCCAGCCAACTTGACACAACTGTGGGAAGCATTGGAGTCAACATGGGCCAGCATCCCTGTGGAACGCTTTCGACACCTTGTAGAGTCCATGCCCCAACTAATTAAGGCTGTTTTGAGGGCAAAAGGGGTGCAACTCAATATTAGGAAGGTGTTCCTAATGCTTTGTTCACTCAGTGTATATCAACAATGGACTAATGAAACAAATACCAAAATATAGTTTTTGGGTGGAGTTTTCCTTTAAGTTGCCTCCTTACCATTTAGAATTGAGCTTTGATTAATTGCTAGTCCAATACGTTTGCCTGAATCCAACAAGACCTTCTGCTGGCTCACTGCATTTGTGATGCACATTGGAATGTTTCAGTGCACTCTTATCCTGTTTGGGTTGAGCTGGCACATTGCTTCTTCCAGACAATCATGTCCACCATCCTGGCTGTCTGCCCTGGAGTTGCCGTATATGTTGACTTGGTGACATTATGGTGTATGGGGAAGATGCAATCACACACGACAAGCGCATAAGGCAGGTGTTCACTACAATGAACCAACACAACCTGACACTCATTGACAAGAAATGCCATCTACTTATTGGGCCTTCACATGTCATAGGAATTGCACCTCTCCAATGTCAATGCCATCTTGAATCTCCCAGAACTGTCCTTGATTGGCCCACTCCACAATCAGTCCTCGCCTCAGGCAGTTACTAGAGACAGAGACACCATGGAACTGGACTGCCACATGTCAGGAGGCCATTCAACAGCCAAAATGCCATCTGGAAATTTTGGCTGTTGAACGGCTCTCAACCAGCTTCACCTGGAATGCTTTTCCAATAGTCTTGAAGGAGTTCCCACATATGCTGAGCACTTGTTGGCTGCTTTTCCTTCACTCTGCCGTCTGACTCATCCCAAACCATCTCAATTGGGTTGAGGTTGGGGCATTGTGGAGGCCAGGTCATCTGATGCAGCACTCCATCACTCTCCTTCATGGTAAAATAGCCCTTACACAGCCTGGAGGTGTGTTGTGTCATTGTCCTGTTGAAAAACAAATGATAGTCCCACTAAGCCCAAACCAGATGGGATGGCGTATCGCTGCAGAATGCTGTGGTAGCCATGCTGGTTAAGTGCGCCTTGAATTCTAAATAAATCACAGACAGTGTCACCAGCAAAGCACCCCCACACCATAACACCTCCTCCTCCATACTTCACGGTGGGAACCACACATGCAGAGATTATCCGTTCACCCACACTGCGTCTCACAAAGACACAGCGGTTGGAACCAAAAATCTCACATTTGGACTCCAGACCAAAGGACAAATTTCCACCGGTCTAATGTCCATTGCTCGTGTTTCTTGGCCCAAGCAGGTCTCTTCTTCTTATTGGTGTCCTTTAGTAGTGGTTTCTTTGCAGCAATTCGACCATGAAGGCCTGATTCACACAGTCCCCTCTGAACAGTTTATGTTGAGATGTGTCTGTGACTTGAACTCCGTGAAGCATTTATTTGGGCTGCAATTTCTGAGGCTGGTAACTCTAATGAACTTATCCTCTGCAGCAGAGGTAACTCTGGGTCTTCCATTCCTGTGGCGGTCCTCATGAGAGCCAGTTTCATCATAGCGCTTGATGGTTTTTGCGACTGCACTTGAGGAAACTTTCAAAGTTCTTGAAATGTTCCATATTGACTGACCTTCATGTCTTAAAGTAATGATGGACTGTCGTTTCTCTTTGCTTATTTGAGCTGTTCTTGCCATAATATGGACTTGGTCTTTTACCAAATAGGGCTATCTTCTGTATACCCCCCTACTTTGTCAGAACACAACTGATTGGCTCAAACACATTAAGAAGAAAATAAATTCCTCAAATTAACATTTAAGAAGGCACACCTGTTAATTGAAATGCATTCCAATGAAGCTGGTTGAGAGAATGCCAAGAGTGTGCAAAGCTGTCATCAAGGCAAAGGGTGGCTATTTGAATAATCTCAAATAATATAGTAGTAATATAGTAACTTTTTTGGTTACTACATGATTCCATATGTGTTATTTCATAGTTTTGATGTCTTCACTATTATTCTACAATGTAAAAAAAAAATTTAAATAAAGAAAAACCCTTGAATGAGTAGGTGTGTCCAAACTTTTGACTGGTAGTGTAAGTGTATGAATGAATTAAAACATTGAAAAATTAGTTGGCTTCGGCTATTCAAACACAACAGAGGCATGGCAGTGCCACTCATAGTCCTAGATATACCAAGAGCCTTATGAAATAATTTTAAAGACAGAATAACACAATCAAAATGAACAAGGGCTACTAATATGCAGGCTAAGGTGTTTGAGTGTATGTTGGCCATATTGGATTCACACCAACTATCTTTATAGGCATGAGTGTTGTACATAATCATATTTACAGGTGATTTAAACTCCATCAAATGTTAATATTTACATTTTAGTCATTTAGCAGACGCTCTTATCCAGAGCGACTTACAGTTAGTGAGTGCATACATTTTCATACTGGCCCCCCGTGGGAAACGAACCCACAACCCTGGCGTTGCAAGCGCCATGCTCTACCAACTGAGCTACACGGGGCAGCCATATTTGTATATATTTGTATATATATATATATATGGCAGCCATATTTGAATTTGGATGCCATATTGGATTTGAGGCAAAATATCAATATAATATGTGATTGCCCCTTTGACTAAATTGCAAGACTAGGGGCTAAAGATACAAAAGACTTTAAGGAACCTTGGACTCCAAAAATTGTAATTTCGATGTCTGAGCCCACTTGTTTTCCTTAGAGCCGATTACAATAGCCACAACATCAAAAAACGTGGAACTGTTTGCAGTTTTGTCAGGCAGGACCGTGCAGCACTGAATGAGAGCAAATTTGACTTGGAAAGTTGTCTATTGAATATCTACCAAAATGTAAAGTTTACATTCATCATACTGCCCGCTCGACCCCATCCCCTCCTCCCCTCTCCAGACCATCTCTCCCATTCCTCACCTCCCTCATCAACTCATCCTTGACCACTGGTTGCGTCCCCTCTGACACTCAACCCCTCTGACGTCAAAAACTACAGACCGGTATCCCTTCTTTCTTTTCTTTCCAAAACACTTGAGCGTGCCGTCTCTGAACAACTCTATTGATATCTCTCAGAACGATTTTCTTGACCCTAACCAGTCAGGCTTCAAGACAGGTCACTCAACCTAGACTGCTCTCCTCTGTGTCACAGAGGCTCTCTGCACTGCCAAAGCTGACTCTCTCTCCTCTGTTCTGATCCTCCTAGATCTATCCGCTGCCTTCGACACCCTGAACCATCAGATCCTCCTCTCCACCCTCTCAGGGCTGGGCGTCTCAGGCTCTGCAAACTCTTGGATCGCATCCTACCTGTCAGGCCGCTCCTACCTGGTGATGTGGACAGGATCTGTGTCTGCACCACATACTCTCACTACTGGTGTCCCCCAGGGCTCGGTTCTAGGCCCTCTCCCCTTCTCTCTACATACCAAGTCACTAGGCTCCGTCATATCCTCATGGTCTCCCCAATCATTGCTTGTGGATGACACTCAACTACTTTTCTCCTTCCTCCCTTCTGACACCCAGGTGGCAACACGCATCTCTGCGTGCCCAGCAGATATCTCAGTTTGGATGTTGGCCCACCACCTCAAGCTCAACCTCCACAAGACGGAGCTGCTCTTCCTCCAGGGGAAGGCCTGCCCGCTCCAAGACCTCTCCATCACGGTTGACAACTCCACGGTGTTCCCCTGCCAGATTTCAAGGACCTTGACGTGACCCTGGGCGTTCACTCTGTCATTCTCTGCAAACATCAAAGCAGTGACTCACTTCTGTACGACCCTACCTCACACAGGAAGCGGTACATGTCCTAATCCAGGCACTTCATCTCCCATCTGGACTACTGCAACTCGCTGTTGGCTGGGCTCCCTGCTTGTGCCATCAAACCCCTTCAATTTATCCAGAACGCTGCAGCCCGCCTGGTGTTCAACCTTCCCAAGTTCTCCCATGTCATCCCGCTCCTCCGCACACTCCACTGGATTCCAGTTGAAGCTCGCATCTATTACAAGACCATGGTACTTGCCCATGGAGCAGCAAGAGGAACTGCCCCCCCTACCTTCAGGCTATGCTTAAACCCTACACCCCAACCCGAGTACTCAGTTCTGCCACCTCTGGTCTCTTGGCCCTCCCACTCCTAAGTGAGGGCAGATCCTGCTCAGCCCAGCTCCCGCTCATCATCCCCCCTCGCACCCCCACCTCAAAAAAGGCATTTTGTGAACTAATACTCGCAATACTTGATCACAAGAACGGTGAGCAAAAATCCCAGAACCACACGGGGGGACCTAGTGAATGACCTGCAGAGAGCTGGGACCAAAGTAACAAAGCCTACCATCAGTAACACACTACGCCGCCAGGGACTCAAATCCTGCAGTGCCAGATGTGTCCCCCTGCTTAAGCCAGTACATGTCCAGGCCCGTCTGAAGTTTGCTAGAGTGCATTTGGATGATCCAGAAGAGGATTGGGAGAATGTCATATGGTCAGATGAAACCAAAATAGAACTTTTTGGTAAAAACTCAACTCGTTGTGTTTGAATGACAAAGAATGCTGAGTTGCATCCAAAGAACACCATACCTACTGTGAAGCATGGGGGTGGAAACATCATGCTTTGGGGCTGTTTTTCTGCAAAGGGACCAGGACGACTGATCCGTGTAAAGGAAAGAATGAATGGGGCCATGTATCGTGAGATTTTGAGTGAAAACCTCCTTCCATCAGCAAGGGCATTGAAGATGAAACGTGGCTGGGTCTTTCAGCATGACAATGATCACAAACACACCACCCGGGCAACGAAGGAGTGGCTTCGTAAGAAGCATTTCAAGGTCCTGGAGTGGCCTAGCCAGTCTCCAGATCTCAACCCCATAGAAAATCTTTGGAGGGAGTTGAAAGTCTGTGTTGCCCAGCGACAGCCCCAAAACATCACTGCTCTAGAGGAGATCTGCATGGAGGAATGGGCCAAAATACCAGCAACAGTGTGTGAAAACCTTGTGAAGACTTACAGAAAACGTTTGACCTGTGTCATTGCCAACAAAGGGTATATAACAAAGTATTGAGAAACTTTTGTTATTGACCAAATACTTATTTTCCACCATAATTTGCAAATAAATTCATAAAAAATCCTACAATGTGATTTTCTGGATTTTTTTTTCTCATTTTGTCTGTCATACATCTGTTGACGTGTACCTATGATGACATTTACAGGCCTCTCTCATCTTTTTAAGTGGGAGAACTTGCAGAATTGGTGGCTGACTAAATACTTTTTTTCCCCACTGTAGCTGCTTTATTGAGGAAGAATGTACTTAATATGACTGAGATATATGGTTGTCCAACCTAGCTATCTTAAGATGAACGGACTAACTGTATGTCGCTCTGGACAAGACTAAAATGTAAATGTAATATTCATAATTGATATTTCTGCCTATTGTATCTGTATGTTTACAGGTATATATTTTCAAGATGCATGAAGCTATCCTATTGCTGTTTGTTTGTGTATTTAGGGCAGACAACTGCCTACCTATATTCCACATTTTAGCAATATCAGAGCACGCAATATTGGGTTACATGAGCTTATGTGACCCACCCCCTCCAGCCAGGCATTATTCTGGACTTTTTGAGTTTAGGGGGTGTTTTCCTTAGAACAGATTACAATAGCCACAACATCAAAAAACATGTGTTACTGTATGCATTTTTGTCAGGCAGTACCATACAGCACTGACTTGGAAAAATTTGACTTGGAAAGTTATCTTTTAAACAGTTACCAAAAACTGTAAGTCGCTCTGGACAAAGTTTAGCAATATCAGAGCTTTCAATATTGGGTTACATGAGCTTATATGGCCTACCCCTCCTCCAGCAAGGCATTATTCTGCACTGTTTGAGTTAAAGGGGTGTGTCACAATATCTACCAATTTAACCACTTTTGCTGTAAAATAATTTTACACAACCATCCATTTCATATATGGGAGACCTTAGAGATATGGAAAAACATGGTTGTGTTTTGTTATACCTCTGGTAGGGGTATCAAAAAATGTGTGGGGCCTTGCTACTAGCCAAACAAGGTCAATCACTATGTACCGTTCCTGTGTGTTTGAATCAACAGAGAAAACCCATGAATACACAAAGAACCAATTCTTTACAATAACCAAGGCTGAAAGAAACAATACATCTTTGTTTTGAGCGAGGAACAAAACCACAATTTCAGGTGATTCACAACTTGGACTAGGAACTTTAACAGGCAACATAATGGAGTGGTCTTGAATGCCTGTTGAGTTATGCGGACAAGAGAAAACGTCAATGTCAGAATGTGTTTCTTTGTCACTACCAGTCAAAAGTTTTAGAACACCTACTCATTCAAGGGTTTTTCTTTATTTTTACTATTTTCTACATTGTAGAATTGTCACGTCTCCTCCCGTTGCTCCCCTCCGGCGCTCTGATTCGCCGGTCAACTGAGCCACTGGTCTGAGTGCACCACCTCGGCAACACCGAAATGGAAACCAAACGCAGCCTAAATACCTCCAGCGCACCTGCACCTCATCATCTCATCACCACCCCTATATAGCCCTGGACTGTTCAGTGTTGTGTTGTGTGTGATTGTTAGTGTCTTGTCGTGTACTCGCTCTTTGTTGTTCTCGTGCTCAGTGTTAAGTAAACCTTTACATTGTTGATTCCTGCGTCTGCGTCCTGCCTCTTCGTATCCTCAGTACTCGTCACAGAAACACACACCAATCACGAAGATGGATGCAGCAGGTAATCCTCCTGGAGTTTCCCAGCGCCTCGACCAGCACCAGCAGCAGATTGCCCAGCTGAACGCCGCCATGCAGGAAGTGCTCCAAACACTGCATAAACTGACCATCGCTCCGGTTCCACTTCAGGGAGCAGTGAGTGCACCCAGTCCACCTCCTCCTGTGCTATCACCAACGTCTGAGGAACCCCTCGCCCTGCCGGAGCGCTATGACGGGAAAACGACGAAATGTAGAGGCTTCCTGCTTCAAGTTTCACTGTATTTGGTGCGTCAGCGTGGGGCGTCTCCAATGGACCAAGCTAGGATAGCACTGGTGATTTCGCTACTGAAGGGAAAGGCGCTGGATTGGGCCACGGCAGTCTGGGAAGGAGGCGAGGCCACGCCGCTTCCATACTCCACCGTCCTAGCTCGGTTCAGGGCGGTGTTCAATCATCCCACGGAGGGAAAGGACGGGGGTGAGTGTCTCCTCCGGCTACAACAGGGAGAGGGGGCCGCGTTCGAGTACGCCCTGAGCTTTTGCACGGTGGCGGCGTCTTCCGGCTGGAATGAGCGTGCTCTGCGCACAGCCTTCAGGAGAGGCTTACGGGAGGACATCACGACGGAACTCGCATGTCGGGACGACGAAATGGACCTTGACACCCTCATCGCCACGTCCATTCGTCTTGACGACATGTTGAGAGACCGACTGCGTTCGCAACACCTCCCGGAGCCTCGACGCTCACCCCATCTGAGCTATGGAAGCCGCCAAGCCTCCAAGTCCTCACCCATGGAGGTGGGCAGCACCCCCTACACCACCACGGACCACAGATCTCCTGGCGGCTCCCTATCTAGGCGGTATGACTCCCGTCGCCACTCCGTGAGTGTTCCGTCATCACCTGTCACCAAACCATTGTCTTTAGTTCCCTTAACGGTGAATGGTTCTTCCTTCTCTTCGCTTTCCACGGCAATGATAGGTTCCGGATCAGCGGGGAACCTTATAGATAGGGAGCTGGTCTCTGAATGGCGGTTGCCCACTGTGCCACTGCCTTCACCACTACACATCGCCTCGCTGGACAATAAACCACTTGGATCAGGCACCATTACGCACGTCACTCTCCCCATCACCATCACCATTCCCACACTACCGGAACACCACGAGGAGCTGTCCTTCCACATCGTCACGTCACCCCTTCACCGGATCGTCTTGGGATTGCCCTGGCTCAGACTACACAACCCCACCATCAATTGGATCACCAAGAGGATCACAGCCTGGTCCCCCTCATGCCGGAGGACCTGCCTGCCGGTGGTTTGTTGTTCCACGTCAGTGGAGAGTCCAGAGTCCGCCCTCCATTCCACGTGAGTATGCAGATCTCTCCGATGTCGTCTCTGCCTCCAAGGCTAAGTGTCTCCCTCCTCACAGGCCCTGGGACTGCGCCATTGACCTGCTGGAGGGACAACACCCCCCGCAGAGTCGCATTTACTCCCTCTCCATAGCGGAGACTGAGGCCATGGAGAAGTATGTGGCGGAGACCCTGAAACAGGGGTTCATCAGACGCTCTACCTCTCCTGCCTCCGCCAGCTTCTTCTTCGTGGCCAAAAAAGACAGAGGACTGAGGCCGTGCATTGACTACCAGGGGCTGAACACAGTCCCCACAAAGTACCGGTACCCCCTCCCTCTGGTTCCGTCGGCCATCGAGCAGCTGCGAGGGGCCCGGTACTTTACCAACTTGGACCTGAGGAGTGCCTACAACCTGATCCGAATCCGGGAAGGAGACGAGTGGAAGACGGCATTCAGCACTACCTCGGGCCACTATGAATACTGCGTCATGCCCTACGACCTTGCCAACGCACCTTCGATGTTCCAGTCCTTCGTCAATGACGTGTTCTGAGACATGCTGAGTAGACAGGTGGTAGTGTACATCGACGATATCCTGATCTACTCGGCTACGTTCGAGGAGCATGTCAGAGACATCAGAGTGGTTCTACTCTGGGCGCAGTCCATCCATTCCGGATTCTCACTGACCACCGGAATTTGGAGCACATACGGGCAGCGAAATGAATGAACTCTCGTCAAGCCAGGTGGGCCCGATTTCTTACTCGCTTTCAGTTTATTCTGTCCTACCTCCCAGGATCCCAGAATGTGAAAGCCAACGCACTTTCCAGGATGCACCATACCGGAGAAAGGAAGGATCTGGGGGGTCCTATCCTGCCTCCGTCTCTCATCGTGGCACCTGTTGTTTGGGATGTGGATGAAGACATCCGCCTGGTGGCTCAGGAGGACCCAGTGCCTGCCAACGCCCCTCCGGGGCGCGTGTATGTACCCATCAGGATCCGTGATCGCACAACAACCTTACGGCAGGACACTCCGGTATGACGCGCACCCTACATTCTCTCTCACAAAAATACTGGTGGCCCACCTTGGCTACTAATGTCTCCCACTATATCAAACGAAGACACCTCGGAATGCCCCGGCAGGCAAACTAGTGACGGCTTCACCACAGTCCTGGTGGTCGTAGATCGGTTCTCCAAATCATGCAATTTTTTGGCCACTAACAGGTCTTCCTTCTGCTCTCCAGGTCGCTGAGGTCCTGTTCCAACAGGTGTTCAGGCATTATGGACTTCCGGAGGACATCATCTCGGACCGTGGCTCCCAATTCACATCCCGAGTGTGGAAGGCTTTCCTGGAGAAGATCGGGGCCATGGCCAGCCTCACTTCCGGGTATAGGCCTCAGTCGAATGGGCAGGTGGAGCGCATGAACCAGGAGCTGGGGAGGTTTCTTCGTTGACACTGTCAGGACCGGCAGGGTGAGTGGGCAAGGTTTCTTCCCTGGGCAAAATATGCCCAGAACTCCCTCATTCACTCCTCCACGGGGCTCACTCCCTTCCAGTGCATCCTGGGGTACCAGCCGGCCCTGGCCCCTTGGACACCCAGCCAGACCGATGCGCCCGCTGTGGACGAGTGGTTCCGCAGGGCCGGACAGGTCTGGGACGCCGTCCATCTCCAGAGGGCCATTCGTCGGCAGAAGGACCAAGCCGACCGCCACCGCAGTGAGGCCCCCGTATTCCAGCCTGGTGATCGTGTCTGGCTGTCCACTAAAAACCTCCCTCTCCGCCTGCCCTGCAAGAAACTGAGCTCCCAGTTTGTGGGGCCGTTTAAGGTCCTCCGGCGAATAAATGAGGTATCGTACCGGAGTATGCAAAGCTGTCATCAAGGCAAAGGGTGGCTATTTGAAGAATCTCAAATATAAAATATATTTTGCTTGTTTAACACTTTTTTGGTTACTACATGATTCCATATGTGTTATTTCATAGTTTTGATGTCTTCACTATTATTCTACAATGTAGAAAATAGTAAAAATAAAGAAAAACCCTTGAATGAGTAGGTGTTCTAAAATGTTTGACCGGTAGTGTATATCATTTATAAAATATATTTTCCTTCTTTATTATTTTCCCCTAACCTTACCACCCCTCCCCTAAATGGAGTAAACTAATGGACAACAATACTTAGGCTTCTACTTCCAGCTTAAACATACTTAATACACTTCCGTTCAAAAGTTTGGGGTCACTTAGAAATGTCCTTGTTTTCGAAGAAAAGCAATTTTTTTGTCCATTAAAATAACATCAAATTGATCAGAAATACAGTGTAGACATTGTTAATGTTGTAAATGGATATTGTAGCTGGAAATGGCAGATTTTTTATGGAATATCTACATAGGCGTACATAGGCCCATTATCAGCAGAGTTGCAAAGAAAATGCCATATCTCAGACTGGCCAATAAAAATAAAAGATTAAGATGGGCAGTCTGAGATATGACTTTTTCTTTGCAACTCTGCCTAGAAGGTCAGCATCCTGGAGTCGCCTCTTCACTGTTGACATTGAGACTTGTGTTTTGCGGGTACTATTTAATGAAGCTGCCAGTTGAGGATCTGTGAGGCGCTTGTTTCTAAAACTAGACACTCTAATGTATTTGTCCTCTTGCTCAGTTGTGCACCGGGGCCTACCACTCCTCTTTCTATTCTGGTTAGAGCCAGTTTGCGCTGTTCTGTGAAGGGAGTAGTACACAGCGTTGTACAAGATCTTCAGTTTCTTGGCAATTTCTCGCATGGAATAGCCTTCATTTCTCAGAACAGAATAGACTGACGAGTTTCAGAAGAAAGTTATTTGTTTCTGGCCATTTTGAGCCTGTAATCGAACCCACAATTGCTGATGCTCCAGATACTCAACTAGTCTCAAGAATGACAGTTTTATTGCTTCTTTAATCAGCACAACAGTTTCAGCTGTGCCAACATAATTGCAAAAGGGTTTTCTAATGATCAATTAGCCTTTTAAAATGATAAACTTGGATTAGCAAACACAACGTGCCATTGGAACACAGGACTGATGGTTGCTGATAATGGGCCTCTGTAAGCCTATGTAGATATTCCATTAAAAATCAGCCGATTCCAGCTACAATAGCCATTTACAACATTAACAATGTCTACACTGTATTTCTGATCAATTTGATGTTATTTTAATGGACAAAAAAATTGCTTTTCTTTAGAAAAGAAGGACATTTTTAAGTGACCCCAAACTTTTGAACGGTAGTGTACATTTTATGGACACAGTATATTTTACATTAGTTATCTTCTCTTTATTTCTTTGTCTATCCAATGATCTTTCTGCAACAGAACATTCTATGTTCTCAGACACAAAGACAACCTTGCTAGAACCTATATCTCAAAGTTAAATACAAAAGTATTCATCTGTTTTCAGTCCTCAGTTCCTGTCCTCACTTGACATTGATATCTTTCTTTTAATGACAGATTCATTTGAAAAAATTAACAAAAACATCTATTGTTGTAATGCTCACTTTTTTTGACTGACTGTATCAATTGAAAGCTAACATATGAGCTAGCATCAATCAAAATATTGATTGACTAACCTCTTCATTCACATTTTTTTTTGAAAATAAATAAAAAGCTTCACTCACAACTGCCTATATCTTACACACTAATTATTGTAAGCGTACATACAAGGCTGTCTTTTGATGGCTTTATGAAATGGGATGGTCCAGTTTCAGTTGACCCATTTACTAGACTGTGATGAGGGAGCCAGGACAGACACATAGTGGCCACAGGGACAGTAGTGCCAGCCCATGGGCCTCAGGAGTGGACAGTGGCAGTCTGGCCTGGGGCATGAGGAGTGTCCTACCTACCCGACTCAGCAGATCGTCCATCTCTGTCACCAGGCTGCCCAGGTTACTGTCAGCCAGCTGCAGGCGCCTCTCCGGCGAATTCTGTGGCGAGAGCATGTGCTGTGTGGAAGACACATGCACACGTGCACGCACACACAAACACACACACATACACACACGCACACACAGTGGAGAGTGTCAGAATGGGGCATTATGCAGAAAGGTAATCTACAGTTTTTATCACCATGGGTCTGGGGAGTGAGGTGTGTGAGCAGAGCCTCGATACCCTGTATTTAACTATCCACCCCAGCCCAATTCATCAGTGTTATGCTCCTCACAGGCCTATAAGCAGCAGAGCACGAGCAGCTGGAAAAGGGCATCTAGCTCAGTGGACTCCAAAAGCCCAGCTTGAGCCAATGATCTGGCTTTCCACATGAGGGTAGCAATCAAGTGATGTCTTCATTGGCCCCCCTCACGATGCCCTTTAGCAATAATCTGCATCTTTGTTGTGCCTTATATCTCCAGCTCCATCTCCTCTGCTTTCCGAGGATTTTGGGGAAATGCACTCTTGTTATCGAACCACTGAGATGCGTTTGAATGCCACTGTTTGTGTAATATATCACTGTTATATCACTGTTACAGATTGTGGTGTTTGTGTCTTTGTTCTTTGTGTGAGAGAGAGGTGGATGCCGTTAGTTGAACGAAATGGAGCTATGGTATCGTCTGGATAAGAGGAGGGTTTGAAGCCGGGGTGTGAGTCGGGCTCCACGTCTCCCCCTGAGACACTAACAGCTGAGAGATATTTACACAGCATCTTGTCCACCTTGTCCAGGTGGGCAACTCACAACTGATTCTGTTCATTTTAGCAATTCAGTCAGGTACTCACTAGTGTGAGTAAACAAACACGCCAAATTTAATGTAGGCCTACAGAGACATACTTGATCTTAGGAATCTAGATATCATAGATTTGTCTAATACAGGAATATTGTAGTACTCTCTCTTTGGAGGGAAGGTGAACACTAAAGGAAGTGTTTGGGTGCTTTCTATTCACCTTGAGTTCCTCCGTCATGTTCTCAAACCGGTAGAGGACTTTGTAGGGCGGTGGTAGAGGGGTGGTGAGGTTGACACTGGTGATGATACGATGCAGTCTGTCCATATCTCTGATGAGGAGCCCGGCACAGTCATCATCGCAGGCTGTAACACATACACACCGACACCGACACACAAACACACCATGGCAGTTAGAAACCTATAATGACGAGTGGACTCTAATGACACCAATTTAAACCATTAGAGAGCGTTCAGTCTCATCCAGTGAAGTGAATGGTAATCCCAGCTAACGTGTGTGGTCAGGGTGACTCTGAGCTCTGAAGCTATGTGTGTGTGTGTGTGTGTGTATATGGGGGACACCGGGACAGTCTCTCATTGGGACACCAAGACACTCTACTGGGGGTCAAGGGGTCAACCCCAAGGGCATGGGGGTGCTAATGGTAGCTCGTTGCCTGGCAACATCTCTACCAAAGGGACATGTACTGTCCCACATGAAAAAATACTAGTTCACTATAGAATACTACAGTTCTTACTATATCATTCTGTAGTAAACTGTAGTATACTGTAGAATACTATATTACACACTGTAGTATACCTCGATCATGTTTAGTACTTACTATAGAATGTTGTAGTATACTGTAGAATACTATAGTAAATACTACACTAATGTCTGCAAAAACACTACAGTCTGCAAAAACACTACAGTATTTATAGAAAAGAGCAGAAGCTCTGAACTGTCTGTTCAGACCCCAGTCCTACCTACCTACAGTTTATGAAAAATCTGCTCTTTTTGTATATCTCCAGTAGGTTTCCTCAAGGAGAAAGCCTCCACTTCTATGTCAAAGATAATAAAACAAAAACACTATAGTAAAAACTATAGTAATATCTGCAAAAACACTACAGTAAATACGACAGTAAACTACAGTATGTAAAAAAATTACATTAATTACTATAGTATATACTACAGTTTTCTTTTACTACAGTATTTATACTATAGTTAACTGTAAATACTACAGTATACTACAATAAATACAAGCCTGCAAAAACACTACAGGAAATACTACAGTAAAGTCTGCAAAAATACTACTCTGAATACTATAGTACTTATACCATAGTATACCATAGTCTTTTTGCATGTGGGGTATGTACTAGGGCGACTATGTTAGCACCGGAGAAGGGGACAATGCCTGGGAGATGGGCTTTTTAATGTGAGCGAAATGGTGGAACGGGTTGAACCCCAGCTTCCTCCTCCTTCACCTCGTTTAGTTTAGTTTCATCCCATTCCCCCACACACACCAACGCTCTTTCAAAAGACACAACCACTCTTTGAAAACACTTCAAGGTAGCCATTCTCTGTCCTCTACTTTTTAGGCTTTGGAGAATCCTGGAGTTTCTGTGCTGGTTTGAGATTAGACAAGAGCAGCACTGAGGGAAGGGATCTCGAACATTAACACAGTGTGAAACGGCTTTTGGCAGACCATTATGAGTGTTCGACATGCCACAAGCAATAAGAAAAAAAACGCACACAGTACACACACACACACACACACACACACACACACACACACACACACACACACACACACACACACACACACACACACACCACTACAATCAACAAACTATGTGTGCATTTATTATGTCCTTTGAATTTCTCCTGAATTTCACCACATAGAAAATGAGTTGAGAAATGAACGTCAGACATATTTTTTTTTTAGACCCGCTGTTATAAGGGAGAAAAGCCTGATAATCCACACAGTAAGAGAGCACACATCCTGTGAGTATGAGAGTTTGTGATAAAACACTCCAAAATGCACACACTGCATGAAATACATGCACATCCTGTTACCGTCCCCAAAAGCAGGACAACATGCAGCCAATCAGTTTCACCTGTATCATCTGAAATACTGTATCTAACAAGCAATGGACCCCTACTATCACTGCTTCAGGAAACCTACTGGGAACAGTTAGACATTTTTCAGATAGTCAGCTTGCCAGTTCAGTTGGCACCGTAGCCTACAGAATTGTATCTAAAACATACAGTACTATTCATTGCCTGAAGTATGATAAAATGTAGTCTCAAACAAATTACAGTAATTCAAGAGCAAACAATGTTTTGTGAAACAAGACTGATACTTCTTTCTTACAAATTAGGCTTTGATAACATTCACTACTTCTACTTTTTGACAAATATAGTGGCCGCCATCTTTGTTTACATTGGGATTGGCGCTTCTTCGCATGCACTTGGAATAACATTTTGTTTGCCGTGGGATGTAGGTTAATAAATATACAATATAGCCTATAGTACATTGTCTCCCTCGGCCCTCCCAACTGCTCTTATCAAATTGTCAGACTTGCTGTCTAACTATGCTATATCTGAATTATTAACATTGGGGGATCTTAACCTGGATTGGCTGATGCCAGTACAAGATAAACTGAAAGATATTTGCACTGAGCTAAATTGAACTAAACTCATAAATAAACCAACCTGCTCCAACTTAAGACACCCTGAAAAATCGACTCTTTCTGACAAATGCCCCTCATAAGTATACAGCCAATGGAATCTTTGATACTAAGCTACCGAAATATTGTCTGCGCATTATTACAAAAATACATTTTTTTACTTTCAATGAGCAACATTTCCTGTATGACCTGGGGTTGTATGATTGGATGTGTCCTCTATCTCTGATTCGGATCAGGCCCTTAAATGTCTTACCTCTCTGTTTATCTCTGTTGCAGATAAGCATGCCACATATAAAAGATTAAGGGTAAAGGACAGATCAAACCCATGTTTTCCACATTAATTGTCTGAAAGATTTCATTAAATAAACTTAGCTTGGGCTAAGGCTAGATTGACTGATTCTACCTCTGACTGGCAGTCCTTCAGACATTTGAGAAATAGATGTCTTACACTGGTTAGAAAAGCAAAGACAACATACTTCTTGAATTGTGTATCTGAGAGTGGTGGAAATTCCAGCTAAATTCTGGAATGTGGTAAAATCTTTAAAATGTAACTCCACCTCCTCATCGCCCCAGCAGTTTATGACAGCCTCTGGTACCATAATAGACAAAAATGACATTTGTGGTGCTTTTTATAACCTTTTTGCCTCAGCTGGCCACCTATTTGAAATAATAGTTTCTGAAAATACCTCAAGTTCCACTAGAGGGAGTCCTTTATACACCTCTAAACAGATAGCAGAGAATGATGCACTTCCAGGCACTCACTCTTTAAAAAGAAATTTGAACCATTTTATGTAAATGATGAAGTGCCTTGCAAAAAATTTATGTAAAACAATTCACAGGAGCTGAATAGCTTGATCCCTTTTTACTGCAGCTTTCTGCCCCCATCATTGTAGAACCTTTGACCCACATTTTTTATTCAACAATTGCTTCTGGTGCTATTCCTAAGATCTGGAAGGCAACACATGTTCTCCCCCTTCACAAAGGCGGGGATCCTTCTGACCTAGATAACTACCGCCCATTTCTAAACTATCTTGCCTTGCAAAAATATTAGAATCACTGACAAACGCTCAGCTAAGAACTTTTTTTACTTCAAATTATATTCTTAATGTGCACCAGTCTGGTTTTAGACCTAGACATAGCAGTTTCAGCAGCTACACTTGTCTTAAATTGCTTAGATCATAGGATTCTCTGTGCTGCCATATTTATAGACCTATCCAAGGCCTTTGATACTGTCGACCATCGCCTACTCATTCCAGGCATCTTGTGCCTTCTGATGGTGTCAAGTCCAGTTACCTTGATATTACTAAAGGTGTCCCGCAGGGGTCGATTTCGGGACATCTCTTCTTTACTATTTATATAAATAATATGGTCTATCTGCAAAAACCTGTAACATTCATCTGTACGTTATTGCCCCTACTGCTGACCAGGCTATGTTATAGCTGCAATCTGATTTTGTTGCCTTGCAGAAAGCCCTTGTTGATTTAAAATGGGTACTTAACATGGGAAAAACTGAATGTATGTTGTTTTCTAATTCTCTTAGAAATATTTCAGAGGGTTTACGCACAGATGGCATTGGATGGTTTTCTCATTGAGCAGGTTCCCGCCTATAAATATCTGGGCTTTTGGATTGACAAAAAGTTGTTGTTTAAAAAACATATGGATGAGCTAGTTAAGAAGCTAATGTTTAAAGTAGGCTTCTTTTATAGAACTAGATCATGCCTCTCTCTAAACAGCAGGAAGCAGGTTGTACAGGCAACCTTCCTGCCAGCTCTTGATTATGGTGGCACCATTTATTAGAATGCAGCAGCCAATACTCTAAAACCCTTGGATGCAGTGTACCACAGTGCACTTCGCTTTATCACAGGTGACAGGTTTAATACTCATCACTGCATCGGCTGGACCTCTCGAAATTCCCATAGATCACTTCATTTCTCCCTTTTTGCTTACAAAGCTCTGCTGCACAAGCTTCCAACATACACTACATGACCAAAAGAATGTGGACACCTGCTCAAACACCTCATTCCAAAATCATGGGCATTAATATAGAGTTGGTCCCCCCTTTGCTGCTATAACAGCCTCCACTCTTCTGGGAAGGCTTTCCACTAGATGTTGGAACATTGCTGCGGGGACTTGCTTCCATTCAGCCACAAGACCATTATTGAGGTTGGGCACTGATGTTGGGCGATTAGGCCTGTCTCGCAGTCTGCGTTCCAATTAATCCCAAAGGTGAACAATGGGGTAGAGGTCAGGGCTCTGTGCAGGCCAGTCAAGTTCTTCCACACCAATGTCGACAAACCATTTCTGTATGGACCTCGCTATGTGCACGGGGGCGTTGTCATGCTGAAACAAGAAAGGACCTTCCCCAAACTGTTGCCACAAAGTTGGAAGCACAGAATCATCTAGAATGTCATTGTATGCTGTAGCGTTAAGATTTCCCTTCGCTGGAACTAAGGAGCCTGAACCATGAAAAACAGCCCCAGACCATTATTCCTCCTCCACCAAACTTTACAGTTGGCACTATGCATTCGGACAAGTAGCATTCTCCTGGCATTCGCCAAACCCAGATTCGTCTGTCGGACTGCCAGATGGTGAAGCGTGATTCATCACTCCAGAGAACGCGTTTCCACTGCTCCAGAGTCCAATGGCAGCGAGCTTTACACCACTCCAGCCGATGCTTGGCATTGCGCATGGTGATATTAGCCTTGTGTGGGGCTGCTCGGCCATGGAAACCCATTTCATGAAGCTCCAGACTAACAGTTCTTGTGCTAAAGGTTGCTTCCAGAGGCAGTTTGGAACTCAGTAGTGTGTTGCAAACGAGGAAAGGCGATTTTACGTGCTACGCACTTCAGCACTCAGCGGTCCCGTTCTGTGAGCTTGTGTGGCCTACCATTTCGCGTCTGAGCCGTTGTTGCTCCTAGACGTTTCCACTTCACAATAACAGCACTTACAGTTGACCAGGGCAGCTCTAGCAGGGCAGAAATTTGACCAACTGACTTGTTGGAAAGGTGGCATCCTATGACGGTGCCACGTTGAAAGTCACTGAGCTCTTCAGTAAGGCCATTCTACTGCCAATGTTTGTCTATGGAGATTGCATAGCTGTGTGCTCGATTTTGTACACCTGTCAGCAACGGTGTGGCTGAAATATCCAAGTCCATTCATTTGAAGGGGTGTCCACATACTTTTGTATATATAGTGTATCCCACTTCTCTGTTAAAAGGGCCCGGGGCTGGGTTTCTACTAAGCTAACATATGGAATTGTTTTATGATAGTCATACCAAGGATCATTTAGCTATTTGATTTGAAATTTTAGGACCCTGTAAGTATAAAGAAAATATATACAAAAAATATTTGATGAAACATTGAATTTGGTCTTATTCGCCCATAGAAACACATTGAGTAACATATTCATACATGTCAAAACAGAGTATGAAAATAAATCAAAAGGAAGTATGTCCTATATCTGAGAGATAAGAAAGCTCAGTTTATTTATTTTTTACCTTAATTGAACTTTTTGGGGCACTAAACTACTTCCATATATACTTCCATTCATTTTTTTAACTGGTTCCGGGCTACCTTCAGACGAGTCTTGTGAAGCTTGTGGGCGTTCTAGAGCAAAACAGCCAACATGTTCGTGTTCATGAGAGGGGCCATATACCGTTCGGATGCTAGAGACGTGTTCGTGAGAAGACACATTTTCAGGATGTCTCCTGGTCTGACAAACACCGCTGTAGTTCTGCCACATTCCAATGCAAATGCAGTGGAATGAGACACAGCTCGTGCAAAAAAACTGATATCTCTAGCTTAAACAGACAGATTTTTATGGGGATTTTTTTATAATGCAAATTAGAATTCCGTGGGGGAACGGACATCGACTCAAATACAAGGTACCAAACCCGCTCACAAGGTTGGTTAACTCTTGAGGTCCCTAGTTTCTCTACCAACCTAGGTAAATCAGCCTTTATTTAGTTTTAACGCCCCCCATCTTGATTCCCTGGTGCCAATAGGGCAGTTTAGAACGCTGATGAGGAATGAATTCACTGAGGCTTGCGAGTGTTTTTGTTGATTGCAATAATTAATTTGTGTTGTTGAAATGTAGTGTATTTTTTTTTCTTCTGTTTTATTGAATTATCATGTTGATTTGTGAATTGTTTGTTCTCAGGGTACCATTAAGAATGAGACCCTGGCCTCAATTGGGTTCCCCTGAATACATAAAAGTAGAAATAATAATAATTTGTAAAGAATCACTACAAAGTATTTTGAATTCAATAAACTCTAAATTCCTTCTTATGAAGATTATAATCCTCAAGAAGGCCTGGCTAATTAGGCAGTTTTACAACTGTCCCCAAAGTAATTTTCTACCACTTTAGACTCACAGAAAAGGTTTTTAAAAAATAGAGAAAAAAAAGGCTTAGTCTAGAATATTGAATGAACATCAAAAGTAAGTTATATTAGTGTACGTACACACGATCCCAGAGGGCCCACACACATGCCTCTCCATGCACTGGCTGCAGGTGCGTCCAGTGGCCCCGGGCCGGCAGCGGCACTGGCCTGAGCGGGGGTCACACGGTTGGGGCCACGCCCCGTACGGGTCACACTTACACTCCTCACACTTCCCGCCGGGGGAACGGGGGTCACCGTGGTAACCTGTGGCACATCTAGTGGAGCGACAACAAGGTTTAGAGTAGATAACTAACAGAAAGTGATGTTCTGTTAGCAATGTGGGCCAGCAAGGTCCCTGATGAGGTGAGTTCAGTATGATTCACAAAGAGCATGTTGGGTTTAGTAAATGTTGAGGAGAGAGTTCTTACCTCTCACAGTACTTTCCCTCATAGCCCTCGGGGCAGGCAGTACAGCGGTAGTCATTGAATCCCTCTGTTACACAGGTAGGGCTAAAACTGAGAGAATGAGAGAGCTACAGATGAGAGCTGCTTTATTGTACAGTAGTCCAGCCATTCACCTGTGTCTCTGTGACCTACTTGTTCTCATGGTTGGTGAGGGGGCAGGCACAGGGTTTGCAGTCATCGGGTCTGCCCCTCACTACACCATAGTATCCTGGGGCACAGCGTTCACACCTGTCCCCCTCTGTGTTCTGCTGGCAGTTCTGTAGAGAAGACACCCGTCCCGTCACTAATATCATATTCACATTCACAACCATTCACTTCAAATAGGCTACACCTTCAGAGTCAAACTAAACCCAGTGGCTGTCGAGGTGGAGGGTGGATGTATCTTAGCTGTTGTTTTGAAGTGAGGGCCCTTCCAGAGCGTGAGCTGTCAACTCAGAGCTGTTTTCCTCTCCTCTCTCAACCACTCTGCTCTGAGAAAAAGTGCCAAACTGACAATTCAGAGAGGTAATACTAATCAGTCAGCGGAAGTTCTGGCCTACTGAGCCGTGGTATTCCAAAGACGTTCATTAACTTCCTGTGTACCTCAATTAACCAAATTACGCTGTACAAACTCATTTAACATTTTCAATTTTCCTGCTCCGTAAAATGCAATTTATATTGTTATTAGCACAAATGCAAATGAAAGCTGGGATTGCTTTGACAACATAGAGTTCCAGTTCCACACTATAACATGAGGCAGGGCTGGCTTCCATGTGCTCTAGGGGGTGATTTAGGAAGCAGAGAATAAGAGCTTTGTTGGTTATTAACTTGACCAATGGGCCCTGAGTTTTATATTTGAAGGGCACATTATGTTCCACATTAAATGACATGGACTTCTCTCTAGCGTAATATCCCTGTTAGTATTTCCCAGTCAAATCTATTCCATGACAGTAACCTATGCTCTACTTCCTGGTGGCACTGGACCATGTAGCCTATCAACTTGGTTCTGAACAAATCTGCTGATCCTCTACACTTGGAGAACTTTTCAGACTGAGAGCTGGTTTCAAATCAAATCAAATCAAATCAAATCAAATGTTATTTGCCACATGCGCTGAATACAACAGGTGCAGACCTTACAGTGAAATGCTTACTTACAAGCCCTTAACCAACAATGCAGTTTTAAGAAAAAATTATTAAAGAGCAGCAGTAAAATAAAATAACAGTAGGGAGGCTATATACAGGGGGTACCGGTACAGAGTCAATGTGCGGGGGCACAGGTTAGTTGAGATAATTGAGGTAATATGTACATGTGGGTAGAGTTAAAGTGACTATGCATAGATAATAAACAGAGAGTAGCAGCAGCGTAAAAGAGTTGGGGTGACAATGCAAATAGTCCTGGTAGCCATGATTAGCTGTTCAGGAGTCTTATGGCTTGGGGGTAGAAGCTGTTAAGAAGCCTTTTGGACCTAGATTTGGCGCTCCGCTACCGTTTGCTGTGCGGTAGCAGAGAGAACAGTCTATGACTAGGGTGGCTGGAGTCTTTGACCATTTTTAGGGCCTTCCTCTGACACCGCCTGGTATAGAGGTCCTGGATGGCAGGAAGCTTGGCCGCAGTGATGTACTGGGCCGTACGCATTACCCTCTGTAGTGCCTTGCGGTCGGAGGCCGAACAGTTGCCATACCAGGCAGTGATGCAACCAGTCAGGATGCTCTCGATGGTGCAGCTGTATAACTTTTTGAGGATCTGAGGACCCATGCCAAATCTTCTCAGTCTTCTGAGGGGGAATAGGCTTTGTTGTGCCCTCTTCATGACTGTCTTGGTGTGTTTGGACCATGATAGTTCGTTGGTGATGTGGAAACCAAGGAACTTGAAGCTCTCAACCTGTTCCATTACAGCCCCGTCGATGAGAATGGGGGCGTGCTCAGTCCTATTTTTTATCCTGTAGTCCACAATCATCTCCTTTGTCTTGATCACATTGAGGGAGAGGTTGTTATTCTGGCACCACATGGCCAGGTCTCTGACCTCCTTCCTATAGGCTGTCTCATCGTTGTCGGTGATCAGGCCTACCACTGTTGTGTCGTTGGCAAACTTAATGATAGTGATGGAGTCATGCCTGGCCATGCAGTTATGGGTGAACAAGGAGTACAGGAGGGGACTGAGCACACAACCCTGTGGGGCCCCCGTGTTGAGGATCAGCTTACCTACCCTTACCACCTGGGGGCAGCCCGTCAGGAAGTCCAGGATCCAGTTGCAGAGGGAGGTGTTTAGTCCCAGGGTCCTTAGCTTAGTCATGAGCTTTGAAGGCACTATAGTGTTGAACGCTGAGCTGTAGTCAATGAATAGCATTCTCACTTAGGTTTTCCTCTTGTCCAGGTGGGAAAGTACAGTGTGGAGAGCAATAGAGATATCATCATCTGACCCGTGAGTGCTACGGGTCGGTAGTCATTTAGGCAGGTTATCTTAGTGTTCTTGGGCACAGGGACTATGGTGGTCTGCTTGAAACATGTTGGTATTATAGACTCAGTCAGGGACATGTTGAAAATGTCAGTGAAGACACTTGCCAGTTGGTCAGCGCATGCTCAGAGTATGCGTCCTGGTAATCCGCCTTGTTAATGTTGACCTGCTTAACACGTCTTACTCACATCGGCTATGGAGAGCGTGATCAATGAGTCATCCGGAACAGCTCTCATGCATGCTTCAGTGTTGCTTGCCTCGAAGCGAGCATAGAAGTGATTTAGCTCGTCTGGTAGGCTCGTGTCACTGGGCAGCTCGTGGCTGTGCTTCCCTTTGTAGTCTGTAATAGTTTGCGAGCCCTGCCACATCCGACGAGCGTTGGAGCCGGTGTAGTACGATTCAATCTTAGTCCTGTATTGACTCTTTGCCTGTTTGATGGTTCGTCGGAGGGCATAGCGGGATTTCTTATAAGCGTCCAGGTTAGAGTGCCGTTCCTTGAAAGCGGAAGCTCTACCTTTTAGCTCAGTGCGGATGTTGCCTGTAATCCATGGATGGGGTATGTACGTACGGTCACTGTGGGGACGACGTCATCGATGCACTTATTGATGAAGCCAGTGACTGATGTTGTGTACTCCTCAATACCATCGGAAGAATCCCGGAACATATTCCAGTCTGTGCTAGCAAAACAGTCCTGTAGCTTAGCGTCTGCGTCATCTGACCAGTTCCTTATTAACCGAGTCACTGGTGTTTCCTGCTTTAGTTTTTGCTTATAAGCAGGAATCAGGAGGATATAATTATGGTCAGATTTGCAAAATGGAGGGCGAGGGAGAGCTTTGTACGCATCTCTGTGTGTGGAGTAAAGTTTTTTTTTTCTCTGGTTGCACATTTAACATGCTGGTAGAAATGAGGTAGAACGGATTTAAGTTTCTCTGCATTAAAATCCCCGGCCACTAGGATCGCTGCCTCTGGATGAGCGTTTTCCTGTTTGCTTATGGCCTTATACAGCTCATTGAGTGCAGTCTTAGTGCCAGCATCGGTTTGTGGTGGTAAATGCTCTACGAAAAATATAGATGTAAACTCTCTTGGTAAATAGTGTGGTCTACAGCTTATCATGAGATACTCTACCTCAGGTGAGCAAAACTCAAGACATCCTTAATGTTTGATTTTGTGCACCAGCTATTGTTTACAAATATACACAGACTGCCACCCCTTGTCTTACCGGAGTCAGCCGTTCTATCCTGCCAATGTAGCGTATATCCCGCCAGCTGTATGCTATCCATGTCGTTGTTTAGCCACGACTCGGTGAAACATAAGATATTACCGTTTTTAATATCCCGTTGGTAGGATATCCGTGATCGTAGGTCGTCCATTTTTGTTTTTCCAATTATTGTACGTTGGCTAATAGGACTGATGGTAGAGGCAGATTACTCACTCGCCGTCTGATCTTTACAAGGCACGCTGACCTACGTCCACGATATTTCAGTCTCTTTCTCATGCGAATGACGGGGATTTGGGCCTTGTCGGGTGTCTGTAGAATATCCTTTGCGTCCGACACGTTGAAGAAAAAATCTTCGTCCAATACGAGGTGAGTAATCGATGTCCTGATATCCAGAAGCTCTTTTTGGTCATAAGAGATGATGGCAGAAACATTATGTACAGAATAAATTACAGATAACGCAAAAAAACACACATAATAGCACAATTGGTTAGGGGGCCGTACAACGGCAGCCCTCTCCTCCGGCGCCATTATTCCGACAGTTTGAAACCCAGGGGAGTTGAGAAGATAGAGGATAAAAGGGAGAGAGTTTTTAATTTGCTAGATAAAGGTCTGGGCTAAAGTAAATTTGAAACGGAGCTGTGAAGTAAATTGTTGGGCTAATTACCCATCTATGGTAGAGAGAGAGTAGAGTAGAGTGGGCGGGTATGGGTGCAGTCACAGGGCAGCCTGCCAACCAGTGCCAATGGCATCCTTCTCCTCAGGTCATGGGGACTATGTAAAGAGCTTACCTGGCAGATGGATGTCTCCGGGTCACATGCCTCACTGTGCCTGTTGCACTGGCACTGCACACAGCTCCCGATGCCTGCTCTGGAGGCCGCGCCACCGCTGCGGGCAGACAGGCGGTAAAACCCTGCCCCACATTCCTGCCGATGGGCGAAACACAGACAGACACACGGTTACTTGTTAGGCTGTTACGCCCCCGAGCCGCTCACGGGAATGCCAGGCTCTGGAGCTCCAACAAGACACACGCACTGAGAATTAATCAGGTCAATTTGAGACGCCATCTGTTCCCAGCAAACACGTTAAATGCCTGTTTAAAAATACTTTATTAACTATGTGGCAGCTTCAAATAAGTGCCATCTGTCTGGTTTGCTTACAGCCACCTTTATGAGGAATCCAGTCGGAGACACATCAGTAACACTTAGGTTTGGATGGAAGTTATCGTAGTAACACAAGAGTTAATTAGGAGTGGATTAGAGCCGTGCTAAAGAGTGGGGGAGCATTAGATGTGTCTGGATGGAGCTGTGAGAAAGAGAGGGAGAGAGAGAAAGAGAGAGAGAGCTGGCAGTTTTGATGAGAAGGATTGTCTTGTGGAGTGTTCTAACAGCTGTTTTCTCCTGTCTCCATGTCTGTGGCTCTGATTGGACTGTGACCGACTGCCACATACACACACACACACACACACACACACACACATACACACACACACACACACACACACACACACACACACACACACACACACACACACACACACACACACACACACACACACACACACACACACACACACACACACACACACACACACACACACACACACCGAGAGCCCTCTCTGATGGACCCTGTTGCCATGGCTGATGGTCTGATGGGAGACACAGAGACACAGCTAGCTGTGTGGCTAGCTAGCTTACCTCGCAGGACAGGCCGGAGTAGCCCAGGGGGCAGTCACATTTCTCTATCTGGTGGGCCCGCTCACTCTCCACGGACGGCCTTCCCTCCTCTGCCACCTCCATAGAAATCTCAGAGATCCTGGGTTTAGTGGAGAGAGAGATAGAGAGAGGGAGAGCGACAGCCATGTGAGCCAATGTCAACAATGCAACGCTTTTCCATGGACATTCTGCATTCTCTTCTCTATACTTGAAACATGCTATTATCAAATGCTATTGCCCCTCGTTCATTAAAACAAGTCACTGTTAAATGCAGCGGGTGATCCATGTTAACATGACATGATTAATCTGACCATGATACTAAAAGGAAGAGTAAACAGCCCTCTAACAGTATGTCTCAGTCTAACCCATTGTGTGTTCACACAAAGACAGAGAGGAGAGCTCACCTGTTGTGTCGCATCATGTTCCCATGGGAAGCCTTGATGAGGACGTAGTCAACGTAAAACAGGACGTCCATGAAGTCCTCGCGTGTCATGGCCTTCTTGTCTTCGTACTTCCACTCGTGCTGAAAAACAAAACATGTTTATGACATCACTAGCATCGAGAAACTATTCAATTCCTCGAGAGGCTATGTCATAAACCCTCAAAGTTCAAAGTTCCAGAATGGGGTGAAAATGGCAGCCATATTGGTCAGGGAGAAATCCAAGCCAGTCTAATTGGAAAGAATGGCAGTAGAGGCATAATCCTTATTTGACTTATGCAGGAAAATACACTACCAGTCAAACGTTTGGACACACCTACTCATTCAAGGGTTTTTCTTAATTTTTACTATTTTCTACATTGTAGAATAATAGTGAAGACAACAAAACTATGAAATAACACATATGGAATCATGTAGTTGCCAAAAAAGTGTTAAACAAATCAAAATATATTTTATATTTGAGATATATTTGAAATTCTTCAAATAGCCACCCTTTGCCTTGATGACAGCTTTGCACATATTGATATCAAACATTTTTCGTGAACCCACCATGTAAAGAAAAGTGATGTAATCAACGGCCAATGTTGACTTTTTTAATTGTGGCTATGACAGTCTATTACAAATCAGTCTGACAGAACTTTTGACAGTATTTCAATCTGAAGACAGTATGGTTTGAAGTGACTGAAATGCATCAGAAAGGTATTGGGAAGTTCAGAAGATCATCAGGCAATAATGTTGTATGATTTTCTGTGTAGAAAAGAACATCATCATTGATGATGTTCTTTTTCCTCCAGTCGGATTTAGTGCCTAGTCTTGTCCACTCAGTTCTAACAACTTGTGGGCATAGTAGAAGGAAACAGTACTAACGAATGTGTTCCCGAGAGTCTTTGTTATCTTTCAGTGATGGGGTCATAATATTTAGTAGCTTAAACCATTCAAAAGATAGAGCCACATTTGTAGGAAGAAAACAGAAACCGCTCTGTTTATTACAACCTTGGCTAATAGAGGTTACTGACGTAACCCTGGATCTATGAAGTGCACATTTTCTCTCACGACCCCATTTTCAAATCAGGCGATACCACATGGGGTCGCGACCACTAGTTTGGGAAACCCTGGCTTATTTCCTTACCTCTGTCATGTCGATCTCATGGCGGGTGAGTTGTCCAATCTGCAGTCCCTGCATGTGGCGGACCATCACCTTGTCTCTGTTGGGCCCTCCCTTTATGATGACCTGGGGTTCGTAGGAGGTACGGCCTGTCTCGTCACGCCCCTCAAAGTAGATAGCGTACTTCAGCTTGCCGCCGTAGGCTGTGATCTAAAGAGGAGAAACCACATCCAAGTAAAGAAGCTTGTCAGTACTATACACATCTCTGAACAGAATATAGTCAACTCCTGATAAGTGCAAGTTGGAAAGTATTTCAAAGCAGTATTGTTCACCAGTTCCCAATTCAAATACATACATTTTCACTCCAGATATCTGCATGTTTGGGTTTAGTGTAAGCATAGGCTATACGTAAAGCAGTCCCAAGCAATTATATACAGTATATCAGGGGTTGATTGTACACCTGTTATCAACTTGTTAAATCATTTCAAGATGAGGGTGCCCTCACCATGGACCCCTGGAACTGCTCAGGCAGTCTCCAGTAGTAGGGTTCGGTCAGTTTCTGGGTGACCAGGTCAGCGTTAGCGATGATCTCTGGGTGCTGGAAGGTCACTCCGCGTGTGGTCTCCTGCTGGTTGGCTTTGTCCACTAGGGGCAGCTTGGTCTGCTCTGGTTTCAGGGACAGCTACAGCAACACAGACACAACAAACAAACAGCATCACTTATAGGCCTAAATGTCACACGCAATACACAGATAATGGGTTGTGTTTGGGAAGCTCTGTTCCAAGGGTTTACAGTGAGGGAAAAAAGTATTTGATCCCTTGCTGATTTTGTACGTTTGCCCACTGACAAAGAAATGATCAGTCTATAATTTTAATGGTAGGTTTATTTGAACAGTGAGAGACAGAATAACAACAAAAAAATCCAGAAAAACGCATGTCAAAAATGTTATAAATTGATTTGCATTTTAATGAGGGAAATAAGTATTTGACCCCCTCTCAATCCGAAAGATTTCTGGCTCCCAGGTGTCTTTTATACAGGTAACGAGGTGAGATTAGGAGCACACTCTTAAAGGGAGTGCTCCTAATCTCCGTTTGTTACCTGTATAAAAGACACTTGTCCACAGAAGCAATCAATCAATCAGATTCCAAACTCTCCACCATGGCCAAGACCAAAGAGCTCTCCAAGGATGTCAGGGATAAGATTGTAGACCTACACAAGGCTGGAATGGGCTACAAGACCATCGCCAAGCAGCTTGGTGAGAAGGTGACAACAGTTGGTGCGATTACTCGCAAATGGAAGAAACACAAAAGAACTGTCAATCTCCCTCGACCTGGGGCACCATGCAAGATCTCACCTCGTGGAGTTGCAATGATCATGAGAACGGTGAGGAATCAGCCCAGAACTACACGGGAGGATCTTGTCAATGATCTCAAGGCAGCTGGGACCATAGTTACCAAGAAAACAATTGGTAACACACTACGCCGTGAAGGACTGAAATCCTGCAGCGCCCACAAGGTCCCCCTGCTCAAGAAAGCACATATACAGGCCCGTCTGAAGTTTGCCAATGAACATCTGAATGATTCAGAGGAGAACTGGGTGAAAGTGTTGTGGTCAGATGAGACCAAAATCGAGCTCTTTGGCATCAACTCAACTCGCCGTGTTTGGAGGAGGAGGAATGCTGCCTATGACCCCAAGAACACCATCCCCACCGTCAAACATGGAGGTGGAAACATTATGCTTTGGGGGTGTTTTTCTGCTAAGGGGACAGGACAACTTCACCGCATCAAAGGGACGATGGACGGGGCCATGTACCGTCAAATCTTGGGTGAGAACCTCCTTCCCTCAGCCAGGGCATTGAAAATGGGTCGTGGATGGGTATTCCAGCATGACAATGACCCAAAACACACGGCCAAGGCAACAAAGGAGTGGCTCAAGAAGAAGCACATTAAGGTCCTGGAGTGGCCTAGCCAGTCTCCAGACCTTAATCCCATAGAAAATCTGTGGAGGGAGCTGAAGGTTCGAGTTGCCAAATGTCAGCCTCGAAACCTTAATGACTTGGAGAAGATCTGCAAAGAGGAGTGGGACAAAATCCCTCCTGAGATGTGTGCAAACCTGGTGGCCAACTACAAGAAACGTCTGACCTCTGTGATTGCCAACAAGGGTTTTGCCACCAAGTACTAAGTCATGTTTTGCAGAGGGGTCAAATACTTATTTCCCTCATTAAAATGCAAATCAATTTCTAAAATTTCTGACATGCGTTTTTCTGGATTTTTTTGTTGTTATTCTGTCTCTCACTGTTCAAATAAACCTACCATTAAAATTATAGACTGATCATGTCTTTGTCAGTGGGCAAACGTACAAAATCAGCAGGGGATCAAATACTTTTTTCCCTCACTGTAAAGTGCTTATGTTGCGAGTGAGTGATGCAAGTACTTTTCAAAAGGAAAACAGCCTCTGTGACATTGGACAACTGTATTCTCCAATAACACACCAGGACTCAGCCTCTCATACAGTTGTAGATTAAAATGCATTTCACATCCTGAGGGCAGGCCAGAGACGTGATTAATCGGGCAAGTAGAACATTCATATCTTTAAAAAGTCACTTCTGTACAGTAGACTATGCCTCTGAGGCCCCTGTTTTAAATGTGCCCTCCCTTCCCATCTAAATATCCAGCGTAGGGCTCACTAAAGGCTCCAGGGGGGCCAGGCTGTGACCCTCACCTCACCATGCAATCTCATGACTCACTGACTTAGAGACAATCTCCTGCCTTCCAATGAATAAGGGAGAGGATTCTCAACTGGCTGTCTTTTTTTCTCTTTGTCTTAAAGAAAACAAACTTAGATTAACTTTGGGACGACACCCTTTATTTCATTTGTTTGTCGTTTCCATTTATATGAAAGAAGGGTCCCTCTTCCGATGTCCTCAGCCGCGGTCTCCATGGACACAGCGGATGGAGGGTTATCAGATCTGAGGCACTCTGGCAGAAAATCCTTATTAAAAACAAACAGGGAAGCTGCAGCTTGTAGCTCCCAGCCTCTGCCTGCTCCAAGCCCCTACCTGGTAAATACCTGGTTGGGAATGAAGCAATGGAGGAGAACCACTTTCATGTTATTAATATTTACTCTGTTGCCCATAAAATCATATAGCTGGGTTGTGGCATTTCCCTCTAGACTATTTCAGTACTTTGGTTGCACGTACAGTAAGTTATACAGTATATTGGACTAATTCATGTTTGTTAACTGTTGCATGAAAACAAATGTTGTTTTATTATAGCCTATATCTACTGTACCCTATATCCATTATCACTTATTGGCTATTCTTGAATTGCCTTGCCAATGTTGTTCTTCTCAGACCATTTTTAAAATTATATTTCAAAACGGAAGGTATATGATCCCACTGGTAATATATCATTTGTTTTAGGCCTACTACTTGTGAGGCATAAATTGAAATCATTAGCTTTTTTTTATTTGACTGGACTGATGGTGGAGGGAGCGAGAGAGAGCGAGCAGTGGAGAGGCTGCCTCTCAATGTTCATCAGCTCTTCCTCCCTCTGCTGACTGACCAAAAAGGGGACACTGTCTTCCAGCTGATGGCGAAACTCGATGGCACTTCATTTATTTCTGAAATACGCTACTCCTCGATATTAGAAAGACGCAAGTTGCTAATAACAACGCAAGTATATTGATACACTTTGTAGAGCGAGTGGATAGGGTCGGGCGTATTATGGCTTATAAAAGTGTTGAATAAAGTGTTGACAGAGTAAAAATGTGAAAACGTAATATTAAATCACTAAAAAAACAGCAGCTCTTTGCTGTATTCTTTGACAGTCTCTCTGTAGTCATGGTTTTGAAAGTTTTGAAATCTCACACAGTAGACTCGGCTATCAACTTCGCTGTGGGCTCATGAAAGCTGCAGACATGGTGATCTGAGCTATCTGATTGGCCAGCGGTAGGCCTATACGTTGACTTGATTTGCTTTCAGACACATGAAATGGTTCAAAATGGGAACACTTTGCTTACCCGGCGCGCAGGGCAGCTGAATCAATTGCACCTACCTCAAACAGTGCTAAACGAATAAGAAAACAGTGTTCGCAAGGCTTTATCATTTGGCTTTTTACAGAAATGTTTGGCTAGGAAAGCCTTGGAGATCGACCGGTTGGTGAACACTGGCATAGAACATTATTCATATGATATGTGTTTGTCTGTGTGTGTGTGTTGCGTGATGTGGGTGGGTGCACTCACAGTTACTGTATGTTTGTGTATGAATACTGTACCTCAGTCTGTGCCTGTGCGTGGGTGGACTTGCATGAGATTGGGAATACATGTGTACATGTGTGCTGCGTGTGGATTTCTGCCACATTTCTTCATGACTTGACTTACCCACATGCGGATGAGGCCCTGTGCCTCAGTACAGGTGTTGGACATACCGAAGCAGTAACACTGACTGCAGCCCAGTGGGTTCCTGGTGCTCAGGCCGAAAGTCCTCGACTTACACTGGTCACACTTCAGACCCTGTATATTCGCCTGGGGACCGAACACACAACTATACAGTGAAGTCTTCAGTAGAGTATACATAAGAACAAACACAAAACAAATCTGAATTGATTTGCAAACATATTATAGGCCTAGAGAGATATTTGATTAAAGACAGAGCCAAGCGATAAATACTAGTGACAGAAAAAGTCATATCTCTTGTGCTCTTCGCCTATCCTGCTTGGTATTGATCAAAGAAGGTGATATTCAGAAGAATCCCAAGGCAGCGATGTGTGTAGGTACAGTAGGTGCATGTCAAAGGGGCTGCTGTGTATGTGTACCACAGTGACATGTCTGCGGAGGAATGATAAGGTGCAGTGACAGCCCTGATAACAGTGCATCATACCAAAAACCACTATTTCAAATGGAACATTTCACTTATATCTTATCTTATGCTTTCCCCTAGCTAATACACTCCCAAAGCATTCGGAACTGAGAAGCGACATTCATAACAGACATTGGTTGTGCCATGAACTACATATACAAAAATAAAAAAATAGTCTGTGGGTTCAACTTTAAGGAGGATGCTAAGGATGCCAGAAATTATATTGCTATGGCTTCATGTAACACACAGAGCCACGCCACCCCATCACCTTGTCCATCACCGTGTCCATCACCCCTCCAGTCACTGTCCATCACCGTGACCTTCACTAACATCCCTAAACCCATCAACCTCCTCTCTCTATCCATCCATCCATCCATCCATCCCAGTAGTCTAAAATAAACAGCCAGTGAGGGAAGATACGCATGTGCGCCCGCACACACACACACACACACACACACACACACACACACACACACACACACACACACACACACACACACACACACACACACACACACACACTACAACAAGAGACCCAACAACAACAGTCTTCTCCTCTTCATGTGTCACCTTTACTTCAGGGTAGAAAGGGGCTTTTTACTGGGTGGCGGCAGTTTTTTTCTCTCTCTCTCTCTCTCTCTCTCTCTCTCTCTCTCTCTCTCTCTCTCTCTCTCTCTCTCTCTCTCTCTCTCTCTCTCTCTCTCTCTCCCTCTCTCTCTCTCTCTCCCTCTCTCTCTCTCTCTCTCTCTCTCTCTCTCTCTCTCTCTCTCTCTCACCCTCTCTCTCTCAGTCTGCGTTAATGAGAGTCATCACCTCTCATAGCTGTCCCTGCGTGACAGCCTGTCACAATGTCACAGCACTGTCACTGTGAGGCACGGAGCTGGGGATGGCGACGACTGCCTGCCTGGCGCTAGCTAATCTGAATGCCTTCCCCCCACGTCAGGTCTATTTCCATCTCACACTCCCTTCCCTCACACAGACACACACAGACGCTACGCTGCCTGCCTGGGTTCTGTTTGCCTGGCTCTGGGTTTATTCGGTGCTGGCAAGCAGGCAGAGGATGGCGACAGGCCCTGTGCTGAGCCCAGATAGGGAAGGTACTAGGTAGGTACGGAGAGCTAGAGTGCTGCTGTTGAAATATAGGCTATATGAAGAAATCTGCCATAGTCACTCTAATGTGACATTTCCAGGTAATTGCAGTGAGGCTTAAAAAATACAGGCCTAGTTACGCTATGTAACTTTGATAAGTCAGTGCTGGTTAGACATCAGGGAGATGCCAGAAGAGCTGGCTTTGGTTTCTTTTGGGAGAATTTCATTGTAGTTTCTTGCTGTCACTTATTTGGAGAAGTCTGATGCAATCACCTGACACAGCATCCTGTGATGAATATTCTAGGTGATAATAGTAGAGTAGATAAATACAGTGGGGGAAAAAAGTATTTAGTCAGCCACCAATTGTGCAAGTTCTCCCACTTAAAAAGATGAGAGAGGCCTGTAATTTTCATCATAGGTACACGTCAACTATGACAGACAAAATGAGGAAAAAAATCCAGAAAATCACATTGTAGGATTTTTTATGAATTTATTTGCAAATGATGGTGGAAAATAAGTATTTGGTCAATAACAAAAGTTTCTCAATACTTTGTTATATACCCTTTGTTGGCAATGACACAGGTCAAACGTTTTCTGTAAGTCTTCACAAGGTTTTCACACACTGTTGCTGGTATTTTGGCCCATTCCTCCATGCAGATCTCCTCTAGAGCAGTGATGTTTTGGGGCTGTCGCTGGGCAACACGGACTTTCAACTCCCTCCAAAGATTTTCTATGGGGTTGAGATCTGGAGACTGGCTAGGCCACTCCAGGACTTTGAAATGCTTCTTACGAAGCCACTCCTTCGTTGCCCGGGCGGTGTGTTTGGGATCATTGTCATGCTGAAAGACCCAGCCACGTTTAATCTTCAATGCCCTTGCTGATGGAAGGAGGTTTTCACTCAAAATCTCACGATACATGGCCCCATTCATTCTTTCCTTTACACGGATTAGTCATCCTGGTCCCTTTGCAGAAAAACAGCCCCAAAGCATGATGTTTCCACCCCAATGCTTCACAGTAGGTATGGTGTTCTTTGGATGCAACTCAGCATTCTTTGTCCTCCAAACACGACAAGTTGAGTTTTTTTGGTTTCATCTGACCATATGACATTCTCCCAATCCTCTTCTGGATCATCCAAATGCACTCTTCAGACGGGCCTGGACATGTACTGGCTTAAGCAGGGGGACACGTCTGGCACTGCAGGATTTGAGTCCCTGGCGGCGTAGTGTGTTACTGATGGTAGGCTTTGTTACTTTGGTCCCAGCTCTCTGCAGGTCATTCACTAGGTCCCCCCGTGTGGTTCTGGGATTTTTGCTCGCTGTTCTTGTGATCATTTTGACCCCACGGGGTGAGATCTTGCATGGAGCCCCAGATCGAGGGAGATTATCAGTGGTCTTGTATGTCTTCCATTTCCTAATAATTGCTCCCACAGTTGATTTCTTCAAACCAAGCTGCTTACCTATTGCAGATTCAGTCTTCCCAGCCTGGTGCAGGTCTACAATTTTGTTTCTGGTGTCCTTTGACAGCTCTTTGGTCTTGGCCATAGTGGAGTTTGGAGTGTGACTGTTTGAGGTTGTGGACAGGTGTCTTTTATACTGATAACAAGTTCAAACAGATGCCATTAATACAGGTAACGAGTGGAGGACAGAGGAGCCTCTTAAAGAAGAAGTTACAGGTCTGTGAGAGCCAGAAATCTTGCTTGTTTGTAGGTGACCAAATACTTATTTTCCACCATAATTTGCAAATAAATTCATTAAAAATCCTACAATGTGATTTTCTGGATTTTTTTCCTCAATTTGTCTGTCATAGTTGACGTGTACCTATGATGAAAATTACAGGCCTCTCTCATCTTTTTAAGTGGGAGAACTTGCACAATTGGGGGCTGACTAAATACTTGTTTTCCCCACTGTAGATAATAGAGTAGACTACAATCAACTGATGGTTGTGGGTTACCTTGCAGCTGCATTGTCCAGTCCTGTCTGCACAGGCACACACATTCTGGTCTGCATCACAAGTCTGGCTGTCCGAACCGGCCACGTTGCAGCCGCAGGAAATGCATTGTGGGAAGTCCCGGTAGCCAAGCTTACACTCGCTGCACTTCTCTCCATGGAACTGGTCCCGGCACATGCAGCAGCCTGTGTTGGGGTTACACTGCTGGGTCACTGAGCCCACCTGGTTACACCCACAGGCCTGTGGAGGAGAGTGGCAGGTATTCATAATCAATGTACCATTAGGTGAATCAATACCCAGTCACAAAGGGTTAATCCATCAGCTTCATATGGTAAACATTCCACAAACTTTCCACAAAGGGGGTTAAAACATTGGCTACAAAATCAATTATAAAATTATACACAGTAGTAATCCTATGATGTGTTGCTCTATTCAATCTCAAAGCACTTTTGTGCAGTTTTAATTTTTATACTATAAAAGTTGGTTATTTTGCTAAACCTTTTTAATGGGCATTTTTGATCAATAAAATAATAGGCCTAACTCCAGGAAAGAGCCAGACAGGACCAGTTTGGAGGGGAGCGGGGTGAGATGAGGTGAGGTATGGTGTACCTTGCAGCCCGCCATGATATCATGACCCCAGTGATCGGGGGCACATTTGTCACATCTCTCCCCCACAGTGTTGGGAGGGCAGATGCACCGTCCTATGTTGGCATCGCAATTATTTCCCACATGGGCGCACTGGCACGCTGGGAAGGGGGCAGGAAAAACAAACTCCACTCAAAACAACAGAATAGGCTCAGCACAACAACTTTCCATTAAAACTGTAAGAGAGAAAATACCCTTTTTTAACATGAAGGAAAGCAGTAATAAAATCTTAAGAAGATGTATTAAAGTATTGTATTGACCAAAAGTTATTCGCAGACATCAATCAGTTAGATGGCAGTCAGTTCTTACGTGTGCAGCCACCCTCCTGGAAGTTGAAGTGTCCTGGAGCGCATCGGTCACACTTGGGCCCAGTGACACCAGGCTGGCACCGGCACTGGCCCGACTCGTCACAGTCAAAGGACTTGGACCCAAAGGAGTTACAGTGGCAGGGGACACAGCCTCCAGCGGACTGAATGCCATAGGTCTGGGGCTGGGGATAGCACAGAGATACAGAGGTCATTCAGGGACTCCATAGAGCTGTCATAGACAGACATACAGTGTTATTACCACAGCAAACGAGTACAGCACACAGTGACACACCGCAAACACTGCAAAACACACACTTCAATACTTCAGACAAAGTATTCAAGAACACACATCATACAATAACGTCTCTGTATGGGAAATAATTCTTTGAACAGTAGTAACAATAGTAACAATTCAATTGATGGTGGGGACATACAAAATATTAGAAGTACAAAACATAATCTAATATAAACTCATTTATCTGTGCAACGGGCAGAGGAACTGTCCATGTCTCATTATAAATGCAGCAACGTGGTGAATAAGTAAATGGGAATTTTAGCTGTAGAAGGCGAGGTGGCGGGGAAAGAGGCAGCCGGAGACAGATGGTCCGATATGAATCTGATTATATGAGGAGCCAACAGCTCCTGCCTGGTTGGCAATCTACATTATTCTCCCTTCAACAGGAAAGAGTGGGGATGGTGGTAGGTGGCACGCATCCCTGGGCCTCTCCCCCAGACTATCCACCCCCCCCCCCCCTCCCTCCCAGGGGAGTCACATGGGAGCTCTCTCTGGGGGTGCTCGGAGTCCTGATGAGATGCATCCACCGCCCATGTGGATCCAGTTGTCTCGGAGGCGGGAGCGGAAATGGACGGCTGATTGATTGACAGAGAGCGGTTAGCACCTGAGCAGCAACCAGGTGTTATGTTGGGGATGACAGATGTCTGTGTGTGAGAAGTGCCTGCTTACTCTTGTCAGCACAGCTAAATAATAATGTGTGTATGTGTAGTGTGGTTGTGTGTAACGTGGTTGTGTGTAACGTGGTTGTGTGTAATGTGGTTGTGTGTAACGTGGTTGTGTGTAGTGTGGTTGTGTGTAGCGTGGTTGTGTGTAACGTGGTTGTGTTTAATGTGGTTGTGTGTAACGTGGTTGTGTGTAGTGTGGTTGTGTGTAATGTGGTTGTGTGTAGCGTGGTTGTGTGTAGCGTGGTTGTGTGTAACGTGGTTGTGTGTAGTGTGGTTGTGTGTAACGTGGTTGTGTGTAGTGTGGTTGTGTGTAATGTGGTTGTGTGTAGCGTGGTTGTGTGTAGTGTGGTTGTGTGTAATGTGGTTGTGTGTAGCGTGGTTGTGTGTAATGTGGTTGTGTGTAGCGTGGTTGTGTGTAACGTGGTTGTGTGTAACGTGGTTGTGTGTAACGTGGTTGTGTGTAGTGTGGTTGTGTGTAGCGTGGTTGTGTGTAGCGTGGTTGTGTGTAATGTGGTTGTGTGTAGCGTGGTTGTGTGTAATGTGGTTGTGTGTAGCGTGGTTGTGTGTAATGTGGTTGTGTGTAGCATGGTTCCAGCCTGGTGTGTTAGCGTTGCACACAATATGGGTGAAGTAGGAAATAATTTCCTTAATTTTGTTGTGTTTAATAGGCTAAGTTACACATTCTGTTAACTTATAGTGAGCCGTTCTTGCAATTTCTATATGACATTTCAGATGTACCTTTTTTTTTTTTTTCGCAAAGTAGTTTGGAGTGAACTACTTTTGATCAAAGGAACTTAAGTAAACCATCTTTTTCTTAAGGGTAGCTTTAGTGTAGCTTTTTCTTCAAGTGTGAAGTAATTGGTAGCTTGGTGAACTATATTTTCAGAATAATTTCCCCAACACTGCCTCTGACCAAGGTTAAATAACATAACTTTTAAATAACAGTTCAATTAAGATGAATGCCGTTAGATAGGCTGAATAATTAATTATCACAACTTAAAGGGCTGTCCTTGATAAGACGGCAATTTAAAAGGTTAAACATCAATTGAAGGATCTAGTGGGGGCTGGATATTTCCAAGAATCCTCAATCACCTCTTTACAATGTAGACTACTATGTGACTGAATCACACTGTGCATTCAAGTATGTGTTCAATGCCTCAAGGATTTACAATTACATTTAGCTGTACAGTACAAACGTATGATCTTAATTTGATCACTCTTTTGTTGCTGAGAATGTTCCTGCACCGCAGAAAATGCAGATGAGCTTTGTGATTTTCATAAATTCACTGAAAACCCACACTAATAGCCTATCCACCTATCAAGCAAAATTATGGACTTAACGTTCAAATCCTGTTGCTGCAGGATTATTTTCCTGTGACAATACGGGTCAAATTAAGATCCTACATCTGTACATCTAAAGAATGCTGTTCTACATTCATACCTTATCTGTAACCAGTATATGTATATTTACATACTGTACATAATAGTTCATATACATGCATACAGTAGCCTTATAGCTAGTTCATATACATACAATCCTAGCTCAATTCAAATATGTGTTAGTAAGTACAGTCTGTATCACACAAGGCTATTCAGTGACAGGCCCAGTTGAAATATATTTATATATTTTATATTTTAGTCATTTAGCAGACACTCTTATCCAGAGCGACTTACAGTTAGTGAGTGCATACTTTTTTATTGTTTTTACATAGCAGAAAGCAGAGGCTAAGATGAGTGGAGTGCCAGGCTGTTTCACATACAGTCATTAAGGTCAGAGGCTTACTGCTGACCAGGCAATGTGTCATGTCAGCTCAGGTCAGGTTAGAGTCATTCTGTGGTCCAGCCAGTACACATCAGATCTGTTCTGTTCGGACGATGGAGAGTGGTCAGTTGTGGTCAGTCAGAGAAGGCCTATATGGTCAGGTTTGAAGTGGGGTCAGGTTGCAGTCACATATAGTCAGGGTCAGGGCTGGACATGTTCGTTGTGGCTAGGTGAGGTGAAATTGTAGCTACGGACTCGGTGGGTTGGTTGATTGGGCAGGCTTGGGAAGCATCACACCACACTAACACAATAAAACACTCAGTGCTGCAGATGTTTACTGTCTTTACCGCTGAGGGGCGGTAGGCTCCCCGGGGACAGCCCCCAGAGCGGGACGAGCCCCAGCGCTGGACCTGCTGCAGCCGGACCCTCTCTATTGGCCTGCGCGTCTCCCGACGCTCGTAACCCTGGCGACCCAGGTCGCACCGGTGGCCCACGAAGCCGGGCTTACAGATACAACGTCCCTCCAGGTCGCAGCGCTGGGACATGGCCCCTGTACGGCTGCAGGAGCACGGCTTACACACCTGCTCCTCTGCGTCCCACCAACAGTTGGGCTTCATTCACCAGGAGCAGTGAGGGGCAGGAAGTTAGTTATCTGTGAATGTCTGAGGTACTGAGTATAAACGAGGTAGTCATCCTGAAACTTTTGGAAATATTTAGATGACAATATATCTGTGAAACCAAACACTGGAGTGAAAAATGGGTTAAACTTCAGACATCAGCATTACTAATCATCAGTATCTGACACAGTAACTGATTTGAAATGTCCCCATAGATTGTCCACCTTTGTATGGGTATCCCAATTATAAAATAACATTGTGACCGAATGAACATGATTCGGAATGACAGCTGATCCTTTGGTGACCTACCATGCACTCGTCACACTGCCGTCCCACCACATGCTGCTTGCACTGGCACTGCCCATTCTCCTGGTGGCAGACCTCCGACACAGAGCCATTGTTGTGACACTGGCACGCTGTAGACCAATGAGAGGGGTGGGGAGGAGGAGAGGGGAGGGGTGGTTTATCAGTTGAATTCATCCGATTTAGAATAACAAGGAGCAGTGTAAGTTCAGCCCCAACAAGGCCCTCTCACATAAGGTATGTACTGTACAGTACAAGCAGGTCCACTTGTTCTCTTCTGTCCTATTGCTGTGCAGTACTACGGTCTATTATCATCAACTCATACAGAGTACGCAAATCCAACATCTTTCAGATTGCTAGACACGGGAACACATTTGCATTGTATAACTGGCTCATTATTTACTTTAAAAAGTCCTAGTGATCTGCAGGAGAAAACACAGGCACAGATGGTTTCATATAGGACTGGTTGGAGGGGACATCTGCTTTTCTTCTGTCTTTGTACTGTGCTCATTCGCCCGCGTAAGGTTTAAAAATGCCTGCATTTATTCAATGTTTAACAGGTTGGAATGAGTATGAGTTGTAAGACTCCCTTTCTCTCCCTGACAGCATGGAGTCCAGATGGGATCTAAAGTGGGTAAAGTTTTTAATTTGGGCTGTCTGAGAGAAAGGGTCATGTTGATGGTTTCATCACACACTGAAACAAGCAACAATATTACACATTATGCTGCAGCGATCTGTGACAATGATCATCAACTTGTTTTCCCTGCCACCATGATAGCATGGGCAATTTCCATCAACGACCGCCCCGTTTCTGCATTCCTAATGTTGATTACTCCATCTCCGCCCCAATGCCCCACCACTTTAATCAGTTAGGACTGCCAGAATAACTCAGCGAAAATTGACTTCTTTTCACCAACTTACTTTTATCATTCTACAGATTTCATTAAAGTTGAAGTAGTGCGTCTACCTTTTATCAAGGCAGATGAAGGCAGCTATTCCATTCTATTGTAGAAGTCTATAGATGCATTAGCTGCATGTTTAACTCTTGTGCTCTACCAGTCTATAGTCTTAATGTACTATCAATTACTATCAATACCTCTATATTTTCTTTGACATCATGAATCATCTTAATGTATTGCAGCTGTATATCAAGAGTTATAAATCAAGAATCCATTTGGCTATAAGCTGTGATAAGCTGTAATGCATTTTTTATTAACTAGACATCATCGTTAAATGGGTTGTTTTGGTAAACAGAGACTAATTAGTTATCTTCATCCAGACGTTATCAACATCGCAGACTGCACTGCTGAGAACAGAGAGGCAGATGAATGATAAACTTTTATGGGCTGAGCATTGAGGTTTGTGAGTCAACACAGGTTGTTTATGTGGATTTACACAGACAGTCACCATCTGCACATCTCTGTCTTCACTCACTCTCGCTCTCTCTCCACCATAATTCATATTCTCAAAGCCAAACATTCTCAAACACACCGCCACACCTGGCATGCAGGCTGTCTGTCAGACAGGCAGGCAGGCAGACAGGCAGCGCTCGCATAACATTACAGCAACACTCCGCTCTTCAAAGGAGACTCAGACAGGGACAGGGGCTTAACGTACTGCAGGCTCTGATACTCATGTACTTCATATACTCACATTGGCAGTTTTTGGCCTCGATGGCGTCCCCATAGAAGCCCTCGGCACAGGTGTTGCAGGTGGTTCCCCCGTAGCCATCGCGACACCTCAGACAGGAGCCGGTGATGGGGTCGCAGCTCTGCGGTGAGGCCAGGTCGAGGTTACCGTTACACTGGCAGGGCTGGCATGAGCCCCCCTTAACCGCCGGCTGACCAAAGTAGCCATTCGAGCACCTACAGTGACCAGAGAGGGAGAGGGAAATCATGACTCGTGGCTGGGGCCCTGAGTTTTTCCTTACCATACTGTATGACATGACCAGGGAAACTCTGGGCCCTATTTCTCAGTATTTTCTGACCTTGTGTCCTGACCAGGAATAACCAGAATTAAGAATAACCGCAGGCCCTAGTTACAGTATAGCCCTATCATTACTAATTTGAGCAGGAAGGAACGAGGGTACTGTACAGTAGTGGACTGAATGATCACTGCTCAGCTATGGAGAGAATGTGTTTCCCATGAGTAGAGTTACAGTATAATGACAGAAATGGACATATGGTCACCATGCCTCTGTTCCTTTTCAAGTCACTAGAAGGCTAAATGTCACAGTGAAACTGGATAAAAAGCAACCACATCAAGCATGCAGAGCCGTATATCACAGACACTTCAGTGTTTTACTAAAATGACTTCAATGATGAAACTGGCTTCAATTATAACATAAACACTTAGTTTGTGTATAATTCACATGTTCAGTAGGGACAATAAGGGGGGCAGTAGAAAGTATAATTGGCAGTCAAAACACAGAGAAACAATCTGAAAAGGCTAATGCGTGAAGCCACAGACAATATCGCTATTCCCCCTACCAACTCTTATCTGCACTGTCCTGCTTTTCCCGCCATATATCTCCTCAGAAGTGAGTCGTGTTCTGCCCTGATAAAGATATACATTCTAGTGCCTTCTTGTTAAATGGTTGCTCCAATCCTTATCTCCACACCGCCCTTCTATCTGCATGATAGCAAATGGGAAAAGTAATCCTTCCATATCATGCGCAGCGGATTCCTTTAGTCGCCGGAGACTTATTAATTGAATATGTTATTGCTTCTGACTGTCTTATGCGAGAAGGAGCCATTGGCGTGGAACAGTGAGTACGTGTCTGTAATTTCATTTCAATCATCAAGCAGGTGTCTTGGGGAGTAGACAGCACTAATGCAGAAATCATGACCAAACATAAAAAATGTAAATAAGTACAAATTATTGAATCATTTTACTTTGGAAATTGAAAAGAAAGAGCCTCCACCCGCAACATCCCAATCACGGTATCTCTGTGCATTCAAATTGCCATCGAAAAATTGCAATTGTGTTTGTTGTCCGTAGCTTATGCCTGCCCATACCATAACCCCACCATTACCATGGGGCACTCTGTTCGCAACGTTGACATCAGCAAACCGCTCACCCACACAACGCCATACATGTGGCCTGCTGTTGTGAGGCCGGTTGGACATACTGCCAAATTCTTTAAAACAACGTTGGAGGCGGATTATGGTAGAGAAATGAACATTCAGTTCTCTGGCAACAGCTCTGATGGATATTCCTGCAGTCAGCATGCCAACTGCATGCTCCCTCAAAACTGGAGACATCTGTGTCATTGTGTTGATTGACAAAACTGCACATTTTAGAGTGGCCTTTTATTGTCCCCAGCACAAGGTGCACCTGTGTAATGATCATTCTGTTTAATCAGCTTATGCAACACCTGTCAGGTGGATGGATTATCTTGGCAAAGGAAAAATGCTCACTAACAGGGATGTAAACAAATTTTGTGCCAAACATTTGAGAGAAATAATATTTTTGTGCGTATAGAACATTTCTGGTATATTTTATTTCATCTCATGAAACATGGGACCAACACTTTACATGTTGCATTTATATTTTTGCAGTGGTGTAAAGTACTTAAGTAAAAATACTTTAAAGTACTACTTAAGTAGTTGTTTGGGGTATCTGTACTTTACTTAACTATTTATATTTTTGACTACTTTTATTTTTACTTCACTACATTCCTAAAGATAATGTACTTTTTACTCCATACATTTTCCTTGACACCCAAAATTACTCGTTACATTTTGAACGTTTAGCAGGATAGGTAAATGGTCCAACTCACGCACTTATCAAGAGAACATCCCACTGCCTCTGATCTGGAGGACTCACTAAACACAAATGCTTTGTTTGTAAATTATGTCTGTGTGTTGTAGTGTGCCCCTGGCTTTCCGTAAATTAAAAAAACAAGACAATTGTGCCGTCAGGTTTGCTTAATATAAGCAATTTGAAATGATTTATACTTGTACTTTTACTTTTACTTTATTTTTGCAATTAAATTTACTTTTGACCAAATACTTTTAGACTTTTACTCAAGTAGTATTTTACTGGGTGACTTTCACTTTTACTTTTGTCATTTTCTATTACAGTTTTTCTCAATTGCTAAAACACAATTTCTGAAACCTTGTTCCATTTCCTGAAAACATTCAACACAAAACCTCATCTTCAAGCACTATTTACAAAACCTCTGACTCCTCTCGCAAAATGATACATTTGCCTCAAAACAGTTTGACCTGTGTTCAAAATCAAACACTGCTCTCAAATCATAAACAAAGTGATCAAAATGATATACACTCTCAAGCAGTCAGTAAACAATACACCGAAAAATAGAAAACACATTGTTCAAAACATACAGTTCTCAGGGAGAAGTAAATTTCTCATCTCAAAACAAATTTCATATTTTTCCATCATTGTCTTTTGATGAATGAAAACATGTTCTATCATAGTAGCTCAAAATTGATCAGAAATTACTACTCTGCTTTGCTCTTTGCAATTTTGTTTTTTGTTCTTCCTCCTCCTTGTACTCCTATTTTTACAGTACTGTACCCTGCATCTCACAAACTTGTCCTTTGTCTCTGTGATACTGTAATTCTTGTTCTTTGTTGATATGAACCTGCAACCAGTCAAAATCTATTCGAGCAGTCAGTACTGTTAACAAATGGAAAGCACAATGTTCAGGGCCATACAATTTGTCCATTGTACAGTATACAGCCTACAATGCACTGTACTACAGTATACAATACTAAAAGGGACAAAAATCAAAGGAGTAAACATGTGATCAATGTGCTTCTTCTTGTCTTTGGGCTGGGTCACGCCAGAGCACTTCGTCAACATCACAAGCAATATTGTCCCTCCTGAGGCAATGGGGGAAGAAGCCTCTTGTGTGCCGTATCCAGCCCTGACATGATTCCTCACCTATATCACCACAGGCTAAATCCATGGCTTGCAGCAGATTTACTCTGGTGTAGGGTTGCCTATCATACACTTTCCATCTCCAAGAGGAGAAAAACTCCTCAATCGGATTCAGGAAAGGCGAGTATGGAGGGAGGTACAAGTTCATAAAATGCCCATTGATGTTAAACCATTCCCTTACCTGAGCAGCCCGGTGGAAACTGACATTGTCCCACACTATCACATAGGTGGGAATGGGATTCTCATTTAGCTCTTGACCCTGCTGCTCTTGAACCTGCTGCTCAAATAAAATATCTCTTAGATTGGCAATACATCTTAGAAGGTGCTGGGTGTTATATGGCCCGAGTGTAACATGGTGATGTAGAACACCATGGTTGCTGATAGCAGCACAGATTGTGACATTGCCACCTCGTTGACCAGGGACTTCAACAATGGCCCGCTGTCCAATCATGTTTCGGCCTCTCCTTCTCCTCTTTGTTAGATTGAAGCCTGCTTCATCGACAAAGATGAACTCATGGGGTCTGTCCAAGGATTCCAAGTCAAATATTGTCTGTGTAGAAATACAATATACTGTATGTAGGATTTTGTAAGTCGCACAGAGACAGTGCTATACTGTAGAGTACAATTAGGCCTACTGTATGCACTTCTGATTCACATACATTGTATGTACTGAAGAGTAATGTCATTCACATAGTATGTGTTAGTACTGTAGACAATCTGGATTACAGTAAATGTTTCTGAATGTACACTTACTTGCACATACTGAGCTCGCAGTTCTTTCACCATTGGTGAGTTGCATTCAAAAGGTACTCTGTATAATTATTTCATTCGCATCCTGTTACGATGGAGGACACGGTCAATTGTGGAAATACTCACACTGTCGATTCCCTGGAAGTGTGTGTTGTCTTGTATCACTCGTTCCTGGATTTCTCTGAGTCGTATTGCATTATCTTGAAGGACCATGCCAACTATAACGGCCTCTTGCTCCCGAGTGAATATAGCTGTCCTTCCACCTGCATGTGGCAGCCTTGCAATTCTACAAAAAGTAGTTGTGCAGTTACAAAAATACAGTAGTATACTGTACCTGTTCTCTTCTCTGAATGTCCTTACTATGGTGGACACAGAAAATCGGCTCAAATTGGGTTGCACTCTAAGTCCTGCTTCCCTCATTGTCAGTCCATGGACAAGAACATGGTCTATGACTGTTGCTCGAATTTCATCAGATATTTCCACTCTTTGTCTTCCTCTTCCTCTTGGTCCTCCTCTTCCTCTTTCTTGCCCTCCTCCTCCTCTTCCTCCTCGTCGCCCACCTCGCATACGCACTCGTCCTCGTCCTCTCACATTGATTCTTCTATCCATTCTCAGACTTTCTCCTTCCCACCTTCAACAACCTGTTTGCTCTCTGAACTGGCTTATATTGGTTGTGTCGCATCATTTGAAACAGGTTAAATCAATTTTGAGTGGTTGTGTTCAATCAATGACATTTGTTCTCTATTTGTATTTGATTTTTGCCACTTGTGTTTACCAGTATGGATGACATGTGCATTAGAGTGCAGAATGTGTTTTGAGAATGAGAATGTGTTTAGAGTTTTGCTGAAAAGTGAGATCTGCAAATTGTGTTTTACCATGTGAAATTATTTAAGGTATTGACAACAGACTGCATAATTAGCTATATGAGTCCAGGCAACGGAGAACTTTGTTCAGCCAATGGGTTTTAGTGTTTTAGCAATTGAGAAAAACTGTAAGGTATCTTTACTTTTACTCAAGTATGACAATTGGGTACTTTTTCTACCACTGTATTTTTGTTCAGTGTATGTGTTGGGCTTTAGCTGAGATTATTCTTTACAGAGTCAAGTACATTTGTCCAGGCCTCAATTGTTCCTTGATTAGCGCCATTCATTCTCACTGTTGATAATTCTAATGTTATAACTTCTAATAATAACTGCATCCACTGGCGAATTGGGAGAGAGTGGGGTGATTGCCATCTAAGAGCCAGCATATGTTTTTGCGGCAATGCTGCCTGCCAGTTGTAATCATCTCTGATTGATTGAGAGATTCAAGAAGCTGTCATTAGCCCTATTCCCACTTCAAGATATGAAGGAGAGTCTGAAGAGCCAGGTGGCAAAAGAGAATTCTACTTTTCAATTCACATTACGGCCTTGCCTTACCTTTCGTTGTGACTGGCAACACAACATTCTTGGCCACAGCTCAAATTGACCGTAAATATCACAGTAGCCACTAGCCAGTAAGTACAAACTATTCAACAATGACAGAAACTTTTCTTCTAAAACATATTACACTATTGAATAATGCAACCAAACCATATTACACTCTTGAATAATGCAACAATTCACAAGCATGTAGGCCTATGTGCAGACAATTAAAGGGTTTAAATTCTCGTCTGTAGGCTACACACATTAGGCTACATTTTAGTTTCAAGACCAAAGCACAGAGCTGCTATAACAGCATGTCTTCATCAAGTAACATTAGCCTATCAAAAGATGTTATGCATGCGCAAGCATGTGAACATATAGGAGGTCCCCTGAAAAAAATGGAGACCCCCGAATGTCACGGTATAACATATTGCATGCTAGTCTAGGTGCTGAGATTCTATGCATGCAAACTTTACACTGCACATATACACTACCGTTCAAAAGTATGGGGTCACTTAGAAATGTCCTTATTTTCGACAGAAAAGCATTTTCTTTGTCCATTAAAATAACATCAAATTGATCAGAAATACAGTGTAGACATTGTTCATGTTGTAAATGGCTATTGTAGCTGGAAACGCCTGGTTTTTAATGGAATATTTACATACAGTGGGGGAAAAAAGTATTTAGTCAGCCACCAATTGTGCAAGTTCTCCCACTTAAAAAGATGAGAGAGGCCTGTAATTTTCATCATAGGTACACGTCAACTATGACAGACAAAATTAGAAGAAAAAAAATAGAGAAAATCATATTGTAGGATTTTTAATGAATTTATTTGCAAATTATGGTGGAAAATAAGTATTTGGTCAATAACAAAAGTTTCTCAATACTTTGTTATATACCCTTTGTTGGCAATGACACAGGTCAAACGTTTTCTGTAAGTCTTCACAAGGTTTTCACACACTGTTGCTGGTATTTTGGCCCATTCCTCCATGCAGATCTCCTCTAGAGCAGTGATGTTTTGGGGCTGTTGCTGGGCAACACGGACTTTCAACTCCCTCCAAAGATTTTCTATGGGGTTGAGATCTGGAGACTGGCTAGGCCACTCCAGGACCTTGAAATGCTTCTTATGAAGCCACTCCTTCGTTGCCCGGGCGGTGTGTTTGGGATCATTGTCATGCTGAAAGACCCAGCCACGTTTCATCTTCAATGCCCTTGCTGATGGAAGGAGGTTTTCACTCAAAATCTCACGATACATGGCCCCATTCATTCTTTCCTTTACACGGATCAGTCGTCCTGGTCCCTTTGCAGAAAAACAGCCCCAAAGCATGATGTTTCCACCCCCATGCTTCACAGTAGGTATGGTGTTCTTTGGATGCAACTCAGCATTCTTTGTCCTCCAAACACGACGAGTTGAGTTTTTACCAAAAAGTTCTATTTTGGTTTCATCTGACCATATGACATTCTCCAAATCCTCTTCTGGATCATCCAAATGCACTCTAGCAAACTTCAGACGGGCCTGGACATGTACTGGCTTAAGCAGGGGGACACGTCTGGCACTGCAGGATTTGAGTCCCTGGCGGCGTAGTGTGTTACTGATGGTAGGCTTTGTTACTTTGGTCCCAGCTCTCTGCAGGTCATTCACTAGGTCCCCCCGTGTGGTTCTGGGATTTTTGCTCACCGTTCTTGTGATCATTTTGACCCCACGGGGTGAGATCTTGCGTGGAGCCCCAGATCGAGGGAGATTATCAGTGGTCTTGTATGTCTTCCATTTCCTAATAATTGCTCCCACAGTTGATTTCTTCAAACCAAGCTGCTTACCTATTGCAGATTCAGTCTTCCCAGCCTGGTGCAGGTCTACAATTTTGTTTCTGGTGTCCTTTGACAGCTCTTTGGTCTTGGCCATAGTGGAGTTTGGAGTGTGACTGTTTGAGGTTGTGGACAGGTGTCTTTTATACTGATAACAAGTTCAAACAGGTGCCATTAATACAGGTAACGAGTGGAGGACAGAGGAGCATCTTAAAGAAGAAGTTACAGGTCTGTGAGAGCCAGAAATCTTGCTTGTTTGTAGGTGACCAAAGACTTATTTTCCACCATAATTTGCAAATAAATTCATTAAAAATCCTACAATGTGATTTTCTGGATTTTTTTTTTTTTTCATAGTTGACGTGTACCTATGATGAAAATTACAGGCCTCTCTCATCTTTTTAAGTGGGAGAACTTGCACAATTGGTGGCTGACTAAATACTTTTTCCCCCCACTGTAGGTGTACAGAGGCCCATTATCAGCAACCATCAGTCCTGTGTTCCAATGGCACGTTGTGTTTGCTAATCCAAGTTTATCATTTTAAAAGGCTAATTGATCATTAGAAAACCCTTTTGCAATTATATGTTAGCACAGCTGAAAACTGTTGTGCTGATTAAAGAAGCAATCAAACTGTCCTTCTTGAGACTAGTTGAGTATCTGGAGCATCAGCAATTGTGGGTTCGATTACAGGATCAAAATGGCCAGAAACAAAGAGTGTCTAGTTTGAGAAACAGACGCCTCACAGGTCCTCAACTGGCAGCTTCATTAAATAGTACCCACAAAACACCAGTCTCAACGTCAACATTGAAGAGGTGACTCGGGGATGCTGACCTTCTAGGCAGAGTTGCAAAGAAAAAGCCATATCTCAGACTGACCAATAAAAAGAAAAGATTATGATGGGCAGTCTGAGATATGGCTTTTTCTTTGCAACTCTGCCTAGAAGGTCAACATCCCCGAGTCACCTCTTCAATGTTGACATTGAGACTGGTGTTTTGTGGGTACTATTTAATGAAGCTGCCATTTTGTATATGTCCTCTTGCTCAGTTGTGCACCGGGGCCTCCCACTCCTCTTTCTATTCTGGTTAGAGCCAGTTTACGCTGTTCTGTGAAGGGAGTAGTACACAGCGTTGTACGAGATCTTCAGTTTCTTGGCAATTTCTCACATTGAATAGACTTCATTTCTCAGAACAAGAATAGACTGACAAGTTTCAGAAGAAAGTTATTTGTTTCTGGCCATTTTGAGCCTGTAATCGAACCCACAATTGCTGATGCTCCAGATACTCAACTAGTCTCAAGAAGTTGTATTGCTTCTTTAATCAGCACAACAGTTTTCAGCTGTGCTAACATAATTGCAAAAGGGTTTTCTAATGATCAATTAGCCTTTTAAAATGATAAACTTGGATTAGCAAACACAACGTGCCATTGGAACACAGGACTGATGGTTGCTGATAATGGGCCTCTGTACGCCTATATAGATATTCCATTATAAATCAGCCGTTTCCAGCTACAATAACCATTTACAACATTAACAATGTCTACACTGTATTTCTGATCAATTTGATGTTATTTTAATGGACAAAATAAATGCTTTTCTTTCGAAAACAAGGACATTTCTAAGTGACCCCAAACTTTTGAACGGTAGTGTATACTGAGTGTACCAAACATTAGGAACACCTTCCTAATATTGGGTTGCACCCCCTTTTGCCTAGGAACAGCCTCAAATCGTCGGGGCATGGACTGACTCTGCAAGGTGTTGAAAGCGTTCCACAGGGATGTTGACTCCAATGCGTCTCACAGTTGTGTTAAGTTGAGCGTGAAAAACTCAGCAGCGTTGCAGTTCTTGACACACTCAAACAGGTGCACCTGGCACCTACTAACATACCCCGTTCAAAGGCACTTAAATATTTTGTCTTGCCCATTCACCCTCCGAATGGCACACACAATGTCTCAATTGTCTCAAGGCTTAAAAAATCTTATTTAACCTGTCTAACCCCCTTCATCTACACTGATTGAAGTGGATTTAACAAGTGACATCAATAAGGGATCATAGCTTACACCTGGATTCACCTGGTCAGTCTATGTCATCTGTACACTTGTAACTTCAGGCAAACATGGAAACATGCATAATAACCATTCTACTGTTTACATGGACCCAGATGGTTAGGAAGCTACGAGTGAAAATACGGAAATATGAAATGGAAAATGAACCGTTCTTATCATTTAAATGTAATATGATTATAAAGATGTCATCAGTATATCATCCACCATTTTTTTTTATTTTTTATTTCACCTTTATTTAACCAGGTAAACCAGTTGAGAACAAGTTCTCATTTACAACTGCGACCTGGCCAAGATAAAGCAAAGCAGTGCGATAAAAACAACAACACAGAGTTACATATGGGGTAAAACAAAACAAAAATCAAAAAAATACAACAGAAATACAATTAATATACAGTGTGCAAATTTAGCAAGTTATGGAGGTAAGGCAATAAAATAGGCTATAGTGCAAAATAATTACAATTTAGTATTAACACTGGAATGATGTGCAAGAGATGATGTGCAAATAGAGATACTGGGGTACAGATGAGCAAAATAAATAACAATATAGGGATGAGGTAGTTGGGCGGGCTAATTTCAGATGGGCTGTGTACAGGTGCAGTGATCGGTAAGGTGCTCTGACAACTGATGCTTAAAGTTAGTGAGGGAGATAAGTGTCTCCAGCTTCAGAGATTTTTGCAATTTGTTCCAGTCATTGGCAGCAGAGAACTGGAAGGAATTGCGGCCAAAGGAGGTGTTGGCTTTGGGGATGACCAGTGAGATATACCCGCTGGAGCGCAGACTACGGGTGGGTGTTGCTATGGTGACCAATGAGCTAAGATAAGGCGGGGATTTGCCTAGCAGTGATTTATAGATGGCCTGGAGCCAGTGGGTTTGGCGACGAATATGTAGTGAGGACCAGCCAACAAGAGCGTACAGGTCACAGTGGTGGGTATTATATGGGGCTTTGGAGACAAAACGGATGGCACTGTGATAGACAACATCCAATTTGCTGAGTAGAGTGTTGGAGGCTATTTTGTAAATGACATCGCCGAAGTCAAGGATCGGTAGGATAGTCAGTTTTACGAGGGCATGTTTGGCAGCATGAGTGAAGGAGGCTTTGTTGCGAAATAGGAAACCGATTCTAGATTTAACTTTGGATTGGAGATTCTTAATGTGAGTCTGGAAGGAGAGTTTACAGTCTAACCAGACACCTAGATATTTGTAGTTGTCCACGTACTCTAGGTCAGACCCGTCTAGAGTAGTGATTCTAGTCGGGTGGGCGGGTGCAAGCAGCGTTCGGTTGAAGAGCATGCATTTTGTTTTACTAGTGTTTAAGAGCAGTTGGAGGCTACTGAAGGAGTGTTGTATGGAATTGAAGCTCGTTTGGAGGTTTGTTAACACAGTGTCCAATGAAGGGCCAGATGTATACAAAATGGTGTCGTCTGCGTAGAGGTGGATCTGAGAGTCACCAGCAGCAAGAGCGACGTCATTGATATACACAGAGAAAAGAGTTGGCCCAAGAATTGAACCCTGTGGCACCCCCATAGAGACTGCCATAGGTCCAGACAACAGGCCCTCCGATTTGACACATTGAACTCTATCTGAGAAGTAGTTGGTGAACCAGGCGAGGCAGTCATTTGAGAAACCAAGGCTATTTAGTCTGCCAATAAGAATGCGGTGGTTGACAGAGTCGAAAGCCTTGGCCAGGTTAATGAAAACGGCTGCACAGTACTGTCTATTATCGATCGCGGTTATAATATCATTTAGGACCTTGAGCGTGGCTGAAGTGCACCCATGACCAGCTCGGAAACCGGATTGCATAGCGGAGAAGGTACGGTGGGATTCGAAATGGTTGGTGATCTGTTTGTTGACTTGGCTTTCAAAAACTTTTGAAAGGCAGGGCAGGATGGATATGGGTCTGTAACAGTTTGGATCTAGAGTGTCACCCCCTTTGAAGAGGGGGATGACCGCGGCAGCTTTCCAATCTCTGGGGATCTCAGACGTTACGAAAGAGAGGTTGAACAGGCTAGTAATAGGGGTTGCGACAATTTCGGCGGCTAGTTTTAGAAAGAAAGGGTCCAGATTGTCTAGTCCAGATGATTTGTAGGGGTCCAGATTTTGCAGCTCTTTTAGAACATCAGCTGTCTGGATTTGTGTGAAGGAGAAGCGGGGGGGGCATGGGCAAGTTGCAGCGGAGGGTGCAGAGCTGGTGGCCGGGGTAGTGGTAGCCAGGTGGAAAGCATGGCCAGCCGTAGCAAAATGCTTGTTGAAATTCTCGATTATTGTAGATTTATCGGTGGTGATAGTGTTTCCTAGCCTCAGTGCAGTGGGCAGCTGGGAGGAAGTACTCTTATTTTCCATGGACTTTACAGTGTCCCAAAACTTTTTGGAGTTAGTGCTACAGGATGCAAATTTCTGTTTGAAAAAGTTAGCCTTTGCTTTCCTAACTGCTTGTGTATATTGGTTCCTAACTTCCCTGAAAAGTTGCATATCACGGGGGCTATTTGATGCTAATGCAGTACGCCACAGGATGTTTTTGTGCTGGTCAAGGGCAGTCAAGTCTGAGGAGAACCAGGGGCTATATCTGTTCTTAGTTCTGTATTTTTTGAATGGGGCATGTCTATTTAAGATTGAGAGGAAATTACTTTTAAAGAACAACCAGGCATCCTCTACTGACGGAATGAGATCTATATCCATCCAGGATACCTGGGCCAGGTCAATTAGGAAGGCCTGCTCGCTGAAGTGTTTTTGGGAGCGTTTGACAGTGATGAGGGGTGGTCGTTTGACCGCGGACCCGTTACGGACGCAGGCAATAAGGCAGTGATCGCTGAGATCCTGGTTGAAGACAGCGGAGGTGTATTTATGATCCCATGATATAGATAGGCCAGGGGGGGTCGATAATTTTGTCTCGAGTGTGCCGCACAGTTTTTTTTCACGGAACGATTTGTTCATCAAAGCAATTTGCGGGCCAGAAAAAGGGCAGTTATTTGAAAACGTATAGGTCCATTATAATTTCTACATAATTTCTATCTAGTTTTAGACATTCAAGAGTGACCTGGAGTGTTTTTTCAGCCAAAATAGCGTAAGCCTAAATAAGCCTATATTCTGTATGTGCTCTATGTTTGCTGCATACTTCAGTCTGAGACTGCCATTGTTGAAGTCGTTTGTGGTGATGTCAAAATGAGGGCTGTTGTACAAAACAAAGTCATCATCGATTTAATAATCTCTAACCAATCAGTATCAAAGCCAATTACGCATTTTTAAAAGGCAGCTTTACCCACGTGTATTCTGGCTCTGGTCCAACAACCCATCGGTTTCTGGGACCAATCAGAATGGTTAGAATGTGTTTGCGTTCTAGAAATCGTCTGGGAGGTACTCAGATCCAGACTTATTGCGGAAAAGAAAATAACGTTAGTGGGCATGGCGTAGCGTTTGGTCGGAGCAAGGAGTTTGGGTAGCCAGGCAACTACGGCATATCCACTAAGAAAACTCCTATGACCCACATCCAACTTTGTCCAGTCCAGTTGGGTCTGTGGTTCCTGACAGGGTGAGGGGGCTATTCTTGACCAAATGGCGCCGTCTGATGTATTTACACACCCATGAACTCTCCCTGGCAGCCTGGCAGCCCTGCTCTCTCAGACAAGCAAGAGGGGTCCGTCTTAAACACTGATGTCTCCTGCCAGGTGTCTGCCTTCCCTATCTATAAATACATCCACAGCTCTTCCTCTTGGCTCCAAGCAGACGGCATTCAAACAGGAAACATTCTCACCCCAACCTGGCAACGCACACCGCTCTATCTGTCAGGCCCTGGTGGATCAGGTATCCATGCCCACCCGCAGCCAAACTAAACATAAACTCTAATATGTTTCAGAGAGCTCAGAGTCTCAGACAGAGAAGAGGCACAGGATTGGAGGTCTGTGTCTATCATTCAAAAGCAGAGTCTGTGTCTATCTATCTTTTCATCAGCCAAGCTTATGTTGTGTATTCTCATCGACAGCATCCGTCTGTTCGCCTGGCCACTCAGATCAGCTTCCAGAAAATGTGAAGTGAAACCTCTTTCCCTGCTCTAGCTGGCTGATTCCTCAGGATAGACTCTTCCTCCCAAATCAATAACCTTATTACTGGCAACTCTGCACTTGACTGGGAGAATGTACTCCTGGCCCCTGCAGAACGGCTTCCCAGGTAGGGAGAGACCTCTTCACACACATCTTTTAGCTCCGACTGCCAGTTTGTTTCCAGGGATTGCAGTAGTTTGATGCCGCGTAGTTTGATGCCGCTGAGGAGAAAGTTATTATTACCAGCTAACCCTCCATGGTCCTGCAGCAGAGCACTTGTTATCAGGCAGACAGTGCTCCAATTCCAGAGTTCAGTTCACTCTCACTAGACTAGAGAGAGGTACTGTAGGTCCAGGTGTGGAGAGGGACATTATGAGAGCACACCTCTGTAATGTCCTTCACGTCACCATCTCTCAGAGAGCTCCTGGGAGAGAAGCCGGGCCCCCTTCACAGGCAGCCATGATAGATGAGGCCCCATCCTGTCTGTCAGTAGCCTAAATGGGCTCCTGTCCCCCCGTATGGCCCGCAGAACCCAAATCCCTCCTCACCCCACCTGGACTCTCTTGCTTTATAGATCAAAAGAAGAGCAGAGCGGGCATCTGCCAGGCAGTGCAGCACAGGGATGACACGCATGCACACAGCAGCCTGTCTCCATCTGTCAGAGGGTATGGGTCACAGAGAGGGGTGTTGCCTCACCCCTATCCCCTTAACAGTTTTCTGACTTTAAGCCCTGCAACAGTGACTGAAGGTCTAGCATCAAACCCACAACTACCACACAGCAATTTGAAATACCAACCATCCATCCCTCCCGCATCAGTTCTCTCTCTCTCTCTCTCTCTCTCTCTCTCTCTCTCTCTCTCTCTCTCTGAGATAGAGAGAGAGAGAGAGAGAGATAGAGATAGAGATAGAGATAGAGATAGAGATAGAGATAGAGATAGAGATAGAGATAGAGATAGAGAAAGAGAAAGAGAAAGAGAAAGAGAAAGAGAAAGAGAGAGAGATAGAGAGAGAGAGAGAGAGAGAGAGAGAGAGAGAGAGAGAGAGAGAGAGAGAGAGAGAGAGAGAGAAAGAGAGCAAGAGCGAGAGAAAGAGAGAGAGAGAAAGAGAAAGAGAGAGAGAGCGAGAGAACTGATGCATTTATGTTGCAAATGAAATTAAGAGACCTCAGAACAGAACTGCGGGCACTGACTACAAAGTGATCAATCTTCCCGCTGGTCCAGAGAGGCTGGTCCTTTGTCTACTGATGCCTCTGGAAAAGATCCCAACTCTCTGAAACATCAACTGAACCCATCTGTATTCTCCACACTTTTATGAGTGGCTTCATAGGCACACAGTACCATATGGCAACCGAACTGAACAGACAAACCAGAAAAGACCACAGTGGCATATGGGGCTGCTTTTGACATGTGTAATGAATAACAAACAATACAATCCACTAGCCACCAGTGTGAGAACAATACATCATCTAAAACTGCCAATAGTCATGAGCATAATCAACTCAGAAGAGATCCATTTAATTACAATAAATACAAGACTAATTAAGGTCAATCTATAACCAATTGACACAGTTCTCTCTTAATGTGGATTACATCTGTCATCTTGAACAGCATCACATACCGAACATAGACCTACAGTGCCTTCGGAAAGTACAGATCCTTTGACTTTTTCCACATTTTGTTACGTTACAGCCTTATTCTAAAATTGATTAAATAAAACAATTTCCTCAGCAATCTACACACAATACCCCATAATGACAAAGTGAAAACAGGTTTTTAGAAACCTTATTTACATAAGTATTCAGACCCTTTTCTATGACTCGAAATTGAGCTCAGGTGCATCCTGTTTCCATTGATCATCCTTGAGATGTTTCTACAACTTGATTGGAGTCCACCTGTGGTAAATTCAATTGATTGGACATGATTTGGAAAGGCACACACCTGTCTATATAAGGTCCCACAGTTGACAGTGCATGTCAGAGCAAAAACCAAGCCATGAGGTCGAAGGAATTGTCCGTAGAGCGCCGAGACAGGATTGTGTCGAGGCACAGATCTGGGGAAGGGTACCAAAAAATGTATGCAGCATTGAAGGTCCCCAAGAACACAGTGGCCACCATCATTTTTAAATGGAAGAAGTTTGGAAACACTAAGACTCTTCCTAGAGCTGGCCGCCTGGCCAAACTGAGCAATCAGGGGAGAAGGGCCTTGGTCAGGAAGGTGACCAAGAACCTGATGGTCACTCTGACAGAGCTCTAGAGTTCCTCTGTGGAGATGGGAGCACCTTCCAGAAGGACAAACATCTCAGCAGCACTCCACCAATTAGGCCTTTATGGTAGAATGGCCAGACGGAAGCCACTCCTCAGTAAAAGGCACATGACAGCCTGCTTGGAGTTTGCCAAAAGGCACCTGAAGACTCTCAGACCATGAGAAACAAGATTCTCTGGTCTGATGAAACCAAGATTGAACTCTTTGGCCTGAATGCCAAGCGTCACGTCTGGAGTAAACTTGGCACCATCCCTACGGTGAAGCATGGTGGTGACAGCATCATGCTTTAGGGACTGGGAGACTAGTCAGGATCGAGGCAAAAATTAACGGAGCAAAGTACAGAGAGATCCTTGATGAAAACCTGCTCCAGAGCGCTCAGGACCTCAGACTGGGGCGAAGGTTCACCTTCCAACAGGACAATGACCCTAAGCACACAGCAAAGACAATGCAGGAGTGGCTTCGGGACAAGTCTCTGAATGTCCTTGAGTGGACCAGCCAGAGCCCGGACTTGAATCCGATCGAACATCTCTGGAAAGACCTGAAAATAGCTGTGCAGCGACGCTCCCCATCCAACCTGAGAGAGCTTGAGAGGATCTGAAGAGAAAAATGGGAGAAACTCCCCAAATACAGGTGTGCCAAGCTTGTAGCGTCATACCCAATAAGACTTGAGGCTGTAATCACTGCCAAAGGTGCTTAAACAAAGTACTGAGTAAAGGGTCTGAATACTTATGTAAATAAGATTCTAAAAACCAGTTTTTGCTTTGTCATTATGGGGTATTGTGTGTAAATTGATGAGAAAAAAAAACAATTTAATCAATTTTAGAATAAGGCTGTAACCTAACAAAATGTGGAAAAAGTCAAGGGGTCTGAATACTTTCCGAAGGCACTGTATATACATACAAAAAGACATTCACATTTCTCAGAGATAGATGTCGACAACCCAATACCAAACAGCAGCACCAATACCAAACATGACTGTGGTAATATTGTTATGACTGTGGTAGTATTGTTATGGCTGTGGTACGTGTTATGACTGTGGTAGTATTGTTATGACTGTGGTAATATTGTTATGACTGTGGTAGTATTGTTATGACTGTGGTAGTATTGTTATGACTGTGGTAGTATTGTTATGACTGTGGTAGTACTGTTATGACTGTGGTAGTATTGTTATGACTGTGGTAGTACTGTTATGACTGTGTCTAGGAGGGTTAACTCCTCTTCCTTTTGTCTTTGGGCATGGAGGCCACTCACCTGTCACAGCGTGCTCCGGTGTACCCCGGCTGGCATCGGTCACATATCAGCTCCCCTCGCGGGTCCACATGGCACGTGGGGCTGAAACTACGATGTTTTTGAGTAAGAAAAACAGGAAGTAGAAGAAAAAGAAAAGAAACGTGTATCAACAACCCCATCCTTCTGTCCCCCATAAACACAACAACATCACTGAGTTGAAAAAGAGGGAGAGTCCAGCTCTTGTCCCCCTCCTGATCCCAAAGATAGAGCAAGAGTTAGGCTGGGTCAGAGTTAGGTTCCAGTGTTCCTGACCAAGGGCTGATGGAATGACTGGCCAGTCTATTTCAGAAGACACTGGATCCCAGGGCAGGAACGGTGGGGTAGCACTGCCCTTTTGGGATGTCTGGGGGAAGAAGCTTTCTTTAGCCGCTGGTCCTGCTACTATGGCCTCGTGTAGAGGAATGCTCAGCTGTTCAGCTCCTGGCCCGGGGACACGCCACTCCACTCTGGCCACCAGGGGATTACCACCCATTACCAGTGCTTGACTGGAGCTATTGTCTCTGGCCCTGTTTACAAGTAACCGACCTCAACATGGTGGAAACACAACAGATCTAGGCGACAGCACCGGCAGTCATGGTGGTGGATCCCCCGCAACAAACACAGGATTAGATTCATGATAATGGATTATAGATAGAGCGAGGTCAGTGTGGCTAGATAAGGGTTCTGATTAAGTGTCATATCAACTTATTTCCATGTGAGATGTGATGACATACTTGTTGGACGGGATGTTGAGGGGGCAGGCGCAGGGCTGGCAGTCATTGGCTGTTCCGTTGGTAGCGTCCCCATAGAATCCAGGGATACATTCATCACAGTGGAATCCGGTGGTGTGGTCAGTGCAGCCCTGGGAATATACAGTAGGTTTATTTAGGTTCATAGGGTTAACAACCAGCAAATTAATAAATACATTCTTTAATTCTAGAACAATACCAATACACACTTTTATGGGGTTATACATCCACTGTAAACCAGCTTTTCCAATTGAAATCTGTTGTGGAAAAAAATTAAAAGAAGGAAGGGATGCTGCTAATGTACACATTAGTAGGTTTTGGTAGACAGAAGGTGCTCTTTGTTAAAAAAAAGGGGTAAATTGGCCATCAAAAAGAAAGGAGGACATTTTTACATTTTAGTCTTATCCAGAGCGACTTAGTGAGTGCATACATTTATTTTATTTTATAATTTTTTTCACCAGATTTTTATCAGAAAGAACAGAGGACCAAGGCACTCTTCATATAATTAATTAAAATGCCTTTATTTGTATCGCATGTTCAATGGAAACAAAGTTTCCCTGACGAAGGCCATGCAGCCGAAACGCGTCTGAGTTTTTAAACTTTGTTTCCATTGAACATGCGATACAAATAAAGGCATTTTAATTAATTATATGAAGAGTGCCTTGGTCCTCTGTTCTTTCTGATAAAAATCTGGTGTATTGTCATCATTTGTTTGAGTAGCAGCTGTGCTTGATTGGCAATGCAGTCAACCGTGCGAACGCATGTTCAACATTTGAGTATAATCTACAAAGAAACCCAAAGTTTTGCCTGTCTCCGCTCCATAGCGTTGTCTGACAGGGATGGTCCGGTGAATAATTGGGAGAGACTTTGTGAGTCTGATCTTGCCAAATTAAACGTAATGCATTTCCCCATAGATTGGCATTAACCCAAACTCTGGTAATGCACCGCTAATGAAATGAGAGCAGTTTTTTTGGGTCCACGCATCGTCAGCCCCAATAAAGCCTAAACGCTCTTGAGTCAATTGCAGATGTCTACTCAGCATAATCACCAGCATAGAGAAGATTTCTTGATTACGGGGATGGGGAGGCTAATAATGGGTAATGGGATTGGTAGTGGTAGTGGTTTGGGGGGTTGAGGTGAATATGGGGGGAGGGGGGAGGGGTGCGCTTCCCCCCTTCCCCGCACAAGACTGGCTCTGTGCCATTTGCTTGGCCTATTTGTTTTCAAAATCATTTCCTATCTCAGTTAAAATGTCCAATCCTTTGTGGGATCAATCCTGAGAGCCTTTATAGATGCAAGGCAGGCAGACACACTCTACCGAGCAGGAGGAGGGTCGCCAGGGTTTAACTCACCGTCATGACATCACTTGCAGGCACTAACCTGCCTGGGAGGAGACAACGCTAGGCCTCAGGGAAGTAGCCTACAGTACACACCACACCTGACAGATTACAGTGTGTACAGCGCATGATCGCTCCTAACCTACAGAAGTACAAAATACCTTACTCTCTCACAGGAACGGCGAACTCTTGAAATTCCTTTTGTCGCTACTAATTTGGACGAGTTGATGCACTGGTGCCTTTCGGACATTTTAGGGTAAATATTTTCAGACTAATGTTTTTAAATAATTTGTATTGTTGTATTGTTGTATTTCTCATGCTCCTGCCTTTTGTTTGATGACCAAGGCTAATTTGGATGACCATTTCCTTATTATGTACTTCGTATTTGCTGCATTTTTGTGAAGCAGGGCTCCCCTTGAAAAAAAGGACTTTGGTCTCAATGGGCCTTCCCTGCTTGAATAAAGATGAAATAAATACAAATAAATAATCATCCCATCAACATCACCATCTCCCTTCCACCTGCTCATAGCTGATATATAATAAAACATCCCATCACTGTTCTAGCAGTCCGTCTGTTTAATACTGAAGGAGGTCTAGTCTGATGTCTGAAGGTAGCAGCCAGGCAGCTCAGACAGTGAGAGCAGAGCGGTGGGAGAGGGGAGGCCGTACAGATGTCAGAGAGCGCTAGCTTGCTGTTAGGATGAGGACAGACAGACAGCTGAGACTGGCCCCGGGCCCTCGGGACACAGCACTCCACTCAGCTCACGTCTATCTGAACACAGAGTCATGACAAATCTCCACAGGGTCCACCCTGAGATCTGTCTCTACCGAAAAAACCACACTCAGGCTGAGGATGAAAAGAGGGAGAAGAAAGTCAATACGACGGAAAAGTTGTTCCTGGTTGGGAACCAACCAGCAGCTCTCTTCAGGTGGAGGCTTAATCCTCACGAAAATCGGTGCTATAAGGATTTAACAGTGGTCAGATTACCGAGGGTGGGATTGTTAGCACACGTATGCAAATATGACATAATGCCATACAATGCCAATTGGTGATGACAGGAATAGTTTTCTACGAACTATCAAACATGTCCATCCAACTAATTGTCGCTGTTGATTGACAAAGCTTCAAACACACAATAAACACTTTTTACTATCTCCAACGGTAGCATTTGCCATGCGCTGCGTCTTTAGGAGAGCACAGCTGTGACCTGTTGTAAGGTGAAACTAGGCAGCAGGTGTTGTGTCCACCATTAAGAAGGAAGGAAGGAACATCTTAAAGTAGCTCAGTGGAATGAGACAGCTCTGAGAACTCACACTCCTGCGACTGACAGGAACTATTCCCTGTGTGTTAGATAGTCATTGTGTCGTAGTAAATATAATTTGTCGTAGTAAATATAAAATGTTATAGATTGGTCTGACTAAAATGTTGTGCAAAGACCCATTTGTATCAGGAGCTTGTTTTCAATAAATGCTGTTCCTATGCAAGAACAATGGACAGAGGACCATATCTTGTCACCAGGTGGCCAAGGACAACACCCACGCCACAGGCCACAATCACTTGTTGCTCCCCACGAGTTTCCCTTGAGACGCGCACGCACACACACACACACACACACACACATCTCACTGTGGACGCACACTCATTCTCAACTTCCCTTCTACTGGTCGGGTGCCAAGGGCAGAGGACTCTGCCGTGCACCAATGGGGCATCTGCTCTGGACAGAGCAGACCCGCCTCCTACGCCTCGGGAACCAATCAAGGGACTAGAAGAAGGACCCCTTCCTTTATGTTACATTCTATAAAGTAATGCTGTAAACTCTTTTTAATGGCCCTTCTCAACTGTCTCCTTAAGAGGCAATTGGTTGGGTCCATGCATGTAGCTTAACAGTACCAGCTATCTCTGTTTTAATAAACTGCCTTTTGCTTAAACCTAATTCCACTCTGTCTAGCGTCGATGGTTTGTACTCCCTCTCCTAATTATGGTTTCACCAACAAATGTAATATCAGATTTTTTTTGTGTGTGTATTATGAGAGGATTCTCATAGCCAATTGAAATGCTTTAATGAGAAATGTGTTCATGTGAAATCTCCATTTCCTCTTTACACCCACTCCCCCCTCCCACCACCACATCGTTCTCTATCCAACGTACCAAGCATTGTCCAGTGATGTCGTCACAGTCTGTGGCATGGCCGTGGCAGTCGCATGGTTCACACACTCCTTTGAACATGGTGCCGTTAACTCTTCGATGACCCGACGAACACATCTACAAAACAAACAGTCACCAAGGCATATCATTATTAGACAATGAAAAACCGAGTACAGAATCTTGACAGTTTAAAGACACTGCTTTGTAGATTAAAAAAAATGGGAAATATAAATGACTATTTTTAGTCAGTGAGATTTGGCGTTTAATTGCCTCAGAAGCTGTTTTGCGGTTCGTAATTAGCCCTACAAAGCCGTAATTAAAACATCAATTTTGCTGCACTAAATGCTTTAATTTCTACAGTTGGAGAGAACATTTTTATATCATTGTGTCAGTTTAAAAATGCATCAGGAATAGTAATACAATGAATTTGAAATGCTACATTCAGATCTTCAGCCCAACTCACTTAAACATATCTTGAGTAAATTGTAAAATTAATAGCATTAATTGAAGTAAGCAATTTCAAGTAAACAATGGCTGTTTTTATCTGAGTAGGTACACACACTAATCCAAAAGCAAAACATTAGTTCAAATTACAAGTAAGAGAATGGGGCATGCGCAAGCTTCACAATAGCACAATAGCCTTAAAATAAGCCTTAGAAACACAAGCTTTAGAAACACAAGCTTTATCAGTCATTTTGTCAACTCTCAGTAGATACTATGTCGTTCAATGCACTCGTGGACATTGATCGGACACAACACTCCGTCAGGCATCGCTTCAAAAATGTTCTTATAAGGCTGAAAACAACGAGGCACACCCAGAGAAAGACAACAACAACAAACATGCCCTGTGTTATGTCTCGGTCTGCATTTTCCCTTTATACTGACCTTATTAAAAAGTGCAACCCTGTCATACCTCTGCAGAGAGGAAAAAAAAGAAGAGAGAAGGAAAAGACAGGCCAAGGAAGGAGAAAGGTGAAAACTACACTGAAATAACAAAAGACTTGCTTAGTTAAACGTCTACAAAAAGTACGAGCATAACGGTGAGCATAGACCAGCAAGGATGTTTTTCTCAAAGGATAAGGACAGAAACAAAGCAGAAGGGAAAAACATTTTATACACGAAGGACATAAAAACCAACACATATAAATAGATATTAGACCCTGGGCATTGGGTAAAGAGAGTATAAAACAATCACCAATACACGTACTAAGAAGATTATCCCTTTCCATAAAGGTCATGCTATTGGATTTGTAGGTATGAAACCTCAGGCAGCATCTTTCTTAGTACTCTGTACGTTTATTGTGTTTGCTGAAGGAGAAAGGATTATTACTGAGCCGCGAGGCCACACAAGTGTCACCGCACACTTCACAACACGCCACCACCACTATTCATCGAGGTCACTTCGAGCATTCTCTCCCTCTCCAGCACCTATCAAGACTTGATGATAACCGTGCATTCTATTTCATTCCCCCTCTCCCTGCTCCCACCCCCCCCAACACACATTTGCTGTCAGCACAAAACACCCCATGCAGAAATCAATACCCATCGCATTTTTAAATAGAAAATACAGTTTTCAACCGAGAGTACATATTACTGTAATAGCACACCCTTTTTGTACCTGTACGTCAGCTTCTCTTTACACTTACAAGCCACCTACGCTCACACTCCCGTAAGCATGCACGCACACACCCAAACCTACCAATCACACACACTTTACAATGAATGGAAGCGAAAATGACACAGCAGCAGAGAGCCACTCTCACACAACCACTTTCACCTTCTTTTCTTTTCCTATCCCAAGAAAAACACACAAAATCGAGGGAAATGAAATCTGTGATTTACCTCACAAGACGTTCCACCGTACCCAGGAGGACAGTGACACATCTCCACAGCATTGGCCATCTTCTCACTCCTGGAGAACTCACTGGCCATCTCCAGACTGACAGAATGGAGCCTGGTTAAGACAGGTCAGACACAGAAAGACAGAACCAGAACATCACACTATTAGAAAAGAGCAACATGTCAACTTTTCAAATACAATCTAGACAAGATCAAATGAACTGTTGAACATGAGAACAGAGATCTGAAATGTTTCTCTCCAATCGGTCTTGCCAGAACTCATAACGATGTCCTCTAACATACAGATAACATTAAGCACAGAAAACCCCAGCTGATTTTGGCCTCTTGTGCCAAAGAGCGGATGTAGTGTCAGATCAGTGTGGATCAGTACAAAGGAGGGTGCAGTGTATGTGGTTACCTGTAGATGGCGACCCGCTCATTGCTGTGTGAGGCTCTGATGAGGAGGCTGCTCACATTAGTTAGAGCCATCATGAAATCTCTCTTGCTGACAGGCAGGCCTGTCTCCTGATTCTCAAAGTGGTCAGGGTAGAGCAGAGTTCTCTTTGTGCTCTCCGAGAAAGGGTACACCGGCAGACCGAACCGACTGTCAATCATTTTTATCCCGCTGCCCTGCAAGAGATGAAATGTCAGAGTTTTTCCCCCCTCGTTTGAGAGACAGCATCCATGTTGGTGCACGTATTTAATCGCCTCATGCCAGAATGCGAAGTCTTTGCTCTGACTGTCAGTATTGGCCATAAATGGAGCATGGGTACCACACATGAATAATACTCTATTCTGAGACACCATGAATCGCTAAATTGTATAAAGAGTGACATTTCGTAAAATGAGACTTGTCTTTGGCCAGATTGTTCATTGACTCAATAAGTGTATGAGTTATTTTTCAATTTATGCATAATAATTTATGTGTAGGTGTGAGCTGGAAGGAAATAGAGAGATCTCTGTGTGTATCTCTGTGTGAGTATGTGTGCAAGAGAGAGAGAGAAAAAGAGAGAGAGAGACGGAGAGATGGAGTAGAGAGAGAGTGCTGATTGCGTACCGCCGATGGATGCATTGCCAGGTAGAATTTAAGGGTAAGATCTCCAAACACGCTGGTGGGAATCATCATAGAGGATTATCAGATGTTATTCATCCCGCCTGCTTATTTACTGTTCCAATGACTGCTTGGAAATTACAATTTATGGGTGCCGACTACTTTATTTGCACTGAATTAATGGAGTGTACACATGCAAAGCAGGGTTTAACTATCAATAATGACCTGTCATATATCTAGGCTCTTCCCCATATCACGTATGACATGTGCTCTCCTCTCTGCAATATCTTAATAAAACCCAGTGACTGAGCGTAGGTGGCTGTGATCTGACACTAATGGATCTGGAAATCTCTCCCTCAAACTCATAATAAAAACAGCTGTGTACAAACACCAGTATAACAAATACACACTGAAGATGAAGACGGATCTCTCTGACCAACCTCTGACATCAACCAACAATCAGTAAACACAGGATATTTTGGATGGAAAAGGGTTGAAATTGTGTTGGCAGATTTTTTTCCAGCATTTGATCATTGATTGCACTAGAGAGCAGGCTCTCTTGCTGGTTTCCAGATCCTCTGGATAAACTAATTCTTCAGGCTTAACTCTAAGGCTGTAATCAAGATCTGAGTTCTCCAGCTTTTGTAAAGATGCCAAGAGGACATATCAATGTCACATCGGATTTGTGTGGCTGTGTTTGGGTTTTGAATGATATCACCTGTGTGTGTGTGTGTGTGCTTGACTGTGTATGTGTGTGTGTGTGACTGCGTGTGCATGACTGTGTGTGTGTGTATTCCATTATTCAGAGAAGAGTGCTTAAGGGAGAAAATCTTAATGCATTCCTCATGGATTACACACAAACACAAATAAAAGACAGCGAATGAATCCTCTCACGGCACTCGGCTGACTGAAGATGAAAACGATGACAGATGAACCGCTGGTCCACGATGGAGCGTTAATAAAAGGACACCTGACTAGCGTAATAGCCCAAGACGACAGAGAGAACGAACAACGGAGAAAATGTGCGTATTGCGCATCACTCCCAAGGTCAGCGCCGGTCGTGTCCTCCATGTCAGGAATGATTCAACATCGCTAAAATAAATTATTTAATTGATTCACACACCGCTTCGGCAAAGTTGTGTGAACGACAATAAAACACGGTGGTGAGTCTTTTATTGACTATTTCACGACTGAGGGGCAGAAAGTGAAGTAGGCCTTGTGTCGGAGCAGCATAACAATCTAATAGGCCTGAGAGAGCCTTTACTGTGAGATATATGCTGAGCGCTGCACAAACTAATGCAGATGCATTGCAAATTTAGTATAGAGCTAGACCAACTGAATAGATACACTCTTCTCTGGGGCCCACTCTATGTTCATGATAATCAACAGTGGTTTTGTTATATGTTGTAATAAAAAAATACATGCAGTCATTGCTGTCATGTTGGATGATACAGCTTCGTCAACATAGCGCTTGTTAGGAGCATTAATGTCTTCTCTGAGAAACATCCTCCACGCTTAATTTGATGAAGGATGCTTTCTCATTCTGCTCTTATTCTTGTCTAATTCGCAAGCTTGTATGGATTTCAGTAGACAACTGTAGATATTTAAACATGCACTATCCCAGAAACCCTAGACCCACGCCAATTTGTATTCCGCCCCAACAGATCCACAGATGATGCAATCTCTATTGCGCTCCACACGGCCCTTTCCCACCTGGACAAGAGGAACACCTATGTGAGAATGCTATTCATTGACTACAGCTCAGCGTTCAACACTTAGTGCCCTCAAAGCTCATCACTAAGCTAAGGACCCTGGGACTAAACACCCCCCTCTGCAACTGGATCCTGAACTTCCTGACGGGCCGCCCCCAGGTGGTAAGGGTAGGTAACAACACATCTGCCACGCTGATCCTCAACACGGGGGCCCCTCAGGGGTGTGTGCTCAGTCCCCTCCTGTACTCCCTGTTCACCCATGACTGCATGGCCAGGCACGACTCCAACACCATCATTAAGTTTGCCGACGACACCACAGTGGTAGGCCTGATCACCAACAACGCTAGGGAGGAGGTCAGAGACCTGGCCGTGTGGTGCCAGGATAACAACCTCTCCCTCAACGTGATCAAGACAAAGGAGATGATTGTGGACTACAGGAAAAAGAAGAGGACCGAGCATGCCCCCATTCTCATTGACGGGGCTGTAGTAGAGCAGGTCGAGAGCTTCAAGTTCCTTGGTGTCCACATCACCAACAAACTATCATGGTCCAAACACACCAAGACAGTTGTGAAGAGACAAAGCCTATTCCCCCTCAGGAAACTAAAAATATGTGGCATGGGACCTCTATACCAGGCGGTGTCAGAGGAAGGCCCTAAAAATTGTCAAAGACTCCAGCCACCCTTGTCATAGACTGTTCTCTCTGCTACCGCACGGCATGCGGTACCAGAGCGCCAAGTCTAGGTCCAAAAGGCTTCTTAACAGCTTCTACCCCCAAGCCATAAGACTCCTGAACAGCTAATCAAATGGCTACCCGGACTATTTTTATTGTCCCCCCCCCGACCTCCTCTTTTATGCTGCTGCTACTCTCTGTTTATTATCTATGCATAGTCACTTTAAATCTACCTACATGTACATATTACCTCAATTACCTTGACTAACCTGTGCCCCTGCACATTGACTCTGTACCCCCTGTATATAGCCTCGCTATTTTTTACTTATCAATTTTTTCCTTAACACTTTCATAACATATTTCTTAAAACTGCATTGTTGGTTAAGGGCTTGTAAGTAAGCATTTCACTGTAAGGTCTACACTTGTTGTATTCGGCGCATGTGAAAAAAAAAAAAAGATTTGATTTGATTTGATTAACCTCTTCATCTAAGTTAACCTTCAGTGTTGCGACGAAAGAATATTGGCAAAATGTATTGCTCATAGAACTAGAAAGGTCCGATCAGACGGGATTCTTAAAAGGAAGATATATTGGAGACAAAATTAGACAACTACTATAAATAATTGAAAACTATGAGAATACAGGGAAACCAGGTATAATCTTTATTGCACATATTGAGAAAGCCTTTGATACAGTAAGTCTAGAATCGGTTTATAAGTGCCTGGATTTTTTTTAGGATCTCTCATAAAATGGGTAAAAGTCATGTACAACTAAATAATTGTTACTTCTCTGAAATGTTTTAGCTGTCAAGAGGTGTAAAACAAGGTTGCCCTCTATCACCATACCTATTTATTATGGCCATTGAAGTGCTAGCGATAAAAATCAGATCCAATGATAACATTAAGTGGCTAAAAATTAAGGGATTAGAGACAAAAGTATCAGATGATTCAAGTTTTCTCTTGAGTCCTCAATCTTCAACCTTCAAATCTTTCTCTGGACTAAAACCCAACTATGATAAGTGTACAATATTACGGATTGGTCTCTAAAATATACAAACGCTTAATTGCCATGTAGTCTCCCGATTAAATGGGCGGATGGTGAAGTTGATGTGCTTGGTGTACATGTCCCGGAAAAGTTGAACAACCTTGCAACTATTAACATTGATAGAAAACTTTGTAGAATAGATAGGATCTTGAAACTGTGGAGAGGGAAACACCTATCCATCAAAATTATCCTGATTAACCCCGTAGTGATATCACAGTACATTAATCCAATCATGGCTCTACCGACTCCAGGATAATCTTTATCTTTAAGTAATGTGAAAGAAATATATTTCATTTTGTCTGGAATGGCAAACCAGTTAAATGGGCATATTTATATAATGAACATGAGTTTGGATTGTTAAAACTGCTGCCAATCAAAAACCATGCATGGCTTAAAATGACTAGTATAAATCATAAAATGTATCAGTTTCACTTAAGGTCGAGAGGTTTGACAATTATACCGCATACAATTCAAGATAGTTGGGAACATATGTTTTATGTCCCAATAGCATGGCATCCGGTTTATGAACTGATATACAAAACAACATTTGATGCATCAATCCGTTCATTTCAATTTAAACTGTTATATAAAATTCTCATCACACGGAGCACCATTAAATCCATTATTAAAAAATGGAAAGAATATGGCACCACAACAAACCTGCCAAGAGAGGGCCACCCACCAAAACTCACGGACCAGGCAAGGAGGGTATTAATCAGAGAGGCAACAAAGAGACCAAAGATAACCCTGAAGGAGCAGCATAGCTCCACAGCGGAGATTGGTGTATCGGTCCATAGGACCACTTTAAGCCATACACTCCACAGAGCTGGACTTTACGGAAGAGTGGCCAGAAAAAAGCCATTGCTTAAAGAAAAAAATCAGCAAACACGTTTGGTGTTCGCCAAAAGGCATGTGGGAGACTCTGGTCAGATGAGACTAAAATTGAGCTTTTTGGCCATCAAGGAAAACGCTATGTCTGGCGCAAACCCAACACCTCTCATCACCCCGAGAACACCATCCCCACAGTGAAGCATGGTGGTGGCAGCATCATGCTGTGGGGATGTTTTTCATCGGCAGGGACTGGGAAACTGGTCAGAATTGAAGGAATGATGGATGGCGCTAAATACAGGGAAATTCTTGAGGGAAACCTGTTTCAGTCTTCCAGAGATTTGAGACTGGGACGGAGGTTCACCTTCAAGCAGGACAATGATCCTAAGCATACTGCTAAAGCAACACTTGAGTGGTTTAAGGGGAAACATTTAAATGTCTTGGAATGGCCTAGTCAAAGCCCAGACCTCAATCCAATTGAGAATCAATGGTATGACTTAGAGATTGCTGTACACCATCCAACTTGAAGGAGCTGGAGCAGTTTTGCCTTGAAGAATGGGCAAAAATCCCAGTGGCTGGATGTGCCAAGCTTATAGAGACATACCCCAAGAGACTTGCAGCTGTAATTGCTGCAAAAGGAGGCTCTACAAAGTATTGACTTTAGGGGGTTGAATAGTTATCCACGCTCAAGTTTTCTGTTTTTTTTTGTCTTATTTCTTGTTTGTTTCACATATATAAATATTTTGCATCTTCAAAGTGGTAGGCATGTTGTGTAAATCAAATGATACAAACCCCCCAAAAATCAATTTTAATTCCAGGTTGTAAGGCAACAAAATAGGAAAAATGCCAAGGGGGGTGAATACTTTTGCAAGCCACTGTATTTACAGTATATATATTGAATGTTTTCCGCTAGGTCCTCCAACCAGCGGAGGGGGTGGTAGGAAATAAATAAAAAGGGGATCAGAAATGTGCAACTAATGTTATTATATAGACTAAAGTAGTTTCATAGCTGATCTATCTTCATAATTATATATATTTTAAGGATACCCTCTGTGAGAAAGATAGAGCTCATGGGGACCAGCAGGAATGTGTAAAACAACGCATATTGGACACAAAAGACTGCAGCACTACTAAGCTGAGCTCATTTTTGGAGGATCAGTTAATGACAGCCAGATGCTGTCTAACACTATAAGCCCACACGCACGCACACACACAGACACGCACACACAGACACACACACACACACACACACAGACACACAGACAATCCACAACACATTGCTTTGCGCCAAACCACTTTTTAAATGAAACCAGACATGGCATTCAGACATGTCTGGAGTCAACTTCAACAAACGCTAAAAGGATCTTTCAAACTAAAAAGGGACATGTCACATGATCAGTCTAGCTCTATGAAGGAGATCTTGTTGGCACCTAACCTAACACATGTAGTTGCATAGTGTCCATAATGAGGCTATTAGCACTTACCTCTATTATGACATTAGGAGCAGAGTTAACCCTGATGTCCTGGTCTTTCTCCCCTGCATCATATGAGACTGTATAGACAAGACTTCCTCCATAGGCTGGGAGCTGTAAACAAACAGAAGTCAACATTTTATATACAGTGCCTAGTGAAAGTTTACACACCACTTGCACAGTTTTCACATTTTGTCGCCTTAAAAATAAATCAAAAAAGGGATTAAATTGTATTTTTGTCTACTGATTTATACAACCTGCTCCACATTTTCAAAGTGAAAGAAAGTATTATAGAATATTTTCTAAATTAATGAAAGATAGAAAACAAAGATGTCTTGATGGCATATTTCTTCACACCCCAGAGGTAATACTTGGTGGCCATTACAGCTGTGAATCATTTTGAATAAGATTCTACCAACTTTGCACAACTCTTAGGCCAACATATATCCATTGTTTTTGTATAAATTGCTCAAGCTCAGTAAATTTGTTTGGGAATCATTGATGGACAGCAATATTGAAACCTCAGGAACATTTAGCACCGCTGGATGGTAAATATAAAGAACCAGTCCATTAAAAAAATTGGAGGCCCCTTACACTTCAGTGTTGTGATGCAAAAATTCTAGCAAAATGCATAGCGCATAGAATTGAAAAGGTATTGTCGGATATTATTCATCCTAATTAGACAGGTAATCTGGGAAACCAGACCTGGTATTTATAGCTGACTTTGAAAATACTTTTGATAAAGTACAACTGGAATTTATATACTGTATAAATGCCTGGAATATTTCAATTTAGGAGAATCTCTTATAAAATAGGTGTAAAATAGTAAATAATGGCTACTTCTCAGAAAGTATTAAACTGTCAAGTGGAGTAAAACAAGGTTGTCAACTATCGGCATATCTATTTATTATGGCCATTGAAATGTTAGCTATTAAAATCAGATCCAACAATAATATCAAGGGGCTAGAAATCCAGGGCTTAAAAACAAAGGTGTCATTGTATGCTGATGATTAATGTTTTATTTTGAATCCACATTTGGATCCCTCCACAGCCTCATAGAGGATCTAGATCATTTTCTAACCTCTCTGGATTACAACCAAATTATGATAAGTGTACTATATTACATATTGGATCACAAAAAAATACAACTTTTACATTACCGTGTAGTTTACCATAGGGCGGCGCACAATTGGCCCAGCGTTGTCCGGGTTTGGCCAGTGTAGGCCGTCATTGTAAATAAGAATTTGTTCTTAACTGACTTGCCTACTTAAATAAAGAAAAAATTGTGAAGTGGACGTACTCGGTATTCATATCCCAAAAGTAGGAAATTATCTCACTACAATACATTTTAATAGAAAGTTAGCAAAAATAGATAAGATCTTGCTACCATGGAAAGGAAAATACCTGTCTATTTGTCGAAAAATCACCCTGATTAACTCTTTAGTCATATCCCAGTTTACCTATTAGCTTATGGCCCTGCCTACACCTAACGACTTGTTTTTTAAATTATATGAGCAAAACATATTCCATTTTATTTGCAATGGCAAGCCAGACAAAATTAAACGGGCCTATTTATATAATGAATATGAATTCGGAGGACAGAAATGATTAAATATTAAAGCATTAGACCTCTCACTAAAGGCTTCAGTAATACAAAAGCTATACTTAAATCCAAACTGGTTCTCTAGCAGATCAGTAAGGATTGTTCACCCCGTGTTCAAGAATGTCATTTTTCCCTTTATTCAGATTACAACCTCTCACTTTTGGTTATTTGAAAATGAAATAATCTCCAAAATATCGCTCTTTTTTAAATAAGCCATAGAAAGTTGGTTGCAATTTCAGTTTAATCCACCAGAAAAAATATTATGGTTAAACTCAAATATACTAATTTGGAAAGAATGTTTAAAAATTGTATAATCTTTGTAAATTATATCACAAATAGGACTGGTGGAGTTATGTCACATATGCAGCAAAAAAAAATTACATGGAAATGTCTGCTCTATCCAAAATTACAACCAACAAATTGCAGCATTACCGCAAAAATGGAAGAGGCAAGTGGAAGTGGAAGGGGGAGAAAGTAAGGAACTTGTCTGTCGGCCCTGCATTAAAGACCAAAATTGGTTAAAGAAAATTGTGGTAAATAAAAAAGTATACCAGTTTCATTTAAGGACCGAAACATTGACAGCTGTGCCATACAGATTGCATTGTGATAAATAAAATAGTATACTAATTTCATTTAAGGACCAGAAAATTGACAGCTGTGCCATACAGATTGCAAAAAAGTTGGGAAGAGATTTTCAATGTACCAATTCCATGGCACATGGAACTGATACATAAAACGACGCCGGATTCAAAACTTAGAGTTTTCAATTTAAATTATTATTCAAAATTCTTGCTACCAATAGAATGTTATATATACAGTATGGGGGATACAACCATCCCAGCTCTGCAGATTTTGCTGCGAAGAGACAGAATCATTATGTAATTTGTTTTGGTACTGTCCATATGTAGGTTGTTTTTGGTCGCAGGTTCAGGAATGGCTGAAGAATTGCAACATTGACCTGGAGCCAATGCTGCAAATAGCACTGCTGGGTGATTTGAAAAGTCATAGTCAATCGATCAATAATATAATAATACTCTTAACAAAAATGTTAATCTTTAATTACAATCTGTAGAAACTATGAGAATAGAAAGGTTCAGAACTTTTGTGAAACATCACAGCACAGTTGAAAAATATATGGAAAATTGAAATCAAATCTGGATGGTGTTCAGAGATAGATGGGAGGGGTTGAGGGTAGCTGAAGGATGGGACTAAAAACAAACAAAAGATAACTAACGTAAAATGTACGGTGTCCTTAAAATGTATATAGTATGTATAAGCTGGAAGTAGAAGTGTTGTTCTCCATTAGTTTACTCCAATTAGGGGAGGGGTGGTAGGATTAGGGGTAAATAAAATAAAAAATATACAATATATATACACTACCAGGCAAAAGTTTGGACAAACCTACTGATTCAAGGGTTTTTCTTTATTTTTACTGTTTTTTTACATTATATAATAATAGTGAAGACATCAACACTATGAAATAACACATATGGAATCATGTAGTAACAAAAAAAGTGTTAAACAAATCAAAATATATTTTATATTTGAGATTCTTCAAAGTAGCCACCCTTTGCCTTGATGACAGTTTTGCACACTCTTGGCATTCTCTCAACCAGCTTCATGAGGTAGTCACCTGGAATGCATTTCAATTTTACAGGTGTGCCATGTTAAAAGTTAATTTGTGGAATTTCTTTCCTTCTTAATGCGTTTGAGCCAATCAGTTGTGTTGTGACAAGGTAGGGGTGGTATACAGAAGATAGCCCTATTTGGTAAAAGTCCATATTATGGCAAGAACAGCTCAAATAAGCAAAGAGAAATGACAGTCCATCATTACTTTAAGACATGAAGGACAGTCAATCCAGAAAATGTCAAGAACTTTAAACGTTTCTTCAAGTGCAGTCGCAAAAACAATCAAGCTCTATGATGAAACTGGCTCTCATGAGGACCGCCACAGGAATGGAAGACCCAGCGTTACCTCTGCTGCAGAGGAGAAGTTCATTAGAGTTACCAGCCTCAGAAATTGCAGCCCAAATAAATGCTTCACAGAGTTCAAGTAACAGACACATCTCAACATCAACTGTTCAGAGGAGACTGTGTGAATCAGGCCTTCATGGTTGAATTGCTGCAAAGAAACCACTACTAAAGGACACCAATAAGAAGAAGAGACTTGCTTGGGCCAAGAAACACGAGCAATGGACATTAAACCGGTGGAAATGTGTCCTTTGGTATGGAGTCCAAATTGGAGATTTTTGGTTCCCACAGCCATGTCTTTCTGAGACGCGGTGTGGGTGCACGGATGATCTCTGCATGTGTAGTTCCCACCGTAAAGCATGGAGGAGGAGGTTTTATGGTGTAGGGGTGCTTTGCTGGTGGCACTGTCTGTGATTTATTTAGAATTCAAGACACACTTAACCATCATGGCTACCACAGCATTCTGCAGCGATACACCACCCCATCTGGTTTGGGCTTAGTGGGACTATCATTTGTTGTTCAACAGGACAATGACCCAACACACCTCCAGGCTGTGTAAGGGCTATTTGACCAAGAAGGAGAGTGATGGAGTGCTGCATCAGATGACCTGGCCTCCACAATCCCCCGACCTCAACCCAATTGGGATGGTTTGGGATGAGTCGGACCGCAGAGTGAGTGAAGGAAAAGCAGCCAACAAGTGCTCAGCATATGTGGGAACTCCTTCAAGACTGTTGGAAAAGGGTGGCTATTTGAAGAATCTCAAATATAAAATATATTTTGATTTGTTTAACACTGTTTTGGTTACTACATGATTCCATATGTGTTATTTCATAGTGTTGATGTCTTCACTAATATTCTACAATGTAAAAAATTGTAAAAATAAAGAAAAACCCTTGAATGAGTAGGTGTGTCCAAACATTTGACTGTTACTGTATATGTTTTATATATATATATATATATATATATATATATAATAAAACAAATATATATTGGGGATTGGAAATTATGCAGACAATTACATTGATAGAAGCCACAATCTATATTAAAGCTGATCTACCCTAAAAAAAAAACTAAAAAAAACACAGCTGGGCAAGCCATTCTGGGGTGTCTTTGGAATTCACATTTCTGTAATTGTCCGGTTGAAAAATAAAACTCTATCCCATGGTTAGGTATTCAGATGACTATGGCGGGTTTTCCTCTAGCTTTTTACCTGGACTTTGCTACTTTAATATTTATTTTGATCCTGACAAACTCCCCAGTCCTTGCCAATGACAAGCATACCCATAACATCATGCTGCCACAACAATTCTTGAAATACAAAGGGATCAACTACATTGCATTCACTCCATATTACTGCCCTGCATGACAAAGGGAAAATAAAAAAACCTGTGTTAAAAAATCCACTCCAAATCATCCATTCTGTTTGCAACAAGGCTGTTAAGTAATACTGCAAGACAACACGGCAAATAAATTAACTTTTTGGCCGAAATTAAAAACTACAGGTTTGGATCAAATCCAATACAATACAACACACAGTAAAACTCTTTCTATTTTCCAGTGTTGTGGTGGCAGCATCATTTTATGGCTATGCTTCTCATTGGCAGGGACTGGAGAGTTTGTCAGGATCAAAATAAATATGAAAGGAGCAAACCCCAGGTAAAAAGTTAGAGGAAAACCCTCCTTAGTCTTCTGAAAACGTAATCCTTGGATAGAGTTGTATTTTTCAGCTAGACAATTACACAAAATGTAATGCCAAAGACACACCAGAACGGCTTTCCAAAGTTGTTGAGTGTTCCTGAATGGTCCAGTCTCAGTCCTGACATAAATTTGCTTGAAAATCAGAGAAAGGGTTTGAATATCGCTGTCCATCAATGATTCCCAACCAAATTGAATGAGCTTGAGCAATTTTGACAAAAACAATGGATATACTGTATGTTGTCGTAAGAGTTGTGCAAAGTTTGTAGAATCTTATTCCAAATGATTCACAGCTGTAATGGCTGCCAAAGGTACTTCCATTAAGTGAGTGGAGACTTATCCAATTATGATATTTCAGTTCTATAACTTTCTTTCACTTTGAACATGTGAAGTAGGTTTTGTACATCTGTAGGAAAATGTGAAAAATGTGAAAAAAGTTCAAGGGGGTGTAGACTTTCTATAGGCCCTAAGAGTTGTGCAAGGTTTGTAGAATGTTATTCAAAATAATTCACAGCTGTAATGGCTGCCAAAGGTGCTTCCACCAAGTATTAACTCTGGGGTGTGAAGACATATGCAATCAATACATCTTTATTTTTTATTAACTTGGAAAATGTTCTATAATTTTTCTTTCACTTACAAAATGGGGAGTAGGTTGTGTACATACAGTTGAAGTTGGAGGTTTATATACACTTAGGTTGGAGTCATTAAAACTCGTTTTTCAACCACTCCACACATTTCTTGTTAACAAACTATAGTTTTGGCAACTTTGTGCATGACACAAGTCATTTTTCGAAACAATTGTTTACAGACTGAATATTTCACTTATAATTCACTGTATCACAATTCCAGTGGGTCAGAAGTTTACATACACTAAGTTGACTGTGCCTTTAAACAGCTTGGAAAATTCCAGAAAATGATGTCATGGCTTTAGAAGCTTCTGATAGGCTAATTGACATAATTTGAGTCAATTGGAGGTGTACCTGTGGATGTATTTCAAGGCCTATCTTCAAACACAGTGCCTCTTTGCTTGACATCATGGGAAAATCAAAAGAAATCAGCCAAGACCTCAGAAAACAAATTGTAGACCTCCACAATTCAGGTTCATCCTTGGGAGCAATTTCCAAATGCCTGAAGGTACCACGTTCATCTGTACAAACAATAGTACGCAAGTATAAACACCATGGGACCACGCAGCCGTCATACCGGTCAGGAAGGAGACGCGTTCTGTCTCCTAGAGATGAACGTACTTTGGTGCGAAAAGTGCAAAACAATCCCAGAACAACAGCAAAGGACCTTGTGAAGATGCTGAAGGAAACAGGTACAAAAGTATCTACAGTGGGGAGAACAAGTATTTGATACACTGCCGATTTTGCAGGTTTTCCTACTTACAAAGCATGTAGAGGTCTGTACTTTTTATCATAGGTACACTTCAACTGTCAACCCATCTTCAATGCTCTTACTGAGGGAAGGAGGTTGTTGGCCAAGATCTTGCGATACATGGCCCCATCCATCCTCCCCTCAATACGGTGCAGTCGTCCTGTCCCCTTTGCAGAAAAGCATCCCCAAAGAATGATGTTTCCACCTCCATGCTTCACGGTTGGGATGGTGTTCTTGGGGTTGTACTCATCCTTCTTCTTCCTCCAAACACGGCGAGTGGAGTTTAGACCAAAAAGCTCTATTTTTGTCTCATCAGACCACATTACCTTCTCCCATTCCTCCTCTGGATCATCCAGATGGTCATTGGAAACTTCAGACGGGCCTGGACATGCGCTGGCATGAACAGGGGGACCTTGCGTGCGCTGCAGGATTTTAATCCATGATGGCATAGTGTGTTACTAATGGTTTTCTTTGAGACTGTGGTCCCAGCTCTCTTCAGGTCATTGACCAGGTCCTGCCGTGTAGTTCTGGGCTGAATCCTCACCTTCCTCATGATCATTGATGCCCCACGAGGTGAGATCTTGCATGGAGCCCCAGACCGAGGGTGATTGACCGTCATCTTGAACTTCTTCAATTTTCTAATAATTGCGCCAACAGTTGTTACCTTCTCACCAAGCTGCTTGCCTATTGTCCTGTAGCCCATCCCAGCCTTGTGCAGGTCTATAATTGTATCCCTGATGTCCTTACACAGCTCTCTGGTCTTGGCCATTGTGGAGAGGTTGGAGTCTCTTTGATTGAGTGTGTGGACAGGTGTCTTTTATACAGATAACGAGTTCAAACAGGTGCAGTTAATACAGGTAATGAGTGGAGAACAGGAGGGCTTCTTAAAGAAAAACTAACAGGTCTGTGAGAGCCGGAATTCTTACTCGTTGGTAGGTGATCAAATACTTATGTCATGCAATAAAATGCAAATTAATTACTTAAAAATCATACAATGAGATTTTCTGGATTTTTGTTTTAGATTCTGTCTCTCACAGTTGAAGTGTACCTATGATAAAAAATGACAGACCTCTACATGCTTTGTAAGTAGGAAAACCTGCAAAATCGGCAGTGTATCAAATACTTGTTCTCCCCACTGTATATCCACAGTAAAACAAGTCCTATATCGACATAACCTGAAAGGCCGCTCAGCAAGGAAGAAGCCACTGCTCCAAAACCGCCATAAAAAAGCCAGACTATGGTTTGCAACTGCACATGGGGACAAAGATTGTACTTTTTGGAGAAATGTCCTCTGGTCTGATGAAACAAAAATAGAACTGTTTGGCCATAATGACCATCGTTATGTTTGGAGGAAAAAGGGGAAGGCTTGCAAGCCGAAGAACACCATCCCAACCGTGAAGCACGGGTGTGGCAGCATCATGTAGTGGGGATGCTTTGCTGCAGGAGGGACTGGTGCACTTCACAAAATAGATGGCATCATGAGGAAAGACAATTATGTGGATATATTGAAGCAACATCTCAAGACATCAGTCAGGAAGTTAAAGCTTGGTCCCAAATGGGTCTTCCAAATGGACAATGCATACTTCCAAAGTTGTGGCAAAATGGCTTAAGGACAACATAGTAAATGTATTGGAGTGGCCATCACAAAGCCCTGACCTCAATCCTATAGAACATTTGTGGGCAGAACTGAAAAAGAGTGTGCGAGCAAGGAGGCCTACAAACCTGACTCAGTTACACCAGCTCTGTCAGGAGGAATGGGCCAAAATTCACCCAACTTATTGTGGGAAGCTTGTGGAAGGCTACCTGAAACGGTTGACCCAAGTTAAATAATTTAAAGGCATTGCTACCAAATACTAATTGAGTGTATGTAAACTTCTGACCCACTGGGAATGTGATGAAAGAAATAAAAACTGAAATAAATAATTCTCTCTACTATTATTCTGACATTTCACATTCTTAAAATAAAGTGGTGATCCTAACTGACCTAAGACAGGGAATTTCTACTAGGATTAAATGTCAGGAATTGTGAAAAACTGAGTTTAAATGTATTTGGCTAAGGTGTATGTATACTTCCGACTTCAACTGTAGGTAGGGAAAATCCAATTGATTCCCTTTTTAGATGTAATTTTAAGCAGGAAAATGTGAAGACAGTGCAAGGGGTGTGCAGACTTTCACTAGCGACTGTATATGATAACTTGCAATGCATAGAACAAGTCTTACCACCATCAAATGCACTTTTACAGTTTAATAGCATGTAACGACAAGGACTGAGATTAGACCTATATGCATAGTGAGGGTTATGAGTTATTGAATTAGTACTTAGCTGGGATATAATACTTAGCTAAAATGATCTAGAGTCCCCTTTAAAACCCAGTGAAGTGTGAAATGGCCCAACACCACCAACAAATCTCCACTCCTCTTCAGTGACATTACGAGCCATGTGTAATGATCATTAAGGGACAGGTTTTATAGTGGCACACACTCCCCATGCCTGGCAGTAATACTGACGAGGCTGTACTAGCCAGATGCATTACAATCAGCTTTTAAACAAAGATCCTTAAAGATGGAAACAGTTACAGGCACTGTGCTCTTGAAGATTAGGATGCCTAGTTTGCCACAGCCACAAGTGTGTTTTTGTTCCAATGATGACTGCATTCCTAAAATGTAGGGCGTCTTGTCTGTACAGTTGAGCACACATTCTCAGATCTAGGACAGCCTAACCTCTTTTGTATTTGTGTATCTTTGTTTTTCTTTCTTTCCGTTTCTTCTTCTCTCCTCTGGCTCCAGCTCTCCAAACAAAGCAGAGATGTGTGTGTTGTGTTTTTCCTGCTAGAAAGGAGCCCTCTTATCTTGGTGTTATTGAGCTGCTCTTCTTTCCTCTCCTGGCCCCCTGCTGAGGCTAAAACAGGGAGCTCTCAGGGCTTTGCTATGTTGAATGAAAGGCCCTGCCGTTATCTGACCTGGGAGAACCCCAGACTAGACTGTACCTGGAGGGCAAACCACTTCCCACTCAGCACTTATCAGAGGGGCCCTGAGTTTTCCCTGACCAAGAGACCTGTCTAGGATATAACTAGGGCCCAGAGTTGTTCCTTGTCAGATCATGTGGTCAGGGAAAACTGAAGGCCTTACAAGTACCATCATCACCCTGGCTAGAAGACCAGCCACAGCAGTGAGCTACATACACCAGACCCAGAACTCACTTCTACAGCACCAAAGCACGACATGAGATCTATTAATTTGTGTTGTCAAACCATTTGTTTTGGCATCGCCGATGTCTATCCATTTAGGATATAATTAATGCATAGCTGGGCAGACAACCAACATAGATATAAAATGTTACTATTGTCCCTAAGCATGGGGTTCTGGAGAAGGGTTGAGCTAAAGCCTTATTTGTTTCTATAAAAAAGGGCTAACGTGAGTCGTGTACAGACTGCAGGTCCTAATATAATGTCATGACAAATTCTTTACTCACATAAATCCAATTCACACTGAGAACACTTCACCCTCCATGGAACAAAGGGGCTGGTCTATGAAGGTGAAGTGCATTGTGGTTGGGAGGAGCAGGGGAAATCAAACCCTTTGTTTAGGAGCAACAGCATGCGTCAGCACACCACTCATGAAAAATATCTAATCCTCTTGTAAATAGCATCAGAAACACACATCAGGACACTCAAATCAATAAACCATCCATGTCGCAGTAGGATCTCTTTGTCTGGGATACATAACAAGAGCTCCTCGGACACAATCGTATATCTCACAATCCTACTGGAGCACAGTGGCTGATTCTGAACAACCATAAAAAAAGTGAATTTTGCTATATGAGGACACATTGAGTTACAGGACAAATAAAGAGAGCACTGTGAAGAGAGGACTTTGGAGTTCGGATCCACTTTTATACATCACAGGGGAGGCCGTGTTAGAACAGAGACAGAGAGCCGGTGGCCAGCCATCCTACACCAAATATGCCCAGACAAAGATGGAGAGAGAGAGCGGGAGAGAGAAAAAGAGAGGAGGGGGTGATCAGGGCCCATCTTTCAGGAAATGAACAACAGACCATCCAACCATCCGCTGGGCTTCTTAAAACAAGAGTCGAACCGTGACCCCGGGAACCCATAGATCCTCACATCTGCTCCCCCATTACGAGCCCTGGCTCTGTTGACATTAATATCCAGGAGGCATCAATGTGTGTTTTCCCACCGGCCACAAAGAGATCCTCTGACTGCCTCCAATATGAGATCCTGTTTTGTTTGTGCATAGTGGGTGATGGTTGAGGTCCAAAACTAGGGCTTGGAAACACGGACATCTGGGGAACACTTTAACTGGCCCCAATGAGGCGGTCCAAAGTGAAAAGATCTGGGGAAGAGACTATTGGCTGCCTCAAAAGTTAAAAGAATTTCCCCGCTTGTTCGTCCATCTGTAACCAATACCGTGTGTTTGTGTTGCTGTGCTTTATGGAAACATTTCCGTCATTTTTTTTCTAGAGTATTTGGGATAGATGTAGATCAGAAGAACTAAGCAATTTACTAAAACAGAGTATCATTCAAATAATTGGCAAGTACTGTACAAGCAAGCACACAACATCTTGTTTCTAAGCAACCCATACATTTATAATAGAGTTCTAAAAAACCTCTAGCAAATACAATAATTTGAATCATGGGGGCTTCTTTAAAACAAACAAACAAAAGATTATCCACTAATGAAAAAAGCTCCAGTATCTGAATGAGCAGTCAGCTTTGGAGGCCTCCTTGTTGCAGTTCATCAGACATTTAAGTGGCAGAGCCTGGAAATGGGGCCGTTTGTGCCCTGCAGCCTCTGCCCCTGCAGTGTGGAGGAAATAGAGGGAATAGAGGCACGAGCACGGTGTGTTAGCCACAGTATGCAGTCTGGAGCTGCAGTCTGGGACAGGCTAGGAGTGGCTGAATATCCTCCTCTCTACTGTCAAGTGGGACAGAGGAGCACAGTATAACAGTGTCTACTCAGAGCTCTGTTAGAATCCTATAGGTGGCGCTCTCTAAGTCTCTAGTCTATAGGTCCCCAGTGAAGACTACCTCGTACAGGGGGGCCAGCCCACCAATGAAGCCACACAAACACACACACAGTAAATAAATACATTCATATGGGTAAAACAATCATTGGCACCCACCCATGCATATTCTCTTGGGCACTCTGCGCTCTGTCGGCCTTGTCAATCTGAAGGCGAGTGGTAATGGCCCCCGCTCCTCACTGGGAGAAAGTGCTGAAGTGTGTACTCAGGCAAGCGCTGCCGAGATGGGTTCATTTATCATCATAATAGTCTATTACCCATGATAGGTCACAACTCAGTGAAAAGGCAGCCGCAGTAATTGGTGCTATTCCTTTCACTTTGCTTGGCCAGGGAAAGCAAAAAGGCAGCCCTCGGCACAAGGGCAATAGTCAATCAACACGTGGAGATGTCTGTCCCAAAAAGTTAATCTGAGATTTGTTTGCAGGTTTGTGGGTTTTACTATCTCCTGTAAATCTGTCACCACATCTTCTGTTAAATGGAGAAGCAGGGTGTACGTGGTCGAGAATAGTTCCGGAAGTTAAAGCAATAGGCAGCTATTAAGATGCATTTCTTTCACTGATATGTCAAACAAGTGAATATACAGCTGTACAATTTTTTTTATAGGGACTATATTGTGTTAATTTCATTCTAATTATTGTGTGGTGGTACTCTGATCTGTTTTACCTCAATCTCCAGAACTCTAACTCAACAATGATACAAACTCTATTTGGAGAGGGAAGGACAACAGCAACAAGCCTCCCCAAATACATAAACCTAAAAGATAACATAAAGCCCAAAAGAACGAGACCTGTGTGCAGTCATAAACTCTGGTAGGAACTGGAGCAAAATGTAACAATTTCTCTTTTTCATTAGAAACGAGGCTGTCACTTTTAATGCATGTCACTATAGTGATAATTCACGGGATGAAACATGGCACCGCGGATGTACAGGAGTAATTGTGTTGGGCTTTTGAGCGCCACGTTAGCATGAGAGAATTCTCTGCTTCAGTGTCTGATCCTTTTACTGAAATCCTGCTTGACTG